>NC_135533.1:104098024-106498024 GCF_045843805.1 Urocitellus parryii
ACCAGCATCACACTTAACAAAGGGGTGTGGTGTCATCTGCCCATGTGGAAGGACAATGCTACTCTGTAAAGACTCCTATGCACATGTATCATCCAAGCCTTTTTGATGTACCTGTGTTCTATAAATATCTCAGTCACCATAGTCTCCTAGGTGGAGTGGAATTCAGAGCAAAACTTTCAAGTGTTGGAGAGAAGAGTGAAGCCTTTCTTCTTGTTTCAGAACTCTCAAGGATGTGGGGCTAGTTCAGCATCAGCACAAACAAACCCAAACTCTCTCTGGAGGCCTGAAGAGGAAGCTCTCAATTGGCATTGCTTTCATGGGCACATCGAGGACAGTGGTTCTGGATGAACCTACAAGTGGGGTGGACCCTTGCTCCCGGCGCAGCCTCTGGGACATTCTGCTCAAGTACCGGGAAGGTAGGACCTGAGCCTTGTTCCACTTTGTCTCCCCACAATGTTGTGGCACAGAGAAAGAATAGCTATTATATGTGAGAATCAAGTCACTGCACAATAACAATGTATCTTTTTTTGGGGGGGTAGGTACTGAGGATTGAACCCAGGAGTACTGAATCACTGAGCCACATCCCCAGCCCTTTTAAAATATTTTATTTAGAGACAGGGTCTCGCTGAGTTGCTTAGGGCCTTGCTAAGTTGCTGAGGCTGGCTTTGAACTTGCAATCCTACTGCCTCATCCTCTGGAGCTGCTGAGATTACACGTGTTCACCACCATGCCCAGCCACAATAAGGATGTCTTATTCTTTCTGGAACAAATAAAATCTTCAGATGATTTTAAGATATGTTTGATGGTAGCTCTGTAGTACTCAGAATACTTACTTTGTAATTTGTCCTCTCAGTATTAGCAATGCAACTTGCAATGAGCGTTATCATACATGATTTCAGTTAAAATTGTCTTTATCCATATTTTATTTCACTGTGGATGCACGGGTGATTAAAGAAGACATTAAAGATCATCTAGGATCAACTGTCCTGTGTGTGTCTTCTGAGGCTGTGGAAAATACCTGAGATGATCTATACAAGGGGCAAAGATCTATCTGGCCTTATGGTTTCAGAGGTTTCTGTCCATGGTTGGTTGGCTCTATTTCTTTGGGCCTATTATAGTACAGTTCCTCATGGTGGGAGCATGTGGTGAAGCAAGATGTTTTACCATGTGGCTAAAAAGCAATGAGGGAGACATGAAGGGACCAGGGCCCTGACGTCCCCTTCAGGAGAATGTTCCCAGGGACCCAACTTCCTTCCACCAGGTGCCATCTCCCACAGATTTTACCACCTCCCAATAATGGCACAGACTGGGGACTAAGACTTTAACACATGGGCCTTTGGGGGACATTTAAGATACAAACCTTAGCACTTGCTTTTCTTTCTTTTTTAAAAAAAAAATGTTATTAGTTATTCATAGACTTTCATTTATTTATTTGTTTATATGTGGTGCTGAGAATCAAACCCAGTGCCTCACACATGCCAGGCAAGTGCTCTACCACTGAGCCACAACTCCAGCCCCACACCTTCTTTTCTCAGATGAGGAAACTGAGGTATGAAAAGTTGGGCATGTGAAGGGCTCACAAATAGGGAGAAAATTCACTGCATGAAAGGGGAAACTCATGTTACTGATTTAGAGGGTCCATGTTTCTCATCTCCATTATTTCTTATTTTCAGTGGAGAGCTTTGGATGGGTAGTTACTAATGTCCAACTTCTGGTTCTTTGTGTAGCCCTGACATCTCGGAAGCATTGCTACAGTATTTTGTGTAGAAACATTCTTGTTTGGAAAGAAACATGGGCAATAGTGAAACATATCTTGGTGCTAGGGAATAAGTTTAGAAGCTTCAGAAGCAAGATTAATACATGATCTTACACACTGTCTTTTTAAATTTTTGCTTTCGTTTTTTTGAGCATGATATCTTCCTCAGTCTTGGCCTGAATCCTGGGGGATTGGTTACTGAAGGAAAATAAAAAGCAATGATAAGAAAGGACCTTTCTTTTTTTTCTCCTTTTTTCTTGTTTTTTTAACCATCCAGAACCAAAGAGGCTCAGAATATTGAATTCTGTCTTAGAATAGAAGCTCCAGTCTATCACTTATGGCCTGGCATAGGGTGAGATGAGAAGGGAGAAGGGTAATTCAAATGGGGCATAAAGGAATTATCCTGTTCCTGTCCCACAATTTTAGGGGAAATTTAGAAAGAGAGGACAGAGAAGGGATCAGGGATAACAAGCAAACAAATGTGGCTTCCCCCCCCCCCCCATTCTAGGCTTGGGCTTGGGCTTGGGCTGGACAATTCATGAAAAAGTGTGCCCCACGTGGCTCCTCAATCTGGGTGAAGCCACATCAAAGTTCATGAGACTGAGTGGAATGCTGGGACCCAGGGGCTTATTCTCACACCCATGGGCTTCCATACTGAGGAGAGCTTGCTAAAGATGCCTCCATGGAAGAGTGGTGTAGGGGGTGGACTTGAAGCTGGCTGGCTGGAAGTCTGGGTTAGAGTTAGGGATGTGAAGCCAGTAGGATCTAGTCAAGGTGGAAAGAGCCCAGGAGCACTCTGTACTTTGAGACCCGACCCTTTTGGGTTGCTGCTCAACCCACAGACACTAAGACAGGGAGGGGGACAGCAACAGGTGGTCTCCCAGAGACCAGAGGAGGCTGACCACATTGCATGCAAAGATCCCAATCCATTGCAAAGGCTTCTTGTTCCATTTGCCTAAATGGGCTTTGGGGATAAATGTAAAGGGCAGAAATGAGGAAATGTGAACTTTTTGTGCAAGTCACAGAATGTCACTTAGAGAAACTGATTACATTTTGAGATGACTCTAATTTAGATTGGTAATAACAATTTCCCTGTCATTGTAAGTGTGGACTGATACATAAGAAGGATGAGAGATAGACAAGAAGATTACACTGTCTCTGCACTGTGACTTGTTGTGCAAATGAAATACCAAAACCTCACTACTCTTGTTTATTTTAAAAATCAGAGATGGATGCTTAAAGGTTTAGCTGACAGAACATTTTAGTAGTGAACGAAAGGTTACTTTAGACAGAAAACCAGATACAGTGTAAGTCTAGAAGACAGATTTCTTCAAATTCTTTTGTTATAAATTAGATATTATTTTCTCACTTTTTTTTGTCTTTGGAAGACTTCTTTGGAATTGTCCTTGTATTGATTGAAGTGCAAAACCAATAGGGTCTAAGATTAGTTAGTTAGGTTGATTAGTTAGGCAGTTACTGATAGAAAAATACATTTTCAAAAATCAAAATGTATAACCATTTCTAGAAACAGCCCCAAACCTTCAGGTAACTGATAAGAGCTCTGTGAGATTGATCCAACACTGCACAAAAATGAATGGTACCTGCTGAGTAGGAAGAGATTTTTCCATCAGAACACCAGTACACTGGGAGTTCAATCTATGGGGAATTTCACGTGTGTATTTCCTACTTAGTCGGGAACAATGTGAACTCTTGATCAGCCCTGGTGCCATTGCTTTTGTGCTTCTCGTATAAAGATCCATTAAGAAGCAAAGGATACCAGAACAGATTGGCATATCACAACTAAATCCTTGTACTGGATTTGATACTTGGTCCTTATATGCTATATGATCCTGGAAAAAATGGTCAGATTCCTCTGAGCTTCAGTTATCTAATTTGCAAATTGAGACACTTATATCATCACATAGGATTTTGCAAGAAGTAAATGTGCAATATGTCAAAGTGCATAACTCAGTACCTACTATGTGGGTACTGGATCCATGACAGGCTGTCATTGTTATTATTAAAATAGATGATAGAAAGTAAATGTGGGAATTACAGGTTTTGGAAGAAAAGAGGTAGAGTATGTCATCTAAATTAGGGAGAGAAACAATGAAAGAGTCTCCTGGGGGAAAACAGAGTATTAATATTGTCCTTTGAGATTTAGGGTTTTTCTCAAGTTGCCCTAACAGCAGTAAAGGACCATCATGGCTCAAACATCTGTGATTGTTTTAAGTTCATTGAAAATTTATCTGTTATTTATTTACAATCCCAGCTTTACTAAGGTATATATGACAATGCAGATTGTATGCTTCTGTTGTATACAGCATAATGTTTTCATAAATGCATATATCATGCAGTAATTATGTCAAGCTAATTAACAGGTCTGTTGCCTCATAAACTTTTAGTGTGTGTGTGTGTGTGTGTGTGTGTGTGTGTGTGTGTGTGTTGAGAACATTTAAGTTCTAATTTCATGTATACAATGCATTATTATTAACCATAGTCATCGTGCTGTGCAATAGATCTCCAGAATTCATTCGTCTTGCATAATTGAAACTTTATACCTTTAGCCAAATCTTCCTGTTCCTCTTTCCATCTTTTCAGCCCCTAGCAACCACCATTCTACTTTCTCTTTCTCATTTGGAAATTTAGATTCCAGTGGACTTCTATTTTTAGACTACCTCATTGTATGGGAATATATCTGAACTGCATGATACCTATAATCAAAGAAACTAACCTGCCTCTGATCCCAGGCCAGGAGTCGAGCACAGTTTCTTAGCATCAAAGGACTTAGGGGCAAAGAAATGGTCCCTGGTCTTTAGAACACATCTATAGCAAGAGCTAGTCCCCATGGGTCCTCCTCCCTGCTGTTCTTGGGTCTATATTTCGTGCTTTCTTTAAAGATGGATTTTATAAAATGAATTAGAGGCATAGTCTTTTAATCCTTCCTCTCTATTGAAAAATATAAAATCAAATAGGGTTAAAAACATCTTCAGCCTTATCTCTTTGAAAGTTTGCTTTTGCAATCAGAATGAATCAATACATTTGTTCTACTTGATAGAACAGTTCGATGGGGCTCAATGTAAGGCAATGAGGGAAGTAGAAACTAAAAGTCAGAACAGCTTCTCTTTATGTTACTGAAATAAACTTTACCTTTAGCTTCCCTGGTCTCTGCTCTTCTGAGGAAAGCTGGTACCTTTTTCTCCCAAGGAAAGGTAGTAAATTTTACAAGATGCTAGAACTCATGGAGGATACATGTGAGCTAAGCATTGAAACAGTGTCCCTGTCTGGGCAGTCAGGATGGTTTCACCTTCTGAGAAGACCCAGATGAATGAGTCCACATGGTTCTGTCATCCCTGATCCCTAAAGGTACCCATATATGCCAGGACAATTTAGACAGTCATTTTTAAAGATTACTCTATGGTTTAACCTAGAGCTTGTGGTTTTCTTACACAGTAGCCCTTCCGTAGGCTATAGCCCACAGAAGATCAGATCAGAGAAGAGAAAGATGCTCATCCAGCTTTTTAAACATTTCTGTGTCTTCTTTACATTCATGTGGCTATCTGCCTCTAAGTCTTAAGGAATGATGTTTTGGCAAAGGGACTTTGTGTTTTGCACCTCCGTTTCACCATTAGGACCTGGCAGAGTGGCTCCCCCAACTGCATCTGGAAGGGGTTGGAGGATTTATAAAAACAGCAGTCATGACCTTTGGGAAAACTGTAGAATAAATAGTTAAAGAGTTTTTAATTTACAAAGGGCCCTTGGCTAGGTCTTTTCCACAGTATCCATTTCAATTTTTTCTGCTTAAAATTGGTGGCTGCCTTTCAATTGTGTCAAGGACCTACCATTCTCTGAGGAAGAATAGATGGTCTTCCTCCGAGCCTTTGTCACATTGATTCTGATGTGCTTGTGCTTGGACCTAGGTCGCACGATCATCTTCACAACCCACCACCTGGATGAAGCTGAGATGCTCAGTGACCGTGTGGCCGTCCTGCAGCAGGGGCGGCTCAAGTGCTGCGGTCCTCCTTTCTGCCTGACAGAGTCCTATGGCCAGGGACTCAGCCTGACACTCACAAAGCAAGTAAGGAGTACTGCTCTTTTGGTGTCATTGGAGAAGTTCCCTTCCTGTCTGTGGCATAAGGAACAAATTGTGACAGTCACTCGACAATAATACTTAAGTGGAGGCCTTTTGTGCACAATAGTCAGTTGCCAAAATATGTCCCTCCAGGGCTGAGCAGCAGTAGCTAGGCTCTGTGAACCCAAAGGTGCATTTTATCTGCTAGAAGGAAATGCACAAGGGCTCAGAATTACCTGACAGGTACTAGGAGCTGCTGCCGAGTATTCTAGAAACATTTTTTCTGACAGGGATACTCTAGGAGTCTAAACTTTGCCTCAAGTCAGAAGCAGAGTAGTAAGGAGCTATAGCAAATGTGGTAGGACTCGAGATATGCAGAAGCATCATTGTCTAATATCAACGGGGCAGGCCGAGGTGGTCGTGGAGTTGATCCAGGAGGTGTGGGATGTCACTGTCAGTTCTCAATGACTATGTCTGAACCTTGGTGACCTGCAGGAAGTCTGTCCTTGACCTCTGTTCTGTAGTTCCCATTTGCCTCCTCTCTAGCTTAGAGTATCTTGCCATCCTTGAGATGGCTTGTTTTCTTCTTCAGTTGGGAATCCTTGTCTCCCTCTTAAGAAGACTCAACCTTGTTTATTGCAATCCAATTGCTAGAACTTGAGTCTCCTTTGTGATTGTTCCATGGGATGGAGGGTGTCTCATGAACACAGACCCCTATAAATAGGCTGCAGTGCATGTAAGCAAGTTGGGCATGTGGGTCTGACCTTGCTAGGTTTATCATTGAGGATTTATATTATTATTATTACTACGACAACTACTACTGCTACTACTTGTGGTAATGGGGATTGATTTAACCTTGGACCTTGCACATACTAGGCAAGCACTCTATCACTGAGCTACAGCCCCAGCCTATTGATTTATATTTTTAACAAAGAAGAAACAAAGAAAAAATATTCTGTATTATTGAATGCCTACCACTTAAATACAGTATCCCATTCAAGTTTTGAAGTGGAATGTGTATAATTTGCTTATGAGTTTACAGGTAATTGACTGGTATGTGTTTGGATTGACGTTTCTTACTGATTTCTCACTCTGTTTTCTTTTTGATAGCCCTCTGTTCCTCAGGTCCATGATCCCGAGGACATAGCTTGTGTTACATCCCTGATACAGCTCTATGTACCACAAGCATTTCTCAAAGACAGCAGTGAGAGTGAGCTGACCTTTGCCATCCCAAAGGACACAGGCAAGGCCTGCCTCAGGGAACTCTTCCAGACCCTGGATCAGAACTTAGAGCAATTGCACCTGATGGGATATGGAATCTCAGACACCACATTGGAGGAGGTACTAAGATATGTGGAAGCTTTTGTGGCCAGTCTGCATTCAATGAAGAGACCTGGGCAGAGGGAGGGGATGGAGAACATGGTGCATCTTTATTGGTGTCAAGCACAGTGGAAGCCTGTAACTGAATGTAGTCATCTGACAGGTGACTGTTATTGTAGGGATATAGTATTCCTGTGTGTGAGAACTTTTGTATCTTTAGTCAAGGGTCATTAAATATTTATTCAGTATCTTCAATAGTGAATGGTTGGCTGATTATAATTCATCACCTGGAAGTTCCTGCTTCCATACTGTGGATTTCTGTCTAGGAGCTGTGGCCTTAAACTGGGCGGACGGATCAATGCAGGAGAATCTAGTATGCAAACACTGCAGCGTCCTGGCCAGTTCCCCACCTGCAAGCATCCCTCCCTCTGTGCTGGGATTGGGACCAACCATTGGATGTGATTTTTTTTATAGCATCCAGCCAACAAGAGTCAGATAGTGGGATTTCCTCCAGGAGGAAGTTGGTGTGTTGTGCAGTCCAAACAAAAATAAACCTTGTGTACGGTCCTTGAGGTTGGGTCTGTATATGAGCCGAATTTGAGTTTGCATTTGACATTTCTATCAACTCTACAAAGTGCTGCAGATTAAAAAAAAAAAAAAAGTACTACAAACTACAATAAAACTTAATCTAAACAAAATTTTGGACCAGTTGCTCTACTTTATCAGATTCAGGAATAATAGTAGTATAGTAGTACCTGATAAGGTTTGTTTGTTTTTTTTTTTAAATATTTATTTATTTATTATAATTAGGTATATATAACAGAATAATGCATTTTGATTCATTGTATACAGTTGCAGCACAATTTTTCATTTCTCTGGTTGTAAATCATATAGTGTCACACTATATTACAGTCATATATAACTAGGGTAATGGTGTCCATCTTATTCCATCATCTTTCCGGCCCTCATGTCCCCAATCCCTCCCCACCTTCCCCTTTACCAAAAGTTCTTCTATTTTTTCCATGTTTCCCCCCAACCTCTGTTATGGATCAGCATCCACTTATCAGAGAGAACATTCAGTCTTTGTTTACCTGCAAATGCCATAATTTTATTCTCTTTTAATGCTGAGTAATATTCCATTGTGTATATATATATATCACAGTTTCTTTATCCATTCATATATTGAATGGCATCTAGGTTGCTTCCACAGTTGAGCTATCGTGAATTAAGCTACCATAAACATTGATGTGGCTGTGTTACTGTAGTATGCTGATTTTAAGTTCTTTAGGTATAGACCAAGGATTGAGATAGCTGGATCAAATTGTGGTTCCATTCCAAGTTTTCTAAGGAATCTCTATACTGTTTTCCAGAGTTGTTGCACCAATTTGAAGTCCCACCAGCAATGTATAAATGTGCCATTTCCCCCACATCCTTGCCAACACTTATTGTTGTTTGTATTCTTGATAACTGTCATTCTGAATGGAGTGGGATGAAAGCTTAGAGTAGTTTTGATTTGCATTTCTGTAATTATTAGAGATATTGAACATTTTTTAAATATATCTGTTGATCCAATGTATGTTTTCTTCAGAGAAGTGTCTGTTCAGTTCCTTGGTCTATTTATTGATTGGGTTGTTTGTCTTTTTGGTGTTAAGTTTTTTGAGTTTTTTTATATGTCCTGGAGATTAGTGCTCTACCTGATGTGTGTGTGTATGGCAAAAATTTACTCCCAAATGGAGGCTCTTTCTTCACCTTATTGATTGTTTCTTTTGCAGAGAAGAAGCTTTGTAGTTTGAATCCATCCCATTTATTAATTCTTGGTTTTATTTCTTGTGTTTTAGGAGTCTTGTTAAGGAAGTCGGTGCCTAATTCAACATGATAAACTTTTGGATCTACTTTTTTTCTCTATTATGCACAGGGTCTCTGTACTAATTCCTAGGTCCTTGGTGAACTTTGAGTTGAGTTTTGTGCATGGTGGGAGATAGGGGTTTAGTTTCATTTTGTTTCATATGACTTTTCAGTTTTCCCAGCACCATTTGTTGAAGAGGCTATCTTTTCTTCAATGTATGTTTTTTGATGCCTTTGTTCTAGTATGAGATGACTGTATTTATGTGGGTTTGTCTCTGTGTCCCCTATTCTGTACCATTGGTCTACATGTCTATTTTGGTGCCAATACCATGTTATTTTTGTTACTATAGCTTTGTAGTATAGTATAAGTTCTGGTATTGTGATGCCTCCTGCTTCATTCTTCTTGCTAAGGATTGCTTTGGCTATTCTGAGTCTCTTATTTTTCCAAATGAATTTCATGATTGCCTTTTCTATTTCTAGAAGGAATGATGATGGGATTTTAATTGAAATTGCATTGAATCTTTATAGTGCTTTGGGTAGTATGGCCATTTTGATAATATTAATTTTGCCTATTCAAGAGCTTGGGAGACCTTTCCATCTTCTAGGGTCTTCTTCAATTTCTTTCTTTAATGTTCTGTAGTTTTCATTGTAGAGGTCTTTCACCTCTTTGTTAATTCCCATGTATCTTATTTATTTATTTATTTATTGAGGATATTGTGAATGGGGTAGTTTTCCTAATTTCTCTTTCAGAGGATTCATCACTGATGTATAGAAATGCATTTGATTTATGGGTATTGATTTTACTAATAAGGTTTTTGATTAGTAATTAATTAACACTGAGAGGCTAAACCAGTATCAGAAATTTTAAATAATTATGAGAATTAAAACAGTTCAATTTTCAGGATGTTAAAAGCTGAACATCATTTGTGTTTTATATGGATTTAGGGGATTACAGGCACATCACTAGGTTTGTGACCGAGGACACGAGGCAGCCCTTTGTGTGATCAAGGAGTGTACAACAGGCCCCCTTGTCTGTGAATTTGCTTTCCCAGGTTACAGTTACACATAATCAGCTGTGACCCAAAGAGAATATAGAAAAATAGAATATTTTGACAGGGAGAAAAATAGAACACATAACATATTGTAGTATGTAGTTATAACTGTTCTATTTTTTAATCATTGCTGTTAATCTTTTATTGTAACATTTCTAAGTTGACCTGTATCATAAGCATGTAGGTATATATTGAAAAAAAAAACAGTGCATATAAGATTCCATATAATCCCTGGAGCTGGGCATCCACTGGGGACCTAGAAACATCCCTCATGAATGGGGGAAACCTATTGTAGTCCCAAGTAGAAAGCAGCCATCACACCTTTTGTGTAGAATACTCTAGTTATAGAAGACTATAAAACATAAAAGTATGTATAATATTATAATACACTTTTATACTTAGATCTGTTTTATTCCCTCAAAACTTGTAGCTGCTTATTTTTCCTCTTTTTAAGGTTGCAGAAATTGAGGCTCAAAGAGGCTAATTTTTCTTAACCCCAAATCACACTGTTCTAAGTGGTGGAGCTGCACTTGAACCTAGGCTTTCTACTAACGAGTTAAATTTTCTGAACATTCCTAGCTTTTGTGGGTGATGCTCTCTACTCTAAGGATCCTCAAAGTTGTACACTCATTCCCACTGCTTCCATTATGCTTTTTTTTTTTTGATAGAGCAAGTTGTGGCACACAGAGACAAACAAAAAGCAGCCTAATACACACACATGATATACCAAAGCTTGCAGAGCCATTGTGTCCTTTGGGTCATTGTTGCTGTGTCCTACTTTTGTTCCTCAAGTCTTGACACAAATGCTACCTCCACAAAATGCTGAAAGGCTGGACTCCCCAGCCTTAGCTGGATCCTATCCCCTCCCTCTCCTGCTGTAGCCCTGGTATGTTCTCTTGCCATCTCTGACTCTCCCATGGAAGTTGAGCTCTGGCTGTGCTCACTCTCACACTTGTGGTACCCAATGCAGTTCTTGGCACTTGTGGTTGCTTAACAAATACTTACTGAAGGAATGATGTGCAGGGCATTTCCAAAGACATATTCTGGCTTCTGAGAGTAGTTATTGTCCCAAAAGCATAAGCTTTGGCCTAGACACTCCTAAATCCAGATCTTTCTACCTCCTAGCTCTAGGGCCTTGGATGAATCACTCAGGTCTTGTGAGTGGTTTTTTTTTTTTTATTTTTAAAATGGAAAAAAAATCAAAACAGTTTAAATTGTTGTTCCAAAGATGAATAAAGATTTATACCTGGATGGTCAAAATGGTCAAAAATGTTAATGGTTCTTACCTATAATGGAGTGACATGTGAAATTGTTGCCATTAACTTTGGAGGGACAATGGAATTAAATCATACCTATTCTACAAAATACACCTTTATCTTCATGGGTTGTTGACAGATAGCAGTTTTCCCTGTGCCAAAGTAGAAGACCCAAGAATTTCCCAAGTCCCCTTTTCTCTGAACACTTGGATCAGGATAGGTGTGAAGTCCCCCATGGATATAAGTTTTCAGACCTGCAGCTCATTAAATGCTATACTTGCACATGAGTGTTAGCAGTTATCACTGCCTCTGAAGCATGCACAAAGTGGTAGCTTTCCCTTGCTGGGACCAATATACCTGACATGAGCAAATTAAAAGAAGACAGATTGGTTTTGGCTCATGTTTTTAGTCTGTGGTTGGCCAGCTCCATTGCTTTGATTCTGAGAGGAAGCAGAACATCCAAAAAAATGAAGGGTGTAGTAGAGGAAAACTTCTAGGCTCATAGTGATCAGGAAAGTGTGCATGAGAGATAAAGAGGAGAGGGTGGAGACAGGTACACCTGGGACAAGATCCAGTCTCAAAGGGCACACCTCCAGTAAGCCATTTCCTCCAACTGTGCCCCACCTGCCTACAGTTTCCACCTCCTCTAGGCCATCCATTCAGCTATCAATGAACTAATAATTCTTTGATAGTTTCAGACCCTCATGATCCAATCATTTCCCCAAAGCCCCACCTCTAAATTTTGCTGCGTTACAGACCAGATCCAAACCATAACATAAAAAGACCAAATATTAGACCAGAAAGCTAGTAACTTAGTTGTGGATGTTAAACCAGCATGAGTCAGTTTCCCTGAGCCATAAAGAAATGCCATCTTTGAGAATTGTTGCACCATCCTGAGTTATTTCACCATTTCCTTGAAAAGGAAAATTAAAATAATTTATTTTGGATTGTAAGGAGACTCAGTTATTGTTGAAAAAGCTCAGACTTGTTCATGTCCATCTTTGTAGCCACTGGGCTAATCAGGAGGCTTCCTGGTTGTATGGTGTTGTCTTATGTGTGGATTGCTCTTATTTCCTACTTTCACAGACACTCAGTGCAGAGCACAACTTGTGGGAATATGGGTCAAGGGTTTTTTTGGGGGGGGGGGGTGAAGCATACTTATTAATGAAATAATGCATCCACCTTCAATAGAGTTATATTTACTTATTTATAGTTATACTTGTGTGTTAGGAAGAACGAGTGTTCCCTTTAAGTGACATTTTATTTGTTGTTAAAAAAAAATAAGAAACCCCAGGAATCCTTTTAATATTTATCATTAAGAAGACTGAAATTGTGTGGAATGCTTGGCTTGAATATTTATGAATTTTAACATTACAGAAAAGACAAAACAAAACCAACCTACAAAGAAGGTCTGTTTCTTCTGGGTGGATGCTTTGTTCTTAAATGTTTTGTTAATTTTGTGGTTACATGACCAATAATGCTATCTCAAAGAGAAGCCTCAGAAATATTTCTAATATAAGTGAGAGGCTTATTCCCAACATTAGTATATATAAATGAGACAGTTCAATGTTCTTTTCCACACCTGATTCTCTCTTCTCTCTTTTTCTTTTTAATTATTAGTTCTGGTTGGGTTTTACATCTGAGATGAAAGTAAAGAGCGGCAGGAATAAGAAAAGTCAGTCCTGCTGTTTCCACGTTAGCTTTGCTTGTGTACATCATATAGTCTGCAAAAACCTTGCTAATCCTTCATTAGCATTATTTTAGTAAAAACTAGATAAATCAGTTGAACAAAATCGACTTAACCAGGCTACAGAAGGCTGCTCCCTGTTAGAACTGGAAGCTGAAGAGGATGCCAGTGGTCAACCATGTCTGCATGTTAAGAATTATATGCTTCTTATAAATTCTACTTATAAATTAGAGCTGAGGTTTCCATGGTTTCCTTGTATGTCCCACTGGGGCAATGCAGACCCCTTCCAAGAGCGCAGTCTGGACACATTCTGAGGGATAATACCCATCAATGCTCTCTGTGTTGGCATTGAGGTTGGGGGCTCCCAGTACCGGCCCAGAACTCAGAACATTGAGACTGGAGTTCTGATCCACACTATCAATTATGCATGGTCTCTCTATGGAACAACCTTGCCACATATAGTGCCCTTGATTATAAACTGGGAATCATTAAGAGAGCCACAAATGGGGTTGATGGAAGTCTTAGCATGGTGCATGGCACGTAGGCAGATGCTATTCCTTCAATTCACAGGGCATCATAATAAGTTTTCCATTGTTGTAACAAAATACCTGAGGCTGAGTATCATAAGAGGAAAGAGGTTTATAAAGCTTAAATTAGTGAAAGTCCAAGATTGGGTAGAATCACCTTGTTGAGTCTCATGAAAGACCTATTGACTATATCATAATATTGGCAGATGGAATCCTGATAGGAGAGGGTAGGGAGAAGCTGGATTCACTCTTATAACAATCTATTTTTCTCAGGAACCAATCTCTGAGACCCAACCCATTCTTTTCATCCATTATCAATTTCATTGTGAAGGTGCTTGTGACCAATCATATCTGATAGACCTCACCTCTTAAAGGTTCCACTACCTCTCAATACTACCACACTGTGGACCAGGACTCCCACACATGAACCTTAGGGAGACACACTCAAACCATATGCAAATCCTTGCACAGAAAATCAAGGGAGATATCTCAGGAGTAGCCACTAAACTGAGACAGTCCCCAAGGCCTGGTCTGCCCTGCACAGCACCTCTACAATGGAGGAGAATCCTGCTCAGGGGCTCTCACACAGGAGTGCAAAGTCTTAGGAGCTGGAACCTTGCTCTGTTTTCTGGGCTCTTCCCTGTTTCCATCCCCTGGCTGCTTCTACTTTGCTTTTTTATTCACCAGATTTCATGCCCACCTTCTCCTGGTACAACGACAACTTCTCCTGACGCCTGTTCTCTTCCTCATTCTCCTCCCTGGATAGCTGTGGCCTGTTAAAAACTTGTTGTACTGTCAGTCCTGCCATGCCCAGAGATTTAAACCAGATTTGAAATCTCTGTGTATATATCATTTTTGACAGAAGTTACCCAATCAACAATATTTCTCTTAAGCAGTTTCCATTTTCCTGGCAACATTTTCTACTATAAAGGACTCAGTTCTACGGTTACTCACTTTCCTGTTGTGGGGAATACTTAGGTTGTTTCCTATTTTCTGATTTTACCAATAAGATGATGCAAAAATTATGAACAGGGTCCACCACCATCTCTGTGACGATCAATTCCCAGAAATTACTGGGTCCATAGATATAAACCTAAAGTCCTGTGATGGTGTCAAATAACTGATTTCAAAAACTATCATGCACATTTGTGCCCCTGTATGCTTTGGCCATCTGTCTCAATCCTTTCATCATTTCAAAACAAAACCAATGCCTCCCACTCACATTTGAGATTTCCTAACTGACCCCTTTCCTAGTCTCTTCATGTGCAGTGGAAGGGGGCTGGGAATCAGGGTGAGGATATTGACTGTAGTGATGTGATGAACTTGGATAACCTAGGCTGGAGTTTCATTATTTTTTAAATTTATTTTTTAAAGCACTTTTAGGATTATAGCAAAATTGAGCGGAAAGTACAAAAAGGTTCCCATTTAACTATCCCTCACTAACCCTCACCCAGCTTCTCCCACTATCAATCTTCCCCACAGAATGATACATTTGATACAATTGATGAACCCACATTGACACATCACCATCAGCCAGAGCCTGTAATTTACCTTAGTAACCTAAGGTAAATTCACATTCTGTGGCTTTGGACACTTGTATAATGACATCTGTTTAATATTATAGCATTATACAGAGAGTTTCACTGTCCTAAAACTCTTTGTGTTTTGATTTTTCATTCCTCTCTCCCACCAAACCTCTTGCTAGCCCTGATCTTTTTAATGTCTCCATACTTTCACCTTTTCCAGGGTGTCAGAGTTGGGAAGCAGGCAGTATGCAGCCTTTTCAGATTGGTTTCTTTCACTTAATAACATGCATTTCACTTTCCTCTATGACTTTTCATGGTCTGATAGCTCATTTCTTTTAAGTGCTGAACGATATTCCATATTCTGGATGAACCACAGATTATCCACTCACCGACCGAAGAACAAACACCTTGTTTGCTTCACAAGTTTTGACAATGATGAATAAAGCTACTTTAAACATCTGTGCGCAGGGTTTTGTGTAGACATAAAATTTTAACTCACTTGGGTAAATACCCAGGACTGCAATTACTGAGGCATGTAGTAAAAGTATGATAGTGTTGTAAGAAACAACCAGATTGTCCTCCAAAGTGTCTTTAGCATTTTGCGTTCCCACCACAAATGAAGGAGAGTGCCTGTTTCTCCCCATCCTCTCTCTCCAGCAGTCAGTGTTGTCTACTGATTTTAGCTGTTCTGATGGTCAAGTGGTGGGATCACACTCTTGTTTTAATTTACATTTTCATGATGACATATGATGTGGAGTATCTTTTCATATGCTTAGTTTCCATCTGTACATCTTCTTTAGTGAGGTGTCTGTTATGGTCTTTGGCCAAAAATTTAATGGTGTTATTTGTTTTGATATTGTTGACACTTAAGAGTTCTTTGTTTCTTGTTTGTTTTTTGTGTATTTTTGAGGTCGGGGTGGTATGGGGGATTGAACTCAGGGCCACTTGGCCACTGGACCACATCTCCAGCCCTATTTTTATTTAGAGACAGGGTCTCACTGAGTTGCTTAGTGCCTCATTTTTGCTGAGGCTGGCTTTGAACTCACAATGCTTCTGCTTCAGCCTCCCTAGCCACTGGGATTCCAGGGGTGTGCCACCACACTTGGCAAGTTCTTTGTTAACTTAATTTTTCTTGCCTCTGAAACAGGAATATCTTCCCTAACTTCCACATAAATGTTTTGCTTGTGTCAAATAATCTAATAATTATTTGCTTGTGTCAAATAATCATAACAATGATTTCAGACTATACATTGCAAGGTAGTACACAAAGATGAGAACATATCAATATTTCACCACTATTTGGATCTGTCATGCATGTGCAGTGATCCATTCTGTGGTCAAACCTTGCTGTATTTTAATCTCTGTATTTCTAATGTCGCATCAGGTTTTCCATTAGAACATAACTTCTAAAAAATTCATTTTATCCTATATTTCTTACAAATTTCTATTTCTGTTTAGTATTCATTTTCTTCTCCAACATTATCACTATTTATACTTTATTCATCCATGTTCCTTTTGAAAAAAAAATTAATTCTCCTCCTCTTTGTGCTCTCTTTCTTAAAAATAAATATTTATTTATTTTTAAGTAAAAATCTATTCTGTGAGTCTGACAAATGCATAAAGGTATGAAACAATCCCCACAATTAAAATACAGATCCGTTTAATTCCCACGACCATTTCTACTTCTTAAAAGAATTCATGCAGCTTGTCTCTGCAGGTGGATTTTTCTTTGACCAGGATGCACACTCTTGATGCGTCACCCCAATAACAAATCCAACTAGCAGCCATAGAATGAGTTGCTCAATTTCTTTGGAGGTGTAATACGTGTTTCTCAGTTTCTTTTAGAAATTTCCACCTTCTACATTTAGTACGTGCTTTGTACATAATAGGTCCTAAATAAATATTGATTTATGAGATCCTGTATATCTCTCTTTTTCTCCCTTTCCACACACAGATGTTAAAAAAAAGAAGAAGGTACTTGTCTTCAGTGCAACAACAGGCAAAGGATTTGGACTACATAAAATATATATGAGATATAACAAATTGTGATATTATAGTATACTTGGATCTGCTTGAGAAACATATCTCAAATTGGAAAAAGATTAAGTGCCTTTCAAGAATTTTCTTTTGTTTGGAATAACTTATAAAATGTCTATCTCAACCAATTTCATCTCTTCACACTTGATGATCACTGATTTTGCCTACTCATGTCTGCCATCAACCCACAGTTGGTGTGGCTGGTCCATAATCCTTCCTGTTTTTCCTTTGTTCATCTGCATTTTGTCTGATGACTTTCCTGGAGTGGGGAGGACCTGCCAAGTAACTTTCCTGACTCTCTCTCTCTATGCAGTTAGAAAACAGATTTCATTTTTAAAGTGTTGGGGACCGCAAATCAAGTCAAGATGGCGCCTGGCAGTTTGCCAGGAGGAGTGGTTTGTGAGGCAACACCACTGGAGCCATTAAGTTGGTGGAGATTCCTTATTGGCTGATTGCTGTATCTAGATGATGTTAATTGAGTCAAGCTGTGTGTAATCAGTTAGGTATATATACCTTTGCTGTTTTGCAATAAAGCGGCTCCTGCTACCTTGGGTGCCTGTTACCTTGAGTTCTCGCTCAGTTCCCGCTGAGTTTCCCCCGCAATAAAGCAGTTCCCGCTTCAACCTTCAAGTTGCTTGATACCTCCCAGTTATATTGCCCAGCTGGACTGCGGCATTAAAATACAACAAATTTCATATCATGGTCTCTAAATATACCCACAAGCTATGAAAGTTGAGATTTGATATTGGAGTGTGCCTCAATTTTATAAAGGCATTAGTACTTTCTACTCCAGTGCTTGGAGCTAAGGAGAATGCTGGCAAGGAATGAGGTTCAATCTGTGTGGGATTGGGGACCACGGAGAGCTGGAGAATGTGGCTATGCATATAGAGTCCTTTTCAGAAATCTCCAAAGACAAGGTTTTTTATTTTATTTTTATTTTTTGCATCATGTAAATACAGCAAATTTTAGAAGTATATATTAATTAATTTTGAAGTTTGAGTAATATGATAGATGGTCAGATTGCCTGTGAGAGATGGGCAGTTTCTTCCCATCCAGGTTGCTTGGTGAGTGGGTTCTCTTTACAGCATTGTCAAGAGGGCTGTAGATGTTCCTTGGGTGTGTGACTCAGTGGTCCCCATTGCACATAGCATTTAGAGATGGACTTTGGATGAAAACCAGGTTCAGAGTAGAGTTTGATCTGTTTTTAATTTTTTTTCCTTACTTTTGGGGTACAAAAAGAACAAAGTTTTTCTACTCAGTTCACCCATTCAAATGTCATTTGTGTCATGCCTTTAAGAGCAAAGCTGAGATCCAGGATCATGATCTGTGCCTGGTTGTATCCTCCTGAGTCACTGTGAGTCTGAAAACTTCTGATTGCTTGACTTCTGTTACCTCAGTATTTTTCAACACTGCAGAGCCATGATTTTTGCACAGTGAACTTCAATTTAGGTTTGCCTTATTTCCTTGGGTCAGGCTGTGCATTTTTGTCAGGAATATTGTAGGAGTGATGTGTGTCTCCTTGATCCCGATGGCTTGGCCTATGGTGCTGGTGAGGAGACCCATGATCACCCAGGTGAGGCGATGTCTGCAGGCTTCACTTGAAGTTTAATTTCCTTTCTTCTTTATTATTTTTTGAAGAAGCATTTAAGATTCTCTAAATTCTACTTTTTTTCACCCACCAGTTTCCACATCCATTGATATTCCTGGCCCAAATTAATTATTATTATGCCATTTGCCACATGGTGATTTTTGTAATTCTATCATTCATTCCACATGTTTCATTCAGTTGGCATTATTTGGAGGATGAACTGTCTCTTTACTGAATTACTTATTTATAATATCAGTAGCAACTCACAGCTTTTTATTTTATTCAATGATGTACGTACAGTTCATTATGATAATTATTTATTTCAATGATCATATCCCAGCATTGCTATATAGTAATACAATCTTGTAATTGCACCATTGCATTGTGTAGCATAACAAGAAATAATCTGCTAAGAGTCCTGTATTTGGAGACTGGGTGAGGTACCTTTCATGTTTATCATCTAAGTTCTTCACATGGTGCCATCGTTTTCTTTTGAAAAATAAAAGCAGAAACAAGCAAGAAAAACCTATCACTTTGGGGAAACTAAAAGAATACAGTCTTTGTTACATTCTGGCTAAAGTTTGGAAATTCTTCTGTTAATG
The DNA here is from genome assembly GCF_045843805.1 of Urocitellus parryii. Classification (NCBI taxonomy): domain Eukaryota; kingdom Metazoa; phylum Chordata; class Mammalia; order Rodentia; family Sciuridae; genus Urocitellus; species Urocitellus parryii. The sequence continues at coordinate 104,117,293 of NC_135533.1, forward strand.
CCATCACTCAATTGGACTCTGTAATTTCTAGTCTGTCATTTTCTTACAGAAGTTTTGTCAACTTCGTCAACTTCTCCGGCATCTAAGCCAAAAGGCACCTTGTGCTGACCATCTCCAGGATATAGTCCATCATACTGACACTTTAAATGTGGATCACATCTAGGGTCTAACACTATTTGACAATGCCCTTTAAACAGAGAATATAGAAGGATGAACCACTGCACTCCAGTCTGAGGGATTGATAGCACATCAGGGTTGAGATGACACTGGGCCATCATAGATACTTAGACCCTAAAGCTCTTTTAAATTAAGAAGACAAAGTTCCCAGATGAAGAATCCCCAGAGTGTTGAATTTATTGTCCCCTGAGGAGAAAGAGCAGAAATCTCATAGGCACTGAATTTAAAGCTATATTTTAGATAAGATCGAAAACAACTTTCTTGTTCTTTTTATAAAAGAGGCAGGCATAGTTTTTATTTGGTCCATGTGAGCTGGTCTAAGGCCTCCATTCAATTCAATGTGAGAAAAATGCATACAAGGAGGAGGAAGATGTGTATATGCATAATATCAATTTATATCAAGCACACAAATACAAGTTCTTCTTAAACTGTGGGGAATGTGGCTGAGATGTTATACTTTTACCCTGCTTTCAAATAGCTTCCTATGGATTTGCCAAAGCTATCTTTTTGGAAGAAAGGTTTGTGTTGGAAGGCCTTTCACATTCTTAATGAGAGTTTGTTTTTTTTTTTTTTTTTTTTTTGTCTTTTTTTTTGCAAAAAAATTTTACACCTCTTTATAATTGTACAAATGAAAGAAAACATGTTATCCTGCTTTGACTGTCTAAACAGTCTTTTGAGAAGATTTGGCCTTTAAATATGATAAAGATGTAAAGTTTTTACTAGAAGATATTAATGTTATAATGTGAACCTTCCATTTTCCAAACTCAGTGTAATGTTCAGAATCTTTTTAAACAACATCCATTACATCCCTGGTAATGTTCTATTCTGGGTGTTAGGGTTCCACGAGACATTTACCAGTAGCAGTTTCACAGTATCTGTCTGAGTGCTTTCATTTAGCATGAGAATTACAGCTAAAAGAATACATACTATCTGCTAGGAAGAGCTCATATCTTTGACTACAGCGATCAGTATCATATTGTTTTTGATAAATGTGACCTTTATCAACTCTGTTTGTTGAGCTTCTTTTGATGGTTTCTTTCATTTCTTAGAGACTTCTGGTTAATGTGCCTGTAGTTAAGGTGATTGAACACTAGATGGCACTCATCACATTCTTATTTTCTTAGATCTGCTCTTCACCTTTCACGTGCCAAATTGAAGAAATTCTGACACAAGGTACCTTGATTCTTAGTGTTGTCTTGTATTAGGCTCACATCCTCCGCTGATCTGTGAAATTATTGAGAACAAGAACTCTGCTCTTTGTTTCTTCTTTCGACACACATATATGCACGTGTGACACACATTTCAGACACATTCACTCACAATGGCACAGAGCCTTTTTCATGAGAACAGGAAGAGATGGAAACTTCAAAAAAGGATTGGTAAATATTTTTTTAAAATGCATCTTTTATTGTCAAAAAATGCTTATAATATTCACTGGTACATGTGACCATTAAATAAAAATTCCATTTAGAATGAAATAGGAAGGAAAATTCTTCCTCAGTGAACAATTCTTGACTCATACTACTTCTGTTGTTTATAATTTCAGTTCTTTATAAATGCACTAGTGAACACTCATTGCACTAAACTTTAGTGCCATCATCTTATTAAGTGGTGATAACAATAATTGTCTCACTGGATTGATTTCATGATGAAGTATGCATATATCATGAACATTCTCTGGATACCCTTAGAACCAGACATTGCCCATTTCTTGTATGCCAGGAGTGGTTCTTACCACTCTCCCTGTGAATGCATTTTTTTACTGTTTACAATTATCCTGTAATGTGTATCATCTTATTATCACTTACCATGCTGGGAAACTAAGTCACAAAGTGGTAAAATAATTTGTTCAAGGCCACAGGGCTGGCACACACTCAGAATGTTGTTATGAATCATCATCGTCCTTATTATTTGCAGTGGTTGTGAGGTTTGCAGTCTTTCCTGGAGATGTTATTGGGAAAAGGAAAAGAGTGTTATCTTTCAGATGAAGGTAACTGCATCTGATCTAATGAAATCTCCTGACCTTCACCATTGTTGTGGATGCAGGTTTTGCTCAGTAGGATTCCATCCAAACTAATTAACCACATGCAGAGAGGTTGTATGCCTCTCTCTACAGGCTTGCTTGCTCTCTGCTGCTTCTCTCTGGGGCCCTTCCTTTGTTATCCCCTGTGGACTGGGGGCTTCTCAGTAATAAACAGAGACAGTCATGCCTTTTGGCTTATTTAGTGGAATCAGAATGATGATGATATTTACAGAAATCAGAACTTCAGGGAGGTTATGGACACATTGAGTGTGAGGTACCTGCTGATGGTCAATGGAACTGTACCCCTTAAAGTGGGTCGAGGGCCATGAGCTCAGTTATTTTGGATGTATACACAATTAGGAGGGATGGAAGCATGCCGTAGTCTTGGCTGGGCACAAGATCAGGAGCCACCACACAGCTTTGTAGATTCAAACAGCAATTCTTTATTCCTGAACTCACACCGGCCTTCAACAAACACGTTCTGGGGAAATCCCAGTTCTGCCGCACAATTCACGTCCCAAATACTTTCTTAATTCCACAAGAACTCAAGGGGAACTCAGGCAGCAGGAACGCCCTATTCCCAGCAGGAATAAACTTAAACCTGGAACTTCCCTAAAACCACATTGTCTTAAACCGGGAACACCCTAAACCCAAGGATAGGGATACTTCCTCACACCTGCAGGATACACCTTAAACCTGGATCCACCCTCGTCCTTGAGCAGGGTCACCTTTCTCAAACATACATGCAAGGTCACAGCGGATTTCCAAGACAAGTCCATTTAACATGGGGTATGCTGGCAAGGAAATTTTGATGCGTCATTCCTACTTGGCAATGGCCCTCAGCAGAAGCGCATGCACAGATGACCCCAAAGGAGACATGCCTCACTTGGTGTATGACCCATAGAAGATGTTCCTTGGGGCTGGGGTTGTGGCTCAAGCGGTAGTGCACTCACCTGGCATGCGTGTGGCCTGGGTTCGATCCTCAGCACCACATACAAACAAAGATGTTGTGTCCGCCGAAAACAAAAATAAATAAATAAATATTAAAAAAAAGAAGATGTTCCTTAAATCTTGGCTAAAGACATGAATGATAGGATAGCTACTACCTGGTTCTAGAGTCTGTAACCAAGTCCTTTACAATCAGCTTCTACTGAACTTACACTACTGTTGTCATTAGGCCTTTTTACAGACAAGACAGTCCACACTGTTAGTTGGTGAGGTGGTGCAAATGTTGCCAACAGTGGAGTCTCAGCCCTTGACCACAGGGCTGCACTGCTGCAGGGCCGAGGCTCTTTCGACTTCTATGCATGGACCAATGTGCCCTTTTCTTGCACTCTGCCCAATATGTGTGTTAGGGATTCTCTCTTCATCTTTTCATAAATCCTTGCCAGGTCTCCTGGTGCAGTTCAAAAGCCTCAGTGTCCCCAGCCCACCACATCCCCATTTGTTTTAGCTACACTCTTCCTTCTTCATCATGCTCTTGTTGCTTTGGATCTGAACACACAGATCCCAACACACAGTTGGGCTTCTGCTTCCACTGCTAACTACTCATTGACTTCAAACAAGTTACTTAAATTAACTGCTGTAGTGAAATGGCACATGGAGAGCATACTTTCAGTGGGGAGAGCATACTTTCAATGGGGATTTTTTTGCCATTTACTCTAAATAAATTGTGAATGATTTAAATTGTGACTTCACATTTATCGTCTGATTCACCTGTGAGTTTCTAAGATGCTGGCACAGTGAGTCACAAATTTGATTTGAATTGGATATATCCTATTACTGATTTCCCTCCCTCCCTCTCTCCCTCTGCCTTCTGCTATTTGAGATTTGACCAGCTTCTGCCAGCATGTATGGGTCCTGAGGTTCAAGGTCAAGTTACATTCATCTTTGCATATTATGAGCAGTCTATTGACCAACCTGCTGAGAACCAGGTGGCCTTAGATTTATACCAATTAAATGAAATATGGAGTATGTTTGATGGATGCTGTTGTTATGACCTCATTGGGTGGTTGAGGCAAAAGAAATGTAATGTGGGGAGAATCATAAAACATGCATCTTTCTTTTTTCTTTTCTTTTTTTTCAAAAAGGTGTTTTTGATGCTTTTGCAAGACTCCAGTAAGAAATCTCATATTGCTCCAGGGACCCACTTACAGCCTCAGAACCAGAGACCCACTGGACCTTCTTCTGCGTATTGTAAGTGAAGAGTGGTGTTTTGTTTTGGCTTATTTGTTTATTTAGTTATTTATTTTATTTTATATTTCAGATAGAAGAACAATGTCTTTGACCTTACATACCATCCTTTGTTTGAAAATTGGAGTAACCAGAGCCTATGGGACTAGGTAGCGAGGGGGACTTAAGTGCATAGAGGTCAAACATTAAAAGCTTAGAGTTTTGTCTGATTTGAAACTGACAACTATGTGTTTATGAGGCAATTTGATCTTTTCTGCAGAACTTATATCAGAAATTTCTCAGTATATACGGTTAGAATAAGGAACACTGTTCATCTTGCTTTCCCTTCATGACAAATTGACCAATGTAGTCTGTATTTGTGGCAGGCCTATGTGTGCAGGAACTTTGTGGGTAATGGGTTTAAAAAACTACATGGAGAAGTGTCCACTTCAGATGAAAATGGTTCTCACTTTTGTATGCAGACTTCCTTATATATAGGCCTTAAGGATGACTGGACAGAATCAAGATTTGGTTTCTAAGTGTGAGACTGTAGTTCTGATTCAATCCAATTCCAACCATACTTACTAGCAACAAGTTACCAAAGAGGACAGGGCTCCAGGAACTGGAGAGTTATAAGACTTGGAGCCTCTCTTTAAAGACATCGGACATGGGATACAGATCCATGAATAAATCACTGGAATAAGTATGTTAAAATGTTTTTATCCTGGTGCATTGCACATGCCTATAATCTCAGCAGCTGGAGAAGCTGAGGCAGGTAGATGTAAGTTCAAAGCCAGCCTCATCAATTTAGCAAGGCCCTAAGCAACTTAGCAAGACCTTCTTTCAAAATAAAAAATAAAAAAGGGCTCAGGATGGGGCTCAGTGGTTAAGCATCACTACATTCAATCTCTGGTACCCCCCCCCAAAATGTTTTTAATAGATATTTAATGTGTTCTCTCCATTACTGTATGAGTGAAATAATTGCTATTTTCCTTTGTAGCTTTCGTTATGGTCACATTTTAAAAACTATGTATTTTAATAATTAAAATAGGTGCTTAATAGTTTTCATTATGGTTTTAGTTTGCATTTTCCCAATGATTATTATGACAAGCATATCTTTTTTCCTTTATAACAGTTTTCTTGAGATATACTTCACATGTTCCACAGTTCATTCATTTCAAGTGTGCAATTTAGTGGCCTTCACAGTTTTGCATCCATAACCACAATCTACCTTAGACCATTTTCATTACTGTAAAAAGAACCCCCATGTCACTTGGGCATCGCTGTATAATATGCCTGTCCCCTGCAGCCTTAGGAAACCTCATCCTTCATATTCCTATAGGCTTACCTATTCTGGACACTTTATATAAATGCAATTATATGTGTCCTTTGGGACTTGCTTCTTTCACTCAGCATATTTTTTTTTTCAAAGTTTACTCACATTGTAGCACATATCACTCAGTACTTCACTTCTTTTGATTGTCAAATATTGGTCTATTATACCACATTTTGTTGGTTTATTCAGGAGTTGATGGGTATTTGGTTTGTTTCCAATTTTTTACTATTAAAGATATGTTGCTGTGAACATTTGTGTACAAAATTTTTGTGGACCTGTGTTTTCTCTGATAGGAGTACAATTGCTTGGTCATATTTAAACCATTTGGGGAACTGACAGGTTGTTATCTAGAGTGTCTACACCTAATATTTCCAGCAGAAGTATAAGGATTCTGAGTTTTCTATGTGCTCACTAAAACTAATAAGTAATAATGTTGAATCACTTTTCATGTGCTTGTTGGCATTAATAAACCTTTGAAGAAATGTCTAATTGAATTATTTGTTCATTTTTGAATGAGGTCATAGTTTTTGCTTGTTTTTGTTGTTTAGTCATAGAAGTTGTTTATTTGTTCAGGATATCAATCCCAGTGTATTCAGCTATTTGAAGAGGAACAACTTATTTTGTCTGTTATTTATGCTTGTTCTAAGTGCTGTTTAATTCTCTGTGTCTTTCTTGGTATTCTGTTGGGTTGTTCTTTCCACATTGGAGGTGGGCATTGAAGCTTCCTATTATTTCTTGTAGAACTGTCTATTTTTATCTCCATTTCTTTCAGTGTTTGCTTACTATGTCTGGGAGCTCTTGTATTTGGCTCCTATGTGTTTATAATTGTTATATCCTCTTGGTGAATTGATTCTTCTTATGACAGGGTCACCTTAACATTCTTCTTTGTATCTTGCAATTGCTTTCTACTTCTCCTATTTGGTATGATTTAGTATGGTGATGCTGGCTCTGTTTTGGTTACTATTTGCATGAAGACAGTAATATAGTTAATCTTTTTTTATAATCAATGCTGCCAATCTATACCTTTGATTTAGAGAGTTTTATCTATATAAGGCAATTCTGGATAGGTAGCCCTTATTTTGCATTTTGCCATTTGTTTTCAGTGTGCTTTATAGCATGTCATTCCTCTTTTCTTACATTGCTTTCCTGTGTTTCTTTGTTTTCATAATGACATGTTTTGGTTCTGTTCTCATTTGCTTTTATGTGTATTTTATAAATATTTTATTTGTGGTTAGCAAGGGGATTAGATACAATATCCTAAAGTTATAAGAATCTAACTTAATGGTAACTTAACTTCAGTTGCATACAAAAACTTTAGCACTTTGCATCTCTACTCCACCCACATAAATTGCTGGTGTCAGAAGTATGCATAGTATATGTAAATTATATATATTATGTAAATTATTATTTATATGTTATGTGTTTATTAACATAGACATAGTTTTTTATGATTTGGGCTTTTAAATCCTGTAGAAAATAAAAAGCAGAGTATAAAGCAAAATTTTGGTAATCATGATTATTATGTTTGTACACGCATTTGTGTTTCTCATGGAACTTTCCATCTGATGTGTCTGGGAGTTATTGTCTATCATTCTGTCATTTCAGCTTAAAGGCTCCCTTTAGCATTATTTATGGAGAACCTCCATTAATAATGTGCTTCCTTAGCTTTTGTGGCTGTCTAATTTCTCCTTCATTTTTGAAGAATATTAGTTTGACTTTTTTATGTCACTAATTATTGACGGTCTTCTGACATGCAAGTTTTCTCCTAAGATAACTCCTGATAGTCACTCTTTGTACAGGACCAGTCTCTCTTCTCCTGGTATTTTCAAGATTGTCTCTTTTTCTTCGACTTTGATAGTCTGTTTATAATGCCATTTGATGTAGGTCTTTGGGTTTCTAGTGCTTGGAGTTCACTGAGCTCCATGTATTAGAATATCTCTGTGTCCTCAAATTTGGAAAAACTTCTGCCTTTGTTTCTCTCTCTTCTGACTCTACAAATTTCAAAATGCATGTATTGGTCCACTTGATATTGTTCCATATGTGCCTTGGGCTCTGTCCACTCTTCTCCATTTTTTTTTTCATTCTGTTCTTCAGACCCAATTATTTCCAGAGACATCCTCATGTTTTTGATTCTTCTGCCCATTCAAATCTACTTTTGAACTTCTCTAGTGATTTTTTTTCTCAATTTAGTTATTATATCTTTCATTTCCAGAATTTTTCTTTAGTCCTTTTATATATGTTAAAATAGCTTCATCCCTTTACTTAATTCTCGTTTGGTTTGTACATTGTTTTATTGATTTCCTTTAGTTCTTTGTCCATATTTTTCTTTAACTTATTGCAAATATTTAGGAGTTGTTTTAAAATCTTTAGCGTGTGTTTCTCCAGAGATTGCTTTTGCACAATATATATATATTTTTTATTTGGGCTTTTAAATCCTTTAGAAAATACATATATTTTTAAAATTTTCTCATTAGCATGGGTCAGATTCCCCTATTATTTTTATTCTTGTTTTTTGTTTTGTTTTTTGTTGTGATGATATGAGTTAATGTGTGTGTGTGTGTGTGTGTGTGTGTGTGTGTGTAATCATTTGATAAGGACTGGGCATTTAGTGTTTCCCTGAGTCTTGAGATTTCCCTGGGTAAAGGCTTATGGTATTCTTAGTTCTTTTCTGCACATATCTCTGCAGATATGTGCTTTTTTTCCCCTTCTGATTTCCTTGGCCAGTTTTAAATGTTTTAGATTCTCAAAGAGTCTTAACCTTAGCTTTTTAGGGCCAAATATGTTCTAATATATCTCTTACCTATAATTTCTTGCCTCAGGCTTTCATGTATCTATATACTTTCTTTAGTTTTCCTGTCCTGTGGTGTCCACCAATGCCTTCTGTGGATCAAGTCTCTTATCCTAACAATTCTGCTATTCCAGTGTGAATTGTGTGTCATGTTGCCCTCCCTGTGTGAATGTAAGCCCTGCTGCCATTCCTGTATAAATATGAATCCTGCTGCTCTTCCTGTGAGAATTGTGAGCCTAGTGACCATTTCTGTGCGCACTGTGAGCCCTGCTGCTCTTTCTGTGTGAACTGTGAGCTCTACAATCATTCCTGTGTGGATTCTGAGTTTTGTTGCTCTTCCTGTGTGAACTGTGAGCTTTGCTGCCATTCCTGTGTGGATTCTGAGTTTTGCTGCCCTTTCTGTGTGAACTCTGAGTCACACTGCCATGCCTCTGTGAACTGTGGATACTGCTTCCTTTCCTGTGTGAACTCTTGAGTCCTGTTGCCTTTCTCCTGTGAACTCTGAGCAATGCTGTTTTCCTGTATGAACTCTGAATCCAGCAAGATAGATGCCATCCCTGACGTAGTCCCTAATTAGGCCAAAATTTTGAAAGCAACCTCTATTCTGCTCTTCTGCCCCAAAGGAGGGATTCAGGAATTGGGCATTCACCTCACAATGCCACCAAAACGAAGAAGAGTTATGGCAGAGTCAAATAAAATCACTGAAATATTTCCTACCATTTTGAATATGGTTTTCTTTTCTGTTTTAGGGGGCAAGATGGGATAGAAGTTTGCTTTGTTGCTATAAATTTTTGCTTGATTTCTAGAGCTCCTGTAAAATCATTTTAGTCAGTTTGTAGTTGTTTATTGGTTTCTTTATTGTGAAATTAGAGCCTAGAGCTCCTAATCTGCTGTTTTTCTGACATCCCTCTAATCTCTGAATTATTTTTAAAGAATGTGTTCTTTTGACTAAATATTCGGATCTCTTGAACTTTTGGAAATCGTAGCAAAAGGTCACGCAGTTGGCCTTTGTTCTCTGCCATGTTATTTGTGTTAGTGAGCTTTCCATCCCTATAACAAACTATCTCAGATGAATAAGAGAAAAGTTTATATTAATGCCCAGTTTTGGAAGTTCCCACGTGTTTGATGCTCTCATTGCTTTGGGCTTGTGATGAAGCAGCACATCATATCAGGAGCATGTGGCAGAATAAATTCACTCACATCACTAGCTAGGAAGCAAAAGAGGAAGAATAATGGCTGTGGGTCCCCCAGTTCCCTTTGGTGTCACACTTCCAATGATCTAATGACCTCCCACTAAGTTACACCTCCTAAAATTTCTACTACCTCCCAGTAGCACCATACTGAAGACCAAGCCTTTAACACATGGGCCTATGGGGCACATTCAACATCCAAAGTATAGCACTATCAATAGCTCTTCTTGACTTTTACAACTTTCCTAATTTGTTGAGGCTGAGAATTTTCAATTTTTTTTTACTTTCTTCTTTTAATTTTGCTTTTATTCATTTTACTATAAGCATCAAGAAACCAGACAGCTCCTTCAATTCTTGATTTGGAAATTTCCTTAGCTAAATTGTAATTTTGTTGCTTACAAATCCTGCTTTCCACACAACTGCAAAGGACAGTTGTGCTAAATTCTTCTATACTACAGATGAGGATATCCTTCCTCCAGTTTCAGATAACATGTTCCTATTTCCTTCTGAGCTTTCTGGTCAGCATCTTTAAAGTTTGTTTTTCTACTAATAGTATTTCCAGAGGAATTTAGACTTTCTTTATCATGCTCTTTGAAATTCTCCCATCCACTGCCCATGCCTTATTTTAAACCACATGTACATTTTTAAGTATTTTTTAATGGCAATTATCTATTTCCACTTACCAAAATCTATAGTACTTTTCTTGTCCTATTAACAAACTATCATCAACTTAGCAAATTAAAACCATACTCATTTATTGCCTTGCGGTTTCTTTCAACCAGAAGTCTGGTCTGGGCACACACAACGGGGTTCTCTGCTGGGGACCTCACAGGGCTGAAATAAAGATGCTCTCAGATGGTGCTCTCCAGAGCTCAAGTTTCCCAAGCTCATTTTGGTTACTGGAAGAATTTGTCTCCTTGGGGTTACAGAACTGAGGTCCTCATTTTTTTTTTTTTTTTGGTTTGATGCCACTTAAGGCTGCTCTCAGTCCCTAGAAAAAAACACTTAGGTCTTAACCACACATCCCTCTAAAAACTGGCAATTTCTTCTTCAAAATGAGCAGGAGAGTCTCTGTTTTAATTATTTTAATGGCAGCTGATTAGGGACCTTAATTATACCTGCACATTCACATCACCTTTGCTATGTGATGTCCAGTCATGGGAGTAACAGCCATCATATATCCAAGGTCTTACTCTCAAAGGAAGGGGACTGTACAGGGACCTCAGTCACGGCATGTCACTTTGAACTTGAAGCTACCCAAACCTTATTATAACAAGCTAATCTGAATTTCTTTAACTGAATTCCTCTGCATATTTATTAGCCATTTGAATTTTCTATTTTGTAATGTTCCTCACTCACTTTTCCCCATGAACTATATCTTTGTTAATATTAATGTTTAAAATTTATTTTTTTCTAACATAAACTGCAAACATCTTACAGTAAATGACCTAGATCTTAATTATATGACTAGATGACACACAACTATGTCACCCAGATTGAGGTAGGACAATTCCAGCACCTCAGCAGATCCTGTATGTTCCTTCTAAGTCAAACCCCTCCTGTGAGGGACATTCTATCACTTGAGAGTTATTGAGCTTTGTGCAAAAGGAATCATACAATATTTACAGGATTTTTATTTCTTTATATCTTGTCTCTAAAATCCATCCATGTTTATTTCTTATGCAATTTTGATGTAATGATATTCCAATTTATATACTTTAATTTGTCTCTATGTTCTATATTTTATGTGAAAATTTTACTTTAATTGGACATAAATGTTATTTTGTCTTTCAATTCTTAGTATTTTGCCTAAATGTGTAGATTCTGAGAATTTCTTTTAAGATACATTAGTTAATGATTTTCATATGTCAGAATAAATGTAAAGGATGCGAGTTTCTTACAAACATTTTGTCATCATGAAAATGTAGGATAATTTACATTGAAAACTTATCGTCTAATATCCTCTTCATTGTGGCTATACAAGTTTTAAAAAATGATAATTTCATGTTCTGAATTTGGGCAACATTAGGAAAATCCATGTAAATATATTAGAAATAAACATGTGCAAGTAGTTTGTTAAGATTTGGATATGAGGTGTCCCCCAAAAGTTCATGTGTGAGACAATGCAAGAAAGTTCAGAGGAGAAATGATTGGCTCATAGCCTTAACCCAATCATCAAATTAATCCCTGATGGGATTAACTGAGTGGTACCTAGAGGCAGGTGGAGTATGGTGGGAGGCAGTGGTTCTTTGTGGGTGTGACTATAGGGTATATATTTTGTATCTGGCGAGTGGAGTCTCTCTGCTTCCCAATCATCATGTGAGCCGCTTCCCTTTGCCACACTCTTCCGCCATGATGTTCAGCTTCACCTGGAGCCCCTGGCAAATGGAGCTGTCTGTATATGGACCGACCTCTGAAATTGTGAGCCCATAAATAAACCTTTTCCCCTCTATAATTGTTCTGGTTGGGTCTTTCAGTTGCAGCAGCAAAACATAGTTTTTACTAATGCTATGTGGAAAGAATGGTGTTTTGAATTTAAGAAAGAATCCTGGAAAAGAGAAATTGCAATATTTTCCATTATCATTGTAAAATAGGATTAAAAATGTTGTTTTACTTATACTTCAGATTACACATTTCAGAACTGAAATATCATTTTAGAAAATAAATATTTTATTACTGAATAAGGAGTGAGTGCATGAAAACAAATTTGGCGTGAGATCAGCTGCATTTGCTAATTTTACTACATTCTGCAAAATGCTCATGTAACACTCAACACAAGGCCTATACCTGAGTTCAATATAAGTTCCTTAGTAGGTATGACTTTATCAAAATGTTAGACCAGAATACTGGTGAGGTTGTGTATTAATGTCTTAAAAATGAAGTGATTTAGGTTCTTTTTTCCCCCCCCATATGATTTACACTAGAGAAATCCAATTTTTAGAATAACCATTAAGAAAAGGCTCCCTGCTCCTGTTGGTGCCCCTGAAAATTACTCTTTTGATATTGATTCCTACTCCTGGCACACCTGCCTGTGGGTTCCCCTTTCCCTCTACACAGGCCATATGTCTTCCAAGGACTAGCTCTCAAATAACTCAGTGCATGCTTCTCTGAGAGATTGATGAAGGCTAAATAAAATATAAAATATATACTTTTTAATCATAGGGACCCTAGTAGCTCCATAGAAATGAGTTATGAAGCTTGATGCCTGGGACTGCACATTTGTCCTTGTATCTGTGCTCAGGGTGTGCGAGTCATTTCTTCCTAGAGAAAGACACTATTTATTAGCCCCTAAGTGTATTGGACTCCATGGTGGGTGCCTTACATGTTTTCCATTTTCTCACTTCATCCTCACAGCTAGTTTGGAAATAAGCGTTCCTCTCTGCTTTCTGAATAAGAAGACTGAGGTTTAGAGTTGTTATCTAACGTGTCCAAATCCTCAGCGTTTCCAATATGAAATTCCATACGAGTTCAGGCAATCAAAACTGCCATGGCAGTCTCAGGAGAGCTTTTATCCTTTTTTTTAAAAAGGCTTTCCTAATAAACTAATGTTTATTATGATATTTAAATATGCAAAGATAATTGGATTAACTAGTTGGCTTCTAGAAAAATAATAGTTTCCCTCATGAGGAGGATGACCTGGAGAGTTTGCTTAAATACATTACTGAGCTGCACTTTTCAATTATCTGACTCAGTAGGTCAGAGGTGGGACATGAGAACTTGCATTTTTGACAAGCTCTTAGGTGATGCTGTTGATACATGTCCCACACCTTGAAATCTACTGGCTTTGTGTGAGAGAAGGATAATTTATTTAGTACAATAAATTATGTCTGTATTCTCTCTTTTTATAAAAATACTTTTTTATTGTTGTAGATGGACACAATACTTTTATTTTATTTGTTTATTTTTATGTGGTGCTGGGGATTGAACCCAGTGCCTCACCCATGCTAGGCAAGCACTCTACCACTGAGCCACAACCCTAGCCCTGTATTCTCTCTTTATACTGCTTTCTAAGAGGGTACTTGTGTTATGGACAGGGAGCACTGTGTTCCCCCCAAATTCGTATGTTGAAGTTCTAACCTTCAGTACATCAGCAGGAGATTGCATTTTGAAAATATGACTTTTAAGAAGGTAATTAATATTATTATTATTTTTTTATTGGTTGTTCAAAACCTTACAAAGCTCTTGACATATCATATTTCAAACATTAGTTTCAAGTGAGTTATGAACTCACATTTTTACCCCAAATACAAATTGCAGAATCACATCGGTTACACATTCACATTTTTACATAATGCCATACTAGTGACTGTTGTATTCTGCTACCTTTCCTATCCTCTACTATCCCCCTCCCCCCCATCTTCTCTCTCTATCCCATCTACTGTAATTCATTTCTCTTCTTATTTTTCTTCCAATTCCCCTCACAACCTCTTTTATGTAGTTTTTTATAACAATGAGGGTCTCTTTCCATTTCCATGCAATTCCCCTTTTCTCTCTCTTTCCCTCCCATCTCGTGCCTCTGTTTAATGTCAATCTTTTCTTCCTGCTCTTCCTCCCTGCTCTATTCTTAGTTGCTCTCATTATATCAAAGAAGACATTTGGTATTTGTTTTTTAGGGATTGGCTAGCTTCACTAAGCATAATCTGCTCTAGTGCCATCCATTTCCCTGCAAATTCCATGATTTTGTCATTTTTAGTGCTGCGTAATACTCCATAGTGTATAAATGCCACATTTTTTAATCCATTCATCCATTGAAGGGCATCTGGGTTGGTTCCACAGTCTAGCTATTGTGAATTGTGCTGCTATGAACATCGATGTGGCAGTATCCCTGTAGTACGCTCTTTTAAGGTCTTCAGGGAATAGACCAAGAAGGGCAATAACTGGGTCAAATGGTGGTTCCATTCCTAGCTTTCCCAGGAATCTCCATACTGCTTTCCAAATTGGCCGAACCAATTTGCAGTCCCACCAGCAATGTACGAGAGTACCCTTTTCCCCACATCCTCTCCAGCACGTGTTATTGTTTGACTTCATAATGGCTGCCAATCTTACTGGAGTGAGATGGTATCTTAGGGTAGTTTTGATTTGCATTTCTCTGACTGCTAGAGATGGTGAGCATTTTTTCATGTATTTGTTGATTGATTGTATGTCCTCCTCTGAGAAGTGTCTGTTCAGGTCCTTGGCCCATTTGTTGATTGGGTTATTTGTTGTCTTATTGTCTAATTTTTTGAGTTCTTTGTAAACACTGGATATTAAGGCTCTATCTGAAGTGTGAGGGGTAAAAATTTGTTCCCATGATGTAGGCTCTCGATTTACTTCTCTTATTGTTTCTCTTGCTGTGAAAAAACTTTTTAGTTTAAGTAAGTCCCATTTGTTGATTCTTGCTATTAACTCTTGTGCTATGGGTGTCCTGTTAAGGAATTTGGAGCCTGATCCCACGATATGTAGATCGTAGCCAACTTTTTCTTCTATCATACGCAGAGTCTCTGATTTGATATCAAGGTCCTTGATCCATTTTGAGCTAATTTTTGTGCATGGTGAGAGGAGGGGATTCAGTTTCATTTTCTTGCATATGGATTTCCAGTTTTCCCAACACCATTTGTTGAAGATGCTATCCTTCCTCCATTGCATGCTTTTAGCCCCTTTATCGAATATAAGATAGTTGTAACTTTGTGGATTAGTCTCTGTATCCTCTATTCTGTACCATTGGTCCACCCGCCTGTTTTGTTACCAGTACCATGCTGTTTTGTTACTATTGCTCTGTAGTATAGTTTGAAATCTGGTATTGCTATACCACCTGATTCACACTTCCTGCTTAGAATTGCTTTTGCTATTCTGGGTCTTTTATTTTTCCATATGAATTTCATGATTGCTTTATCTATTTCTACAAGCAATGCCATTGGAATTTTGATTGGCATTGCATTAAACCTATAGAGGACTTTTGGTAATATCGCCATTTTGATGATGTTAGTTCTGCCTATCCATGAACAGGGTATATCTTTCCATTTTCTAAGATCTTCTTCTACTTCTCTTTTTAGGGTTCTGTAGTTTTCATTGTATAAATCTTTCACCTCTTTTGTTAGGTTGATTCCCAAGTATTTTATTTTTTTTTAGGATATTGTGAATGGAGTGGTTTTCCTTATTTCCATTTCAGAGGTTTTGTTGCTGATATATAGAAATGCTTTTGATTTGTGCGTGTTGATTTTGTATCCTGCCACTTTGCTGAATTCATTTATTAGTTCTAGTAGTTTTTTTTGTAGACCCTTTTGGGTCTTCTAGGTATAGAATCATGTCATCTGCAAATAGTGATAATTTAAGTTCTTCCTTTCCAATTTTTATGCCTTTAATTTCTTTCGTTTGTCTAATTGTTCTGGCCAGTGTTTCGAGAACTATATTGAATAGAAGTGGTGATAGAGGGCATCCCTGTCTTGTTCCTGATTTTAGGGGGAATGCCTTCAATTTTTCTCCGTTCAGAATGATGCTAGCCTGGGGCTTAGCATAGATAGCTTTTACAATATCAAGGTAAGTTCCTATTATCCCTAGTTTTTCTAATGTTTTGAACATAAAGGGATGCTGTACTTTGTCGAATGCTTTTTCTGCGTCTATCGAGATGATCATATGGTTCTTATCTTTAAGTCTATTGATATGGTGAATAACATTTATTGATTTCCGTATATTGAACCATCCCTGCATCCCAGGGATGAATCCTACTTGATCATGGTGCACAATTTTTTTGATGTGCCTTTGTATCCGATTCGCCAGAATTTTATTGAGGATTTTTGCATCTAGGTTCATCAGAGATATTGGTCTGTAGTTTTCTTTCTTTGATGTGTCTTTGTCTGGTTTTGGAATCAATGTGATGTTGGCCTCATAGAATGAATTTGGAAGAACTCCCTCTTTTTCTATTTCCTGGAATAACTTGAAAAGTATTGGTAATAATTCTTCTTTAAAGGTCTTGTAAAACTCCGCTGTATACCCATCCGGTCCTGGGCTTTTCTTGGTTGGTAGTCTTTTGATTACCTCTTCAATTTCATCCATTGATATTGGTCTGTTCAAATCGTGTGTGTCCTCCTGACTCAGTCTGGGCAAATCATATGTCTTAAGAAATTTATCGATGTCTTCACTATCTTCTATTTTATTGGAATATAGGTTTTCAAAATAATTTCTAATTGTCTTCTGTATTTCTGTGGCGTCTGTTGTGATATTGCCTTTTTCATCCCTTATGTTAGTAATTTGAGTTCTCTCTCTTCTTCTCTTCGTTAGCATGGCTAAAGGTTTGTCAATCTTGTTTATTTTTTCAAAGAACCAACTTTTAGTTTTGTTAATTTTTTCAATAGTTTCTTTTGTTTCAATTTCATTGATTTCTGCTCTGATTTTAATTATTTCTTGCCTTCTGCTGCATTTGCTATTGTTTTGCTCTTCCTTTTCTAGGGCTTTGAGATGAAGTGTGAGCTCATTTATTTGTTGGTTTTTCCTTTTTTTGAGGAATGACCTCCAGGCGATGAATTTCCCTCTTAAAACTGCTTTCATTGTGTCCCATAGATTCCGATAGGTTGTGTCTGAATTTTCATTTATCTCTAAGAATATTTTGATTTCCTCCTTTATGTCTTCTGTAACCCTTTGAACATTCAGTAACATATTGTTCATTTTCCATGTGATATTGGATTTTCCCTTCCTTCTTTTATCATTAATTTCCAGTTTCAATCCATTATGATCAGATAAAATGCATGGTATAATCTCCACCCCTTTATATTTATTGAGGGTTGCCCTATGGCATAATATATGGTCTATTTTTGAGAAGGATCCATGTGCTGCTGAGAAAAAAGTATATCCATTCGATGATGGTTGGTATATTCTATATATGTCAGTTAAGTCTAGGTTATTGATTGTGGTATTGAGGTCTTTAGTTTCTTTATTCAACTTTTGCTTGGAGGATCTGTCCAATGGTGAGAGAGGTGTGTTGAAGTCACCCATAATTATTGTGTTGTGGTCTATTTGATTCTTGAACTTGAGGAGAATTTGTTTTATAAACTTCGAAGCACCATTATTTGGTGCATAAATATTGATAATTGTTATGTCTTGTTGTTTAATGGTTCCTTTTAACAGTATATAATGTCCTTCCTTATCCCTTTGGATTAACTTAGTCTTGAAGTCGATTTTATTCAATATGAGGATGGCCACACCTGCTTGCTTGCGAGGACCGTGTGCGTGGTATATTTTTTCCCAACCTTTCACCTTCAGCCTGTGTATGTCTTTTCCAGTCAAGTGAGTCTCCTGGAGGCAGCATATTGTTGGATTTGTTTTTTTGATCCATGTTACCAGCCTATGTCGCTTTATTGGAGTGTTTAAACCATTAATGTTTAGAGTTACTATTGATATATGGTTTGTACTTCCAGCCATGTTTGATTATTTATCTCGTTTTTTTTTTTTTTTTTAAATTGCGTTTGTTTCACCATGATTAGCTTTCCCCCCTCCATCTGTCTTTACTGAGGTACTTCCTACTGTTGGCTTTGGTTATTGTTTTCCATTTCTTCCTCGTGAAGTGTTTTGCTCAAGATGCTTTGCAACGCTGGTTTTCTGGCTGCAAATTCTTTTAGTTTTTGTTTATCGTGAAAGATTTTTATTTCGTTGTGGTATCTGAAGCTTAATTTTGCTGGGTACAGAATTCTTGGTTGGCATCCATTGTCTTTCAGTGTTTGAAATACGTTGTTCCAGGATCTTCTCGCTTTCAGCGTCTGAGTTGAGAAGTCCGTTGTTAACCTTATTGGTTTACCCCTGAATGTAATCTTCCTCTTTTCTCTTGTAGCTTTTAATATTTTCTCTTTGTTCTGTATATTGGATATCTTCATAACAATGTGTCTTGGCGTTGGTCTACTGTGATTTTGTATGCTCGGTGTCCTGTATGCATCTACAATTTGTATGTCTGTTTCCTTTTTTATTTCTGGAAAGTTTTCTGTAATTATTTCATCTAGTAGATTACTCATTCCCCTTGTTTGAATCTCTATCCCTTCCTCTATCCCAATGACTCTTAAATTTGGTTTTTTTATATTATCACATATCTCTTGTATGTTTCTCTCATGATTTTTAACCAGCCTATCTGAGTTGGCTAGACTCTTTTCCAGATGATATATTTTGTCTTCATTATCTGACGTTCTGGCTTCTACTTGCTCCACTCTATTAATGATACTCTCATTTGAGTTTTTAATTTGGTTTATAATTTCCTTCATTTCTAAGATTATGGTTTGATTCTTTTTTATAATCTCTATCTCCTGATAAAGATGCTTAACTTCTTCTTTTATCTGTTTATGTAATTCATTCTCAATGTGTTCTTTTGCTGCTTGAATTTGCTGTCTTGTATCCTCTTTAAGGTTCCGTTCCATCTGTCTCAGGTGTTCCATGAGCTCTTTATATGACCATTTTTCTGGTGACTCTATATCCTCCTGAATATTTAGGCTGCCCTGCATTGTTTGCACTCCTTTTCTTCCTTGCTTTTTTATGCTGTTCATATTGTTTCTTGTTCTGTTTGACTGCTGAGTTACTGTTTACTCCTATAAATATATTTGATGCTTGGGAGGAAAGGTATTAGAAGGGATGGGAAGAGGTCACTAAAGAGAATGAGAGTAAGCAGGTAGAATTCAAGGAAGGGGGAATAAGAAAATTGAAAAGAAATGTAAAGACAGGAGAAAAGAAGGATAGAAAAAAATAGAAGATTAAAAGGAATTTAAAGAAAAATAATAATAGTAGAAATGGAAAATGAAATTAAAAATTAGAATAAAATAAAATAAGATGGATTAAAAAGACATTTAAAAAGACAGCAAAAAAAAAAAAATTATAAATGCAGTCCTAGAGTTCTATTAACTGCTCTTCCAGTAGATGGAGCTATGTCCACCGGGCCAAGTTTCTCCTCTCAGTAGACGGGAGTCAATCACTGTGCAGCAGTTCTTCCTCCCGGATTGGGCAGGTCTCCACTCCTGCTGTTCGGCGTGTGGGCGGGGCCTTTTGCAGAGCTGGTCAGGGGTTGTTTGCAGCACCCAGCTGGCAGGTGAAGGGTGGTCGTCTGCAGCTCCAAACCGCCAGAGGAAGTTCACAGAGTCGGGCCGGCGGGGGCCGGGCAGGCAGCGCCTGCTCCCCCACTCACTGCAAGGGTGTAGGCAGCGGCCGCTTGGCGGCGGCCAGTGGCGGTTCACAGAGCCGGCCTGTGTGGGCCCAGGCAGGCAGCAACCGCTCCCAAGTTCACTGCACCCTGTGAGCGGCGGCTGGCTGCGGTTCACAGAGCCAGCTCACGGGGGCCCAGTCAGGCAGCAACCGCTCCCAAGAACGCTGCAGCGTGTGGGCGGCGGTCGGCTGCGGTTTACGGAGCCCGCCCGCGGGGGTCCAGGCGGTCAGTGTCCGCTCCTATATTCACTGCAACGTGTAGGCAGCCGCCATTTGGCGGCCCCGGCGGGACTGTGCCCCTGCTCTGGGTTGCCGAGATTCAGTATTCTGTGACAAGCTGACACCTCCAATTAAACTTACTAGTTCCCGGAAGGTCTCCTTTCAGTGGAATTTTGCTTGAGGTTTCTCAGCAGGACGCATGTGGGTGTATTAATGAGTCTCTGATTCCCTTACCACGGAGGCATTGTATGTGCTGCCTCTTCGCTGGCAGCCATGTTGGTCTCCGGTAATTAATATTAAATGAGGTCATTAAGGTGGGTTCTAGTCCAACAATTGATTTCCTCATAAGAGAGGAGGAGATTAAGTCATTAGCAAATGCAAAGGGATGCCCCTCTGAAGATTCATGGAGAAGATGGCTTTTGCAAGCCAAGAACAAGGGTCTGCTGACATCTTGATCTTGGATTTTCAACCTCCAAAATAGACGATAAATGTCCATTGTTTAAACTGTGCAGTTTTTAGGGCTTTATGATAGCAGGCTGTGCAGATTCACACACCTGGGCAAGTCCTTTCCTCATTGAACTTGCACTTGCACCATGAGGTTTAGCTGTAGCATCCTGTCATTCTACCTGAACTAGAGTAAAAGCTGTTCCATGAGAGCTGGTCCATTGCATAGCATTCTTCTGGCCTCTGTTCAAAAGTTACCTCTTCTGGTCATCTTTCTTAACCTTCCTGGACAAAGTTATCTACCCTTTTCTTCTTGTTCTTCCCATACTTAACTTGTGCTTCTTCTATAGGAGTGACCTTGTGGGTTCTTTTTGTTTGTTTGTTTTGTTATTTATTGCATGGTTTTCATTCTCTTCTGGTAGACAGTGTTTTTTACCATCTAGTATTTGCTGGCTGTTTAGTAGATTCTCAGTTACAAGAAACCCCATAGTGTCTCCCTTGTCAACTCCTCCGACCTGCCTGGTCAGTTTCATTTCTTCTCACACCCCTGGCCCTTCCTTCTCATGTTGCCATCGCAGGCCTTCCTTTCTTGCTTCATAGAGAAAACATCAGAAAGTGGTTGAAAACCTACACCAACCTCTTATCCCTCCCATCGGCATCCTCTTTTATTTCCTGTTTGAGCAGAGAATGGGTTCCTCTTCCCAGCGCAATTTCTCTGGCATGATGATTTCCCTTCCCACCTGTTTGCTCTAGGTTTCAACTTTTCCTTATCTCCTTGATCTTTTCCATTGAGATTTAAAATATCCTTATGGCTCCTCCTTTCAGAAAAACAAAGTAGAAAAGAAACTAAATTTTCCCTCAGAGCCACTTCCCTTTTTGGTACTTCTTTTTAAAACAAAAAAAATAATTTTGTAATTGTCGATGGACAGCGTGCCTTTATTTTATTTGTTTCATTTTTATGTGGTGCTACGGTTCTAACCCAGTGCCTCACAGCGTGCTAGGCAAGTGCTCTGCCACTGAGCTACAGCCCCATCCCCCCTTTTGGTTTCATGACCTCCCCTTTCTCAAAAGAGCTCTTTTCTCAAAAGAGTTGTCAAGACATACTCTGACCCCATGTTCTCACATCCTGCAGGTCCAACAGGGTGTGTTTTCTTCCCACCATTGCATTCTGAAGGCCTGTTCTACTTTCTCTGGTGACCAAGATGACACTAACCCCAGAGAGTATCATCCTCACTCTCTGAGCAGTTTCCTCCTCATCCTCCCAGGGGAAAGCTCTCCCTGAACCCTAAGATGCCTACTTCTATACCTTGTATATCGTCACCTGCACACTGAGTTCCACAAGGCTCAGCCAGTCCTAGACATTCTTCTCTACTTACTCTGTAGTCTTCCCATAGGCTGTTTTGTCCCAACCGAGGCTTCCTCATCCCTGGGCCCCTGCCACTGACATATCTAGAGTCAGCTTAGATGGCTTCTTAGGGCTGTGACTGCCTCTTAGCATCCCTAAATCAGTATGTTTAAGCCCAACTCATGCTTCTCACCCATACACCCCTTTTCTCCCTCATTGTTCTTTTTTTTTTTTTTTTAAAGAGAGAGTGAGAGAGGAGAGAGAGAGAGAGAGAGAGAGAGAGAGAGAGAATTTTTTTTTTAATATTTATTTTTTAGTTCTCGGCGGACACAACATCTTTGTTGGTATGTGGTGCTGAGGATCCAACCGGGGCCGCACGCATGCCAGGCGGGCGCGCTACCGCTTGAGCCACATCCCCAGCCCTCCCTCATTGTTCTTAATGTGAGAGAATATCGTTATTCTCTACCTAGTTTGCATGCAAGAATGCTAGGGTTGTTCATGAACCTTTTATTCTCCTTCTTCAAATATAGTCATCTCTAAATTCCATTAGTGTGTTCTCTATACTGCAATCAGAAACCTCTTCAAAATTAATTATTTGCTTACATTATTCTCTCAAAAATGTTGGATATTCTGTCTTCCTGGATCCAAATTGGGAACTCTTAAGATAATAATATATGGCCAGGATCCCCCTCCCCACCCCTGCACCTCTTCCTACTCCTTGGACAGATGGGGCTCTGTCTTATCCCCAGAGTCTTCAAAACTGCTCCTCTCCTTTCCCCCAAAGGCTCTCTCCTTTTTCCCTTTTCTCCAAGATAATCTCCATTTATTCTTCAGTGCATGATTTAAATACATGTCCCTTTTGCAAAGAGTCTTCTTCAACTTACCGGATAGGGAAGATCACTCCTGTAAGTGCCCAGGTTCACTCTTATCCTTCACAACACCTGTGACAGGTTGCATTTAAGTAGTTAATTGTGCTTGCCCTTTAGAAGAGTGGAAGCCCAAGAGGACAGAACCTGGAGTTCTATTTATTGCTGTACTCCTAGCACTGAATACAGTGTCTTTTTCTAATATGCAGGAAATGCTTGTTCCTCACCTAACTGAGGTGATGGTAGATGGCCATGCATGTGAAGGTGGGTAGTGATGATGAGGCCTTACCTGGGTTTCCCTTTTTTAGGGCTTCTAAAATGCATGGGTCAGGGCATGCATCTGGCCTTTGGAGGAGCTCACCACATGCCCGTCCGTCCCACCTGTAGGATGAACAGCTTCACAGCACCAGCCACATTGATGGACCATCTCTGAATACTATGTTCATGACACAGTTAAAAAAGAGAAGGGACCTTTTCAAAGAAGATTTTAAAAACACTTATTAAAATAGTATGTTCTTAGACCTAACTTTCACTATTTTTGATTCTGAAGATGTGAGCATTTGTAGTTTTTAACAAGCACCTCAAATCCCTATAATTTAGATGGCCTGTGGTTACTACTATTAAAAAAAAAAACACCCTATTTGATTCCTTTTAAGCTTAAAGTTCAGGTGAAAGATCACAAATCCATGTAATATTGGGAATCTTGGAAACATAGTTATTTTCTTTATATGTCATAGTTGTGTGTTTTTTTTTTTTTTAATGAAGCCTTATCTCCCCATGTGAGATCTGAGATTGCATTTAAATTTAAATTTTCAGCTCTATGGCTTGTCAGTACCACTTTACATAAAGTTCTTTTCTTTTTTTCCCCACCACAATTTAATCCTCTGTATTCCCTTCCTAATTACTACTACTTCTGATGGAAAGCAATTTTGGCAGTGATTAATTTGAGGGGTCTGCAACCTCTCCTTTGCTTTTTAAGACAATCCTGTTTGCACAGCCCATTCTACATGGGGCCGCCTTAATTTTCTGCCTCTTCAAAGAGCTATTCCAAATTCTATGTGTGTCTTCTAGGCTTCACTATCATGTTCAAACCAGAGTGCTGTCTTCTCTTCTTTGTCCACATTTCCTTGAACTTAAAAAAAAAAAAAAAAAACCACAAAAAAACCCACTGTCCCTGCAAAGCAAGGTGGGGAGGAAATATGCTGCTGCCAATTACACATGCCAAAGAAGGTTTGTTTTCCACGTTAGCTAAAATCAGCAGAGAGCTAACGGCAGGGTGCTCTGTAGAAAAGAGTCTGCCAAAATAAAATGGAATTGAAATTGACTTGGGCAGGATAAATGCTGGTGGCAGGTGCCAGGAAGCAGCAACTTCTGTCAGGGGCAGTGGGAAGTCGAGAGAGTGTGTAAAGCTGTCATTCTTGCATCCACGCCGATCAGAGTTGCCAAGGAAAACTCCTAAGGCTGGTGATGAATAGGTTCAGCTCTTATTTCCTGAATTGGAATATCATGTTGGTGTGACATATTTGACAAGGATGGGCTTCACTCATCGTAAGGATAGTCATTGCCTCAAAAGTAAATGATGGGGCAACTGGGGGAAATTCGGATGGGAGTAGTCCCAGGCAACCTTCACTGACACTTCTATGTCTGGACAGCGAAAATAACAGGGTCCTTGAGAGCTTCTTCAAGCCCTCCTCCACACTCTCTTTCTCACTGGAGTCAAGGAGAACCGAGCAGGGCATCCCATACTGGCTACTGTTTGAGTATACCCTTGTTCAAAATACTTTGGACCCAAGTGTTTCAGGTTTCAGGTTTGGGTTATTTGCATATACCTAATGAGACACCATGGGTATGGACCCAAGCCTAAACGTGAAGTTCATTTATGTTTCATATATACCTTATGTACATAGGCCAGAGGTGATTTTATAAAATATTTTCAATTATTTCATTCATGAAGCAAAGTTTCTTGATGTGGCATTTTTCTATGGGTAGCATCATATTGGTGCACAGAAGGTTTTGTATTTTGAACAAGTTCAGAATTTGGATTTTGAATTAGGGTTGCTCAGCCTGTATCTTAATTCCATTCTTGTCCCTAGCTCCTTAAATATCATCTTCTAGTAAATAGAGATGCCTTGGAATAGTATGAGGAACAGCTGTATTTATTTCTCTGAAGACTATACTACTAATGTGTGACTTTGCTTTGTCAACTACTTTAACTTTATTGTTTTCACACTGAAAATGATATTGAAATGGAGCTACTGCTGGTGAGTTGAAGACTTCTCTTCTCAATCACCTTCTTTAGTCTAACCTTCACATCGAATCCCCCAAGGCTCAGTCAATCCTACTTTTCTTTTCTTCTGTATTCAAAATGCTAGCCCATAATATTTAAAGTGAAAAACTAAATCTACATATACCAACTTGAATAAATCTTGAAAATATGTTATATGAACAAAGGTTTTGATATACTACTCATTGTATCCTACTTATATGAGTTTTTGAATTTTTGAATTTTTTTAATCACAGTGTTACATATGCACCCAGTAGGTGGAATTGTCAAAGCTGAGGGTAGAATAAAGAGGTTAAAGGAACTGGAAGAAATGCATAGGAATTATTTAAGTTTTTGGGATAGGAGAAGAATGGACCTAGGAGAAATGAAAGCCTCAGCTAAATCACGTGATAAAAAGAGCTGAATCTAATACTTGGTCAATATCCATCCATTCACTCAATCATCAGACCCTACTGAACATCTTATTTGGGCTACTGGAGGATGTGCTTGAAGCTGAAGATAGAACGAACTAAGCTCCATCCTTCCCAGTTACAAGGACCTCCTCACCAGTGAAGATGGCAGATATATTGAAGGTGATGGAAATAGGAAGGGAGAGGGACATAGGTCTCAGGTCCAGGTGATCTTTCTTCTCTTTTAGCTATGTTTGTTGGCCTTCACTATGTTCCAGTTGCTACCTGAGAGGCTCTTACTTGCATAATCCTCATAAACTTTCCCGAAATGAACTGTTTGAACAAATAGTCAAAGAGACAGGGCGCCCTGGCTGAGATCATAATTGGGGTACAGCCGACATACCCCTAACAACGCTTCCCTATCCGCCAGTCAGAACTGTGAAGGGAGCTCAGGCTTGGAGATGCAAGCCATTTAGAGACTGTGGGAAGACCTGTGTTTGGTGCATTTCAGGAAGAAAAACCAAACTCAGCACTTTGGTGACTTGCTTAGGTGGTGGAAGTGCTTACTGACTCTGCCGGGGGCTGCACCTGGTGCCCTGAGGGTCAAGTCACTGTTCAAGGCAGGCGTCCTCAAAGGAGTTTCAGCAACCTTTAAATTATTCAAAAGATGTGGCTGAGTGTAAGGGATGACCCCGTTCCAAAGTGAAATCCTAATTTGATGCCTTTAACATTTTGGCTATTATAATCAGAGTGCTTTTCAAAAGAATCACATCAATGATACATCAGCTGTATAGCAATTGCGAACTTCAGTGGCATAACATGTAGAGAATGGCTCTTTTATCTGTCTAGTTTTTTTTTCCCCCCTTTCTTTTTAAAGAAAATCACCTTTTGAAAAAGCTGTTAAAAGCAAGGAATAGACCAAGTATTGTAAAAGTTGAGTAAGATACAGTTGTAAGATTGTCAATAAAACAATTTAGATAAATATAGCCTTCACTTATTAGCTTCTTTAAAGAAGTAAACATAATTGAGTTAGCTTTTGAAAACTATATTTAATCAAGGTTATAGGGATGTAGCATGATTTTAAAATTTGTCTATGTCTGTCTGTATTACCATGCTTAATGTTTAATTCATGATTATATTTTAAACTTTATGTTGTGTTAGTAAGCAAACAAGTGCCACAAAACAAACATTTTCCTTTTTTTTCTTTTGTTTTCCTTTTTATTCTGTTTTCCATGTCCTATTTCCTCGATCCCCACCACTTCTTCCCTTATAAGTGGACATTTGATCTTGTTTTCCCCCCGCCCCCTTGGGAAATACAAATAGTATGAATAAGATAATTTATTTATGATTTGTATAAATATCATACAACTATAGATTTTACTGGGACAAAGACTGAAGACTAACACATCTAAGTTTTTTTTTAAATAAATGGGGAAACTGATGAAAAATTACCTGCCAAAATATCCAGTACATTCAGGGTAAGTAAGCCAGGGATGGAATGCAGGCATCCTGACTCCTAGTGATAGATTATGTGGCTTCTCCTGTGAGACATTAATAAAATCCTACCCATTTGAAAGAAATCTACTTATTTAGTTAAAATATATTTCCCACAAAAACTTACAGCATTATTAAAGTTTCTGTACAATTCATTTGATTCTTTTGCACCAGGGCGGTAAGAAACAGATGGAATGATTTATGTCTTTTCATATCTAACAAATGATTTTGAAGTCCAAGGTCATGACTGGAGTGCAGAAAAAAAATGGACCTCATGTTATTCCTTAAGGAGCTTAGCATATTTCTGGCTCATAATCTGTGTCTTTGCATCTAATTCCCTCTATTCTAGGACCCCCTGCACATCCTAGTTATCTTTCCTACCTGTCAGCAAACACCTTTTGACTTTTGAATCCCTGGCTTTGGCAGCCTCTGTGGAGGAGCTTTGTGTGACCTCCACAGCTTACATTCTGCCCACTGGTCAGGTCTAGCTGACAGGCTTTAGGGAGCTAGTTGACTCCTATCCAAGACCAGGAGTCTCTCAAGACCTCTCTTCATGTAGCTAACCTGAGGGCCTGCTGAAATGCTGGATTTAGTAAATACTGTATTTCATTCCTGCAAATTTCTTATTATATAACTTCTCCTGTCTTGGATTTAAGTATAAATAAATAAGAGGCTTGAACTATATGATTTTAAATATCTGCTTTGGTTTTTAAATTCTGTAAACTCAGGGAGCAGAGAATTATACAGTTTCCATCTCATAAGACTGTGGTTCATTTCCTGAATAA
This sequence comes from Urocitellus parryii, assembly GCF_045843805.1. Classification (NCBI taxonomy): domain Eukaryota; kingdom Metazoa; phylum Chordata; class Mammalia; order Rodentia; family Sciuridae; genus Urocitellus; species Urocitellus parryii. The sequence goes on from NC_135533.1 coordinate 104,144,954, forward strand.
GTATACAGTCTTTACAAGATAATTATTGATTACAAGATGAATAAATATTCATTGGTTGAAAAAAAAAACAGAAAGTTGTGAAGAAGAAAATAAAAATAGCCATAATCTCATCAGACAAATAAATATGAATCTTCAACTAGGGTGAAAAATTTTCATAGAAACACAACTTTTTGAGTTGAAATAACTTCTTTATCAAATAGTATACAGAATATGGGAATTAGTTGAAAATAATACTTTGCACTGAATATGTGTGCAACAAAATTTCATTTTTTCTAGTTTAGTATTTGTCTTTTTTGTGAATAGCATTAATTTTATGATTTTTTTCATCTGATATGAGTATTTTTTTGTAAGAATGTATTTAATATTTTAATCCTTCCTCCTTTCTTGGGTTAATGAATGTTGTTAATGCTTTAGGTAACGTAACTCTCCCCATTATATTGGGGCATCTTCCATATGTATGAACACTTTTTCCAAAAAAATGATATAATTCCATTTGAAATTCCTTATTCACTTACCAAGTTTGCTATATATTCTTTATTCACTTACCAAACTTGCTAAATATTTAGTGATTCATATATTCCACAGTATGGTTGTACAGGCTGAGCATTTCTAATCTGAAATCCGTAATGCTCCAAAACATAATTTTAAAAAAATCAATAAATTTTTTGCTTAAGGAGTTTCCCATTGTGATTCCTTTGTGTCCATCACAAGGATGCCCTTTTTAAAAGAACTGATGCTTCTCTAGTTGTCCCAACAACCCACCATTCTTTTTCCATTTGAATTATGGAATTCTGATGATTTCACAATTCTCCATCTAGGATATTTGGGATTTAATTTCTTCAAGTAATTAACTTTAGGATCCCAATAGGAGAAAACAGGCAGCTAGAAGCAATGGAAATAAACCCTTATGCTTTGGGAGTAGATGGAACTGCCTGGCTCTTATGTGCTGACACCTTCTCTAAACATCAATGAGTTCACATCATATTCTTCCTATTATCTCACACAGTAGTACAGATATGGGATATGTCAATAAAATAATTAAACAAACACAGTAAGATATATCTTCAACCCAATGCCTTATTTTCTGAAGATAGCCTTTTCATTTATCAATTAGGAATAACATTTTTGCTTGTATGTATCAAAACTCATACTGAACAATGAGTTCTAGGTTCCAAAAGAGGATTTATTTTTTGCACTATTCTCTAAGTCCAAATATATAAAAAAAATTGAGATCTGACATGATGCCATGGCATAAAATTCCATATCTGATCTCATGTAATGGTTACAGACAAAACATAGGTATGCTAAAAATAGGGTATAAAATATCCTTTGGGCTACATGTAAAACATTCCTATAAATGATGTGTTTAGACTTGGTGTCCATTCTCATCATGTATAAATGAATACCCCAAAATTTGAAAAAAAACTGTAAATCTGAAATATTTTGTTCTCAATATTTTGGATCAGGGATCCTCAAACTATATTGTAACTTGTTTGATTAATTTCCATGGATTTGACTATTTTCTGTAAGATAAAACAAGTCACTTTGCTTTAAATATTTCATGGATTTATGTTTCTTTTTTTAAAAAAAATAATACAGGGGGCTGGGATTGTGGTTTAGTGGCAGAGTGCTTGCCTAGCATGTGTGAGGCACTGGGTTCGATTCTCAGCACCACATATGAATAAATAAAATAAAGGTCCAGTGATAACTAAAACTAAAATTTAGTTAATATATAAAATTAATATAACTGATGTCTTGAAATTAAGCAGATTAAAGGAGGTCCATATCTGTTTCCCATAAATGACTATAGAGATCTCTTTACCCGCCAGCAGTGTATAAGACCCACTTCCGTGAATCCTCAATAATATAATATTTACTATATGGATGAGTGAGAAAGCCCAATTCTTTCCTTGTTCTACAATGTTCACATGCTGGCTATTTTATAGATGTTTTATGAACTACATGTTTTGTGTTCTTTGTGTCTGTTTTTCTTTTGGAGTATTCATCTTATTTTTATCCACATGAAAACATTATGTTGGTAATGCTTCATTTTAAAATATTTAGGAACATTTTGGTGAACTTGATAATGTGTATATTGTATTCTGAGGTGCCTAGTAAGTCATGCGATGTTAAGGTTTGAAAAACTGTGGCCACTTGACCAAAAAATAAAAACAAAAAGAAAAGGAAAGAAAGAAAGAAAAGTAAGTAGGTAGGCAGGTAGATAGGAAGGGGAAAAAAAAGATAAGAGAAGGAAATAAAAACACAACTTTGGACACATCCCTTAAGTAATTTGATGGTCGGAGTTAATGGGGATGCATAATTGTGGATGTAACTAGAGTCCTTGAATATAATTGTACTCATAAGTCAAATAAGACAATTCATAACAATTTGGTCCAGCATTTTAATTTTTGTCTGTTAAATTATTCATGCGAATACTTTTATAAGTTTAGCCATGAATATTTGATTGGTGGTGAATTCATAACCATAAACTATCTCAGTCTTTTATTTTTTCTCATTTATACCCAATTAACATATATGAGAAGGTGGAGACAATTTATTCTTTTTAATATATGACATACCTTTCTCCACAGACTTATTGAGGCTGTCTGATGAACATTTACTATGACTGGAAGTCAATATTATGCCTGTTTTGGTATTTTAATAAATGTTCTAATAACAATCCTCACTATCCAGAGGGAAAATATTATAAGTCTCTTTTACAACTGAGGAGATGACATTCAAAGAGGTTAAGTAGTTTTCCAGAAGTTGGAGACTCAGATTGGATTCACATCTAGGTCAATGTGGATAGAACTTCCTTTATCTGTTCATGATGAGTGAGGCCAGTGGAAACATGAACCATCATTCTCTGTTTCTGTCTCCATGCCCATTCCATCATAAGGGCAAATTTGCTGAGTAGATATCCAATAGTTTCTTTCCAATACATGAATAGATATTTACTACCTTTTGCTTGCTGGGCACACTCTCCTATGAGAAGGTGTATACTTTGGCAGACTGCTAGGTGGGCTGAGCTGTATTAGTTCACTTTTCATTCTAAGATCAAAATACCTGAAAAAAAATAGGAGGGAAAGTTTATTTGGCTCATGGTTTCAGAGATTCAGTCCATGGTCTGCTGACTCCATTGCTCTGAGACCATGTGAGGTAGGACCATGTGAGGTGGCAGAAGGGCATGGTGGAGAAACAATTCTCCTCTCATGGTGACCAGAGGCAGAGAAAGAGAGGAAGTGGCTACTGAGAAGATGAACCCTTCTAGGACACACTTCACCCATCTCCTGCAGCCATGGTGCACCTGCCTATAGTCACCGCCCAGTTGGTCCATTCAAACTGGCATGGACTGATTAGATTATGGCTCTCACAACCCAATCATTTGACCTCTGGATATTTCTGCATTAACATAGAAACTTTGGGGGAACATCTCATATCCCAACTATAACAGTGGTCAAGTGTGCGTAGTTAGAGGTCAAAATCAAGAGATGCTACATTAGAGCTAAGTTGTGGGTTGTGCCCTCTAACAGGTGATGACTTTTGTAGTAGTGAGGTATCACAGGACTCACCAGGGAGCTTCCAATTCTTCTTGATTTTGAACAGAATAAGGCATGCTGCTTTATAGGGGAAAACTTCTTAGTCAAAAGGCAGTGAAGACATCACACTGTTATCTCAATAATTACTTTCATAAATCCAGAAAATGGGCAACCCCAAAACATCTCAATTATTTTAACTTGAACCAGATAACTCTCATAATTATCCTAGTAAATCTGAATACATACCATGAATTGGTTGTTATCCAGCATTATAATCCCATAAAAATATCAAGAATGATATACATAAATGAAAGGTTCCCATTTAGCTTAATAATATACCTTTTCTAGCACTAAAATCTCTCTATAAACTGACTTAATAACTGCTTCATAAGAGCTTCATAAGAATCATCATTGATAATTCATTGAATCAGTGGTTCCATAGCCCAGCTGAGCATCAGAATCCCCTGGGAAATTACTAAAAAGCACATTCTTATCTCTAGTCTTTGGAGAATCAAATATTTTAGAAGTGGGGCCTAGAAATCAGCATGCTAAAAGAATTTCCAGTTGAATATGGTATGTATAGCCTGATTTAAAAATCATTCGTTGTAGCTCTGACTTTTATGGAGTGAAGTGAGACTCTGTGTTGTAAAACACAAGTCTAATCAGGTGACTCCTGGGCTCGGGCCTCTTCAGCCAGGTGCAAGGGGCTGTAAAGGTTCTTCATGACTTGGACTCTGATAACCTTTCACCTTCATATCCTGACACTCCCCATGCATCGGTGCCACATTCTGCTCCCTCTCAGTTACTCACAGAATACCCCATGCTTATTCACTTCTGTTTGATCTTGAAACGTACACATTTTCCTGACTGCCTGCAAACTCCTATGGGATTATAAGGATGATCTCACCTACCTGTTTTCAGGGCTGTGCTTGCTTTCTCCTTTTTGCCTTGAATCATGGAAACTTGCCTCCTGGTACTAACTTAAGTTTGCTCACTTGATTCCACTGTGTTGTTACATTTTTATATTAACTGCTCTGCTAGGCATTTTTGAGGACAGAAACCAAAGAGTCTAAGGCCCATTATATAGTTTAGGCCAATGAAGGAATAGGTTCAGATGTGCATTTTTCATCCCCAACTGCTCTCTTGTAACACTGTTACAAATAATTTATGTTTCAAAATGGTGCAGTTTCTTTAAAAGAGAACTATTCAGATATTCTTGTATTAATTGCATTTCACTGTGATGTTTATGGGCAGTATAATCAGTAGGACATCTGTTCTTTCAGAAGACCACTTTTCTTGTGAAATACTCTGAATTAGATTTTCTGGAGTATCTTAGAGGGAATCACTGGGGAAAACCATTGACAGAGCTGATGAGCCCATGAGATGTTGTTTTAAGGTCACAGTCCTGGGTCTGGCTGAAATTTTGCTGCTGATTGCTCATCTTCAACATTTTTTCCCGTGTGTGTGTGTGTGTGTGTGTGTGTGTGTGTGTGTGTGTTTTGCTTGGAATCTTTAGCCTCAATTGGAGCATGTGTATATGTGTATAGAATTTGTGTGTGTGTGTGTGTGTGTGTGTGTGTGTGTGTGTGTGTAATCTTCAAGTGGTCCATCTTGAGGGACCCATAGATCAATGGTGCATAACTCACTCTATCCTTTAGTATTTTACTTGTTGGCTTTTATGATCTCTGAAGACTTTTCAGAGTTGCTTGATTCCATACAGGAAAAAAAGGAGGAAGGGACAGGATTGCTGAGATCCAGTGGACTCAGGGAGCTGCAGCTGGAGGAGAGGCCCTGCCTTGAGAGCTGATTAGCTTCTCTCTGAGTGGGAAGGAAGGACGTGGTAGAACTGAGGGAAGGCAGTGATGTGGTTCTCCAAAATTTGACTAGCTCATTATGTATTACCCGGGACTTTCTCAAGAAAGACTTCATCAACAGCAGACAAATAGAATGGTAGAAGGAGGGGAGCTCTAATAAGGAGAGAGCCTCCCTGTACCCCCACTCCCCAGGAAACTCAATGTCTGGGAGTTCAAGAACCTCTTGCAATTCTTTTGTCTTTGATTCCTCAGAAACCCCCTAGACCCCAGCCTTTAGGCCAGGCCCTGTCTTCTCTTCCATTTGCCTGTACTCCTTCACCTTCAGGAGCAAGAACAGAGTGAACCCACAGCAGCACTTCACCCTGTGTTTAAAGCTGAAACAGCTGGTATGCTAACTTTCCAGGACATGGGTATGTGAAGGCCTCCTGTTGTCCTTTTGATATAGTAACCTGCTCTTATTTAGGCCCAAGGATAGGCCCAAGGATCACCTAGAGGACAAATGAAGAGAATCATTAGAACCAGGCAGATCATGGGAGCCATGTCCATCCATGTCTGACTCACTGCTAACTTGGTGCCCCTGCAGGTGACTCTCCTGTGAGGACCCCACCTGCATGGACCCTGCATGCACCTATGCGAGGTCACCAGCTGCTTCTCGCACAGGTAGCTGCCCTCCTGAGGAAGAGGCTGCTCCACACACTGAGAGCCTGGAAAAGCACAGTCTCAGACCTGCTGCTGCCTGTCCTTTTTGTGGCCTTGGCCATGGGCCTGTTCATGGTGCAACCTCTGGCCACCGAATACCCTCCCCTCAAACTGACACCTGGCCACTATGAGAGTTTGGAAACTTACTTTTTCAGGTAAGAAACTTTTTTCTTTCAAAATTATGGATACATTGTGAATAAAGACAGACTATGAATAGTGTCATAGACTGAATGTTTGTGTTTCTCCCTAAATTTTTTTTTTTGTGTGTGTGTAAATTCAACTTTCAACATGATAGTACTTAGAGATGGGTTCTTTGGATGGTGACTAGTTTAGGAGGATGAGCCATTATAAATAGGATTAGTGTCCTTGGAAGGAGACACTAGGAAAGTAGCTTGCATTCTTTCCTCCATATGAGGATACAGTTAAAGAATCCTTAAAACAATTAAATTTGGTAGTTTTTTTTTTTTTTTTTTTTTTAAGCAAAGCAAAGCAGAAGTGATTCATGAATTGGGCAGCTCCTGGAACCACAGCAGGTTCTGAGAACTTCAACTAACTACCATCACAAAGCATTTACAGAAAAATGGAAATGAGGCATAGAAAACAACGTACTTTGCTATAGTCTACTAGATCAATCAATTGGTTAAAGCTTGATCAATCAGTTGCAGTGCCTCCTGCAACCAACCAAAGTTCAATTCCTGCAATTGAATTTTATGTTAATTTGGTATGTTGGGCCCAGTGCAGATGCCCAGTCAAAATTCATGGTCACCCAAAATTTTGTTTGACAGTTCTCTGTCATATGAAGAAGATAGTCATTTCTAACTCAGAAAAGGGCCCTGGGGTGAACTCAACCATGCTGGACCCCTGATTTCTCCAGTTTCTAGGACTGTGAGAAATAAACTTTTGTTGTTTAGAAGCTACCTAGCTTATGGTACTTTGCTATATTAACCTGAGCTGACTAAGAAAAATAGCATTAGCTTTGATATTTTTAAGAATCTCAAATAAAAATATTTATATGAGGGGCAGTAGGAGTCATTTGGTGGCAGAAGCCTTGCTTAGCATGTTCAAGTACCTGGCTTTGATCCCCAGCACCACACACACCCAAAATTCTAATGTGAATGCTTTTATTATTTCTGAGGTCAGAGTTCACAGGGATAGCTGTTGAGAAGCCCCTGCTCTTTTTAGGGTTGTGTCAAAGCAGATACCTAGGACTGATGGGGCAGGACTGGCTCCCAACCTCCATATCAATGACTCCTCCCTATATAGACAAGCATCTTTGTAAAAAAAAAAAAAAAAAAAAGGACATCAGTCACTGACCCCTACTCTAAGCCCTTAGCAGTAAGTAGGAGGGCCAGATATGTTTCAGAATTTTTAGGATTTTAGAAAAATATATAAATTGTACATTTCACAAAATCTTCCATAGTTACTTTAAGAAAAATGACCCATAACAGGACATACCTATCTGCAGGGAACTGTATGACTTCGCAAAATGAGGTCAAGACCATAAATGAGGCTGGGAGTGGTGAAACATGCCTATAATCCCAGTGGCTCAGGAGGATGAGGCAGGAGGACTGTGAGTTTAAAGCCAGCTTCAGCAACTTAGTAAGGCTTTAAGCAACTCAGCAAGACATGAAGCATCTCAGTGAGACCCTGTCTCTAAGTAAAAAAAAAAAAAGACTGTAAACCTCTCCAGGTCAGTATAGGTCAGGGTTTGCTGGCGATAAATTTAGATGAGTCCAAGTTTTGCCATCCAGGTAATTTACACAAGATAGTCTTGGGGCTTTTGGGGTTATAGATTCATAAACATGGGATTAGAAAACAAAAGGGGAACCCTGATCACTGATCACTTCTGCCTCTGTTCAGTTGGCTTCTCCCCAGATTCAGCTGCAGCTCTCTTGTCATAACCCATACTCTCAAGAACTAATCTAGTCCTAAAAGAACAGCAATAATACCTTCTGAGGATGGAGCCCCATGATCCAATTTTCTTCCAATAGGACCCACCTCCTGAAGCTCTCCCCACTGAAACACAGTCAAACCAGTGACCAAGCTCCCAGCATGTGAAACTTGGGGAACACACTCAATTCTCTGAGACAATAACAGTATGCAAGGCACAAATCATACCCTCAGAAAGTCGGCAATCAGTAGAGAGAATAATCTTACAAACATAGGGGAAAATCTTAGAAAAGTCATGAGATGGGTAGATATTTGGTTTGGGGGTTATATCTAAGTTGCAGGAAGAGGTTGGTTTTTTTTATTGGTTGTTCACAACATTACAAAGCTCTTGACATATCATATTTCATACATTAGATTGAAGTGGGTTATGAACTCCCAATTTTTACCCCAAATGCAGATTGCAGAATCACATCGGTTACACATCCACATTTTTACATAATGCCCAATTAGTAATTGTTGTATTCTGCTACCTTTCCTATCCTCTACTATCCCCCCTCCCCTCCCCTCCCATCTTCTCTCTCTACCCCATCTACTGTAATTCATTTCTCTCCTTGTTTATTTTCCCATTCCCCTCACAACCTCTTATATGTAATTTTGTATAGCAATGAGGGTCTCCCTTCATTTCCATGCAATTTCCCTTTTCTCTCCCTTTACCTCCCATCTCATGTCTCTGTTTAAAGTTAATCTTTTTTTCCTGCTCTTCCTCCCTACTCTGTTCATAGTTGCTCTCATTATATCAAAGAAGACATTTGGTATTTGTTTTTTTTAGGGATTGGCTAGCTTCAATAAGCATAATCTGCTCTAGTGCCATCGATTTCCCTGCAAATTCCATGATTTTGTCATTTTTTTAGTGCTGCGTAATATTCCATGGTGTATAAATGCCACATTTTTTTTTATCTATTCATCTATTGAAGGGCATCTGGGTTGGTTCCACAGTCTAGCTATTGTGAATTGTGCTGCTATGAACATCTATGTGGCAGTATCCCTGTAGCATGCTCTTTTAAGGTCTTCAGGGAATAGTCCAAGAAGGGCAATAGCAGGGTCAAATAGTGGTTCCATTCCCAGCTTTCCAAGAAATTTCCATACTGCTTTCCAAATTGGCCGCACCAATTTGCAGTCCCACTAGCAATGTACAAGTGTACCCTTTTCTCCACATCCTCTCCAGCACTTGTTGTTGTTTGACTTCATAGTGGCTGCCAATCTTACTGGAGTGAGATGGTATCTTAGGGTGGTTTTGATTTGCATTTCTCTGACTGCTAGAGATGGTGAGCATTTTTTCATGTACTTATTGATTGATTGTATGTCCTCCTCTGAGAAGTATCTGTTCAGGTCCTTGGCCCATTTGTTGATTGGGTTATTTGTTATCTTATTGTCTAATTTTTTGAGTTCTTTGTATACTCTGGATATTAGGGCTCTATCTGAAGTGTGAGGAGTAAAAATTTGTTCCCAGGATGTAGGCTCCCTATTTACCTCTCTTATTGTTTCTCTTGCTGAGAAAAAACTTTTTAGTTTATGTAAGTCCCATTTGTTGATTCTAGTTATTAACTCTTGTGCTATGGGTGTCCCATTAAGGAATTTGGAGCCTAACCCCACAATATGTAGATCCTAGCCAACTTTTTCTTCTATCAGACGCAGAGTCTCTGATTTGATATCAAGCTCCTTGATCCATTTTGAGTTAACTTTTGTGCATGGTGAGAGAAAGGGATTCAGTTTCATTTTGTTGCATATGGATTTCCAGTTTTCCCAGCACCATTTGTTGAAGATGCTATCCTTCCTCCATTGCATGCTTTTAGCCCCTTTATCAAATATAAGATAGTTGTAACTTTGTGGATTAGTCTCTGTGTCCTCTATTCTATACCATTGGTCCACCCGCCTGTTTTGGTACCAGTACCATGCTGTTTTTGTCACTATTGCTCTGTAATATAGTTTGAAATCTGGTATCGCTATACCGCCTGATTCACACTTCCTGCTTAGAGTTGTTTTTGCTATTCTGGGTCTTTTATTTTTCCATATGAATTTCATGATTGCTTTCTCTATTTCTACAAGAAATGCCATTGGGATTTTGATTGGCATTGCATTAAACCTATAGAGAACTTTTGGTAATATCACCATTTTGATGATGTTAGTTCTGCCTCTCCATGAACAGGGTATATTTTTCCATCTTCTAAGATCTTCTTCTACTTCTCTCTTTAGGGTTCTGTAGTTTTCATTGTATAAATCTTTCACCTCTTTTGTTAGGTTGATTCCCAAGTATTTGTTGTTTTTAAAGGCTTTTGCACCTGAACTCAATCTTCAAATATAAATATGTGTTTCTTAGGCAAGTCAGAGAGAAAGTTTCTTTTCTCTTACTTGCTAGAGGAAGAAGTGTGAGTAAATGTGAAGAGTAATCCAGCAAGTCTTCATATTTCCTGCAGATGAAAGAGGCATTCTAAGTAGAAGATTCTTTGTTTTGTAAACAAAATGAAGGAAAGCATTAAGAACATTTTAAACTCTGGGAAATGATATAATTGGGATAATTCTTGTAGCTTTCAGGCATGGAATCTGACATGGAGCAGTCCATTTGATTTTCTTTTTCTTATAGGCAACTTTTCAGTCTGCAATAATTTGTTCTTTATTTTTAGAGTGGAGATTTTTTATTTTCCAATTTATTTCCTCAGCCAACTTGAAGATTTAGTATTTTTGAGTTCTGAATAATTTTCTTCTTTTATAATTTTAAACATTTCTTCACCCCTCTTTTTTTTTTTTTTTGAGTTCCTATTAGATACAAATAGTAACACTGGAGAAATACTACAAACAGATAGTCAAAAAGAAAAAGTAAAGAAATCCTGAAGCGGGGCACAGTGGCTCATGTTAAGATCTCATGTTAGGATCTTCCAGATCCATTTTTCAAGTTCTTTATCTTTCCTCAAAGTTTTTTTTTTTTTTTTTTCTTTTGTACCAGAAATTGAACCCGGGGAAACTTACCCACTGAGCCACATTTCCAGCCCTATTTATCTTTTTTTTATTTTGAGATGGGCTTTCATTAAGTTGCTCAGGGCCCTCCTAGCTGCTGGGGTTACTGTCATATGCCACTGTGCCCCACTTCAAGATTTCTTTACCATTTCTTTTTGACTATCTGTTTGTGGTATTTCTCCAGTGTTACTATTTGTATCTAAACAAGGATCATCCTCTTAGTTAACTTCTTCAATAATATTTTCAGGAAGTCTTTCTTCCTGAGTTTAGAAACTCCTGTGTAGGCATGTGATCCTGTTACTGTTCTTTTGCTTTTGGTTTGTCTGCTTGGTTGGTTGTATATCCCTTTAGTGACTTCTTTGTTAGTCTGCATTTTTTGAGTTTTCCTCTGACTCCTGGGATGTGTGATTGTCCTTGCTGTTTGATCAGATAAGGGTCTCATTTATTGACTAGAGTCGTTCCCAGAGAGATGAGCCAAAGAACCTTCTACCTCTATTGAGCTGCAGATGACTGTCAGTACATTCCTGCTTCCCCCAGGGCAGGTAGCAGAACTTTCTGCTGTTTGTGCTCTTGTTAATCCAGGAATAGAAAGTATTGACCCCCTCCAAATAATCAGAGAAGACAGAGGTCTGTTACCTGGGAATTTGCATTCCCCAAGCCACCCTCCCCCCAAGGGTACTTGCTTATCCTTGCCCCTGGCCATTTTGCTCCTGGCTTCAACCTGTGTTTATAGGTTGCCTGGTCTACAGGGAAGAAGACTCTGAACCAACTTTGCCTGGGGTAACTCCCACAGAGCCTAAGACCCCACTTGGAACCTGATGGTTACCAATATCAGAAGCTGCTGGGATCAGGAGAGAGAGAAAGGTTGGAGTTGAGAGTAGGGAGAGGAAAGGAGAAAGGGCATGAATTACTATCTTCCTAGAAACCCTAGAACTTGCCAAGTCAGTTTAATCCTATCTGCATCAGAAGCATTAGCACTTTCTTTAATCAGGAGGGCCCTTTGGGATGGTGCTCAGCAGTATGCATTTGCTCTGCTAAGCTCACTGGGTCACCAAGATGTACATCAAATGTTGAGAAATAACGATTTGGAGAGGGAAAGTGACCCCCTTATGACCTACCTCAGAAATCAATAAATTATGTCCCCATTTATGAACGACCTCAGGAAGGAGTAATTTTCAATCCCTAGAATCTGTTAAAGACAGATGTCCAGTGCTTCAAACACCGAGATTTACTTCAAGTAGGCAAGAGCTTGAAGGCAACCAAAGAGAGAGAGAGAATTTAGGAGCCCGTGTTTGAATTTTATGGCAAATGAAATACTTTAAAGCCAATTTTTGTTGTTTTCTTTAAATGGTGATCTCTAGACCTAAGCAAAGAGCAATAAAAAGTAAAGCATAACTTTTATACATTTTTTTTTTTTGTAATCATACAAAGGAACCAGTTTAGGGATCAAATGTTTTTCTTTCAGAAAGACAGTTTTAACTTTTCTATTTGTTCTTGGATGATGGGTCATAGGAGAATAGTCCAGAGATGTCACAAATGACATTTCCTTTTATATGGGCTCCATTTCAGTGGAGAGTGTGTCCCTGTCCTGTGGAAGTGTTTCCTCACGTGTTAGACAACTGAAGGATGTTTGTCCAGAGGGTGCACTGCCAACTTATGGGGCAAAGCTTTGTTGTTCATTTCAGGCTGCTTCATCATTGTTTATTTTGGACCACAGAAATAGGGAATCATATCAGGCCAGTTGTAAACCACCTAAATATTTTAAGACATTTACTGTACCTTATACAGCAGGGAACATGGTGGTTTCCTATAAATAATTATTGCCTTCTGGATTTAGGAGCTACAGAGGTGTTTTCATTCTGGTTTATATATTGTTAATGTTCTGAAAATGACATTGTCCTCAGCAGAAATACCATTCTTACTTGGTCCAATGAGTTTTAGTTTCTCTTCCAGGGAATTTTGTTCCTGTTTAAATGGTAAGAGTTCAGGGAAAGACAGATATAGGGAAATTAAATATTCAGACAGGATGACTGATTTGGTCAATAATTTCTGTATATTAATGATATGTCACAATGTGTTGAACAAACTGTCTCTGAGAACATTCCGAGGTCCAGCTCCTGTCCTAAGCACCAAGCCCTTCTTTTCCAGGATTGTTTTGTTTCAGTAACAAGAGGGCTACCATTAAAGTCCAGTAAAGATGTGCATCAGGGCTACTGGGAAGGAGGGAGAGAGTGCAGGCAGGTCGGGGCTATTGGGAAGGAGGCAGGGATGAGGCTGGGAGTCACAGTGGGAACAGTGTTGGAGCTGAGGCTTCTGGGCTAGCGATGGTTTCTGGTCACGTAACCAGGAAGCTTAGAAGAGTGACTTGAAGGGATTGGAACTTAGAAAGCAAATCCACATGATCTAAGTGGTTGCAATTGGGTGCTGTCTTCTAGGAGATAGGTTGCAGTTGGGTGCTGCCTTCTAGGAATAGGTCTGGGGTATCCAAGCCTGAAGACTGTGGAGGGCAAACACCATGTGGAAGGGTTCAACACTGTTTCCAGGCTCACAAATGAAGAGGAGACATGGAGGGGCCCGGGTTGTGGTTCTGTGATAAAGTGCTTGCCTAATACATGTGGAGCCCTGGGTTCAACCCCAGCACCACACAAATAAAATATAATAAAATAAAGTTTAAAAAAAGGAGATGTTGATAAATTTTATATATAAATTATTTTAGTTTTGATGACACGCATATCTATGATATTAATGAAGTTCTATGTGGTATATTTTAACAGATGGGTGCAGGGTACACTAAATAAATTGAGACTCCCTTTATCCATCATTCCCCCATACCCTTCATAACCTTTAGTAATCACTTATCTACTTTAATGTTGACTGTTTTAGTGTCCACATATGAGAGAATATATTCAGAGCTTGTCTTTCTGTGTCTGGCTTATCTCATTAATAATGACCTCCAGATCCATCTGTTTTGCTACAAATGAGGTGATGTTATTTTTCTTTAGGGCTAAATACTATTCGGCTGTGTATAGATACTACATTTCCTTTATCTGTTCATCTGTTATTGGCACCTAAGTTGATTCCATATCTTAGCTATTGTGAATGATGCTGCAATAATATGGGCCTGCAGATATATCTTTGCTATGCTGACGTCATTTTCTTTAGATATATATGCACAAGTGGGATACTGGATCATATGATAAATTTTGAGCAGAGAGAATATCAAATTTGTACATTAGAGAAAGCAAGGAAGGAATTAGGGAAACTGGAAATCTAGAAAGTCCCCAAATCTATGTGAGTTCCCATGGCACAAATAGGGAAGTGTCTTCTCATTCTTGGCTTGCACTGTGGGACACAGTGGTGCAATAAGTCTAATTAACTTAGACCTCCCTACATTTAATGCTTATAGCATTAAATAATTAAGTGGCAATTATTGAAAAAATTAGTACGTAATAATTATACAGAATAAGGCAGCTCATTGTGACATATTCATACATGCACTTCACATAATTTGGTCAATGTCAATAATCAGTGTCTCCCCTTGAAACCTCACCTCCTCCTACCCACTGATCCCCTTAGTCTGAAGAGTCCACTTTGCATTGTCCATGAACAAAATCAACAAATGACAAAAATTTGTGATTGAGGTCTCCTTTAAGTTTAGTCTTTCTTAAAAGAAATCAATATTATAGATTATTTGGAGGAAACCACTATATACTCATATACATTTTTTAATTTATACACTAATTCTTTCCCAAGTGATTTGGAGCACTGTTTATATATGCTATCAATAGTGTTAATTATACATCATTCTTCTTTCTTTTGGGGATGAGTGCTCTTAAAAATGTGCATTCAAAAATAATTTGTAAGTTACATAGTGTAAGTTCTGGAGAGTAATAAATCTATGTTCTTTCATAAATATTACAATTTAGAATTTTAATTGTTTGTAATGATCCCCATTCCCAATGAGTCAGTCAAATTTAAACTTGTGTGAAATATCTTTTTCTCCACATTTCTTCTTCAAGAATTTTCTTAAAGTTGATGTATAAAGTTTAATATAGCATTTGTTTCTACATTTCCCCCAAAGCTACATGAATGTCTTTTTGCTGATGGTCTTTTCAGTAAAACAAGTCAAAGTTGGTGACCTTGGTTTTGGTAATGTTGCTTGAGCTCTTTATTGACTTTTGAGACTTACGCCAGCAAAATAAATACTATAACTCAAAGTTTACTTAAAGCCGCATAGGATTCTGTGCTGAAGACCTCTTGCTAAGAAAATGCAGTTCACTATAGTTCACAGATAGAAACAAAAGGTTGAAACATAGAAGTGGTTTTATTGTGGGGCTCTGTAATAGGACAAATAATCAGCCCAAACCAGAGTGCCAACATTAAGAGAACAGTGTTAGCCATTTTAATATATTAACATAATGTAATATTATACAGCCTTTAAAGTTTGTTTTTAAATCCATGCAAAGTGTGAAAAATGGTTACATTATAAAATTAAGCAAAAAATGAGAAAATAATACAGTGTGGATACAAGTATATAAAAATGCATGTCTGTGGTGGCAAGGATGTGCTTTGAAGAAATTTCTCAATTTTATTTTTGCTCGTTTGGGTCTTACCATAAAAACACTAGAAAAATAGTTTTATCTGAGAAACTAGGGCTCATTTGCTTGGATCAGCTTGACTAGGGTACATTTTGAGATCAGAATGTGATTCTTTGCTTTCTGTTGGGAGCCACTAACAATTCCATTTTATCTCCCCTGTCTTACCACAAATAGCAGTGGGAATGACAATATGGACCTCACCCATGTGCTCTTACGGAAGTTTAGAGATCAGGATCCTCTCTGTGCTGACTTAAACCTAGATCTGTAAGTATCATGTGCCCTCTGCAAAAGTAAAGTTTCCAGCCAGGAATACCATAACCTGGAAGGACCCTTTCCCTTCAAGTTTGGTATTTAATGTTAGAAATTTATATTGCATTACATGAATAGAATGTTAGCCTAATGAGTAGGTTACTGAAAATGCCATCTCTACTTCATAGACACATGATTTGTATTATGTCAAAAATTAATAGCTTTCAGAGGCTGGGGTTGTGGCTCAATGGTAGAGCACTTGCCTGCCATGTGTGAAGCACTGGGTTCAATCCTGAATACCACATAAAAATAAATAAATAAAATAAATGTATTGTGTCCATCTACAACTAAAAAAAATTAATAGCATTCAGTTCACTTAATAAAATCCAAAGCTAAAAAAAGAATGAAGTAGCAACTAAGTATGAATTATATGTTAACCATTATGTACTTTTAGGGAAAACTTTTACATACGAAAATTAATTACATATTTCTTTTTAAATAAGAGACTTACAAGGTCAGTACACATGTAAATGAGAATGTGTGGCAATTGTCTGTTTCTGCCTGACTTATTTCACTTCAATGCAATGTTCTCTATTTCCATAAAGGTTGCTGAATAATATTCCATAGGGTATACATACACCACATTTTATTTATCCATTAATCCACTGATTGAAACCTATGTAGATTCCATATCATAGAAGTAGAGAGTAGAATAAAGGTAACCAAGCCTAGGAAGGGTGGAGAGGAGGGAGGAAAGAGGATGGTCAATGGGTACAGGGTGAAGTTGGGTACAAAGAATAACTTCCAATGTTATGATTAACAATAATTAATTGAATATTTCAAAATAGCCAATAGAGTATTTTGATTGTTCACAACACAAAGAAACAATAAATGTTTTAGATGATGGATATAATAATTGTCCTGATCTGATCATTATACATTGTATACACGTACTAAATATGACACCATACATCATAAATATGTGTATTTATTAGGTGTCAATTAAAAATTTAAAAACATTTAAAACAAAAAGCTCAGTATATCAGTGCATGAATTACTTTAAAGATAATTTTTGTACTATTTGAAAATAATATAGAGATGACTTTCATATAAAACCTTGACAAAGTATGCCTTTCTTCATAAACAGTTCTTTCAATCTTATTTTTCTGAAATTTTAATTATTGAAGAATGGCTATAAATAAACTACTGCCACAAGAACTGAGATTAATAAAGAATATGGCCCTGGTCTCAAGGAATTTACAATTCTGGATAGAACAAATGAGGCAAGCAATAAAAACCATAATGGTACATTGAATGCTAGAAGTGTATTTTTAAAGTAATAAATACAGACATCTAGACAAGAATGCAGTATCTGCAGTATGTTTTCTAATTTGTGATGACACATTTGGCCCATTAGTCATATTGGTAATTAGCTTGAGACTGAATAACTATTAATGGTCTCAGTATGGAAGAATTAATAGAAAATTAATTATGTTGCTTCACTTTAGTCTTCTCTTGAAAAACAAAGTAATTTATTTATCTAGGGCTTTAGTGGTGATGTTTTGATTTTTCTTTCCTTTAATGAAACACGCAGGATATAAAATACATCTGTGTTTTGGGAAATTGAAATAACCTGGGGTCTCACATGATCCAAACTTGGCCCAACGGGGCATCAAAGAAAGACCAGTTAGTAGAGAAAAGAAAAAGATGTTTATTTCATTTAATCTCTCAGGAGAAAATTAAAAGGTGGAATAAATGCTTCAAGGACAGCAGAACATATTCACAATTCTGTTTGGACATCGATTTAGCTTCCAGTTACTTTGCAAACATCGCAGTAGTCCTCTAAACTCTTGGCCTGCCTCTCTGTCCCAGAGTGCTGTCCCTCAGCCCAGCCTGCACACCACCCTCACGCTGTATCCCCTGCCCTCTCTTCTGCCTTTTGGGGTTTATGTTACTTTCTGTCTTTTCTTTGTGAATTTCATGTATCTGTCCTTAACTCATTTCTACCTATAACGGTTTCTACCCATTTCGCTGGTTAGCATAGCAAAAGCTTTGAGCCCAGGGGGCTCTGGCATTTGAGGATGCTTTGAATACTTACAGTAATAATAATTTATGTCCATGTTACACAGATAGTGTTTGATTCACTGAGGTCCCAAATCAAAGCAAAAAGCTTTTTTTTTTTCAGTAAATTTCTTTGTGTAAGAATAAAATATTATTGGATTCAGTGATATCTACATTTTTATGTTCCTAGCAGACTTTAGCCAGCACTTTATCATTAAAAAGGGAAACATTCTGAAATAACAGATAGACTCTGCTTATGGATTGCTTTTCTGTTGAGAGGCTCAGCACTGAGAATCATATGCAAAATTCTTAGGTTGAACAGAGACTTTCATTCTCCGCCCCCCCCTCCGCCCCCGCCACAGAGGTTAGTAAAGAGTTCCAGAAAAACTAATTATGGTGTAAATCTGACCTAAAATACTTTTTTTTACTCATGATAATCAATGGCACATAATTTAAATTTTAAAATGTTTTTAAGTTGACAATTTTTAGAAGTAGAATGCTAGATATACATAATCTATTTCATTTTACAAGGCTCATATCAGGTGGCACTCTGATGATAAATTCCCCTACTATTTCTGAGGCAAAATGATCACTTTCCATACCCGTTCTTGTTAGAGTTTTAATATGAAACAAATGTGCTAGTCGGCAATTGGGGAGATGTGTAAGATGTGTAAATTTATTATCATAAATTGAAGAAAGCCATTACCATGATTAGATTGCAGAAATGTGGCAGATTAACTCATTGGCCTGATATCTCCAGTGCCCAGGACTATCTAGGAGGCTTGTTGGCCTGCAAACGCCTAGGAGAGATGGCATCCTTAGAGCCTGGCATGGATGCTGACAGGTCCCCTCTGAGGTGTTTGTAAAGTTGGGAAAGGAGGTCAAAGGTCATAAGCATCAAATGCATGTTAGGTATCAAAGGTTCGGGTGGAAAACACATAACTGGGAATGGGTTGGCCTCAAACTAATTCTCACCTCCACCACTTATTAGCCATGTGACCTGGGCATCTAACTGAACCTTTTATGTGCCTCTGTTGGCATTCATGTTCTTCTACCTCTATAGGAAGAACAGCACCCACCTCAAACACCTGGGTAACTTCTGTGGAGTGCTTCTTTGTGTTTTGTTTTTCGGTACCAGGGATTGAACCTGGGGTTGCTTAATCACTGAGCCACATTCTCAACTCATTTTATTTTATTTTTTTGAAACAGGGTCTCACTAACTTGCTTAGGGCCTTGGTAGATTGCTAAGGCTGGCCTTGAACTTGTGATTCTCCTGTCTCAGCCTCCCAAGTTGCTGGGATTACAGGCATGTGTCTCTACGCCCCGCTGTAGAATGCTTTTGTATTCTTTAGTCTCAGAACACTACTATTGAGAGGCTGTCCTTATAGCATCTGCCTCTCTATAGATATTTAAAATGCATTCTAGGCTGTTAAAAACTTTAGGCAGTCCTGTGTTAGAAAGAACTATTTAATCCAGCATTTCCAAACCTTAGGGACCAAGGCATTTATTATGGAATATCTTCACTGTAGGTGTGTTCTATAGAATGTGTTGGGCAAATGCTTTAAATGTGTGTTTAGATTCCTAAAATCAACAAGGAAATTTACATAGAAGCATCTAATTCCAATATATCATCCCTGCTGCCTGTCCCTCTTGTGGGGGCCACCCTGAACAGGAGCTGAGCACGCCCCCTTAGCCTTGAGTAATGGGGGTATGGAACTGGCATCACACACAGTGAGAAGCAACTGGGTCTTACCTTTGCTCAGCAAGGAAGTGCAGCTCTGGGAATGGGGTGTCACCTAATGGGACTGGGCTACACGCCCCCTGCCCCATTTGTTGTAACACAATCCCTTGCCTTATTTGGGTGGAATATTCTACTGACCGTCTTTCCCCCAGTAAATATAAGGGTTCGGGATGTGCTCTCCCTCTTGCTTCTTGCCTTCCTTGCTCCCCTTGCTCCCCAGTGTGGGAGCTCACACCTGAGGTCCCAGAGCCTTCCCTGACCCCTGCAAAAGGCATTTCTGTGTTTGTGTGGTCTTTTAGCTGCCAGCCCAATTCACAAGGAGTGACCCTGAATCTGCCGCCTGTGTACCCTCTTATGAATTCTCACACAGCTTCCTAGGGAGCTAGGGGAAGAATAATGTAAGAATTGGTAAAGAAGAAGAGGGCTGACCACTTGAAGCAATTCATTAAATCATGCACATTTGCTCTATTAGTCTGTTTTCTGTTGCTATCATTAAACACCCAAGCCTGCATACTTTATAAAGAAAAGAGGTTTATTTAGCTCACATTTCTAAAGCTTCAAAAGTATACTGCTAGCATCTGTTGGCTCTGGTGAGAGCTTCTGGCAATGGCATCACAATGGAAGGAGTGCCTATAGAAGAGATCATGTGACAAAAGAGGAAACAAGGAGATTTGGGGATCTGGTTTTAAAAGATTTGCCCTTTTAGGATCTAACTGGAGTTCCTTCAGAACTACATCAATCCATTCCAAGGTTGGTGTCCCCAGTGATCACATTATATCCCACCAGTTCTCACTTTTAAAAGTTCCACTACCTCCCAATACCATCATGCTGGGGACCTAACTTCCAATCCATAGTATTTACTACCCATCATCTGAGTTGTGTATCTGAAGCAAAAAGGGCCAGCTGGGTTTAAGAAATAGAAACAGAATTATTTTTTTAAAAAACAATTATCATAAAAAGAAGTGTGATTAAATACACAACTCCCTTAGGTATTATTTGTAAATTAACTTTTAATCCTAATAAATGAAGTACCCATAAACTAATCAGTCAAGGAAGTAGCAGTAGAGAAGTCTTCAAATTAATTTTAATATTTCAAAAGTTACCTGGAAATTGTACTTTACTAACCTAGCTATTAGAAATGTCAACTTTCCTTTCATGGCCTGTATTTTTCCAACTTGTCATTTTCATACTGAGTTTCTCTTGTGATAGCAACTCATCTGGACAGAAAGCCTGAGCTTGGTGCTCAGCCGGCCAGTCCTTCTGCTATGTATGTGATCTTGGGTCAGCTGCTTAACCTTTCAGGAGTCCACTTATTCTTCCAAAAAGTGGGGCTAAGAAAAATTTGGTAAAGATATCTAGCCAGTGCCCATAATTCAGTTGCCCAATTTTTGAGTAATAAGAAAAAAAAATTATTACTAAAGTAAATTTTGATTTGCAAATCTTAGAAAAAAATTTTCAAGTCTGGAACCCTCAAAGGTAACAAGTTACAGGGAAACTGGATTAGAAAAAAAAATGTTTGAACCACTGTTGTTTTTATAACTGCTTCTGTTGCACACTCTTTCTCCAAAGTAAAATTTGTAAAATCTGCTTTTCTGTAAATGATGATTGAATTACTGAGTCATTCTAAAGAAAGGGATTAGAAATTTACTGTGTTTATGAATTGCTTTGGGGTACCTGGGATGAGTCAGGGAGCCTCTGGATTTGCCACAAGCCCAGAGCCCCTATGAAAGCCCCAGGAGTCCTGGCAGTGTATACGGTACAGGGAGCCGAGTGAGCATCATGTCATATAATGGAAATACTGGCACTGCAATAAAACATTGTCATCAGATTAGCAGCTCACGCTGGGAAAACAAATGTCAGAGCTCTGCCTTCACGGCAGCAGGAGGTGATTATCTTGTGAACTGTGTTCTACTGTGTCGGGACTCTCTTTTATGGAAATAAAATAGCTTTGTAATCCAAAAGATCATTCCAATTCTCTCCTTTGTTCTTTAGGAAGAATTCTTCCTGCTGGTCTAGGGATACCTTCCCTCACCTGAAGTTTCAGGATTCATGTGGCTGCCTGGTAGGTTTCTGCATTTTTTGATCTTTTTAAAATAAAAAACCTTAAGTGAAAAAAAAAATGAGCTTACTCCATCTGTAAAATCTTCATTTTCCTTATTCAAGTTCCTGTGACTTTTTGGTTCACATGATTGGCTGTTCATCTGACACTTAAATAGAATCAACCCTTTCCCCTTACTCACTGCCCACTGCTCTTGGTCCTGAACATCCCCACAGGCACTTATTAAGCCAGCAAATCTTCTTTAGTTATTAATGAAACCCAGAATAGCCCCTTGTGGGGTTATTTCCCCACATTTCAAGGCTCGAGGACATCAAGGCTGTCATCATATTTTTAATCTGATTTTTGAGAGCTAGATATTAAAAATGAAGAGACCACTTAGCATTTCTAATATGGTTGATTTACACAAAAACAAATGGAATTAGATGTTCCACTATTGATGTGAAGGCCCATAGCTCCCTAGTCTGAAGAAGAACAAATTGAAATTTATTTGGAAAATGAATTGGGACTCATCTCAAAGGAGACCTCAAAATCTGATTAATAAAAGGCATAGACCTGTTATCCACAGTTAACAAGAGAATGTGGCAATCCTGATTTACCTGAAAAAAAAAAGGAAAAGAAAAAAAAAAATCTTCATTGAGTGGAGAACATGGTTTCAGGCTTTTCTATGTAATGGCCCACAGATGAATTCTTCTTAACAGTTTGGTGACTTAAAAAAGTTTGCCTTTAGAGGGCTTGTTCAGCTTTCTTCTCTTAAACAAAGCAAGAGAAGAGCAGTGACTCAGTTCCCATAATGGATACTCTAAGTGTTGGTGGACCTGAGTGGGCTAATAGACTTCTCCATGGTTCCTTTTGGTTTTATGGTCAAAAAGGTCAGCTATGTTTGGTGTCCCTTTGTAGTAACCAGCTAGCCCAGCTATTTTTTGCTCACATTTTTTTCCATAATTATTTGCCTTTCTCTGTTGTCTCTTTCATGCACTCATAATACTTCTAATGTTTCACACCATGCACTTATTCTCTTGATTTAATCATTCTATTGTATCAGTAGTTGTTTTTTTTTTTTTTTTTTAACCAGCTTACCCAAAGTTTATTGGAATTGGATTGGGTGTTAATGATTAAAGGATAAATGAATAAATATTAGGGGCTTATTTGTATAAGCCTCAAAATATAAATTCATTCCCATTCACATGAGCTGCAAGATTTTAGCAAAATGTATGTAAGAATGAGAGGTTTCATCTGAAAAAGTTTCATAGCCAAATAAGGTTTGGAAGTGCTAGTTAAATCAATATTAAGGTTTTGGAAGTTCTGGTTAAGGCAGGTCTGTTTGCTATAGCTCTTCAGTAAGCTATAACAATGTGGGTTTGAATTGGCAATAGGAAAAAGAAGTGCAGTATAGTCTGCAAATTATTTAACTAATTTTTTTTGTGTGTGTGTTTGCCAGCCATTTTTGTTTGTTTGTTTGTTTGTTTCTATTTTTTGAGTCACACTTTGAGAAACACTGGTCAATTGATTAGAAATCAAAGTACCTCAACAGAAAAGGAGTTCAGGTGAGAATAATAAAGGCCCCAAGGAAAGAGTGTTGCTCCTTGGGGTTGGTTCCAAAGAAATACTCATGAAAGTACATGAAAGGTGGCCCACATCCAAGGTCTGTTCTCAGATCCTTAGTGATCATGTTAAGCCAAGTTAACTTTCTTTGGTAGAGGGAAAAATAATTCTCTCCTTTAAATTTATGTGTGCCATCCAAAAGTCCTGGGTCCACAAGGATGTGTCTGTTTCCTCACATTTCAATGTATCATGGCTCTTCTAAACTCACAAAAATGTTCCATGGGTACATGTTGTTCTCATTATTTGGAAAAGACACCACTAGGAAGACTACCAGTGAATGTGAACTGAGCAAGCTCTGAAGAATATTCAGGAAGTTTTAGGACTCTCACTCTTATGAATAACAGCAACCATACGAACAGCTACATACAGTCAAGAATGTATATGGCCTTATACGTGGTGAGAGGAGGGGGCATTTGTTACCTGTGGCTACTGTAACAAATGTTAAATCCACAGGGTTACTGAACCCCCCCCCCCCACACACACACACAGAGAGAGAGAGAGAGAGAGAGAGAGATTTATTCTCACACAGTTCTGGAGACCAGAACTCTGAGATCAGTACCAGTATTATTTCAGTCTGAATTCTGAAGTCAAGGTGCTCCCTTGAAAGGCTGGAAAGGAGAATATGTTCCTTCACTCTTTCAGTTCCTATGGGATTCTGTCATTCATTGTCTTGTGGCCACATGATGCCAATCTGTCTCATGGTCACCTTAAAGATTATCATGTCAATCTGTGAGTTAGGTAATCGAGTTTGGCCGAATTATGTAGCTCTACATTCTAGTTTAATTGGCAGGTAGAGGTTGTGTGTATTTGTGGTGTAGAACATGATGTTTTGATGTATGTATATATTGTGGAATGGCTAAGTTGAGCTATTCTTTTTTTTTTTTTTTTTAGAGAGTGAGAGAGGGGAGAGAGAGAGAGAGAGAGAGAGAGAGAGAATTTTTAATATTTATTTTTTAGTTCTTGGCTGACACAACATCTTTTGTTGGTATGTGGTGCTGAGGATCGAACCCGGGCCGCACGCATGCCAGGCGAGCTCGCTACCGCTTGAGCCACATCCCCAGCCCTAAGTTGAGCTATTCTTGAAAGAATGCATAATTAAATAGATTGACTTAGCCATTCCACAGTGTATCACTTTTCCTGTTTTTTTTTTTTCAGGTGAGAACAATTAAAATCTATTCTCCAGCATTTTTCAAGTATGCAGTCTATTGTTCTCAGCTGTAGTCCCCATATTGTGCACTAGGTCTCTTAAATGCATTCCTCTTGTTTAAGTTTTGCGTGCTTTGACCAATATCCTTCCATTTCCCACTTGTTCCCTCCTCCAGTCTCTGGAAACCACCATTGTACCCCCTATCTGTTTAACGGCAACCTTTTTAGATTTAACATATGAGTGAGAATTTGGCTGAACAACAACTTACAACAATTCTTCTTCTTAGTGTCTTTCCTCAAGCCTTGACATCAAGAACTTAAGAGAAATATCCTGAGCATATACAACCCTTCTTACTTTTTCATAGTTCTTTTGTGCATTTCTGAATGTAATGACAAACCCATGCACAGGTAGGGCTGTTTTTATTTCCATTTTGCAAATAAGAAAACAAGTTTCCAAATCTGGAATGAAAGGCTTAGAGTCGGTCATTTCCTATTTCCATTGAATTATTATCTCCCAAATTAGAAGCAACGTCCATATCCATATAGTCTGAACTTGTCTGAGGTCAGGTGCGTAGCTGTGACCACTGACTCCCACCTCGTTTGGTGGTCATTTCTTGATTCAGACGTGGTTCTAGCACTCTAGTCAGCTGCCAGGAAAGAGCTGTTTGAATTCTACTTTAGACACTTATGAAAGAAGCACATGCCTTTGAATTCTCCTGCTTATCTCCCTCCCACTAGTTACCTCTGACTCTCTTTCAGGTTCATCAAACACAAGATCACCCCAGTGAAAACATTTCTCTCTTTTTAGTTCTTACAAATCTGCTCAAACTTACATGCAGAAAAGGATTTGAAGTTCTCAGATATAATTGACTGCATAGGTTGCAGTGGAATTCTGGCACAATTCTCAAATATAGGAGACTCTTAAAGAGATTTTAGAAGTCAGAATGTATAAAAGGCTGAAGATAATTGATTAAAAACCAAAAGACAAAAAAAAATCACATTTCCTTTAAAGCAATGATGGTAAATTGTTTTGTGGGTTATGGAAACATTTCTATTTTATCCTTTGAAAACTATTACAGAAGTGTCCAAATGGAAGTGCTGGGGCTCCTTACCTGACCAACTGCCTGGGCCACACCCTGCTCAATCTCTCAGGCTTCAATGTGGAGCAGTACTTGCTGATGCCATCTGAGAATCCAAGGTGTGTTACAACTGTCCCTCTATCTTTTCTATTGTCTTTGAATTATAGTCCTGCTCCTTACATATTGGGAATTGATTCCTGCAGCCCCAAGGATGCCAAAGCTTGCAGAAGCTCAAGTCCCCTATATAAAATGGCATAGTACCTGTATATGACCTGCATATGTCCTTTTTAATACTTTAAATATCTAGATTACTTAGAACTGATACAATGTGAATGCTGCCTAAATAGTTGTTATACTGTACTGTTTAGGAAATAATGACAAGAAACAGAAGTCTGCATATGTTTAGTATATAGAATTTTTTTTCCTGTGTGTTTTCTATCTTGGTTGGTTGAACCCATGATTGTAGGACCCAAGGTTATAGAGTGCCAACTGTGCTTTGGAGAACCTATTGTTTCAAATGCTAATGTTCATGAACTCTCAGAAGTCTAATACTCACCTTGGTGTTCATAAAAATTCCAAGGATATGCTGTGGGCCTTAATCAGATTCCTCACTGCTGGCTTTCAGTCTTTGAAGCATTGGAGGAAATTATTTCAATTGAGATTCCATCAGTGGTAGAGGCTGGGGAGCCAGAAGCAGTTTTACTGCTTTAGGGAATTCAAGCAGATGAGTTAACAGCATAATGAAATAATGGCCTCTTTTTAGAATTCCCTATACTTTGCCACATCTAGTATGGGCACCGGGGTACAAATGGCATCTTAAAATTCCTTTGGGTGATTTTGAGTAAAGCTTTTGCTTTGTGCTGATTTTCCTTGAGCCTGAGGAGGTGAATTCAGAGAAAGGGATGGAGGGCAGAAATGAATAAGAAGTTTTGTTTTAAAATCTCAGAAGCATTCACCTCACTGTCAAATTTCCTGAGCCTGCCAAATATAATGCATTGTTTCATTTAGATAGGCATCCCATAGATGGTCCATGTTGCCTGAGATACCTAAGGCCCTCTGTCTCCTCTTTGTCCTTGTCAGGTCAGCATATCCTCATCCTTCTGAACATCAACCTTTTCTACCCCAATGTGTTTTAACGGTGTCTCTCCTGTTTCCCCACTTTCTAGCATCCATAAAAATGTCCTATAACCTCCAGCTTCCTTTTTTAGCCCTGATGGTTAATTTTTTAATGGTAGGATCTTTGGTGCCCAGAATAGTATCTGGCACCTCAAAGGTGCTCAGTGAGTATCTGTTGAATGAATGAGTGAGTTTAACTGAGCCAGGTAGGAGTGCATTCCTATTCCTTTGCCTCAATTTTTGTAGCAAGTAGAGTTACCATGTATAGGACTGTTCTCCAATCTCCTTCTATCTAGAGAGTGGGGGACAGCATTTAATACGTGCCTTTATTTCTAATGTCAATTATGTTCAAAAGTTTAATAAATGCCAGATACCATGCATCCCTGGAGATAACAGAAACTAAATCTATAATTTCTATCTAGGAAAAGCTCACAGAGCTACATGAAAGATAAGCTAGTAAGTAGAAGATTAACAACAAGGGTGGTAATTGTTACAATATATGGGAATGTAGGGTACTGGGAGAATTCAAGGAGGAACATCTCACTCAACTCTTGTATTCAGATGCCTTCTTGACCCAGGTGAGATATGAGTGGTGAATGAGAGGAGCAGAGTAGGGTGGTCAAACCAGGGTGGCTGCACTATCATGATGGTCCAGATAATCTTAAATAGTGTGATTTTTGAGGAAATGACCTTGATTAAAATAAATTGCTTATGATCACACCATGTGCTTGCATGGCATTTCCTAGCAAGGTGGTAAGTTCTGAGTTATATTATATTAGTTATATTACATTATATTATATTAGTTATTTATATTAGTTGTACTTGCTAATCTAGTTCTACTCCATAAGCAGTGGCCTCCTTGGATGCTGGAATTGGGTAGTCACTTCTGCAAGCATGTGCTGTGTGGTTGGTCATTCTGCAGATCAGAGATGTTTAGCTGGCCATAGTCCTAAGACCGCTAAACACCCTCTGGGTAGAAGTCCTAGTGTGGTTGGTAACTACACACCCTCTGGGTAGAAGTCCTAGTGCCCACTGATTGGAGCACTAACACCATGTTTACTGTTAACAGACTTGGAGGCTGGTCTTTTGGAGTACAAGACCCCAGTGAAATTCAAGATGTGAATGCAAACAAGTCGAGCCCAAGAACTCTGGCAAAGGTAATTTTTTTTTCCTTCCAACTTTAGAAAGTATTTAGGAAAATTAAAAATCCAAATAGATTTTTGAGAATGAAATAGTAGGGGCTGGATCAAATACTAATGCTTTATATGAGTAAGAATAGTTGTATGTAAACATTTCCTTGAAAGAGGAAATGAAATTTTGTGCTTTAGATTGTGTGAAAATAGAGCAAATAGGTTCCTGCTTTTGTTGTCAGGACTTCATCTAATAAGACCAAAACAAGTGGAAAGATAATCTATTTTTAAAGTTATCATAGGTGTGATAAGTACAAATGTCACTACTGTCCCCAGTGGCCCCCCAAAAATTCTTTATGCATTCACTTTAATTCCTTATATTCCAAAAGGCTGATGGACACAGAGGTGACATTGAGAAATCAGAAAATACACAGGAAAGCTCACAGGACCCCCAGATTTTCAAGCCCTGGGAGGAGTATCCTATTAATTAGGTATAGTTTTTTTTTTTTTGTAATTACAGAAAACAGGTAGCAAGATTTGTCAGGTGTGAGGAAACTGGTATATAGAGGAACCTGCTTTTATCTACCAATAGCAATGCAGAATTAATTAATACTACAGATTTTTGCAAGGGAAAAAAATCAACACAATCTTGAACTGGGGAAAGCTGAAAGAATTTGTTTTGGCCTCCACAACTGGGGAAATAGTTTGGTGTTCTACTGAGAGAGAAATTGGAAAAAAAAGTAGATTGTGGGAGGAAAGTATGTCCACTGTAAGAGAATGCTTGTCAGTCGTGTTAGGACATCAGTGTGGAAATGACCAAGAGTCGTTCATTTCTATCATGTGGGTATCTCATCTGCACTTCACCTTAACGTAGAATTAATGAAACTGATGATCTTCCCAGAAGATACCCTCCAGGTATCTTTCCATGCACAGGTCCTAATATGGATTAACCTGGAAATATGGAACCTGGAAAAGTTAATCCATATTAGGACCTGTGCATGGGAAAGTTCCCTCAGGAGAATAAAGACTCCTCACTTGTACTTCACAGTGTCATTCCTGATGAAAATGTTAACAGTCCACACTTTAAATATAATCCCTGAAGAAAATTCCACGTCATAGTGTGGACAGTTCAAAAATCTCTTCTTCAGCAAGGTTTGTTCAGATCTTTCCCCCTCCCCAACCGTTTTTAAAGTCAACATACGTGAGGAGATTTATAGCTTGGTGTGAAAATATCATTCATAGCTTGATAGACATCCTGAAATACATTTGCTGGCATAGACTGGAAAATGTGCAGCCAATATTAAAACGTGCCTGATTTGTAGAAGGAATCTGTTTCTTTCCTCTAAGAATATTTTTGCTTTCTATTCTCTCCAAATCCAGACCCTCTTTATTTATAGTGGGTGGTTGTGTCTTTGCATTTAGGTGCTCAGGGGCCACTCATCCATGTGTTTCCCTGACACCTGTTCTGTCTCACATTGTTTTGATTGTTTTTCCTGCACCCGGCATGCTTGAATGGCGACTTCTGGAGTTTTCATTGTTTGACATGTTTTTTTTTTTTTTTTTTTTTTTTTTTGCCAGGCACAAGCATGCAAGTGAATTGTATCTGTCTCTTTGGGGAATGAGCTTCTTTTCCAGGAGGGCAAGGAACTGATATTGCAGAGAGGTGTGAAGGGTAGTCTGTTATCTGAAAAACTCACTGGATGCTGGTGGTGGCTGATGACCTATCAAATGATTACATTAACCTTTCAGTAATTAATGACCAGCCAGCCTTTTCCTTCAGACTCTCGGCTATATTAGTAAGACATAGTTGATATGATTTTCACAGTCCTTCTGAAGGAAAAATGGAAAATTTGCATATGAATATTCTTAATGTATGATTCATTACACTGTAGAATGTCTCTCATACAAACTTTCCATGAGTTATGAGTCCTTTCACTCACATTCTGAATGTTTAGTTTATTCAATTTAAACACTCTTTAGAACATATACACTTCTCATACAATGATCAGATACTTTGCCTCTCTTGTTTTTTTCCCCCCCATACATTCTGTTCTGCTTGGAATTTTGCATGTGAATATCTTCTGAGTGATTTTCTTTTCTTATTTCTGCTTAGTTACTTTTCTGAGGAGCCATTGCTCAGGACTCTTGCAATGAAAGGTCTACTTTGAGGTGGCATAATATGTTCCTAAAAGCAGATTAACTTCCTATTTCACTCATTAGACATTATCACTACCTGATGTAGGGACCAGCAGGGAAGGAAATCCAACAACTTATTTTCAGAACACAGTCCAATTTTAGAAAACTGTTCTTTAGAGGAAAAAAGAAAAAAAGCAAGAAAAGCTCTTTCATTGAATGAGGCCAAATCCTACATGCTAATTTTAAGTTCACCAGACAGTATGCATTGCTTAAAGAATTTAGAAAAGCACTCTCAAGTAAAGTCAGTATAGAGAAGAACTGATACAGGGTCTCAAGAACGTGTTAAGCCTGTTTCCTTGAAACTCTGTGAATCAATCATTTATTGCCAAAATGATGCTATAAACAGCCACAAACCATCAGCAGCATACTTGTGCTTATTGGGTTGGGCTGCTGTGAGCTTTCTTGGCAGGGCCTTGGAGTCCCAGCTGTGAGATGATCCTTAGCTGGTCTCTGGTTCTGCTTCCTGACACTCTTCTTCAGTCTGTCACTGTCACCCTAACCTCTACTCCCTGCCAAATGCTTTCTCTCCATCTCCCTCCAGGACTACATGTGAAGAGGATATTTGTAACTATGCCTTTGAGCAAGGTTTCATCTTGCCTGTAGGAAGCTGGACTCTAGGGCCTGTTTGCCTTTTTACTTTGAGTCTAGCCTGATGGTATTTCTTTGTTGGGTCAGGGGTATTACTCCCTGCAGAGCACTCTAGGCCTCTTATATTTATTTAATTAAGGTCCACAAGCCACTTCCTTGATTCTTGTTGAAACAGGCTGCTCTTTCTAAAATGAAATTGGGCAATATCAGGGTACTAGGGAGCAATACCTCTGAAGTTCCAGGCCCTTTTGGTCCCCTGAGACGATCCTTAAGCACCATTATTTTTTTATGGTCTTAAACAAGGTCCTCACAGCCATACCCTTAATCTTTATTCTGAAGCCATATATTTCAACATTTTGCCTAGAAATCTCCAATCCAGTTTTTTGGGGCATAATTTCTATCTCCTATTTTCAAAGTTTTCATAGGTGACAATTTTACCAAATGCTTTGATACTATATAATAGGGACCACTTTAGGCTTTTACTGTCATTTATTTGAAGAAGTTTTCTTGCCACTTGTTTTCCAATCATTCCTATAGGTTTTCTCGTCTATTTCCAAACTCCTTGAAGTGTTTTTATTTTTTAATTTTTTAAAAATTTTTTTGTTCCTGGCACTTTACCATTGAGCTACTCCTGCAGTTCTTTTTTGTTTTTAATTTTGAATCAGGGTCTCACTCAGTTACCTGGATTAACCTCAGTTACCTGGATTGACCTGGATTTGTGATCCTCCTTCCTCATTCTCCTGAGTCACTGGCATTACAATTTGCTAGGACTATAGATGTAGGCCACCTGTCCCGGCCTCTATGTATCTTTTTGTCACTTTCTGTTATTTTTGTTATAAAAATATCCCTCCCAGTGCTAATTATTCTATCAGTTATCTTTTCTCACAATAATGCTGTATAACAATAATTACCAACTTCATAGACCTCGACAATAGACATTTATTAGCTGGTGGGTCTGGGAGATTCTTCTCCTTTAGGCCTGGTCGGACTGTTCCTGTCTAGGAATGAGCATATATATATGTGTGTGTAGTTACCTGGCTGTTGGCTTGAGCTGCAGTGATGGTTGGTATTGTAATTTAAAATAACTTTAAGATGGAGAGCATCCCTTTCATAATTAGAGGAGACACAGGATGAAAAACAGGTATTTTATTATTTGCAGCCCCAGAGGACACATGCATAGAGATGAGGGAGTGAAGAGGTAGGGCAGGGGCCTGGGCCAGTGCCTTTGTTGGTTGTGGAGTATTACCCAAACAGGTTTCCTACAGGGGGATATAACTGGTGGGTTCAAAGCAAGCAGGCACAAGTTCTAGGAGGTCAGCCTGAAAACTGGTCACTGTGGCATATTTGCATCATTTTTAGGGGGATATGAGAATGAGGGGCTCAGTTAGGTATGCTGTATCTCCTTGATTTGTTTTGTTCCATAAGGAAATAGTCACCAGGAGGAAGATGTTTAAGGTAGACTTCTGAATCACCTGTGTTAAGAAAGTGAGAGGAGGTACAGAATGGGAAACAGTGTTGAGATTGACAGAGCCTTCCTTCTGGCGTGAAAAGGTCCCATGATATTCAAAAGTGAGGCAATATAAAATTATAGAAATGAACTAGAGAGTGTGTGGGGTGCTCAACCTGCCTCTGTGTCTTACCTCCAGCGGGTCAGCCAACCATGCTCCGTAGCAGAGGCACAGGAAAGGTTGCACGAACAGACCTGTGCTTTCAGAGCTCAGCCAGTATCTGTGGATCAAAGCCCATTGTGGGGCTGAACACAGAGTTAAGAATGGGAAATTATGAAAGTCACATGGCAGAGGGCAGATTAATGAATGGTAAGGAACTGGGGCCATTAAACCATCAACACAAGCCTCAGATCCCAGAGAGGGTGAGGCAAGAAAGGCCTAGAAGGCAGGTTCTGGTCTCCCTAGTTCTACTCCACCAAAGAATACTTTAGATACTTTAGATACTACACTTTAGATACTATACCATTGTATTGTGTTATTTTTTAAGTGTAAACAAATTACTTTGATTTTAAAATAAAGATTAAAACAAACAAATGAAACAAAATTTGAAAGCCCATGATCCAAGGCAAAAGACTACCATTGTCTCTGCTATTTCTATCTCCAATTAATCAACTAAGGGACCAAGACTTGCATGGTGGAAGGTCATGGGCAGGGTAAGTGGGAGATTTCAGATCCAAAAGCAATGGGTTTTAGCTGTCCCTTGACTCTGACCAAAGTCTAATTTCTGTTGATTTGTATCATTTCCAGAAATATGGGATCTGTTCAGGTGTATCTTAGGGGATGTGATGTAATGGTGAGACCCTAAGGGATGATGGTACAGAGTTGTGTGGAAGACTCTCCCCATGTTGAGTGAAAGAGGTGGACGTACTTCTGACGTGTGATATATACTCTCAGTTCAGTGTTAACTAAAGGACTCACATTTTCCTCTCCTTTGCAGAATTGTAGGTTTAAATTGCTTTAGGAATTTTGGGGGGATCTCGTACAATCCCACACTCTTTAGTCTAGCCTTGAAATCTTAGAGTGTTCTGAGTTCTATGATTAGTAGTTCTCAAGCTGTAGTCCTTCTCCTTGGAGTTTAAAAGATGATGGGCAAGAATTACTCTATGAACCTGAGAAAATATTTGAATAAGGAAATTAGCAATGTGAAAGAGATGAGGGGGTCTGTTTTATGAATTGTTTATGAAGTGGAATGAGAAAGAGTTAGGGAATATTGTCTTGTGTAGCAGGATTTTTTTTTAATGACATGAGCAATATTTAAATTACTCAGCTCTTCCTATCAACACAATAGCTATCACTCAGGATCCCACTTTAAGAATATTTGGGTTGGCAGGCAAGTGACTCGAGGACTGGTTCTTAATTTTGGAGAAACTTCTGTGGAAAACTTAAATAGTTTTTCTGTGAGTTAACTTTCTGTGGGGTAGCTTTAATTCTTCAAAATGGCTTGTTACAAAAGACAGGATTGGCTAGAGAAATGAGCTCTTCATTCACTTAAATTAAGACCCACATGCGCTGGTTGATTCTTTATATTTCTTGAAGTTACCATGCTTTCCGGACCAAGCATATATTTTTCATTAAAATATTGATATCTTGAAATATAGGTAGTGATAGTTTGATCAGTATTTTTTATGATACTTATGCCAATTTTAATAACACCATCTTTCTCTTTTTTTTGTCTCCTTTAACTTTCTCCTATCCAACAGGCACGTGGCTGTATTCTCCATGCTCAGCAAATGTTCAATTTGATTTATTTTGAGAAATAATGTTCCACATTCAGTTATTAATTTGAAAGTAATCATTTTTTCTGATCATCTTCCACGATTTTAATTTGCAGGTCAAATTTCATTAGCTTACCAACTGAGAAAGAAAAAAAATGATGGGCTTCAGTTCCTTTTTCCCCTGTGACTATAATTATAGAGCAACATTCACATTTGTTCTGGGGAAAATTAATCTATTTTTAACTGTAATTATATGCTTGAGATAAATATAAAATTAGCAGACTAGAATTGACTGCTCACTGTCAGCCACGCCACGACGTTACTTTGAGTCCTACATTCAGGTGCTGTTGAAGCTAATTGACACATGCATTCCTGGGCTCCAGAATAGACTTAAAGAATAATTTCATTGGAGTCATTAAATTATTTCTCTTTTAGGTATGGTATAATCAGAAGGGTTTTCACTCTCTACCCTCCTACTTAAATCATCTAAACAACATTATTTTGTGGCGACACTTACCCCCTGCTGTGGACTGGAGACAATACGGTAATGTTATTTTCATGTATTATTAGACTATTTTCCAGAGAAAAATATTTGTTAAAAATGAAAGAAACAGAAAAGGTTTTGAATAGGAAAGTGAAGAGTGGGAAGGTCTGTAGCAATAGTCAACCAATGTGTAAAGATATACAAATTGCAGGCTCTCTCTGATTCTGTGTGTATGTCATGAAATGTTGAACCTTCTTGTAACTGTGACCTCATCTGCAAGATAAAGTGAGCCAAAGGTGACTTGAGAGTTCTCTCTTCAAATGATTCTGTGGCTTTCACATCTTAGAGAAGCAAGGATGAATTCTCTTTTTAAAGACTATTTTATGGAATTCTGCAGTATAGAATACTATCCACCCCTCTGTTTAATCATCAGGAAGGTGATTTATTATGGGCCCTCAACTCATCAATTAGCTATGTTGATCACTGACTGATTACTTATGCTTTCTTATTTTGGTAAATGACACAGATCCGTTTCTGGAATCTGGAAATAATTTATTGGTTTAAGAGTATATTGGTTTTACTTGAATAGATAAAACTGTAATTTATCAAGTTAATTCAGTTTCTTAGGAAAAAAACAGGAAGGAGAGAAACAGGAAGTATAAGCAAAGATGGGCCTTATCCATTACAATTTATTCACAAAATGCATTTGTTGAAGTATTAATTCATATAGAAATCAATGATGAAAAATTACTCTGATAGGCTTTTACTTGACTCCAACCTTACCTTATGTTTCCACATTTGCTTTTCTTGCCTGCCAATTTTTTTTTTTGTGTGTGTATGTATGAGTATGTGTATCAGGAATTGAATTTAGGACCTGGCACAGGACCTAGCACTGCACAAGTGCTCTTCCACTGAGCTATACCCCCAGTCTGTTACCAGTTTTTAAAAATAAAATAAATTTATTTTGTGGCACAATAATCATTTCATAATCATAGGAGGTAATAAAAAACATCACAAATGACTATGACTAAGAGAAGCATAAAAGAAGTATAAAGTCATACAGGATAGGGACAGTACGAATGTCATTTTTAAGGAACAGAAATGTACTAAAAATTCCATGAGATATTTGAATATCCAAGGTCTCAAGTAAATTTTTATATCAATTTAGAACATAGGCAATGTTTGCTTCCTTTACTGATTAGAAAACTGATGTTCAGAAAAATCACCTATCAGCTGTGACTCTGAAAATGTTTGATTCTAAGTCCTTGATTGGATTCTATGTCTAGCTTATAGTGAGCCTTTGCTTTTCTATTCCATAAAGAGGGAGGTTACTTCTGCTGGTCATCTTCATGAAAGGGAGTAATTTACATCGGATCTTAAAGGACAGAAGGTTGAGGTCAGCAAACCATTCTGGGTCTAAGCAAGAGAAATCATGGTGTGCATTCAGCTTACCTGAAAGAGTCAGTTTGACCTCATTGTAAAGTTGAATAGAGAGAGAGAGATAATTGTTGATCCCTCTGGAAAGATCATTTGAGGTCAAGTTCTGCCTGACCTTGACCGCCAGGGTAAAGAGTATGAATTTTGAAAGCTTTAGACAGTCTTTCCCATTATTTGAGGATAAGAATGGCATGATCAAGGTAATATGTTATGAACAGTGATTTGAAAGCCATAAATTAAAGGGGAGAGTTGATAGCAATCATGTGACCTGTTGGAAGGATGCTTCTTACCATTTAGAGGAATCCACGCAAGGCCAGGATAAATCTGGAGGAAAAAAAATATGATAAAGTTCAAACAGATGGGAGAAAAGGTTGGACAAGAAAGGACTTAAGAATCTAAAATATAAATCTGAGCTTTTGAAATTGAATGACTTACTGCTCAGTACTGATGGCACTGTAAGAAATGTCAGGAGGAAGAAACATTTTCAAGGAAGGGGCAAAATGATTTGCATGGGGTCAGAGGTGTTGGTTGATTCACACATATAGACAGAAATGTTCAATAGGATTCAGAAAACTAGAGAGAAAAGATCAGCAGAGAAGTCCTCAGTAACCCTAGCCCCAACCTTAATAATAATTATAATAAAAGATAATGGTGGTCAATAAATGAGCTCCCACCCAGGTCAAAGATACAGAGAGAAAAGAGCCAGAGGCAGAACATAATTGGTAGAACACAGAGGCTGTAGCCCTAGAGGTAGACAGATCTTGGCCCAGAGGCCAGGGAAGTGCAGAGTTTCAAGAAGTGTAGGAAAAGGGTTGAGCTATTCCAGAGTCATCAGGGTGAATGAGAGTATCAGGATTTGGCTGCTCACCTGCATAGGACAAACCAAGTGAGTTATAGAAATGAAAATGATGGTAGAGGGAACACAGCAGAGAAAATAAAGGCTGTAGGAGACCAAACAGATAAACTCTGTTTTATTTGACTGTGGAAAGAAGAAGAAGAGAAATTGTGTGTGTGTGTGTGTGTGTGTGTGTGTGTGTATGCATGTATGTGTGCTTGCACACGTATGTGAGATAAGGAGTGATAGAAGGTTTCGGTAGGCTGATGAGATGAAGAAATATGTTTTGAACATTCAGGAATGAAAAGGAAAATTGATGGATTAAGATTTACAACGAGGCAGAGAAAGAACCTAAGTAAAGGGGTTTATCTTGAAAAGGTGGGCGTATCTTCATGTGATACAGGGGGAGTGAAAAGAAACCCACGGTGGAAACTTGGGAAATGAGAAAAATCATGGAAATTTATGCCAGCTGGTTTTGATCTCTATGAAAAGGAGGTAAGACTAAAGTGACAGTGGTGGACCTTGATAATTGTAAAACTCTGTAAAACTTTGACATCGAGAATGTATGAGAGAGCAGATATTTATGAAATTATGTCTGAGAATCAAAGAAATGCTTATTTAAGCATACTATTCTTATTTGTTTATTTATTTATTTATTTATTTATTTATTTATTTATTTATTTAGTGGTACAGAGTATTAACTTTCTGCAGCATGGGTTGTTGGCCAGCTCCCTCCTGTTCTTCCTTCCCTTGGGTGTTCAGGGGAGGGAACAGAGTAGCTACTATTAGTAGCTACTATTATCCTGGTCTCATTTAAGGTGAACAGGTGGAAATGAACTTTGCTATCAGAGTTTTTCTGCCACTAGATTAGAGATTCACAGCATTCACAGAGATGCAGATGCATTTTACAGGTGAAGTAAGGAAGACTCATACATCATCAAGATATCAGGGTAGGAAGCATCAGGCCTTCACTTCACCCATGGAAACATTAAATAAAAACACCTAGAAAGTGACTAAATTAACTTTGTATGAGCTCTTTCAATCAAAAGTTCTACAATAAGCAATCATCCAATAAAGAAAAAGCAGAAAATTTCAGGGTATTTTTTTTTATTTGCTCTTGTGTCTCCCTCCTTGGAGTGGTCTGGTATGACTTGGGGGAAGTGGTGGCCAAATCCCCAGTTTCTTTCTTTGAGCTATGGTGTGTTCTGTGAAAATCATGGAATTGCAGACCAGCAGATGCTGGGGCAGGAGACTAATGATTAAGGAATGTAAAGAACTACTAAGGCCCAAGAAGAAGCAGGACCAAAACTCTAAGAGAAATTAAGGTATTTAAAGGTAGCCATGTGCATGGGGGAATTAGTAAAAACAAATCCACAGGCCTATGGAAAACATATGTGCAGGAAAGGCCTGAGGAGACTATGAATCTTCACTCCAGGTTGGTTAGGTAAGGTCTTTCCCTGCCCAGAGCCAATGGGTAACACTGGGGGAGGTGGTTATTTTGTTAGACACACAATTTTCAACAAAAATTTAATAAGGTTTCTCAAAATTTGGGATTTGGTTATCGAACAGGTGTAGTGAGGCCATCAGATCAGGAAACAATTGCCTTTGAAAAGATGGTTATCATACTTACAAATACAATAAAGGGTCATGTCACACCAATCTGGGCTACAGGGGAAAGACCAGGGTTCATCAGGAGAGAGGGAATAGAAGAAAGATTTATTAGCAAGAGCATTTTTTTGGGGGGGGGGTAGTGAATGGGGCATATCAGGGTATGCAGATCTGGGATTGGGTGGTTGTGTTAATTTCAGCAGGCTCTAGAGTGTAGGGGCTGTCCCTGGTTGCTGGTATCTGGTCCTGGGGTGATTAGAAAGGGGAATAGTTACTCCAAATGTAAGAGGTCAGTGAAGGTTGTCGGTGTAAAGTGTGGGTTCTGAATTGTATAGTCTGCATATGAAAAAACTCTGGAAGGTGAGTTGTGTGCTATCTATAGGAATTAACTTGCCTAGGAAAGGGGCAGTCCCTCCAGGGTCAGCAAGACCCTAAGATGTCAATAAATCAAAAATAAAGAAAGCTGATTAGTAAAAACAAAAAGGAAAAATCCATCCAATAAAACAAAATAAATATTCAGATATCATTCCTGAAGTAACATGGGTACTGGATTTGCATGAAAAAAATAGTTTTCATAAAACCATCTTAAATATGCTCAGGGAGCTAAGGAAAAACACAGTGAGCCAACAGATATCAGAAAAATAATATATGAATAAAATGAGAATTTCGGTAAAATGAGAGGAATTGTAAAAATAACAGAAAATCTTGAGAAGAAATACATAACTGAATTGAAAAGGGGTTTAATGACAGACTCAGAGAGGCAGAGGAAAAAAAAATGGACTTTGAAGTTGGGTCATTTGATACTGAGTCTGAGGAACAAAAAGAAAAGGGGGGGGAAAAGAGTCAAAAGTAAATATGACCAAAGAAACTTATAGGACAACCTCCAATAGACCAACACAATTCCATCAAGGAAATTTTTATAGCAAAAACAAAAGAAGAGGGAAATTAATTTAAAAAACAAGATTCAAAAAGTTTCCAAATTTGAGGAAAGACATGAATATACAGATACAACAAGCTTCATGACCTGAACTTCAAGCAGGACAGAACCAAAAGACACATACCAAGACATTACAATCAAGCTGCTAGAAGACAAGGAGAGTATCCTGGAAGGTGCAAAATTAACTAATCATACATCAGGAATCTTCATCACTGTTATTAGTACATTTCTCAACAGAAACATTGCAGATCAGGCATTGGGATGATACATTTTCAGTACTGACATGTCAAGGAAATTAAACAAGAACTCAGTGTCTGGCAAAACTGTTTTAAAAATGAGAAGAAAATTTATACATTTCCAGATAAATAAAAGTTGAGGAAGTTCATTACTACCATGCCTTCCTACAAGAAATGCTAAATTGGAGTTCTTTAAGTTAAAATAAAGGAACGGTAGATAGTAACCC
The DNA here is from genome assembly GCF_045843805.1 of Urocitellus parryii. NCBI lineage: Eukaryota > Metazoa > Chordata > Mammalia > Rodentia > Sciuridae > Urocitellus > Urocitellus parryii. Next base: position 104,184,460 of record NC_135533.1, read on the forward strand.
AGTCATATGAAAGTGTGAAGTTTCCCAGTAAAGCTAAACACGTGCAGAAATATAAAAACCAGTATTGTAAATTTGACTTATAACTCCACTTTTTATTCTACAAGATTTAAAGTCAATAGCATAAAATATAAGTCTGTGCTACACAACATATTAAGATGTAAATTGTACATGAGGAATATAAAATATATGTGTGGATGAGTGGAGCTATAAAGGAATAGATTTTTTTTATATGTGATTGAAATTAAGTCAGAATAATTTTCAAATTACTACAACTTTATGATGTGATATATAATTCCCATGGTAACCACAAAGGAAATATCTGTACTATATACACAAAAGGCAATGAAAAGAGAACAAAAACTTGTCACCATAAAACAATCAACTATTCAAAAAGGAAGGCATTAAGGGTACAAAGAGGCACAAAATTTCTGTACCGCATATAGGTAACGAATAGGAAAATGGCAACAGAAAGTACTTGCCTCATAGAAATTACTTTAAATTTAAATACCTTAAACTTGCTTGACAAAAGACATAGATTGACATAATGAATAACTGTAAAGATGATCCAACTTCATCCTGTCTACCAGAAACTCAGTTTAGATCTAAGGACATTTATAGATTTACTGTAAGGATGGGGGAAAATAATTACATGCAAATAGTAACCAAAAAGAGTAGCAACAGATATACAAATATCAGATGAGATGAATTATAAATTAAAATATTGTTTCAGAGATAAAGAAAGGCATTGTGTAATGGTAAGAAGGTCAATGTACCAAGATGATGTAACAGTGATAAATAAATTCCAAATACCAGAGGTCCTAGATATAGAAAGCAGACATGCACAGAATTAAAGGAAGAAATCGACAGCTCAACAATAATATTAGGAGACATTAATACCCAACTTTCAATAATAGACAGAATTACCAGGAAGATCAGTAAGGAAATAGAGGACTTGGACCACTGGGGCCAATTGGACCTATCAGACATGTATAGAGAACACTGTGCCCAACAATAGCAAAGTACACATTTTTGTCCAGTGCTTGTGGAACATTCTCCAGGGCCAACCATATGTTAGTTCACAAATTAAGTATTAATAAATGCAGGAGGATTGAAATAAGGCAAAGTAGCTTTTTTGATTACAGTGGAATGAAACCAGCAATATTAGCAGAAGAAAAAGTAGAAAAATTGTATAACATTCAGGAATCAATCAATAAATACACTCTTATACAACCAGTGAATTAACGAACATATCCCAAGGAAGATTATAAAATCCCTCAAGACAAATGAGAACATAGTAGATAAGAACCTATGGGATGAAACAAAAGCAGAACAATGAGGGAAAATTTATAGCTGCACATTATTATTTTAAAAAGGAGTAAGATCTCAAGCTGGCATGGTAGCATGGCTGCAATTCCAGCAACTCAGAAGGCTGAGGCAGGATAATTGCAAGTTCAAGGTCAGCCTCAGCAATTTAGCCAGGCCCTAAGCAACTTAGCTAGACCCTGTTTCAAAAAATTAATTCATTTAATTTTTAAAAGGGGTTGGGGATGTGGCTTAGCGGTTAAGTGCCCCTGGATTCAATCACTGGTACCAATAGCAAAGAAAGAAAGAAGGGGAGACGGAGAGGTGGGGTGGGGGAAGGGGAGGATAGGGGGGTGGGGGGAGGGGGAGGAAGAGAACGCAGAGAAACTACATCTTAAAGGAATAAAGGTCTCACCTAACTTTAAATTTATCACCTAACTTTACATCTTCAGAAACTATAAACAATGTAGGAATTAAGCCTAACACACTTAAATTGCAAGGTAATAATAAAGCTTAGAGCAGAAATAAACAAAATAGAGAAAAGAAAAATGACAGAAAATCATCAAAATCAAGAGTTGGTGCACTGAAAGAAAAAAAATGACAGATTGGCTAAGGAAGAAAAATGATTTAAAATAACTAAATCAGAAATAAAAGGAAGAAAATTACTACTTATTATTTTACAGAAATCAAGAGGATTTCACAAGCCTTATCAACAATTGTACACCAACTAATTAGATAACCTAGATGAAATGGATAGATTGCCAGAAATGCACACCCTACATGAATGAAGTATGAAGTATTTGAAAGTATAAATAGACTCCACAGTTACAGTGTAATGGTATAATAATGATGTAATTTTCTGCACAGAGTGACATGAGAACTCAGGTGACTGCCACTGTCTAATCTGGGGTAAGCAGAGTCGTTGTGGAGAACAGGATCTTTCATTCGTGTCTTAAAGGATTAGTAAGATTCAGGCAATTTGCTTAGAAAGAAGGAGTGGGGATGGGGAGAGACTAAGTGGGAGGTAGATGCTTTAGAAGGGAATTCCAGGCAGGGTAAACACATCTGAGAAGCTTTCGGATTGGGGCATAAGATATGCCGCCATCAGCATCTGCAGGTGGTCCAGGCAGGGAAGTGACAGGAGAGCCTGGACTGTGGGCTGAAGCTCCTCTTCAGCCATGGAGATGAAAACTTTATCACAAGAGCAGAGAAGGGTTCTGTTGTATCAGCATAAGTAGGTTTATATTTTGAGGAGAAGGATGAAGAAGATTCAGTAATGCATGACCTTTGGTTTATGAAATGCAAACCACTGGTCATAGTAATGGGAATTTCCCCTCCCAAATGATAGAATGGTGCTACCACCAATATATATTTTAATTCATAGGAGCTTCCATTAAACAAATAAGACTAAAGTTTGACTCTGGGTATAAGCCATGATCCCAAGCATTGCACTTGGTTGAATCCCTGTCTGGGAACACCTGAGCAATGTTGATTTCGGTGCTGCTGACTTCACTAGGTTGGATCCCATCTGCAATGCTTCCCAAGTTACCAGATGTTTCTAAGGATGCTCATCTCAGAAGCATCTACTGAAACAAGTGGGGTTGTCATTTGTTGAAAGTTGCTTTGACTTAAAAAATACATTTATTTTCAGTTAATAGAAATTTCTTTAAAGGTAGTTTACTTGCTTTTGTCAAAATTTCAATTCTAATTCGACTTACTTATGCAGTCAGCATGGGAAAGGAAGGTTTGTGCAATGAATTGGGAACATAGGAGACAAAGCACCATAGGAGGGTTTTTTGTGAGTTATTAGTCAAAACATTTATTAAGAACTCCTAGTAGTAGGGCTCTGAACAGAAATATTTCATCACATTCTTTGATGTTTGCCTGTGCATATGAGAAATGGACAGAGCTTAAGTCAGCCTAATAACTATAATTAAACCAAAGTTTACCCTGATAAGGAACTTGAGAACACAAGCTGTGTCTTTCTTGTGGTTTTGGCCCCAGCAGCTCTAGAGCATCGGACTATGGAGGCATCCCAGCAATCAGAGCTGAATGCATGGGTGGGTGTGTTACACAGATAACACATGACACTTATCTTCTGATGGCCTCATGATGGAATCTCAGCAGATGAAGATATTCCTTTTTGGAGATGAAGGAACTTTCTGAATCCAAATGCTGGCCACTTTAAAAAAAAAAAAAAGAAAGACAGATTCATGAGAACCCAGGCTGGTCTCTCTTCTTATCTCAGTGATCTTGCTACTTGGGCCCCCAATTTTAAGCATGAAACTCAATGAAAAACGTACATATTATAGATCATTCCAATGGAGTTGATTGCTGTAATCTTGGAAAGGTGGTAATGGCCAAGGCTAAGAAGATGCAAATTGCAAAGTGAATTAATCCTCCAAGGTGGGCTATTTCTTCTTGCAGAAGTATGAGTGCAGTTGGAATGTTCTGCTCTGGCTACAACAGATGCCAAAATTTTTTGGGGTGATGGAAGAAGAACTTTGCAAAAATACCACCTGGAACCTAAGGGAAAGACAAGATTTGAGAGTGCACAATCAGATAAAGGAATACATTTCCATATCCGAGGTTTTATCCCCTCTTTTATGCTCATGTCAAAATTTAATCATACTTGCTATAATAATTTATGTCAGAATCCCAAGGGAACTTAAAAGTCAGCTGAGGTCAAACTCCTAATCTTAACTTTGCTTTCTCTTGTATATCCCATAATAAATCAGCAAATCTTCTCCCTTCTGCCCTTGAAATTCTGTAGGTACATGTTTTCAATACTTTTACTACAAATCTTACCTTGTCCTAAGTGCTGTCTGCTTTTATGTGAATGCTCGCACCAGCTTATATTGGGGCTCCCTGTAGCTGCCCATGCCCTGCTCTCATTGTCTCATCTCTCCTTAAGTGTCCATGTCACCCAGGGAATGTGTCCATCAGATCATGGCATCCCTCTGGATGTGTTTGTTAAAATAAAACAAAATTCTTCCCTGTAATTTACAGCCCCTTTCTGTTCTGCCTCAACACTCTATCCCCATGTATCTCAAACCCCTTCTCTGCATCTCTGAAAAAGGTTCAGCTTGAACAATACTGGACTCTTTGCTATCTCCCATCTGTGAATCTCAAATCACAGTTCCCTTTATCAAGAATTTTCTGTCCTTCATATTTATAGGGCTTGCTCACTCATACTCTTTTAGGTTCTCCCAGTGATGTTCAATTCTTTATCTTCCTCTCAAATAATGAAAAAAAAAAAAAACAGAAACAAAAAAATAAATCTAACACTGCATGCCTATCACAAGTCACCTCACTTAACCCTTCAATCATACACCATCTGTCCAAGTTCTTTCTTCTTCTGGTTCCTCTCTTCTGAAAGCATTTTTTTTTTTGGTTGAAATTCCACTTATATTGATTCAGCAATAAAATATAATCAAGATGTTGACATTTTGCTGGCAAAGTGTTTCTAAAATGTTAAAATTGTCCTTCTTGCCCAACACTCAGGACTTTTAGTGCCTCACATATACATTCTTGATAAAACCTCTGCTTCTAAATGGGCATGCACTGCCTCCTGCCAACCTATCATTTCAGCCTCATCTCTTTTTATGCTCTCATTGCTGTTACCCTGGCATGTCCAGGCCTTTACCTCCAATGGACTGCCATCCCTGGGGGCCTGAGAATCTGCAGAGTCCCTGTCAAGACTGCCTCTCTCTTGCCACGCTCGGTGGTGCATGCCTATAATCCCAAGCTCCAGAGGCAGAGACAGGAGGATCACCAGTTCAAAGCCAACCTCAGCAACTTAGCAAGGCCCCCAGCAACTGAGTGAGACCCTTTCTCAAAAAAAAAAATGTGGATATGGCTTAGTGGTCAAGTGCCCCTACGTTCAATCCCCAGTACCAAAACCAAAACAAAACCCACACAAAAATCCAACCAACCAACCAATCAACCAAACAAAATACTACTTTAAGCACCTTAAGCATTTCTGCTAAACTTTAAAAAGAAAGTTTAACTAAGGTATCACCTAAATTCACTGAGATTCTTCCTTACCCAATGAGTGGCTTCATTTATATTGTTCCATAGATATTAGCTTCTAAAGTTCATGCATATAACCATTTTTAGCAAGCATTTGTACATCATGAAAAATATTTTCAAGATAGTAGGGCATTGGAGCAGCTAGTATTTTGCATTAGCATTATTTGTTTGCATTGCTATATTTTGTAATAAGAATGTAAATACCTCACAGAAGATGTTATGCCTTTGATGTTCAGAGTTTCTAAAGTCTTTATCCGTAGAGGATTTTAATAAATATTTTATTCAAATAAATGAGCCTTGGCACAATTATTATACAATTACTATAGTATATTCCATTACTATAATTAGATTCTATAATAAAGATAAATATACAGTAAAATAAATAGTTGCTACTTTATTATTATGACTTTTTAAGTTGGCATAAATATATTGAATTGAAATTAAATAGATATAGAATAATGAACATAAGAGGAAATTTATTTTAATAAGATAGAAGTCAAAACAAAAGATTAATCATCACTCCTAAGTGGATAAGAGGGATCTTATTCCAGAAAGAGAGAACAAGAAGAAAAGAGACAGGGTATTTTTTGCCTTACCTTGGGCCCAGAGCAATGGAGTCAGTCACCTATGGACTGGGATCTCTGAAACTATGAGTAGCAAATAAACTTTCTTCTTCTAAAATTGTTCTTGTCAGGTCTTTTGGTTACAGAGATGAAAAAAAAACTACAAAAATAAAAGATACCCAACAGCTATTGGATATTAGGAGCTAGTCAGCCTTTATGACCTTTACTCTTATCAAAGACAGTTGGGTTGGATGTTCAGCACACCCCACTGGGCCCTGCTGACTCAGTGGCTGAGGGTGGTTGCAGAACCAGAGTGTGGGCTAACCCTGCCTCCCACTGCCATGTTCAGTCTAGTTGCTACCAGTTGGATGTGGAGGCTCTTATTCACATTTATCCCTGCAGATTCGGGCAAGGGTCTGAGGTAAAGAGAAGTGGTGATTGGCTTCCCTTAACTCTGCCTCATTAAGACTCATCACTCCTTCCTTGGTGGGATGGAGGCTCAAATTACCTCTGCATCTCAGTGGAACCATCATTGTGCCAACTATCTCTGTTGGGTAGGGTATGGAATATGGGCTTCCTCATGGTACCTTCTGGAACAGCAGAGGATGGGAACAGTTTTCTCAGTCATTGGCTGGAGTAGGGAAGGTGTTGCTAAAAAAGTATTCTTCTACTAGGCACTTTTTCCCAGTTTCTTTGACTTTCTTGGAACTTTTCTTTTCTGTGCCTATTGACAGTTCGAATCTGGAAGTTTCTGCTCAACCTTGTCAGGGATATCTGGGAAGCAATAAAGCAACTCAGGAAATTCACCACTGTGTCCTTCAAGTCTCATGGTCACAGGCCACCAGCTTTGCACCTGTGAGAAACTTTCCATGCATGTTTGTGTGTTGTGTCCCCCAGGGGTTTTGAGCTGTAAGAGTGAAGAACAGAGATTACTCCATCTTGGAGGGACTGGATTGTGGTTTCTGCTTCTTACCCACAACCTTGAAAGCTTGTGGGTCATAGAATACCACTTATGGAGTATGACAGGAAAAAATAATGTACCCCCAGTTCTTTACCCAGTGAAGATATTGTCCATAAAGTAAGTAGGACATAGAGATATCTTTATTATAGAACATGGCTCAAAAGATTTAACAATAAGTCTATTGTTAGCAAAGAAGACCCCTCAAAAGATAGCCATTTGTGGTTTTAACCCAAAGGAAGATCATAAAACTATTGAATCCATAGAATAAAGAAAGAACCTGGATGAAGATTTGTTCTAGTGAAGCATATTGATAATGTATATGTTTCATATATGGTAAAAAAATAATGGAAAGTCAACATGATCCACAAAATAGAAGATGCATAACATAGCATATAGTTAATGTGGAGACATAAAGAAAATTGTGGGAAGAAATAATTAGTATCAAAATGAGAACAGAGTTTACTTCAGATGGGTTTTGAATTGGATTATAATTTATTTTAATTTTATTCTTTACCCTATTTTAAAATTTAAGACATCTTTACAGTTGGCTTCTGTTATTCAATGATAGTAATAATTAATATTGATAAAAAAAAATCAATGTTTCCAGAAGTTTCTAAAAAGGGGAAGAGAGGGAGAAGTCATCAAAATGCCATTCAGTAAGAAGAGTTCACGTATTTCTCTAAATACTCTCTGATTGAGTTAACTTTTTAACTCATATATCTGATGATTTCATGGTGAATTAATTGAAAGACCACAAACTTTTCCACACAATTGATGCCAAGGCAAGTCTTTTCTTTTGCTATAGATGTTTTATAGACATCTGGGCACTAATACTTCCAAAGATATACATTTTGTAAGAGTAATGAACCCGAAAGTGACTACTTGAATTGGAGACATGTTAAATGTCTTGCTATCATAAAAGACATTGGACAAAAGCACAGATGTGCATTTTTACAAATGACAAATATACAGAGTCTAGAAACCATAGCAGATGTAGCCATAATGAGAGTGCTAAATGAGAAAAAACTAATTTTACACATTTATACATTACCGTGGGCCAATTCTTAGAAAGAGAAGCCAGAAAATAAAAGAATATTCAAACAAAGAAAAATGATTCAAATGTACTCAAAATGTACATTCTGAAACATCATTTCTGAAAACCTTTGAAGGGATTCTAGAGAGACAAGAGGCACCTTCCACTCTATTGTGGAGCTGAATCTGTGGCCCTTTCTTTGCTTTAAACTCCTTGGTCATTTTACCAACCTCATCAGGCCCAAGATTCTCTCACAGAACAATTGTTGTCTAAATAAAGTATCAAGTGCACATGATACAATGAAAATAATAACCCAATTATGGAGATTGTTTATTCCAATAATGTGGTTTCTATAGTGAGAATATCAAAGACTGCAGATGATTTTCCTAGTCTCAGAGAAAATGGATTAAATGGAGATCCAGAAAATTGAGATTATACCTTTCATTCTAGTACCAAGTATGCTTCATCTCAAATCAGTCACTAACATTTCCCTGTATCTCAGTTTCCTTCCCAACACTACATCCTTGAGTTCCTTGGACTGCATTTTTTCCATGGCATGCCCTATCCCAGGAATAATCATATCTTACCGGATTCATGATATGTGAGATAGGTCACAAACCTCCTCTCTCTCTTTGGATCTATGGAAGGAGTTCTGATTTCTAAAGTTTTGCTATTTTTTTTAAAAGAAGGGACTATAGCAGGAAGGTGTGTAAGAATGGGCCCTTGCAGTGTGATTTCTCCTACCTGCTGCTGATTGCTCAGGACCCTAAGGGAACCACAAGACTTACAGTAAAAGTAAGCTTCCTTGGTGTGTCTTCTTTGTTCTTTTCCATTTGTTACTCTTGCTTTTTTTTTAAAAAAAATTATTTATTTATTCCAATTTGTTATATATGACAGCAGAACGCATTTCAATCCACAGTACTTATACAGACCACAATTTTTCATGTCTCTTGTTGTACACAAAGTAGAGTCACACATTCCTGTCTTCATACATGTACTTGGGGTAATGAAATGATGTCCATCTCATTCTACCATCTTACCTACCCCCTGCCACCTTTGCCCTATCTAAAGTTTGTCCTTTACTCCCATCTTTTCCCTCCACCCCCATTATGAATCAACATCCTCATATCAGAGAGAAAATTTGGTCTTTGGGTTTGGGATTGGCTTGCTTCACTTAGTGGTATATTCTCCAACTCCATCTATTTACCTGAAAAAAATGCCATGATTTTATTCTCTTTTAATATTTCATTGTGTATATATACCACATTTTCTTTATCCATTCATCTACTGAAGGGTATCTAGGTTGGTTCCACAATTTAGCTATTGTTAATTGTGCTGGTATAAACATTGAAATGGCTGCTTCACTGAAGTATACTGTTTTTAAGTCCTTCAGATTTTAGACCGAGGAGTGGAATAGCTGGGTCAAATGATAGTTCCATTCCAAGTTTTCCAAGTAATCTCCATACTGCTTTCCATACTGGTTGCACCAATTTGCAGTCCCACTAACAATGTATGAGTGTGCCTTTCCCCCCTCATCCTTGCCAACACTTACTGTTATTTGTCTTCTTGATACTGCCATACTGGCGTGAGATGAAATCTTAGTTTAGATTTGCATTTCTCTAATTGCTGGAGATGTAGAACATTTTTTTCATATATTTGTTGATTGATTGTATATCATCTTCAGAGAAGTGTCTGTTCAATTCCTTGGCTCACTTATTGATAAGGTTATGTTTTATTTTGGTGTTAAGATTTTTTAGTTCTCTAGATTAGTGCTAGAGATTAGTGCTAGAGATTAGTGCTCTATCTGATGTGCTTGTGATAAAGATTTGCTCCCATTCTCTAGGCTCTCTATTTACCTCACTGATTATTTCTTTTGCCAAGAAGAAGCTTTTTATATTGAATCCATATCATTTATTGATTCTTGATTTTATTTCTTGTACTATAGGAGTCTTATTAAGGAAGTCGGGGCCTAATCCAACATGATGAAGATTTGGGCCTACTTTTTCTTCTATTAGGCACAGGGTCTCTGGACTGATTCCTAGGTCCTTGATCCACTTTTGAGTTGAGTTTTGTACATGGTGAAAGATGGGGTTTTAGTTTCATTATGCTGCATATCTTTCCCATTTTCCCAGCACCATTTGTTGAAGAGGTTATCCTTTCCCCAATGTATGTTTTTGGCGCCTTTGTCTGAGAAAAATGCAAATGCATAACATTTGTGTATATAACTCCAAGTTTATTTCACTTTTTGCAAAACACATATATAAAATCCTCTTAGTACTATTATTGTTATGTTGCAGGCATCTACAAATAGGCAACAATTAATTTTACTATTATGTATACTATGATATACGTACAAAAAAGGAGAAGGTATTAGCTTGATTTTCAAGTATGTTTGAGCCTGAAAAGCTGCCATTAAAAAATAACTAGTGTTCCATAAACATCTAATGTAGTGGTAAACCAAATTGCAATATAAAAATGAATGACTCAGTATTTATGAACCAAAAGTTCATGGACATTTCCGCTTTATGTTCGTACCCCTCGTCCCCATCTGTCTTGCTTCTGCAGCTCACATCCCAGCCTGTGAATTGTGCTTTCATTGCATATGTGAGGGTTCACATGCATCTTTAGACTTGACCCTTCCTTAAGAAGTGGTTGGACTCCCTCTCCACCCTGTTTCATGGACCCCCCCCCCCACACCCTTGGTGAACTTACAGCTTATCAAATAACCTCCCTCGCTACCTTATAGAGTCCTTTAACCATATTTACAGTTCCATAAATGGGCTGTCACCCTTGGTGGGTGTTGAGCTCCAGGGAAGGCCTGCTTGTCTGCCCCAACAGTGCACTCTGGTATTGTGGCCCTGAGAGATGCTTGTTAAATGAATTTTCAGTCCTATTAAAGAATAAGTATCAAATCTTTATCTGATCATTGATAAAATTTAATTAGATAATGTCTGATGTCCAAATTTCCACCTAAGTTAGAATAATATCAGAATGTTTTCCTATATCTGTTCTGACATGAACGTTGTGCACAGAACAGGAAGACTGTTCCAAGACCACTAGAATTCCCTGTAGGGCCATGTGGAGCATCTGTGCTTTTTTAATAAATTAAGTATTTACTCTGTGTAAAATATGTAAAATTATAGTACTCTACAGCCAGCATCAGATGAAAAACTGAAGCTCCTATGAGATGTTTTTGAGTGAGACTCCAGGAAGGAAGAAGCTATTGTAGCAATTTGCAGAGTTTTGGAGTTTATACCAGCAGCTTCCTACTTTTAAGACCCAGGTGGAGGCAGAGCCCATGGAGCCTTATATCCATGTGCACAAAACAGGAAAGGAGGGCAGGATGGCTGCCATTGGTGGGAACTCGCCTGAAGCTCAATTCATGAACTATATCAGTGTCTCTCTCTGCCATAGCTCAGGTTTCCTGTTGTTTGCCTTGCATGTTGTTGGCACCGGTGTGGATGCTCCATACTCAGGGCCCTTTGCATTGCTGGTTGAATTGATGAGAGAGGTAGAGACCAGGTCTTTGCAGATGATGGATCAGTTTTGTGCTCCTGGAAAAAATGCCACATTCAGTTTTCTGTTGCTCTTCTAGTATGCCTAGGCTGGACCATTCCATGGAGTTTCCTTTTCCTGTAAAACTCTACCATTTACCTTTCTAGAATGCTATAAACTGACTTATAAAGGAATGCATGTGTATTACACTTTCTTTTAAACATAGAATTTTATTATCAGGTTACTAAATAAGAAAAAATGTATTATGAAAACATCCAGAGTAGGGTCTGACATGTTGGGGAATTACTGTCCACAGGAGCAGTCAATCATTCTACCTGAGAGATGGGAAACCAAATGTACTCTCGCCTTCTATATTAAAACTCCAAAAAATGACAAACACAGGAAATGTGCTATACTGAAGAATAATAAATTCATAACAGAGGAATGAGGGCATAGAAAGCAAATATTAGAGCCCCATTTTCAGTGTTTCAGCAATGAATCTAATGGTTTAAGGTAAGAAAAGCATTTATGCAACCTGGTCAAATAAAGATTCAACCTTTGTAGTTTAAAATTCTATTGTTGAACTCTCCACAAAAATATTTGTAGCTTTTCAGTGCAGAATGAGCTGCAGAAGTGTTTGACATCCAACATGTTTTCTTGCCACTGTATGGATCTGTCCTTTGGAAAATCATGAGTATGTGTTGAAGAGCGGTCCATGACATGTTGGTAGAAATATGGGTTGTGGTGTCCCCAGGTTTGAATCCCAGCCTGTCATAGCTCTCAGATTCTGGAAAGCTCTTGAATACCTTCACTTTGGGTGCCTCTTGTGAAAAGGGTGTAATAATACTAGTATGATAGAGTTGCTCTATAAGAATTTGTACAAATAGCCCAGGGTCCTAAACAGCATACAATGCATGACCACAGGCTAATTTTTGTAGCTGTTCCTCAGCATCTGTGGAGAATTGGTTCCCGCCTCCACTATGGGTACCAAACTCTGCAGATGCTCAAGTCCTTTATATAAAATGACAATGGTGTGGCGTGTACATATAACTGAGTCCCATCCTCCCATGCCTAAATCATCTCTCAAGGTTACTTATAATAGCTAATGCGATGTAAATGTTATATGAGTAGTTTTTATACCATACTATTTAGGGAATAATGACAAGGGGAAAAAGTCTACACATGTTCAGTTCAGATACATCTTTCCCAAATATTTTTGATTCATGGTTAGTTGAAGCTGCAGATATGGAACCCATGAATAAGGAGATATTTTGGATATCAGCTCTTTCTCTCTGCTCACAAGTAAGTCAGGGCTTAGACAGTGTTTGAGAACCACCGTTCCCTTACTTCTATTACCATCTCTGTACTCCAGCCAATTTTATTCATCTTTCCTGTGTGTATGGGCTGTGGTGAGAAGACTGAAGATCTACTGTCCTTGGATGTCAAGTAATCAATACAGTGTTATTGACTGTAGTCACTGTGGTGTATGTTAGATCCACAGAACTTATTCGCCTTATCCATGAAATTGTACCCTTTGACCAACATCTCTCAGTGTCCTCCACACATGTTCCCTGATGAATGTCCTTTTACTCTCTGTTTTTATGAGTTTGACTTTTGAAAATCCCACACATGACTGGGGTCATGCAATATTTGTCTTTCTGTTTCTGCCTTGTTTCACTGAGCACATGTCCTCATTTTATCCATATTGTCACAAAAGACACACTTCATTTAAAAAAACATTGAATAATAATAACTGTGTATGTATGTTTGTATATGTAAATATATGTGTATACACATGTACAAACATATTTTTACATATACCACATTTTCTCTACCCATATATTCCACATTATCTGTATCCATTCATCTCTCAGTAGACACTTGGGTAACCTGTACATATTGTCCATTGTGGATAATGCTACAATGAACATGGTAGTATAGAAATTATTTTATTTCCTTTGGATATAACTTTATCAATCCTTTGGTGAGATTGATGGGTCATATGGTAGTTCTATTTTTAATTTCAGGGAGCAACTCTGTATTGTTTTACACAATAGCTGTACTAATACACATTCCCACCAGCAGTGTATAAAAGGCAGTGGATATGGTAATAGCTTGACTATGATAATCATTTTACAATGTTTACATATATTAAAACATCACATTGTGCACTTTAAACATAGATGCTCCTTGACTCAGTAATGACGTTACATTCTTATAAGCCCACTATAAATTGAAAATGTTGTAAGTAGGAAATGCATTTAATACAACTAGCCTACTAAATATTATAACTTTGCAATATAATACACTGTAGCAGATTGGTTGTTTCCCTTGTGATGTCCTGGTTGACTGAGTTGTGGTTCTCTGCCACTGTCCAGCTTCATGAAAGAGGATTATGCTGTACCTCATTATCCCAGGAAAGTTTGAGATTTAAAATTTAAAGTGTGATTTCTACTGAAGTATGAAGTAGGCAAATCACTTTTGCACTGTTCTAAAGTTAAAGAATCAAAGTTAAACCACTGGAACTTGAGGTCAGTCTTCAAATACTTTTTATTTGCCAGCAGTACCTCAATAAAGACAGAAAGAAGGGCTGGGTCATAGCTCAGTGGTAGAGCACTTGCTTAGGATGTGTGAGGCCCTGGATTCAATACTCAGCACCACAAAAAGTATAAATAAATAAAAATATATTATATCGACCTAAAAATATTTTTAAAAGATGGAAAGAAAGCACAAAAAGCAATCATGATTTATTTATTTATTTATTTATTTATTTTTTATTGTTGGTCGTTCAAAACATTACATAGTTCTTAATACATCATATTTCACAGTTTGATTCAAGTGGGTTATGAACTCCCAATTTTACCCCGTATACAGATTGCTGTATCACATCAGTTACCCTTCCATTGATTGACATATTGCCTTTCTAGTGTCTGATGTATTCTGCTGTCTGTCCTATTCTCTACTATCCCCCCTCCCCTCCCCTCCCCTCCCCTCCCCTTTTCTCTCTCTACCCCTTCTACTGTAAATCATTTCTTCCATTTGTATTATCTTGTCTTACCCCTCCTTTCCTCTTATATGTCATTTTGTATAACCCTGAGGATCGCCTTCCATTTCCATGCGATTTCCCTTCTCACTCCCTTTCCCTCCCACCTCTCATCCCTGTTTAATGTAAATCTTCTTCTCAAGCTCTTCGTCCCTACCCTGTCCTTGTTTACTCCCCTTATATCAAAGGAGTCATTTGGTATTTGTTTTTTAAAGATTGACTAGCTTCACTTAGCATAATCTGCTCTAATGCCATCCATTTCCCTCCAAATTCTATGATTTTGTCATTTTTTAATGCAGAGTAATACTCCATTGTGTATAAATGCCACATTTTTTTATCCATTCATCTATTGAAGGGCATCTAGGCTCATTCCACAATCTTGCTATCGTGAATTGTGCTGCTATGAACATCGATGTAGCAGTGTCCCTGTAGCATGCTCTTATTAGGTCTTTAGGGAATAGACCAAGAAGGGGAATAGCTGGGTCAAATGGTGGTTCCATTCCCAGCTTTCCAAGAAATCTCCATACTGCTTTCCAAATTGGCTGCACCAATTTGCAGTCCCACCAGCAATGAACAAGAGTGCCCTTTTCCCCGCATCCTCTCCAGCACTTATTGTTGTTTGACTTCCTAATGGCTGCCAATCTTACTGGAGTGAGATGGTATCTTAGGGTAGTTTTGATTTGCATTTCTCTGACTGCTAAGGATGGTGAGCATTTTTTCATGTACTTATTGATTGATTGTATGTCCTCCTCTGAGAAGTGTCTGTTCGGGTCCTTGGCCCATTTATTGATTGGGTTATTTGTTATCTTATTGTCTAATTTTTTGAGTTCTTTGTATATTCTGGTTATTAGGGCTCTATCTGAAGTGTGTGGAGTAAAGATTTGTTCCCAGGATGTAGGCTCCCTGTTTATCTCTCTTATTGTTTCTTTTGCTGAGAAAAAACTTTTTAGTTTGAGTAAGTCCCATTTGTTGATTCTAGTTGTTAACTCTTGCGCTATGGGTGTCCTATTGAGGAATTTGGAGCCCGATCCCACAGTATGTAGATCATAACCAACTTTTTCTTCTATCAGATGCCGTGTCTCTGATTTAATATCAAGCTCCTTGATCCATTTTGAGTTAACTTTTGTGCATGGCGAGAGATAGGGATTCAGATTCATTTTGATGCAAATGGATTTCCAGTTTTGCCAGCACCATTTGTTGAAGATGCTATCCTTCCTCCATTGCATGCTTTTAGCCCCTTTATCAAATATAAGATAGTTGTAGTTTTGTGGATTGGTTACTGTGTCCTCTATTCTGTACCATTGGTCCACACAAAAACAGCATGGTACTGGTACCAATCATGATTTAAAAAAGGAAGTTTAATATAGCGTACATGAGATTGGAGATGGATGTCACTGGTGTGGAGAGTATAAGAAAATTTAAGGAAAAGGTAAAACATGCCTACAGTTAGTGAATTACCAACGTGGCAGCAATCCAGCTTCACTAATGGGATCGATGGGAGAATAATAATATGAGAGCTTTGGATCTAATTGTAAGGGACATCTGTGTTGAAAGAATATGTTTATTTCTACTACTTCTTGGAAATTCTCTAGGCCTGCTGGGAGGGGAGTGGATGATGAAACTGGGGGGAGGCTAGCTGAAAGATGATGTAAATTAGGGCTGTCCAGGAGGGGTGCTTGCTGTGCAATGGAGTTGAGGAGGAAGTGACAGAACTGGAAACCTCCAGGACATGTGGTGTGAAGAAGAGTGGGCAGATGAGAAGTCTTCAAATTTAAGCCTGGGTGACTGGGGACAGGAGATGATGGAGTGGTTCACGATGGTGAGAAGGGGCAAATATCCCTAGGCTGATGCAGATTGCTTTGGACTTCACATGCCCGCAAGGTGTGTGGGGAGAAGTGTAGAATATAGTCATGGTACTCAAGGCAGGCTTGAGAAGACCCAAGGGGAGTGTGAAGGGGTGGGATGCAGAGAGCACAGGAGACTTCTGGCCAGGCCCACGTTTCTGCTGTGTGAGGAGAAACATCAGCTATAGAGGGTGTTCTGTTCAGTCCGAAGCTGGGTACACTGCAGTTCAGTTCTGCCACTGAACATCTGGAATTAGCACAGACCTACAAAGTCAAGGTCTATGATGTTTTGGAGAGATCCAAGGAGGCAGGTTCAAAAATATAAGAAGCATATGATGAGAGGGTGGGGATGCTGGGTCAGTCCAACTCCTGGGAAAGAGAGAGGACTGGATCTTGAATTCAATCCTATCGCCAGTGGTTTACTCAGTTATGCCTATTTAAACCCAGAGGGCATGGTGCCCAACAAGACTGCTGTTTTTTTTTCAGATGCCAACTATACTTCAAGGGTTCTGAGGCCATCTGCACTTCTGACTGACTGGCTAGAAATGTGGAGTGCCCATGACCCCATCAGGTTTGATTATTTGCTAGAATAATTCATAGAATTTAGGAAAGCACTACACTTACAACAGTTTTATTTTAAGGATACAAATCAAGAGGAGCAGCCAAAATGGAGAGATGCATAAGGCAAAAGTTCTGGAAAAGTTGCAGAGCTTCCATGCTCTCAACTCAAGGAATCTGGGCATGTCCCCCTCCGAGGACATCCAGTTGTTCACTAACCTGACCTCCACTGAGCCTTCATTTGCAGAATTTTGCCTGGGGTTTTATTATGATTAAGTAAGCTATTGCCTACATAACTAAACTCAATATCCAGTCCTCTCTCTTCCCTAGAATTTGAGCTTCCCATTCTCTAATCTTATCTTTCATTAATTATATTTTTTGAACCTTCCCCCTTGGACCAATTTCTCCCTCCAAAACATTATAGACCCAATCTGTTTCCTATGAGCCATGATGATGCTTTAGCTATCTGAAGACATTTCTAAGCTTCCTCTTGCCCCAGATATGTGTGTGTGTGTGTGTGTGTGTGTGTGTTTGTATTTTCTAGTTGAATAATTCCAGTATTCTCTTATGTTTCTAAAATGACATGATTTCCAGATCTTCATGGGCTAACCACACTTTTCTGAGTTTGCTTTTAGCAAGAATACTCTCATTCGTACACAGACTCTGGAATACCATACAACATTGCAACTCTACTCCCCCTCTCTGCAGCACCCAAAGGGACACCTGCCACACTTGGCAGAATCTCCCCTCGTGTAAGCACTTCTAAGGTCTGCTGGCTTTTATATGACCACCTGGTAGATCTGGTCGCTATCAGACTCCTCATCAAATGAAAGGCTTGCTGCCTATGGGTCAGACCTTTTGCTGGAAAGCGTGGTAACTGGAAAATACTATAAAGAGTAAGGACAGAAGTCACATTCAGCAAAAGACAGACAAGGGAGAGAAAGAGTAGGGAATGTTAGTGGTCCAGACAGACAAAGAGTCCTCTACATGCAGCTGTTTGTAATGCTCTGGGAATCCACACAACAGACATGGGACCCCCCCCCATCCCTGTCCCAGGAGCCAGGACAGCATATCTGTACAATATTAATTTGTAATCAGAGAACTTATTCTGGAAACTGTACAAGAGACTAGCTGGGTCATTAGCTCCCACTGTTCTGTCTGCCATGATTCAGAGCTTTCTTTAGTGCATGACTGAGTCCACAATGGAGGAAATAAAAAGGCTGGTCAAGTTGAAGAGAACAGGTGGTAAACAGACAGAAGTCAAGATGTCTGGCGGCAAAACTGTTGGGATTTTGGAGCACTTTGGTCTGTTTTAACACTGTACATTTTAATTTATTTATGTTTATTTATACTCCATGATTGTTTTAGTAAGAATTTGATGTCCCCCCATAAGGGAATGCAAAATATAAACAACAGGATTAATTGAAAGTGAGTTCAAAGGAGAAGGAAAATACAGGAGTGACAACATAAAATAAAGCAAAGATGTTGTGTTTACTGAATTGGCCTCCATGTTCAAGCCACAATTTATCTACAAACATTTAAAACAACCAATTAGAAAAAGGAAGCCCAATTATACTCATAGTTCACAGTGTCTTTAAGATGAAACACAAACCATTTGCCTGAAGTTATGGAGTTCTTGATATAGTATCGACTGGGATTTGCTAGAGAAGAGATACCATGCTGTGTGATATTATGAACAACTTTTTAAATGAAATCCTTTTACTTGAAACTTTATGGCAATTTCTCTACTTTGGCTGCTGGCATTGCACTAATGTACAAGCCTGAGAAAGCAAACAAAGCCAAGGACAACTCCAAAATAAAAAAATTGTACCAAGGAAAAAAGAAATTTTTGAGTTTTCTATCTGTCTAGATCTGGCTTGATCTAGATGTGAACTGAATACTGACCTGGTTTCTATCAGATGACCTCCTCTGTGTATTGTTATATAGCCTGAGTCTGTTTCTTCACCATAAAATATGAATGGTATATTCCTTCAGTACTGAGATACTTACAACACTTAATAACATATAACATGAGCATAGTACCTGACATATAATGCATTTATAGTACATCCTAGTTATGTTTAACCAGGGCAGCAATGCAAAAATCCCAGTGCACATTAGTTGAATTACATGACAGAATTTGCCATTTGTTGCTACTAAAGGACTGAGGCCTGGGTAAAGCACCCGGGAGATGTTTTGTGGACAAGGAGACTCTATGTGGGTTGAAGGTGGGCTGTGTGTCACCATGCAGCAGAAGGCTTACTTTTCAAAATGTTGTTCGCAGGAATTACACTCTATAGCCACCCATATGGAGGATCCTTGCTGAATGAAGACAAGATGTGAGTTGAAGGAATGCTGGAAGGGCCCCAAGTATGGAAGAATATCTTTGAGTCTCTTAGTGGTGATTTTGATCCCTTTTTGACATTTGTTGGGAGAGAAGTTGGCATATATAGTTAGCGGCACAGGGCCTGGGCATCTCTTTGAAAAGCAGGAGGAAAGTGATTATTAAAAGGGTCAGTGCTTTGACTGAGCTTAAAATGGATGAGAATATCATGCAGCTCTATTTTTAAGCAGAAATCATCCTAAGGGGATGTGTTTCCCACAGCTTATGGGACTGCACATCTTCCAGGACACTTTTTCAATTTAACATCATAAATGTGGAATTCAGATAGGTGAATATAGTAGTGTCTCCCTGGATATTTCTCATGTGAGATTTTCCTCACAGTCCCAATGGGGCTTGGAGCCATTGGGCAGGTGTTAAAGCCAGCTCTTTTAGGTAAGAATGTCAGTTTCCTTTGTCTTATTACAAGATATAGTTCTGTCCAACTTCTCTTTTTTTCTTCCATCTCCCTTTCCATATCATGTTTGACAAACTTTTAGTTAAAATTCAATAATAAATATAAATACTATTTATGCACTTGCTATGACCTACCAAGGTGAGAATAAGATATGCTTAATTGGCATTCTCTCCTCAAATCATTACCATCACAGAAAGGATGGGTTGCAGTTTGTTCTCTCATTCACATACTGATTTTCAGGATAATATCTTTAACAGTCTCTGACACCTGCCTAGAGTTCTAGGAGTGGGCTAGTTGACATCTTTTATAGAACAAGACATGTTGGAAAAGAAGGCATGGCCCAGCGGATGTTTGGTGGTGAAATGTTTCATCATGTTGGACACCTGAAAGATCCTTTGTGCACTGCTGTTCCCAGAGGTGGAACAGAGGAGAGCAGGCAGCAATGGCTGGACAAAAGAACAAGAGTAGTATTCCAATTTTAAAAAGTGCCCAAGAGAGTGTGCAATGTGTATGATTAGACCTTGACCATTTGTAAAATTATTTTGGTATTTTAAGTAACTAAATTTGGAGATGGGCCTGCAAGGTATGCAAATGCCCCTTATTGGCAGGGGCTGCTGTAAAACAAAGAAATCCCAATGTAGGCAAAGTCCACACTGTATTTTGAATGTCACCCTGGGCATGTCTTTCATTTCAAATTGCTCCTCAACTTTATAATTCTCAGTTATGTCTTTTAGCTTCTGAACAATAATCCATGTCTCCAAAGTTGGTCACAGGGATTTAATGAAAGAATTCTTATATTCAGCTAGTCTGCCTAAATGATTATCATCCCTGATTTTAATAGAAAGAAGACCCCTGTTCTTCCTCTAAATCTAACAAGCTATTCTGTTTTGCCTACAGCCTGGAGAGCATCCGCCAGTGTGGTGTTGCCCTCTGCATTGTGCTGGGATTCTCTATCCTGTCTGCATCAATTGGTAGCTCTGTGGTGAGGGACAGAGTGACTGGAGCCAAGAGGTTGCAGCACATAAGTGGCCTTGGCTACAGGACTTACTGGTTCACTCACTTCCTGTATGACATGGTAGGATTTGGGATGAGATCCCAGTAACCTCTATGCTAGTGATCCCTTCAATGTGTGTGTGTGTGAGGGTGAGGAAGAGGAGACCTGGGCGTGTGGGGACTATCCGAAAAAGAAGGGATCATTTTATTATTGAGAGCATTTCAGGTTAAGTCACCTGTACTGGTCATTATCTGTCATTTAGGAATGCTTCATATGGCAAAGACTCAGGAATCTCAGGCTGGGAAATGAAGAGCCTGACCAGAAATGCAAAGTTTCTTATTAGGGAAATTAATAAATAATCACCTTTAATATGCACTTTTGAAGGGGTGGGTGATGAGGTGATTAATAAATAATTAGAAAAGATCTGTCATCTGCATGCTTAAAAGCACCCCCACTGAGGCTTGAGCTCCATTCCCTAGTTTATACAGCAGTTATTAGTATTTCTTGCAGGAATTCAGTTTCCCAGCAGAAACTCTCCTGATCATTATCTGTGGTCCCGAAGAAGACAGTAACAGATGCATTGTTGAGCTGTTCCCTAGAGTTGAGGCCATTTATCTTGCTTTAGAAAGTGCATCTTCTTTGAGAGAAGTGCTCTTTGATGGTCAGTAGTCACTTTCATTGTTACACAGTGGCATTGCCCTTTTTGTAGGAATGTGATATTTTTGTCCTTGTGCCTTCATAAATGACTCATCCTATGATTTGAGAAATTTTATGTCTGTGGGAGTAGGGCAGGCTTAACATTTGCTGAGTACTTGCCATTAACTAGGTTCTATAACAGCTATGTTATTTTGTGCAGAATCTGATGCATTAACATGTTGCTCTTATGTAGTATTTATTCCTTTGAGCTGGCTTCGAATTTAGCAGATTTGTTTCTTTTTGATCATGTAACCTAGATTTTTTTTTAAAGTACAGTTTATGCAGGTCACACCTGAGTTCATCTCAATCAGGGTTTTCCCCAAACCTACTTGGGTGGTAGTAACCATCTAGACACTTCCCTAGATTCCTGAGGGCCCACCTGCAAGATTATGTTCTATGGGTGTGGATAGGTCTTTGAGGTCTTCCTTTCATTAGAACCCCAAGGTAATTTATGAATCTCAAACAAGACTGAATAATGCTGGTCCTTGGATGCCCTCATCTTTACCAAGGGGTTCTTGAAGGCTGGAGAGAGGAAATGGTTCATCCAGGGATCATAATTCTGGTTGGTATGGCACAGGCTCAGTGCCTGCTTTTACCTCCTGTTCAATTTGGTGCAGTACCACATGTGGCCAAGACTCACTCTTCTGTTCCACGTCTCCCATTCATGGTGTCTAATGGACTCACCATCCCCAGAGAAAGGGAAGATGAACCAAGTCATAGGACCAGGACACCAGAGAGCATCCAAAGTTTTCCAAAACCCTAGGGTTTTTCTTTTGCTACCTCCTTAATTGACAATCTCTTTATTCCTCACACTCAATGTGAGGCTCTTATTTACCTATAATATTTGTCTTTGGAGTTTCAGGATAGGGAGGATTTATTAGCTTCTTGATTTATTGTTTGTTCTATCTTTATGCATCCATTCCCTGATTATTCTATTTGATGACTCATTAGATGAATAGAATAAATGAATAAAATATTTTATTCATTTGACCTTCTATGTGTCAAAGTATGTCTGGATGTTAATTTCCACCCAAAATCCAACTTTCAAACCCAATAGTCAATGTAATGGTATTAGGAGGTGGGACCTTGAGAGGAAATTAGTCATGGAATGGGTCAGTGCCTTTATTTAAGGACCTTAGAGAGATCTCTTTCCATTTCCACCATGTGCAAACACAGCGAAAATGAACCATTTATGAAGAAAAAGGTGGGCGGCCCCTCACCAGAAAACAAATCTACTGATGCCATGAATTTGAGCTTCCCAGCTAGCAAAACTGTGAACAATACATTTCTGTTATTTATCAGCTGCTCAGGCTATGGTATGCTATTTTAGTTACTCAAATGGACATAATTGTTGATCCTAAAGTCATGAAAAAGTGAGAGAATATCTCTCCCATCATAGCGCTTATAATCTAATGGGAAGCAGTAGAAAACCACTAAATAAATGTACCAGGTAGAAGGGGCTCAGAGCTAGATGTATTGAGAAAATAAAAAGGGGCAATAGGGAGGAGGATAACTTTAAATTGGGAGGTCAAAGAGGGAAATGAAATTTAAGCTGAGATCTGAAAAGTCAGCATGAATTAGCCACATGGGTGACACTGAGAAGAGCTCTACAGCCAGAGGCTCCCCAAAGAATAATCTTTGAGTATTGAGAGCCCCAAGAAGCGCCCTGGC
Source organism: Urocitellus parryii (assembly GCF_045843805.1). NCBI lineage: Eukaryota > Metazoa > Chordata > Mammalia > Rodentia > Sciuridae > Urocitellus > Urocitellus parryii. The sequence continues at coordinate 104,207,450 of NC_135533.1, forward strand.
TGTTGTCCTGTGGGAGTATCTCAAAGGAAGGCTATGTAGGAGGGCAGAACAAGGAGTCTGCCCTTCATTCTACATGTGGGCAGAGCCTTGTTCTTGGAGAGTGGCTGGATTCCTTGACCTTTCTGAAAGAAGATGGGTAGAACTGACCCTGTCAGGCTGCTAGGGCTGCCATACCCCAAAAGACCACAGACTGGGCACTTAGCAGAAACTTATCTTCTCACAGTCCTGGAGGCTGCAAGTCTGAAACTGAGGTACAAGCAGGGTTGGTTTCTCTGAGGATTCTATCCTTGGCTTGTAGATGGTGCTTCTCGTGTCTTTGTGGTTTCATCCCTCTGTGTATCTGTGTGCTGATTTCCTCTTCTTATCAGGGCACAATCACATAGGACCAGGCTTCACGTGTGAACTTAATCACTTCTTTGAAGCCCTGTCTCCAAATACAGTCATGTTCAGAAGTCCTAGGTGTTCAACAGTTGAATTCTGGGGGGGGGGGGGGCATGACTCAGCCCATAACAGTGACTGTCCTGATTGTCTAGGACAAATTATACTACCAGTCTTGCAACGTGTGAAGTAGGAGCTATGTTTAAACAGAAGTTAACAGGAACATTTGAGATAAGTAGCTAATGATACATATAACATGACCAACTGATGCAACACGTCTCCCTTTTTTTCTTTTTATTTTCTCAGCTCTTTTACTTGGTTTCCGTCTGCCTGTGTGTCGCCATTATTATGGCCTTCCAGTTAACAGCTTTCACTTTCCGTGAGAACTTGGCGGCCACAGCCCTCCTGCTGGCACTTTTCGGGTATGTGATGAGAAACACTGCTGCAAAATTATGGTTTGTTTTCTGAAAGGAGAAAACCCTCAGGATGGCTTTGAACCTGCTGTTGGCTTCATGATTTTCTCTCCTCCTGAGCAATTATGTTGCTTCTACAAGGGACGCTGAACAAACAAGCTTGAGCAAGATGATGAATGCTCCCGTGGAGGGAGGAAGGGTGACAGGGTCATAATGAAGATGGCATTGGCCCTGTCTCAGAAAGGCCCTCAAGCTGTTTGACAAACTTGTGCAGTGGGAAATGGATTCTCTGTTATTCTCACTTTGACATTAATCGTGGGCTCAAATACATAATCCAGTTAGCTCTGAAATTGCATTTGAGGAGATTCTCTTGTGAAGCGCTGTCTGGCATATATTTCCCTCTCCTATAACGTTAGTAGTTGGAAAATGTTTTGCCTGACTTTGACTACTTTTTTCTCAGAGAAAAAAATCGCATAAAGAGAAAAATCACTGTACAAATTTCTCATATGTACACTAATCAGGATCATTACGAGTGGACCCTAAATAATGCCTATCTGATATCAGAAATATGTGTCTTATGTGGCCAGCGTATGTGTTTGCTTATAGATACTTTCTTATAGGGAAATAATTATTGTACTTACTTTATCGTAATTCAAGGCTATTTTGAAATAAAACATTCAGCTTTAATTTAAGCCTAAGATTACAACTAAAATGATTTTTACATACTTCTTATATCAGTGATTCAGGATTTTTTAGAACGTCTAATTAGGTGATGAAAAATTATTTGAAGAAGTATTCATCATTATCAGATGAATGGATCAATAAATTAATTGATAGATGAATAAGTGGAAGGATATGTAGGAGGACAGAGAAAGGGCAACAGGAATATTGATATTGCTACTCTCTAATACTGTGGCCTTGGAAATATAAATTCTTCTGTCTAAGCCTCAGTATTTCACTGTAAAACTCAAATTCTGTTTCTGGAAAGATTAAATTGGATAGTTCCTGCAAACAGCTTGTCTAATGAGTGGTACAGAGTCCAATTAAATTAATTTTAGCTATTATTGTTACTCTTGGAATTATTTTACTCTTTTGGAGATACGATGCCCTCTGCTATAAAACATGCTATAGTAGACATGTTTTTTTTTAATATTCAGTTTGAAATTAAGCTCTTATATAAAGAACTATATATGTATATGGCCTGATTTTTAGTTTGTTGATCCCATTGAGTACATAAGTCATATGTCTTATAGAGTTAGAAAATGGACTTTACTAACAAAAAATAAATGATTTTTGAATTTTAGAGGAACAGATTTCAAAAATTAAGAAATATAAAGTCAATGTTTAGAAATTCTTATAAGCATATTTTTTTGAGAGAGAGAGATTTTTTTTAATATTTATTATCAGTGGACACAGCATCTTTATTTTATTTGTATGTGGTGCTGAGGATCGAACCCAGCGCCCCACGTATGCCAGGCAAGTGCGTTACCGCTTGAGCCACATCCCCAGCCCCCTTATAAGCATATTTTAAGGAAATTTTATTAACCATAAATTTGATTATGAGCTCCTTTAGGAATTTGCACCAAGTTAAGAATTCTCCCTATGTATAGAACTACATTTTTTAAAAAGAGGTTTAAAGACTCACAGATCTGTTGATAAACAATTTCTATTACAAACTTCCTGTTCAGAATTCTTAGGTTAGCAGGAATAAGAAGATATAAAAGATAAGTCAGACTGTGTTTGCTATCTGGACTAATTTCCAATAAAGTAGAGCCCAAAAGAGTTCATGGGGTAACATCTAGTCGTAGACTAACCCAGATTTAAAAGGTCATTATTTCCTCACTGGAGCACAGCCACCCCACTGTGAAACTCTGAAACCAGTGACCCACTACTATGGGTGACAGAGCAGAGAGAGCCTCGGTCTGGGGAGCTGCATCTCCTGCATACCCAGCCATCTATGTGTGAGGATGCAGAGGTGACTCACTCTTGTCCCCACCAGGACCTGTAGGTACCAGAAGCCCAAGAACAATCTCCAGGAAGGCTGAGTCCCAGAACAAGCTGGAACCTCAGAACACATCCATGATTGAGGGAGGGACATGCAATGAGTTGGACTCTAAGAAAATAAGAGCTGAGATAAATGAATAGATGCTCTCTAGGAGATAACAAAACACAAATGCCTCCTCACAGTGTTTATCTTTTTCTTTCAAGTAAAAATTGATGGAAGGGGATTATTAAAAAGAGGAAAATAACACTTAAAATTCTCTGAAAGAAAAAATAGTCTAGCTAGTATAAGAAAAATTTAAACTCTAGAATATATTTGGGGCATGTTTGGTGCTGAATGATTATGAGGATGAAGTCACAGAATCCTCTCTGGTGTCTTGGGAAATTCACACAGAGTAGGGAAAGGGTCAGTTTTCGAAGGGGGGGGGGATGTGATAACAATACCCTGCCATAAATTCCAGGAAACTACTCAGCAGTACACCAATGTCCAGCAAATTCTAAAATCCTTAAAACGATACATTATATTTTAGTAAAATATCATGGAATAGAAAAAGCTAAAGTAGGGTTTACCCCCCTCAATAAATTATGTTCTACAAGTCAATTCAATTTTTTTCTTAAAAAATGCAAAAGATAAGGGGATTTGAGCTGCTAATATATTCATTTCAACCAAGTATTCAAAAGGTAACTAATGAAAATGTAGTTAAAAAAAAAGTGATGTGGTGGAATCATCACTGGCTGAAAGCCACTCTCAAAGGCTGCTCATTAATGTAGCAATAGGAGCTCCCTGGTGGCATCATTTAGACTATGTCTTTGTCTCTGATTCACTTTTCTTAGACAATGCTTTGATCTACTTGTCAAATATTTAAATGACAAAACCCAGTATGGAAACCTTATGTAATAATAACAAAGTGCAGATTCTGAGCCATCTTCAGTGGAGCAGGGCCTAGCTTCCAGGTGAGGATTAGTCCCTCCAATAGATTGGAGGAAGGCATTCTTAGATTTCATCCTCCAATGCAGAGATGCTGATCAAAGGGTGTGGTGATCCTGCTGTGCTTTGCGCAGTGCTGACCACATCAGATGCTCAGTGCAGAGCCTCTTTCCCCAATTCCCCTAAACCCCACATTGCCAAATTTAATAGAGAGAGCTGGCTGGATATCATGTTTTACAAGGAACAAAGAGTGATCTGGTCTTTTGTAGTGGAGGCATATGCGGACCAAAATGGTTATTTTCGGCTATTATGAAGTCTGTCATGTGGAAAAGAAAAGCAATCTGTTACATGTTGTTCTATAATATAGAGTTTGAACCAGTAGTTTTAAGTTAAGACAATTTTTTGTTCACTCCCAGAACAAATTTTATGGCAATTAAAGCTACCCCCAAATTTGACTCACATGCTGCTATTGCTTGTATATCAGTTGCAAAAATACTTTCAATACTGTGATTTTATTTGCTTCTCAACAAAGTTAGATAACAGAAGGTAGCACTTGATTTTTGCCCCAGAAGAGACAACAAAGGAGAAAATATAGATAAGTGGTGTATATGAGTGGGGGCAGGGGTTGATTCTTCTATGTAGTAATTTATTTCAGACAGATATTGACAGTTTGAAGAAATGAGAAGTCACAGTTTCTCTCTTAGTAATTATTTTGGTTTAACTTAATTCTTTTATACAGCGGCAAGTATTTTAGAATAATTGTTTTATGGCTCTCATCTCCAGCATGTGCTCAAATAATTTTCATCAAGTCCAAATTAGGATGTAGACTGCTATTGAGTAAAGTTTCTGAGATACTGTATGATTTTATATATAATATTCCAAATATTTTTCAAAATAAGAGAATGTAGTTTTTAGCCCAGGAATACATTCCAGTATCACAGATTTCTTTTGAAAAGGAAAGTTTAACTAAGATAGTAACCATCTTGAGGCCCTGACATCTCACATCATTTCAGTCTCACTAGTTAATGTATTAAGAAAAGCGTAGTCATTTAAAGGTACTGAAGTATTTCAGGTTTAACAGTCACTATAAAGAAAACAGTGATGTGTTTACCTTCAGTGTACAGAGAACACACAAGGACTCTGGATGTATGAAGCTTATGGGAAAGGCTATGATTTAAAATAAGTAGCTTCTTTGCTGATATTTGGAACTATCATTCGAAGTGCCAGTTTCCTTTAATATGGTGTGCAATACAATGACACCATTTTGCTGCAACAGAAGGAAGTAGAAGGAAGTTGGCCATGAATGAAACTCAGTTTTAAGACTGTGGGAGATAAAACGAAGAAAATAAGAGGTTTTATTTTAGGGACAGGGTGGATTTTTAGATGTAGATGTCATCAGAAACTCACAGGGACTGCTTCCAGGGCTCAGTATTTAGCAATACTCCTTCTTACTCAGTCTTGGTATGTTCAGAAATTAATCCCGTGCCAGACTCATGTATGGTCAGCTCTGAAAGTTTGAAAAAGTTGTCGACTCTTGGTTGCTCTACCTGGAAGAGAAGGATCAGAGTTCCACCTTTTACATTGTTGGGTTGTGTGTGGAGGAATAGAGGACACTGTGGAAGTGACAGCATAGTGCCTACTATGAATATGCATTCTGTACATGAAACTTTCAGATTTTATCTTTATGCCTTATTTTTATGTAGAGCACTGGTGGCTTTTCATATTCTCATTATTTTTCAATTCTCACTGTAACAAATAAGCATTATTTCTTTTTTAAAAATAATTTTTTAGTTATAGGTGGACACAGTATCTTTATTTTATTTATTTATTTTTATGTGGTGTTAAGGATCAATCCAGTGCCTCACACATGCTAGGAAAGCACTCCACCACTGAGCCACAACCCCAGCCCCAAGCATTATTTCTTAACGATGAGACACAGAACAGAGAAGTGTACCATTGCAGGAAGAGGTGGTGGGGGATGTCAGCTGATTTGCCCCAGGTCCCAAAGCTGGAAGGTCAGGCTCCTAACCAACGTACACAGTGCTCTTTCCATTATGTTCAGGGTCGTTGGAAGCCGCAGAAATAGCACTTTGTCTATTGGAGACCATGAGATATATTACATGAAGTGTATTTTTGTTAACTATGTACAGAAAAACCTTATCAGGCCAGTAAAATTGCATCTGTAATTCAGTCATTATAAAAATAAACGTAGGAGAATAAATATAAATTTCCACTCTGTTTTTCAGATATGCAACACTTCCATGGATGTATCTGATGTCCAGAATCTTCTCCAGTTCAGATGTGGCTTTCATCTCCTACATCTCATTGAACTTTATCTTTGGTCTGTGCACCATGCTAATGACCACCATGCCCCGGATCCTGGCCATCATCTCCAAAGCTCAGGTCAGTCAGTGGCAATGTGCCATTTCTGAAGGAGAACAGGGATGCGTGTGTCTTTTGTTGTTTTTCCAACTGCAATTCAATGGAAATGTGCTAGTATCCACTGCCTTCAAATTCCAGAAAAAGAAATGCATTCTAATTTAAAAACCCATCTGTAGCATTATAAGAGCCATGTCCTGGCTTGGTGATAATTGAACAAAGGATGCACAGTTGCAACTGTTCCAAAAGCCAAGGCAGATCTATGAAGATGGTCACTGCTGCATACCTGGCACCTTTCTCAGAGATGGTTCGATGGTGAAATACTGATTAATGATGGATGAGTTAATGCAATTGTTATAGTTAAAGCTTTGTCCCAGGGTTTCATAAACTGACTTCCAGACCACTCATGGATAATCAAATCAAGCCTTTATTGAAGCGCACCCGTGGCGGCTGACCAGAACATAAGGCTGTTCCCCTGATCAGCCCCGAACAATTGCAAGGGCACTCCTTATAAGCCTGAAAACCGCAAAAAGGGATGTTCGGGGGTCTAGCCAATGCAACCGAGCCAGGTTACAGAAGCAGGACAGTGCAGTCAAGCAGAGGGAAGCCTAACCAATCACAGTTAGCCCAGTCACCCCAGTTACAGAAACAGAGCCCCATTACCCTAGTTACAGAAACAATGCCCCATTAGGTAGTTCCGTGTTCTTAAAGGTTTCTATAGCAAAAGGAAAAGAACATCTTGCTCCAGTCATGACTCTTCTACTTGGCATGGTTGTTTACAGGATGAAGTCATAAAACAAAATGGAGTCACATTTGCTCCTACTACCACACAATGATAAGTGCCTTGTCACAATGTCACCATGGCAGTGGCCGGATACTACAGTGTAGGATGGGCCACAGCAACTGACCCTACTTTCAGATCATAACACATCTATATGGATTCTGCCTTCTCTCCTATATCCCCTAGTACTAATTTAGTTTTTACTAAAGGAATAAAAAACAGTAAATTCTACTAAGAAATAGAGAAATGCTTTTCTTCATTAGGCCATTCCCATTAGCAAGGACCTTTTAGGGTACTTTCCAAACGTCCAAATAGGTGTCTAGGTCAAGCTGAATGCTTTCTGTAGACACATTCCAATTGTTCCTTGCCATTCCCCTTCTCTTCTGTCTCTCCTCACTCTTGGCCTGTGCTTCAAGCCATCTGACAGCCCATGTGTGACCAATGGGTATAGACTTCAGACCTTATGCTCTATTTTGAGCCTATATTTTAACCCTTTTTGTTTCTGCACTCTTTTCTCACCTCTGATCACACTGTTCCCTTCTGGCTTCCTGCTGTTCACATGAGCTTTGATTTCTCATTTGTTCCCAGGGTTTGACTGATGCTTAGTTTGAGGAAATTACCTGAGAAAGGTACAGAGCTCCCTGTTGAAGGATGTGCCGCTGGTGTCATTCCCAATGACTCAAGAACTGATGTCTACCTGATCAGGCAGCTTTACTCCTCATGACTGGATCAGACTTAGCAGTCTCTTGAATGATGGCCAATATTATTTTTATTATTGTGCCTCATGTTTGTGCAGAAGCAGTGAAGTATGTAAATATCCATTACACATTCAATGAGGGGAATGATCTATTTCAGTGATTTTTTTTTTTTTTTTTTTACAGATCTGGTTTGACAGTAATCTGTGTTAATATGTCTAGCCTTTAAATAGAAAGCTTTCAGAACAATTAATTGGCATTAGCTTGAGAAGAATATTGAAATCAGCAGAAGCAAAATACAATTTTCCTCCCCCTCTATCAGTTTGTAATATGACATGTGCCATCAGGAATACATAGGAACTATGGTGAAAAACAAATCAGACCCCAAATAAACAATCCCAAAGGTGAGAAACTCAGAATTCAGGTCAATTCTAGGGGACAAGATAACAGAGGAAACTAGCCAGGAACATTTTCATCCATTAAAGTCTAAAAGCATGGCAGGTAGAAACACATTGTTACTTCCAATTATAAACATCATTGCCTCCCTAAAGAAAATGCTAGCTAATAGGTACTATTTTTGCAAAAATAAAATTGGTCTAAATCAATTGGTAATAAGTAATAAGAGCAGTTTTATTACATTTTCCTATGTCTTTCTTTTCCTTTGCTCTTTATTTTGATATTCTCTGTCTTAAAAACTCACAATTATTCAAATATTCATTTCTAAGAAAAGTATTCATTTGTAAGTCATGGAACAATATGATCTCACAGATTTAAAGAAAGAAAACAAACAAAAAAAAAAGCAACTGGCTTCTCAGGTCAGTCATAACATCTAATATAACCCATATGTATTAGTCAGCTTTTTGTTGCTTTGACCAAAATACCTGACAAGAAGAACTGAGAGGAGGAAAAGTTTATTTTGAGGTCGTGGTTTTCAGAGATTTAGTCATAGGCAGGTGACTCCATTGCTCTGGGGCCAAGGTAAAGCAGAATATCATGGCAGATTGGCTTGGTGGAAGGGCAATATCTGTTCTTGGCATCCAGGAAGCGGAAATAGAAAGGGGAAAGGCCAGCAGGGAAGATGAACCCTTTCACGGCAGAATCCATCCTCAGTGGGTACTAAGGTGGTACCAATTCCCACCTCCTCCAGCCATGCCCTACAGTTAACATCCATTTAGCCCATCCAAACTAGAATGGACTGGTTAGGTGTAGCTCTCAGAACCCAGGCATTTCACCTTCCAACATTGCTGTATTAACACAGCAGGAGCTTTTGAGGGGCACCTCATATCAAAACCATAATGTCATATAACCATCATGCATATAAACTATAGTGTTGATATGATATTTTTTCATTGTTATCAAATCATAGTTGATAAAATCATGCTTTTAGTTTCTAGTGCAAGGAAGTTTAGAGTCTCTCTCTCCTACTGGTAAGGATTCCAGTTGGGGCCAGGAGGATGTTGGTGGAGTTAAAAATAATGGTGCTTGTTTCTGGGTAGACTGGTCATGCGATCAGTCTCTACATATCCTAAATGAAACACTGTGGATCCTTTTTCCATGAATGCAGCTACAACCCCTCAAATGTGTGGACTCTTTATTAACTCAGTGTTCATGCGTCTTTGTTCATACTTGTATGGAGATGATTGTGAATTCCTTAAAATGAGATATGAAGTCATCACCATTAGTATGTCATTTCCTTAATTACCTACCAATTCCTGAGTTAAAAGCTACACTCTTCTGCTGTTCCTATACCAACACTAATAATATAAAATCTTTTCATGAGGTACATTAATTGATCCAGGGATATAGTTTTATGAAAAGTGGAATTAATAAGCTCCTTTAGGACTGATCAAAATTTATAACTAGTAGCAGTCAAGAAAAAAACTAAGAAAGAATTAAATGAAGCTTTTGTATTTTCTTCATGTCTACATGCAAAAGACAATAAATCATATTATGATAGTAAATGCCTTAAAAATTGTTATTAAATTTGCTGTAGCCCAAAAACACATTATTTAAGGCTATACTTAGCTTAGTTAAGTGTTTAGTTTGAATTATAAGGGAAAAACTGTATATTATCTAGTGAGAAATATGCATTGACAATTATGTAAGTTTATTTTTAATATATATTATATGATATATATATATATATATATATATATATATATATAGTATATCATATGAACATATTGTGATGATTTTTCCTAACTTATAAAATAAACTTGATCATTTTTAGATAGAGTAGAGAAAGACTGTAAAATATAAGTCTAATTCTTCATTATATTTGCAGGGCTTTGGTAGTTCAAGTTAATGTGTTCTTTCTGGGTTAAATACTTTCAGGTAGCTGTACTGAGTCTAAAGGTCAACTGAACAGACCAGCATTTTGGTGAATTTTCTCCAAAGGCTATGCTCCTTAGTGGAAAGACCTTGTTCTTTGGATTAGAAAGGTCAGGATCAATTCCTGGCCCTAATGAGTGTGGCTTGCATATATTAATTACCATTTGAGACTGTTTCTTCATTGGTAACTGAAGAAATCTTGTATATTTATTGAGAGAATGAAATATGATAAAGTCTAATGAAACTGAAAGCATATGACAATTTGCCAAAAGCATTTAGTGGACAATTGATTTAACAGTATAATAAGTTTAATCTCATTTAAAAGTAAAATTAGCATTTACCAGATAGTAACGACAAGAACAGAATGTATGAGAGATTTAAAATTTTTAGATATATTCTGTTTTAAAATTGTGTTCAGACATACAGTCTATCTTATTTGATTTGTTTCCTCTGGGATCTTTTTGACCTCTTATACATGTTTTTGTGGCACCACTCAATTTTGTGTTTAATAATGATGATGCATATATTTAATGTTTATTATGTGTTAAGAATTAACTAGACATTTGGTATATTATTTAAGTGTTCACAGTCACAAGTTCCTGATATTTCCTACTCATTGAAACATTCATGTCATCTTTTGACTACTAATATTACCCATGTGTCTTAGTTTGCTCCTACTGCTGTAACAAAAACCACAGCTTAAACAGTAGACACATATTTCCAATAGCTCTAGATACTGAGAAGTCCAAGATCAAGGGGACTTTAGATTTGGTTCTTCATTGAACCCTGTGATTGACTTGCAGATGGCTACATTCTAATTGTGTCCTGAAAGGGTGGAGAGAGAGAGAGCGAGCATTGTTGTCCCTTGATGTTCTCATAGTATATTGATTCCATTTTGAAAGCTCCATCTTCATGACTTCATCTATACCTAAATACCTCTCAAAGGCCCCATGTCTAACAGTGACACATTGACAGTGTTGGCAATATTCAAAGTATGAATTTGAGAGTAGCACAAATATTCAGTCCATAACATTCTGCTCTTGGGCCCCCAAAATTCAAATCTTTGTCCCATGCAAAATATACTCATTCCATCTCACCAACCCTAAAGTCTTAACTCATTGCAGCATACACTCTAAAATCTAAGGTCCAAAGTCTCATTTATAAATACCACCTGAATCAGGTATGGATGAGACTGAAAGTTATATTTCATCCTGAGGCAATTTTGTTTCGAACCGTGATCCCTTGAAACCAAATAAGTTATGTGCTTCCAAAATATAAAGGTGAGATGGCCATATATATGATAGGCATTCCTATTCTAAAGGAGAGAAAAGGAATAAAGGTGTCATGGGTGGCAAGCAGGTAAAGCCAAGCAGGGCAAATACCACTGTATCCAAAATCTGAAGAGTAAACTTCTTTAGTTTGATAGCTGTGTGAGGATGCTTCTGAGTAGTTGGGATAGGGAAACATGGGACACAGCCCCAACAAAGGAGGAAAAGAAGTTATGGGTATGTTATAAAAAGAGAAATAATTTTTAATTTTATTGTTTGTTTCTCTCTCTGTGCAGAATTTACAGAATATCTATGATGTCCTCAAGTGGGTCTTCACTATTTTCCCTCAATTCTGCTTGGGTCAAGGACTGATAGAACTCTGTTATAACCAGATCAAATATGACCTGACCCACAACTTTGGCATTGATTCCTATGTGAGTCCCTTTGAGATGGACTTCCTGGGCTGGATCTTTGTGGTATTGGCCTCTCAGGGCACAATTCTTCTCCTCTTGAGGATCCTACTGCACTGGGACCTTCTGCAGTGGTCAAGGTGTGTTCTGAAGGGCTTTGCCTCTCATGGCAGTGACTTTTGAATAAAGAGAGGGAGAAAAAAATGTCCAGCCTGGAGGTTGCAAGATAAGAAAAGTGTCTGATCAGTATTATGCATGGTTATAATAAGTTAAGATATTATGTTTCTTTTTTTATTTTGATTCATGTTGAGTCACCAACACCAGAAAAAGGGAATTTCAAAAGATAAAGTGCCAACTGGTGAGATAATCATTCCAATTATTTAGTTGTCTCCGTGTATTTTCCACTTTGAAATTGCTCAATTTCCTTGTTACTTTGTAGTTCCTCAGGTGAATTTGGTTGATACCATAAAGTAATTTATTTTATGACTAAATGCCATTAACTCTTGGAAGCAGGAAAGTATGAAAATTCAGTAGAGATAACTGCATGGCCTTCACCCAATCTAGTTCCTTCTATTGCTGTGTTCTTATCTTTGTTAAGTTAGAATACAAGTCAGTGCCATGCACAGTTTAGATAGATGCATAGACATGTATTATAGTCTATATACATGCACAGAGACAAACACACATACGCATACACCCACTTTGCAAAGAAGTCTAGATTATTGTCAGATAATACATTTGAGATACATAGGGAAGAAATGTACTTTCTTGTGCAGGTCCTCAATGATGCATCTCCTCCTGCATGACCTGAATCCATTGACCTGCTCTTTCCCAGTGCTATTTCCCTCTGACTTCTACCTAAGGGAGAGATTCATTTTGGAGAAATTGTTAAGACCCTGTTACTGGAGAACCTATTAAAATTATAAAGGCTAACTAACATTATTAATATTTTATGGTGATTTTCATATACGTATGTTTTCCTTTTCAGTCATTTCATGATGCATTTTCTCACATATCCCATGTAAGCTGCTAACGTAGAGAACCATTTTGAATACAAGTTCCAAAGCTCTTTTGAATTTGGCCATAATCACTCTGGAATCTGCAGATTTATAAAAACTGACTCAATTTGAAGTAGAAATCTGAGAGCTGTACAAATACAGTTTGTGCTGTGATATCCTTTCACAGTACAGTCTGTTTTAAAACCTGTAATGTAGACCCCCCTTTGGCAGAATTTCAGCTGCTTCATCCTCCTATATTATCAAAAGATTTTTTTTAAAGAATATACCAGAATATACAAGAATATACAAAGAACTCAAAAAATTAGACAATAAGATAACAAATAACCCAATCAATAAATGGGCCAAGGACCTGAACAGACACTTCTCAGAGGAGGACATACAATCAATCAACAAGTACATGAAAAAATGCTCACCATCCTTAGCAGTCAGAGAAATGCAAATCAAAACTACCCTAAGATACCATCTCACTCCAGTAAGACTGGCAGCCATTAGGAAGTCAAACAACAATAAGTGCTGGAGAGATGCGGGGAAAAGGGCACTCTTGTTCATTGCTGGTGGGACTGCAAATTGGTGCAGCCAATTTGGAAAGCAGTATGGAGATTTCTTGGAAAGCTGGGAATGGAACCACCATTTGACCCAGCTATTCCCCTTCTCGGTCTATTCCCTAAAGCCCTAACAAGAGCATGCTACAGGGACACTGCTACATCGATGTTCATAGCAGCTCAATTCACGATAGCAAGACTGTGGAACCAGCCTAGATGCCCTTCAATAGATGAATGGATAAAAAAAATGTGGCATTTATACACTATGGAGTATTACTCTGCATTAAAAAATGACAAAATCATAGAATTTGGAGGGAAATGGATGGCATTAGAGCAGATTATGCTAAGTGAAGCTAGTCAATCTTTAAAAAACAAATACCAAATGACTCCTTTGATATAAGGGGTGTAAACAAGGACAGGGTAGGGACGAAGAGCTTGAGAAGAATATTTACAGTAAACAGGGATGAGAGGTGGGAGGGAAAGGGAGTGAGAAGGGAAATTGCATGGAAATGGAAGGCGATCCTCAGGGTTATACAAAATGTCATATAAGAGGAAAGGAGGGGTAAGTCAAGAGAATACAAATGGAAGAAATGATTTACAGTAGAAGGGGTAGAGAGAGAAAAGGGGAGGGGAGGGGAGGGGAGGGGAGGGGGGATAGTAGACAATAGGACAGACAGCAGAATACGTCAGACACTAGAAAGGCAATATGTCAATCAATGGAAGGGTAACTGATGTGATACAGCAATTTGTATACGGGGTAAAAGCGGGAGTTCATAATCCACTTGAATCAAACCGTGTAATATGATGTATTAAGAACTATGTAATGTTATGAACGACCAATAAAAAAAAAAAAAAAAAAAAAAAGAAAAGACATTCTGGGTTGGGGATACGGCCAGTGGTAGAGCACTTGCTTCACATGGTATGAGGCTCTGGGTTACACACACACACACACACACACACAAAAAAAAAAACCCTCTGGATTATGTTTATTTTGTAAAGTGTAAGTATTAGTTGAACCTTATTTTAGAATTTTTGTCTTTAATTGGGCCCAGTGACACACACCTGTAATCCCAGCAACTTGGGAGGCTGAGGCAAGTTCAAATCTAGCCTCAGCAACTGAGTGAGGCCTTAAGCAATGTAGTGAGACCCTGTGTCAAAATTTTTTTAAAAAAGAATTTTGTCTTTAATATTCACAGTAGATAGTCAATTTTGTTGTTTTATGTCTACATAAAGGTCACAGAGCAAAGAAATTTAATCTATTTAGATACCAGTTGCTTGATGCTCCTTTATAGATATCTGTCAAAATAGTTCAATGACTGTGAGATGCTGTCATTTTTGTCATTTAAATCCAGATCCAATGGGGTCACTAATTATTATTTAAAAGGTACAGTCCAAGGTTTTTAACAAGCACCTCTAACTCTGGTGCTCATGCCTGCTAAAGCTATCTGTGATCCTTCGCCATCACCACAGAGTTTGTTAATATGTTTGCCTCATATTACCTGCACCTGTCTGATTTCACATCCAACACCTCTTCCTGTCTCTGCTAAGCTCCCAAATACTTTGACCCATCTCAACATGTCTATAACATCTTTTTTTTTTAATCTACGGGGCACCTCTGTAGTATTTATATGTCAATTATCTCTGCTTAATTACAAGCATATAGGAAAATTATACATGCCATAGTTGAATCTTGGAAGAGAATAAGACCATGCGCTCTGAATAGGAACAGAATAGATTTGGCTTTCCCTATTCTGAGCAGTGCATCTGTCACTAGAACCTTGGTGCTAGATGTTGAATGTGGAGCCCACCTCACTGCTGTCATTGTCTAATACACCCTGGCTCCATTCCGAAACCCCTGGTTGTCTGCTAAGAATTCAGGTCTCGGTTAGCATTCAGCTGTAGCCCAACATCATCCAGGTTGGGTGAGTTTGGGGATTTCTTTCCTGCTTTCTCTCTCTCTCTTTTTTTTTTTTTTTTTTTCTGGAGCTGGGGTGTGCTCTCTGTGTCCTTTGTGCTGGCTGAGTTAGAATAGCCATGTGGTCCAGATACTAGGTATGCTGGGGCATCTGCAAATTTCTGCTATATCTAGTGTCCATCTGGATCTTTCTTCTTTGATAAAGATACCATTTATTGTGATTTTCAGTTGGAAGATGTCTAACGGTCACATTGCTGAGTGCAGTTGAATGAATTAGGATTGTGGATTGTTGGAAGGGGGCCCAACAAGAAGTAATCTTCGTCACTTTTTCTCCAGCCACCAGAATTAGTTGTGAAGATTAAACAGTTGTGCACATCTGTGTCCCTTCCTGGTACCCTGAGATAAGTAACTCTGGGTTGAGACCCGGGAGGTATCTGTAAAGTACCACAGGTTGTGTGGAGATCATCTGGAGACAGGATGGCATAATGATGGCCTGATCCATTAGAGTAGGAAAAGGCCTTTGAAGGGCAAAGCCCAGGTGAAAGATCAAGAAACAGAACTTCATCTGGGACGGGGAAATGACATTCAAGCAGGAAAGGTATAATTTTGTGGATTTTTAGAAATTGTACACACCCATGTAACCCCCTCTTAGATTAATTGAATATATTTAACACCTTTGATGCTCCTTCCTCATCAATAATTGCCTTCTGGGTAACTGATTTTCTTATTTTTATATGCATTGATTCATTTTTCATTCTTTGGAATGTTATATAAATGATGTAATATACACTCCTGAATGTCTAGCTATCAATCATCAAAGATAAGTGTGAAATATATTTTTGCCAAAAGGTGATTTCAGGTCTGGGAAAAAAATACAGAAAAAAAGAGTTAAGATAACTTAGGACTGGCAGTGGATATTTTCATTGAGTTTTAATAGCTTCTTATTTTAAAATAGTTTGAGAATTGCAAGGTTGGAAAATTAAGCTCCTATTACCTTTCACCCATTTTCCTCCATAACAACATGATAACATATTCCATAAAAATATTGCACTGTGAAAAGCAGGAAATTAGTGTTAGTATAATATTGACTTGGTGGTCTGTACCTATTTAATCATTAAAATATAGGCATATTACAGTTTACAGGGGAAATTGAAATTTACTTGAAAGTTAAAATGCATCAGATTGAAAACCATAAAGAAAAGAGAGCAGCTTAGATTTAGAGAGAAATGGTTAGAATTGATAATTAAATTTGTATTCATCTGGAAAATACTTATTGAATACTTTTTGCAAGATGTTGTATGATGTGCTAGCAATACAATCCTTATATGCAATCCAACTTAAACTATAAACTTATAATATTTGGATGTTTTAATAATTTATTTTATTAAATGAGCTATTTCCTATAAAAGTTGATATAGTTTGATAGCATTTTTTGCATTTAGTAAGGTCTGGATTTACTTTATTATTCATAAAATTAAAAACTATTTCTAGTTGAGTATCAATCTATTTCAGTATCTTTTAGTAGCATGTATATTTCCTTCAAATTAAGGAATGAAATTAACTCTTGCTGGGAATCAGTAAGCAGGATGTCAAGATTAAGGTGTTTTGGTTGAAGGTGATATAGATATATGAAGGTGTTTTCTCTTGTTTTCATAATCTCTCTTATAGAATATCCCAGTATAATTTCCTAAGTATGAATTGACTCTGACTTTATCTTTCCAGGGGTCATTCTTCTCTCCAAGGCACAGTCAAGTCTTCCAAGGATATAGATGTTGAAAAGGAACAAATGAGGGTGCTTGAAGGAAGGACCAGTGGAGACATCCTTGTGTTAAACAGCCTCAGTAAAAGTTATGGAAGCTTTTTAAAGAAGACTATGGCTGTGCAAGATATTAGTTTAGGCATATCAAGAGGAGAGGTAGCAAAGCTTCTCTTTTTATCCTTTTCTGTTGTGAACCTGTATAATTCTAACTGCTGATCTGTTTGTGATGTTCTCAGAATAGCTGAAATCATGGCTATATTCAACCTTTACATTTCAGGAATTTTCACAATCATAGGAGAAAAACCAAAAAGAGGATCCATTGGCTCTTTCCATAGTGAAATCACTGTTGATTGATAACATTTGTTTTATTTCATAATTTTTTAAATTTTATGTTACTCAGTAGTTTTCAGTATGGTTTGGACTATGGTATGTCTTTTTAAAAAATTAGCTGTAGATAGACACAGTACCTTTAATTTATTTATCATTATGTGGTACTGAGAATCGAACCCAGTGCCTCACACATTTAGGCAAGCCCTGTACCACTGAGCTCCACCCCCAGCTCTGGGATATCATTTTATTAAGTGAAAGTATATTATAGTTAATAAAAGAAACTGCTTTTTACTCTCATTTTGACTTCAATACTTTTTAAGTGTACAGTTAAGCCCAACTAATAAAATGCTACTCTGGAAACCCAAAGAATATTTTTCATACACCATTGCAAGAGCTGGGAATTTTTTTCATGGCTATGGCATTAATTCTAGGAGAAATCTTTAATCAGAACTGACAGAAGCCATATAAATTGTCCCTGATTTGTACTTAATGCATAAAGGGAAATCAATTCTGGAAATGATTACCTTTAATTAACTGTTAAAAATAAAAGAGCACCTTGCATGCATATTGTTCCAAGCTCCTGAGAATTTCAAAGTAGGCTATATTGTTATCTGATTGGCACCCATTCCCTGCCTTTGAGAGGAGAATAGACATTTCAGATATGAGTATTCTGAGGGGGAAAAAGGCAAAGAGAACAGCCTAAAGCATTCTGGGAAAGACTATGATTTCTGGTAGAAAAGGAAAAATGGTAAGGATGTGTTTACTTATAGCTGTTCTTTCTACTGCTTTAAGACTGCAGTCTAACCTATTTTATTTGAACATTTTTCACCCTTGTTTTGAAATTAATTAAAATCAATATTAATTTGCTGCTACTGCTCTATGGTAGGTTTAAGCTAAGGAGTAAGTGAAAAACTTGAAAATATTCATAAGAATGATGATTTATGTATCTGATATGAGATGCCATATAAATTTGACTTTTGTGTTAGTCAACTTTTTGGTACTGCAATAAAACAGGGGAGATAATAAACTTATAAGAGAGGGTATATTTATTTGGGCTCACAGTTCCATAGGTTTCAGTGTGTGACTCATTGGCTCCTAACTTTGGGCTTGTGTTGGCTTATTACATCATGGCAGGAGCTCATAGAGGAGAAAGATCATTCAACTCATGGCCAAGTGCAAAAGAAGAAGGAATAGAAGGGAACAGGGTCCAAATATCCCCTTCAAGGGCACACCCTCAATGACCTGACACTATCCACTAGGCCCTACCTCCTAACAGACTGCACCTATTCCCAGTAGCACCAAGGACTAGAGACCAAACCTTCAACATGGAGGCTTTTGGAGACATTCAAGTTGCGAATTATTATAAGTTTTATATGCTAAGCTTTTATGAGCATCACAGTTTAGTCACTCAGATGGGAAGTAATTTGTAAAAGCCTTCAGAAAATAGAAATGACTGAGATATGAACCTGTCCCTTTAGGAATAACTAACTGGATAGGAAACCAAAGATCAGAAACACAGTATTACACTACAGCATAAGCTTTGTCCCAAGGCAGGATAGGATTAGAAGATGTATGAGTGGTACTGTCTATAGTGCTTTATATCTTAAAGAATGTGCAAGGAAAGTAGAAGGACAGTTGCAGGGGGAGAGCTTTATTTCAAAGGTAGCTTTATGGCTAAGCCTTAAAACAGAGATACCATCTGGTTGGCCTGGTGGTGGTATGCCTTGGAGCAGCCAGCTATGGCCTGACTGACATCAATGACATGGGACAGGCCTGGACTGAGATAAAACCATATTTCAGATATGGGTAATTGGGAGAAATATGGTAATTAAAGCAGGTGGCAATTCAGACAGTGGCATTTAGAGGACTGATGTAGAGTACTGTGATAGCTGGGTGTGGCATGCTGACAGAAATCCATAAGCAGTCACTTTCTAAGATCCCAGAAGCCAGGAAGCCAGTATATGAAAATAGATAGAATCACCTATTCATTCAAAAACTGTCTGGGAAGGAGATGGGCAAGAATCATATTCTCAGGCGCCATGTTGAATTCTCAAGCAGAGTATATACCTGGAAGCACAAGACTACATCTAGAAAAAAGAACCAGGAGGCCAATTTTTACATGGAATATATGATAGGATTGGACCAAGAAATAAGTTGATGTGTGTTAAGAGCATAAAACTAAGGGTCATCTTCTGAGTGTCAGGATTTGCATTGAGCTAGGAACGAATTTGTAACCTCTTCAGTACTCTTCAAGGAAGGTATACAGCTACAAGCAATATACATATGGAGAGTCAAAAATGAAATTTTTTAGAAAAAGCATTTTGGAATATACAGAAATGAATATCAAGAGCATAATTATTTCTACAAAGATATGACTTTCAAAGACCGTCATCTCTGCATAATTTGGGATAGTTAGCATTTACTTCTCATTCTTTTAAGTTTTCCATATATGAATTTACTTGTCTATAAGTGAATGCTATAGTTTTTATACTACTTAAATGCTGTGATGATCTTGAAAGTATTGTGTAAACCATAAAATGCTTTACAATGTGTGATTCTTTAAAATGTACAAATATCACATATCAATAATGTCAATTCAAAGTTGACTCAAAGAAAATGCATAATGTCATTATCATTATTTTTAACCTATTTTATTGAACTACATTTTTTTCCTTAGTGCTTTGGACTCTTAGGAGTGAATGGAGCTGGGAAGAGCACTACATTCAAAGTTTTGAATGGTGAAATTCCTCCAAGTTCAGGACATGCTGTTGTTAGGACTCCCATGGGGTAAGATCAAGATTTAATTATTTTGCTGTGCTGCCTAAGCAGGTAATAATCAAGCCCAGAGAAACCCCACATTCTTTCTGCCCTGTGGAATAAAGTTTGAAAGCACAATTTTCCTCCAAATTTATCTTCAAATCACCACTTCTCCAAAAGGGTAAGGGTGTCCATAATGTGAATGGAGCTCAAACCTGATAGCCAGAGCAAAGGGTCAGGGAGGTATTGTCACAAAGCAGCTGAGGGCAGACATCTCTGAGAGGCACCAGATTGCAGTTGAGATATCTGTATGTAACTCAGGTGAGCAGAAAATAGCCAAGGGTTGATTCTTCTTGCTTCTATGGATAAATCTTTCAATGTCCCCACCACCTCATTCTGTAATTCCTTCTGAACTGTGTGCTCAATTTGGAGCTTTTCCTCTGAGACCTGGGGACTTTGCTCCTCTTTCTGCCTGTATGTGGTGGCAGCATGTCCTCCTCTTTCCTGAGCTATAATCAGGACTAACATTTGTGGTTTTCTCTCTTCTACAAAGGGAGATTACCTGCTCCCCACTTTTTTGGGGCTGGATTTGCTACTTGATTCCTGTTCTAAATTTGACTTAATAGGAAACTTGGTTCAATATCAGACTAAACTCTTAATACTTTTAGCTTCACAGCTGTTTTCTAGTTATTCCTTCTCCACAAGCCACCCATGTGCACCCCCTGTGCATGTCCCCATATCCTAGTCTGTTCTCAATACTGTGCTGCAAGGCCCCAGGCATAGATCTTTTTATTTTCCTAGTATAGCAAACTCACTGTAATTTAATGATACATTTCAATTTCTATCAAATTATGAAATGAAAGACCTGTTTTCTGTGCATTCTCTGAAGGTCATTATATGACTATCCACCAAGTTATCATGAAGTTATTTGATTTCATAGGGTGTGCTGGGGATCAGAGAATCATTTCTACATAGATTTGGAGAAAATGTGCTTTCGATTTTTAACTTTTTTATGGCTTCAGATATAGTAATTGAATTAAAAAAAAAGGTTCAGAAATGTAATCATCCATCAATTAGCTACTTCTTCAAATCAACAAATATTCATTGTCTGCCTGTGTTGTGTCAGGGGAATGAAAATTTTTCCCTAAAATCCATTACTGATATTTGCGTATCTCCTGTCAGTTTAATTTAAAGAACCATACAACTAATTTTATACGTTTTCTCTGTGTCTGCTTGTGTGTGTATAAGTGTGGTTGTTTATGTGGAAAGACATATACATGCTTCCAATTCAGATAAGATTTAAAAGATTGTTTCATTTCACTTATACATTTTATAGTCTTCTTCTATAACTATGATTATAAGTTTAAGTTTTTCAAATTGATGGGCATGAAATCTCCCTTTTATTTGCACTTCATTGATTCTGTCTGAACTCGAGTACCTTTCCCATATATATTTGTTACATACCTTTCCTTTCTGTCATTTGCAATTATATCCCTCAACCTTTTGTGTGTATTGTAACTTTTTTGTTACTTAAAAATAAAGGAATTTATTACATACTCTGCTGAAATATAATCTTTTGTATGTTTTCCCTGATTTTTTTTTCTTTCTTCCTTCCTTCCTTCCTTCCTTCCTTCCTTCCTTCCTTCCTTCCTTCCTTCCTTTCCTTTCCTTTCCTTTCCTTTCCTTTCCTTTCCTTTCCTTTTCTTTTCTTTTTTTTTTTAAACATGGATTGAACTCAGGGTCACTTAACCACTGAGCACATCTCCAGAACATTTTATGTTTTTTATTTTGAGATAGGGTTTCACTAAGTTGCTTAGGGCCTAACTAAGTTGCTGAGGCTGGCTTTGAACTCAAATTCCTCCTGCCTCAGCCTCCTAAGCTGCTGGAATTACAGGTGTGCCTTACCATGCCTGACATGTTTTGCATGTTTTAAATATTTCTTTATAGTGGTACCTTGTGTTTTAATTTTTGCTTAAAAGGTACATATATAAATTCTCTGTTTCAGTTTAGTCCATTTGTTTTCTTTTCTGTGTTATTTATTGCTCTTGAATATTAAGAAATTCTTCCCTTTTTGAGGTCATAAGACTTTTCTCCATATTTTATTTTCCAAAGATTTTTTTTCTTATACTCATGTGTTTATAGTATAGTTGAAATATGTATTTCTAATATAGTAGAAATATAATTTGATTTTTCCCTATATAATTGGTATCTAAAATGTTTTCTCAAAAACATATCCTTGTCCACCAATTGGAAGCAGTTCTATTGTGTACCAAAATCTGATATTTAATACTTGGCTTCAAGTTCTTTCGTTTTATGAAGCATCCTACTGTAGGGGAGGAACAGATCTCTGCTCTTTTCTTCCTTAGTTCTTACATGGGTTCTTTGAGTACAGGAACCATATCAATACAAGGAAGATCAACAAGAGAAAAGAAGACAAGTTTTATTAATTTTGTGTGTTCTTAGGGATCTTCAGAAAAGTGAGAAGTCTAAAGAAATGGCCAAGAAAATGCCTTTGTGCATTTTAGACAAAGAATGATAAATTTGTGAATGAATGATAGGACAAAAGGATCTCTGGCTGAGAGTAGTTAGATTCTAGGGATTCACTAAGAGGCTCTTGGGATTGTAAAACCTAGTGGAAGATTAGAGTTGCAGCCGTAAGTTTATTTATTAGGCTCCTTACAATCCCAATGTCCAGTCTTTAATAATACAAGGTACTTTCTTGCCCTGGTGCAGGAAAGACATCTTTATAGCTTGTTGCATGTAGGAAAAGACAGGCCACAGGGCCCTTTCTGCAGTTACAATTCCTCAGGTGATTTCAGTTTGAAATTACCAATATACCAATTCAGCATATTTTGGGATGATGTATTCTGAGCTCCTCTAGTACATTGAATTACTTGGTCCTTTTCTTAGTTCATTTTTAGAATTGCTTGGAATATTTGGGGTACTTTTTTATTGCATACTGTTTTAAGAATATAATACTCTGCATAAAAAGTCACAATATTTGATTGCTAATCAATATTTTGGATACAATTGCATCAAGTTTATGGTATAATTTGAGGAGATACAACTTCATTATGATATTTTGTCCATCTTATCTTTGATGGTGATTTGTATAAATACTTGAACCATCTTAAGAACATTATTTAATTATGTTTTGAAATTTGCCTCATAAAATCCTTGAATATCTTCTTTTAATTATTCATCCCAATAAATTTTGCTTCATCAGGAGGTAATTCATCTCTTATTTCTTTTCTTTTCCTTTAAGCTTTTTGTTTCTGGTTAGATTTTCTTCTGGCTTAGGAGTTTTCTAGCTAACATTGCTAGTGAGTTTATGGGGTTTTGCTTTTGCCCCTTTTCTACCCTTTTGGATACCGCCTCCAGTCTGGCATTTATTCCATGGACCTTTAGGATAGAAACAGGCCTTCTATTGACAACTTATGTCTTCATCTCATGGTTACATACGAAAAAGAGCTGGTTCCCATTCACCGGTATCTTGTTCTAATTCTGCCCTGCCAATCCAGCCTGGAAGGTGAGCAACTTACTACTGACCTCTGACACCTTTGCTCAGCCATTTTCAATAAGATGTTAGGCTCTCTTACCAACTCAGGTAATCACATAATGAACCTGATTTTTGTCCCCTTACAACACATGTCAATTATGAAGGACTATTTGTCCCCATTACCTTGTAGGGGACAAATTTGTAGCTACTTCATGAAATTCAAACCTAGTACTCAACCACTAGTGGTTTTTAGATCCTTCTTCTAGCTTTCTGTTTTGTTTTGCATCCACAAAGGTGTGTATTTTTTATCGTGGCTATTTATTTTAGGTACAAGTTATGTAGAAGTGAAGAAAATAAAAGTCCTTTACTCATAGTTTCTGTGTGTAGTGGAAGAAATTTAGAATATTGTGTCTGTAATTCTACAATAGAATTTTAATTGACTTTATGTTACATTTATGGATCAATTTGGAATGAACTAATATTTTGACAATGCTATGTTTTTCTCTTCCATAAAACATGTATATCTTACTAAAGTAAATAATTTATTTTTAAAAATAATTTTTTATTGTTGGTTGTTCAAAACATTACATAGTTCTTGATATATCATATTTCACACTTTGATTCAAGTGGGTTATAAACTCCCATTTTTACCCCGTATACAGATTGCAGAATCACATCAGTTACACTTCCATTGATTTACATATTACCATACTAGTGTCTGTTGTATTCTGCTGCCTTTCCTATCCTCTACTATTAAAAATAAATTTAAAAGTCATTCCTTATATTCTATCTAGAATACAATGCCCTTGTCAGTAATTAATGAAATATTTGTCTCCTTTATCTCTACAGTAATACTTCCAATTTCAGTTCTTCTAGAATTATCAAAGCAATGTTAATTACAATGCATTTTCTCATTTAATAGTTATATTTCTATTTACTAAATATAATGATTTGAGAATTATGTACATACTGTTCATCAACTAAAATAATCATTATTTTTCAATTTTATTAACATTCTTATAAGGAATATCCTAAATTTACATCTTAGCATTTATACACATGAATAATTTTATGGCTCTTTTTTGATATATTTGTTATAAAGACAGTATTCATGATTATTTATGTCCCTACCTTTCTACAATAAATTTTATTTATTAAAAGCTTTATTTACTTATTAGAAACTTGTATTTCTTTTCTCTTTTTATATCTGCATATTTGTATTTCTATAAAATAATCTTAAAGTCTTCTTCTGACTTTTTTACTTTGAAAAGTCTGATATAATGAATTTCTTAGCAATTTAATTTTTTATTATTTATTTTTTAAACTATTAAAAGTCATCCTTCAAATTTGTTCTTCAACTTTTTTCTTCTTTGTATAGCTTTATCTTGATCATAAAACCACAATATATGATATCATTGCTATTATTCTATAATGACATATGATTTTTAATTTTGGGTTTTTCTCAAAATTTAGAATATTTTTAAATACTCAATAATTTTTTGCTGTCATATTTTTGAAAATATTTTTAAAAAACTATTTTTGAGGTATCATTTGCATATTGAAAAGAACATCTCAGTAAATTTTATACAATGAATAAACTTATATAATAATCAGTACTACCCTCAAGAAACAGAAGACAACTGTTACTTCATGAATGCCTTCCCATCACTTCTCATCAAGGGCAATCCGATTTTGATGCATTTATTTACATTTATTTATTTATTTTAACCCTCTTATTATTATAATTATTATTATATACAGAAATGCTCTAGAAGAGCCCATGAGGCCACCTCAGCCAACACCGGATAATGGCTGCGGTCCCAAAGGAGGTAAAAGGTTCCAACAATATCCCATCCCCTTTTTAAAATTCCTTGTTTTTCTCTAGCTCTTGCATATAAGAGAAAACACTGGACTCTTGAGTTTCTGAATGTGGCTTATTTCAATTAAGAGTATATTACTTGGGCTGGGGATGTGGCTTAAGTGATAGCGCGCTCGCCTGGCATGCGTGCGGCCCCAGGCTCGATCCTCAGCACCACAAACAAAGATGTTGGGTCCGCCAAAAACTAAAAAAGAAATATTAAAAAAAAATTCTCTCTCTCTCTCTCTCTCTCTCTCTCTCTCCTCTCTTTAAAAAAAAAGAGTATATTACCTTTTCCATCCATTATTAGCAAGTGACATAATTTCATGTTTTATGGCTGAATAAAAATTCACTGTACATATATATCACATTTATTTTATCGGTTCATCTGTCAGTGGACACCTAGGCTGGTTCCATAACTTGGCCATTGTGAACTTCACAGGTGTAAACACTGGAATGAAGGTATCACTATATTATCCTGACTTTAGTTGTTTTTGATAAATATCTGGGTTATGTGGATCCATTCCTACTCTTGAGCCCTTATCATATAGCTCCAAAAAGTGGTTGTACTGAATTGCAATTATATGGGCCAACATTATAGTTTATAATCTGGCAGATACACACCACACCACACACACACACATACACACACATATTATATACATATATATGGTAAAGAGGCCCCCATTCTATAGGCTCTTTTTTCATGCTCGTAATTGTTTCTTTTGCTGTGCAGAAACTTTTTAAATTTGATGCTATCCCTTTACTGGTTCTAGGTTTATTTCTTGAGGTATAAGAATTTTATCAAGGAAGTTGCTGCCAGCACCTATATGTTGTATTGTTGCTCCCAGGTTTTCTTCTTGCAGTTGCAAAGTTTCTGGTCTAATTCCTAGGTCTCTGATTGATTTTGAGTTGACTTTTGTGCAAGATGAGAGATAGGGATCTATTTTCATTTATTATTAATCAAATAGACCTAACATATGTGGAATATTTAATCCACCAACGACTGAATTGACTTTCTTTTCAGTGACACATGGAACCTTCTTTAAAGCAGACCATATTTGAGGACACAAAGCAAATCTTAGCAAATACAAAAAAAAAAAAAAAGTCCCTAGACAAATCTTAGTACCTTATCAGATCATAATACAATGAAGTTATCAGATCATAAAAGAATGAAGTTAGAAATAAATAACAAGATAAAAATCAGAAACCATTTTAACAGATGGATATTGAATTGTGCACTTTTGAACAGTGAATGGATCATAGAAGGAATCAGTGGAGAAAAAAAAAATCTCTGAGAAACAACAGAAATACCATATATCAGAATCTCTAGGACACTTTGAAAGTAGTCCTAAGAGGAAAGTTTATAACATTCAGCCTGCATAAAATAATGAAAACAGAAACAGATCCAAAATAAACAATCTGTCATATCTCAAGGCACTAGGAAAGCAAGAACAAACTAATTCCAAAAGAGTAGAAGACAGGAAGTAATTAAGATCAGAACTGAAATTAATGAAATTAAGAAGTAAAAAAAAAAATGTCATCCAGGTGAGGTGGCACATACCTATAGTCCCGGCTACTTGGGAGACTAGGACAAGTGCATGGTGAGTTCAAAGTCAACCTCACCAAAAGTGAGGCACTAAGCAATTCAGTGAGACCCTGTCTCTAAATAAAATACAAAATAGGAATGGGGATGTGGCTCAGTGGTTGAGTGCTCCTGAGTTCAATCCCTGATATCCCCACCCCCATGCATAAAACAAAACAAAAAAAAAAAAAACAACAACAACAATGCCACATTACAAAACATCAATAAAACAGAGAATTCGTTTTTTGAAAATAAAAACAAGATTGATATACATTATTTTGATATTTTAAAATGTAACAGTATATTATATTAAGGCAAATGTTCTTGCAACTAAAATTCAGGAAAAAAAAAAGTAGAACTTTAACAGTATTGACTTGGAAACCATTCTGTTTGTCCCAGTTTGGGCCACACCCTTCCCATTCAAATGACTATGGTTCTGTCACGCAATAATGAATCAATTGCAAGATATCACCATTAGCTTATTTATAAAAAGAATTTGATATGATCTCTAATTCTCCCTCTCAAACTCCACATTCCCCCCACCCGCCATCCTTTATTTTTCCATATGATCTAACTATTGAAGAACCTGGGCCATTGGACTTGGAGAGTTGCCCGAGTGTATAGTCATGATGAAGTTTAGCATGTTTCTCCGTCGTCCTCTCTATTTCTTGAAAGTTCAGTTGGATCCAGAGATTTATTCTGGCTCAGTTTCAAACCTTTGACATGTCTAAATAGGACAGATGATCTCTTCCATCAAGAGACACATAGTATATGTTTCTTGTTGTTCTTGTTGTTTGTTTGATGCTTTGGTGAATTAATTGCCAAATGGTGATATTTTAATTCTTGTTTTTATTTACTAGCTAGAAGAATTTTACGAGAAGGTACTTGAATTGTATTTTATTTGGTCACCTAGAGGAAAGAGACAAGATATGTTTGGAAAGATATTTTTTTTTATTGTTTTTTGTTTTCTATTTTTTTGTGTGTGTGTGTGTGTGTGATAATCAATTGATTTCTAGTCATTCCCAGAAAGTACATAATTCTGGATTTGTTCTGATAGAATTAGAAAATATCACAAACGTTATCTTGTGATTTCTTATCTGTTTTGTCTTTAGGATAGCTCTTGTCCTTCCTCTCCCCATCTTCCTCTGGTTGTTTCCTCATTCATATTCTAGAAATAATAATAATTTATATATTTAAATGAAGGCTCAATGATATCCCAGTTTGTCCAGCAATAGATATGTAATTGTCATGTAAGAAATATCTCTTTTCTTAACTTACATGAAAAAAGTTGCATATCTGAAAACAAATCTATTTTACTCCAAATGCTAGTTTATAGCTATTTACTGCTGTCTGTGGTCTGTGAGTAGAGAATGCAGTTATACTTTTGTAGTCTATGTCAATATATAAAAACAACTTTAAGAACTAGGTATTGTCTAGAGCAAAAACAGAATTTATTTGTTGAGTGAGTATTTGAGATTTATATGTATAAAGCCAGCATGCTGCTTAATATTCTAAAAGAGAAGCACACTGTATGGAATAGAATTTCTCTTTGGTGTTATGTTGTGGATTTTTCCCTGTTGTCATAGAGATAAGAAGTAAGAGGGTTTTTTTTATTGATTGAGGAAGCATTTTATTTTTATTTTTCTAACTCCCTTATGTACAAATACATATGGACAGAAAAGTCTAAACTTTAAAAATAATTTTAAAAAAACAGGTTTATTTTTCCATATCTGGAAGACTGACTCTCTCCTTTATTATTCCATTCCATCATTTGTAAAATAATTGGAAAATGAAATTCAAATAACTGCTCTTGAAAGGAAGAATAAATTTGCATCCACATAATGGTCCAAGAGTCCCTTATTATGCTACATATCTGTGTAATTAGTTTAATTATAACTAAATCACACTTGCATTAATTATATTTTTAACCTTGATTATTTGTAATGTTAATTGCACATTGGTATTCAAGGAATTAAATAGGTAATTAGAAGCACAATGGAATTTTTAACTGCTTTGAGAGCTGGAATATACCTTCCTGCCCATGAAGCTCATAACTGATTGCTACTTAATTGAAACACATCAACTCAGTCGTTTATTATATTAAGGTTTATTTTGTCTCTTCTCTGAGGTTATATTATATAAAAGTGTTCTTTTTGCTTTCTTGTTTAGTTTACTAATTTCTGTGAACGAATATTCTCAAACTTGAGAAAATGAATATGTACAATGAAAAGAACTCATTGCAAAAGGTCTGATTTTGTTTAGAGTATTTCATAAGTTCCTGATATGATAGTGTTCACAAATTGACAAGACTTCTGTCCCCAAATCCCATGCATTTTTATTTTGTCATAATAGTGTTAATATTTTGGATTAGGATTGCCATAGATCAAGACGTATACTGCCCAGTTGGTCAGTTTCCACTCCTCTTTATTGATTCCTTTACTGGAGCTCTGAGATGTTCAGGTTAACTGGTGGATCTGGAAATCATTGGAACCTGCAGCCCCTGGATCAAATAAATGCTAATTGCAATGGTCATGATTTACTGTGACTCTATATTATTTACCAAAGCATTAATTAGGGGCTCTACGTTTTTGATCTTATTTCATAATCCCAATGACCTTGGAACAAGGATGCCATCCTAAGTTTATTGACGATTTATCTAAGAATAGGAGAATTGTACCATTTGCCAAAGTCAAACTTCTAAAGACTGGTGGAGGGTTTGAGTCCAATTTATTTATTTTTTTTTAACTCTAAACCACATGTTCTTCCCAACTTTTCCCCCCTCCCTTAAAAGAGAAAATTCTCCAAATAGCCACTTTGTATAAGAGAGAGAACATAAAATGTGTGAAAAGGAACAGACAAATATATTATAATGCAAATTGTCACATACCAAAACAACATGTATCTTTATAATAAATGTTGTTGTGATTATCTTTGCTTAAAAATTCAAACACTCATAAACTGGGTTAAAAATGACTTTTAAATTACAATACTTATAGTGGCATTTGGATAAAACAGTGGCAATCTGTCAAATAAAAACAAAACAAAAATACATAAATATATTAATATCCTTTTAAATAGAAGTTAATGTGAAGGTATATTTAAGGCAATAACTTTGCATTTGAATGGAACCACCATTTAACTCAGCTACCCCACTCCTTGGTCTATACCCAAAAGGACTTAAAATAAGCATTCTATAGTAACACAAACATACTAATGTTTATAGCAGCTCAATTCACAATAGCTGAGCTGTGGAACCATCCTAGATGCCCTTCAATAGATAAGTGGATAAACTGTGATATGTATACATAATAGAATATTACTCAGCATTAAAAGATAATAAAATTATGGTATTTGCAGGTAAATGGGTGGAGTTGGAGAATATCATGCTAAGCAAATAAGCCAATTCTAAAAAAACAAAGGCCAAATGTTCTCTTTGATAAGTGGATACTGATCCATTATTGGCGAGGGGTGGAGGGATAGGAAAAATGGAGGAACTTTGGGTAAAGTGATGAGAGAGGAGGGACGGGGTCATTAGGGCAGGAAAGATGGTGGAATGAAATGGACATCGTTACCCTAGGTACATGTATGACTGCAAATATGGTGTACATTGTGTACAACCAGAGAAATGAAAAATTGTGCTGCAATTGTGGACAATGAATCAAAATGCATTCTGCTGTCATATATACCTCAAATTCTATATGTGAAATACATAGCATGAAAATGTTCAAGATAAACTCTCAGAAAATTAGAAAGCGAATGAGAGGAAATAAGTAAACGAAAGACCTTAGCTTTTTACTCTTATTATCCAAAATTTAACGAAATAGAATATATATGAAGAATGTGATTAATGTTATCAACAAATAAATAAGTTTGAACACGATATAGAAATCTTATATAAAAGTCTATTTGTGAAGTTCTAGAATAATTCTCATTAAAACAAGCAACAAGAAATATGCTATCAACATTATTATTTAGAATTTTTTCTGGAGTTTAAATTCCTGTTTATAAGAAATAGTTAAGAAACAGTATGAATATTTATAGTATTATTTTGACACATGATAGACTTCAAATGCTGAGGAAAATCAATTAAGAAGTAATTTTAACTATGGTGGCTGGATCCTCTCAAATAAATAAATATACTCAAATCAAGAGCTCTCTACATGCCATCAGTATTAAGAGATATAATGGAAAGACAATTACAACAGCATATTTGCACACACATGAAGTTCCTATGAATAATGTTAGATAGAAATATGGTCTTCCTCTGTGCTATAATCTAGATAACCTTTTAAGAATAATAGGTATAATTGATTAAATAGTGGTGTATACACACAGTGATGTGTATACATAGTGCTGAATGGAAAAAATTAATAGTCTTTTATTCTCCACCAAATTTTATAAAGTAATGTAATTGCTATTGAAGAAGGTCGGAGGAGATTTAACACAGAAATTCTGAATAAATAGGTGCGTCTGTCTAATCATGACATTTGGAAAACCAACAGATAGCTAATTGCCCTAAGATATATTTCAATGCACTGTATTGTTTTTGTAATAAAATAGTGACTTTCTGAATAGATAACTTAATCAATGGGATTGGAGAGAGACAGAGACAATAAAAACAAGGTGATTTATTAATTTCACATTAGTTCAAAAGGAAAAGGAGGAAAATAAGTTGCAAAATTTTTCTAAAACCAGTATTTACTGTGACCCCCCCCCCAAAAAATTAGAAACCATGTTAATAAACATTCTTTATTCAATGAGGACATTTAAAACATTCAATTATTATGAAACTCATAACATAGAATATGGGTACATTTAAATGTGCAGTTTAAATATATATATTTAAATGTGCAGTTTAAGATTTTCCATAAGTCAAGACATTAAATTTTAAAAATAATAACAAAATTAAATAAGATGATGTTGATAGACAACATGTAAAATAGTTTATAAAGTGATGATGAACAGGCAATAACAATAAAAAGTGGACATAAGACACAATAATTGAACACAATATGAAAAAAATGAATAATCAAATGCCAAAAATATTTGTCATTATTAATATAAAAATGTGAACCAAACAATAGAGGTATGTATTTCATGAAGAATAGCAAAATAGACACTGCTCTATGAGTCTCTTTGGAACATGAATAATTAAAACTTGACTGGAGTTCAGCTTGACAACATGTATAATAAGTGTTTGAACTATTAATATTCCTTATAGAAATTTATGACTAGAAAAATAATTGAAACTTGAGTAAAAGTTTGAATGAAAATACATTAATTCTAATCTTATTTATAATATCAAAATGTTGGAAGATATTATGCTTCTACTATGTATTTGATAAGCACATTGATTACAAAACTTTTCCATGAAGTTACTTGATATTTAATGTATTCAGGTGGAAGGCCACAATAACTGAAAATGCGCCTATTAACAGATAAAAATTAAGCAAAATTACTTTATAAGTGCTTCTCACTTCTCTGGTGCTGCAAGAAAGAAGGGAAATTCCTATGTGTTGTGAAATAGGAAGATCCTGAGGAAGCAGAGAAACTTCTTGGGCTTATGTTGTGTTTGCTAAGAAAGGGGCAGATCAGATGTGGGTTTGTGTGCTTGAGATGGAGCTCTAATGTCCCAGAGTGTGGAGGACCTACTGGAGGTTTATACTAATCTGAACCCTATATAAAACTAGGATCATTGAAGATCTGCATTTGTATTGAAATATCTTTACATGGACATAAATGATGCAGAGAAAACTTGTTAGTTTCAGTTGAGTTTCAGAGTTTAAAAGAAAAGGTCTCCCCTGGAATCTTGAAACTTTATTCTTAAAACTGTCTATGGGTTGAGAGTTTAAATTTAACTACGTGGGGTCAAGGAGCTGTACCTTCCCCTACCCAAGCATATAATAAAGATGGGCTTGAGGTCATTCCACAAAGTATACATATTTCTAAATATGTGTTACATGATAAATATATATATATACTTTTTATTTGTAAATTAAATGAGTGAATTTTACATAAATTGGATTCAGACCCTATGGGAACCTATGAGAAGTAAGTACAAATCTTCTTTGAAAGGATGCTCTTACAATCCTTATAGAGGACTTTCAATTAAATGAACAAAGATGCTCATTAAAATAAATGGCTGTCCTCTATGGATATAAGTTAATATTTACAACAAAAGGGAGTATTTTCACACTAAGATTGCAATGTAAGAGAACTATAGTTACAAGGTTGTATAAAGCACGTTATGTGATAGAAAATTTGAAGAATGCATGCTTTCTAAGACTGAAAAAGATGGTCATTGAAATTAAAAAGAAAACCATAATGATTATGTCAAAAAGAAATGATACACTGCTATGGAAAAGATAATGCAAGTGAGATTATTTGAAATATGGCAGATCGAAAAAGTCCAACATAACTAATTAGATTTCTCAACAAGAGAATGGAAACAATGAGAAGGAGGTGAGAATATCCCAGCGTTAGTGAAATAGATGATTCCTTAGAATAAAAAACATTATATTTCTCTAGCATAAAGAGTAAGATGATAGTCATACCTAATTGTAAAACTGAAAATTCCAATGACAATCTCTTTTTTTTTTTTTTTTTTTGCATCTGAGATTGAAATCAGGGGCACTTGACCACTGAGCCACATCCTCAACCCTATTTTGTATTTTATTTAGAGACAGAGTCTCACTGAGTTACTTAGTGCCTTGCTGTTGCAAAGGCTGGTTTTGAACTCATGAACCTCCTGCCTCAGCCTCCTGAGCCATTGGGATTACAGGTATAAAGACAATCTTTTTAAAATAGAGATGGAAGAAAAGACATCACAGCAAGGGAGTAAAAATTATACTTATGCATGTTCAGAGCATCAGCTACTAGCCATTTCTGTTATTTAAAATTACATTTGAATACATTAAAAATAAATAAAATTATCAATTTAGTTTTTCAGCAGCACTAGATACAGTTCAGGAGCTCACTACCTGTTTGACAGTGCAGATCAGACCACATCCACTATTACAGAAGGTTCAATGCAATAGCACTGAACTTCTTAGCACCAAGAGTATAAACAGAATCCAATGGAATAATATCATATGTAAAAATGCATTGCTATGTCAGCAGTGTTATATCTTTTTTAAAAAATTAATTTGTTTTAATTAGTTATACATGACAGTAGAATGCATTTATGCACTTTGATATATCATACATAGATGGGATATTTCTCATTTTTCTGAGTGTACTTGTTGCAGAATCATATTGGTTATATAATCACATATGTACAAACAGTAATAATATCTGTTTCATTCTACATCTTTCTTATCCCCTCATTTCATCTTCTCCCCTCCCATCACTTCCCTCTACCTAATCTAAGGTAATGCTAATCTTCCCTTGTGCCCCCTGCCCCGCCTTATTGTGAATTAGCATCAGCATATTAGAGAAAATATTCTGCCTTTGGTTTTGTGGGATTGGGTTATTTTGCTTAGAGTGATATTCTCTAACACCATCCTTTTACTGGCGAATTCCATAGTTTCACTTTAAAGCTGACTAATATTCCATTGAGTATATATGCCAGTGTTATATCTTGGTGGAAAATTATAGGTAATTTTTATTTGTCCCTTACTCCTGACTATATTTTCCAGATTTTTTACCAGGATCCTATATTAGAATTTGAGACAATTAAATAGTGCATAGTACAAAAACTGTTCTAAGATATAAACTTTTGTTATTGTATTTTCAGGATAGCCTTTTTGGAGCTTACTCTGTTTTAAAGTACACAACTGGGAAAGATTTTAGCCTTGTATCTTCCTTTCTTAAGTGACCACCATTATAGAATTCATGTAAGCGATAACTATTAACTGCTTTAACACCACCAAAATGCTAAGTATTATGGCCATAATACTTAGATACTTATTAATTACTTTATATAAACCAATGTAGCACAAATATAAAAATACATGGAACACATTTATTGCCTATCCTCTTTAGACTAACATGGATCACAAATTAGATTTAAGTCATAACCTCACTAACTAGGGGCTACTTGACAATTTGTTTTTCTCCCATTTTAAATTAAATGTCATTTTAACAACACTAATATAGAGTTAGGAAAATAATGAAGGAAAATCTTCTGTAATTTTAATTAAAATTGATTTTCATTCTTATAGTCCCCAGTTTTGAAAAAATTCTAGCTATGTATGTATGTATATGTGTATATATGTATGCATCATAATTTATCTGCACATATGTGTGTATACTTAGTTGCATACACACACTCATATGTTTGAAGTAATAGTATAGTTTCTCATACATTTCACCCAACTTTCAATTTACATAACATTATATGTTTTCAGTACTTCTGTGCAGTCTTCATATTAATGCCTACCTTATGTACTGTGTCATTTCTTTCTCCCACATTCTCATGTGATTTTTCCTTTCTTGGAACACAGTACCACCTAGTTGAAAAACTGTTGTTATATCAATGACATTGGTGTCTATTCTATGACATGACTAAAATATAGCACAGGATATAAACCAAGAGAAGGCATCTGTGTTTGACTCTAAGCATTACCTTCAGTGGGCACAATGCAGAACATCCCTGTACATTATGTTCATTACTGATGCTGTCCCAGACTTTCAGGGGAAGCTTCCGGAATGTGGCATGTAAAGAGGTGTTCTCAAGTCGAGACTGGATATTCTCAGTTTTGCATATATGCTATTTGCCCATGTTTGCTTCATGTCTGCAAACATATTGCCTGAGGCATGGTATCTGTCATCCAGGATATTCTCCATATCTCTTAAAGACTGACATGGTTAATGCACAAGTTGGATTGCGGTTTCTTTTTAATGGAAAATATTTTGTGTGTATAGCAACCTGCTCACATCTCATAGCTAGTGTGTAGTCTAATTTCCTCTCATTGGAACTTCATCCTATACCAATAAATATCTTCCTGTGTTCCTATTACTGATGTGCCAGTATAATTAAATCATTTTAGGTAATCAATTTCATTACAAAGTGATATTAGAAAAATTCTGAAGGTCCCCTGGCAAAGAAATGTCCCTAAGCATTTTGATAATTAAAGGATAATGTTCACTGAAGAGGGATATTGGAACCAATTCCTTCCCTTCCCAGACATTGAAATACAAAAGCCAAGTTGAGATCTTGGCTTATTGTAGACCAAGAATCTGTATATTTATAATACTCTTCCAATCTTTAATGACTAGAAAAGGCTACTGGGAATGGAGAATGATAGGAAACACCAACATGAGACATTTTAACTTGGGACAAAGATTTTTAAATGTCAAAAGCAATCTCAAAGTTACAGCTAATACATTTTGCTGTCTGAGAGTTCAGGTGTCAACTTCTAATCTTAAAATTAGCATTAGCATGTTGTCTAAGCTCCAGAGCACTTCATGGAAAGTCTTCTTTGTGAGACCTTATCTTTATTTCAGATGTTCCCATCACATAGTAACTAAGCTGTCCCCACCACCAATGTGCAAGTCCTCTAATATGATGAGGTTTCTGAATGCCCTTGTTGACATAGTTTCTATAGTCCCCATTTCCTAGAACTGAACTCTTCATCAATGTCAAGTATGCATGAGTCTACTGATATTCAAAAAGGTAGAATTTCATCACTTTGTCTTGGTATTGAAACTTAGCCACATCTCTATCAAAATATCAAGTTGTATTTCATGTTTTCACTGGTGACTTTGTTGTACTGTAAACTCTCTATAGATGTATACCGTGTCCTCCTTTTGTATCCATGAGGGATAGTATCCAGGATGCCCCAAGATATAAGAATTTGTTGACAGGCAAGTTTTTACAATCTACCTTTTGTATCCATGAGTTCAGCATCTGTAGATTTAGCCAATGGAGGGTTACATGCTATGTAGTTAGATCTATGATCCCCATTTGGTGGAAAACATGGAGGTAAAACTCACAGATACAGAAGAGTCAACTATTTTAGTTTATCAATAAACAATTCACACATTTATTTTGTAGGTAGAGACTGTGACCAGAGAGGTAAAAAGCCTAGATTTGGTCATATAGTTTGAAGTGAGTAGCAACTAAATCTTCTCATTGTCATCACTCTTTCATCTCTGTTTTTAACCTTTAACATTTATGAAATAAGTAAAAAATAAACATCTTGTATGGCCAGACTGATGATCACTCTCAGGTCCCAGCTTCATTTTCAGTGATGAAGACTAGTTAGGAGACTGGCTGTTTGCCTAGTGTAACTATACTATGACTAAATGATTCTAATATATTTCAGAGTCATTATTTATCTCATGCTAATTCTAAAGACTTTGGCTCCCTATATGAAATATACATACACATGTCATGTCAAGGGCAACAGTTTGGTGTTAAATGTCCCCACAGTATCTCATATGAAAGGTGGTACTTTTCTAAGATGGTAGCATCTTTAAATGGTATGACCTAGTGGGTGTTCCCTAGGTCATCGAGGGTGTTCCCTTGAAGGGGATTGTGGGGGAAATGCATTCTCAAAGAAAACAAATAACTCTGTCTGCTTTCAAAAAACTACAAAAAAAAAAAAAAAAAACACCAGCGAATGAACAAAACACCACTTTGTTGTTTAACATCTCATAGGAACAATTAATATTATTGAAAATCCAACTTCCAAGATGTCTTTTGATGATTGGAGGTGAGATGACTTTCAGTGAGATTTTCATTTTCAGTTATTCAAATGTTTTTGTGACTACCTTGTATGATTTATTTATACCTGTTCTGAAATGCTTAGGAACGCCTTCCTCAAATCAATAGGGGTATTTATCCAAGGTAAAAATTCCAAGGTAAAAATTTACCCAAGGTAAAAATTCCAAGGTAAAAATTTACCCAAGGTAAAAATTTACCCAAGGTAAAAATTGTTTTTTGTTTATGAATCAATCCTTGGTAGAATTTTATCATGTTTGGAAATAAAGAGTGAGAGAATTTCAAAAGCAACGCAGTGAGATCTGTCTCTAAATAAAATACTAAATAGGGCTGGAGATGTGGCTCAGTGGTCAAGTGCCCCTGAGTTCAATCCCTAGTACCCACCCCCCGAAAAAGAGAGTAAGAGAATTTAAGTGTGTATTTAAAAAATCCATTTATCCCAATATTATTTATGTAATAGTCTATTTTTTCTTTACTTAAAATGACTCCATTTACCACATAAGGTATTAGTGATGTTTATACATACTCAAATGCATTTGTGTGCTTTTAATTGTGAATTTGCTTACATTTTCTGACAGTAGGGCTACCACATTTTTAAAAACCATACAGTGATTTTATAGAAAGACAAGTGCCTTCATCATTAGTTATCACAATTTTCCTACATCAAAACAAAGATCAATATAAAGGAGTTTAAGAACATTGAAAAATTTGCAAGATTGAGCTTCTCTTTCCCGAGTGTTGCCAGACTTTCCACTTACTACATTTTTCTCTTGTTGACTTGACTAAATTTTAACATATCGTTTTCGTCAGCTTTTTCACTGCTGTGGCTAAAAGACCCAACCAGCACAATTGTAGAGGGTGAAAATTTTATTTGGAGACTCACGATTTCAAAAGTTTAAGTCCATGGACAGCAGGTTCCATTCCTTGGGGCTTGAGGTGAGGCAGAATATGGCAGAAGAGTATGGCAGAGGGAAGCAGCTCACATGAAGACCAGAAAGCAGAGACTCTACTCTCCAGATACAAAATATATACCCCTAAGCCATGCCCCCCAATGAACCACTTCCTCCAGCCACACTCCAGTTACTGAGTAGTAACTGGGTTACTACTCAGTTAATCCCAGCAGGGATCAATTTACTGATTAGGTTAAGGCTATAATCCAATAATTTCTCCTCCAAACCTCCTTGCATTGTCTCACATGTGAGCTTTTGGTGGACACTATATCTAAACCATGACACATCCTACACATTTCTTATTATGTTTAGCCTTTCACATTTTATATCATTTTTGATACTTCTAGACTGGTCTTGTTCCTCTATTGTATAGTTAATTGGTTTTTGATCATCTATAATATTTAATATTGTTTTTTAAACTTGTGACCAAATACTTTATTAAATTTTTTTATTTGATTAATTATTTCTTATCTTAATAACTGTACTTTCAAGACAAACATAAAAGATGTTATTACTTCCTAATTTCATGTATATATATGAAATATATATCCATATCTATATGGAATTATGGTTTATATAAATAATATCCACACTTTAACCCTGATTAATATATGTATGTATATATATACATACATATATATGTATGTATGTATATATATATATGTGTGTATATATATATATATATATATATATATATATATATATATAAATGATATGGTGAGGCCCTGGGTTTATTATCCAATACTGAAAAATTATATATATATATATATTTGGTTTTGTTGCTTTTGGTTTTTGTTTTGTTTTTTCTAAGTTGAGGACCAAACTCAGGGCCTGTGCATGCTAACCAATACTCTGCCACTGAGCTAAATACCCAATCCCTATTTATATACATTTATAATTATCTTACTTGATTAACTTTACTAGAATTTGCAGAATTATGATTATAAACTAAAGTTGGAATTAATATTTTTTACCAAGTTCTGTCTTTTTCAGAATTTATACTTAATGAATTAATGCTGATAATGCTGGTAATCCAAATTGTGAATTTTTATTTTTCAGTATTGGATAATGTACCCAGGGCCTCACCAAATCCTAGACAAGCACTCTACCATTGAATAATATCCCTAGCCCTTTTTATTTTATTTTGAAGCAGGTCCTCTCTAAGTTGCCCAGACTGGCCTCAAACTTGCAATCCTCCTGCCTCAGCCTCCCCCAAAACTGGAATTATAGGTGTGCACCACTGCACCCAGCTAAATTATGAATGTTAATTAATAATTGTGTTCATCATTTGAACTAATTTAAAAGGAATACATATGGAATTCATTTTTAAAAACAATGAATGTATAAACTAGGAATATACACACACCTGAGTTCACTCAGAATTTAATATATATAGGATTATGGTTTCTGTAAATAACATCCTTAGTTGAGCCCTGAAGTGCTATGACCTTTTATTTCTTGCTTAGATTTTTGCAATTCATTGTCTTTGTTCATTTGCTCTATTTCCTGTGGATTAACTCTCCTTTACAATCCATTTAAACACACCATTTAATCTATCAACTTGATTCTCTTGAAGAGATCATGAGTGTCTGCAGCCTTTGCTCCAGACTGTCTCTCTTCAAGTCAGCTGTGCAGTTGCAATTCATGTGACCTTCAGTTGTCACTCTGGGAGTCCTCTTGTTCTCTCTTAATTAATTTTATATTTCCTGATTCAGTTTTTTCTCTCTTGGTTTACCTTGTACTGTAATTTTAATTTTTTTAAGAACAAGCACTATGGGCTGGGGTGGTGGCTCAGTGGTAGAGGGCTTGCGTAGCACATGAGAGGCACTTGGTTGGATTCTCAGCATCCCCTAAAAACTAAATAAATACATAGAATAAAGATATTTTTAAAAAGTGAAAAAAACAAGCCCCCAAACCTTCATAAACAAATAGGAAGTAAGTTTCTTGAAAACAGTATTCTGAAACTATCTTTCTCTCTCCATATCTGTTGGGTAGTTTGGATAGAAAATTTTAGTTGAGAATTCATATTCCTTAAGATCTTTAAATGCATTTTTTCATTATGAATTTAGGATTGCCTTTGAGAGATTGGGTACCATTATAACTTGATTAGTTTTTATCTGGAAGCATTTAGGATCTTTGTCTCTGAGTCTTTTAAAAATAATTTTATTAGTACAGTATAGTTATACATCACATCAGATTCATTGTGACATAATCATAAGTGCATGCAATATAATTTGCTCCATTTTGGTCCCCAGTACTTCCTCTCTTCCTCCCTTCCTCCCTCCCCTGATCCCTTCCTCTACTTCATTTTTTTCCCTTTTATTTTAAATTAAGGCTTTGTACATGTACATAAAGGTGAAATTCACTGTGGTATATTCATATCTGTACACAGAACAATTTGATCCTTTCCTTAAATTTCATGACTGTGTGCCTTGGCGGCTTTTTTCAGCTCTTCTCCTTCCTCCTTTCAATATATTTTGCTTGGCTTTCTATGGGTCCAAATTTACTTCCTTTGGTTTTTAAGAGATGTTTTGGCTATTTTATAATTTTCTCACATTGTGTTCTCTAATCTGATTTTCTTCATTCATCTTCTATTATTCTGTTATTGTGTCCCTTAGAACTAAAAAAAAAAAAAAAAGTCTCTTCAGTTTTCAACCTCTTTATCTTTGGGCTTCTTACTTTCTGGAAGATATTCTCAAATTTACCTTTCAACTATTTATTGAGCATATAATTTTAATCATTTTTAAAATATTTCAAAAGTTCTTTTTTATATCTTTGATTATGTATTTTTTAAACATTGGTATTCTATTTTTTTGTAAATGCAATATTATTTCATTCTCCTTTACATATTATATTATCTTTTTTTTTAAAGAGAGAGTGAGAGAGAGAGGGGGACAGAGAGAGACAGAGAGAGAATTTTAACATTTATTTATTTTTTCTTAGTTCTCGGCGGACACAACATCTTTGTTTGTATGTGGTGCTGAGGATCGAACCCGGGCCGCACACACGCTAGGCGAGCTCGCTACCGCTTGAGCCACATCCCCAGCCCCTTATATTATCTTTTAAAGTAATTTCTTTGCTTTACTTCTGCTACCTCCAAGTTTGTGGGTTTTTAAAATGGTGCTCCTGCCATATATCTCCTATAATTAACTAATACTCCATGATTATTCACTTCTACTTAATATCTGAACATTAAAACTTTAATGACAATTGAGTATATGGCTAGGGCTTATTGACTGGTTTTACTTTTGGGCAAGACATCATTTTGATATAATTTAGTGAAGTAATATACATGTTTGTTCTCCTTCAATTAGATATTTAAATTTACTAATTAAAAAATACCCTTGCAATTCCTGTGATTCAGGAGTCTGAGATAGGAAGATTGCAAGTTCAAGGCCATTCTTAGCAATGTAGTGAGGCACTAAGGGACATAGTGACCCTTTCTCAACATTTAAACAAACAAACAAATAAATAAATAAAGGGCTGGAGATGTATCTCAGTGTTTAGGTTCCCCTGGGTTCAATCCCCAGTACCAAAACAAAACAAACAAACAAACAAACAAAACAAACAGATAAAATAAAACTCTTTGCATTGCCCTTGTGGCCCAGTTGATCATGTTGTATCCCTTTGCACTTTCCCAAAGTTTGAACTTCCAAAAACAATAGTGAAACTTTTTTTAAAAAATAGCTCCAAACAATTGAGTCTAAGAATTACAAGGTTTATCCTTTTGCTCTTCAGTGTTGATAAGAGGTTTTTGGATTTTAGATGTATATCATTACTAAATTATTATATTTGCTTTATTCACACTTTTCAAGGAGATACATGTATTGTATATGCATGGTTTATTTAAATTTATGTCTATTTAAATTTGTTTCTGTACTGACCATCAGCTTTCTCATTCAAGTTGATAACGTTTAATTCACAACTGTAAAATTAATCTTGCTTTAGTGTTTTTTTCTTTTTTCTTTTAAATGCAGAGTAACTGAGGTAGGGAGATATATGCTCTGATTCTCAGAATATCAGACGACAAGTTTGGATTGCCTTCCAATATGAAAGATAGAATTGTTTCGGCATATTAGCTCACAACATTCATCTCAAAAGCCTCTGGCCCTTGCTCCACTGTCTCCTAACAGTCAGCAGGCAAGTGAGGCTTTAGAGCTAGTCTCCCTGTGCTTCCTCAAGTGTATGTGTTGTACGGTTCTTTTGTCCAAAGTAAACCAACAATGAGCCAGAAAACAGAACCCATTAAAATATTTGTAAGAAGCATCAAGGCTTAGTAGTATTTTCATTTTTTTTCTTTCCAATCTAGTGACCCTTTCTCAACATTTAATCATAAGTCTTTTTTTTTCCCCCTTAAATTCAAGAAAATAAGTTTGGATTCTTTCAGTGCTTCCTTATTTTAACCTATTGCTTATTATTCTCATCCCTGGAGACCTCTTGCTCTATCATGTTAAGTTCTATCCCTGTCATTTCTCCTCTTGGATTTTGTGTTTCTATTTCATTGAGGTCTATTCATTTTGCATTCTGCTGGAAGTACCTACCTATTTTCTGAATATTCAAATCTATGTTGTTATTGGATCTTTAGATTTTGTTCCCTTCCTGCTATTCAGAATTATTTGGGGGACTGTTATCAATAGAAAAAAAAATGTGCCCTTTCGTTAAGAAGCTCTTTGTCAACAGCAGAGGAAGTGTTTCCTCTGCCCATTGTTGGTAGTTGCACACTGAATTCAGAACTCCAGCATTTTGTCTAGTGGACAGGCCCAGTTGCTCCTTCAGTCTTGGCCTCTAGCAGGCTTTTTGCCTAGTACCTGCTGTGTTTGGGGGTAGCATTGTTTCTTGCCTATGCTACTATTTCCTAGCACTCTCTAGACATGTGTAGAAATGAAGACAGATTGTGCCTCATCTGCAGCACTCCATGTCTGAAGAGCAAGTCTTCTGGTGGCATACTTCCTCTCTCTCTGACAGGGCTTGGACAACATTTGTCTGGGTCTGTGTGAAGGCAAGATGGTGGCAGGTGTGAGTACAAGGTGTATTGACCCCCACCCACCATGTTCTCTTTTCTGATTTGAATCCTTACAGTATTACAGTGATCTGAATTAAAGCTGTGAAACTTCTACCCCCACCCCCATTTTTATGCTTTTTCTGTCATTTAATACCTTCCAAGCTTACTATGTTGCTTTTTTGTGTGGTGAGTTTTAGTTGGTATTTTAGAGAGACACTAGAGATGTAGGCAGGGGATGGCAGAGACTTAAAACCGAAAAGAATCACAGAGGAGGTAGACATGAAATACAACAGCGTAGTCTGGGTTCCATGTATCTTAAACAGGGGCAGTAAATAGTAGAATGAGAGACGATTTTGAGATTGAGAAGTTTGACTCAAGGTATTTTAAAGCATAAAGTTTCAATTG
This sequence comes from Urocitellus parryii, assembly GCF_045843805.1. Lineage (NCBI taxonomy): Eukaryota > Metazoa > Chordata > Mammalia > Rodentia > Sciuridae > Urocitellus > Urocitellus parryii. Next base: position 104,251,321 of record NC_135533.1, read on the forward strand.
GTAATACACAACATGAAAAAGGAAACACCGGAGAAGAAGATGATATCTTTTCTTTCAAATATCATCTTATTTTATTAAATATTCAATATCAATTTTCCTTGAAATATTTTTCTCTTAAAAGAACACATATGTCATAATTCATGCTATTTTCTTTTTCATTCTTAGATGTAATGCAAAAGATCAATATGTAGTCTGAGACTGACAGGCATAAAGTTATGGTTTTCATATAACTTGTTAACTGAAAACAGTAGGTGATTACAAAAATTATTTAGCATACATAGCAAATATTTGGTATCATCATCTGAAATGACACTAGTGTATTGTGGATTTCTGAAAGGAATAATGGGGTTTCATAGCTTGAAATTATTTTATATGTAGTCATGCATCACATAATATTTCACTACACATGCATAATGGTCTCATAAAATTACATCACCCAATGATTCCTTAGCCGTTTTAGTTTGTGTATATACAATCTATGACATTAACACAACGATGAAATTGCCTAATGATGCATTTTTCAAACATATCATTCTCTCTTTCTCTGTAAATGGTATGTATGTATTTGTATTTTAAAGGCTATAGGCTCTGTATGAATGCTACCTTGGTCTAAAAATATTAGTTTTTTCTTAACATTAATTTTTTTTTAAATATTTTTTTAGTTGTCAATGGATCTTTTATTGATTGATTGATTTTTGCCTTTTGATTCAATTAAGATTCTTTTTTATCTTTAATAATTGAACTTACTCATTTGTATTTATTGCTAGGCAAGTTATTTTATCCTTAGTCTTGTCATCTCATTTTATTTTAGGCTTTCGACTTTTAATGTTGTCAGGAGGGAGAGCTGAGCTTTCAGGTATCAAGATAAACTCTTAAAGCAACAGGCAAATAATGAAGAGATTAAGCTGTTAATCATGTGTTGTAGCGGGATATGCAAAAATCTAAACTAGAGAAAGCATCAACACCCCCTGGCTCCATTGTCCCCCAGGGAGTGATGCTTTGGTTGATGGTCAGGTAGGTCTGCACACACATGGGGGTCACCTCATTGTTGAATATCCCTGAGCAGGATTCCTGTAATTTTATGGACCCTGGAACCAGCAAGAAGCAGAGAGAAGAGAAGGACCCCGAGTGGAAAAGCACTAGGTCACTGTGGGGAAAGGTGTCTTTAAAGGTTTATCTGTCCCACCCCCATAAGATATCTCAGCAGAAGTGATGAAGGAAGGCCTAGGAAAATTTGTATATCCCTAATTCTATATATTATCCCCATTTTCTTTTAAAAATAGATCTCTCTCTCTCTCTCTCTCTCTCTCTCTCTCTCTCTCTCTCTCTCTCTCTTTTTTTTCCAACACTAAAGCCCCTCCACCCCCACCCAGGAAATACAATGGCATGAAACAGAGCTTCTGGGGTCTTAAGTCTCAGACCTTTACCAGCATACTGAGGTAGAACAAGTTAATGTAGGAACTTGAATTTCATCGTTCTTGAATTTCTAGGATAACATAAACTTGAATTCAAATTATTCAAGGCTTTAAAAAAATACATTGGAATCCCTAAAAGATTCTAAAAAGGTTAAAGAATGCTATAAAAGTGATATGAAATGAGGCATTTTCACCTTATGGTTACTTTTCATCAATAGCTTATTAGTGGTCATTTTATTTTCTACTTATTTTTCAATAATGATTTTTAGTAAATTTTGATATACAATATCTTAAAATAACCCATATGCTATACTTTGGATCTTAAATGTCCCCCAAAGGCCTCTGTGGTGAAGGCTTGGTCTCTGTTTGGTACTATTGGGAAGTGGTGCTGTGGAAATTTTTAAGATGTGGAGCTAGTGGGAGGTCTTCTGGTAACTGGGGGCACGTGCCCTTAAAGGGGGGATGTAGTAGCACCCCAGTCCCTCCTTTACCTGTCTTCCTTTTTCTGGCCATGATGTTAGTGTGTTTGCTCTACCACCATTGGCCAGGAAGTGTTGCTACAGGTACAACCAATGGGCTCATTGATCATGCAGTGAAACCCCCGGAAATATGAGCAAAATAAACATTCCTTCTTTATAAATTATTTCAAATATTTTTTTTCAGTAAAAGAAAGCTAGTTAACATATGGTGTTTCTCATGTAGGACTTTTAGAAGTTCCACTTTAATAAGATAAGAATTCTGGTGAATATTTTATTATTAAATATTTATTATTAAATATTGAAAATGTTAAGTAGGTAGTGAATAATTTTAGTGACATTATCAACCTGTAGATTTCTTATAAATGGCATGGTTAAAGTATTTCTTTATATGAACATTCCTTATGTAATTTAAAAGAAGCTAAATATTTTCAACACTTGAGTTGTTTGAATTGTTAAAGTTTTTTTTTTTAATTTTTAAATTTGTTTTAATTAGATACACATGACAGTACAATGATCTTGACATATCATACATTTGAATCAGATGGGGTATAAGTTTAAAAACCCTTCCTGACAATATGAAATTAATAAGTCATTTAAAATAATTTGAATCAATACATATCTAGAAAAATATATAAATACATGCAAGATATATTACAGAAAATTATATGAATTATGGACACTCATATTCATTATCCAAATTCTGTAAAAGATATTGATGACTTTGCTTATCTTTTAACACTGACCTAGAGGAACAATTGCATCTGGTTAAGGGGTGCTGACAAACTGGAAATGAACTAATGTTTAATGTTTTGTTCTAGTTTCTAAATGTAGACACCTGTATTTCATACATAATGACATCACAAGTGAAAGAAAAATCAGGTGAAAAGTCTGACATTGTAACAAGTGATGGGCATAAGCCACCATTTGTTCTTTGAAAACATGTCTTTGATATATTAATATAGTTCCTTCCTTGAATAAATTATTAGATGGGAAGTTGGCAACTCTAATGAAAAAGTATATATGTAATTTAATGAGCCGTTTTGTTGCCAGAAATTCATAACATTTTCTTGGTGGACAAGAAGAAAAAAAATCTTGGCAGTTTGAAAATATAATTATGTGTTATTTTACTGTTTTAAAAAAGGGCATGACTTTAGTAGATTTGTAGCTTCTCAATCATGTACATAGGAGTTAAATGAACAAAAAATGTATTTTTTGGTATTCTCCAAAAGAATCACTCTGCTCTGTTATGTTGCACATATACTTAGTTTAATTATCACTTTGAAGGGCTTGAGAGAATTCCACTTGTACTATGTGGTGAAACAGGTGGTTATGTGGATACAGTGTGAGTGTTTGTAGAATTACAGACTTAAATCTAGGGTATGAACTTATTCTAGCTTTCCTTGAGGAAAATGAAAATATGTTCTTAGTCTGTATTTAATAAACCAAGCACCAAGGATGCCCCTTATTCTTTTTAAAATATAACTAAGCCAGGCTTTGGGTTCCTGTTATTTTATCTTGATCATGAGCTTAAGGACTACCTCGGACACTTGGCTGACATCCAGGAGCCAAAGGGACCAGGTATCAGAGGCTGTGGCACACTTAAATAACTAATGGTAACCAGATGGTTGAACCTATGGTGAAATGGGGGTTAAACCTGCAGGAAAGCGCAGACTGTGGAGGGACAAAGTAGGAAGTTTTAAAACAAATGGGGCTAAAAACTGCCTGGAAAACAAACCAAACTTGGTTCACTGAGCAGTTTTTTGGCTCTTATTTGCCTACTTTGGCAGTTTACAGACTGCTGATAATATAAAGGAAATTAAATGCCTGAACTGAGAAGGCTCTTGGTTTGGCAAACTCCCCTGAGTGCTCCAAGACTTATATTTACTTTCCAGGGTTTCTTGGTCTGTTGTGTCATTAGTTAAAGAGGAAAATCTAGTCAGCATGCATCATGATAAAAGCCACTTGAAGATCATTTTTATGTCAGACTTACCACTGAAAAATATCTTGTCTTTCCAAGTGGTGCTGAAGCATGAAGCATACAGAATGCTATGACCTTCTTTATTAGGTCAAGATAACCAAAATGCAAGTATGTGGAAACTATGAAATGGATGTGAGCATTTTCTAATAGCATAAATGTGATAGACAGTGATTTTGATTTAGGAGGTGTGTGGTTAGCATCACTCAGAGTTAGATGGGAAGATTTATGTCAGTGATGTAATTTAAAAGAAGCTGTTCCTCTGGGTCACTTAAAATGGACTCTGGTTTAGATATTCAGTTTTCCCTTACTCTAGGGCTTCATTATCACATGGCCTTCTTTTGTCTGCCTGTCTATATTGGATATGCCCATGCTAAGAGCCATAGCCAAGTAGTATGATGCATGGCATTTTTGGTTGAAAGGTGACGCCAGCAAGCCATTGAGATGATATGATTATGTTAAGATCTGCATTCATATGGATATTAGACCCCTGCTGTCCATCTCAGCCTGCTACAGGACTCCTGGAGAGTTCCCATTGGCTGGGAAAGTGTGGTAGGAGGGAATTCCAGAGGAGGGATTTCCTGTTGGAGTGTCCAGTGCTCACATCTGTCGGCATTTTTTTTTCCTGGGAGCGTATGGGGCATTGGCGGGAGTTTCAAAAATAAAGTTTGTTCCTGCTTGAGTGGCTCCTGATTTTGTGCCCAGCCAGACTGCAGCATGCCTACCCAGTGTCACCATCTGGATCATGATATCATTGAATATGGGTCGTGTTCACCCAAATTTCCAGTTGTAATGTTAATCTTCCTAAACTTTTATTGTCCTCAAAATTCAGATGAAACATATTGAGCTATTTACAGAGCCTCTGGTATTTAATAAAATACAACAAGGGAAAAATGCAATGTGGTTTGATTTGATATGCTTTTAAAGGTATTTGAATGCCTGCTTGTGCTGTGGTTCAGTACACCATGGGTCCTCTCTACAAAACATTCTTTCTAACTTCCTTCAAAGATATATGTCAATTCATAATAAAAACTTTTCAATTTGGGTCTGGGGGTGTAGCTCAGTGGTAGAGCATTTGCCTGTTAGAGGCCCTGGGTTTGATTCCCAATATCGAAATGAACAAGCAAACAAATGAACAATGTGCAACTGATACTTGTGTTGAAGATTTGTGCAAGGGAGTTATTTCTACTAGCTACCAAGAAAAGGCAGGCATTTATCTGTACATCCGAAGAAAAATGCATTGCTCTTGAAAGTGTTTCATTTCACTCCATTGTAAAACCATGACCTTTTAAAAATTATAACTCCTTACAACTAGAAATTGGGCAGCCATCACTGCACTAGATGATGGGTATTAGGACAGGAAGACATCAGACCCCTGCTGTGGTTGAATTCCTGTGTCCCTAGACTGCCATTGTCCACCTGTTCTGAGCTATGCCCATGTTCTTATGATAATAATGTTCTAATGATATCTGATGATACTAGTTAGAAATAATAAGTATGACCACAAACAATGCAGAGTTAGGAAATGTCTAAGGTCATGGGACAATGAAAATATTTAATATGTGTATTCCCTATCTTCAAATGGGTTAGAGAATTTAAATAAAATGTTATATCTTTAAATCATCAACAGGCTGCTTGAGATTGAGAGGAGCTGGAAGGAGATCATTCCAGCAGAAGCTAATTAAAATCATTTTAAACATTAAAATTTTTGCAGATAATTTATAAAGTAACGTGGAGTTTGGCAACAATTTTTAAAACATAAATTTTAAAATTGAAATGAATAATTATTGCTAATAACAAGTGTATGGGTTGATGGGTTTTTATAATGAGAGCACATAAAACTAGGAAATAGACTTTTGATGGGACCTCAGAAATCCTCTTCATGCTCCCCTACAAACAAACATAAATATTCTTCTGATTTTAATGATCAGATTTCAGGTTGCTTGTTTGTGAATTTTATGTAAGTGGAATCATAAAGTTTATACTGTTTTATGAGTGAATTCTTTCCCACAATAGCATGTTTGTGAGGTGCATGCATATTGTTGTAAGTTGCAATGGCTTGTTTTTTGTTTTTTTTTTTTTTTCATTTGTATTGACAATTCCTCTGAACATTTAATGATGCACCTATGAAACCATTTATGTTGTACATAGATGAGCACTGCATAGAGCATGAGTATGTCCAGCTTTAACTGACTGCTTTGATTAACAGAGATACAATTCACATACCAGAGAATTTATAATTTTAAATGGAATAATGAAGGGATTTTTAATATATTCATAAAGTTTCGTAATAATTTCAGCTACTTAATTAAACTACATTTCCATCACCTTGAAGAGAAACTCTGTACCTATTAGTAGTCTTTCTCCATTGTTGCTCCCTCCCTCAGTCTTTTGTAACCATTAATCTGCTCTCTCAATGGATTTGTCTATTCATATAAATGGGATCATATAAATGGAAAATTTCATATAAATGGGATCATAAAATAAAATCCCTTTTATCTCTCATTTATCCATGGTTTTATCAAGAAAGGCACTTGAATTTTGTCAAATGCTTTTTCACTGCATTACAAGATATTGGGTAGTTTTTGTCCTTATTTCTATAAATATGGTGTATGATGATTAACATTGATATATTAAACCAACCGTGTATTCCTGGGATTTTTTCCTACTTGATCATGGTATCTAATTCACCTTATATGCTGTTGCTTTCAATCTGCTTGTGCAGATGGCCCCTGGTTTACAATGGTTCCATACACAATATTTCAACTTTATGAAGGTATGAAAGAGAGAAATGTTCAATAGAAACTGGGTTTTGAGGGCTGGGGCTATAGCTCAGTGGTAGAGTGCTTGCCTAGCATGTGTAAGGACTAGGTTTGATTCTCAGTACCACATATAAATAAATAAAATAAAAGTCCATTGACAAAAAATATTTAAAAAGAAAAAAAAACCCTGGGCTTTGAATTTTGAACCATCTCTTCCCAAGATAATGACATGTGGTAAAATATTCTTTGGCTATGCCCAACCATAGCCTAATGTAAGTTCTAAGGGTGTATAAAGTAGGCTAGACTAAACTATGACATTCAGTAGTTTAGGTATATTAAGCTCATTTTTGAAATAATATTTTCAACTTATGATGAATTTTATAGTATGTAACTGCACTATAAGGAGCATTTGTATTTCTTTACATCCATATTCAAAACAAATACATAGTCTTCTTTCTCTGTTGTGTATTTGGTTTTGTTATTAGGGCATTACTGATATCGGAGTTAATTGAGAATGATTCTTTCCTCTTTTGTTTTTTGAAACAGGCTGTGAAGGATTGATTTAATTAATCTTTAAACATGTAGTAGAACTCACCAGTGAAATGACATGGTCCTTGGCTTTTAATCATGGAAACTTTTTTTTATTATTACCAAGTCAACCTTTTTATTGTTATACATCTGTTTAGATTCTTTCTTTTTCACAGTATCACACTCAGTAGTTTGTGTCTTTTTAGAAGGTTTGCCCATCTCATCTAAGTTATCTAATTTGTTGGTCTATGAATATGCATATAGCACCCTTGTAAATCTGTTTCTTTAAGGTTTGCAGAAATATTTCATTCCCAATTTTAGTAATTTGCATCTTTCCTTTTTCTTGGTTATTAGCTAAAGATTTGTAGATTTTGTTTTCAAAGAAATATTTTAATTAGCTGATTTTCTCTATTATTTATTGTTTTTCTATTTCCTATTTTACTTATTTCTTCTCTAGTCATTTTTTTTATCTCTACTTGATTTAGGTGTAGTTTGCTTTACCATTTTCTAATTTCATAAATAGGTTATTGTTTGGTATTTATTTTCTTTTTTTCTTAAGGACTCTTCCCACACTCTGTTGGCTTATAGATGGTCTTCTCCTCCTGTGCTTATATAGTCTTTTCACTATGTGTGTCTCTGTGACCCACTTTTTCCTTGTATAAGGACACTAGTCACTTGGATTAGGATCCCCCCTAATGACTTCATTTTAACTTAATTTTTTTTTTCTGTAACACTCTGTCTCCAAATAGAGCCACATTCCTAAGTCCTAGGACTGAGGACTTTGGCTTTTATTTATTTATTTTGCCTTTTTGTGGGCCATAATCCAACCCACAACATCTGAAAGTTTGATTGATTGAAAATATTTAGAACCTCTGGATGATTCTGTTTTCTTTCAAAGAGAATCCTTTTAGATTTAACATATAATTAGAACAGGTAAATCACTTTAATACACTCACAAATTTAGGTGCTTCTATTAAATAAGGACTTGTCCGTATGTTTCCCTGTGTATCACCTTTCATTGGTCCTGAATGAAAGTCATTTTTATTTGCAAGAGTTATAACACCTGTCTTCTGTCTTTTTTTTTCTTCTTCTTCTTCTTCATTTCTCTTTTGGTACTAGATATTGGCTTACAGGCCTAGGCCTTTTTATTTATTTTATTTTATTTTGAGACAGGTTCTTTCTAAGTTATCCAAACTGACCTCGAAAATGCAATCCTCCTGCCTCATTCTCGGAATTGCTGAGGTGACAGGCATGCACCACCACGCCTAGACCAACATCTATCTTCTTAATTCCAGTTTTTATTGAGGTGTTTTATTTTCTCAAGGTTATCATAAAATTTATTGTTCCGTGAATTTGGGAGTACATATATACTCAGTTCACCTTATGGAAGAATTTTAAGTAGGCACTTAAAATTGCTAAGTGAAAGAAGCCAGTATGAGATGTTCTATATTGTGTTAATCCAATTCTGTGGCTTTCTAGAAAAGCACAACTACAAAGAAAGTAAAGTTAAAAAAAAGTGATTTTCAAGGTTTGTGGGCAAGAGGGAAGGGATGAATAGGAGGAGCTCATGGGATTTTTAAGGCAATGAAACTATTATTTATGCTGTTGTAATGGTGGATGTTATGCATTTGTCAAAACCCGTAAAACTGTATAGTGCAGTGTGAATGCTAATATGAATTATGGACTTTAGTTGATATATCAATATTAGTTCTTCAGTGCTAAACATTTACCACACCAATACAAGCTGCTAAAAATAGGAAACACCCTGAGTGCAAGTATATGGAAACTGTGTGTACTTTCTTTTCAATTTTCTATAAACCTAAAACTGTTCTAAAAACTAAATCCTACTATTTTTAAAAAATGCATCCTATCTTTTTTATGTAGTCCTTTTAATTTTATGCACAAATGTCATAAAATGAAAAATGGGGGACCAGCCAGTGTAGGGTAGAAGTGTTAGAATTAGTCTTTGCAAATATTTCAGGGCAGCTGCATCATGTGGATGTTAGTTTTATCATCTGCAAGATGAAAGCAGTGGAGTACTTTGTTAATTGCTGTGTGCAATTTTACTATTAAAAGAGAACACAATGAAATATTAATACCTGCTCTACTGCAGATTGACCTTGAAAACATAATATCTAAGTGAGAACAGCCAGATGCAAAAAGGAATTATATGATATGCAGTCTCATATCTATCATACAAAGAATATGCAGAACAGTTAAATCCATAGAGATGAAATGAAGATGAATAATGTCAGGGGCAACAGGAGAAGGAAATGGAGAGTGACTGATTCATGAGTACAGGATTTTGTTTGGGGATGAAAAGAAATGTTTTAGAACTAGAGAGTGATCACACTGACAAAGCATATAGTCTAATACTTATAAATTTTATACTTTACAAAGATTAAAATGGTAAAGTTTGTATTGTATTATTGCAACAAAAAAAGAAAGTAGGAAAAAATTCCACAAATTATTGAGTTGAGACTTTTCAGGAGCAGTGGTTGAAAACAAAGCCTTTTATTGTATATTAAAATAATTTGTAAAATTTTAATATTTCAGGTAATTGTGAACATACATGTGACTATATCGTATATACATTTGTGTGTGTATATATTTTTGTAGGCTATATTTTACCAAAATTCTTAAGTACACTGATAAAGAAAATTTTTTTGAGTTTGACTAAAGAAAACGTATTTCCTACAGTGTAGAAAGGAGATAAACTTTGACTATCCCAAATTTGGGGAAAAAAATAATAATGTTTGGGATATAACTATTAAAAAAGGATTTAGAAGGAAAAAAAAGATAAAATTGAGACCAAACTTAAAATTTTACACAAAGATATGTTTTTTCCTTGTTTATTTCCATGAGCATATATATATATGGTTTTGATATGAATAAAAATATTAATAATTTTTCACTCTGCTTTAATGAATGCTAATAATCACCTCTTTTAGAAGTCATGCTTTCTGAGCAAGTCTTTTTTAAAAAAAAAAAAAAACAACAAAAACATTATTTTTAATTTAGGAATAAGATTTTTTTCTTCCTGAAGTAGTCTTAAGAATCTTCATGGTCAACATAATTTTATGTATTTAAAAATGCATAATAGATGGCTAACATAGTTATTATTTCTCCTGCCAAAACAAGATAATGAGAAAACAATCAAAATATTAAATTTTGTTGCATTTGAGTGATTTGGTAATCAATATGTATTGATGTTAAATCCGAAGTAAAACAAGAGTTTTTTTTTTTTCTTTAATTATATGTGATTCTGTATAATTCTTAACCTACGCATATAGTATGGCTTTAAATACACACACACACACACACACACACACACACACACACAGTTAACACCCAGGCCTCTCTCACTCTGGAGTCAACTTTAGGAATCTTCATGACCAACGTAATTTGGGTGAAACTCCTGTGTGTAAGCACAAAGGGGTTTCTAATGGGTTCCTGATCAAGGAACCAAAAAATGTAAGCACCCAAAAATATAAGTAGTCGAGCCTCTTCTACAAGGCTCCTGGGGTTGCTGTGGGGGTGGTGGAGGAGTTTTCCCTCTACCTTCTTAGGAATTCTGCTCTGGCCCTGGAAACCAAACTGACAAAAGGCCTATTAGTGAGAAAATACATAGACACAGTGAAAGATATGGAAAATAGACCCAGGACATTTTTTCCTAGCTACAGCTGTTTCCTTATCAGCCTTGTCCAGTAGTAAATTGTAGCTTTTGTTATTTAAGGGCCCAGGCTTCAGCCAGAGTAGGGCAGGAAGGGAAAAGGTCAAAGAACTCTCACCCGAGTAGCACTTAACTCCCTACCATAATGGATCAGCTGATTCTAATGCAGTGAACTCTAGGAACTTCCCTACCTACCCTTCTGTCCTATCCGCACGCACCAGCTGATCCTAATAAACCCTAGGAATTACCTTTCTGCCCCACCCTAAGTGAGGCCTATAAAACTCAGACCCTTGGGTAGGCCCAGTTCGGTTTTTCTGTCCCAGCATGAGCCTCTTGGATGTTTGACTGACTCCTCCGCTGAATACAGAAGAGCTTGCTGATCCCAGGTTGGCTTCCTACCCCCATTCTTTGTGCTTACATTTTTTGGGTTCCTGACCTGGAACCCACTTGAAACCCCTTTGGGCTTACATACAGCACACACAAAAGAATTGAAAAATCTAAGCATTGGTCGGAAGAATGAGGCTTGAGCACCATCTTAAGCTGAGCAAAGGTGTAGTGGTTTTGGGTTCTGGTTGGTGGGCTCCTTGTGGGCAGGGAGGGGAGAAAGTGTCTGGTGAGGAACAGCTGTCTCTATTTGGAGAGCAGAGTCTCAGCTCATCAGAGTGGTCTCTGCAAGGAGCTATCTTCCTAGTTCAGGGAAATCTTTACACATGGAAATTTTCTTAATAAAAGGGAAATTTAAAGCTAGGCATGGTAGTACATATCTGTAGTCTCAGGGGCTTGGGAGGCTGAGGCAAGAGGATCCCAAGGTCAAAGCTAGCCTCAACAACTTAGTGAGACCTGTCTCAAAAAATCAAAGAGCTGGGTATGTGGCTCAGTGGTTATGTGTTCCTGGGTTCAATTCCTGGTACCAATAACAAGTGGGGGATTTATTCTTTTTACACAGAGGAAAATGAAACAGCTTTCCCTACCTCTGCTGTTGCTTAGTTGCCATTAGCTCAAAACAGTCCACGTGTCAGAGATGCATGTTTTGAGGCTGCATATTCTGGTATCCTTCACTTTTTCTTAGTTGAACCTATTTATGCAAAGTGAGTTAATTATAGTAAATTAATTCCAGTGGACCTACTGATGAGCTAAATTTAGAAAATGGGTTGATGTTTGCCAGGGAAGACTGTTCTCAACCTGTTCCCTTTTTGTCTATGCAGGGAGGAGGTGGATCTGTCTTCTGCGGGCAAGGCAGGTGTTCTCATTGGCTACTGTCCTCAGCAGGACGCCCTAGATGAGCTCCTGACCGGTTGGGAACATCTCCATTATTACTGCAGCCTACGGGGGATTACAAAGCAGTGCATCCCTGAGGTAAGCATCCCTAGAGTTTTTCCAAAAAGAAGGACCCATTGAGGAATGCTTAGTTAGCACCTCTGGCCCCAATGTTTCTCTTACTTTATAAGAAAAAGGAGCCATAACATCCATGGAGTAAGCTTATCAGAAAGGCTTTTTCCATTATGATTGTACAAAAGGAGACATTAAAATATGGTTGTATTATTGATATTCTTTATTTAAAATGTGTCTGAGACATGAGAAAGAAGTTAAATAAAAAATAACATCATTTCAGACTTTGTGTCTTCCTTCTTTTCTCTAAATGGCTCTTATAATTACTGGACTATTAATTTATATTCAAGACCACATATAGACTGGGTATGTCCAGAACTTACAGGGGAGAGATCACAGAATGTATATGAAATTTTGGAATGTGAGCAGGCCCACAGATTCCTGCAAGGAGTCTCATTCTGAGTGGCCTCAGGAGACAGAAGGAAGAGTAAGATCCGCAGGACCCCCAGACCTCCGCATATCATTGAGAGAGGAAGGAGAGTCTAGTGTAATTGAGGCAAGAGACTGCTGCCACTTCTCTTGATGGGAGCAGTGGTCAGGGAAACAGTGGGGAGAGCCTTGATGGACAGATCAGAAGATGTTCCAAGTAGAGAGTACTGGAATAGCAGTTGCTGCATGCACAATTTTACCTTTTCTGCACCTCATTTCTGGATTCTGCACTAGAAACAGGAAAAAAAATTAGCTTATGTGATATTCTATTAGAGTCCATGGGAACACTGTAGGACTCACAAGAGACAAAACTAATAGTCTTCGCCTTCACCAGTCCATGAAAATTCATTCACTGTGCTGTTTTTGTAATGCTTCAGCCTTCATTTCTTATTCATGCTCTGTGACTTCAAGTGAAGCCAGAACAGACCCTCTACCTCATTGTGGAGACCCTGGACCCTTTATGCACCTCCCATCTTAATAAAGCAAAGAAAACTAACCACTCTGCAGAAGACCTGCTCACTGCAGTTAAACAGATCTTAGAATCCAGCACTAATTGTTGGCTCCATCTTTAATAGGCATTTTCTCTGTCAGCTCCCCCTTGTTACTTTTTGATTAAAGAGGCAGATGCTTGGCAAATGCTGTAAGCTGGCCCCTTTGCTGTCTGGGGGGAAAGTGCCTGTGAAAAGTCTCTTAATATAGAAAGGCTCGGTGCTTCCTGTCATCCAGGGCAATTGCCTCCTGATTCTCAGCTGTCTTACAGCCTTGTTTTCTGAACTCCTCCACGGAGAAGTTATTTTAATGGCCACCAATTAAGAACTGGCTTTATTTCTTTCTTGAGACTGCAACTGATTTTGCAGACAGTATTGCTACTTGCTCGCTCAGAGGTTTCGAATAGATCAGCACACTTTTCCATCTGCTCCCAAAGGCAATAGCGCCCTTCCTAGCAAATACCCCTCTCCTGTAAATGGTGGGAATATTTAGAAATGTAGACCAGTTTGTTAGCTTTTTGTTGCTATCTGACAGAAACCACTTAGAGGAGGAAAAGTTACCTTTGGTTCATAGTTCTAGAGGTTCAGTCCATGGTCAACTGACTCCATTGCTCTGAGACTAAGTTGAGGCAGAACATTATGGTCTAAGAAAGAAAGTTGCTTAGCTCATGACAGCCAGAAAGTAAGAGGGTGGGGGGAGAGGAAGAGGAAGAGAGAGAAGTCTGAGCCCAGATCAGATTTAGTACAAGGCCATAACCCCAGTGAGCCACCACCTCCAGCCATGCTCCACCTGTCTATAGTCAGCACCCAGTAGTACATTCAAGTTAATAACCCATCAAATGGATCAATCCACTGATAGCCCTCATAATCCAATCTTTTCACCTCTGAATATCACTGCATTGCTTAACGTGAACTTAGGGGTGGGAGGACATTCCTACATACAAATCATAAAAAAATGGGTATATGTGCTCTGAAATACTTACCACAAGATGACCAGAGGGAATTATTATAAAATAACAGAAAATAACCATTGTAGCTAATGCAGTCATGCACTGTTTATATATAATAACTTTATTATTAAAGTTCTAGTCAACCACAGACCATGTATGTGATGGTAGTCCCCTAATATAATGGAACTTAAAAATTCCTATCACTTAGTGACATCACAGCCATCATAATATGGTAACAATGCATCACACACATGGTTGTGGTGGTGGTGGAATACATACCTGCACTGTCAGCCACATAAATTTTTTTTTTGTAACACAAGGATACAAAACAAAAAATAGTTGATAATAAATGACTGTTACTGGTTTATATACTTACTACATGATGTTTTTATGATTAGAGTGTACTCCCATTTACAAAAAACAGTTTACTATAAGGCAACATGCCACGTGACACCAGCAAAAGCCTCAAACATCTTGGGATTACTGAGTCTTGATTGCATTAAGAGGCCCTATCAAGTGATTGAGCTATAATATCTAGGTTTGTGTAAATAAACTCTAAAGAGTTCATCGGATGATGAAATTTTCTAACAATTCACTTCTTAGAAACTGTCTTGTTGATAAGCAATGCATAACTGTATTTCAGTATTTATTTATTTTTCTAGGTAATGTTTTTATAGTATTTTACAGTCAACATGTAAAGTAGATAACAGGATTACTCCTCATTTTGTAAATAGAGAAACTGAGGCACAGAGCACTTATACAAGTTATCTGGATACCTTGTGGCAGAGTTTTGTTTTGAAATTATGTAAACCAGCTCCAGAGTACATGTTCTTCATTAAAACACTACTCTGATCCTTAGTGCATTCTGGTTGCTAGTGATATAAATGAAATTACTTGTGTCACCAACAGCTCAGTCTTACATTTTATTCATTGGAGTGGTCAAGGGAGTGGAAATCACATGGGTTTACTGTGTGGCTCCTCTAACCCTGAGCTTTGCATAGTTGATTTATCTTCCACTGGCTCAGGTTGGGACCCCATGTGCACCCCCACCTCCAAGCTTTCAGGACACAGACATATAAACATGAGATTTTTGGGTTTTTTTAAATTCTTTTTCGCTCATCTGCAGTGCATGTTGTTTATTTTCTCTAGGCTCCATCTATTGTTCATGGCAACATGGACAGCCACCTTGGGTCTTTTGTGATTCAAGGAGATCATCCTATGCTTGCTGAAAGTCCCCCAGATCAGCCTCACACCCCAACTTCTTCCCTACAACCCTCAGAGCCCAAGCTCTGTGCTAAACTTGATCCATGTTTCAGGGCCCCCAGCCCACCTATACTCCAGCTAGCTGGTCATTTTTGTTACAGTCACATCCCTCACTCCTGAAAACCTTCACAAGTCCAGGAAGGCAAGTAAAAGGTAACTCTTCCTTCAGCTTGAATTCAGGTCCCACCGGTTGAAGTAATGATTTCCAATTTTCTCTGTCTTTCATTATGCACATTTTGTATGGTATACATATTTGAGCCTGAATTCAATTAACCTGGTAAAGAATTTTATATTAAATTACAATCAAATGATTCAGGAGACAAGGACTACAATGTCTGGGATGCTAGAGAAAGAAAGCATGTGAGAGGAGTTAATGGGTGTGGGTAATTTCTGGGCTAATATCAAAGCCAAGCAATTGAGCAACACTTTGAATTAGGATGAGGTGTAGCAGATTTCCATTTTAGTTTTCCCTGGGATTAAATATGTAGAGTCTTTACCAATTTCATTTTTTGTGAATATGCACAAATTCTTTCCAGGAAAAACACATACTGTGTGTGGCTTCTCAACATCCTCTATAGCCATACATTTGTCTTGAGTTTTTTTTTCCATTCATAGTTTTACAAGAATGAGCTAGAAGTCACAAGACGGGGGGATGAAAGAGTAAAGGTCATCTGCAAAGGGAGGCTGAGAAAATAATAATTTCTATCTAAAAGTCTCTTATTTTAATCTTACATGAAATTTTAAAGTGATCCTCATATTTGCTAGTGGATTACTTCTAGCCTTGGAATTCAACAATTATTTAATATTTTCTGGGCAATCTATTTTGGCTCCAATGATAAAAGCCCTACCATGTGGCAAGTGTGATGGAGACATGGGGAATATAAAGACAAATAAACCCTGATCTTTTGCCTTAAGTAAGATTCTATTTCTAGAATTTTCTGGGAGAAAAATAACAGACTGTATAACTTATGACATTTTGTTTTTTGGGGGAGAATAACAGATTCTGTAACCTGTGACATTTTGGGCCATAGGTAGTATTTTGCCAGCCTTGATTGCTAGGACATTATGTTTGCCATTATTTTGATAGCAGTGCAGAGTGCAGAAAGACGGCAAATACTTCTTATTAGGCCATTTTCAGTTATTTTCTGAAAATGTAACATTCAGAGAGCATTAGATCAAACTGATACATTTGTTCCTGTCTCTTCTGGAATCTTTGCTGTGGTTAACTGATTGAGGATTTGGAGACTACAGCATTTAAGATTTTGTGATATTGGAAAAAAATGCCATACTTTCCCTGGTTTCATAAAAAATAAGCCATAATATCTTGATGAATTTATTCAGCATTTCTCTAATTAGTCTGAGGTACATTTCTACAAAACCATATTTTTATTATATTTTACTTCATTTGTCTGTTCATCAGCTTTCATGTATTGCTGATCTTTATAATGTATGAGAGTAAAATAAAAACTAATTATATACATAATACTTTTCATTATTTTATTGACTTTTATGGTTTGAAAAAAAAATCACCCCAAACTTATTTTTCCCCATGTGTTATTGGTGCTAGCCTTAGAGCTGTTAGCATTTGCTTTTTTCCCAAAAGACAAACTTTAAACAATTTCTGCAATGCTCCTAGGCTGCCTTGTGTGGACAAAAGCTTCCTTGGGTGGGGATCCTTCTGGGTTCCCTTCAATCATCATTGCCCCTTTCTGGGGCAATTTTGGGTGAATCCATTAGCACCACTGTCATTGCTCTAGTTTCTGCAGTGTCAGCCATGTGTCTCTTTATTCATATGACACTTCATTAATATTTGTGTTTGATTATTTTCAGTAAAATGTTCTATTTGAATTTTTATTCATTTAAATTTTATTCAGTTTATGTTAATTGATCAAGTGGGCTGAATGATGCCAGGAAAAAGATAGTTTGTTTATACAAAACAACCTGGGGACAACAAGTTGACTGTTTTCCTAAGAACAAGCAATTGGCCTTGAGTCTACTTTCTTAGGCAGATAGCTGAAGATATGAGATTGCTTCTTCATGAATCCTTTGGGCCTGGAAGTCTGTTTTCTCGACTTATGCTATTTGAACACAAGATCAGTTCTGGAGCTTTATAGTTCATTTTCTAAATTATTCAGAGATTAAACAAATAAAAAGTAGAGCAAATTTGTGTGAAAGTTGTTATTGGGAAGTATTTACAGCACTGTTATATTTTAAAGCCTCTTAATATTATCATCTTAACCATTTATCATCATTTTCTAAATTTATCAATAAACATATATTCATTAGAGGAAAGCTAAATTTTATTAGGTATTTAGAATACACAATTATTAACTTTATCTTCATATTCCTATGGAAGTTTTCCTCTTTTCCTAAATTTGAATTAAGGTATGATATTGGAAGACTATACTTTCAGAGAAGTTTTTCTGATCATGTTGAGCCCTGGAAACCATGAGGAGGAGCTGAGTGAGGAAAAAAAAAAAAAAAGAAAAGATATGATACTGGCCAGTTTGGTTGTGTAATGTGCCATGACATGTGACTGAATCAGTAAGGGTCACTCCAAGTGAATTGGGCTGGCTACTAAATAATCACACAGAGACAGAAAATACCTTTTGGGGGGGGTTTAGTGACAAATCCACAACCTCAGCTCCCACAAAGGAGGCAAGAGAGGCAGGCAAAGGGGAGAGAGTGAGCATGCCTGAAACCCTCCTATTTATTGGGGAGAAGCCATTCAAGAATATTTTACCCAAACAAGGCAAGGGATTGTGTTCCAGCAAATGGGGGTGAGGGGTATAGCCCAGTCCCATTGGGTGACGCCCACTCCCAGAGCTGCACTTACTTGCAAGCAAAAGTGAGGTCTGCCTGCTGCTTTGGTGCTGGGAGCAGAAGCCAGGTCCACACCTTCATTATCAAGGCTAAGGGCACATTCTCAGCTCCTGTTCAAGGTGCCCCCCTGAACAGTAATGTCTAAAACTGAATCTATATTAATATTTAAATATCATTATGGTCATGAGAGTCAAATAAAACTGCAACATTTTTAAATTATGCAGAACTGGGGAAAAAAAAGAAATTGCCCAGTTTGACTCCCAGTACAGGAGATGATGGAATTGGAAACAACATAGACTATGGTGCCAATTACTGTTGGAAGTACTGACATAAGTGCTGTGAGATGCATGTGATACCTGCAATAGGGGATCAGTATTGATGCTGAGGAAAGACAAGAAGATGAGTTGAATTTTCAAGGGTGTGTGAAATGAGGGCAGGTTGAAAGAGAGGAGAGGTAGAGAAGTTGTGTGCATGGGGTCCCGGGAGAGTCGGAATTCCCCTGTGGCCAAGGGTGGAGCTTTGGTGAATGAAGTGACCATCCTCATTACTTGATAAAATGGTTCCCAGAAGTTAGGAACAAAGCATTTCCCATTCTTTCCCCACCTCTAGATACTGAACTCTGAGTGTGCAAACTCTTACCAATGGTTTCTTAATGTACAGTGGATATTTCTTTGTGCTAATATTGAAAAGTCCCCTCAGTTCTTTCCTCCCATGAGGTTTTGATAGCTCACTGTCTTGGTTTCATTCCTGTTCAATTCCATCTCAGTGTTCATTTTGCTTTACCTTCTTTCTGCTCGCCTTAATGTGGACATTAGTCTGGACTCAGAACTAAGTCTGTTTCTTGCCTACTATTTTCCTAGCTCCAGACCCAGGGGTTTTGGGGATCAGTCGGATGTCTGCAGGCACAGAATTTACCCCTCTTTTTTTTTCTCAGTTTCTCTCTATATCATGAAGGAGAGTGGTCCAGGGAATGTACTTGACCATCCATGTGAGGAGTGGATAGGGGTTGATGGGAAGAAGGAGCAGGAGTCAGGGCTGAGACCTGGTGTCTGGTGGCATGGTGAGGGGTGGCATGCTCACCAACGGCTCCTCTCTTCCAGGTGGCTGGAGACCTTGTGAGGCGCCTGCACCTGGAAGCCCATGTGGAGAAACCTGTGGCCACCTACAGTGGGGGAACCAAGCGGAAGCTCTCCACAGCCCTGGCCCTGGTGGGGAAACCTGACATTCTTTTATTGGTGAGTAGTGGAGATATCAGTAATATGTCATTGTCTTGAAATAAGATGCCCACTGCACGTGTGCTTGTAAACTTAGTTTAACTAAATAGAATTCTTGTAGGAAATAACTTCAGAATTCACGACACTGATTCTACAAACTAATGAACTGTTCTGCCCTAATTCAACATTTCCCAAACAAAATGTAAAACATTACTAGACTGATACAGAAATAAGACATGTATCTTTTGGTAGATTCACTTACCCTTGTCAAATTCAATTAAAAAATTTAAAAAAATTTTTTTTTACTTGTAGATGGACACATACCTTTATTATTTATTTATTTATTTTTATGTGGTGTTGAGGCTCAAACCCAGTGCCTCACACGTGCAAGACAAGCACTCTGCCACTGACCCCCAAACCCAGTTGTCAATAAAATTATAACATTAAAATTGTATTAAAAAATTAGAATTCACTTCTAATCTGAAAAAAATCAATAGGTATTTTTCCTCTAGCACAATGCTTTTAAGTCTTTTTCTACCAGCCAATATATGTTCATCATAACTGTAATGACACATATCTATGGTAAATCATGAGGATGGATGTGAGGGATTGCTATAATTTAGATACAGATTCCCCAAAAGCCCATGTGTTAAAGCTTTGGCCCCACCCCATGCTGTGATTGGTAGTTGGTAGAACCTTTAGGAGGTGGGGCCTAGTGAGAAGTCTTTAGGTCATCGAGGGCTGCCTTCAAAGAGAGAGTAAGACCTTGGACCCTTCTTCTTCTTTATTGCTTCCTAACCAAGAGGTGAGCAGTTTTGCTTCACCAAATGTTCCTTCCAATTCATATTGCCTGGTTGCAGCCCCAGAAGCAGCAGTGTCAACCAGTTATTATCTAGAACCCTCAAAATTGTGAAACAGAATAAATGCTTTCTCTTCATAAGTTGTTTACCTCAAGTAGTTGTTATAATGATGAAAAACTGGCTAACACATAGATGCTTGATGGATATGGAAGGGAGGGAAGAGAGTTCCAGAAAAGGTATAGCATGAGCTATGGCCTTGAGACAAAGCATTCTGTAATCCCTCTGGGAACTGCAATCAATTCTAAATTAATTCAAAGCATTAGTTGGAGGAGATATGGCCCATAAATAGAGCCAATTGCCTTACATTTCAAAAACAGCTCTAGCTATGCATAATGCCATTCAAACGATAAGTAGAATATTGTTCTTATGGTATATATTAGATTCTAATAGCTAATGTTCACCCCAGGGCCGCACTTTGGCAGACTGTCTGATGGGTGTCAAAGAATATAGGAAATAAAGCAGATTCTCTTTTCTGTTCTTGTTTGCCAGCTGAAAACAGCCTTTCAGTGGGAAAGTTAATGGGGATTCAGAAAGTCCATGCTGAACAATGTGATCCTGTCATTTATTGTCCTTTGGAAACTCACCCGAAAGTTGTTTTAATTCATCTAAGTTTGCTATTGAAAAGTCCAAAATCAAGGACTAATGTATAATTTTATATTCTGAAACCAAATAACACAAGTTAATATTTTCATCATTCTGCAGTTCCCAAATGGCATTATCCTCTCAAGGTGAGACAGTCTGAGCCTTAGCTCCTCCTGGAGGATGTCTCTGTGCTCAGCCCTGGAGCAAGGCATCTCCTCAGTCAGATGAAGGGGATCTGCTTTATGGTTGTGCTCTTGACTTATGACAGATCCTCAGCTTTCTCTTCTTTTATCTTCCTTGCTCTCATTTCCATTGAATGTCCAGGACTCTGGCACAGTGGCCAGGTGAGGACCCTGGAGTCCTAGTGAACAGATGTGGATTTTGCTTTTGCAATTTTATAACATATGACTTTGCATGCTCTAAGCCTGTTTCCTCCTTGTCTGATATAATCCACATGAAGTGTGCAGCCAAATGCCTTGTGCTTAATAAATCTACATTAAGTGTTTAGTAACTGTGATGATGGTGACTGTTCAGAGAATCAGTTTCAAACGATGGTTTTGAAGTTCTCCGCTGAGAGACAAGGAAGGG
Source organism: Urocitellus parryii (assembly GCF_045843805.1). Classification (NCBI taxonomy): domain Eukaryota; kingdom Metazoa; phylum Chordata; class Mammalia; order Rodentia; family Sciuridae; genus Urocitellus; species Urocitellus parryii. Next base: position 104,272,739 of record NC_135533.1, read on the forward strand.
CTCTTGGAACTCATGCCACAGTGACAATCCGGAAAATTAAAAATTACTCACCCAACCCTTTCACTGAACGATGTAGGACTATATTATTTACTTACTATTGTAAGTAGTACACACCTAACACTTGATTTGTAGAAAAAGCCAGGTGTTTATTTTCCTGTTCAGTGACTTTTCTCCAACACTTCCCTTATGTTTTTTTTCCCCATTTCAGAGGAAGTTGATGACCCAAAGCTCTAAAGAAAAATGTGTTCAGTGCTCCCTGACTACAGAAAACCCAGAAATGCATTATATAGCTAGGCAAGATTTCTCTCCAAAGTGGTTCAGATAGCAAGTGTTTTGGAGTTTATTGAAGGAGAAAGTTTCAGGTTCCAAGAAATTACAATTTATTTGATGTTACTAAATAAATGAAGCCTTTTTCTACTATCATATCTCTTTCCAGGAGATATCACTCTAAAAGTTTATGGAGGTGGAGGATTTATTTTAGAGACATCAAGGTTGGCTTATCTAAGCAGATTGTGAAGGGAATCTGGCTAATGTGAAAACATATCCCAAACCCCTATTTTTAAGGAGCCACAATTGACAAGTAAAAATTGTTTATATGTAAAGTGTACAGTATAATGTTTTGATACACACACTGTGAAATGGTTACCACAATCAAACTAATTTATATATCAAGCCCCTCACATAGTGACCTTTTTTTTTTCAGTTAGTGGTAAGAAAACATAAGATGAACTGTTTTAGCAAAATTCAAATGAACAATACAGCACTGTCAACTACAGTCTCTGTTAGTCCATTTGTGCTACTGTAACAACATATCACAGACTGGGTAACCTTATAAAGAAAAGAAATATATTTTTTTCCTGAAGGCTGCAAGTACAGGACCAAGGTACCATCAGATTTAGGGGTCAATGAAGGTCCTGTCTCTGCCTCCAAGATGGAACCTTGAACTAAGTATCCTCCAGAAATGGTGTGTAAGCCCTCCACAAGGGCACCTTGTACTAATCATGAATGGGAAGACTTCCTAACTCAATCACCTCTCAAAAGCCATGCTTCCCAATACTATTGTATTGGGGATCAAGGAGACAAAAAATTCAAATCACAGAACCCCTATGCTGCGTATTGTATCTCCAGAATTTATTAATTCCATATGTGTTAGTGTTTTGTCACTGTGACAAAGACCTGAGAAAAACAGCTTAGAGGAAGAAAGATTTATTTTGCTCATGGTTTTAGAAGTTTCTGTTAGTGGTCAGTGGGCCCCATTGCTCTGGGCATGAGATGAGGCAGAACATCATGGTAGAAGGACTTAGTAGAGGAAGGCTTTTCATCTTCTGGCAGCCAAGAACAGAGAGAAAAGGGCTTGGGACAATATGGAGTTCCCAAGAGCATACTCTCGGTGGCCTACCTTCTCCAACCATGCCCCACCTGCCTACGTTCCCATCATGTTCAACCTTGGCAACTACTATTGTAATCTGTTTATACGCATTTGACTTTTCTAGATGGTACCTGTGTGATCATAAAGTGGTCATCCTTTCATGTCTACCTTATTTCACTTAGTAAAACATCCTCCAACACTATACATATGTTGCTGGAAACTGAAGAGTTGCCTTCTTTTTAAGAAGGAATAATGTTTATTATATATACATGCGCGTGCGCACACACACACACATACACACTCATGACAGCGTGTGTTTTTTTCTCTTTTTGTGCCTTGCTTATTTCACTTAACCTAGCATCCCCTAGCTTCTTCCATGTTGTCACAAGTGATAGAATTCCATTCTTTTATATTTCTGAATAACGTACTATTGTGTGTACATGCCATGTTTTTATCTACACTTATCTATTGATGGATACTTCTATGGATCCCATATATTGGTTAATGTGTATAGTACTACAATAAACATGGGAGTGCATGATTTTTACTCTTTGATATACTGATTTCCTTTTTTTTTCCTTTTCATATATTTAAAGTAATGGAATTTTTGCATCATTTAGTAGTTCTATTTTTAATTTTGAGGAAGCTCCATAATGGCTTACTAATTTACATTCCCACCAACAGTATATAAGGGCTACATTTTCTCCATAAATGCCATGATACAAATATTCACAGGGGTTTTGTATAAAATCCTGTCAGTTTTCTTCATTCCTTTTCCATTTTTTTTCCTCCTCTGACTGAACAATTTTACACAACCTGTGTTCACATTTCCTGATTCTTCCATTTACTTGATCAAATCTGCGGTTGACACTCTTACATTTTCGTTTTATCCATCACAATTTTCCGCTGCAGGATTTCTGCTTGGTTCTTTTCACATGGCTTCTCTTTTTGAGCTTGTTCATGTGTTGTTTCTCTGATTTTATTGCATTCTCTATTTATATTCCCTTTTTAACTCACGGAATTTCTTCAAGGTGATTCTTTTCAGTTTTGTGTCTGGAGATTCTTAGATCTGCAGTTCAAGGAGATCAGCTATTGGAATCCATTGTAAGAACACAGAAACATTGTGTTATTCAATGGTGTCCTGATTCTTTCTCCTCTATGCCCTCTTGGTCATCCTCCTCCTCCTCCTCCTCCTCCTCCTCCTCTTCCTCTGTGTTGCTTAAAGTCTTGCATTTCTTCTGTTTTCATGGTCTTTAATGGCTCTCTTTGGGAGAGAAACACTTTCCCCTGTCAGTTAGGGAGTGCATTCTGAGGCTCTCTTAGACCTTTTTTTATAGATATGCATACTGCACACTCCTTGATCGCTCATGATGGGGGAGGGGGATTCTTAGGATTATATGCCTTTGTCCCTCCCACAGTGGAATCTCATGCCAGCTGCTGAGAGTTTCCCATTTGCCCTCTAGGGCAATGCCCTGAAATGCTTGAGCTTGTGTGCTTTCTCCTAACCCTTTAAAAAACTGTGCTGGTCGCTTATGTGAGATGCCAATACCTGCCCGATTGGGGGTCCTTTCAGGGGGCCACTAGGAAAGGCAAAGTGAGGCATTCAGAGTGCTTGTGTACCTGGGTACCGGTGAGAAGGAGTCTATAGAGAGACCTTCCAAGTGGCATAGGAGCAGGCTTTCTGGTGGAATTCCCAGAGTGGTGACAGCGGCCCATGGCCTCTCTTCCCTACTTCTAGTCTCTTCCAATATCTCAGCTGTGTCAGTCACCTCAGTAATTTAGGGAAGATGAAAAAGAAGTGGGCCTCTTAAGTAGCATCCTGCATGAGTGCATGGGGAGTTAGGCACTCCACTCCTCTCCCCATTATCTTGGCTTTGTTGAGCAGAATGCAGACGAGCTGATGGAGAGGTACCTGCGACCATCAGAGAAGGGATTTCTTGTAACCAGCATCTGGTCTCATGTGATAGTGTACCTCCATACATGTATTCATCAAATTAATATCATTGTGTGTTTTCTTTCCTCTAGGATGAGCCCAGCTCTGGAATGGATCCTTGCTCGAAAAGATACCTGTGGCAAACGATAATGAAAGAGGCCCAGGAAGGCTGTGCTGTGGTGCTGACCTCCCACAGGTGAGTGGAGCCCCCTCCTGCGGCTATTTCCTGAGCAAATATGAGTAACAAACCATAGTTAGGGGAAAATATCCACCTCCGGCCAGCACCACACACAGAAGTTCCTTTGTGTTTACACTGTGAAGTTGATACACTTGATGGTCCCTGTTATGCAGTGTAAGAGATTGAACCAGAGGGAGATCGTATAACATAACCAAGGCCACAGGAGCCCGTGGGAGAGCTGGAGTTTGCCGGGGTCCGGCTGCAGCAAAATAACCGGGGGGTGACGAATAACTTGTGCACGTTGATACAGCAGGAATGAGAGCCATTTATTGTAGGGCAACAGAGCTATTTATACATTTTGCACAGCTTATCTTAATTAGCATAAACTAGATACATCAATCAACCAATAAGGAATCTCCACACTTAATGGCTCACTTTTGTTACTTCTCAAACCACTCCCTCTGACATTTTGCCAGGCACCATCCAGACTTGTTTACGAACTCTAACATTTCTCTGGCAAAATACCAGGTGTTATTTTTGACTTATTTACAGACCTTAACAGGAGTTTGAGCCTGAAGTTTGATAGTCACACCCTGGCGTGGTCCATTACTGCTGGTCCGGGATGGGATGAGTGATGGACTCCCTCAGTTAGTTCTTCCCAAGGGGTCCCAGCTCCTTTCTATCTAAGGCCTCATATTCCACCAGGTAGAATTATCTGAAATGAAAACTGAACATGTGACTGAATCTGGTCTCATATTTTACTCACTATGGATTTAATTGTGTTACTCAATTCTCAACCATGACCTCTTTTTAATTTGATGAGACATCCTTCTAGGCCTCATGGAAATACAAACGTAGAGTTCAAAAAACCAGTCCCTGGGGAGTGAGTGATCTGAGGTGGCTAGAAATATCCTGAAGATACAATGGAGGTTGGGCTTTAAGGCTTATTCTTGCCCCCTCTCCCTGCCCAAGCTTAAATAAAATACGCTGTGAATCAAGTATCAAAAACAGTTAAGGATATGAAGGTTTATTTTTGTTCTTTCTTTTTTGGGGGAGGTACTAGGGATTGAACTCGGGGGCACTCGGCCACTGAGCCATATCCTCAGTCCTATTTTGTATTTAACACAGGGTCTCACTGAGTTGCTTAAGGCCTTGCTTTTGCCGAGGCTGGCTTTGAACTCGAGATCCTCCTGCCTCAGCCTTCCAAGCCCCTGGGATTACAGGCCTGTGCCACCACACCTGGCCTTCTCTCTCTCTCTTTTTTTAATGTGTTCTTTTTAGATACACTAATTATAGTATATTGTATTTTGACATATTACACATACATAGAATATAACTTATTCTAATTAGGATCCCATTCTTGCAGTTGTACATGATGTGGAGTTATACTTGTCATATATTCATATATGAACACGGGAAAGTTACCCAATTCATTCTACAGTTTTTCCTATTCCCATCCCCCTTCCTTCCCTTTATTCACCTTTGTGTAATCCAGTGAACTTCTAATCCCCCCCACACACACACTGACTCCCATTGTATTTTAGCATCCACATATCAGAAAGAATATTCAGCCTTTGTTTTTTTTTTGGGGGGGGGACAGACTTATTTCATTTGTCATGATAGTCTCCAGTTCCATTTATTTATTAGCAGATGCCATATTTCTTCTTTCTGGCTGAGTAATACTCCATGTGTATATATACCACATTTTCTTTATCCATTCATCTGCTCAAGGGCACCTAGGTTGGCTGCATAGCTTTGGTATTGTGAATTGAGTTTCTATAAAAATTGATGTGGCCAGATCCCTATAGTATGCTGATTTTAAGTCCTTTGGGTATATACCAACAAGTGGGATAACTGGGTCAAATGATGGTTCCATTCTGGGTTTTCTGAGGAATCTTCATACTGCTTTCCAGAATGGTTGCACAATTTGCAATCCCATCAACAATGTATAAGTGAACTTTTCCTCACATTCTCAAGATTTTACTACATTTTTCTTCATTCAAAATCCTAAACCTAGGAAATCATTGATCTGCTTTCTCTATAATTTGCCTTTTCTAGAATTTCATATTAGTGGAATTGTATGATGTGTAGGCTTTTGTATCTGCCTTCCTTCACTTACTATAATGTTTTTAAAGCTTATGCATGTTGCAGCATATATCAATAATTCACTCCTTTTCATTGCTAAATAGCATTCCATAGTATAATTAGACCACTTTCATGTATTCACCCACCAGTTGATGAATATTTGAATTGTTTCCAGTTATGGTTATTATGAATAAAATTCTTTATATAGTCTGGTAAATGTCTTTGAATATATAGGTAAATGTTTTTACTTTTCTTGGATAGAGTCTGAAAAGTTGAATAGCAGAGTCAAATGGTAAATTGTGTTTACTACTTTAAGAAACAAACTAATTGGATTAAGGATCTTTGAATGTGCTTATTGATTATTTGTGTTCATTCTTTGGTAAAATATCTATTAAAAATTTCCCTTATTTTTTTTAAAAAAATAGAGCCAGGCGTGGTGAAGCATGCCTGTAATCCCAGCAGCTCAGGATGATGAGACAGGAGGATCACAAGTTCAAAGCCAGCCTCAACAATGGTGAGGCAGTAAGCAACTCAGACTGTCTCTAAATAAAAAATACAAAATAGGGCTGGGGATGTGGCTCAGAGGTTGAATGCCCCCTGAGTTCAATTCCCAGTACCAAAAAAAAAAAAAAAATAGAAATTAGAATAGGTTTAGGTTCATAGCAAAATTGAGAGGATGGTACAAAGATTTATGACCTTCTCCCATTTATCAGTATGCTCCCTGACACTGGTATGTTTGTTACAATTAATGTGTACCTACATCAATGCATCATTATCATCCAAAATCCATAGCTGACTTTATCCTTGGTGTTGGGCATTTTGTGGATTTAGAAAAATATATAATAATATGTTTCCACTATTAAAACACCATAGAGAATACTTTCACTGCCCAAAAAATTAACTGTGCTTTACCTATTCATCTCTCCTTTCTGGCAACCAATAACTTTTTTTTTTTTTTTTTTTTTTACCATTTCCATAGTTTTATTTTCTTTCCCCGTTTGACATATAGTTGGAATCATGCAGGATGTAATCTTTTTAGACTGGCTTCTTTTGTTTCCCCCACGTCTTTTCATGGTTTGACAGCTCATTTCCTTTAAGCACTGAATAAAGTTCTGTAGTCTGGATGTACCAGTTTATTTCTGCATTCACTCACTGAAAGATACTATAATAACTTCTTGCAAGATTTGGCAATTATATGTGAACTGTTGTAAACATCCATGTGCAGATTTTTGTATGTAAACTTTTTCATCTTTTGGAGGGTAATACCAAGAAGTGTGATTGCATCATATAGTAAGAGTACATTTAGTTTTGTAAGAATCTGCCACTTATAATTATGTTTTCTGTCTGTATTTTTTACTTGTAAGAGGTTTTACCTCTATCTATCTACCTAACTACCTACCTATCTACTACCTATATACCTATTGGACATTATATTCTGAATATAAATCCCTTGCTGTATATATGATTGATAATGTTTTTTCTCATTGGAAATGTAAACATTATAAACCCTTTTTATTAAATCTAATTTTTCATTTTTGTGTGGCTTGCACTTTGGGTGATACATCTAAGAACTCTTTGTTCTCAAGTCATGAAAATGTTCTATTTTTTCTACTAAGAATATTAAGGGTTTTAGCTTTAAAGAGTCTTTGATATATTTTAAGCTAATTTTTTTTGCATATAATAAGAGGAAATGAGTCCAAATTTACTTTTATGCATGTAGATATCTAATTATTTCAGCTCTATTTTTGTAAAGACTATCCTTTGTCCATTGAATTATCTACATTTATTGAAAATTAGTTGACCATAATTATATAGATTTATTTCTGGACTCAATTATTATCCATTGACACATATGCCTATCCTCTCACCAGTATAGTCCTTTTTTTTTTTGGTACTGGGGATTGAACCCAGGGAAGCTTCACCACTGAGCAACATCCAGATCCCTATATATATTAATATTGAGGGAGATTCTCGCTAAGTTGCCTAGGGCCTCACTAAGTTGCTGAGGCTGGCTGTGAATATGTGATCCTCCTACCTCAGCTTCCCAAGTTGCTGGAACTACAGGTATGTGCCAGTGGGCCCACCTCTAATTCTGTCTTGAGTATAGTGCCTTTTATAAGGTCATGAAACATGCAGGAGAAGCCCTTCAGCTGTTTCTGTCACAAAATTTTTCATTCATTTGAAAATTCTTTCTGTGGCTCATTTTAAATTTAATTCTGTTGTGATCAGAGGAAATACTTCTTTTTTGTAATTTCCATTCTTTTAAATGGGTAAGGAGTTTTTAAAGGCCCGCCATAGAGGCTATAATTTGTTTTGTCTGTGAAGCAACAGATAATACATTCTTTTTTGTTTTGCAAATCATATAGTCTACTGCAAATAAAGCTCTGCTGTTGTAGTATGAAAGCCGCTGCAGACATTAGGTAAGTAAATGTGATTGTATTCCAGTAAAACCTAAATGAATAAGGCGGCAGGCTGGATCTGGCCACACAGCCGTAGTTTCTGCACATGGCCTAGCCTGCGGCCTGTCCTAGGGAATGACATGGTCCTTAGTGGGAAGGAATGTGTATTCTGTGATTGGGGCCAGTTAGGGTTAGTGTTGAGAATTCTGTCTTATTGTGGGTGTTTTGCCTTGGTGTTCTAATAGTATTGAGGGTGAAATACTGAAATCTTAATGTATTTCTGGCTTTTCCTCCTTTACAGTCTGTCAATTTTTTCTTTGTATATTTTGAAGCTGTGATTAGATGAATAAGCACTCTTAATTATCTTCCAAATATTTTTACCCTCTTATCATTAAGAAATGTCCCTTTTTATCCCTTATTGCGTTTTTTTTAATTGTCTTAAAGTCTGTTTTATCCAATGATTTCACTGCTGCTACTGTCTTTTGTTTACTGTGTGTATGACATATCTATGTATATTAAAACTTTTTACGTTCAAATGATTGTGTTTTTTTAATAGAAAAGGATGTTTTCTGCAAATGGTACAGTTGATCTTGCTGTTTTTCCAATCTGACAGTCTCTGCCTTTGAGTGAGATGTTTAGATGATTTAACATTTAACATAATTATAGATATGGTGGAAGTTACATTAACCATTTTGCTATTTATTATTTACATATCTTCTTGGCTTTTTTAATCTTTGTTCCTATTTGACATTTATATACTAAATAATTTCCAGTATAGTATCTTTGATATTTTAACTAGTTATTTTTGAGCTATTTTATTAGTAAGTATTCTAGGAATTAGAGTTTCTACCTTAATTTTATCATATTAATACTAAATTACCTCCAGTAAAACAACCTTGCCATAACCTGGCTGCACTCCCTCTCTTTGAGCTATTATCATATATATTGCATTTCATGTGCTCTATATCCAGTAAAAAACTGTTATAATTATCACTTTGTGATAACCTTAAATCTTTTAAATGAGGTAAAAAAAATATGAGAAAAAGAGATCTGTAGATTCTTGTATGGTAACCAATATCATTGCCATTCTTATGCACTTTTTTTCATAGAGAAAACATGAAAAATTTTTGGTCATTTTTTACTCAAAAAAATTTTTTTTCCAGCTCTTTCTATCTCCTCTCTCCTTTGGTTTTTTCATTACATGTGTGTTGGGATTCTGTTATCACAGATCTGTGAGTTTCTTGCTCATTTCCTTTCCATCCTGTTTTGTCCTTTTCTCAGATGAGATCACTTTTTCTGCTTGGTAAGTTCACAGAGTCTTCTGCCATCTTGAATCTGGTGTTATTCTCTTTAGCAAATTTTTCATTGTATTTACTGAACTTTTCACCTTAAATGTTTCTTTTTGGTTCTTTTGATAACTTTCATTTTCTTTAGAATCTCTATTTGCCAACACTTATTGTCATATGTCCTTTAATTCTTTAAATAGCATTTCCTTTAGTTCTTCGAACATATATATTTCCTCTGCATTGGATAATTTTCCTCCTAACTCTAACATTGAGGAAGAGTTCAAGAAATTTATATTGACTGCTTTTTTTTTTTACACCCCTTAATATGGATCACTTCCTGTTCCTTTGCGTATCTACATTTTTATTGAAAACTAGACATTTTAGATAATGTAGCTGCTCTGACTTGTTAACTACTCCCAAAGTTGCTCTATTGTCAGCTTTCATTTTTTAAATACTTATTTGTTAGATTTCTTTGCCTGGGATAAGTCTATGAAAAAAATCTTACTCCTGCAGTGAGTAGCAGCTGATTTCTCTGCTCAGATTTCGTGTTTAAAACTACTTTTACTTTTTCAAGACTGGCTGTATAACAGTAACCTCTGTTTTTGCCTAGGTTCCTTGATAAACCTGTGAGTGAGCAAAGGTAGTTCACACCTCAGGTTGACACAACACAGACGTTCTATCCTCTGCCAAATGTTCTCTGTGTTGATAGCCAGGAAAATTATAAGTTTGTGCCAACTTGAACATGTCAGTTTCCTTGGGTCCTTCTGTGCCTCTCCTATATGTATGCAATAGCCTCTGGGTTGAGAGGCAGTATGTGGAAAGCCAGGGCCATCTCCAGTGTCTACTGCACACACTAGGGTCTCAATTGGTTGTAAGCATGTCACAGACACACAAATTCTAGTACCTGGGAGGCCATCTCCCAGGTACTAGAGGTGCTGACCATTCCTGTTTGCTTGGATCCAATATAGTCATGTAAACCAGCTATGTTACTGGGCATGGGCGTTGCACTCAATACTCCAAACTGAGTCCCTGCCCTTCAGCCATGGCAGAAGCTGCTGATACTCATGGCCCACCCTTTCCTGATTCATGTTTTTTTAAGCTGGGGAGGGAACTCAGTAGCCCATGGTTTGCCTCCCACAAATTCTTCTTATTCTGAGTTTAGCAATTTGTTAGACATAACTGCTTCTCATATTACTGCATGCCTTCGGTCAATTCCCAGTATTCTGAAAGGGTTGTTTTGAAATTTTGTCTAGTATTATAGTTGCTTTTCATGGAATGGATTTGACAGTTTCTTCACTTGTGCACAGTCAGAATTACTAATTCTTTTTTTGTTTTGTTTTTGTTCTATTCAGGAAAAAAATTTATATTAAAATGAATTAAACTTGATAAATCTACTTTTTTTAAAAAAATGTATGTATTCTTGCTTAAAATGACCATTTGCTCTGCTAATTCTGAGCTGCACTTTGCTATATTAGTTTGCTGGCATGAGGCTGAGTCTTGATGTTCAAGCACAGGTTCTAAGAATTTTATCTTTCTAATAAAAAGATAAAATTATTTTTATTTCTCATATAACACATAATTATTGTACACTGTTCTCAAAACAGATATGCATTACTGTAGTTTCCCTCCTATTCACTTGGTTTCACATTAATGACATACATATGCATATACACAAATTTATTTCTATAAATTTGTTGCTATTCATACAATACAAAGATCTAAATTACTCACTGAAAGTGAAGAACAGAAAAGCCTATGATTGATTCTGTGATTCTAAAATGACAGCTTTAGTTGAAAAGAAGTATCTCAGTGGGAAAGCTTTCCTCTTAACTCTGAGTTTACCTCTTATTGCCTCTTGTTCCTTACTCCTGAGCCCCTTGGGAAGCATGGGATAAGAAACTGCGGGAAAGAAACTGGGAGCCATGTCACTTACTAAAAGGAATGGAAATCAGTCCAGCCAGGAACAACCACTTTGGTTTTTCCTCACATGTCAAACAAACACTGATAAATGAAGGAACACAAGTCTCTGCATCACCTAGACATATTTCAGTACTAATCAACCAAACCATTCATTAAGGAAAACAATTTGATGGGTTATTTTTGTTTGTTTGTTTGTTTGTTTTTTGAGTAAATGACCAGTAATTGCTTTCATTGTTGAACAGTTTTGTGTATTCTTCTTACTGTAGAAGATCATCAAAATCTCTTTGTCCTCTATGCTTAGATGTTATGATATCTAACATGTTTAGAAGATATTTGTTAGTTAGTCAATAATAATTCAGTTGAAACTGTTAGTCATTTAATATCATGAGGATTTACTTTTAAAATATTTTTAGTTGTAGATGGACACAATACCTTTATTTATTTATTTTTATATGGCGCTGAGGATGGAGCCTGGTTCCTCACACATGCCAGGCAAGCTCTGTACCACTAAGCTATGACCCAAGTCCTATTACGAGAATTTAATTCATGTTTGGTATTATTTGGACTCCCACATGTCCAAATTATGTTTAAGGAAGTAATACAAAAGTGACTTCATAGTCAACCTGCAACATAGTCATAAAAATGATAAAATGTTTTAAATTAAAATTCATTAAGGAAACAGAGAAAGCTATAATTGACCAGAAAAAAAATTGTAAAGCATATTTGGAATGTTTATTGTACATATTCTTTAGATTTTATGTCAAGGTATTATAACAAAGAAACTTCAAAGTATAGTGGACCAGGCAAGACACATTTCCCCCTCACCTTGTAAGTTGCTGGTGAGCTGTGCTTTATAAGGCCAACCACGAAATCATGACCTTTCTGCCATGCCATTTAGCCATCTTCCAGTTGTCCTCATCCTCATGGTTGACACTGACTTACAGCACTGTCTACATCCCAACTTAAGGGATGTGGAAAAAGACAATACCCAGGTCAAGTGGCTTGTGTTATTTCAAGATGACCCAGAAATACACATTCCATTGACCTGAATTTTCTGTGTGCCCACATGGAACTAAGAGAACTATGAAATAGTCTTGATCTGAACATCCACGGACCCTATCAGAGATTCCTTTATAGTTGCTGCCTAACAATGGAAATAACACATGCTTCCTATAGAGAATTTGGATAACACCAAATTGGAAAGAAAGAAGAAATAAAGACGATCTGCCATTAACTTTTCACTTCTCAGATAGTAATATCCGTACATTTTTGTATGAATATTACAATTTTTTTTCTTTCTAGAAAGAAAAACTCTTTTATATACATGTGCAATTCTCCTCATATGCATTGTAATTTTGCCATTAAAGTATCAATATCTTTACTCATGAAATTCATTGACTTTAGAGAACTTCATTTTAATGTCTAACACACGGAATGATCTTTCATTAACATGAAATAAATAACAAATCTCACTATAGAGCATGTATTTTTTTCTAGATTTTTACTACTATAAATAAATTGTCATATGTTCATATTTTGTTTCCTGGGGCAAGTTCATAGAAAAGGACTTATTTCCATATGGATTTTCAAAAAGTTATGCCTATTTTTACTTCCAACCTCAGCATATGAGGTGACCTATTTAGAATTACTGAGAATATCTTTAACTAGGATTCTGCTAATCCGAGAAGTCATTGTTTTTATTTGAAATGCAATGGAGAACAAAAGCACTTTCATCCTTAAACATAGAAAAGCATGCATGATGAATGCCTTTCGAGCTAGAAAGCAGTTTTAAGAACGTTTGATTTAATGGTTAAGTTTATGAGTTGTTGCTACATTATTGGCCATGAATAGTTTTGAAAATCATTTCCACATGATATTTTTCTTTTTATACATTGGATTTTTTTAACTAACATATATGACTTTTTATTTTAAGTTTATCAACCCTTTCCTGTTATGTTTGTGGAAGTTTTTCTTTTAATTTTTTTTTTTTTTTTTTGTAGTGCTTGAAACCTGGACTTCATGCATGCTAGGCAAATCTTCTACCACTAAGCTGCACCCCAGCTCCTGTTTGTTTCTGTTCTTAAAACAGTATGCTGTCTTCTGACATCTTAGTAAAAAAGATTGGGATTTTGCATTGCCACATCTATAAAAGGCCCCCTCAGTTTCCACCATTGCTGTAATGCTCACACAGTTGTTTCCATCCTCAAATTGTGTGCATTTCATGCTTTAGTGGCTCATTTTGGCTCTCTTTTGTTTTAATGCCATTGGCCTTATAATTTTTGAGTGTATTACCTTATTTAATTTATTTTGGCAGTGTAACAAATATTAATGCTTTCTGGAACACTTTTTCTCATAATTCTTTCAATATTTTTATTTTGGAGAAACACTTTATAATTTCAGTTTTTCTAAGGAGAGTGATAAAATTTTGATTGACATTATAATGCATCCATATCACAGCTTGTAACTTACGTAATTATAAAAATATAATTTTAAATCTTCATAACTTATTCACGATAAAATAATATTCAATTTTACTATAACCTAATTGTATATTAAATATTATTACAGCATTATATTTTATGTTATACACTTATATTTATATTTAAATATAATGAGCTTACTTTCATACTATATTAGTATTATATTTTATATTTACACTAATATTATGCTAGTATTGTTTTACATTTTACTGATTTTTATATTGTAAGGTTCCTTCATTTTTAAAATAGCCAATCTTTTTCATTGAGTTAAGGTTTTATTTATGTCTGTTAGTAAAGCTTTATTTTTTCTCTTCATAAAACATATTTTTTATTAAGATTGTTTTTATTTTGTAATTTTGTACTACTGGTAAATGGTTCTTTCCTATTTTATTACTATTTTTCCTGGTACGTGAAAATGCTAGTAATTTTTTAAAATTATATTATTGGCTACCTAAATAAATCTTATGATACTTAAAAGTATTTTGTTTGGTTTTCATGAGGTGTCTATATTTTAAGAATTACATAATTTGCAGTAATAGTGTTTTTGTCCACTTTTTACTTTTAAAGTTTGAATCAAGCCTTTTTCCTTTCGAGTATGGCTCACCTTTACTTTTCTTTTCCTTTTTTTTTTTTTTCCCAGCATGGAAGAGTGTGAAGCTCTTTGCACCAGACTAGCCATCATGGTTAACGGTAGCTTCCAGTGTCTCGGCTCCCCTCAGCACATTAGGAATAGGTATGTGGAGCTTCTCTATTGTTTGATTCCTATCTATCAACAGCATGATGCAGTGTTATAACTGGAGATGCTTTAGAGATAGCTTGATCAATTAATTACATCATGACATACAGGAAGAGGTGAAGGCATTGAGACATTTAAGGGTATGTTTAAAAAACACGATTAGTAAGTCAAAGGGATGTCAATTCCCAAATTCTTTCCCTAAGATAGTTTGCTTCCTTCTTGAGAAGGACTGTACCCTGATTGTGGTGGCATTGGTAGGGAAAGAGTATGGCTGGCAGGCCCAGATCAAGACAGGACAAGAAATAGCCTCCTGGTGTATGAAGTGCCTTATCCAGAGGTTGTGCTAATAATATAATTTTTCCAGCAGCAGTAAATCAGAGTTCTGATTTACCAAACACTATACTTTAAGAAAGAGTTCTGTCAGTGTGAGAGGGTAAAAGACAGTTGCTGTGTTTTACTTTCATTTCGGATAATAAAAGACTAAAGATTTTTTTTTCCTATGCTCATGAATCCCTTAGATTTATTCCTGGTTAATTATCTCTTCATGTCTTTTTTTTTTCCATTTACTTTTTGGGAGTTTAATGATTTTGTTATAAATTTCTATGACCATTTTTATGTCCTTGTATCTTTCTTTTTTTTTTTCCCCCAGAGTTTTCTGAACGATTTTCTGATTTCCTTCAGTTTGTTGTTTAACCTTAATTTTTCATACAGAGTAATTTGGTCATTTATGTTGATAAATCTCTTTTTTCATGTTCATTTAGTCAATGTTTTTAATGTTAGAACTCTTAAGCAGAGATCTGGTAAATAGCTGAAACTTAAATATTTTTATTTTATGGAGAAAATAGCAAGTGCTTGGATAGAGGTGATGTATTAGGAGGTAAACAGCACGTTTCTAGTGGCTTGGTGTTGGTCACTACTGGGACAGTAAACCTCACTGATGCTTAGTGCTGTTTAGTGTTAAATGCTTGCCAGATGAATCTGCTAGAAACTATTCTCCGCTCACTTTAATAAGTAGTATCAAAAGAAAAATAATACTTCACACTGTCTAACCTTTATGAATGTCTACATAAAGTTTTATAGTCCATTCCTGATTGTTGGGTGATTTATATTTGACTCTAGCTTCTTGCTTTCCATTAGGCATGGTAAAGTTGGCTAAAGAAGCCTGCAGGATTAGATCATGGGAAGAGGATAATTCCCAGTGCTGATCTACAGGCTGGACAGTCTCTGTCCACTTCTGAGTTTTGATTCTGATAATGTGATCTGTAGGTTGAGGATGAATTATTAGTGGTGTTAACTCACATGGTGTTATTCACCAAAATACCAAACAAGATAGCTTTTAAAATGTCTTCTATTTTTTTTTAATTTTCCTACAACAAATAAGCCTATCATAAATAAATATATGACTACATATGTTTCCATAATATTGAAATAAAAAGTAAGGGATGATTCCAGGGCATCTATATTTGGAATCATCCATGTTGTCCCCATTTCTCCTCTTCTAACATGAGGCATTCACATAGGTAAGAGGAATCCCTCCCAACTCCCCTGCATTCCTTACTTCCATGAAAATTCACTGGGCTCCCATAGACCTGGAGGACCCTGTGTGAGAGCTACTGCAGCTGTCAAGAGATAGACACTTCCCTCCAATGTTGTCCCCAACTCTGCAAGGAGAAAACAGTCACCTTGGTGGTCTTGTACAAGTGGAGAAAGTTGATTACTTCCAGAATGTCCTGATGATAGCATTATTGAATGTGACCTTGAATAGTGATAATATAAGTTCAGTGTAGATGGATATAGTGGGGATACTGGGTGCTGCGTGCTGAGGTAGCATGGGGATCCTACCCAAGGGACAAAGGCCTGAGTGTCCATCATATGACCCCATGGCTCCTTCTCCTCAACTGTCATATGGGTTGCCATGAGGACTAAGTGTGATTGGAAACACTGAGGACAGGGCAGGGGATGATTTAATATTATTGCATGTGATTTGAGTGAAAACAGCTCATCATCCCCATGGCCGTCCCCAGGCACTTTCAGGGGCAGAAGAAGTGGGGGGAGAGGCTGCTGATCAGTATGGAGGTTTGGGGAATAGTCCTTGTGAGAGAGAATGAGAGCCAGCATCAAACCTATGGAAATACACGTGAATAAGCAATGAATTTGCCCAGAGGGTCTGTGGAGATAAATCAAAGAAAGCCAGTGTTTGAGCAGGACAGTCCTAAGTTAGGATCGGGACTCAAGTGTTGAGCTTTTCCTCTGGAGAAAGGGGTGGTGGGCAGGGTCCTGGGCTGGACTGGGAGACAGTGCCTAAAGATTAGCTGTGGAAATCCAAGATGCAGGACTCAAAGGGTCAAGCAGAGGATAGTACTGGCCCTCAGGGACCACATGCTCCCTATAAAGGGTAGGCGCAAAAAAAAAAAAAAAAAAAATCCCAAATGAGAGTCAAGTGGAATAAAAGCAGGAGAGAATGAGGGTTTAGCTTCCATATACATAGCTTTTCAACCACAAGCTGAGCTAGGCTTCATGGACAATGAGAACATATACTTGTATATGATTCTCAGCAAACCTGAGTGTGGCAACATCCCAGAGCCCTAGTAGCATCATGAGGCTCAACCTGATGCTGTAGTTTACCTGTCCATAGGTTAAGAGAGGGAATGGGAAAGACTCTGTGGGGATGAGAAAACTGCAGTCTCTTAGAAATATAAAGTAAAGGAAAGAACATGGGTAGTTTTTAGGAACAGATACATAAAGAAGAAAAGAAAGGGGAATAGAGGTCAGTGAAACTGCTCAAAGCAAAGAACTCGCCCTCCTCCTCTGGAACCTGAGTCTGTCCCTCCTCCCTGAATCTTGGGGCATAGGCAAGACCCAAGTACCGCAGCATCCCTCTCCCTCAGTCTGAGGGGTGGCACTGCCTTTCTTTCCCATGCTCAGTTGATGGTTTTGGTTGACCTCCTACACACAGTGCCCCCAAATTGTCCTAATTACTTCTCCTACTATGCTCATGTGATCTGTCAACCTGGGCCCTAACCACAACTGGACATGTACCACCATCAGAGGCATGGATGTTGTGGGGATACTGGGTTCCATGAAGGACAGACACAAGCCCCAATCTCCTGCTCCTATCTGAACATCAAAACTCAGCCTGCTTGATGTCTGCATCTGCCTCCTCCCTACCCCTTCTGTTTCAAAATACAGTGTATTGATGGAAAATAAAATATAGAATAAAGGCCCACAGACCAGGAGACACCACCATTACGAAGACAGTTTGTTACTCACAGTTGTCAACACAAGGGATGTGCTACACAGGGCCACACGGGGGAGCATAGGAGTTAGTCCATGGGCAGAGGGAGTAGGAAGAAAACACGGACCAGAGTTTTCATTGTGTTTCTACAGCAAACAGATGAGGCAACACCACCAGGCCTAGGTTTGCCTAGTTTGACTAACATTGGCAGGACCTGAGGCATAGGGGCTATATGTAGTTGTGTGGCAGCTGGCCCTAAAGTGAATAAGATACAGGTGGATAATGGCCCAGAGTGTGAGCCACCAGGAGAGAAGGTGGTGGTATGGTGTGGGTTCTAAATCTGCTGATCTATATTTGAAAAATGTGGTTTTGGTGGACTTTTATTCCAACTCTAGAAATTGGTTCTTCCACCAATCCCTTCCCTGGAAGGGAAGTCGCTCCAGAATCAGTAAAGCCCTGCAGATCAGAGCATCAGAAAATATGGCTAACATGTCCACTGAGCAGACTCAGCCAGGCTGAACTGAGGTGTGGATGTGGGACCATCACATTCTCCTGGCCAATTTTACAGAGGAAAGTGGGGAGTTCAGACTTTACTACAGGTCCTAGAGCCTCCCTTCTTCTTCTTTGGTATAGTTTTTTGTTCTTTTTGATAACATTTTCAATAGCTTACTTTAGTTCTATTATCCATACCGTAAGATTTTAAGCATTTTTGAGATTGTGGAGTCATATTTAAAAAGTCTCTGGACTCCAATCTATACACCTAAGGTTCCATGTGACCAGTTTTAACTCAATGATTCATGGCGAAGGGTCTCAGAGAAATGATTGCAGTAGAGAACTACCTCGGTTGAGCATCTCTGTTAAGGTCGAGTTGTTACTTTCACTCTGAAGTTTCTTGACCAAATTGTAACTTAGAAAAAGTGATGAACGTGAGGTGTTAAGTGGAATTGAGGCTGTTTGCTTCTGATATCTAATCATTTTTTTTTTTTGAGAGAGAGAGAGAATTTTTTAAATATTTATTTTGTAGTTTTTAGCAGACACAACATCTTTGTATGTGGTGCTGAGGATCGAACCCAGGCCACACACATGCCAGGCCAGCGCGCTACCGCTTGAGCCACATCCCCAGCCCATCGTTTCTTTAACAAACATTTATTGAGGGCCAAAAAAGGGGTCTAGAGATAGGCCTGCTATATATAACCTGTATCCACTCGGTTCTCACACTTCATGGAGTGAGACCTGCACATACTGGTGACATCACAAGAGTGAATAGGGTAGGCATCATAAAAAAAGGATTTCTGAAGAGGAGACCACATTTTTCTAACTTTGAGGAAATAGGGATGTCTGGTAGACCTTGAAGTACAGGTAAAATTTGTTTAAAAGGAGATTAAATCCTAGGTGAGTACCAAATCATAATGAGATCAAGCAAGGACAAACATATGAGTCAAAGCAGAATTTAGATATCAACATTGAAATTGAAGGAAATCTTCAGGCCACGTAAAATAAGGATGGCTATATTAAATATTTCTTGAGCTGCACTAGGCTTTGTGGTCTTAACATGGGTTTCTCAAACTTGGCATTATTTTTACTGTGAGTCAGATAATTCTTGGTTGTGGGAAGCTGCTCTGTGCATGTAGGATGTATATAGCAGCATCCCTGGCCTGTGTAGTAGTACCCACCTCCCCAGTTGTGACAAGTAAAAATGTCTCCAGACATTGGCAAGTGTCTTTTGGAGAGCAGATTGTCCAGGTACTTTTTTCCATGCCCTTGGGGAGTTTACAGGTTGGTGGACATCCAGGATAAGGACTTAGATTCTCAAAGGTAGAGCTGGCGATGGTTCCTGACCTTTCTGGGACTGGATCTTCTGAAAGTTAGGAAAGCAGGGTCATGGATAGTCAGAAGGCAATGCACACTGGGTTTTTTCTTGCTGTCAGTTGATCTGCTGAGCTCTGCGACAACTTCATTTTGCAGAGACCCCAGGGTCCATATGAAAGGGTGCCCTCCTCCTCTCTCAGCCTCAGTGTGGTCCTTTTTTTTTACAATCTAAGGAGTTATACCTGAGAACCAAAGGACATGATGGGGGCTAGAAACTCTCCAGGTGAGGGTCCTTTGGAGGTTCTTCCTAGGCTCCTCTAGACACAACTTCCTCTCTCCACCTTGGGTCTGTTCTCCTTTGCACTTTGTGTTGACAGCCTCATCACCAATGGCTGCTCAACATTCCCACACAGATACCCAGTACTTGATATTCCTACCCCAGAGTCCCATAATGATCCTCACTTCCTCCTTGAGACTTCTTTGGCCTTTCCTAGGATTCAACATTTTCTTCCCTTTGCTTGTGTTAATCTCCTTTCTTCATTGGTGTGTGACTGCACCCTGCCTTCCAGGCTATGTTTGTAGAATTTTAATTTCCACTGACCTGCCTTGTTCCAATTTAATGTTAAGCTCCTCAAGAGAACAGGCTTTGTCTTCTGTATGTCCCATTATTTCCTTGTGCTTGTACAGCTGGATGATTTCAGACACAATTAGCAGGCAGGGACAGCCAGTGCTGGAGGAATCCCCAAGAGAACCACACCAAAGAGAAGCTCTAGGGTTCCCAAATGTTGACATTTTGGTTCACCAGCAGGTTTAATACCATAAACTCTAAATTTCCTCACTGCCTCATTAATTAAATTGGTGGTGTACTTTATTCTCAAGTTCTAGGCCTTCTTACTATAACTGTTAAGGCACCTTATGTGATACTTCTACATACATAAAAATGTTTACCTTTAGAGTTACCTTCAAAAAGATCTTTTTAAAATGTTGTTTGTGCTTATGAGCAGAGATCCAAGTTCAAGGTGCAGAGCCACGTCTACACCTTATTAATTCAATGAAAGGAGACCACAGTAGATTTCTGCTGGTGGTATTTACTTCAAAGGGTTGTCCTGACTGTAGTTTGGGACCTTTTCCTGTGTTCCTAGCTTTCATCAGCACCAGGTGTCCCCAATCCTGAGCTTAGTGCAGATGGTAGGATGTGTCACAAAAGGTAATGCTTTTCAAGAAAGACAGACATGGTGCGGAATTTCAGAGGCGAGTCCTCATAGAGGGAAGTGGCATTTACTCCCTGCCTCTTGGCCTCCTGCTGCTGCCTCCTATCTCCCACACCTGTGACCTTCTGGCCTCTGCCCAAACCTGGAGAGGTTGTGAGTCCCTCCCTGCCCCTAGTCTAGCTGCATACCTCTGGCCACTCTTGTGAGGTCTTCACAGAGCACTCCTTAGAGGTGCTCTACAGCCTCTTCTTTCCGTGCCCAAACACACCCCACAAGCTTTTCTGCTCCTTTCTTTACCACTCCTGATCCGTCCTCTGCTTCCCACCCCTAGCTTTAGATTTCCTAGCGCCATCTCACCTCCTGAGCTAGACATGTGCCCTGTTTTCCTCTTGGGACAGATGTTAGAATGCCACAAGACAGCCTTCCTTCAGACTCAAGAAAACCTGGGGGGAATTTCTTTCTCCCCCTTTGGCCTTTTCTTCTTGGTGACTCACAGAGAAAAAGTTACATCTTGTGAAATCCATAGAGATCATCCCTCAGCCTTGACCGGGGCCCTTCTCTTGCGCCACTTTTGTTTTTTCTTTCTTCTTGCTTCCCTAACCCAGAAAATGTCTCCCTTTCCCAGTTGTCTTGGACCTCATGGATTATCTGGCTGTCACTTACGAACTACCGACTCTCTTCCATAATGCACTAAGCACAGTGTACCTATGACTTAGCATGCTGGTAAAAATGCCATTAACTAACACTGAATAGTACTTGCCATTTGCCAGCTCTAAGTGCTTTATACGTATCAATGAATCGATTCCTTGTGTGATCCTATGAAATAACTATTATTGACTCTCATTCTGTAGATGTCGAGAATGAGTCACAGAAAGGTTGGGCGTCTTTCCCGGGGTCATCCGCTACCAAGCGCAGGCTCTGGAATTTGAAGACCAGCACTAGTACTCTGGCTCAGTTTTCTCTAATAATTATCCTCATTCTGAAAGATCTGAGTTTCAGTGACTCCAGAGCCCATAGGCCCAGCCTCATCCTGCCTCCGTGCCAGGGGAGCCATGTCGGGATGGCCTCACATAAACTCTGTTTGCTATGCCTTCAGTTACAGCCATTGACCTTCTCTTTGAAAGGGTTTCTGCACCTTCTCCACTTCTTATCAAGACTATCCCTTTATTCATTTAATACATAGTTTCTAATTTCCTGGGCAGAGAGAAGCTCTTGATAAGCTAGCTCCTTGATATGATCTCAAAAATTTTCTAGTTATTACCATCCTTTTCTTCCTTTTTTCTTATCTCTGAGAAAGAAATTTGACTGTATATCATCATGTGTATTCCTTTACCTGTTTGAGAGATCTTCCATTCTGAGACCTAGAAAGCAGTGGTTTTCTTCTTTCTCTTCTTTATCTGTGAACATTTATTCTAAGTCGTGAGCTATATTTACCTGAAAATGAAAGAACATCAGTTATACTGATTTAAGTGTATTCACTGACTGAACCATGTTCATATTTTATGTGTAAAGGAATTGAGAGGCGACTGATTATTAGTGTTGGCTCAGTGACTCTAGTTTCTACAATTAGAAACTGCTGCTGTTGATCCACCCCTCATGTCTATGTTTAGGCAACAAACACAGAGCAGAGAAAAGCCAAAGTATCCAAATAAGTGTCCTCTCTTAAATTAACATTTATTTGGTCATGTTCTACACAGCAATTTGGACTTATATTTCATTGGTCCCATGGCTATTTGGAAGTCGAAGAAAGCTAGCCTCAATCTGGGCCCTTTGCAATTTAAACATTAAGATTAGGTTTCTGTTATTTAGAAAGATGGGGAATGGATGTGGAGTGGGCCTCCTACAGTCTGGCTCATTCTTTTGACCACTTCCATTTTAGATGAGTGATTTTTTTTTTTTTTTTTGATTAGGGACTTAAACTCACTTTACTGATGATGGGCAATTTGATTGGGCAGTCTAAGCTCCAGAGACTCTAGGGCTTCCATTTGAAGAAAGTCGTATGATATGGCATAGCCCTCTGTGTAACAGATTCATAGTGTATGCTCAAGCACATGATTGTGTGTGTGTGTGTGTGTGTGTGTGTGTGTGTGTGTGTGTTCGTGTGGAGAGATTTATTGAAAGAGAGCTGGAGTGAACCACCAGCTACCTATAACCAACCAACCTCTTTTGGATACTGTTATTCTGTCCCAGGTAACTAGGGGTATGTTCCCAAATCCTTTGCTATTGTACCTCAAGGGTGTCCTGGGATCCCTGGGAGCCTCCTTCTGGCTGTGGTACTTTCAGTCAACCTCTAGGGAGCCAATAACAGCTGTGCTGCACTATTGGCTTCCTGGCCCTTGGCACTGAGGTAAGGAAGAGGTGTACATCTGAAGTCAAAACAGTCCTCACAGGGAGGGAACACAAGCATGTTCCAGAAGCACATACCTTACAACTTGAAGGAGACCAGGCCGATTTCTGATTGGGGAGAAAGAATAAGAGCTGTTTCTTTATAAGCAAATGGAAGCTTTTGATGTTTTAAAGAAAATCATTAAGAGTGTTTTCATTTTACTGAGTTGTCAAACATGAAAAGTATAAGTTAAATTAGGAATAAAAATGGAATAAATTTCAAAAGGTACCATCATAGATATGTTATTTGGCCTCTTAACTTAAAATATAGAATCACCTGGAAGGAGTTTTGATGAATTTTCTTCTAAAAAAAAAAATGGAAGCATAATGATGTTTGAGCTTACCAGTTACAATTGTCTGAGAAGTTGCAAATTAATATGTCACCTTATGTGACACCTTATGTGTCACCATATGCTTCATTGTGGTGACTTTAATTTAATACTTCTATAAAACATCATTATAGACATAAAAGCTTAGATTAAGGTTACATCACCGAATAATAAACTGGCTCATTTAAAAAGGGAACAGATAATTTGATATGTTTACGTCATTTTCACAAATGGGGGAGGAAGCTTGAACATGGGCACATGTAATGATTTCTGCCATGTTTTGGAACTAGGGAATGATGTGCTACCACATTATGAGTGATATTTTTCTGCATTTCACTTTTTTTTAAAGCATCATATAATTCAATTGCTACCACTAACCCTGAATTAATTCTCTTTACTACAAGTAGTTTTATTGAGAGGCAGAGACGTTAGCTCAGCTCCATATCCCCGACAAGTTTTCACTCTGATGTGCATAATACATCATCTGATTTGTTTTCACAACATCACGTTGCATGAACAAAATTAATGTTGTTCTAACATAATTACCTGGGAAGAGATCTTGATTCTCTTGCTTTTCTCATGCTGGGTATTTCAGTTGGATGCTTCCGGTCTTGGAAATTCAGATCATGAGCAATGTCATCCAGAGCTGTCACCGTACCAAAGGGAAGCACTCTGCTTTCGTTACTAGTATTTTCCATTAACAATAAGCAGACTGCTTCTCACCCACAATGATGATGGGAAAAAAAGTGGTGGAGACCACTTCCGTTATAAATGAATGAATTTTTTTTATTAGGTACTTAAACTCACAATGGCTCCTGTGCATTCACACATGTTTATTAGAGTCCCTTCTTAGAAATGACAAAGATGTGATTCCTGATCTCAAAATAGTTCATAGTGCAGTGCCATGCTGACACACATCCATGAATAAAGGCAGTATGGTGATAATTGTTCTAAGATGCTAGTGATCTTAACGCTGTGTGATGTGCCTCGATTTAAATCAGCAAATTCTACTGAATGCACAGTGACAGTGCTGAATGCATAATGGTGAATAAGACAACTGCTCTATTACATAAGAAAAAGTAGAACTGCTATTTGAGAAGGCTTTAAATATATGAGGTAGGAAATAGAAAAGGAAAAATGCATGCTCAGCATTCTAGGGGAAGGTTTGGCATGGGTGGCTTCATGGTCAATGAGTCATTTAAACCAAGAATGTACGTCCACTGTGGATGTATTTGTATTGGTGTTCTCTAGAGCAACAGAACTAACAATGTGTGTGCGTGTGTGTATTGTTATAGTTTATGAGATTGGCTCACATGACCAAAAGCTGGATAGTTCCCCATTAGCCATCTGCAGGCTGGAGAACTGGAGGAACCAGTAGCTACTCAGTCCCAAGAAGCTGGAGCCTCAGAACCAGAGGTACCAGTGATGTGGCCCCAGTATAGAATCAAAGGCTGGGAAATTCTGTAGAGAGCTGTTGGTCAGAGTCCACTTTGGAAGAGTGGAGGAGCTGGAGTCTGATGTCCTCAGGTGATGACAGCAACAATTGAAACACCTACTCCAGAGCAATCAAGCATGCTTCTACATCACCTTCTGTGTTTTTCTGCCTTTGTGTTCCATATAGACCCCCACCTATTGGACCATGCTACCTACATTTAGGATGGGTCTCTCCTGCAGTTTGCTGTGCCACATGGCAGTCATTCCTAGAAACATCCATATGATAAATCCAAGAGCCTCTAACGTTAGACATCTCTTAATCCAACCAAGCTACAGTTCATATGAACCATTATAGCATGAGAGAGAGAACACAGGGAAAAAAAAAAAAAACAGTATAAGTTACGTTAGGAATGGCTTGACTGCAAATGGAACAGAGGTCAAATATGGAGGCATTCATTTCAGGATAATTTTTGGATCAACTCCCCAAAATGGGAGATTGTAATTCCAGGATACAAAACTGCTGCAGTCCGGCTGCAGCAAAATAACCAGGAGGTGACAAGGAACTTGTGTACATTGATACAGCAGGAGTGGGAGCCGTTTATTGTAGGACAGGAGGAGTATATATACATTCCACACAGCTTATCTTAATTAACATAAACTAGGTACAGCAGTCAACCAATAAGGAGTCTCCACACTTAATGGCTTGCTGGCATTACTTCACAAACCACTCCCTCTGGCAAAATGCCAGGCGCCATCCTGACTTGTTTACAGACTCTAACACAAAACAGAGAATAAGAGGAAGCAAGAAGAGAAAGGGTAGCCTTTTTAACTACTATTTTTACTTTAGAGCTCCAGCTGAAAGTTAAATAAGATAAAATCACCTGCTGACAGGTCACATGGAGAAGCAGGCATTGGTATAAGGGGCATTGCAGAAAAAAAATAAGAGGACTTTACAACTGATTGTTCTGGGGCTAGGAAAGAAGCAGCCTTTGGTTTGGGAGGCAGGAGAGAAAACCCAAAGGTGGGGTCATTGTTGCCTCTTGTTGACACAGGGATGGAGTAGCTACATCCATCACAGCTTTGAACTAATGTTTAGCAATGCTGAAATCAGGTGAATGGAACTCAGATCCATGCCACTGCATTTATTTTAATCATACTTAGACCATTCACCAAATGCCTTAAATGCAGTATCACATTCAGTCGTCACAACATAACTCTCATTTTATCCACTCTCCCATGGAAAAACCAAGACCTAACAAAGTTAGGCAGTTGGCCCCCAAATACAGAGTTACTATTGAAAGAAGCAGTTTAAAACTCGATTTCTTAGTCTTTGCATACCACTATTGCAGTCTCAAATGGCTTTACCTCTGCTGATTGAAGAGCAGAGCTTCTGGTGATGGATCCTTATATGATGAAAGTCACAAGGTTTTCATGCTGAATTTGCTTCCTGTTGTGTTTACTGAAAAGAATAGGTCATCATCTTTCAAACACAGGCAGACTCCTCTTTGAAAGTCAGTACGATCTGATGAACTAAAAGAGACTAAAAGTCAGAACCTCACTCACTACCTGTATGACTTTGAAGAAGTTAAAATCTCTGAGGGTGAGTTTGTTTTTTCTTCAATGGGAACAATAGCACAATGTTTCATAGTATTTTGAAGAGAAAGGGAGAATATACCAGTCATGTTCCCAAACTGACAGGGTTGGGCTTTTTCTTTCCTTTGCTGTAAGTTCTTTCCTAAGAGAAATGCTGTCTCATTCCCTAAGCTCTGTGCTAAACTCTCACCCTCCCAGAAGTCTCCAGCATCCATTCTGCCCTTTTCTAGAAGCAAAAGAACCAGATGTTAGCTGGAAACTTGCGTGCCTGGAAATCATGCTGCATTTCCCAGCCTTCCTCACAGCTTCCTGGGGCCAAAGAGATAATAAGGAGGAGAGCTGTCTGCGCCTGGAAGGACATGAATTTAAAGGGAGGATCACACTTTTTTTTTTCCCCTGCCCTTCCTTCTTCCTTCTCACTTGAATGCACATGTGAAGATAATAGAGCTGAGGCAGTCCGACTCCGACTCTGGATGTTAAATTTACTAACAAGCCTGCTATTTTGGCTTCTCTGTCACTCATTCATGAATCTAAACACACTGAGCTCTCTCTCACATGCTAAATATGAAGTTCATTTGCTAACCTGTTATTCTCTTCCCAAAGGGATTCAATAGACTAGAAAGCGATTGAAGGTGGGCTTATGTTTTTTTACTTCTGTGTCACTAACATTTAGGGAAGTACCTGGTATATCACACATACTCCAAGTACTTGTTGAGTGACTGCTTAACATGAATGATGACTGTCACATTCCTAGCACATGACAGGCATTTGCTTGGTGACAATTCCTGCCAGGTTGCTATGGCTAGAGTGTAAAAGAGCAATAGGACTTGGCTACAGGGAATATTTGGGATCTGTCCAGCTTGGTAAACATCTACTTCTACTAACCATAATTGACCCCTTCAGTAAGGACTTCTATTCATTTATCTCTAGACAGGATGGAGACTGCTTTCTCTCCAAATAGTCTGCATTATTCACTGTTATTTGCTGCTTTTAGAAGCAGGGCTCTCTGTCTTTCTATATGCAGCATCTCCATTAACAGAAACTATCAGGTGTGTGATTCAGGCCTAATTGCTGCCATGGCCTTGGCAATATTTTGCTGCCACCTTCTCTGTTGGGAAAGCCAGATTCTGCATGGATGCACCCTGGCCTGCCAGGAATTAATGTGCAACACAGACAGCAAAAATGTGCAGTCTGACACTCAACTGTACCCTACAGGATTATGATTTCTGATAAAATCTAAGCACAGAAAAACTCAGCAAAGTAAATGGATTCCTATTAGGTCACACATACATTTCAGGTTTAAAATGAATCAGAGTTGGGATCTGGGAGATGTTACTTTGGATACAGGCAATCAAGGCTATAATTTATATGTGTGAAAATGCATGTGCCCTCATCATTTCTTTGTTTCTTAGTTTAAAAACATTTCACCAGTTTGTTTTTTGTTTCATTTTAATGAAGTCATAAAAAAAAAAAAACCAACCTGTACATCCTCTAGAATTTGTTACAAAAATGTTGCAAAGTTCATAATTTACCCTCAAGCACAGCAGGTTTTCTGAAGATTAGCTGGCCCAGGCTAAGCATGGCTGGACTGTGGCTCTGCAGCCTTCTCTTATTCTCCTTCTGGGATCAGGGTCTGCAAGACTGAGGCACAAGAATTAACAGGCTAAGGGGCATAAGTGTGGTTCATGGGGCTAGTGGCATCGTACCTGCTCATATCCCTTCAGCCATCTCATGTCATGGCTAGCCCTCCCAAGAAGAGTAGGTAGGGGGTCATATCCAAGTGGAAAAGCACCCCCTGGTTACATGTGAAGGGCATGGGTGTCAGAAGCAGTAAAGACTTAGGACCATATTTACAACCTACCAATCTCCAAAAATTTTATAATCTATTTTTAAAAATCTTGGACATGTTCTTTGTTTTTAATAGCTTTATTGTGATGTATTTCATAGGTTGTGTAATTCGCTTATGTAAAGTATATACTTTTGTGGTTTTTAATATATTGACAAATATGTACATCTGCTCCTGAAGTCAATTTTAGAACATTTTCACTACGGAAAAGCAAATGCTGTCTCTTTGGCTCTGATTCTTCTGTTTTCCCATTTCCTTCAGCCCCAAGCTAATGTAAATCTGTTTTCTAGCATTAGAGATTTGTCTCTTATTGACATTTCATATAAAAGGAATCATATGTATGTGATATTATGGGAATGACTGCTTTCATTAAACATGGTATTTTAAGGTGCATCCGTATTTTAATATGGATCAGTATTTTGTCTTTTTCATGGATGAATAATACCTGTTTTATTTATCCTTGAGTGGACATCTGACTATTGTGAATATTTCTGCTATTAACATTCCCGTACAACTTTTTGTGTGGATGTAGGTTTTTCGTTTTCTTGAGTGTATAGCTGGAGTGAGCTTGCTGGGTCCTGTGGGGAGCCTATGAAGAGCTGCTAGAACATTCTTCAAATCAGCTGCATCATTCTTATATTTCCACCATCTGTGATTGAGTGCTCTAGCTTCTCTACATCCTTGCTATCACTTGTTTTTAATCTAAATTTTTAATTTAGCTATCCTAGTGGGTGTGACATGGGATTATAATGTGATTTTGATTTGCATTTTTCTGACAACTAATGTTGAACATCCTTTTGTGTGCCTGTGTATTACCATGTGTATAGTCTTTGATGAAATGATTATTCAGATACTTTATCATTTTTATATTGTGTTATTTATCTTTTTATTATTGAGTTGAATGACAATATAAATATAATACAATTTATATGCTATATAAATAAGGCTAATAAGAATATAAATATACTTAAAATA
Source organism: Urocitellus parryii (assembly GCF_045843805.1). Lineage (NCBI taxonomy): Eukaryota > Metazoa > Chordata > Mammalia > Rodentia > Sciuridae > Urocitellus > Urocitellus parryii. The sequence continues at coordinate 104,301,942 of NC_135533.1, forward strand.
TAACTGTAAATACATTGTTAGTTTATATTTTTATTTATATAAGTATAATTTTATGTTTATATTTATTTTAAATGTAGTATCCCTTATCAGTTATGTTTCCATTCTGTGAGTTTTCTTTTCACATTTTAGATAGTGTGTTTTAAAGCACAAATATTTTTAATTTTGATGAAACCTAGTTAATTTATATTTTTCTTTCCTTTGCATTTTTGATGTTATATTTGATAATCCTTTGCCAAATCCAAGGTCATGAAGATTTTCCCTTACATTTTCTTCTGAAAGTTTTATAGTTTTATCACTTCCCTTAGGTCTTTGATTAATTTTGAGTTATTTATTTATTTTTTGTTGATTGCATGTAAGGTTCAGGCCAAACTTCATTCTTTTACACATGACTATTTAGTCTTCCCAGAAACATCTATTGAAAAAATTAATTTTTCCTCATTGAATAGTCTTGGCACCCTTGCAAAATCCAATTGATCATAGACCCTAGGGTTTAATTCTGGACTTTTAGTTCTAACCTCTTGACCTACATGTGGCTCCTGTTTCCTGTACTACTCTGTCCTGAGCACTGTTGATTTGTAGTAAGATTTGAAATCAGGGGAATTCTCCAACTTTATTATTTTACAAATTGTTTTGGCCATTCTGGGTCCCTTGATGTTCCATATGAATTTTAAATTCAGCTTGTCAATTCCTATAACAAAGTCAATAGGGATTCTGATAAGAATTGTATCTGTGGGTCAATTTGGAGAGCATGCCATCTCAATAATATTAAGTCTTCCAATTCATGAACCTGGGATGTTTGTTTGCTTAGATGATCTTTAATTTCTTTTGAAAAGTCTTTTTATTAATTTAGAGTATAAGTTGTATGCATTTCTTATTAAATTTAATCCAAAATATTTTGTTTAATTTATGTTGCTAGAAAAAGAATATTTTTCTCAATTTCATTTTTTGGATTGTTCATTGCAAGTACATAAAAATACAGTTCATTTTTGAGTTTTAATTGTGTATATTACAACCTTGCTGAATTTGCTATTAGTTTTAAGTTTTTTAGTGTATTCTTTGGGATTTTCTATGTAGGCAATCATGTCATTGGTGAGTAGAGGCAGTTTTATTTCCATTTTTGAGTCTGAATGACTTTTATTTATTTGTCTTTGTTGTTGTTGTTGTTGTTGTTTTCTGGCATAATTTCCCCAGTTAGAACATCTAGAACAAGGCTGAACAGAAGTTCTAAGAGTAGACATCCTACCAGAAGGTAGAGTCATCCCCCCTTAGCTGTGTGTGGTGGGGGCATATTTCAAGACACCCAGGGAATGTATGAAATCACAGAACTGAAAACTATTGTAGTATGTTTCTATACACATATACACCTATGATCATGCTTAATTCACATCAGGCACAGTAAGAGATTAACAACAATAACAGTGATATCAATAGCTCTAAGTTTATAGTATAATGCAAGTTATTTAAAACTTGCAAACTGTTTATTTCTGGCACCTTTCATTTAACTTTTTCCAGAGCACAGGAAGTGAAAACACAGCTTGGGGACACAGTGGCGATAGCTGCATCCGTCCTGTGGGGTTTTGTAGATGCCCTAATGAGGCTAAGGGATTATCTGTTTTATATCTGGTTTCTCTTTCAAGGCAAAATATCCAAACCACACCTCTGGGAGAAGGAAGGGAGGCAATGCCATGTTTCTTTAGGACATCCCCATACTGGGAGCTGAGTATGTATGTATTGGAGAGGGGAGGTGTGCAGCTTCAGATTTTCTCAGCTTGCTTTTTCCAGTATTCTCAGCATTCCTTATCTAATTTAAGACTGTAGCTCATGAGGTGAAGCTGGGTGGACAAAGGGAAGTATCATCACCCATGCTGCTCTGGGAAGACAGCCCACTGGGTGGGAGGAAGGGAAGAGGGATTCCTGTGTTCTTGGATACACCAGTGTGGAGTGGAGTTTCTATTTCTCTAAGCTGGGAGGTTGGAGGGAGGTTGGAGGTCTTGTTTCAGATGCCACAGCCTATTGCCATCTACTCAGTTTTAGTGGATTAAAAAAAAAAAAAAAAACACATTTCTTTATCTTGCTGTGTGTGAATGCTATGTAGATGTGGAATATGCCACAGTGAATTCCCCCTTATGTACAGCTCTAAAGCACTGATTAAAAAAAAAAAAACTATAAAGGAATATAAGGAAAACCAATATAGTAGAGGAAGTGAGCCAGGGGAGGGAAGGAGGTGGGCAAAAAGAACCACTAGGGACTGAAGTGGAGCAAATTATGTTCCATGCATGTATGATTATGTCAAAATGAACTGCAATTATAGTGCACTAACATGCATGATAGTATAGTTACAATGTAATATATAATATATAGTATAACTATATAATATTGTATAGTTATAGTTTATAATACACTGATAAAAACATTTAAAAAGATTATTTTTAACAGATTTTTAAATGCTCACTATTTTATAATGTTTACCAGTCTCCTGGGGGAATTGATCTGCAGAGTTCCTCACAAAGTTCTGCTGGAAGTCTGGCCAATATCTGTTGAAAACATCTATTTATATTCATTTCATGCTAGTTTTATACCTGCACCCAAAGAGACTGTGCTCAGGTCCATTGCTTCTGATACCACTTTAAATGTCTAGTTTCTAATGGCCCCTGATTTTTTCTCATTATTATAAGAATTTATAGTTTATTACCTACCAAGGTACATTTGAAAGATTAAATGACATTGTTTAAGAAAAAGGACCAATCTTTTGACCATACTTTATCCAAGAAATCACTCCTACACAATTGTTTGTAAGGAGCTAGTTGCTTTTAGTTTACACATTCACACACCATAGTGTAGAAAAGCTGATTTTTCCCTGTTGTAGTTGCTCTAAATTTTAATTACTATTTGAAGGGATCCAGAATAATGATCCACTTTAATGATTTATTTTTCTACCTCAGCTATCACAAGGGTCTTTCCTGCACATGGTAGATTTAGGGAAACGTGCCTGATTTCATGCCAGTAAGAGTCCAGGACTTGGCTCAAGGGCTCTGAGTTCCTGGTGTGCTGGTCTGTGTGTCTTGCTCTCTCTTCTTACCTGCATGGTTCCACCTGAATGTGTACTGCCTGGCCCGGGGAGCCCTGCCAGTCAAGTTATGCATCCCCACATGCATTTTTCTAAATAATTCTGTGAATTTAGTAATTTTCTGGTGGCTTTGAATGTGGGTTGAAAGAAGGAAGAAATTGGCAAGCTCTGTATTTTCCATTCACCTGACCCCACCCTGATTCTTTGCTGCTTTCCTTTCAGCTTTCCTGGCTGCCCATATATAATTCTTGACCTGAGAGCCAACTCACATGTTCCTACCCCATTTAAGCCCAGAGCCTTTTAACCAGAGTGTAGCTTATCAAAATCTCTCCTCAAAAACAGGAGTAAGGCTACTCCTTAAAGCCATTCTTTTCTGCCTAAACAAGTATGTATTTTTATTATTGCATTATTTTTTAAAAGGGGTTTAAAATATAAATCATATTACATGGAATCTGACTTGAATCCATAAAGATTTTTGTGAAACCTCTGGAAGCCAAGTCAGAAAGTTTTAATACAATCTTCCAGAAAGACCATGTCCTTACAAAAGCTTTAAATGACGATGAAACAGAATAAAGTCTTTGCTTATTATGTGCCTGTCGCAGAACATGCCCCTCCCTCATGGAAATACCTTGCAGAGCTTCCATCTCTGCACAGATGGCGGCTGAGCAGGTGTGCTGGCTTGGAAGGTTCCTCATTTCCATGATGGTGTTTTCCTTCTCCGCTCTCACTCATAAAGTACTTTGAGCTTCTCCACGGGCAGCACTCATCAAGCTAGAAAGTGGATTGCCATGGTTTCTTCCATGGGGTGAATTCATAATGACATTCATGGGCTCAGAGAAGAAATCAGGAAGAGATTGACTACTTTAGATCCCATTGCCTCTCCAGAGTTACTGCAGTGTGAGAACAATAGTTTAGTGGCTGCTGTTCACATCTGATTTGAAAGGACTTGAGGTAGCTAACAAGAAACACTTCCTATTCCTAAATCCTCTTGTCCTCTTGTATGTGTGTCATCCAGAATGGAAGCACACTCGGATCCCGGAAATGCCATTGCCTTTGATGATCAGGCATTTGACCTGTTTACTTTAAGAAATTGTGCTGTTTTGTAGCATATTCACTGTGGGACCTGTGTTCTCTTACTAAGCTTCTGTGGGGATTGTGCATTGTCTTATTCCTAAAGAATAAGACCACTGGAGCTCCTTTTGTTTGTTCTCAGATGGCTTAAGAGGCTTCCTACAAAAGTGAACCAGCTTGAGTCTTGAAATCATTTTTTAGTATATTACGAACTCTCACTTTTATGCAAAAGGAGTGGTACAAATGCACGAGGCTCTGTTTTGCTATTGTTAACAGAAAATCACATGATCTATTTCAACAGTAAGGAAACTTGAGGAAATTCTCCACGTTCTGAGCAAGTTTTGTCTGTTGTTAGTCAGGAGGGATATCATGGTGTCAGGATTTCAACTTCATGGATAATCATTATAGTTATATGCCAACTTTGTCTTTAAAAGTGAAAGCAAGAAAAATAGAAGAAATGCCTAGTTGTCAAGATGGGAAAATATAGAAAATCACCCTCGTAATATTGTCAGCTTTAAAAGGTATCTTTTGTCTATCTCGATTCTAGGGTATTTCTAAAATGAAGGAAAATGTTTAAAGACCACATACATACACAAAATATAAGAGACCAAGTGAATCTTACAGCTGTTGTGTGAAGACACAATGTTCTAGTTGCTTGTGTGGTGGGTGGAAATGGAATGATGCTAGAGATGAGTACCCTTTGTTTCCTGTCCAGCTGACTTGACTGTTGCCCCATGATTTCAAATGGTCCCTTTTGATTATTCTTAAAAAAAGAAAGAAAGAAAAAAAAAGAGTATATATTTTGCTGCTCTTAAGAAAAAAAAAATATTGTTCCCAGTACACCAAACTCTGAACACAGAATTAAATCCACCCATTACTTTATCACATATGAACTGGACACCCATAGGGGTGTCAGGGTCAGTGGTAGAAAAATCTCTGGGTCTCATCATTCAGAATGATCAGGCATTTGACTTGTTTACTTTAAGAAATTGTGCTGTTTTGTAGCATATTCATTGTGGGGCCTGTGTTCTCTTACTAAGCCATAGCAGCTGGTGACTCAGAGGAGGCTGCACTCGCCTGGCTACACAGGCCACCACAACTCCAAGGCAGAGGCCTCCCTTCTGGATTAGGGCCTTTCCCGACTGAGCACTGAACAAAGGATCTGGATGGATGAGGAATGGAAGTCTGGTGTGGGTGGCATAAAGAATGATCTTGGATGTGAAGTCAGAGGGGAAGGTAGCAGTTAGGTCCCCAACAGCTTGTGGGTGGAGCTGAGGCGTTGAACTTTTGAGTCAAAGGCTTTCAGTCTTAAAGCTGGCATGACCTCCTGAGTTTGGAGAAGGTCTTTTGACCTTTCCTGGTGACAGTGATTAAAACCCAAATTCTGAATTCTTACCTATGGCTGGGGATATCATTTAAGGATGTGACACTTCTGGCTACAAAGAAAAACCTTCATGAAGAGATGTATGTCATCATGGCTCAAGCTTTTTTTTTTTTTTTTTTTTTTTTTTTTTTTTTTTTTTTTTTTTTTGGTACAGTGTAGCACGTCCATCCATATGATCTTGTCTGTGAATTCAGAAGCTTATTGAAGTTCTTTTCGAAGATGATTTCTTCCCCAAGAGGAATGCTGGTGCCAGCTGCCAAACACTTTTGTTTTGTTTTCATTATTATTTGTTATTTGTCAGAGGCTTTTTATGTTAATACCTTGGATCTAAAATCCTCCAAGTCACTCTTATTTGCATATACTATGATTAGAAACTTTTCCAAATTAAACTTATACAAAGTTGAAATTCTAAAGGCAGCATTGATGAAAAGAAGTCTTAAGGAGTGAGCATCAGTCATTCCCAACTCTGCCAGGTAATAAGCTGAGTGACAGTGAAAACCTTACCAACCTCTTTGGGTCCCAGAATTTTACATTTCATAAAGAGGAGCTGACATCTGCTGTGAGAAGCACACAGGTTGTTGCAAAGCATAAGATGAACTCACTGATGAAATCATGGATGGTAATATAAAGAGGGCATGAGCATGAACCTTCAGATGAGAAATGCCACAGGCTATAGCTTCCAGTTCAGCTCATTAGCATTGGAATTGAGCCTCTCTCCATTACCTTTGAGTTGCATGAACTGAGTAAGTTCTCTGACCTCATGAGATTCCATTTCGTGTCTGAAAATAGAAATATAGATAGTGACATCAAAATCCTGGAGGATTACATGGGATAACCTGGGCTTGATGTCTCACTCTCAGCAGATGCATGGCAGAGCTCTTGTCCTCAGCTGTCTCTCCTGGGTCTTTCATCTATCTATACCAGCTCAGTCCTCTCGGAGAACTATACATTATGTATAATGTATGATATAATATTAATATATAATATATATTATATATATTACATTTTCTTTATCCATTCATCTATTGAAGGACACCTAGGTTGGTTCCATAGTTTAGCTATTGTGAATTCAGCTGCTATGAACATTAACATCACTGTACCACTGTAGTATGCTGGTTGTATGTGTTCCTTATTTTAGAATTCAGAAGAGGGTAAAGAGATAATCAGCAGTCATACTGACATTCCTCTTTTCTAGATAGCATCCTAGAATTTCATTTGAGTCTGAATTTTTAGGCATACATTTATATACCTGGAATGATACTGAGTCAGTAATTTTCTGTTTTGAACTTTATACTTAATATAACATGATAGGCATTTTTATCATCACCACAAATTCTTTGTAGAGATATTTTTAATGGTTGAGGCTGACATAAACATATTTATCAGTAATCTTTGACTTCTGATTTTGGGGGGAAGTATATTAGTAACTAGAGTTTTAAGCCAAGGAATATAAACCTTCATAGACAATTGATTTTTCAAGAATGTCATTTCAGCTGCATTATCAGCTCCTCTCACTGTGTTTTTGAAGTGTCTGGCTTTTAAAATACGTGTGTGTGTGTGTGTGTGTGTGTGTGTGTGTCTGATATTATGCTTTTATGTTTCTCAGGCTTATATTTCAGTCTTTATTATATATAGTACAAGTAATGCTTGTGATATCAAAACATTGTATCATGAAAATTTGTAGATTTTTCCCCTTAAGCATCTTCATCTGCAGTTATTGCTATTTATTTACCTTTATCTAAGCACTGACTGTACAACTCATGTAGACACATTGAAACATTAGATCAATGAGTGAATACATCAACAAATGACTCATTGTGTACTTTGAGAGCTTTTACTCTCTGAAAAGTGCAGGAATTGAATTCTTCAAGGAATTTAGATCATTGACATGAATATGTAGATTGTAGGCAGAAAGAAAACTTACATAAATTAGATACTTGAATCATAAATTAATTTAATAATCTACAAAGATTAATGGTTGAATATGCCATGGTTTTATGATTTGATGTCCAAAAGTCCTGTCAACTGTTCTGGAGAAATCCTGAGAAATTTGCAACCTATTTCAGGAATATTTTCTCTTGATTTCTTTTTTTTTTCTTAAGAACTGTATTATTTTTGTGTAATTTGGATTCTCGATAGTAAAGATTGAAATGTTTTAGTTCACATGAAACAGTTTTGAAGGAATTTTAAATATTATGCATATATGATTATAGAGAATGTTAGAGAATTATTGGGATTTTGCATTAATTTTTCAAAATACATTTAAAAATACACCCATAGGGCCACAACAACTACTAGTACTACTACTTCTTCCTCTCTCTCTCTGTCTCTACCTCTCTACCTGCCTCTCTCTCTCTCCCTGCCTCTCTCTCTCTCCCTCCCTCCCTCCCTCCCTCCCTCAGTTCTGGGGCTTGAACCCAGGGCCTTTCACATGCTAGGCGGGAGCTCTACCACAGAGCTACATCCCCAATCCCTACAATTTCTATTAATGGTGAAAAAGAATATGAGTGACTCTCACACTGTTGTATTACACGTGGAGCTTCCAACTCATGTTCTATCATTTCATCTGCTTTCATCAAAGTCTCCCAAATGCATTGTGTGCTTCCTCACACCAAATAGAATGTGCTTCTATTTTGGCAATTTCCAGCCCAGAAACTAAATATTAAAACTTATTTATTTACCTATTTATGCAGTGCCAAATGTCCTTCCAAATGATTCACAAGGATTAATTCGTTCTGTCTTCTAACAACCTTGTCAGGTAGCTATTATTACTAGCTTCATTTTCTATCTGAGGTTACTGAGGTTAGAAAGTTTCCCTGACTTTCTAGGGTCACAAATTTTGCATGTGGTGGAGCTGGATTTAAACCCAGGCTCCTGTGATCCAGCATCCACAGTGCAGATTCTACATTACATCTCATTATCAAGATATGAAGAATCACAAGATCAGAAACACATCTCCAGCCATAAACACTCCACCCAGGAGTCCTTGTTGTACCCAGACACACCATAGTGCCCTCCAAGGAGGAGTTGCAGAGCTCCAGCCACTCAGCACTTCATCTTGGGAAGCCCCTTCCTTATATGAAGCACTGAAATATAAACCCACTGTAGAGGCTTTGGAGGAGACAAACAGGATGATCCGTGTTAATTAGCAGCACAGCCTCTGACACTATAGAGCAAAAGAGGAACGGCCACTAAGCACACGTCTCATGTACTTGACACAGTTTATTGGCCCCTAAACATTCCTGGAGATAGATAAATAGATGTGTTAGGCAGAGGCATTTCTATAGTCTTTCATGTATATTTATCAAGGTTCTCAAAAATCTCTCAGCCATTTGTAGACTACAAATCATAATTTTAAAGGTTGGAGATTGTTAAGGCCATGTACAGACCTCAGGGGGTGATGACTGACAACATGAAATCAAGATAGAAAATAGGAAAATAGAACCCAGGTAAGGAGCTCTGAAGGTGCCCTTAAGGGTGATCCATTCTCAGTTCCAAACGCTGTCTGGGGAATTTGATTTCACTACATAGACTTAAAAAAAATGATAAAACTATAATAAGTGCATGTGGTCAACCTTACTTAGGGAAACTTTATGTAAATGCAATACATTTACCCAGCAATGTTTGGTAAGTAAATGGTTATTGTAAGATTTGGGGCAAGCCATTTTTTTTCATTCATTCATTCACTAAATTAATATCTATCAGTGCTAGGTATTGTGCTAGGTAGTAAGTGCTAGTACTGTGTCTGATACTTGAAATTAATGTATCAGTGAACAAAACAGAAAAGTCATAATAGTTCTTTCAAGTACTTGTTTATTAAAGGAATCTTTATTCTGATGCTATAATGTGCCCAACATGGTTCTAGGAATCTGGGATGAGGTAGTAGAATAACACAAAGATTTTGAAAGCCCCTTACATTCTTAGAGACCACTATTTGAGATCACTCCAGGTATGACTACAACCTTGGGTTATTACTCAGGCACCAGTGGAAATACCATCCTTAGCTCTGCAATGTTGGAATCAGTGCCTGGGTTGAAATTCTATTGGGAGAATTCTTTTACATAACAGACAAAAAAGTGCCTGGATAAATTACTTATGCATTCCCTTTCATCTTCTCTCAGCCACATTCTAATCATTACAGACCTTGAAGCAATAAGGCCAGCAATAATGTTTCTCAGGGTTAGTTCCCAGCCCAGCCTCTGATATCCTCTAACTCAGCACTTTGCTTTCATGGTTTGCATTTTCACCTTCCCTCTTTATTGAGTAGGGGTTGATTCCAGGACTTACTGATTTTTTTTTAAGTTAAATCAGTGTCTGTGTCAATATAAATGGATGACAGTAAATGTGTAACTGGCTTACAATTCATTTATCTATATTAAATTTTTGAGAATCCAAAATATCTCAACCATTTGGAAGAGTGGCTTTTTTTTCTAACTTTCTATGAAAATGGACCTTGAATTTCCCCATCCTATGTCAATGTAGAATATATATATGTTTAATAATAGCCATATTTTAATTTTATTCGACTCTCAGGTTTGGTGATGGATACACTGTCAAAGTTTGGCTGTGTGAGGAAGCAAATCAACCAAGCACTATTTCTGATTGCTTAAAGCTCCATTTTCCAGGAATTCAGTTTAAGGTAGGACTAATATTCTGCATTGTCTTTGTTTTTATCTGAAAATACCTTTGAAATGCATTTGTATTTTTTTTCTGTTTTTATTCTACACTGTCATGATAAACTTACTCCCTGTTATCTTGGCCTCATGTGAATATTGTCCATGCTTTACTACCAAAAGTAGCATGGATAGCTTATACTGCCTGGCCACTCTGAGGAGTGAAACCTGCTTGGTCTCTTGTTGGATTTCACAGAGAAGATTAAAATGATATATTCACCCCTCTAACCAGTGGGCACAACTCTATTGCATAGTTTATATTGTTCAGGTTTGAAGGTAGCAAAAATTAATTTCTTCCCTATATTGTAGTAGATTTATATCTGTTGTGATTTCAGTATTATTTCATAAGAAGAACCCCGTGGTTGAGATCATAATCCTCTTTTAACTTGATATAATTAAGTGTGGTCCCCTGGACCATCAGCATTTTCAATACCTGGGAACTATTTAGGTATGCAGAATCTCAGGTTCCAACCTACTGAACCTGAATCTGCATTTTAAACAGATGACCAGATGATTTTTATGCACATTAAATTTTTAGAAATACTGTCTACAATTCTTTTGGAAAACTGTAATCCTAAGTTATCATCACTTCTAACATGTCCATAAAATATAAGTCTTACCTACTTATTCCAACAACAAGCATTTGGTGGAAGGAAGAAGCCTGCTGTGTAAAACATTACCATTCATGCTCTAGTAACACTCTGAACAGCCCTATAATATAGCTGTCACAGGCTTCCTTGGCATACATGAAAACAGGATCAGAGCGGTTAGATATCAAGCCAAGAGTTGCTCAGCTAGTGGAGAGGGCCTCTGAGAGCTAATAAGCACATGTCCTGAAGTGAAGTTCAGGGCACTTCCAGATACCTCTATTATGCCACATTAACTTCTTACTTCTGTAATATCTGTAGGCAACTTCTGACTCTTTAAAGAGGTCCTTCCTGTGCTTATGGCAAAGTGGGGGTCAAAGCAGGGGCAGAACAGCAATTCAACCCAAGTGAATGACATTTATCAAATATGCCTCCTGGTAAATTGTCATCAATAAATATTCATTAGAGGCTCACAAAGTGAAGCTAACTAGCTCATTCGTACTGATGTGTGTGACTTGATTTAAAAAAAAAAACATATCTGAGTGTAGTTGGAGATTCAATGCAATGTGATCAATTTTGTTTAATGATTGCCTGTCATATGACACTTTCTAATTTTGGGATCTTAGGGACAGCGCCTTAATTTATTGGAGTATCATGTGCCAAAAAGATGGGGATGCTTGGCTGATTTGTTCAAAGTTCTAGAGGACAAGAAGACCTTCTTGAACATCAAGCATTATTCTATTAATCAGACCACTCTGGACCAGGTATAGTACCTTGAATGAGTCAGCAAGTTGCATTTTGATATGCTCATCAGGCATACCACATCTAGGAAATTTAAAAATTTTGTCAGATTACTTCTCCAGCTCAACATTTCTTTTAATTAACCTTGTTCACTCTTACAAAATTCTAATAAGGATGGTGAGCATTAGAAGCTTTGTTTTCCATGTGCCCCCCACTCAAGGTGTACATTCCTAGGACTTCAATCTGTTTATAATTACAATGGACATGCAGTAAGTCAAATCATAAACTATTAACCTTCCCTTCCCCACTTTACCCAGTCTCTAAAAGATTAATTGGACCCTACTATAACTGAATGATAACTAACAAGAGGGAAACAAAAAGTGCTTGGTTGACTAAGAGTGCTAGAAATGTAAAATTATATCACAACTTCTTTCTGAAACCACACTTAAGGTATTGAGAATTTCCAGGTAATTCATTAAGCACCCAGAAATATTTATCATTCCCAGAGTTGAATCCTGAATGGATTTGTATGTTTAGGGTGGTGAAGGAGAGGATGGCATGGCTATCTGATTGAGAGATTTGGGGGCTGTTTTGGCAGTGTTCTGAGACATTCTCTCCCCTTCTGATAGTTGAAATCCAGAGACAGACTGTACTTACAAATAAGCAATTATTTTCATTATTTCTTTCAGGTATTTATTAATTTTGCTACTGAACAGCAACGGACTCCACACTCTACTCTTGATCTATCCACTGACTGTTACCGCCCGTATCATCTCTCTATTTAACCAAAAAGGAATAATCCCTTGACTTTCAATATAATTAATATTCAAGGATCAAACACACATGCACAGCTGAGGGCTGAAAGACATGCTCCAGGCAGTCAAGTTATTCTCTCTGTCACTGTCTATTTGGAAACTCTCTGTTTATTAATAATCGGCAAACTGAAAGGTCACTTTTTCCATAGACTTTTGGGTTGGTTCCTCCAACACATTTACTCTTTTTCCACATCGGGTGGTCACCAGCTTCTTTGTGACAAAGGCGGGAATGAATTAACAGAGTCCAAGCTGAGACACTCCAGGACTGAAATGCTGTCCCTGACTGTCCATGCCAAATGTCTCATTTTTCTCTTAAGGAAACTGTGACTTTTCCCCCAAGAACCACGGCGGGAAAAATTCCTAACTTATTTATATAGGAAATAGTATCAAGGACTGTCTTTTGATTGATGTGGTTACATATTTTAAAATCAAAACTCAATGATTTAAATGCAAACTTTTCCTAAAAGTGTATGGTATATGGCATAAGATGATAAAATTGCCCATTATTTTTATATAAAATATGCTTTAGAAATAGGAGTTGCAGAGCATTTTTGGTGAACCCATAAGCAAAATTAAAGAAATCAAATTAGTTGTTCTGTGTCATTTATAACAGTTTTACCAGATTGTAATTAGATAGGGATATAACAAGAAATAGAATGTGGATATTTTTTTCATAATTTGGAAGAATTATTTCTTTGTTATTCTAAGCCAATGATGTTTTCAAAGGGTGGTAGTTCCCATATTAGGTGCATTGGCTTACTCTGGGAGCATTTTAATTCTCAGGCCCAATTTCATAGCTGATAAACCTCAAACCCTGGGCCTGGAGCCCAGCAATCTGAGTTTGAACAAAGATATACCACTTTGAGAACAAAGGAGATATCTAGTTTCTTTCTAATTATAAAGGTAAAGTCAATACAGGATGTAGTAATTCAATATTGGTTTTAAAATATATTTTAAATATTTTTTAAAAGATATGTCACTCTCAGAATTTTTATCCTCAAGATGTGGCTTTCAAAACCTCTATTAATATGACAATTTATATCTTATACTTAATGAAGTATACAAAATCAATATATCTGCTACTGAAAATGTTTCCAAGTGAAATATTTTTGAACATTTCTCTAACAGCATTTTTCCAAAACCTCAGTGAAAGACCACATTAATTTTATTATAAAATTTGAGCCTATCCGGCACTATCATTGAGTACTAGTAGCTTGTGTTGTGATAGAAGAAAAAGACATTGACATCTGTTTACTACATCGAGATTTAATTAAGTTTGTCTTTCCTGAATATCATTTTGTACTAGACATAATTTTGAATGGTAAGGATTAAGCCAATCATGTGTAGCTTTGATGTAACTGATTTTGATTCTCATGTATCACATGAATTATGCTCTCTTAAAAGAATTACAGTTAAGATTTTATGATTTTTTTCCCTCAAATTCTAACATAGTCTCATTGTCAAAATGGAAGATGTAATCTCTTTTTGTTGTTGAATCAATAAATACCAATTTGTGAAACACGGATATATTTATACTGCAGTGAATAAATGAGGTGTGCTGTAATTTAGCCTGGTTCTTGGAATGTAATTGTGTTTTTGCCAATATATTTCCTTGCGTCTTTATTTGTGTCTTTAGGGATCCAATTTAATTCAGGTAAGAAGAAAATGGAACTACTCCAGATCTTTTAAAGTTTGAAAGGTTAAAATTTAATTGAGTTTTGCTCTGCTATGTTCTGCTCTTAGGGGTTCTTTTCTGGTCTTTGAATTGCTGTATTCTTGCATTTTATGCTTCAAGGTATGCTTTTGAACAATAAACAGGAAGAAAAAGAAACCCAACATGCTAAAACTCCACATCCCAGAAGACTGGACACAAAGGTCAAATCTTATGCTAATGTTGAAAATGTCATTGCATTCATAAGTCATACAGATATTTTATGCCTTTGGAGTTAAACATTTGTCTTAAGACCTTTGGGCTGAAGGTCGTACAACTGAGCCTTTTTTTTAAACAAACTATTTTCTACTGAAATCATTCTGAGTATTTTATAAGTCAGAGATAAGAGTGCTTATTTCATTTCTATAATCTGGCATTTATTATAGTTCATCTTTACCCAATTATTTAAACAGTTAATGTATTGAAGTTGTCATATAAAATCAAGATTGTGAAAAGCAAGTAAGGAACATATTTTTAGAATAGTAAATACTAGGTAGCTTAAGGTTATAGTTTGCTTTTAAAAAATGGGTATTAAATTTAAAAAATAGCTTAACAAGACCATTTCAAATCATCATACAAAACACACATACACACTACACACACATACACACCACATGCACACTATAGTGTTCATGGAAATGACATGAAGACTAGCTTAATCACAAATTGTCCTACTCAAATCAGGAGATGAGGAGATTTTAAATATTCAAACTGATTTGAACATGTTTCTTCTTTGGATTTTGCTTTGATCTTTTGCAGTATTTCTGCTCAGTGAACTTTTGCTTATGGAGAATTAAAACTTAGTTTTACCCACTTAAATAATTTAAGGCCTTTTTATACATATACACAAACACACAAAGCAATCATGCATTCATTCCTTTAAGTAATATTTATTGAACCCAATCTACATATGTAAGTAAATGGTAGGCACTACAAAAATGTGGCAATGGAATCATAGATTTTAAAACCTTAATCGTTGGGCTTGAGAAGCACACAAGCAAGTGGGAATTCTGAGGTGATGTTATAAGCAATGAGCGCATTCTGCTATGGGACCACAGAGGGATCCATCTAACCAGGGGTCTGGAAACAGACTTGGTAGGCTAGTAACCACTTGACTAAACATTTTCAGAGCAAGAATGGAGAAAATAGTATTTGAGGCTAAAAGAGTATCAGAGAAAATCAACAACATATAATGAGCAATGGATTTTTACCTATTATTTTGGAGAAAGTTTATATAATGATTATGGACGTTCCCCATCATTTTTTTCAAGTGACTGCTAAATCGGGGGGTGGGGATAACCTATATACTTAAGCTTGTATTATATCATCCAGAATTATTCACATGGTCATAACTAACTGCAAGAACGTTTGCACAATGAAGTTTTTAGCCAGACTTCTGACCAACCTAAAATGAAATAAACTAATTCTGTGCAAGAAAAGCCAAATAGATAATGGATAGATGGTGCCTTCTATGACAGGAATACAAACAGAGGTTTTTGTGGCCCTTCTGCCACAAAAGAATGAATTCAATTTGAAAATGTTGATCATTACTTTTCAAACTAAGTAATGTCAAGTGACATGGCTATCTTTTTGGCAATCCAGGTTCTAAGAATATTACTATTCAGGATTAAATTGTATGTTAAGATCTACAGAGCAGATGCCATTTATATTTATAAGCATTATTGTCAAATTGAATGCAGTAGATAAGGAAAAGAAAAATTTATGGACATTTTTTATTTGGGCTAAATAAATAGCAATGTCATTTTCTCACAGTGAGAATTCCTATTGAGATGCTTAATGGATAAATATCTCTTGCTAGAAAGGATTTTAAAAGACTGAAAGACATCAGAAGCATTTTTTCTTAATTATTTGCCATCACAGAAGCTACGTTTCACCCTCTCATGAATGAATCCATAAATTTTGCTCTTTACATTAAAATGTTAAATGTTTTAAGGGAAAATAGGATCTACTAGTTGAATGTGCTTTTTTTTTAAAAAACTGGAAATTGAACTCAGGGTGCTCTAGCACTGAACTACATTCCCAGTCTTTTTTTTTACTTTTTATTTTGGCACAAGGTAGTTTCTGTGTTGCCCAGATGATCTCAAACTTGCTATCTTCCTGCCTCAGTCTCCCATGTTGCTGGGATTACAGAAGTACACCAGTATTCCCAGATTAAATGTATATATTTCCCCCCTCTATTTGCTTTTTTTCCTTTCCATATTTTTATTAGTGCGTTATAATTGTACATAATGACGAGATTTGTTATATGTTAAAGTGCTTTTGGTCAAATTAAATGTACATCTTAAACCTAGAAAAATTTACAGGCTAAAAATATATCAGAAATTTTATGAGCATATTCTTTTAAATAGAAAGTAGTATTATAAACACCATACTTGTCCCTGCATGGATATTGCTTTGCTGATGAATTGTGTCCACTGCACAATTGTGGTAGTGTATTTAGTTTGTAACTCTGTTCACCAAGTACACAGATGAACATGTCTTCAGTTAAACTCTCGGTGGGGTACCATGATGTTGATGAGGCATGGGCTCCTAGTTAGTCACATGTGCATTCAGTGTCAGGCTGGAGCTCATCCTGCCCAAACATCATTTGAAAATGTTGTACCCCAACAACAAAAAAGGGGGGATTGAAGTTATAAGCTACGGCAAGGCAGGAAGCCCATGACAAAATTCACAGGCTGGGCATCAGGGAAGTAAAAATATCAGTAAATGAAATTGAGTGTAGTAAATAATGTCTCACAATCCAATATGATTTATATAGAGAATGCAATGGGGGTTCCGACTCAGAAGCAATTCATATAATATATTTCATTCAAAGGTAAGAATACAAATTCTTTCAAATACAGAAAAATGTAGATGATATCCTGCATTAGAATTTTAGGATTGCAAGTCAATTTTTATAATCTCATATCTTTGTAATATTACAATGGAATTTTCAAAGCTGAATCGTGTAATTATTTTAGTCAGCTTTTATACTGCTGTGACAAAAAGACCTAACAATTTTAATGAGGAAAAGTTTATTTGGGGCTCAGCTTCAGAGGTCTCTGTCCATAGATAGCTGACTCCATTCCTTGGCACCTGATGTAAGGCAAAACAACATAGCAGAAGTGTGTGGCACAGAAGGAGGAAAAGAGCAGGGGACATGGCAGCAGGAAGCAGGGAGAGAGATTTCTCCCCTCACCATGGACAAAACATAAACTCCAAGGTCATGCCCCCAGTGGTCCACCTCTTTCCGTCACATCCTACCTGCCTACATTTACCAACCAGTTAATTCCCACAAATACATCAGTGCACTGATGAGATTAAGACTCTCACAGCCCAATATTTTTACCTCTGAACTTTCTTGCATTGTCTCACACAGGAGCTTTTGGGGGACCCCTAATATCTAAACCACAATGGTTATTTTGTCTGAATAAAACACTGTTCTCAGGAACCTTTCTTTAGTGATCATATCTTTTCTCATAATTTTCAAGTCCCTTATAGCTGGGTTATTTCTAGCAACCTTTAAGTGCTTTAGTCCTTTTCAATTTATAAAATTCTCTGTCAATGCCACATCAATCTATACTCATCCATGTCCACTCCATGTTCTTCTTTCTCTGAAAACCAGAGTCTCAGAGGATTTTTCTCACTGTCTCAAGCTCCTCACCTCCTGCCCAATTCCACTCTAGAGACTGCTCTGTTTATGCCTCCAAAAAGTCTCTGGCTGAAATCAACAAGGATTCATCTTTCTAGGTTCAACAGACCCTTTGACATCCACATCTACTCACCTCTCTGTAGAAATGTTTGTATTCCTTGATTGTACCATTTATGCTTTTCTGATTTTCTTTTTCTCTCCATGGGAAGAAACAAATGCTCCTTTACATGAAAACGAACTGCTGGTATTTTATAAAAATCTAGTTCTTGGCTCTCTGTTTCTGTTTCTCCTGATATCCATGATCTGGCCAATCATTTCCTCACCAACAATTACTAACAAACTAGCTATTTGTCTTCCCCTGTCTGCTGAACTCCAAATGAGGCTCAGGGCTTGTGGGCCTCTCCACTTATGCCTCACAGGTGGGTCGACCCAGGGGACATTGCCACCCACCTTCTAGTTATAGAAGGCAATATTCTTACCATTAAAGCTAAAAAGGCATACACAATGACCTAAAGATCTCCCACTAGGTCCAACCTCTTAAAAGTTCTACCACTTCCCAGGGGTACCTCACGAGGGTCCAGATTTTGTATCACTGGGGCCGTTTTTTGAAAAATGTTTATCTCCTCCATTCAATCCCAGGCTCAATCAGGCCAACAACAATGCTGTGGGTGAGTGTTTTCCTTTCTCCATTCTATTCCCAGTGCCTGTGCTTGGAGGTTTGTCCTCAATACCTGATGCTCTCCCATGACCCAGAATCAACCTTTCCTGGAGTCCTGCGACCTTCGCCAGAGCCTCTTGCTGATCTGTTTTCTAACTCTCCTTTCATTTTCCCTTGAAAGTTTCTATTATTTCTTTCTTGGACACAGATTTACTGTAGCACTTTTCCTTTATCTTAGTTTGCCTCTATGGTCTCTCTTCAGTGTTCCTGATGGGGTGATTTGTCCTTTTTCAATTGCACAGTCAAGAACACTACTCTTTTGATTAATTCTCAGTGCCTCCCAGTGCTCTAAGAATAATGAAAACATTTTCAACAATACCTTGAACTCTCTGACCAGTCACCTGCATACTCATCCCCTTCAGCTCTTTGAGCTGCATTAGCCTGTATTCTTCAAGTAAGTCCCGATCCCTTCTTTATATAGAGAATAAAATCCATGTAATTCCTCTGCTATATTCTCTCACCTCTCCCTTTCATTTACTGGGATAGCTTTGTGCTATAGCTGGAATGTCCTGTCCCCAAAGGTCCATGTGGTAAAAGCTTGGGTCCCAGGGAGGTATTCTTGGGAGGTGGTGGAACCTTTAAAAAGTGGGAATTAGTGGGAGATCTTCCGGTCATTGGGGTGTGCCCTATAACAGGACAGTGGGAAACCAGCCCTTTATGCTTTTTCTCCTTTACTCCCCATCCAGGAGGTGAGCAGTTTTATTTCACCATACACTGTTGCCATGATGCCTGCCATTGTCTCAGAGCAATGCATCTGGAGATCGTGGACCCAAACCCTCTAAACTGTGAACCTTGAGTATAAACATTTTTAAATAATTCAATCATCTCAGATATTTAATATATTGATGGGATGCTAGACTATGACACTTTTCTTGATACTTGATGTTACAGTCTCCCAAAAACTCATGTGTAAGATAATGCAAGAATGGTCAGAGGAGAAATGATTGCGTTATGAAAGCCTTAACACAATCAGTGAATTAATCTCCCAGTGGGATTAACTGAGTGATAACTGAAGGCAGGTAGGGTATGGCTGGAGAAGATGGACCAGTGGGGGCATGGCTTTGGGATATATATACATATATATATATGGCAAGTGGGGATCTCTCTGCTCTCTGATCATCATGTGAGCTTCTTCCCTCCACCATACTCTTCTGCCTTGTTGTTCTGCCTTACCTTGAGTCCCAAGGAACAAAGCCTGCTATCAGTGGACTGAGACCTCTGAAACCATGAATCTCCAAATAAAATTTTCCTCCTCTACAATTGTTCTTGTCAGGTATTTTAGTCTCAGCAGTGAAAAAGCTGACTAAAACACTTGCTATGTCAATACAAGCATCTCTTTTCCTGGGAACTTTCCTGAACACTGCCCAGGGGGCTTTTCTTTACTAATTCCTCCCATTTTGCCCTGTACAACTTCTTCACAGCAAGTATCATGATTATAATTTTACTACGTGTGATCATTTGAAAAGTCTTTATCTCCTCCATTCAGTCGCAAGATCCGTTAGACCCACCACAATGCTGTGTGTGTGTGTGCATTTTTCTTTCTCTATTCTATTCCCCACGCCTGGAATTGAATAGGTGATCAATAAACAACGTGTTAAAAATGAATCAGTGAACAAGTGACTGACTATTGATTCTCCTCAGAATAATCCAAGCTTTTCTGAGCTTCCATGGTCATATCTATCTGGGTGGCCAAAGTCAGAAGGAGAAGGTACCATTAAGCACTCAGAAAATCAAGGAAAGCTCAACAGAAAATGCAACAATTGAGCTGATGTGGGGACTGATTATATCAAATAGCCACATTCTGAAAAGAAGATTTAGTCCTGAAAGTGCACAGATGGGTGAAAGTACTTAATGTTTAAGGACCTGTGGACAATTCTCTCTGGTTTAAGGTTATTTTGCAATTTTGTTTTATTGTGTAAAACAGGGGCATACCCCAATTGGGTCTGTAATCTAGGAAGACAGCCTGCCATGTCGTGACCTCTTCTTATTCATGTGCTTGCTGGGTAGATGTAGCCCTCCCTCTAGACTCCTCAGCAACTGGCTTGCCCACCCTTCTGCAGCCCTCCATGTAGCCAAACTGGCTTCCCCAGAATCATAACAGGCCTCAATCAATCCTTTACTGTCCTCCCTGCATCTCCCTTTCCACTTTCCAGTGGAGGCCTGCTCCACGGCTCCTTCACCACCTCCAATAAAGTCACAGAGCCATGCTCTTGTGCATCTCTGCAGCATCTGCTGTTTGCTCTGCCTGTGGGTACTCTTATCTTCCAAGAACTGCTTTTCAGGACACATTTCTATTTCCTCTCTTAATTTTTCTCCAAATAGTCCCTTGGCTCAGAGTGATGTCCTCCTCTGGGTGTCTTAATTCCTAGATAGGCCTTTATTGTTTAAAAGGGCTGCTTTTTTTTTGTATTGATTTCACTGTATATCGTGGAATCTAAAATAATATTTCATAATCAGATGCATCACTGTATTCCCAGAATATGGTACCAAAGTCGGTATGGATGTTCCTATACATGTTTGCTGAGAGAACAAACAAGAACAATTTGGAAAATGGAAGCAGGAACTTCTGCAACCTTAAACATCACATAAACTCTTGTGCAAAGTATAAATTATTATAATTTAATCAAAGTTATTGTTAGGTTGGGCCAGTTCTCAACACAGTTCTCTGCACACCACTTTCAATGAATTCTCACTGATGGAGAGTCAGTGTGCATTGCTCCAAACCCCAGGCTATAGGAAAGTACCCTGACTGTAAATATGTCAGCTTGAAGCTGATGATCTTCTGTATTAATGGAGCCCCCCCTGTCCTTCAGAGATACCAAAGCTACCTGACTTATTCTGAGCTTTCCTTAAAAACTGTATAACCACTTGCTCTTTTCTAGGGAAACATTTGTACATTTTTAGATTCATGAAAGGTGCATACATTTCTCTTTAGTTTATTTAAAGTGAGAAATGTGGAGCTCTCTCCATGTAACCACAATGCCCACAAGGAGAAGGAAATGCCCGCACTCTAGGTCCCACAAGGCCAGGGGTGGTTAATGGAGTCATTAGGACACATTCTCCACACATCAACTTAATTTCATTTCCCTCAAGCAAGTTAGTAACAAGATCTTAATGGGAACTTGGCACCTCAGGGGAAGGGAGTGCTTGCTCCATCAGGTGTAAGCAGAAAATACCATTATGACTGATATGATTATGATTATATGTCCTCTGTGTGACTGCAGGGGGAAGAGGAACACTCATTTATTTTATAGATGATTTTCAAAAAGATATTCAGGTCTTGAATGAAACCAGGACTGAAAACAGGATGAGTTTTGTGAGAAATTTCCTTCCAGGAGAGAGTGTGGTTACTGAAACTTGTGCCTGTGAGGGGAGGTCAGCATAGGAGAGAGATGAGGGAGGCAAAGGCGTCCAGCATGGAGCAGGAGCAGGAGCAGGTCTGTCAAGGGCATCTCTCTACCCTGCCATTGCCCACTGGCTGCTGGTTCATATCAGGAGTGAAGGGCACAAAAGTCTGGGTCCTAAAGGAAACTACCTGAGCATGAGATTAAGACAATGGAAGGAGACAGAGGTAGAAACTTGAGAGGTCTTTCTAGGATGAAATTCATTTCTGAATCTTTCTTAAATCTCCACTTTTATTTTTCTACATTCTTCTATTGTGATCCAGATTCTTATAGATCCCTCTTTGAATTTTCCAACTGACCCTTATCTTCTCCCTTTAGTAGTTAACCCAGAAAGTAAAAATGGCAACTATTTCTCAGTTCACATCTTATTCTTCCCTCTTAACTCTGAAACACAGTGACCTAAAATAATAAGATAATCTTTAGTTTGATCTGGCAGCTCATCTCTTTCCAATAGCAGTCAGAATCTAGCTTCGTTTTGGTTTTCTCAGTGGTCTTTGGTCATTGGAAAGGTCTCTAGTGAAAACAAAATTCTTTTACCTGGTCTGAAAGTTTGCATTCACCCAGGAAATGTATATGTTGCAATCTTAACCTCAGAGGTGATGGTTTTAGGAAGTGGCACCCTTGTGAGGTGATTGGGTCATGAGGCTTGATGTTTCACTAATGGGATTGGTTCTCTTTAAAAGTAGCCCCAGGCAGAACCCCTTGCCCTTGCCACAACAAGAGGACACAGCAAGATGAAGTTGTCTTTGAAGATACATACCTGGTCTGCTGGCATTGTGATCTTGAACTTCTGGTCCCAGTCCCCAAAATTCTGAGAAATAAATTTATGTGTTTTACAAGCCACCCAGTTTTGGTACTTTGTTAGAGAAACCTGAATGGATTGAGACAGTACCCACACACACTAATTTACTGCCTAAATAACCAATAGGTATCTTGTTTGGAAGTGGAATGGTAGAATAAAAATTGAACTTTTGAAGTTCAATTAGGCTTTATGTCTTGGTTTGGGAGCTGCCACAACAAAGTATCCTGGACTGAATGGCTTGAAAAAGCAGACATTTATTCTTCCACAAGTCTATAGTCCACAACACTCAATGTGTTGTGGCAGGGCTGTACTTCTTCTGAGACCTGGGTAGAATCGTCCCGCACCTATTCTTGCTGTTGATGTTAGCCATCAACCCTTTGCATTTGTCAACCCAAGAACAGATGCATCACTCCAATCTCTACCTCTTTGGTGTTTTCTGTATATGCATCTGTCTTCATATTCTGTGTCCTTTGCTTGTAGAGACACCAGTCATTTTGGATTACAGCACACCCTAATGACTTCATTTAACTTAATAATATCTGCAAAGATTGTTTCCAAATAAGGTCACTTTCACAGGTCTTGGAGGTTAGGACTTCAACATATCTTTTTTTTTGGGGGGGGGTACACAAACTTCCATAAACACACTCCAGTTATCATTTGGGGGGGGGGGTGTACCAGGGATTGAACTGAGGGGCACTCAACCAAGGAACCACATCCCCAGCCCCGCCCACCCCACCTTTTTGTATTTTATTTAGAGACAGCCTGTCACTGAGTTGGTTAGCACCTTGCCATTGCTGAGGCTGGCTTCGAACTCACTCACAATCCTCCTGACTCAGCCTCTTGAGCCACAGAGATTACAGGCATGTGCCACTGCGCCCAGCTCCATCATCATTTAAACACTCTGAATTTCCTTTTTACTACATTCAGGTTAATAACACTGACTTCATAGTATTATTATGGAATAAAATGGGACAGCAAATGGAAGATACTACCATGGTGACTAATAGTAAAAAAATACTTTTTTAAAAAAAATATACATCTGGGACTTGCCCATTTCCTCCCCATTCTCCACCTTGTATGCTGCTTATGTTAACTTCCCATTGATGTAATAAAATATCTGAGGTAATCAAATTGAAAGGAGGAATGATGTGTTCCAATATGCATTCCTATATGCATTATTGTGGAAGTTTGGCCCATCACTTTAGGTTGTTGGTGAGGCAGAACTTCGTGGTGGAGAACAGGTATTATTGCATAGCTGCTCACCTCATGCCTCCTGGGAAGCAGAGAGACAGGGGAAGGGGCCAAGGTCCCACCATCTTGGTCAAGGGCACACCCTAGTGACCAAAATTCCTTTGCTTAGGTTCCACTTACTAAAAGCTCCACCACTTTACAGAGGCACAAGCTAGTGACGAAGCCTTGGGCCTATGGACTTTGAGGGACATTGAAAATGTACCCTAAAATACTGTAATTTAGCAGTGATGTCAATTTAATAACCCCTATTTTAGATTTATGTCATGTTCAAATTTCTTTTTGGTTCTAGATCTTCTTATCTAAATATCCACTTTGAATTTCCCTTAGAATGACTTCAAGGCTTTTATACTCAATATAACCAAAATCTAATTCATTAACTTTCTCGCCACACCTTGATCCCTTAACAAATGGAACTATCATGCTATCAGGACTCATTGTAATTCAAGGATGTGATGAGAGTTACCTTTGACACTTCATTCCTCTTATTCCTCACATACAGCCCATTATGAACTCCTATCTACTTTGCTTTCTTAATATCTCTCATACCTTCCCTTTTATGTCTGTCTGCACTGAACACATTCTGGTCCAAGCAACCTCATTTCTCACCTGGCTGATGCTTATCATTACGTGTTTGCCCGTGGTAGGTGCAATAAAGACTCCTCCTAATCCTTGGGACATGGGAATACATCACTTCACATGGCAAAAGGGACGTTGCAGGTGTGAATGAGTTAGAGATGGGGAGATATCCTGAATTGTTTAGGTGGGCACAGAGTAATTGCTGTAGTATTTGGGAAAGAGGAAAGTGGTGGAGACAGACAGGAGCTGTGAAGATGAGAATGGAGGTTGGATGATGTGCCTTGGAGATGGAAGACAGAGGCAGGCACCTAAGAATGCTGGTGCCTTCAGATGTTGGAAGGGACAGGAAGCCTGTTCTCCTCTGTAGCCTCTAGAAGGGGCGTGACCTTGCCAATATCTTGAGTCAAGCTAAGGTGCTATGGTTTGGATATGAGGTATCCTCCAAAAACCCAGGTGTGAGACAATGCAACAAGGTTTAGAGGTGAAATGATGGGGTTATGAGAGCCTTAACCCAGTCAGTGAATTAATACCCTGAAGGCATTAACTGAGTGGTGACTGTAGGCAGGTAAGGTATGGTTGGAGGAAGTGGGTCCTGGGGATGTGCCTTTGGGGTTTATATTTTGTGCTTGTTGAGTAGAGAGAGAGAGCTAGTGCGCTTGCGCTCTCTCTCTCTCTCTCTCTCTCTCTCTCTCTCCCTCTCTCTCTCTCCCTCTCCCTCCCCCTCTCCCCTTCCTGGAATGATGTCCTGAGCCACTTTCCTCCATCACGCATTTCTGTCATGATGTTCTTTTTTACCTTGGGCCCTGAGGAATGGAGTTGGCTGTTTACGGACTGAGTCCCTAAAACTGTGAGCCTCCAAATATACTTTTCCTCCTCTAAAATTGTTCTTCTCAGGTCTTTTAGTCACAGCATTGAAAAAGATGACTAAAACACCAGGGAAACCCAACTGCAGATTTCTGTGTTTTTAAATCTACCAGGTTTGTATTAATTTGTTACAGTATGAATAGGAGGCTAAGTGCTATTCGTTTCCCCTCTTCCTAAACATTCTTGACACAGACAAAATAATGCCATTTCTGAGAGTCAAATCTGATTATGTTTCTACATTCATGAAAACCGGGCTTCCTTCTCCCTTCCAAAGACTCCAAGTTCCTTGGAACATCATGACATCACTAGTGATTTCTAATTCTTCCTGTGACTAGGATTTAGGCAAAACTCCCTGTCAGGCTCTTATAGAGCCTAACACACCCACACCTGTCTCACAGCCAGTCTAGCCCCTTTCCCTCCTCACCACCACACTCTCAGCACTGTGATCTTCCAGCTCCTCATTTCTCTGCATTCCTTCCTGATACAGGATAATTACCCTGTGCCAGAACATCTGTCCTTCCCCCACTATCATTGTTGTACTACTCTTAGCATTATGTGTTATCTTTTATCCCATGTCATCATCACCTTGGTTATTTTATAGATTCTATTCCTTAATTTATGCCTGTTTTTTTTTTTTTCAATCCCCACCTGACTTTGAGTTTCTTCCTCCTTGAAATCAGAGACAGTGCCTTTCTCTTCCTCCATTTACCACCTCCCAACTTGGAGCACAGTGCATATGTCACAGTGGTACTGAACCTATGAGCTCAGTCAATAAATGCAGGGAAGAGCGCAGCAATCCCCGTGCTGAGCCTGTTTGTGTTACAGACTGTGCTGTGGATAGCATCTGCCACCCTTTGACTTATCTGACTCTTTGAAAATCATTCTACATTGACAGTGTTTCTACCCATCCAGAATAAAATGGGTGACTTGCATCATCACCACTTCATATGTTCGGGAAAGGTACTTATCACTATCTGCATGTCAGGACATGTGGAGGGGTCAAAGTCACTGGCAGTTCAACACAAGATGAGAACGCTATTATTTCATTTTATAAATCTGTAACAGTCAATTCATAATATTGTAGCATTAAAGTGTTACATATGTGTGCAACTGCTGAATTAGACAGGGCAGAGCCCATAGACCATGAACACTCTCTTTGTACAAGTAATAATATGAAAGCAAGAACAAAAAGAGAAGAAATACATCACCAGATCTGGAGATACATCAACAACCGAAGGCATGTAGTTGGGGATTCCTGGGGCAGCCTTTCAGCATTTCAGGGTCCGGACTGAGAAGTCCCCAGCAGAGTGTCCTCTTCACAGGAAGACTCCAAAGTCTTATTCCCAGTGAAGCTCCTTAAATACAAGTTAGAACAAAGAAAGCTCCATTCCAACAAACTGTGTGGCCTACTGATCCCCTCAAGGATACTTAATCCTCCCAAGGACTAGCCAGGTCCCTAAAGGGAGGGGGTGATAGCCTTGAGATAAGCGCATGACTCTAAGTTCTCCTGAGTGAGCAAAACCCACCGAGAAGTCAGCCTTCTTCAGAGGATCCATCAAGGGCGTGTGAAGGTCATGGCAGACATGTGGACAGGGAAGATCTTTCACATTTTCCTCAGCCCATTAAACATGGTGTTCCAAACCTTTCTATCTCAGAAATACAAGTTAATGCAGGAAAATAAAGCAAGAAATATCAAAGAGACTAAAATGAACTTCCAATCAAGGTGAGATTAAGAGCATAATCTTTAACTCTCCTTTACCACATTCAGATTGGTGACCAGCAGAATATCAGTTATCCAGAAAGATCAAAGAAAAGATTCAAAGCACATTTTTGGCTTTGAAAATAGGTGATTTTAAATGTTTGTGGCATATTGTATTCCTCTTGAGTCAGCAGTGTGTTATGTGAGCCAACTTTCCCACCTAAGAATAAATATGGTTCAGGCTGTCTTGTGCAGGGTTTCTTGATTGGAGAACAAATGTTCACTGAAGCTAACTGCTCAAATTTTCTCTCCAAGGGGAAGATGTGTTGGGAGCCGGCGACCGCACCCTGAAAATGGCGCTGGCTTCCTGCTTCTGATGACTTAGCGGTTGGAGTTAGAAGTAAACAACTCCTTGTAAGGCTGTGGGCTGGGCTCTGGCCTGCTTCCGCTGCGCTGTACCTACTAGACTCCTCCACGTGGTGCTAGTTCATTGGTGAGGCTGGGTACTTAAGCTAGGGCAGACCGACTGCTCGCTCTCTTTCTTCTCTTGTTCCTGTTTTCTCATCATGATTCAAAGGTCCTGAGTAAACTGCTGAAAGAAGAATCCCGTGTCGTGTTTCCCTTGCTGGGGAGGGGTCGAGACAAAGATGGAGGTCTCCTGAGAGGTTGGGGCACTGCTCATGTTGTACTTTCTAGAAAGGGGTTTCCTCCCAGAGGATGGCTTCACTAGACATCTGCTGTGCATGAATAAAATAAGTTACAAAATGATGTGCTTAACCCAAGATCTCTGTAGAGTCTAATCCAAAGTCTTCAAATTAGAGGAAATCAAAGGGAAAAGCCATCATGATGGTGAAGAAGACACTGAGAGGAGTGACCTTCAGGGCAAAGTGGGACGGAAGCTGGGATTGCTTGGGCAGGATCAGGCCATGGCTGGGTTTCTGCGGCTTCCTGACCTTGACTCTATGCAAAGAGCACTTGCTTCAGTCAGCTCTTCAGCCAGCCTGTTGTCCCACATGTACCTGCAAAGTGTCTTAATTTACCAAGTCATGATGGTGATAAAGGGGTCAGTGGGAAAGACCACCTAGTAGGATAAAGGGAGATGCCACCTGCTTCAGCCACCTTTTTGACACTATGACCTAAAGACCTGGAAAGAGCAATTAGAGGAAGACACATTTATTTTGGCTCATGGTTTCAAAGATCTCCGTTCACAGATGGCCAATTCCTTAGCTCTGGAACTAAGGTCAGGAAGAACATCATGGTGGAGTAAGGCAGCTCAGGACACAGCCACCAGGAAGAACACAGGGAGAGAGAGCTCTGCTCAGCAGGGAAAAATCTATACTCTAAAGGCAAGCCCCCAGTGACCTACCTCCTAAAGCCATATCCTACATGCCTATAGTTACAACCTCGTTAATTCATATCAGTGGATTAATTCCCTGCTTAGGTTACAATGCTCAATCTAATCATTTCACCTCTGGACATCCTAACACATTAGCTTCTGGGGGACACCTCACCTCTAAACGACAACACCACCTGAACAGCATCTATTCTCAGTGCTCAAGCACCACTCAAAGCAAAAGGTGTGCTGCTTCACAGATGCCCCCAGAGTCCAAGGATCTTGAACTGGGGACCCACCCGGGCATGAAAGAAGTGGGTAAAAGCCTTTAATTAACATTGAGTTTAATGCAGTGAGACTTTTTCCCTCTCCCCCCCTAATGGAGCTTGTAAGGATCAAACAAGTTGCTTGTTTCAGGCTGAATTCCTTTGAGATCCAGCAGAATATTGTCAGCCTGTTGAGGCTTGTTCTCTGAGAGATTAACTTGGCTCAGTTTGCAATCACCATACCTTTCCTTGTTCAATATTTCTTCCCTTTCTAGACAATCTGTTTTTATTTTATTACACGTAAGTTATGATGGAAACAATTCATTACTAAACTAAAATACCAGCTGTTATAAAACATGGGATTGTAGCTCATGACAAACAAATGATTGAACCAACTTTCCTAGAGCTTAGGCTCTGAGTGGATCTCTGTTGATACCTTCTGTGTTTATACCTTATGTATTTCTGTAGAAGAATCACAGATTCATAGAGCTCCTTGTACAAGACTGACTAATTTTAAAACACATTTATTCTTCTACTCAATGTATATAAGTAAAAATTAAGTTTAATTAAGAGAAATTAATAACATTGAAATTTAGTTGTGAAGATATATTTTTCTTATTTATCAACAAAACATGAAAAATAACCTCAATGTCCAAAAACAATGAATTAATTACAATTAAACTGAGAGTGTACTAATAAATGGCTGTTTCAAACAAAATGAAAGGTATGAAATATTAACAGCAGTTAAAAATTGATGACATAGTTGTATATTTATCAATATGAAATACTGCTCATAAAGTGAATAAAATAAGTTACAAAATGATGTTTACAAAACAATTTTATTTTGGTAAAAACAGGAAATCAAATTACAATGAAAAATACCTAGAATTTCTCATGTATGTCTGTGCATCAGGAATTGTTCCAAAGAGTTGATGTATTTTTTTGTGTGTGGGGAGGCTCTTGGAATCATTCATTTCCACGACTTCCAAGAAACAGTGTGGTAGTTGGCCAATCTGGGAGCTTCGTGAAGAGAGGGAAATCTTCTATTTTATTATTTTACTTATTAGTACAAAGCTGATTCATTTGAATGCACCATGAGACTTAGGCTTCTCAACAAAATGGAAAGTAGACTTTGGGAAAAATTAACAGATTAAGTCTCTTCAGCAGCTGATTTTGGGGCCACCTTTAGAAGTAGCTTCCCGCTGTATGCATAGATGTGCTTCCCTACATACTGTAGAGCCCTTTTAGTCACCCAGTGAAACAGAGGTACCATTAAAATTTCCATTTAGATAAATAAATGACTATGTTAGAATTGGAGCCCAAGAATACACCTACACATACACATACATATATGTCACATTTATATCATTATAAAAATTTATGTGGTTAATAACTGGTGCCTCAATCTTGGTACACATTTCAGGCTATTAGGATCGATTCTAAGTAGATTTTTAGAAACTTTTTGTTTCTTTCACATATTGCCAAATGACCACCCAGAAAACTACACTTATCCATCCCTCTCCTCACTACTTGTTGTCCTGATTTGATGGGATCCCATGGCAGACGGTGGGGTGCTCTCTCACTGAGGTTTATAGCCTGGAGCCCTGATTGTGATCTGACTGAGGAGGCACCAGATGCAGCAGGTTTATACTCTAGTCTGGTCTTTAGGTGGCATTTCTGTCCTTCTCACATAGAATGATGGTGAATTTGTCATCAAGCAGAAAAGCCAATGCTTAGACTGGTACTTTGACAAACAGTGCAGCAAGAAGGATAGGGGATGCTTCCTCTCAGCATCCTAGGGATATGAGAACAGGGGCTAGGACAGAGGAGGAAGGAGGTGACGTCTACCATGGCTGATGTTTTCAGTTGACCCAGACTTCCCAGGCTACTAAGAGCAACAATTCTTAGTCAAAACAACCAAACAAAAAAAACAACCTATCCAACAAGTTCTAGACATTTGCTCTTATCACACCAGAGGTTACAAAAATGCAGTATGAGCTGTAAGCTTTCACAGATGCACACCACCCTCTTTTTATGAAATATTTCTATTTCATATTCCTTAGCAATTGAACTGAAACTTTTCTCTGCTATTCTTTCATTCATTCATTTATTCGCCCAACAATGTTCATTTACTTTCAATCATGTAAAAGTACTGTGATTCATAGATATAAAAGACCACTGAGAGTCTATCTTCTACTAGAAAAGACAAAGATGAAATTTAAATAGTAGCTGCAGGTGTGATCACAGAAAGACAGAAAGGCAGAAAGAACCAATTAGTGAAGAGGGACAATTTTTCTCCAGTAAATTAGTGACAGTTTCAAAGAGAAGAAATCTTTATTCCAACCCTTGGGAGGATTAGAGTTTTCCAGTTAGCCCAGGATGACACATCAGGGAGCAGGAAGGGTGTGGGAAGATGGAGACAACACCTGCCAGGCAAACCCTGAGAATACCACTGCAGTGTGAGAACTGCTGGAACATGGCTGACCCAGGGCGTGCTGAGGTTTGTAGCCAAACAGGAAGGCAGGGCATGGCCATGAAGGTCCTCCAGGACCATGCTTCAGAGTTTGGACTTCACTCCAGCAGTGAATTAGATGGAGATTCTCTCCCAGGAGGTTTTCTTCAATATTTCCTGAGCAAGTACAGTTTGTATGATCTCCCTTCAGAACATTCTAGGGTGCAACAAAGTTTAAAGTCTCCCATGATTAACGGGGAACAACTGAGAGAAGAGTTATCAATGACATTAAGAAAATTTATTTAAAAAATATAGCTCTGGGGTCTCCTAAGGTTCAGTTGGAAATGGAAGATCCTAGACCCCAATATTAGCTAGTTGCCATAGTCTGAGTGACAATACTGGTGGCCTTGGCTAGCATTGGGAGAATGGGGGTGGCGGGGATAATTAAGAAGCCAAATTGAAAGTGGCCCAATAGAGGACTGAATATGTACCTTGGTCATTAGCAGGGAGAAAATATTTGGCAAATAGAGATGGCTATGGCATCCAAATTATGAAGAGGTTGGCATCAATTAAAGAGAAAGTATGGAGATTGAAGAAAACAGATAAAAATGCTGAGGAGATCAACATCTAGAATAATAAACAAAAATAGGAAGCCCTTTTTGAGAAGTGAGGACTAAGGAGAGGAGGAGGAAATTAGGGAAGAATGAATAATTAGAAGAAATGGGTTCACAAAGAATAGTGATGGACCAAAACAGGCGGATGGACCAATGGTACAGAATAGAGGACACAGTAACCAATCCACAAAACTACAACTATCTTATTTTTGATAAAGGGGCTAAAAGCATGCAATGGAGGAAGGATAGCATCTTCAACAAATGGTGCTGGGAAAACTGGAAATCCATTTGCAACAAAATGAATCTGAATCCCTATCTCTCGCCGTGCACAAAAGTTAACTCAAAATGGATCAAGGAGCTTGATATTAAATCAGAGACATGGCATCTGATAGAAGAAAAAGTTGGTTATGATCTACACGCTGTGGGATCGGGCTCCAAATTCCTCAATAGGACACCCATAGCGCTAGAGTTAACAAATAGAATCAACAAATGGGACTTACTCAAACTAAAAAGTTTTTTCTCAGCAAAAGAAACAATAAGAGAGATAAACAGGGAGCCTACATCCTGGGAACAAATCTTTACTCCACACACTTCAGATAGAGCCCTAATAACCAGAATATACAAAGAACTCAAAAAATTAGACAATAAGATAACAAATAACCCAATCAATAAATGGGCCAAGGACCTGAACAGACACTTCTCAGAGGAGGACATACAATCAATCAACAAGTACATGAAAAAATGCTCACCATCGCTACCAGTCAGAGAAATGCAAATCAAAACTACCCTAAGATACCATCTCACTCCAGTAAGACTGGCAGCCATTAGGAAGTCAAACAACAATAAGTGCTGGAGAGGATGCGGGGAAAAGGGCACTCTTGTTCATTGCTGGTGGGACTGCAAATTGGTGCAGCCAATTTGGAAAGCAGTATGGAGATTTCTTGGAAAGCTGGGAATGGAACCACCATTTGACCCAGCTATTCCCCTTCTCGGTCTATTCCCTAAAGCCCTAACAAGAGCATGCTACAGGGACACTGCTACATCGATGTTCATAGCAGCTCAATTCACGATAGCAAGACTGTGGAACCAGCCTAGATACCCTTCAATAGATGAATGGATAAAAAAAAATGTGGCATTTATATACTATGGAGTATTACTCTGCATTAAAAAATGACAAAATCATAGAATTTGGAGGGAAATGGATGGCATTAGAGCAGATTATGCTAAGTGAAGCTAGTCAATCTTTAAAAAACAAATACCAAATGACTCCTTTGATATAAGGGGAGTAAACAAGGACAGGGTAGGGACGAAGAGCTTGAGAAGAAGATTTACATTAAACAGGGATGAGAGGTGGGAGGGAAAGGGAGTGAGAAGGAAAATTGCATGGAAATGGAAGGCGATCCTCAGGGTTATACAAAATGTCATATAAGAGGAAAGGAGGGGCAAGACAAGATAATACAAATGGAAGAAATGATTTACAGTAGAAGGTGTAGAGAGAGAAAAGGGGAGGGGAGGGGAGGAGGGATAGTAGAGAATAGGACAGACAGCAGAATACATCAGACACTAGAAAGGCAATATGTCAATCAATGGAAGGGAAACTGATGTGATACAGCAATTTGTATACGGGGTAAAAGCGGGAGTTCATAATCCACGTGAATCAACCGTGTAATATGATGTATTAAGAACTATGTAATGTTATGAACGACCAATAAAAAAAAAAAAAAGAATAGTGATGGAACTATGCTGCTGTGACCAGATGCCAAAGCAAGCCCCTCTTCCAGGCCCTAGTTTTCCTCCCAGCTTCTTCCACCCCAGAGCCCTGGGTGGAGAGAGTTAAAGATGTGGATTTTTTCCCATTAGAAATGCTTCTTCCTGGACTTTTCACCCCAGTCCATGGTGAAATCTCCTCCACTAAGTCTTTATTTTGGTTGGACATCTCTGTTTCACTTTCCATATGTAGTCAGAATTCTTTCTCTACCCCACCCCCATATTTTTCAGTCTCTATATACCTGGGGTCTATAAATCCCTTTCTCAATGAGTCTTGTCTCAGTCATTTACTCTAAAAATACATTGTGAAGCGGGGAAATGCAGGCACACCACATGTTATGGACCCCACTAAATTCCCAACAGACTATTCAGGGGCAGATTATCAGGGACCAATAGGGCTCTCTCTACTCCCTGTTCTAGAACATTGAATCCAGATCCAGAAATACCCAGATTTCATGGTACAGATCCAAGAGAACATGAACATCATGTGATTCAAGTTTTCAAGGTGTCTACAAAGGTTGCTTCTCATGTTCCTTCCTCCCAGCAGTAGAGTATAGGTGGTTACACCTTAATGGGTTCTATCTCCTCTTGAAATGATACAGGAATCCTGAGGGTGACACACACAGGAGTTTTCTCACTTTTTTAGGAAATAGGAACAACTGACTCAGTTCAACAGTAAGAGTAGAACAAATTGGCTTTAGATCCTGATTCAAAAAACAGCCAGACAGTCTGTTCCAAATCTGTCACCCTCATAAGATCACATCCTTTGTAAATCTGCTACATTTTATGTTCTAGCAATGTTCTCTTTGAATGTGAGACACATGGACATCTCATGTTCATGCTGCCAGCATTTGGTCCGGGTGTCAGCCATGGAGCAGGGACAATGCCTAAGGAAAATTAGTTCCACATTGTGAGACTGGCAAGGGGCAGAAAAATATTTTAGCTTCACATATATCCTAGCTATGCTATGGAATAATCTCCAAATGTGTGAGATGCAAGGACAAGAAGATGTTTCTCTTAGGATGTCAGTCTATCTTCCCAGATAGCACCAAACATCTGTCACTCATGATTGTTATATTTAGATGTCATGTGGGAAGGAAAGGCACAGTCTTAGAGTTTAAAGTAATACTTTATTTTTAATAATACTTTCAGGATATTCAGTGTGAAGAATAAAGTGGAATTGCAGTCCTAGATTTCAAGTGACTGATGGAGTTTATGAAAAGTCAGATTTCATATTAATTGCAATCTAACATGTTAGCCTTTTATTGCTTCATGAATGATGCCAGAAGACATGATACTCCTGTATCAGAAATAGAGGACTTTATTACTCAACACGAAGCAAACACATGAATTTTATGTTGACTTGTACTGACTTCTCATTTCTTCAAGTTTCAACAGGTCAACACACAAGTAGAAGGACAGGTCTAGAAGATACCTGCCCTTGAATGGGGTTGTGTGCCATAAGACACTGAGCCTGAGAAATCTATTTAATTTTTATGGAGTGATTAGCAAGCCCACTCTTCATGGAGAAGGGAGAAGGGTAAGTTTGTATTATTCACTCATCCCTCCTCATTGCTCACTATAATACTAATAAAAGGGCCATGATTCTTGGTATAAATAGCAAGAACAAGCAGGGATCCTCAGAGACCGTGGTGTGGTGGATAGCCTTCTCCAACAATAGCTATTTGAAAAGGATGTTGATACAATATTTTGAAAGAGATCATGTTATTTATTGGATTAAATGTTTAGGATATATAATGATGTCAGGCTGGGGATTTAGCTTATTTAGTAGAGTGATTGCCTCACATGCACAGGGCCCTTGGTTCAATCCATAGCAAAAGAAAGAAAGAAAGAAGGAAGGAAGGAAAGAAAGAAAGAAAGAAAGAAAGAAAGAAGGAAGGAAGGAAGGAAGGAAGGAAGGAAGGAAGGAAGGAAGGAAGGAAAGAAAGAAAGAAAGAAAGAAAGAAAGAAAGAAAGAAAGAAAGAAAGATGGAAGGAAAGAAAGAAAGAAAGAAAGAAAGAAAGAAAGAAAGAAAGAAAGAAAGAAAGAAAGAAAGAAAGATGGAAGGAAGAAAGAAAGATGGAAGGAAGGAAGGAAGAGAAGAAAGAAGGAAAAGGAAAGAACACATAATGATGTCATACATTTTTAGGGTAGTAAATCACAAAATATATATTTAGTTGAGATTTTTAACAAATTTGTGTATGAGAATGTACAATTCTGTTAATTGTAGAGGCCGTGATTTTCTCTTGAAGATTCTAATGCCTACACAGAATTCTGAATGTGGTATTGGAGAATTTCCTGTGGCCCTATAAGTGACATGTGTTTTCCAATATTGGAGTTGCAATATCTGCTCTTAAAAGTAGACTAATATCCCTGCTTCCATTCTTCAGTTGCTCATGAAATTTAACCAAGTGTACCTTCATCAGTGACCTTGTGCATAGTACCACCTGAATGATGAAAGATATTTTCACAAAGGTGGTATAGTTCTGTAGCACTCAGACATAATTTATTAATTATGTAATAATTAATAAATTATGGTATTTTATACCATAAAATACCAAAATTGGGTATTTTATTTGTAGGGGTGTATAACTGAATATACCTTCCACTGCATGTATGATGAATTTAGGGTACTGTCTGTCTATTGACTCTTAGTATTGGAACTGGTCTTACAAATGGACTAACTTCCTTTATCATTGCAGAATTTGCCTACAAAAATTTATCACCCTTATTCACATAAAAGGCATTGTTCCATTGTAACCAGGGCCTCCTCAGTACTGGATCCCTAAACCACTGGTCATCTCCACCACTGGATCCTGGATGTAGTAGGAAGAGTGACAGACTTCCCAAGAGCATTGGTAATATATCTTTGACTATGTAAGTAAGCTGAGCTAGCTTTTAATGGCCCAAATCTGGCTCTAGTAATGCTCAGGGCCTCTCATTTTTGAGGATATAATAATCATAAATGACCAAAGAAATTAGAATGACCACATTCTATCCCCTACCCTATGAATGCTCTTGAATGCTCCAGAATTATGTGTCAGAACTGTGTTGTAGTAGATGAAACACAGAAGTCTCCAAGTGGGATTTTACTGGGTTCTATTGACCTTACTGTGGTCTACAGCTGGCTGGTTCATACAGCCACACAGTCCTTAGCTAACAATGCAGTAAAACAAACAAGCCATGAGCTCAACAAGAGGCAACGTTAAGGATCTCTCCTCTCCTTTGCCCCTTTCTCTTCCAATGCCCTTCACTTTTTAGTTATTCTCATGCTCTGGTTTCTAGATCGCTGACGTTTTTATTCTCTTTTCCTCAAGTTTTGGTATTTACTTCACTTTCCATCTTAGATCTGTCTGTTCACTGGATTCCATGTGGGATTGTCTTTTTAGTGGCTGTCAACTTCACTTTCATCCCTCACCTGGTCAGCTGGTCCTTCTATTTTAGGTGTGGAAGGGTGGCCAGGTGGGAAAGAAAGTTTGTTAATCAGAGAAGTAGATAATGGTGTCCTCTGGGATTCAGAAGTAGGAGAATTTTTTTTTTTTTTTTTTTTTTTTTTTTTTTTTTTTTTTTTTTTTTTTAGTTAGAGGTCAAAGGAATACTTGTAGAGGAGAAAGTACCTGGCTAGATCCCTGAAATAGTTTGCATTTGGGAATAGAAAGACATTGGGACAGTTTGTACCCACCACAGTGGAAAGTCTCATTAGCAGTTCTCTGACAGGCACCATGAGAAAGGGTAAGAAGTTCAGTTTTAAAGGAACAAACCACCCGTATGTGCTCTGGGCACTGAATTCTCAGATGTTGCTTTTCTAAAAATGTGCATATAATTTCTCACTTTTGAAATATTTCTCTCTTTCCCCAACAATAATGCTGGCTGAACACTTTGAAAGCTCAAGTGTGTTACATGGAGGGACACATGCATTATATCATCATCACCCCTGACTCTTCCATAATAAACTCATCTTTATGGTGCCTCCAGTAAATTTATCTAGACGGCAGGATATTATTTTCCACTTCTTCTGTATCATTTTGAAATTTTCTAAAAGTGACTTCTTCAAAGTTCACTATTTCCTTCTCTTGCTGTTTGCACAAATCCTTGGAAACATCACAGAATTAATAATTTTGAGATCACTGCACCACAGACACTCACCCCTTGTATATTTGTTTTCATCATCCTTTGTTTCTTAGGAAGAAAGCCAGTAAATAAATCAAGATATCAGAGTTCTCTGGAGGTTCACTGGCTTAACACTCTTTAAAGAATATATCCTGCTGTTTACTTGTTCGGAATGTACTTGATGATTCTCTGGGAATTCACTGTCCATTACCATGTTGGAACATTGCACCACTGAAAAATCCATCACTTAGGGACATAAACTCATCTGGGAGAATTTCTTCAGCTGTTTTTTTCTCATTAGTCTTGAACTTGCCAGCAGCTGCCTCAGAGAAAGCTTTAAATGCTGTCTATTTAACAGCAGTGATCTTTTCATTTAGTCAAAAACTTCCAATGGCTTCTGACAGGATTAACTCTGCAATAAAAAGTAGGGTAAAGAGCTAGATTAGAAAAAACACAAGACTGCGGAATTCAGTGAATATATTTAAACATAATGGATGACATAAATGAAGATTGAGCCGTAAAGTTGACAATTCTTATGCTGCATAACAGCTTTACTTTCCAAGCATGAGCTAGGTCATGCAATAAATTTTCATTGAAAATTCATTGATTAAATATTTAACAAATATTAATTGTCTACGGTATGGTGTGTACCTAGGACACAACATAAATGATCAGACTGTGGTTCAGAGGGTCTCTCTGATTGATTATAAGAGAATGGCAAGATTTAGGCTTATGTGCCAAATAAAGATATGTGTGCAGATGTTTCCACCAGCTGTGGGGCTCTCCATGCCTATGTGCATGCTAAGATTGGCATGCCCACCGAGAAAGGGTCAATTACTGGAGGTGGCTAAACACAGGCAAGGTCAGTGTAATCAGGATCAATGCAGTGAGGATGAGGGGCCAAGCAAGTTGAAGAGAATGTGAGATAACATTAAAATGGTATAAAATGCAAGCTGATGCAGTCAGATGTATAGCATCTGAACATACATATGGCATTCTATGTTGTACAACATTCTTAAGCTGTATAACATCATTCTCATTGCTGTGCAATCTTCCATTTACAGATGTTGGGGCAGTTAGAGGAGCAATTATAAAACAGAGTTGGTTAATTTATGTGAGAAAAAGAGCGAAGAATAAAAAAAAAAACTCATCCAATTCTGACAAGGGAAATCAACATGCAATGAATTCTTGAAAGATGAGTCATAGTCTATTATAGTTTGGATGTGAGGTGTCCCCCAAAAGCTCATGTGTGAGACAATGCAAGACGGTTTAGAGGAGAAATGATTGCATTATGAAAGCCTTAACCCAATCAGTGAATGAATAACCTGATGGAATTAACTGAGCAGAAACTGCAAATGGATAAGGTATGATTGGAGCAGGTGTTTCCCTGGAGGTGTGCCTTCAAAGTATATGCTTTGTATCTGGGGAGTGGAGTCTCTCTTTGCCTTCTGATCACCATGTGAGCCACTTTCCTCCACTGCACTCTTCCACCATGATATTCCGCCTCACCCTGAGCCCTGAAAAATGAGGCAGGCTGCCTATTGACTGAGACCTCTGACACCATGAGCCCCCAAATAAACTTTCCTCCCCTAAAATTGTTCTGGTCAGATATTTTTGTCACAGCAGCAAAAAAAAAGCTGACTAAACATAGTCCAATGTTGTTTTACCTTAACTGAGATGAAACTGTTATCAAAATGAATATTTGAGATTTTTATTCTGAGATTTTGTGTGTGTATACCAATACATATAAACAAATATAAGTATACATTTATACATACAAATATACTAATACTCACACATTTCTTTTCACCCTCCCCCCAAAATAAAATAAAACACAGGTATATTGCCTCTGTTTTTATTTACAAAGTGCAACCATATGGGCATAAAATACACAACAATTTAGAGAAAAATCTTTGTTGTTGTTAGTCTAATTGGTGAGAACAATGTTTTCTTTCTAAGAGTATCAGTTTCCGATTAAAGAGATTTCATCCCATGTGGTTCAAATAGAAGGACTTTAAGAAAGAGACACAGAACAAGGGCACTCAGATGAATGAGAGCAGCAGCAGAGGATTGCTGTGACCCCATACCTAAGGGGTGGGGGTAGAATTGCCTTTGAGACCACTGGGGCGGGGGTAATAGCACCTCTAGATATGGGGATCCAAGATAGAAAACATGCAAGAAATAACATGACCTCTCTCAGGTTTCCCTCCTCTATCCCCAGTCAGGGATTCCCATTAGTTGAGCCCAATCAGAATCCATCTATCAGAGGAATTTGGGTAAGGCAGTTTGCAAAAACCAACCTCTTAGGGAAAACAGTAAGCAAAGGAGGAAAGCAGATTGGGGGAGTAAATAGAGAATAACACTGTTTGTCAAATATTAAACTTGCTAGAGAAGCAGGATAAAGCAATTCAGACAGTAAAAATTAGACTGTTGTTCATCTTGTTGGGATTTAGTATTGATATATAAGCCAGTTATAAACCAAGATCCCCTCCCTTTATTTTGAAGAATACCAAGATGAATTCAGCCTTAATACCTAAAGTCTTGCTGGAAGAGAAGGATATAGAGGAGTCAAGCCTATCCATTGTTCCAAGCTTGTCCCTTTGTAACTTCAAAGTTTAAAAACAAGCAACTTGAATATGATTATGCAAATGGTAGGTAGCAATAGTTCTCAACATCAAGGTCATTGCCAAGTCCATTCATCTTCTTGGTAGAACAAGCTGTTTAAGAGATTGTCTACCGGGGCTGAGTGCTTGAAGCTACAAGGAAACACAACTGCTATGGTAAGTGCCATTTATATTTCCTATACTTGTTCAACAAATAGACCCTTTTCAATGCTTAAGTAAAGAGCTATAAACTTTATGAAAATTTTGCAGAAATATACAAATACACATTTAGTCAAATATACTGGAAATAGTCTATCTGTAATAGCCAAGGTACATGCTATAGTTTGGATGTGGTTTGAGGACATCCTCTAAAGGTTCATGTATTGGAGCTTGGTCCTCAGTGTACTGGTATTAGGAAGTGGTGTGGAACTTTAGGGGGTAGGGCCTAGTGAAAAGTAATTTAGGTCACTGGGGGTGCTGCCCTTGGAAGGAATTGGTGTAGTCCTTATAGGGCCCTGGTTAGTTAATATGAGGGTTTTTATAAAGGAGCAAGCCTGGCCCCTTCTTATTCAGTCTTGGGCTTCCTGTGCAGCCATGTGATCTCCCTCTATTGCACATATTCCAACTATGATGCCATCAGCCATGATGTTAGATAGCCAGGAGAGCCCTCACCAGTGTTGAAACCATGCTATTTTTACTGCCATTCTCCAAAACTATGAGCAAAATAAAACTCCTTTTCTTCAAACATCACCCAGCCTCATGTATTTTGAGGCAGCAACAGAAGATAAATTAATACGGTATAGTTATACAAGAGTGGGAGAAAAATATTTAATTCAGAGAAGAAACCTGTATGAAGGCAAGGAGACAGGGAAATGCAGAGTGCTTCAGTGGACTGGAGATGGTGAAGGAAAGAAAAAGCTTACAGTGTTCAGGGGAAGATTTTGGGAGAACAAAGCCCCTGTGCACCAAATTGAGGTGATGTATGTGTATTTTGCAGTAATGGGAACCACTAAGGGACTTAATGTGCATATACACAGTGGAAGTGGGGATGACATCAACTAATTACGGTTTACATTTTAAAGTGAGTTGCAAATTTTTCCAAATTTTATGTTAGATGCAAAATGTCTAAAGAAATAAAATGATAGAAACATCCCCACAATTACTCAGGAAAAGCACCATTGTTAACGCTGTGTGATTTCCTGGAAACAAAATGAAGGAATTAAAAAAAAAAATGTGTGCGTCTATGGAGCACTGATAAATGTCTGAGCTTTGGTGTCAAGGCTAATTTGTTAACTTATTTAATTTTCTTAAATCTTAGTCCCTTCCTAAAAGATCTTTTTATTTAGCCTATGGAGATCTTGGGAGTGCTAAATTAGATATTATATATAAAGTACTTAGAAACAGTGAACTTTTCAGATTACAAAATCATCCATCAATGGTAATTATTATCATTGAGGCCTATATATTATAGTTATAAGAATGTAGTTATAATCATTGTAATTGCTTTAGGAATCTTTTTCCATGCATCCATAGTTGATAATGAACAAAAACCTTTTGTTAAATATACAGGAACTACAGTATTCACTGACATATACCTCAGAGAATATCTTCAAATTGAAAATGAGACTCTGTTAAAGTTGGGTTAATGGGACCACTCAAAGTTACCTTAGATTCTGTCTCGGGAAATGGAAATTTAATCTGACAGTTTGTGAATGACTTTAATGTCATCATCTCTACAGCATATCTTGAGAAGCATTTGAATAATTCAAAAATGATTTATTGAACCCTACTATAGGTTGTGCCTGTGATGCATGTTATAAAATTTGATTTCACCCTTCAACAGATGGATCTAAATGTTAAGAATTAAAATAGAACATTGAAAAAGACACATAGAATCTCTATTCTCATAAGATTTACAATCCAAAAAGAGCCACCAATAACTTAATAGTTTTGAGCATATGACTTTTTGAAGGACAACTGACAGGTACTATGTGTGGAGTGGGTTTATTATATACCAGTTACCATTTGTAAGGGAGGAATCCTGATGTACAGAGGATAGTAAAGATCATCCCAATGCCAACCACCAAGAATAGGCATCCAAATATTTCCACCCACTGCATCGCAGGCTGCAATTTCTACAACTTGGAGGAGTCTGGCGAGATGGAACATTCATATAGTAAGTGAGGCAACTTTACTGCTTAGAGATAGAGGGCAAGGGGAAAGACAGGCCCTGAGTTTTGTGGTGAGCCAGTCTACCAAGGCTCAGGTCTATTGTCCAGGGTAGGCAGAATCTCATCTGCC
The DNA here is from genome assembly GCF_045843805.1 of Urocitellus parryii. Lineage (NCBI taxonomy): Eukaryota > Metazoa > Chordata > Mammalia > Rodentia > Sciuridae > Urocitellus > Urocitellus parryii. The sequence continues at coordinate 104,344,404 of NC_135533.1, forward strand.
TGCACCCCACATCTCATCATGGTGGAGGGACCCCAAACACATGTCTACTGAAGTTTATATCCAGGGGAAACTGGGCACATTGGGCTAATGCATTTGGCTGTAGGAGGAATGGGAACAGCCCCCAGGCTGCTATGGCCATTACCTCCTTGTCTAGAGATGTTGCATTCTCAGCATGTTCTGAGAGCAAGTGCAAAAAAGGAAAGAGTTGCACTGGCCAAGGTTATCCACGCATTTGTCCTGCACTGTGAGAGAAGTGGGACTTCTGTGCTAGATGGTGAGGCAAGGCTGCCCGGAGGGAAAGGAATAAAAGCTGGGACTGAAGGACTCAGCCATGTTAGAGTGATGAAGTGGGCCCATCAGCAGAGAGGAGCATAGTTTGAATAAGGGAACAGTGAGACAAATGGGCTTCCCTAAGAAACTTTGGTAAGATCATTTTGTTGAAAAGCAATCACTGCAGGAGAAAAGGCTGGGGAACCCTATGCAGGATCTGATTTTGGATATAGTCTGAGACATATTGAACCTGGAGAGGCTCTTTGCAATACCAGATGGGGCTACAAAAATCAAATCTGCATTTAACTCATAATGCTTTAGAGATATCCAGTAACTAGAAGCTGGGAGAGGACATTGCTCTTACTTTGTTGAGGCTGTTTCTAAGGTACTTATCTGGCAACCAATGTGAAATGCTATATAGTTAGCTCTTGGTAGCCATGGGGATTTGGTTCCAGGACCCCTGAAGATACCAAAACCTGTGAATGTTCAAGTCTCTTAAAGAAAATTGTATAGTATTTGCATAAAACCTGGAGGGCAGTATGGAGATTCCTTGGAAAGCTGGGAATGGAACCACCATTTGACCCAGCTATTCCCCTTCTTGGACTATACCCAAAAGACCTAAAAAGAGCATACTACAGGGACACAGCTACATCAATGTTCATAGCAGCACAATTGACAATAGCTAGATTGTGGAACCAATCTAGATGCCCTTCAACAGATGAATGGATTAAAAATGTGGCATTTATACACAATGGAATATTACTCAGCATTAAAAAATAACAAGATCATGGCATTTGCAGGGAAATGGATGGCATTAGAGCAGATTACGCTAAGCGAAGTTAGCCAATCCTTAAAAAACAAATGCCGAATATCTTCTCTGATATAAGGGAGGTGACTCAAAACAGAGTAGGAAGGAAGAGCATGAGAAGAAGATTACCACAAAACAAGGAAAAGAGGTGGGAGGGAAAGGGAGGGAGAAGGGGAATTGCACGGAAGATGGAAGGAGACCCTCATGGTTACACAAAATACATATACGATGGTGTAAGGGGGAAGAAGAGAGAGAGAGAGAGAGAGAGAGAGAGAGAGAGAGAGAGAGAGAGAGAGATAAGTGTCACAGTAGAATGGGTAGAGAATAGTGATGGGATGGGAGGGGAGGGGAGGGAGGGATAGGGAGGGCAGCAGAATACAACTGACACTAGGATTGCTGTATGTATACACATGGACGTATAACTAATGTGATCCTACAATCTGTACATTTGGAAAAATGAGAATTCATACCCTATTTGAATCAAATGTATGATATGTCAAGATCATTGTATTGTCTTGAGCAACTAACTAAATAAACAAACCTACATACAACTTCCTGTGTACTTTCAATCATCTTTGGATTACTTATATAATACCTAATAAGATATAAATCTTAAGTTAATATTTGCTATACCACATTGCTTAGAAATGGTTTAAAATTTTAATACTTATTAGAGATGCTTTTTTTTTTCTAATAGTTTCGATCCATAGTTGATTGAATCTGTGGATGCGGTTCCATAGGATGTGTAGAGCTCACTGCAACCTCAAAGCTAACGCATACCACTTTTCTCTTCACTTGGATTTGAAACTGCTGGTGGATTCAGCAAAGGATGTGCCAATCAAGCCCTAACCCCACCAAGGCCAGTGAAATATTTGCCCCTTACTTAGGTGACTAGTCTGGTCCTTTCATTCAGTTTCCTTTATTTGTTAACAAGTATTTATTGGGTTCTTTCCATGTGCCAGCCCTTGAGCTCAGAACTGGGATGTTAAAGCCATAGATCTCAAGAGAACCCTACTCTATTGGGAAAACAGAAAAGATTACACATCAATGATAATACCATGGTTCCTTCACACAAAGAAAGTGGGACATGCTAACAAAGAGGAAGCTGTTTGAGGAGACAATACATTTACTTGAGCCAGTTTTCCTCCACGTTTAGGGATCACAGATGGATGTCTGCTATGAAGTGAATAATAAATGATTATGAGCTCTCTGAGCACATGCTAATCTCTAGCTGGCATGTTACAGGGGTCTCATTCAGAAATGCATTCTGAATTGAGCTAGTCATGGAATATCCCACCTGCTCAAGTCTGGGATACTGCCACAGTTTCATTTTTGTCTTTCAAAGATGGATCCCTTAGTTGAAATAAAGCAGTGGAAACCAAAATATGCTCTGCATGTAGCTTAAGAAATATTTGAGACTACAACAGTTGCAGCCTTTTGGGTACATTTGTAGACTGGTAATTTCCAATTACAATTTAGTTTTCCTTTTCTTCCCGTTTTTTTCCAGACAACTCAGACCAAACTTCATTAGGTGGGTCCAAACTGGCTTCTGCAGGATAGATGTGGTGTAGAGGCCCAGGTTAGGATGTCAGAAACCTACCAGAGTAGAGAGACCACACTGGGAGTGGGAGGTGCAGTGGAGGTGGCATCTGTACATGGGCTATTGAAGCTCTACTGGGATAAGTGGGATGTCTGAGGAGAGTAGGTGTGTGTAGTGATGACAGGAAATTAGTTATTTACTGGAGGGTCCATCAAATAGGTAATTAAATAAGAATATTGTAAGACAGAATTTTCAATGTCTCCTGGAGGGGGAAATTAGAATAAACTCTACTGTGTTTGATTTAAGTTATAGATACCTATATATAGTAATTTTAAATATATAGAGATATACAATTATATAGATCTCAATGTGCATCCCTAGTATAGTCCACTGAGAGAGATTGTGGAAGAATGACATGCACATCTTGTGGTTTAAAAGTCATTTGACGTCTGTAAAAGGAGACAGGATTTCTCTTTTTTATTAAAAAAAGTGTTCTTTTTTACATGACAGTAGTGTTTTCTGACATATTATACATACATACATGAGGTATAATTTACTCTAATTAGGATCCCATTATTGTGGTTGTACATGATGTGAAGTTACACTGGTCGTGTATTTGTATATGAACATAGGAAAGTTATGTCCAATTCATTCTAAGTGTCTTTCCTATTCCCATACCCCTTTCTTCCCTTCATTCCTCTTTGTCATAGACCTCTAAACTTCTGTTCTTCCTCCCCTTCATACCCAGATAAGGAAGAGAACGTTTGACCTTTGGTTTTCTGGGATTGGCTTATTTCACTGACATTATAGTCTCCAGATCCCATTTACTGGCAAAATTCAAAAAGTCATTCTTTTTCATAGCTGAGTATATTCCATTGTGTGTATCTGTGTGTGTGCATGTGTGTGTACATATGTGTGGTGTGTGTGTCCCATTTTCTTTATCCATTTTTTCTATTTGTTGGGAGTCTCCCAGCTCCAAAGACTAACCTCCCCATACCCTGAGAAGAGCGGTCCAATGGTGAGTCCTGCTGATTCACAAGATCTTTACCCACCAATCAGAAAGCACCCCATACCAGCTGCCAAAACCGTTAAACTGTTAAACTGTTTCAACCGTCAGACCATCCCCAGCTCTATCAATATGTAGAGCTGCCTCAATAAACCGGCATTTTCTCCGACAGCCAGCCTTGTTCATTCTTTCACTATTGAAGGGCACATAGATTGGTTCCATAGCTTAGCTATTGTGAATGGAGTTGCCATAAACATTGATGACAGGATATCTTAAAGAAAAGACTGATTCCATATCAGGAGCAGAGAAAACATAAGATAAGCCTAAAACTTCTTTCATTGTATTAACTAAAATGTAAGAAAAAGTACAAAGAAAAATGATGATCATTAAAGGGGCTCCTTCTGGTCAAATATGAAGTAATTTGAGCATCATTATAATGCTAGTGGTGGATTATAACTCACAGAATAAATACTCTACAATTCCATTTTGCAGAAGTTAAAAAAAAATGAATGAATAAGTCTAAAGTTTGATGGAGAAGTTATTTATGTAATTTCAAATACCTTGTTAATATAATAATTATTATTTGCAAAGGGAAAATGGTAACTTAATTGTGGAGAAGACTAACATTGCTCCTTATCAAGTAATAAAAGCAAATGTCATTTATAAAAGAGTAAATCAGCACCTAATGCTACTTGATAAAATGCCATGGAAAGAACTTGGCACTGATTTTGTGACAACACTTGCAAATTCAGAATCTCAATGTTAAGAAACATCAGAGAAAAAGGAAGAACAAATCCACACCCAAAAAGTTAGAAGACAGTAAATAATTAATATTAGAGCTGAAATAACTGAAAACAAAACAAACAATCCCTCAAATTGACAAAAAGTTGGTTCTTTGAAGAAATCAATAAAATTGACAAACCCTTAGCCAATCTAACAAAAAGAGAGAGAAAACTCAAATTACCAAAATTAATGATGAAAAAGAAAATATCAAATCAGACAGTCAGAAATACAGATGATAATCAGAATCTGTTCAACATTTATACTCCAATAAAATTGAAAAATCTTGAAGATATCAACAAATTTCTAGAGACATATGACCTACCCAAGTTGAATCAGGAGGACATAGAAAATTTAAGCAGATCAATTTCAAGAAAAACCTTACCAAGAAAGAAAAGCCCAGGACCAGATGGATTCTCAACTGAGTTCTACAAGACCTTCAAAGAACTAACACCAATTCTCCTCAAATTATTCCATGAAATAGAAAAGGAGGGTACCCTTTCAAACTCATTCTAAGAAGCTTGTATCACCGTAATACTAAAACCAGACAAAGGCACATCAAGGAAACAAAATTTAATATCCCTGATGAACACAGATGCAAGAATTCTTAATAAAATACTGGAAAGTCACATAGAAAAATATTAAGAAGATAATACACCATGATCAAATAGGTTTCATCCCAGGGATTCAAGGTTGCTTCAACATACTAAAATCAATAAATGTAATTCATCACATCAATAGAGTTAAAGACAAGTTCTCATGATTATCTCAACAGATGCAGAGAAAACATTTCACAAAATAGAGCATCACTTTATGTTCAAAACACACACACACACACAATAGGGAGAGTAGAAACATACCTCAACATTGTAAAAGCTGTGTATGCAAAATCCAAGGCCATTTTCTAAATGAAGAAAAATTGAAAGCATTTCCTCTAAAAACTGAAACCAGACAGGAATACTCTCTTTTACCACTTCTATTCAACATTGTCCTTGAAACTGTAGCCAGAGCAATTAGACAGAAGAAAGAAATTAAATGGATACAAATAGGAAAAGAAGAACTCAAAATTATCCCTATTTGCTGATGACATGATTCTATATTTAGAAGACTCAAAACACTCCACTAGAAAACTCCTAGAACTCACAAATAAATTCAGCAAAGTAACAGAATATAAAATTAACACCCATAAATCACTTGTGATCCTATACATGAGTGATAAATTAACTGAGAGAAATTAGGGAAATTATCCCATTCATAATAGCCTCACAGAAAATAAACTATTTAGGAATCAATCTAACAAAAGAGCTGAAAGACCTCTACAAAGAAAACTACAGAACGCTAAATAAAGAAATAAATTATAGAAGACCTTAGAAGATGAACAGATCTCCATGTTCTTGGATAGGCAGAATTAATATTGTCAAAATAGTAATACTACCAAATTCACTATACAGATTTAATTTAGTTACTATTAAAGTTATGATGATATTATTCACAGAAATAGAAAAAACGGTTATAAAATTAATTTGGAAAAATAAGAGGCCCAGAATAGCCAAACTAATCCTTAGCAAAAAAAGTGAAGCAGGAGGCATCGATCACCATGCTAGACCTTAAATTATACTACATTGCGATAGTAATAAAAACAGCACAGTATTGGCACCAAAACAAACATGATGACAAATTGTACAGAATGGAAGACAGAGAGACAAACCCACATAAATAAAGTTAGCTCATACTAGACAAAGGTGCCATAAACATACATTGGAGAAATGAGACTCTTCAACAAATGGTGCTGGAAAAACTGGAAATCCATATGTAGCAAAATGAAATTAAACTCCTATCTCTGGTGCTGCCCAAAACTCAAATCAAAGTCAATCAAGGACCTAATCATTAACTAGAGACACTGTACCTAGTATAAGGAAAAGTAGGTCCAAATCTCCATCATGTAGGCTTAGAAAACAAATTCCTCAACAAGCCTCCTAAAATTCAAGAAGTAAAATCAAGAATAAATAAATGGGATGGTATTAAACTAAAAAGCTTCTTCACAGTAAAGAAAACCATTAAAAGCATAAAGAGAGGGTCTACAGAATGGGAGAAAATCTTTGCCATCTGCACCTCAGATAGAGAATTAATCTCCAGGATATAGAAAGAACTCAAAAAATTTAAACACCAAACAAACCCCAAATAACTCAATCAATGAATGGGCCAAGGAACTGAACAGACACATCACAGAAAAAGAAATATGAATGATCAACAAATATATAAAAACATGTTCACCATCACTAGCAATTAGAGAAATGCAAATTAAAACTATACTGAGATTTCATCTTACTCTAGACAGAATGGCAATTATTGAGAATACAAGTAACGATAAATGTTAATGAGGATTTTTGGGAAAAGCTACACTCATGCATTGCTGGTGGTATAGCAAATTGGTACAACCATTCTGGAAAACAATATGTAGATTCCTCTGAAAACTTGGAATGTAACTAGCATTTGACCCATTTATTCCACTACTCAATATATACCCAAAGGACTTAAAATCAGCATACTCTAGTGATATGGCCACATCACTGTTCATAGCAGCTCAATTCACAATAGCTAAGCTGTGGAACCAACCTAGGTGACCCTCAATAGATGAATGGATAAAGAAAATGTGATGCATATACATAATGAAATATCACTCAGCCATAAAGAAGAATGAAATTATGGCATGTGCCAGTAAATGGATGAAACTGGAAGCTATTGTGCTAAGTGAAATAAACCAGTCCCCCAAACAAAAAGGCCAAGTATCTTCTCTGATATGTGGATGCTGACTCACAATAGGTGGTGAGGAGGCAGGATTAGAGAATTAATTGGAGGGGAATAGGAGAAAAAGAGAGGGCATGGGAATGGGAAAGACTCTAGAATGAACCAGACATAATTTTTCTACATTCATATATGAATGCAAGACCAGTGTAACTTTACATCATGTATAACTACAAGAATGGAAATTTATACTCCATATATGTATTATATGTCAAAATACATTCTAGTGTCATGTATAACTAAAAAGAAGAAATTTTTAAAAAATTTTAAAAAGAAATTTCATGCAAACACAAATTGAATTACAGTCCACAATGTAATTGACCTTTGTTCTTCAAAAGTGTCAAAGGAATGAAAAATACGAGACTCCAAGAAACAGTAGTTACATGAAATGGCTAAAGATGTGTTTCCAACAGATCCTTCTAATTGTCATGTATTGGGAAAGTGGGTGAAATTTGGATGTGACCTCGTAGATGGTAGTGATGCCTCACTGTAATTTCCTGATTTTGATATCCATAACTGTGGTTACATAGAAAAATGTTTTGTATGACATATACACTAATACATTTGGGAATTACTCCCAAATGGCTCAGGAAAAAAATTATATTTATTGTTCCTAAAACTTATTTTTTGTGATGAATTTCAGAACATTTCAAAATATGTTTTTTGAAAATTTTAAAAATTTATTTTAGGACTCTGAATAAATTATTATACATTCTGAACATTTTCCTGTGTTCGGAGAGAAGGACATGCCATTGACCTTTATTATACAATAGGTTAGAAGCGCAATAATAAACAGGTCTTTAATAAGTCTAACAAAATTAGGAAATCTCCAATAACCTTTAGAAATATACAATATTATAAATAGGAGCATGTTTACAGATTAAAGTTATAAGAGAATATGAAAAACTTTATACCAATTTGAAAACAATTGGATATTTATAGTAAGCAATTAATGAGCAAGGCTGCCTCAAGGAAACAATAGCCAGTCTAGAAAATAAATCAACAGTGTACCATTTTGACACAAAGATCGTTTCTATTACTCTTGACTTCACAAAGTTGAGAGAAAAGACAAGTGCTGTTATGCATCTTGGGATTTGAAAGGGTAGAAAGGACATGCAATCCTCATATTGTTCCAAGAGGACAGGAGAGTCTGGAAACAGGCATGTGGTCTAGAGAGACCAATATGCTACCCAGTAAGTTTTCCAGTGAACCTTTCTTTTGAGGGTGGGATACCAAGAATTGGACTCAGGGGCACTTGGCTACTGAGCCACATCCCCAGCCCTGTTTTGTATTTTATTTAGAAACAGGGCCTCACTGAGTTGCTTAGTGCCTCCCTTTTGCTGAGGCCGGCTTTGAACTCACAATGCTCCTGTCCCAGCCTCCCAAGCCACTGGGATTACAGACATGCCTCACCACACCCAGCTGAATCCATCTTCCAATGGACAAAATTATTGGGAAACATGTTACATGGTCCTGTATAACACTGAACAAGGAGAATCAGTTCTTCAAACATCTGTATTTTATTTCTAACTTTGGTGGGGGAAAAAAATCTTGGAAGAGATAGATCAAACATGACTATGAAGGAGGAGAGTTACTTAGGAGACACACTGAATATTTATAGAGGCAAAGATGCAAATTGCGGTTTTTACAACTGACCTGAGTTGTTCTCTAGGCACAAGTCAAGAAGAGATAACCTGTCCCTTTTCATACTGAGTTTCACTGTTGAGACTGAGAGAGTTTGTATCACAGTGAGTGGACACTGACTAGTGGAGGCTCTTGGGTTGACAGGAGTCACAGATGCTGTGTCAGTCTTAAGAAAAGACAGAAACTGTGGTTTGTGAAAATATGTAAAAAGAATCCAGAAAACAGAGATCTATGAGACTGAGAACCAATCGTGTCACCCAGATTCCTTTCCTTTAATGATATATATAGAAAGCTAGTGGGCCATGGTTGCTTTTCATACTGTAAATTCCTGGAATTTAAGAGGACTTAACTGTGGGTTATGCATGTGGACATAGGACAGAGAAAGGGTGAAATGTGAACTGCTTGTGAGAAATAGAAAATACGGTGATCTGTGTTCAAAATACAGTATTTATCCTTAATTGGGGTTTAAGATCCAATTGTAGCCATTTTAACCCTACTCTTTCCCTTCGCCAGTCCCAATTTTAAAATTGGGCAATCACCTAGATTGTAAACCCATACTCCTCCTATCAGGGTAAGGGGCAGTACTGTGTGAAGGGTAAAAGCAGGACCCAGGTGCAATTGCTAGTCAGGAATGGAGTCAGCCATCTATGGACTGAGACCTATGAAACTGTGAGCCCCCAAATAAACTTTTCCTCTTCTAATTGTTCTTATCAGGTGTTTGGGTCAGAGCAGTGGAAAAGAAGATGCTGACTAAAACAGATGAGCTGGTCCACTTTGGAGAGTGTCTTTAAACTCTCTGTGATTTTGTTTCCTTACCTAGACTATCAGGATGTTATGCGGTAACATGGGAGTTAATGAGATAATGCACATAAAACTAGCATATGGTAAATAATAAATGACTGGTATTATTATTAGTATTTTTACTAGTTGCATTAGGCTGTCATAGACTTGTGGCTTAAACAATATAAATTTATTTTACACTTCTGGAGGCTGGGAAGTTCAAGTTAAAGGCGCTGGTAAGGTAGGTTTCATCTCAAGACCTCTTATTCTGACTTATGGGCTGTATGCTCACAGGACTTCTTCTTTATGGATACCAAGGAGAGAGAGAGAGTCTTCTGGTGTCTCTTCTGATAAGGCACTAATTCCATTCAACTAGGGCCCTACTCTATGGTCCCTTTTAACCTTAATTTCTCTATAAAAGCCCTGCTTCCCAATGTAGTCACATTGGGGTCAGCATTGCTGTATAAGAATTTTGGAGGGAAAAAAGCATTCAATCAATAACTCTATTACTATTGCTTTTATTATTCCTTAAGAGTCAAGATAAATATCTCATTTGTAAGCCTTTCTTGTCTTCTCAGAAATGCTTTTCTCCTTGTATTTGCAAGAGATATTATATTAATTACATATACATGTATTCTCTACAAACAAAATTTGAATCATTTGCTTAATAAAATTTCTGACCTCAATCAAAGTGCCTGTCTCATGAAAACTTCAATAGAACTTTGCAAATATATTGGAAAAAACAAATTCACATGAATTGAAATAAGCTTTGTTTTTTGTTTTGTTTTGTTTTGTTTTTGGTACTGGGGATTCAACCCAGGCGTGTTTAACCCCTGAGCCACACCCCAGTTCACTTTTTATTTTTTTATATTGAGACAGGGTCTTGGTAAGTTGCTGAGGCTGGCTTTGAACTTGCAATCCTCTTGCCTCAGCCTCCTGAGTCTCTGGGATTACAGGCTTGCATCAACACACTCAATGGAAAATCAGACTTATTTTACATGACTTTAAACAGCAACAGTTTACAGGGGAATGAAATTATGTGAATTCTAGGTTAATATTGGATAAAAAAAACTTTCTTCCAATTAACATTACCTGAAATTGGAGTGGTTTGCCTTTTGTGGTAACACTGGAAGTTTATTCAGCTCTTAGTTCTAAATAGAATTGCTCAAATGATGTCTTCCTGGCTGAAAACTACCTCAGCTACCTGAGGCAACGCACCTCCTCTTCCTGGGCCTCTTGAGGGAAATGAGTGAGTGGGCAGATGAGTTTTCTAAGTTTTTTTTTATACTTTCTTCATTTCTGTGGGAGACAATTTTTGCTTAGTGTTCATGTTCTAAGAAATCAATCAAATCATGTTCCAAGAAATAAGCACTTACATTAAGTAATCTCCATGTTATGTGTTTCTATCTTATTTTATTCAAAACACACTTAGTTAAAAGAGCAGAAATTCAGACCAGCTAGCCAAGTTAAGAAAGGTTTATTCTAAGAGCATAGCAGGTAATCTCATGAGTATTTAATAATGAGAAATAAGACAACTGAGCCTGAAAAGTCACACTCCAAGGCTCTGTCTGGTCCCTCCCAAGACACAGTCTAATATTTTTTTCTCTCTATTTCTCTCTCCTGGTTTGTTCCACAGTCTTTCTGATCAATCACTAGCAGTCTCTGCTTCTTTATGAATGTGTCTTAACCAATAGTGATCTGGCATCCTGATGGAAATGATCATTTGATTCAAAAACAATAACAAAACCAACAACCACCTAAACCCATAATACAAACAAAACCCGACTGTAGACCCAGAACTCCCTAGTTGAGTTGCCTGAGAGGGGAAACCTGATTTTCCAGAGACCAGCCTTGAATAGTAGCCATTGGGTGGGTGGGGTCTGCCTCTATTCCAAGTAGCTGTGGTTGGCAGCCCATGTGACTGGGTTCACAGCTTCCAGGGAGGAAATTTAAAACAAATAAATGTACTAGCAGAGGATCCCCAGTGTTATGATTTGGATGTGAGGTATCTCCCAAAAGCTCACATGTAAGACAATGTAAGAAGGTTCAGAGGAGAAATGGTGGGGTTGTAAAAGTCTTAACCTAATCAGTGATTTAATCCCCTGATAGGAATTAGCTGAGTGGTAACTGAAGTGGTAGGATGTGGCTGAAGGAGGTGAGAATTGGGGTGTGGCTGTAGGTATATATATTTGTATCTAGCAAGTGGAGTCTCTCTGTCTCTAGATGACCACGATGTAAGCTGCGTCCTTCCCTCTGCCATGCTCTTTCCCCATGTTCAGCCTCACCTCCAGCCCCGAGAAATGGAGCCAGCCTTCTATGGACTAAGACTTCTGAAACTGTGAGCCTTCAAATGAACTTTTCCTCCTCCACAGTTGTTTTAATCTGATCTTTTAGTCACAGCAGCAAGAAAGCTATCTAAAACTCCCAGAGATGGTCTATAAATGTGCAAAGAGTAATATAATGATGCACGGTTGAATTTCAAAGAAACTCAGAGAATGAATTTTTCAGGAAGAACATCTGTAGATGCCAGCCTGGTGGTAGAATGGCTCCTCTGTGTGAAGTCACATGGTTCTTGCCAGGATGACTTGGAGTTTGGTAACTGACAGCAAGGCTGACATTGAAGTCAGGTAGGAAGATATAGGTAGGAGTGAAAGTGAAGGTAAGCCATTTGGCAAGTCTGAATCAGGAAATGGGTCTCCAGTGTGAGAGGTGATGAATGAGAGAGAAGAAACTGCTCTCAGGGAAGTCTTATGTAAAGTGGGTTGAAACATCCTGCAGGTGATAGAGGACCCTGTTAAATGCTCATGGCCACGTGCCCCTGTACTTGCTCAACAGGCAGGTCTTGGCATATGCAGCATCTATGACTCTGAGTACAAAGCAGATTTCAATCTGTTCTCTTCTCCAAAATGGCTAAAGAAAGACATTGATATCTTAGTGTTCTTCTGTAGAAACTCTCTTTCCCTTTACTTATTGTGGCTTATATATAGTGTAATCTACCCTTCTAGATGTGTACTTTTGCAAGTTTAGACAAAAGCATAAAATTGTGTACCCACTAGTGCAGTTAAGGTATAGAACAGGCTGAGGATATAGCTCAGCAGTAGCATACTTTCCTAGCATGCACAAGGCTTTGAGTTTGATGCTTAGCAATGCAAGAGAAAAAGAAGAAGGAGGAGGAGGAGAAGGAGGAGGGTGGTGAGAGGGGGGAAAGGGAGGAGAAGGTGGGGAGGAGGAGGAGGACAAGAGAAGAAAAGAAAATATAGTGCACAACAGTTTGGTCACTCAAATTCCAAACACCCATGTGCCCTTTTGTAATCAGTCTCTCTCTTCCCCAATCCTGGTGATCACTGATCTGTTTTCTGGCTCTATGTTCTGTCTTTTCCAGGATTTACATATATAAAGTCAACTTTATGCAACTGCTTGAATCTGGTTTCTTTTACTGAGTATAATGCATTTGAGAATCATCCATCTTGTAGGAATCAATAGTTTATTCCCTTTGCTGCTGAGTTGTCTTACATTGTACACAGACACCACAGTTTGTTTATCTATTTGCTCAGTTAAGAACATTTGGATTGTGGCCATTTTTTATCTGTTATTAACATTGTGCATAGGTTTTTGTGTGAATAAAGGTTTCCATTTAACATGAGAAAATACCTAGAAATGAGATTTCTGGAACATATGGTATTGCATTTACTTTATAATAAATTGCTAGTGTTTTTGCAAAATGGTAACACCATTTTACACTCCACAAACAATATGTGGGAATTCCTGTTGCTTTTCATCCTTTCCTTGACATTTTCAGTTATTTTTATTTTAGCAATTATAATAGACTTATAGCCCTATCTCACTTGTGGTTTTAATTTGCATTTCTCTAATGACTGATAATGGTAAACATCTTTTTGTGTGTTCATTTGCCATCTGTATGTTTTATGCTGTCTTTTAAAATATATTTCACACACAGAGACACATACACATGCTTTTTCAGGCACATCATTTAAAAATATTTCCTCCTTGTGTAAAGCTTGTAGTTTTTCTCTTCGAGATTAATTCAGTATTGATTTTAGATTTGCAGAAATGTTTGAGAATCATAACAAAGAATTTTCTACGATCCCTCACTCCACTTTTTCTAATGTTGCCATCTGATATGTACCCTTAACAGTATCTTTTGAAGAGAAGTTCTTCATTTTGATCAAATTTAACTTCCATTTTTTTTTCCTTTCCAGAGCATGCTTTTGTGCCATATCTAGCAAAACTTTTCCCCCAGTCAAAGTCATAGAAATTTCCTATGTTATTCTTCTAAAATGTTTAGAATTTTATTTAGGATATGCATTTAGGTATATCATTTTGATGGCTATGTATTCAATTTACTAATTTATTTCTCTCTGTGTTGAACTTATTGTTACTCTTATCTGGTAGTTTTTCACCTAAGTCATTATTATTTTCATTTCTAGAAACTAACTTTGTATTTTGTGTCTTCTGGTTTAATGGTCATTCTGTTCTCAACTTTCTTGAATATATAAAATAAATTCTAGTAAGTATATAAAAACCTTGTATATGCTTTCTGTTGTACCCATTCCTGAGTCAATTTTGGTTGATTGGTTTTTCTCCTCATTCTTCTGCTCAGTTCTGCAATTTTTTCCATTAGATCCTTAATATTGTGATTTTTGCCTTATTTGGGTCTGCATTTCCTTTCATTTTGAAATATTTTTTATTTTCATTTAATTCAATTTCTTTGAAATTGGTTGATATTTTTGAGAATTCTCAAAAAGAACATTAAATATTTGTTGGACTGAACCAAATCATCATTTAATGCATGATTTATTTTCTCTGCATTTTGAAGCAAAGTCTGTAGGTTTACTCTTTTTATTTCTTAAGTTTATTCTTTGTATATTCAAATAAAGTAAATTTTTTTTTTCACTTTGTACCATGGAAATAGAAACTATTCTTGGCCTTATGTTTGTCCTGAAGATTCTTCCACCTGCTCCCTTTAAGTGGTTCTCTTCTGAGCTTCAGCTATTTTCTCCTATGCATGCACCCATCAGCACTGTATTAGTACCTAAAACACACCTGCAAACTCTGATGCTCACTCCCAGGCAGCTGCTGGCTCTATAGTGCTCTGCTCTGCAGTTTCTATTTTGTTCTTCCATGCAATCATGATCTCTGTCTCCATTATTCCTCTCTGTGCCATGAACCATACTCTCTCCAGGCAGTAAGCCAAAGCAATTGCCACACTCTGACCATTTGCTTTTCCAACCCCGAGGATTCCAGTGTCTGAAAACACTCTTTCATATATATTTTCCATTCCTTTTAGTTGTTTAATGTGGAAAGCAAAATGGACTCTTGTTAGTCCATCTTGTCAAAATGAAAGTCTATTCTTACATATGAGTTTGGTTGGGGACAATGAAAAACCAGGTATGAACAAAAGGACTTTTCCAAGCAATATAATATGATGAACTTCATAATACCAATGGGTAAACAGACTAAACAAGATCATGTAATAAGAATATGCAACTATTTTAATTATGTATAAATTAACACCAAAAGATATTTTCAAATGTCTAACAGAGTTTGACTCAGACTAAGGATTCTAATATTGGGGGTGGGGAATGGTAATGTTGTGAAATTCTGTTCATTTCTTTTCTTTGAATTCTGCTTGTGTTTCTGGACCAATAGTAGTCTGGAGCTATTAATCACACAGTTAGAGTGTGCTTACAAGTGACATTACAACTTAGAGTCGATTGTGGTTTATAGAGCTTCTGATAGAAGTTATTTTGAACACTGTTGACCATTTCACTTTGTCTATGGGAAGTCTTCTTAAGACGGGAATTCTGTTAAGTAGACTGTGGACATAATAACTCCAGTTCAAGTTTTAGAAATCTGAAATCAGTATCCAAACAGGTTATTTATAATGTCTAGATAGCTCCAAAGTATATTTCCAGGATCAAAAGAGTTAAACTTCATTTTGTAGAAAATTTTTGGAACATTCCTCAAGTAAATTCCCACCACATCCTCATTTTTACACTGCTTTTAAATAATGAAGCAATGCAAATTGTTTTTCATGCATATGGATTAGAACATTCAATTAGATTTCAATTATGTACCCGACTGCTTTTAAGAAACTCCCAATTTGTACTGTGATAACATCGGTGCTTTCTTCTTTTCTTTTTAACCTTAAGCAATTTTAAGATATCATCCAAGTGATACTACAGCATCTCGTGAACTGAGGAAGGATTCATGAGCCTTCAAAATAAAAGAAGTCTAGCAGAGCTCAAACATTATAGCTCAGGCTCCCTGTCTTGTCTACTGGATTAAATTCCATCAATGGCTGAGGAATATAAAGAGTACCTCAAAGTATTCACAACCTGATGAATAAAAGGGACAACTTATCAGAGTGGTAAGGGGAAGCTGACAGAAGAGCATGGGGCCAGGACATCATCTTTAGAATTCAATAGGCTCAGAAAAGAAAGAAAATGAATGAAATAGAACAGGAGAAAATTTACCATATCTACTGCCCTCAGCTTCTCTCTGTATACAGTGCACCCCATGTGACCTCACTCCCTGTGTCCATTCCAGACACAGCCTTACAACACTCACCTCTCCAACTGAGGTCCAACAGGACCTCTGCTCACTTATTCACCTGGTCACCAGCTTACCCTGTCAGACTGGCCTCTTTGATTACTCCAGGTACGTTCTCATTTAAGGATCTTTGCTGTTGTCCTGTCTTGGAATCAGATTCCCCAGATATTGCCACAAGTCTTTAGGTATCTGCCACAATTTTCATGTCAATGCCATCTCCTCTGAGAGCTCTGACCACGTTACAAAATTGTAGCTGTCTCTCCTCAGCATGCGTTGTCCATCCTGCCTGCATTTTCCCATTATATTTATCTGCTCTTAATATGTTCTGTGTAAACGTCTTCCTTCTTTATTCTGCCTTTGAATAAATTCTGTGAGAGCAAGTGTTTTGTTTCTTGGTGTGACCTCAGTATTTTAAATGGTGCAGAGAGCTCAGTAGTAGATATCACTTGTTTCCTAAGTCTTTTTTCCATCTCTGTGTTTGTGTCTTCTTCTCTCTCTTCTTCCTATAATGTATCATTTATTTGGTTTAGAGCCCACACTAATCAAGATTTCCTCATCTTAAGGAATTATGTCTATAATGACCATATTTCAAAAAAAAAAAGGTACATTATGAGGTTCCAGGTGGACATAAATCTTGGGGAACATTTATTCAAACCACTGCAGTTGTTATGGAGTAGATACTTGTTGCATGAAAAAAATCTCATGATTGCTCTGTAATCTACATATTCTGGACTTTTTATTCAAAGGCATCATAACACATAGAACTTTCTGACTATGAACAATTTGTTGAAGAAATGATTCAATTTGTTCATTCTGCACGGTATCCATCCCTTTAAATCTTGGCTGGACCACATAGCTTGCTAGAGGGAGTTATCAAACAGGATACAGAGACATGGCAGTAGTTGTACATTAAGAATTGTTTGCTGTCTTAGGAAGCCTGAACTCTCCATGTGAACATATCTTGTGTAGGAAGAGGGCCACAGAGAGAGGTTCCTAAACTGGTCTCTCTGAAGCCATCCAAAAATAGTCAGTTCTAGAGAACTAACCACAGGACCACAGAAACATCATCTACCTTAGGTGAGTGCATCAGTGCCTCATAGTAAGTAAGGCAACACCTAGCTGACCTCCATAAATGACCAGGTGGCAGGATCAGGAACTACATGTATGTTCAGCTGATGTTTTAACCTGCTGAATTTAGGGATGCTGATAGGCAGAAGTTATGACCTGATACTTTGATTTTAAATGCTTACTTATTCTGTTTTACTAGGAGTATACACAGACACCTATCTTTATCAACTATATTTATATCTGTATACCACTGATTCAGAAATTAACTTTCTTTTAATTTTATTGAAGCCTTCCAAGTATAGATATCTAATTAAGGCTTATGTCCCATCTACATTTTAATTATCTTAATTCTTAGATCCTTCGGACAAAATTTCTAAGCTGGTTTATTGGACTACCATTTTGAAATTCCTTTGAGTAATTTTTGCAAAAACTTACTTTATTGCCAAAAGGACTGTCACACACAAAAGAAAATTGATAGCACTGTTGTTAAATCACATGTGATTCCGTGTATACATATACATTTTTTTCAGTTTTGTAAGAAAAGGCCCTGTGATTCAACTCCAATAATCTTAAATATAATTACTTTTTAATAAAGTGGCATTTACAGTGAATAGAAAATATACTCCAAGTTTCTTCACATGCAACTTTCAATTTAGCCTTGAGGTTATAAAATTTCTCAAAGGGACAATAAAATCGTAACAGATAAAAATTGTCTGCAAAAGTCAAAAATAATTGTAACATTAGCAAATATATCAGGATAATGAGGTATTTTTAGCTAGTTCAATTTTGGGGTAAAATATATTTTCAGAGGTTTTGTCCTTTCTCTGGGAAGGTTTTAGAGCAAAGTCAAAATGCCTCATTGCAAACTTGTATTCTGCTTAGTTCTCAATCGATTCTTTTTTCCTTAATGTTACAACGGATTAGCTCTATCAAATTGATAGAATGAAACATTGTCAGAGAAAACTCACATTAATTTCACATAAAATTTTTCTCAGACAGAAAAGTTGACCTATGGACTCAGAAAAGCAGTGCAGACTTCATGAGTGGATTGAACTTCAAAACGACCTGTGCCCTATCTCTAGGAAGCTCCCATGGCACCCTGTTCCTAGGTAGGTTTTAGGCCAGGAAAATCTTCACATAAGCTCAGCTTGAATAGAAGACCTTCAAGATCAGCTCTTAGTGAATAAGAAATACTGTAGCAGATCTTTAATATATTTTACCTCTTATTGAAACTAATAAGTTGTCCGTGTTTACACATGTAGGACTCTGCCTAAGAAAGTTTTTTTTAACTGTTTTTACTGGAACATGAAAATTTCTGCATAAGATCCACTTAAAGGTATTGTTATCTCAATCTTGTTCACTCTTTTATGTGAAGGAGGCAGGAAAGAACATGTTGGCATTTCCTCTCTCTCTCTCTCTCTCCTTTTTTTTTTTTTTTTTTTGTCTTTTTATGCTGTGTTTTGATTAGCTTAGTTCTGCCTGAATGTTTGATGTTGTAAATGCTTATAGACACCTGTAGCGGGCACCATTGTCAGGCTGGGATGTGGACATTTTCTGATTTAAATAATACCATCTGTTTGTAAAGATAAATGTTTTTTTGTGGGGTTTTGGCTGGGAGTGAATTGAGGCCCAAATCTTAATGCTACATTGTGCCTCTTCCTAAATTCCAAAGTAGCTCTCCCTGGAGTGAGGCCTCTTTGCATGGGCTCTCTGTTCTAAGGCCTTGGTGCTTGGGAGTCAATCCGGCTGCCATGAGGAAGGGGAACTGCAAGCTTGCCAACAATAGGTTTAGGACCAGCAACTGAGCAAGAGTCAAATAGAACAGTGCTTGAGAGAGGGAGCATCAAAACCCAAGAGGGATTCAGCCCTTACTCATTTTATAATTATTTTAAACACAACATGTATTAAAGTCAGTGTGCAAAGTTGATACAAGGATGTCTGAATTATAAAGGATTCTCTGAATTCAGAATGATTACAAAGTATCATAAAACAGAATTTTATAATAATTACAATTGTACTTTTTATTTTACAATATTTGTAATTGATATGCAAAATCGTACCTATTTATGGGATACCATGTGATGGTTTTTTTGTTTGTTTTATTTTTGATAGCAAGGATTGAACTCAGGGGCATTCAACCACTAAGCCACATCCCCAGCCCTATTTTATACATTTTTTTAGAGACAGGAACTCACTGACTTGCTTAGTGCCTCACCTTTGCTGAGGCTGGCTTTGAACTCTCAATCCTCCTGCCTCAACCTCCGGAGACTCTGGGATTACAGGTGTGGGACACTGGGCCAGGCGATGTTTTGATACATGTATATATTGTATAATCTTCATATTGTAAAAAAAATATCTATCTTCTACAACATTTGTTATTTCCTCATGGGAAAAACATTTAAATTCCTTTCTTATAGCTTTTTGAAATATATAGTTCCTTATTGTTATCCGTAGTCCCCTACTGTGCAATAGAACACTAGAATTCTCGATAATGCTTTCCTGTACCTCTTTCTTCCTACTATCCCTAGCCTCTGGCAATCACCACTGGACTCTCAACTTCTGTGAGATCAATGCTTTTAGATTACAAGCAGGATTGAGATCATGTGAGGCTAATCTTTCTATGCCTGGCTTGGTTCACATCACATAATGGCCTCCAGTTCCTTCTGTGTAATTCAAATGAGAGTATTTCATCCTTTTTATGGGTAAATAGTATTCTATTGTGGATGTCCAACATATTTTCCTATCCACTCAGCAGTTGATGAATAGTTAGACCATTTTCATTTCTTGGCTATTGTGAATAATTACAGTTGTTTAGTGAACACTGGCTATAAGCCAGATCTCACATTACATGTATTATTTTATTTTTGCTTTACAGAAATCCTGCTGAATCAACATGAATACACCCATTTTACTGTTGAGAAAGGCAAGAGAGGAAGAGTCCCATGCATACTTAAGGAGCTAAATAATCTAAATTTAAAAGTGTCATTTTGTCTCCTAATTTCCTTTGTTAAGCACTATGTTATTTTGCTTTTTCATTTTAGAGATACATGTTAGTGTCTGTTTTATGTTGTATCTTTAAAATTTTAAATTTTTTTCCTTAATGATTCAATGTAATAATAGAAGACAGTAAATTGTAGTAGTAAGACTAAGTAAGCTTCAGAGAGGTTTGTAAATAGCTGAATACCATGCAGGTAGTTGGAAAGGTGGTTGACCTGAATTCTCTCTGGATACAAACCTTGTGTAACACATTGTGATGAATTGAATTAAAACTGAATTTTGTTGCTCATGTTTTAAAGTGTACTGGATGCACTCTAAGTGAAAGTTATTTGTGACACCCACCTAGTTTTGTTTTGATTTTCTAGCAAAACCTTTCAATAAAGGAAGTGTTAGGTAGATGATAGGAAAAGAGGTGAACAATGGGATATAGTTAAGTTTTGACATTTTTGAACAGTGATTTTGCCTTACTCAGGGATTTTAAGTTAGTTAATTGAGCTCTAACTTCTTAGGTGACCACACTATACTCCCAAATTCTTTTAGAACAAGAGCAGTGTCCAATACTTCAATAGCAAGTGGCCTTTAAGAAATTTAACAATCCTTGATAAGATCTGTTGCTTGAGAAAGTCAAAGTTACATAAAATATAAATCAAAGAAAATCTTCATCGGTGATCATTCTGCAATCTGGTAAAATGGAGAAAAAAGAAAAATATATTTTTACATTAAAACATTTTTAAGATAAAATAAAATCTATAACATCCACATATCATATATAATTATCAGTCTGCTTATTGGCCTGATGTTTACTCATATTTCTTTCCTATCTAATTCATGTGTGAAAGTATATATTAATACAACACTAGTAAATCAGGGACAGAAATCAAGAACAGCTACAAAAAGTATGATCAATTCATTGAAGAAAGGTCTAATTGAGACAAAGAAGAGCAGATCACATTTTACTGACAAAAAAAGGATAATGTATTTTTTCTTATTCTCAAAATACAATGGCTTTTGATGAATTTCAGCATGTACTATCGGAAAAGATTGTGACTAGCATTATGGAAAGACTCCTTTTGTGTTTTGTCTCATCTTTGAAATCGTAAAAGGAGATGCATATTTGGAAGCAAACATCACCATCAATTGCTGCCTCTGTGCCCTAGTGTTTACTGAGTGTCATGCAGCAACACAAAGATACTTGCTCCAAATTCAGATTTTGAAAGGTTACCTATTAAATTTAATGGGAAGGTGTTGTAGGATGAGCACATTTTGTTGAGGTCTACAAAATATCACTACACACATGTTATAACAATGACATTTTAATCATTTATTTAATGGTCCACCTAGAATACATTCAGCTCATAAAAAAGAATACAAATTTGTACAATATCTCTAAAAATTACCCAGGGGCTTGAAGTACAGCTCAGTGGTAGAGTATTTGCTTAGCATGCATAAAGCCTTGGGCTCTATCCTCAGCACCACAAAATAAATAAAATATAATATAATTGCCCAGAAATAAAAATCAATTCAAAGCACCTAACTTTGAGCAGTTTTAAAAATTTATAACTAGTTATGTTGTAATAAAACTGACTGCATTTAACACATTTTCAGACTGGTTGTGCACTGATCTCAGATATACAGAGATGGACTGAATGTCTTAATCAGATACAGAATTTTTACTAGGTAAATTTTCTTTTTGCATAAGTATAAAACATTCACTTAACAAAAAAATATACTGAACTCTTACAAAATTCTGGTTTGAGAAGTGACGAAGGCAAATAGGGAGGCTGCAATAAGGGGCCTTTGAGAAGAAGAATGGACATTGAACAACTAACTCATAGAGGGAAGCCCAGTTTGCCGGGCACACATGAATCTAGAACCAACCTTAAATTGCAGTGTACCATCCCTGCAGTACTCTGTCTACTTGGCCACAGCACAAATACCCCTACTTCTTCTTTTTTTGGGGGGGGTGTTATTAGGGATTGAACTCAGGGGCATTTAACCACTGAGACACATCCCCAGCCCTATTTTGTATTTTATTTAGAGACAGGGTCTCACTGAGGTGCTCAGAGCCTTCCCTTTGCTGAGGCTTGTTTTGAACTCAGGATCCTCTTGTCTCAGCTTCCTGAGCCTCTGGGATTACAGGCGAGCACCACTGCACCTGGCCATGTCCCTGCTTCTTAGTTGTCTGTTACACGTTTGTAAATAGTGATGAAAAGTTAGGCATTCCATTCATCTGGTTTCTCATAGTGTCTGAAATATGATAAGTGGTCAATATATTGACCAACTTGAGCTAAAGTTAACAATGGACTTATGTGCAGTCTACAACAGACTTGAAAATTAATTGTCTCATGAGTGGGCTAAACTAATCAATCTATTTTAAATTTTCTTCTGCCTTTCTCCAGAATATTTTTAATCTCAATTGTAGCATTTTTTCTTTTATTATGTATAGAAAACTACAACCATACACTAGTTCACGTGTCAATAATCACAGATTTAAAAATCTTATTCTAGACAAACAGAAATCAGTTTTGGGATGTCTGCTTCCAACTCACCAGAACAATGGACATTTTTTGTCATATTTGGACAATTAGAAAGTAAGAAAATTACTTATAAGACTAGAATCCTTTTTCTTTTTAGCAATTTCTAAATAGAGGAATCACCAAAGTCAGTTTGGATATGTAAAATTTCTCAGGGAAACTGATGCATCTTTTCAACCACATGTTGATCAAATATATTGTTTAAAGAAAAAAGAGATCCAGGCCGGGCATGGTGGCACATGCCTGTAATCCCAGTGGCTCAGGAAGAGGAGGCAGGAAGATTGTGAGTTTAAAGCCAGCCTTAGCAATTTATCGAGGTGTTAAGCAACTCAGTGAGACCCTGTCTCTAAAAAAATACAAAATAGGGTTAGGGATGTGGCACATTGGTTGAGACCCTTAGTTCAATCCCTGGTATCCACTCCCTCCCCCTGACCAAAAAAAAAAAAAAAAAGAAAAAGAAAGAAAGAAAAGAAAAAAGAGATCCAACAAAAGAGGCTTTGTTCCCGAGCACCTAGTATCTCACAGGCTGTCTTGGTATGGGACTATCAAAAGTAGATGCTGCAAAAAGCCTTGCCCAGACATGGATTTGGATGAAAGCAACTTGAGCATCCATGATCCTAGGAAGAGGTATGAGGTGTGGGGAAGAGACCAGGGAGGGAAGGAAGCCAATAAGATGTGCACAAAGGAGCAGGCTGCCTCTGTGAGATCCTGAGGCTTTGTCCCACTGTGGACTCTCTAGGGGACTGCATAGCACTGTCTCACAGAGGGCATGGGGCTGGCGCTTTTGCATTCGCTCTCATCCTCTGTTAGTTGAAATTGATTCTGCGGTGTTTACTACAACCTGTCACTTTGTGCTGAGCTCAGTCCTTGGGAGAGAGGGCATCCTGGGATAAGTAGATGCTGGACATCTTTGGCTGAGGACTGTCTAAGGTAACCTCTGGGTGTGTTAAGAAGACACGGACCAATAACTTGAGCTACATATGCCTTCTCTCAATTAATTCTTTTAATGATCTTATGAGTTTGGCCATATTGCTCAATTATCATAATTGAGAGAAAGTCGTGGAAGTTAGTAAATTGTCCAGATTCATCAATGTAATGAATGATAAAGATCCACACCAAACTATGAAGATAGATGGGACTTTTAACTCTCTATTTTACTGTATATAATATATAGATATTAAATAGAGGAAACGTTATATTACCTTGACAAAGCACACTTAACCAACACCTAAAACACAGAGAAAAATGTTATATTCTACTCTTATAAGTATATTGATAATGTGTAAATCCAGTAACAATTGTCTTTATAAGACAGCTGGAAGTAATTTCACTTACGTATTTGTGAGAAAAGGAATTTGACTTAGATAATATCAGAAAGGAAAACAAATGAGGAAACATTGATTATAAGAATTTGAATTTGTGCACAAAGTGATTTTTAAAATGCATGTTTAACCATCATATCTGCTGAAAGGATATTTGTTATTCCTTGCTTATTTTTGAAAAAATTCACTACTCTTTAAAAGCGGCATGCTCTATGATCATTTCCAAATAATTATGTGAAATTGAATGACAGCAGGGAAGGGACCTTTACCTTCCTTTGAATCTCCATTACATCTCCTTATCTCTGCGGTAATCCATCAGAAGAACTGCAGTTTTTAAGTTATGTATTTTTTTTTCTCATCACATTATTGCATTTCCTGCAAAATCAACGTGGAGACATTAACAGTGTCCAAGGCTCAGCTATTGAGCAATATCGATGCCCAGAAGCCAGGCAGGCGTGATAGAGTGAGAGGCTTTACCTTAATAAATGGCCACTTTGTCTTTTCCTAGCAGTTGTCATAAAAACATACCTTACAGGGATAATTTCTCTCTCCAACAGAACTTTTTATTGCTTGTAATTTAAAGCCACAGTAATTGAGATGTTGAGTGGGGAATTGTTGACAGAAAGGTGAGAGCTTAGGGAAAGGAAGTTCTGACCCCACGTACTAACAGCGTGATCACAGCTTGAGGAGCTGGTAGATCCTGTTATTAATGGCAGAAAAGAAGAGATTTGTCTTTTTTAGAGACTAAGATAGCAGCCATAGGTACTGAAGGGGCAAGACTGGGAATTAAAATGCAGACACTGGGACTGTAAGTGCTGAGAAAATTGCACTGAACCTTGGTAACAATAAAATCCACGCACTTGGCTTATTCTGGTGCAGGTACATTGTGAATGCTGTTTGAGATCATCTCCCTTCCTTCGATTGCTAAGTGCATGCCTGTATCTGTGTTCCCAAATTAGAAAATACATAAAATTTCATGGTATACATTTTATGTCTAATTTTTCATTCGAATGAATTTCCTTGTAATTTTCCACTTGTGTTTCTACATCTTTTTAATTTTGTTTGATATCTTGTACTTCAATTACAAATCCTTCATGGAGATATAAAATAAATAAACTAATCTCTCAATTATATTTTAATAAAAATAGACTGGTAAAGTGAACTGGACTATGAGCCATATGATAGAAACACTGTTATTTTAAACTCTTTTTATTTATAACAAGGATTAGATATCAAGGGAGATGGGGTCTTTTTTAATAAATTAATCTTTAGTTACCTTTGTTGTATTTATTTATTAAAAAATAAATAGAGAGAGAGAGAGAGAGAGAGAGAGAGAGAGAGAGAGAGATTGTTTTTTGTGTCTAGTTCAGAGCATATCTGGTTTTTGACTAATACCTTGTTCCCCACTCAAACTGTCAAGTAAGAGCTTGTGTAAATTTTTCATTTTAGCTGTAAGGGATTGAACCCAGGGCCTGGTACATGCTGAGCAAGCTCTCTAGCACTGAGTGGCCACCCCCACCTTGAGTGAATTTTTTACTTCTCCATTACTAATTTGGACTGTGCTAGTGGAGTGCCAAGTTTCAGCACAGATGAAGCCCCAGCTGCAGAAGGACTTCTGACCCATTTCAGACACCTGTAAAGGGATGTGCATGTGCATTCTGTAGAGGAGGCACATGCTGGAGGCTTGCTAGGTCTGAATGATACAGTCTCTCCCAGGGTCAGGCCACAATGACAATAGTATTTCTTCTTGTGTTTCTTGTCCATCCTGAGTCTGAGAGCAGGGATAGATTGTTTTATCAGTCTGTCTGTTCTTAGCCCTTACAGAGAGCAGAACCTTCAGCAACGGTAGAAAAATGAGTGTGAGTTCCACCCCTTTGCCATCAGCTTCTTTTCTCCTACTTATGTAGAAAATTCTTCCCACATTCTTCCATTCTTCCAGGACAGACATCTTTTATTTTCACTGACTCCTGTTCTAGTCAGTTTTCCGTTACTGTGACAAAATGCCTGAGATAAAACCCATAAAAAGGAAAGATATAATTGGCTCCTGGTTTCACAAGTTTCAGTTAGCAGTAAGTCAGCTATGTTGTTCTATACTTGAGGCAAGGCAGACCATCATGGTGGGAGCACGTGGTAGAAGAGACTTGTCTACCTCTTGGTGGCTAGGAAACAAAGAAAGAGATAGGAAGGGACGAAAATCCCAATATCCTCTTCAGGGGCATGGCCCCAATAACCTAACTTCCTTCCAATAGGCCCCATATCCTAAGGTTTCCTCTACTCCCGATAGTGGTAGAGGCTGAGGACCAAGTCTTTGAACACGTAGGCCTGGGGGGGACACAGTTATTCAAACTATAGAAACTCCTTATTTAATTTGGAGAAAGAAACACTATGAAAGCTCCTGATTCTTCTTTAGAAATGTATTTGATGGCAAGTATCTGCAGATTATCCCATTTAACATTATCTTTATCTGTGGCCTTATCATGTCGGGAGCTATATACTAACATATCTTTGGGACTGTCTTAGCTGTTTAATTCTTTATGCCATTGGGACTCATCTAAAGTATTTCTTCTGTTATGTCTTCTCCCTGACGAATAATTTCTACCATTTAATACCTAGTACGTCTTGTTTGATATTCAGTTATCTCTACTATCTGGCTCTGCGTACCACCCACATTTACTTTTTAACAAGGCCTTCAGAAGTTAGTGTAGTGCAGATTCAGGTTTTAGAACTTTATTTACATGGTTCAGTTCCCCCTTTGCAAATTTCATTGACACCCAGTGTTCCATGTCAATATATTCTCTACCTTGTGCTTAAAATTCTGCAGTACTCTGATCCATTTTAGTTTTTTCATCTCCACAGCGGAGACTCCAAAATCCATAGTGAAGAGGACATAGAAAAAAAAATCAGGGAAACCATTTTATTTTACATATGAAATAAAATAAGGATAAGCCAGATTCAAAATTCAAGATTAGAATGGTAATACTCAGCTCAAAATCTAGATTCTTTTCTCTCCATTATACCATGACTCAGAGTAATACTGGAGTTTACCAGTGTTCTGTTTTCACATTGATATTCTTCTTTCTCCAGGTTGCAGCACTTATTCCTTAATTTCAGGTGTCACTGATATCCCGGTGATCCCCAGAGCTTGCTGGCTTTGACTTTCAATATTTCTGCTGGCATTTCATCCCAACTCTCTATGAAACTCAAAATGTTTTAATTCATCTCAGTTTTTACAGAAGGTTTCTTCTCCCAAATTTCTCTCAGATGTGCACTTTACCATCAGCTTCCCACACAGGGATTTATGGAAAAAAAAGATAAGGAATAGAGCTGAGAGATAATGAAAAAATTATGCACAGAAACTCACAAGATATTACCAAAAACAGAAAGCAAGGAGGGGGAGGAGGTTAAAGTTAATGATCTAAGCAACCATATCATAAAATAATAAAAAGTACAGCAGAATAACCTCAAAGAAACCAGAAGGGAGGAATTACTAATCAAGGTTATAGTAGAAATTAACAAAATAGAAAACCGTGTTACAGAAAGGACCAGGAGAACTAACTGTTAATAAGAAAGCAGAACTACTGAAACTGATAAGTATCTGGGAGGATTGATAAAGCACAAAGGAAAATGATTATAAATAAACAATATAGGAGCATCACTATATATATGGAAGTTACTAAGGTCATTTAAAAACTTATTTGAAATAATGGAGTTACTTTCTATCGAATAATTAATTTTCCCTCAATTCACAGACTAGTTTTGGGCACAGTTTTGTCTACATAATTAAAGAAAACACTGCCATTTAGAATGAATGATAAGAAAATTGACAACGTCTTATAGGACTCCAGTGCAATAACCAACAACACCATTGACATGGATATCATAATATTAGCCAGATTTCAGAGTTTCATTGGTTCTATTTTTACATACATTCATGTGTGTATTGTGGTGTGTGCTGCAGTTCTACAGAATGAAATCTCTTTTTTGTTTTGTTTTGTTTTGTTTTGAAGGGTGATGGAAACATTTTTTTATTTGTTCTTTTTGTTCTCCATGACTGTTGAATGTATTTTGAGATAGCATACATCATGGAGTATAATTTCCCATTTTTGTGGTTGTACATGATGTGGTCGTGTATTCATATATGAACATAGGAAAGTTATGTCTGATTCATTCTACTGTCTTTCCCATTCCCATCTCCCCTCTTGCCCACTTGCCTCTGTCCAATCCTGTGAACCTCCCCTCCCCTCATCCCCTTGTCAATTAGTATCCACATATCAGAGAGAACAGTTGGCCTTTGGCTTTTTAGAATTGGCTTATTTCACTGAGCATGATGGTTTTCAGTTCCATCCATTTACCAGAAAATGCCATAATTGAATGGAATCATTCTTATGAAATTCAAAATTAAGTGAAATTGGGCTACTCATATATCATAAAATATATATTGATAAAATGAGAGATGATAGATGATGGTATGGGGAAAGTACACAGTTAACAAGGAAGTGATATTTGTGTCTTAGTTCTTAGATGGATAGTGGATTCTCAAGTTTTTATTTAAAATTTCTGTTTCTAACTTACACATGTGAAATATAAACTCTTCTGCCTCCCTCAGTTATTGAATAATGACATATTTCTTGAATGCAGACATTCAGAGGCCACTGTTGATCTCTAGGGGACCATTGCAGAAGATTTCTATCAAAGCATGCCTGGGAAGTGATGTAGCAACCATTGCTCTGTGGAACAGATGAGAGAGAATGGAAGAGTACACAGGCTTGAATGGAGTACACAAATAAAGTGGCCTTTGAACATGTTTGTTAGGTTCAGTAAGCAGTCCTTTCAGGGAGAGATGTGATCATTTGGTAGATCACTATCAAAATTAAAAAAAAGTTTGACCTCCAAATCTCAGTTGGAAGACATTGCATTTGTTAGGGAGGGAGGAAAAAAGACCTGAAGGTATTCAGTTTTAGATGACCTTTTTCTTCTCTCTAATGCTCTCCAAAAATGTCTAAGGTTTAGAGAGAGGCAGAGGCTAGCTAGAGTTTGGGAAAGAGATGGATGTGTGAAATAACATTAGGGGAGGAGAATGAAAGCTGGAATTAGACTATACCAGGGTGTACAGGAGTGTTTGTTTTATGCTTTAGGGCAAATCAGACAAAGATTGGAGACTAAGTAGCCAATGATCCATAACAAATGATATATTTTTTCAGGCTACAGAAATTTGGGGTCTGCATTGATTATTAGGAACCAGCATTATTTTGAGAGGTTCATTTGGTGGCGGACTTTACCTCCCATGGCACATTCGAATTAGGATAATGAGAACACACCAAGATAAAGATATTGAAATGTAAATGTTTTCATTAAGATGGGAGGATTTAGGGGTGGTGGGTGTACTTATCTTCCCTCCTAATTGCTGCCATGCTATAAAGATGGCCTTTAAGTTCAGCCAAAGAGAAAAGCAGAGGTGGACTCATCTGAGTGACCAAGGAGAGAAGAGACACCTGCATTCCCATTTGTTGGGTATACCCACCCCCTACCTGCCCCACAAACTGAGAAAGGCAGGGATCAGGTTTGCTGAGCTTCACACTGAGAAGATGAAGAAGAGAAAGACCAGTTGCTTCTGGACACCAAGTAGTAATTAAATTAAAAATGAAAACCTGGGAAGTACAAAAAAAGGGACTTTGTTGTATTCCTTAGAACCTCTGATTAAATGTCCTTTTAAAGTAAAGATATGCTCTCTGCAGGGTACAGCTATATTTGTATTTGTGTCTGTATATCTGTATCTAGATATGACTACTGTTCATTTTTTATCTCTATATCTATCTACCTATCATATATCTTTATGTATCTATTCTATCTGTCTATCTATATTTTAAAATAAACGCTGGTGTGATGCACAATTTTAGGTCCTGATGGATGGGGAGCAAATTAGACTCAGAGAATATCCTGGATTTTATTTTATTTTATTTTATTTAAAAATTTTATTGTTGGTTGTTCAAAACATTACATAGTTCTTGACATATCATATTTCACACTTTGATTCAAGTGGGTTATGAACTCCCATTTTTACCCCGTATACAGATTGCAGAATCACATCAGTTACACATCCACTGATTTACATACTGCCATACTAGTGTCTGTTGTATTCTGCTGCCTTTCCTATCCTCTACTATCCCCCCTCCCCTCCCCTCCCCTCCCCTCCCATCTTCTCTCTCTACCCCATCTACTGTAATTCATTTCTCCCCCTTTTTTTTTCCTTTCCCCTCACTTCCTCTTGTATGTAATTTTGTATAACCCTGAGGGTCTCCTTCCATTTCCATGCAATTTCCCTTCTCTCTCCCTTTCCCTCCCACCTCTCACCCCTGTTTAATGTTAATCTTCTTCTCATGCTCTTCCTCCCTACTCTGTTCTTAGTTACTCTCCTTATATCAAAGAAGACATTTGGCATTTGTTTTTTAGGGATTGGCTAGCTTCACTTAGCATATTCTGTTCTAATGCCATCCATTTTAAAAGGTGCTCTCAGACCAGTGGGGGACACAGGATTAGGAACAGCCAAAGGGGGTCCATAAAGAAGGAAGTGTTGTTTGGTATGAGTTTTGAACAAATGTGAAAACAACAACAATCACATCAAGTACTATTTCTGAGTACCTGACTTAAACTGGGTGTTTTACAATATCCTTTTGACAATGGTGTCCTTATCTTATTTTGTTGAAAGCTGCAAAATCTTTAAGGGAAGAAATCAGGTCTGTTCCGTTCATCAACCTATGGACCAGGACCTATTCTAGTACCTAACTAACTATAAAATAAATACGTAGGGAAATACAATGAACAAGGGAACTCAATCTGTGCCCCACATGGTGTTGCTGGGCTGGTGGGGAAAACCATGTCATTCCCTAGCAGCTATCTTGTCCTGGTATGGCTGAGTCAAGAAGACTATATTAAGTACTGTCCCACAAGTTCTGTCCCATTGCTTCTCTCCTTTAGTTGGATGTTTGAGTGTCCCATGCATAGTATTCATCCAAGTAGGCAAACATTTAGAAATCATCTTTCTGATCAGCACTAGGCCTTTAAATCCAGCCAAAGAGAAAAGCACAGGTGGACTCATTTGAGTGACCAAGGAGAGAAGAGACACCTGTATTCCCATTTGTTGGGTATACACCCCCACCTTTGAAAGCAAACATGGTGATTTGTGCACTTTAAGGTATATAATGTGCTAGGATGCTTTGCAGCAAAGGGAGCAACTTGGAAGAGCAAATAAATGACAAATGTGTAGAATCATTTTAAAGGAAATGCATAAATAACAGATTTTGAAAAATTCAATAAATAGCTCTTTCCCCTTCTAATTTTAAGAGTTGGGCTATTCATTTCCCCCAAGACTTTCATTAGCCTTAGCAAAAGCATGCTGTTCAAGCCTCAATTCTTGTCATAAGTGCTATTCAGAGAACATCTGCGTGTAGCAGTTCTTTCTCCGTTTTCAAATGGAGCTGCTACACTTGCTGAAAGGGAGCTGCCAAGCGGTGGGTCCTTCTCTGGGCCCAATCAAGCTGCCTCTTTCAGATGTTGAAATCGCATGTTTTCTGTATACAGCAGATGCTTCCATCATATAAGACTAAATTATTCCAAGAGGTTGAGGGAAGGGGTCTTAGGATGAGCCAAAACAGGAAGCTTTGCTGTATGTAGGTTTTAAATGCTGCTAAAATTCTGTATTTGTTTATGTTGAAAAGAATACAATGAAAGAATGGGACAGATAAATGGCACTAAATTCCAACCAAAGCTGAAAAAAAAAATTAACTCATAGCTAGGTTTTCTGCTGAGTGGCACTGTGAGTGAGTTAGCAAAGAGAGTCCCAGTGCTGAAGTACTGGTGTGTGCTCCAAAGTGTCCTCAAAGACTCCTCTTCCAAGATGAAGCTGCTTGCAGAGGATGCCAGGAGACGTTCCTTGCCAGGTACACACTCTCTGTGTCTTAAACTTTAGTCTATGTGACTTCTTCTGCTAATAGGTGTACTTTAGTAAAGTAAATGGGGCCTGGAATTAAGCTATCTGTGGGTAGAGGACGTGACCTAGTCACAGGGCTGTACTTTGATGCCTGGTGAAGCTTCCTGTTTGGGCTCCCTCTGTCCTGATCATACTGTTAAATGGCACATCATAGTCTCAGTGATCCATGCATCCAGATCAGTGGGAGAGTTGCCCAACAGTTAGTTTTCTGACATTGACATTCTCCTAAATCTTAGGAATGCTATTATTGTTGACCTTTTATATGTGAGGGTCTATAAGTTGTAAAGAAAAACTTCAGCCAGTTATTGTGGGTACAGAAGTCATGCTCTGCCTCCATGGAGATAGGATAGCTGGCCAGACACCTACAACATGTGCAGGGGGGCATACTTAGTATGTACACAATGTTGTAAACAAGGTGCAGCAAAGGGAAAAAGGGAGACATTATGGGTACACTATGACCAAATCTTAGACCACCTAATTGAATCCCTGAAATCCTTTGAAAAGTAATTATTATTATACTATATTATAATGGAAAAAAACAAACAGAAGCTCCTTGTAGTAAATTGATTTGTGCAGTTATGTGGAGGAGAAAATTCCAGTACTTAGACTGACAACATCTTGTATTTATGCTATATCATATTGCAGAACTGAGGTGGGGTTGTGGGGGTAAGTCTTCACTATCAAAGGATCTTCATGACAGCAATCTGAACATCATGGATACAGCAGTACTTCTT
Organism: Urocitellus parryii; assembly: GCF_045843805.1. NCBI lineage: Eukaryota > Metazoa > Chordata > Mammalia > Rodentia > Sciuridae > Urocitellus > Urocitellus parryii. The sequence continues at coordinate 104,377,252 of NC_135533.1, forward strand.
AGAGTCCCTAAGCCTTTGAGCCTGCTTAAGACCATTTGAAACTTGTTCAGCCCATGGGCTGCAATACTCTTGGCAGCCGGTAGGAGGAACTAGATCACTTTTTAAAGGCACTTGAGCCTTTAAGCAAAAACTCAACCCTCAGCCATCTTGAAGAGAGGCTGATCAGACGGGTTCTGTGTCACTGGCAGAGCTGATGTAGCCATGGTTTTGTTTCCCCCCATGTGATCCATGGCCTCAATGATAACCCAGAATTCTATCCAGAACCTTCACTACAGCACTTTGAATTCAGCCTGACTATCTAAGGTATACATCACACTCCTCTCAAATTATCCTTGGGTGACAACCACCAGCATTTGGCAGACAAATTCATTAGCAACTTTCCAAATTCAGGAACCAGTTTCTAAATGAATCTTGTGGCTTTTGCCTGGCAGAGCAAGGAGTTCTGATTTGTTGGCCTTCTCAAGAGGAGATCAAAAAATTGGGAATGAGGAGACCATCCAGGCAGGAAGGCACCTGTATTACAGAGCTGCTGTATTCCTGCATGTTGCTCATTTGGCTTAATGTACAGTTACAAGTAAGGAGATAAATCTATTCTCCTGGAGGCTGGTCAGGACATCCTTGAGGTGCCCATGGAGGTGCTGGGAGTACATGTAAAGAAAACACCAGCATGTGATTATCTGCCTGCAAACACTGATTCCTCTGTCATCCACATGAGGGAATTGGTTAGGGAATGGAAGTCCTTGGGAGAACTCTGGAAGGTTGATAAAAGCAGGGGCAGACATCTCAAGTTGAAGGTCCTCAGGAAGATTGGGAATTGTTCTTTCAGAAATGCCTCAGGGAGAAGCCATCCTACAAAACTTTCCCAAAGATACAAACTTGGGCCTCTGTAGTGATCTATTAGAAGGTTATGAGTCATGGGAGAATTGTTAGATTCTAATGATGCCTTAGATTCTTAGAAGCAAGAAAAGATTTAGGCAGATATAGCCAGAATTTCTGCCCTAAATATTCAAAAGAAAAAACTACTCATCAGTTTAGATTATGCTGATTTGAATTCATTAAAAAATAACTTCTTTTAAATAAATTTATTGAAAATATGTAGTAGATGTTCAAAAAAATTTTTTTTCTGAAAGACTATATTAAATCGGTAGGGGACAGAAAACTGCTTACAAGGGCAATAACTAAAGGAGATGCTGCTTTTTCTTGCTCTTTCTTGCTTTTGAAACCAGGATGTTTAATGTAGTAGTCACAGATTTTTCTACTCAGACTTGGTTTAAATGTCCGTGATAAGTTTATTAAATGTGGACATTTAAAAATGAAAAGTCAAAAGTTTAGATGAAAATGCCTGAATACATATGCTGCAATGAGAGTGGTGTTTTTCAGTAGCATGAGTTTGTGTGCACTTATTTATAGCAGACTCGATGCCATGCACTGAGTTTTGACATGACTTTTGCCTCTTGTGCACCAATTTTGGGGCACAAGTGACATCAGGGCAGTGGAGCCAATCATGGCTTATCCTAATCCAGCAGTTCTCAATTAAGGAAATTTGCCTCTTTCTTCCAAGGAACTATTTGTTGTTGCTGTTCTCACAACTATTGGGGCAGGATGCTACTGGCATCTGGAAGATAGAGGGTAAGGATGTTGATAAACATCCTATAATGCACAGAACAACCCCCACAGCAAATGCTAATAGTGCCAATGTGAAGGAACTCTGTCATAGTGTTTCCATGTTTAACAAGTAAAACATAGGACTTCTAGTTAAAGAAGGTAATAATAAATAGTCAATAAATACATTTTTAGCATATGTATATCTAGTTTCAGAATAATTGTTCATTAATATAATTGGTTTATATATCACAAATATTTCATAGGGAATAATTATTCTATATTTTTAAGTAGTTTACCTGAAAGATGAGGGAGAGAGGCGAAGGTACATGCCGGGGGTAAAAACGACATAGCGGAGTGAAGAATTGAGAAAATAAAACCATTTATCACGGTGAGCATTCTGGGCGTTGGCACTGAAGATCAGAACAAAGACAAGAGAAAGCAATGCTCACAGACAATCTGTGTCAAAATGACAACTTTGTGATAGTGACTGTGATAAGAATGTTTGAATTTAATAGAAAATTCAAGGAATGAACTAGGAGTATGGAGATACATGCATGTGAAGATGGAGATAATTGTAGTTCTGATAAGTGGTACCATTTTTTGAATTATATACGATTAGAGAGGCATGGCATGAGAGACTAAACCAAGGAGAAGATAATGCTTGGTTTTTCATACAGGTGCTAGATTTTAGGAGTGAGATTAACAAAATGAGAAGAAAGAACAATTTTGGAGAGAATGATGAACTCAGGGATCTAACACAATTGTATTTCTATCAATTTCTAATGCCTGTCGAAGCAAATTTCCATGGCAAACTTTTCCCAGGCTATTCTTTGCACACCTGAAATGTTGGACTAACCCCATTCTCCTATGTTATGGTCATTCACCAAGTGTCAAATTTAGCACTACTTCTGGATGCTATACATTGGCACACACACACACACACACACACAGAGACACATATGTATATACGATATATATATATATATATATATATATATATATATATATATATATAGTAATATTCTAGTTTCATCCAGCCCCACTCCGTTCTTTGGTTGGTAACGACTTTTTCTTTTCATGGCTGTTTTCTCCAAAGATGGCTGGTCCATCTGCCTGGCTCACATGTATTCCACATACTGAGCTCAGCATCTGTCCCATTGTTGGCTCCAATTGAATACATTTTGAATGAATAAATAAATGCCCTAAAAATGAATATGTTTTTATCATAGTCTGGTTGACCCACCATTCTGAATTTATTCTTTCCCGAGATGATTTCATTGATTTTATCCTTATTCACTAGGGAGTATTTTTCATAGTCTAGTTTCCTAGTGCTACATTTACAGTAGTATTAATACTAGTGATAGTTTCCTCTTCTTGTTTGATTATGCAATACATCTAGAGGTGATTCCTGAATGTTTAATTTCTTCATAGGTCATAGAAAAACATCATGTTGCAAAATACCTAAAAATCTGAGGGAGCCCATTCTGTTTCTCCATGTTAAACGTGGGCTGGTCAATGACAGTCCTCTTTCCACTGGAACAGAGAATGTTTATTTTAAAAATTTCCTTAAGATAACAGGTATCAACTGATTAAATGATCATCAAACCATAAAAATGAGAAAGAATGAGGAAATCCCTAACTCTTCATGGAATTAAAGTTTTCCAGAGAAATAGAACCAATAGAAGGATATATCTATAGAAAGATAGATGGATAGATATATAGATACATACATCCAACACCCATACATAGACATAGGAGAGAAGAGATTTAATAGAGGAAGTGGCTCAAATTACTGTGCAGGCTGAGACATCTCACAATAGGCCACCTGCAAGCTGGAGAAACTGGGGTGCTGGAACTAGTTCAAGAGGTAAAGCCTCAGAACAGGGAATCTGATGGTGTAATTCTCAATCTGAGGTGAAAGTCTGAGAACCCAGGCGCCTATCGGTGCAAGTCCTGGAATCCGAAGGCCAGAGATTGTGGAACTGTATTGTCCAAGTATAGAAGAAGGCTGTCCCAACTCCAGAAGGGAGAGAATTCACCTTCCTTCTGCATTTTTATTCTATCTAGGACTCCAGCCATTGTGTGGTACTTGCCCACATTCAGTGAGGGTGGCTCTTCCTAAGTCCACTGATTCAAATGCCACTCTCCTCTAGAAACATGTATAAAGACACTCAGAAATAATTATTTACCAGCTGTCTGGGTATCCTTTCATTAAGAATGTTTACACCTAAAATTAACCATAATAAAGAGTGATCTCTGGAATCAATTACTTGCTTAATTTAAAAAATTATAAAAGCTCAATGGATAAAGCAAAATCTAAAATAAATGGCTACTTAGCAGGCAGGGAGAACTGAATAGAGAACACAGAGATGAAGGCCAGATTTTATTGAGTATATCTTTTTTATATAATTTGGACTTTGTAAACATTTAACACATTCAAAAAGTAAAATTTAATTAGAAAGCACACCCTGAAATTGAAAACAAACAGAAACAAATGAATCAATATTTTAATATAACCTCAGAAATGAAACAGTAATTTTAAGTAATAAATTTAAATATAGTAACTTGCCTATATACCCTTCTGTTGGTTATATTGCATTAAAAAATACTGCAAAGAAATTCTAAATTCACTTCAGTTTCATTATTGCAAGTAGTAATATTAATGCTCTAATTTAAAAACTTTTGATGAAGAAAAGTTCCTATTTTGCAGAATAATTCTAGCTCATATATGTAAATTAAAGATAGAAAAATCACCATTTCCCAATACTCGTGAAATGTTCAATTAAGGTAGAGATTATCAGTGGGTGCTAAATCATTATGGTTGCTAGTGAATGGAATTATTAGAATGCAGAAAGCAAACAGGCCATATATGCACAAGTAGCTTGGTTACTGCAATGGAGAAAGGCTCCCTTTCAATGGAGACATGAATATTACTAGCAATGCTGACTTCTCATAACCTGTGCCTTCTCAGGTTATGTAAGAGGAAGAACAAAGCCTACCTGAAAATTACTCCTGCCGTAAACTTTTAAATCAGATTTAATAAAATTTGTATACTTGCTTCCACATAGGAGGTATAGGGATTAGAATAGTATTTCTCAGCCTTTGCTGCACATTAGGATCAACTTATAGGTCTAGAAAATACCGATGCCTGAGTTCTGGAGAAATTGGAATGAGGACTTATTATTGGACAATTATTCTATAATTAGCTGTGATAATTATTCTGTGATTTCATAGAAGTGGTAAGTCTGTACTAAAGATCAAAGACATTGAGATTAATTACAGCTATTAAATCCATATTTGATATAAATTTGAAATCATCATTTTAAACATTGTTTTAAAACACCAGGTTTAATTAGCAAATAATTAAAGCCTTCTCTTTCTTCCCCAAAATCATCAGTTTCCTTCTCGCTTATCACCATGTACAGTTCATTTTCTTGTTTATACGTCTAGTGACTCTCACTTGTCTCCACCTGCAAAACTAGTAAACAAAAACCAATACCACATCTTTGGAGGGATTGCAGAGATTGATATCATTTTCAAGGCATTAAAAGATGCAGGAATGGTGATTCTCACCACATCCTACTCAATGAACAGATCTTGGGAAATGACTATATCAGGGGGTGACTCTATAGCAGCTGCTACTACAGATGTAGTTTTATTATGTCGGAAAATTCCTATAGGCTGTGGTACCCGGCACACTGCTGTTGATCTTGTGAATAATTTTTCCTCCTATACTTGTTAATAAAGATTACCTGAAGCAATTGGATTTTCAGTTGGCTATGACAGCATATACCTCACTCTTCTACCGGAGGAATACACCAACTCTTCTGCATTATTTCATAATTTAGTTGGTTTTCCTTCTCTAGGATGATATGCTACTGCATATTTGGTAGTAAAGGGAAAAATACTTCCACAGGGAGCATAATAATGATTCATTCCATCAACTGGCAGTTAAGACTGACACCTGGCCCTGTAGGAGCCTCCTGCCTCAGAATCAACAAAGAAGTAGGTACTGTGCTTTCTGGGGTGATTGATACTGCCTGTCAAGGAAAAATGTGGTTCCCACTACATGCTGGGGTTACAAAAGATTATGTTTGAAATAAGAACATCCCCCAAGCTACCTCTTAGTATTCCCACATCCTGTGATTAACATCTTAGAAAAAATAGAACATCACTCAAGCAGAGTGTCTAATTGCCCAGACCCCTCAAAAAATAAAGAATTGGATAAACCCGTCAGGGAAGAAACTATGACCAGCTGTGATGCTTGCTATGGGCAAAGAAAGTATGGAATGAGTAGTTCAAGGAGATATTATAAATATGAGCACTGACCTCATATCTAAGTGCAGAAATTAGAACTATAATAGGAACATTTCTTCCTTATCTCAATTCGAATATGTTAATCATAATATAAAAAAGCATATTAAATCTGGAATCTTGAGATAAGACCTGTATCGACAAATTGAACCATATTAAATATTTCATTCTCTGTCTACTGCCCCAGGGTTACTTCCAACTTAGGCTCTCTAGGCTCTGGCCCATCTTATTATTCTTTGTACTTTTCTCTTTGAAGCATCCTGGTGTCTAATTCTCATCATGAGTTGGAGGCTATGAGACATGGTGAGGTTAAATATGGAGAATAATTGTGACTCTCTTGTGAGGCAATTTCCATGGGCAATGTTACTTGACAATTTTAAGCAAAAGAAAGATACTTTCTAGACAGAGGGAGAGGCTGCTTCCCTTGGTAAGGTTGCCCAGGATTATTGGGATTCAAGATTCTCCAACTCATCCAATTCTATTTGAAGTTACTATTTCTCAAGTTACCAGTTCTTCTGAATCAATTCCTCAGTCTGTTAAGAGACTGAAAAAATTAAGACTCTTGTAAAGCCTTCAGGGAGCTCTTTGATTTCTGATTGTGATTAAAGCTGAGAATTTTAAATCCTGAGATTATCAAAATATTTTTTTCTATAACATCATCATCGTAGTTAAAAGCAAACTACTCAGGACCCTTATGGTGTCATTATGGTCACCTTATTATAGTCAAAAGAAATAGCTGTCTGATGCCCTAACTTCTTGTCCTCAATGGTCACTTTGACTTAAGCCTGCATGGTTAATAATCTGAAAAATTCTGATGCCTTGGAAAGCTACTGATTTTTAGTATCTCATTTTCCAACAACAGTGAATTACTCTCTAGTTTAAATCAAACTGCTGTATCACCATCTACCTGAATCTTATCTCAAAGATCTTTTTCCTGAGCTTACACTTAGGACCTAAATCCTTGTCAACTCAGGTAAGCAAAGGGAACAAAATCTATTCTTGAATCCAAAAGATTGAGTCAATACAAGGAACTGCTAACAGAGTTGTTGGAAGTGATGAAAATGAGAGATTGAGGTAGATGGCACAGGATAACAGTGACATTCACAATTTACAATAGCACAAGATTTCCATCAGCACTTGGACTGGAAGAGTAAGTGGAGGAAGTGTTTTCATTAGATCCTGGGAGCTGGAGCTTCCTGGTGGGGTAGGGAAGTGGTGAGTATCAATTCCTCTTGAGATATGGGCATGTGAAGAAGGCTGCATGGGGGGAAAGGAAGATGTAAAGAAAGACATCCAGGTAGGAGATTAAACCACAAGGGAAACACAAGGGAATGCCAGCCAAGGCAGAGGGAGTGGGCATGAGTAGCTTAGATGCTGTCGTCCTCATTCCCTCCAGTCTCCCAGTCTAGTCTCCATTACTCAAACTTGCCTAAAAATCAATGGGAAATGGAGCCTAGGAAGTGTAATTTTTTAGGGAATGTCCCATAAAATTACAGAGAATAGCACTAGACATGGAGGGAATAGCAATAGCAATAGAAATGGACTTGATAGAAAACAAAGCAAATGACCATCATGTTGCTTTTGTACTTATTTTTTTTTTCCTAAAGCCACAACAGCATAAAGAAAGAATTAAAGTTGACTGTGACATTTTTCTCCTCCAGGTCACTGTCATCTCCCCCGGAAGGCACCTTCATGCCTATTGTATTCATTCTCTATTGCTGTAGTAAAGAAAGGGGAAGGAGCTTGAAACAAGGTGCACTCACCATCTTCCGGTATTGGTGGGATGAGAATCTGAGCCAGGCTTAGCTGGATCACGGTTCGGCACCCATCAAGGTGTCTGTTGCCGGGGCTGCATTCTCATCATCGGTTGCACCCAGAAAAGGTCTCCTGCGGAGCTTCTTCATGTTGCTTCAGAATTAGTTTCCTTGCAGCTGTAGGACTCACAGTAGCCTGTGTCTCAAGGCCAGAGGAAGGTAGAGTCTCTCTTTTGGAAGGCCCAAGTTCTTCTTTTAGGATTTTCACCTGATTATCAAACCTCACCAGGATCATCTCCCACTCAAAAATTAAAATTCGATTTGTTTTGAGATTTTAATTACATCTGAAAAAAAAATGTTTACTTTTGCTGTGTAAGATAACCTAAATCCAAGAAAGAATTCTATCATATTTGTGGGTCTTGCTCATACTCAAAGGGCGTGCATGTGTCAGAGGACATTAATCCTGGGAGTCATCTTAGAATCTTGCCTACTGCAGGTACTCCTTGTATAAAGTTTATTTTCCCATGTACTTCAGCAATCCTTCAGAAGTGCTGCCACTGAGTTCCTTCCCATTTCTATCGGCAGGGACTGATGCCATTTTGAAAAGGCAGAATCCTAGCCTGCAGTGTCAGAGCTAGCTGTGGAGCAGGAACTTTGGCCCAAGGCGTGCATACCTTCTAATTTTATTCTAAGTTCCTTGGCAACAGAAGAAATTGTCAGAGCACAAGAAACAAATCTTCACCGTGTATTATTGATTATTCAGTAGCTGGGAGGAAATAGGTAGTTCAATGAATATTTCCAATGATTGGTGAGAGTAGTCATCAAATCCAGAGGTCAGTAGGAAGCAAGGAAGGAGCATGGGACAAAACATTTAACTTAATTAATGGTATTGAGAAGTTTTTCTTTCCTGAAGACAGTCGAATCCCCAGAGATCTGTCACTTTATAACAGAAGCACTGTTATGCATAGTGAAGGTCAAGTTTTTTAAATTTGTTTTAGTTGTAGGTGGACACAATAACTTTTATTTTTTATGTGGCTGAGGATAGAACCCAGTGCTTCACGCATGCTAGGTGAGTACTCTGCCACTGAGCCACAACCCCAGCCCAAGGTCAAGGTTTTTATGAAGTTGATGGATGGACAGAAGCTCACCATTTTAATAATCTATATGCAAGTCTGGAGGAAGAGGTGTGGTGATTCTCTATGGAGAATCTGTGGTATACCATTAAAAGTCTAATTTGGGGCTTTGGTTCTGTCTCATAATTGCGTGAATTTGAGCAACTTTTGTGATTTCTTTTCACAGCCTGGGCTGTGATCAACTTCTCCATCAATGAATTGCTAATTCCAAGATCTGAAGCTTAACATTCCATAGATCTTAAAATTATCATAGAGTTGCTATTTAGGTGATTTAGAATTCAGAATTCTACATTTTTAATTTTTTCAAAGGGGGTTTCAGATTTACCTTATGTATATCTAATATGCACTAATTAAAAAAAAACTGTAAATAAATAAAAGAAAGGTTGGTAGACTAGAGGAAAGGGCACAAGGGAAGAAAGGAGGGGTGGAAAAGATGAAGCACTGGGGACTGAGTTGGAGCAAATTACAGCCTATGCTTACATAATTATGTCAAAATGAACCAGAATATTGTGTGTAACTGTAATGCACTAATAAAGACTTTTACAAAAAGGGAGATTTCAAGGGCTTCTTGTATTGTCAGCTGGAATAAGGAAAAAAAATACAGAAACCCCAAACCTAAGCCTTCCACTAAATGATTTGTAACACCAGTTGTCCTTTCCACGTCCATGTGATGAAGTTCAGGCTTATTAGGATGGCCCTGAACCTGTTCTTGCCTTCTTGCCAAGAAGCAGGAACCCCTGCCTTATTTTACAATTTTCAGGCAGTTTCATGTTTGCCTTATGAGTTTGCTTGCCTTGTGATCAAAAACAGTGTTTTCTCTGCTTTTTAAGGAGTCTGTGCAGCAAAATTATTTTAATAATGCATTTGTTTTTTATTTTACAATTGAATGCCCAATTGAGAGCAGATGCTTTTAAATCAATTAGATGATTCTGGTTTTGAAGTTCAGAAATATTTCAGATAAGAAGAGAACACTAAAGAAAACCCTTGGGATTAACTCCCATAAGGCAGGCTCTTTCCAGTTTTTCTTCGGTGAAATAATCCTTAAATTCAATAGCAGTAATGGGTAGAACAAAACTCAAAAGATCTTTTGAGACAACATGACACAGACTGGGCCTTTACTTCTGGAGAGCTTTTTCTTCAATAGTTCTAATAAAATAGGAAGTCTTTCTGTTACCTGGCCTATTCTTGTAGTGCCTAGGTGACCTAAATTAATTTCTACCCTTCCCTAATGTTGCTTATCTTTGAGGACAGGATAACTAAAGACCAGAAGGTCCTCTTGAGGTAGGCTGGCTGAGACTGGTTGGATCTCAGATGACTGCCAGAATGACCATCAGACAACCTCTGGCTTCAGTATAATCCCATCCACATACTAAATAATACCAGCCCCCAGTGGCATGATGGTTGATAACTGCCCTGAGTGACAAGGAAAAAAAAAAAAAACTTGGAAGAAGAAAAATATCACTGGTGCCTGAATACATGGACAATTTCTCCCCATTCCCAGAAACACAAAAATATTTCTTCCCTTTATTAACCTATCTCTTGCCCTCATTTCTCTTACTTCATATCTGTAACCTCTTGATCACCAAGGAATGGGAATTTGATTTTTAGAGTTTAACTTCCACTTCTGTTCTTGGCCAAGAATAAAATTCTCTTTCACTGGTCAATCCGTGTTTAGTCTTTTTATTGATTCCACAATTCCAAGAGTGAAAATGAACCGAGATTTTGGGCTGAAGAATTTACAACATTCCCACAATCCTGCTTTGAATGAATTATTGTTAACTTAAAACATAATCTCTGATAGAGGACAGAAACTTAATGTTTCCAATATTTTCTTCTGTTTGTTTTAATGTAAGGACATAGTTCCAGAAACTTCTTCCAAGATGGACTTTGCAAACTAGACACATTCATATACACATATCCACTTTGAAAATCCAATTGTGCTAGTGGTCATCACAGTGGTGTTGTCTGAAATCAGCCAAGGCCCACTTCTCTTTTGACCCAGAACTAGAGGATTCAACACTACTAGAAAAGTAAAATTAAGAAAGTAACCACTCTATAAAAAACTAAAAAATAGATAAGCAATAAATATCTCATAAAAGTGATTGGTATTGGTCCCAGGAAGGATTGAATATCACCCACAGTTCACATCTCTATAGAAACTTTTTCTTGTTATGGGAGTTATGCAATAATGGCTTCATTCAACAAGTAAATATGCAATCTGACTTTACCAATAACAACAACAAAAAAAAAAAACCAAGACCAGAGAAATCAAATAGCTTCCTTAGTGTCATGCAACTGTGGGATAGCAGAGAAAAACATTGAATCCAGGTATTCTAATTTTATCTACTATATTTTTTCCTATTCATTTTGGTTAATTATTTTTATGTTGTGTGGGTATTCATTTTGGTTTTTCAAGAAATGTATAATGTTACTATTAGTGGGATGTAAATCAATTTGGTTAACACATTTGCCTAAAAGATTTCTGACATTTATTCAGTGTAAAAATAGTCTTGACTAGTAAGGAAATTTATGTTATTATTATTATTTATTTTGGTGCACCTAACCTACTCCTTTCCTTAAAAATACATGATTGCAAGAATATGTGTAAGGGCATTCCACAGCAGAAAGATCTATGGGTTAAAAAAGTATACAGATTAAATCTGAATATGTGTTTTGAAACTGATGTGCTTATTAAGAAATTTCAATAAGAATGAACATGTGTCATTTACAGCACCTATGAAATTGTCATGATTTTTTTCCTTTGCCTATTGATTTATTAGAAAATATTAGCAGATTTCATAATTCAAATGTACTATTAAATTCCTTAGTTATGTCTTAAATAATGAAAAGGCAATACACATCTAAAGCACGTTTCAGATCCTCCTTGCTCTATGCAGAGGACAGGATCCGATCTGCGTGTTCTATTCACAGCTGCCCCATCCTCTCACTCCCCACCCTGTTGTTACATACTTTTGCTTTTGAACAGCCCCCACCTTGGACTTTTTGAGAATCTGCTCTTAGGTTACTTAGACCTACTGCAACCACTTTGCAGACCCACAGAAGGCAGAAGTGCCTCTGATTTTATTATGTTCATGAGAGCAGCCCATAGACAGTGCCTAGCTGCTTAAGAAGCATGGAAATTCAGCTCTTATCTTGGACAGCAGGCTAAGACCCTCTCTGGAATCTTTCTGAATCTCCCTGTGTGTCTTTCTTCTTCCCGTTTTTCTTTTTTTTTCTTTCTTCCTGAGAGAACTCCCTAAATAACTAACTCCCTTGTCTAAGAATCTTTTTGGACTCTTTGCTTGTAAACAAGCACATTTGTGAGAACAAGTGCATGGAGTACTGCATACATGGCATACGTTAAAGGCACCTGAGTGGCAGGCCACTCCCCTCGTGCTAAGTGTGAGAGCAGCAGATCAGTCACCCATAGGTACACTGTTCACCCAGTAGGCACAGCCCTGGGTTTAGGACTATGTGTTGCAGTCACAGGGATTGCTCCAAGGCCTGCTCCTCGATTGGTTGTCCCATGGACAGTTGGCAAAGAATTGTATTGGTGGCTGCCTATAATCTGCTTAGCTACTGCCTGAGAATATATACATGGTAACTACTCAATAAAATCAGACCTACTTCATCTTGGTCTCCAGAGGTCTTGAAACGCGACCCTGAAGCCACATTGTCCTACTCTCCTACTCTCCTTGGACCTCCTCGCTGGATGAGAGAGAGCCCAAGCACAAATTGGTTGACAATTTAGGTTTGCTAATGTTAGATTTTCATTTTACTCCCATATTTATGTCCTATCATTGCTGAAACAAATTACCCAAAACTGAGTGATTTAAAGCCACACAAAGTTATCCTGTAATAGTCCTAGAAGTCAGAATTCTAAATTGGTTCACTTAAGCTTTGTCCTTTCTGAAGGGTCTGGAAGAAAATCTGTTTTCTTGGCTTCCCTGTGTAAGGATGACCTTAGGTCTTAGCCTAAGCAACTCCATTTTAAAAACTCCATTTTGAAACCTGGCAGTCAGAAAATCAGCGTGGGGACCAACAGACCAGATGCTTTAACCCTAGAGCAAATGATGTCACTGAAGAATCCGTTTGCAGATGTTAGGGATTGAAAGGGTGGTCAGAAACCCCCAAATTTAGTATAAATGATGGAGCAAATAAACAGACACTGATGCCCTCATGCTAGAGAGACTGATGAGGACCTGGACTGACACCCCAACTCTTCTCATCCTTTGCCTTATCCTCTACATCTTCTTCACCACTCTCAAACTCTACAGCCATATCTTGACCCTGGTAAGAGCCATGACTTCTCCTTATGACTCTCTCCTCAACCAGCCGCCAGCTCCACTCCAGGAGAAGCCTGCCTTGGCTCCTGACCTGATCACTGATGGACTTATAGCCTAAGCCTTGAGACTTTTGACCTGACACTTGAGCTTAGCCTGCAGAGGGAATGTCTGTCATGAGTCTGTCATGATTAAGTGTGTTTGCAATGCTTGGAAGTAATCTAAAATTGTTTGCTGTGAGTTGATTATGTCTATTGCAGTGCCTAGCATTAAGGATTGTTATTTTCTTGATTAAGAACCTATAGAGTAAAATTGTATTGAGAGATTTGAGTGAATAAAGCATTGAAAAAGGCAGAAGTGCGTGGACATTCTTTATTTCTCCTCCTCGTAAGACGCACCTTTTGCCCATCATGACACCCTATTCTATATCTTGGTGGAGTCCCTTCCCCCCATCTTCAGAATGAATCACTCCAACTCTGCTTCCACCATGGTTTCTCTGCTCCCTCTTTGCTTTAAAGGGGCTCTTGGAATTACACTGGGATCATGCAGAGAATCCAGGCCAATCTTTTCTTTTCAAAGTCCCCCTTAATTAAACCACAGAGTGATTTTGTGCACATGCTTTGTCTAATATTGGTATTCAAATAATAGCATTTATTGAGAAAAGTGTTTTTATTCTTTGGTGTAAAACTTTTTATTGTGTAAAAATAAATAATTTCTAGACAATGTAAAAAAAATATTGCCTAAGAAACCAAAGTGAGAGGTTTCTTAGGTAGCAGGTAGGGTTGGTTTAGGGATTTCTTCTCCTGAAGAAAGGAGCACACAAAAGAAGAACTAGTCATGTCCCTGATTAAAAACAAGATCAACACAACAAAAGCCCCAGGGGCCTTTGGTCTCTACAATCAAGTGTTATTTGACAGGATCATTTACATCTCTGGACAGACAGGCATAAACCCTGTTCCAGGAGGGGCAGAAACTAAAGCAGCTCTTATGAACATGGGTGACAATCTGAACGCCACAGGCTGTGATTTCACTAATGTGGGAAAAGCAACTGTTTTTCTGGCTGCCATAAATGACTTTGAAACTGTCAATGAAATCTACAAACAGTGTTTCAAAAGTAATTTTCCTACTAGAGCTACTTACCAGGCTGCTGCTTTACCCAAAGGAGTGCACACTGAGATTGAAGCAGTATCTATCCAAAGACCTCACAGCAGTGCAAATATAAGTAGGCACAGTGTTGTTCTCATCATGTCTTTAAATAATATCTTGATTTACAACTGATGTTGGAAAAGTGTACGTGTAACTAAAATATCTGAAGTTATCATGGTTTGCATGGGAGATTCTGGAAGCTTCTCTGTGGCAGGACTTGCCATATGAGTGCAGTGTGGGCTTGGGATCAGAACACCTGGGCAGCCCCTCTGACATCTAATAATGGTGTGAACTCTGACAAGTGACACAGGAAATCCACTTCTCCAGTCCTTCATTCCTTTTCATTTCTTGGTATTAGAAATAATAGCCGTTGCCTGGCCTCATAGGTCATCTTGAAGTTCAGATGAAATAATGCCTTTGAAAGTGGAGTTTGCTCCAAAAAACTTAAACCTTTCACTGGGTTCCATTTTCAGGACAGTGGCCCCTCTCTGGCCAAGCCATGGTGGCCATGACCTTTAATTGACCAACATGGTTGGGTTCATGCAGATTAGTTCTCCCTTCTTAACCACACTTAATTATCACAATAAATGATAACCACATGATTGATGGTCAAAATAACCACCACAGTAGTTCTCATAGCCATCAGCTCAACCATGTGTCATTGCATCTCCCTGGTTCCATGAGCACTCTGGTGTCTACTTCTTGACACGCCAGGGTTGCAGCAGGCTGACAAGGTTCCAACAAATCAACTGAACTGTAATGCACAGATGAGAGGGTTAACTCCGCTCCCCAGTTTAAGAACTAATTCTGGAGGTGAGATCAACTGGTAAAGGAGGTAAAGCAAGAGCAACACAATGACAGTAATTAGATCACGCTGATCCATTGAGAAACGAGGGGGAATAATGGAGCTTCAGCAGGTCCACCTGCTTTAGGACATGGACTGAGATTCACAAAAGCATAATTGTCCCATTTTGGTTTCATTTTTTATATTGTCTTAAAGCTTTTTGACTACTACTGTCCCATTAAAGGCACTATTTCTTTATTGTTCCTTACTTCTTGCGTAAGATGAGTTTTCATGAAAGAAACTCAACACCAAATGTCTCAGAAGTTTTTAGGACTCATTAGATTCACACTTTGCAAAGAATGAGCTGTTCACTTCCACATTTTACCAATCTTATAGATTTCAGCTGGTTTAATTAACTGACCGAGACATTTGAAATTTTAAACTCTCCTTATAGTTTTAGTATTTTTTGGTCTGTTTTGGAGAGTTTTATTTTTTTTTTCTTTTATTTTTGAGGAAGGGTCTCATTATATTGCCCATAATCAGACCTCAACTCCTTCCTTGAGTGATCCTCCTGTCTCAGCCTCCAAAGTATCTGGGACCATTGGTGCTTGCTGACCCACCTCAGAAGTCATTTTTAATTTGGTTTTGCCTTCTCCCTTATGATATACAAGATTTTTTTATGTTTATATAGTTTTTATATTTCCTATCCCTAAATGTTTTATGTATATCAACTCATTTAATCCTTAAAACAATCACTTCGAGGGAGCTAGTCTTATTGTTCCCCAGTTTTCTGATGAGACGTGAAAATTAAGAAGCTTCCCTAAATTCCTTCCAGCAGGTTCTACAATGGCCAGGTTTCTCACTATTCTTCAACACTTGTCTAGGGTATGTTCATTATTCTGCTTATTTGTATCACATCATATATGGAGAGATCCAAATGAGGGTCAACAGACTTGGACTAAGCACAAATATGAAATTTGCAGATGTAAGTATTCACATTTGCATCTACATTGTTTCTATAAAAGCCTATAAATAATTGAGGCAGAAGTGTCTGGGGGCTTGATTAACTAGGTATTTTTCCTCCACTCAGTTCTTGTTCTTGTGGATCTCCATGGCTCAAAGGTATGGTTCTGATAAAGTATGCATTGATCCACATACCAATTCAGAAAAACTTGATATTTTTATAATATCATTCTTTAATTCATGAGTATGGTTTAATCCCTTTAGTTATCTATGTTGTTTTAAAAAATCTTCCACTAGTTTATTTATGACTTAAATATAGAGGCCTTAGAATTATTTTTATATTTAATTTTTGGATAATATTGAAATTTAATTTAGTTTTAAGCATTTTCATAGGTATTTAGTAATGCCTTTCTTTTTTATATTGAGTTTTCATCTGGTAAACTTGCTCAACACTCAGTAATTCTGACATTTTTTTTTCCTGTAGAATATTTGCCTGCCAATCCAATATTTGTAAATAATGTTTTTCCCTTTCAAACATTTTGACATTTCCCTATTTTTTCCTGCTTTACTTATGAGGAACTCTACCACAATGCCCATTAGAATTGGTAATGGGGGCTTTCTTGCTGCAGATTTCAAAGGCAAAGAAAGCTTTCAGTGTTTCACAATAAAGTACCTTAAAATGTAGAAGAAAAATGCATTTACAGAATTGTTCAGGGGATACCACATTTGCACACTGGTTTACCACAGTGTTTCTTACCAGCTGCAGCAGTTTAAAAGCCTTGAACTTGGAGTGGTTCCAGTGAGCCAAATACTTACTGGGCCTACTGTTGACTGCATAAAAGAAATTCTCTAAACCAGTGGTATATAAATGCATGCACTTACTCTGTCCTCTCCAGAGTGTTAGTTTTCAAGGTGTAATTGGAACACCATCATAACACGTCTTCCTCCTGTCAATGTGTAACAGCAATGAAATTTTCAGACTTTCTGTCCTCTCCCTGCCTAGGAACATTCTTCACTTTACCTTGTATTCCTTTGCTTGGCAAATTACTAAACTCAGCTCTTTATTAGTAGTATTTTTTTTAACTTCAGAAGGAAGAAGTTTTCTATTTCAATTGGTTAAGAATTTTTATCATGAATAGAAATTGAATTCTATTGAAATACAAGTTGTTCTTTATGTGGTTTTCTTTTCTGATTGGGGTTTAGTTTGGTAATATTTAGGTTATGTGCATCTTTACTTTTGAATGTGATGGATTTATAATGTGAATTTTGTTGGAGAATTTTTATATGTATATACTGGGATTGAACCCAGAGACATTTAACCACTGAGTCACAACCCCAGCTCTTTTTATTTATTTTTTTTTAGTTTGAGTCAGGATCTCACTAGATTGCTTAGGGTTTTGTAAAGTTGCTGAGGCTGGCCTCTAACTTGCAATCCTCCTGCCTCAGCCTCCCAAATTGCTGAGATTACACGTGTGCACTACCATGTCTGGTATAAAATTCCAAATGAATTTGTCTATACTGCAATATTTTTCACTTGAATATGTGGTATATTTGCCAAAGGGACTATCTGGTGCTGGAGTTTGTGAAATATTTTTTATAATGAATTTCATTTATTTTAATAGATTCAAATGATCTGTTTCTTCTTGAGTCATTTTAGCTTTAATATTTGTTCATTACAGGAAAAATTACAAACTATTGGCATAAGGTCATGCATACTGAAATCAACTAAGCCCTGGAGACACCTGGGAATTTAAGGAACTCATATTTCTTAAATAATAGAATGCCCTTCAGATGTTTCTAGGAAGTACCTCCAGAATCTGCTCAAGATCAGCTAGAAATCTTCTCTCAAGATTAGACTTGAGCAAAAGAAGTCCACTTGCCTGTTTGATGATTTTGATGTCACAAATTCAAAGTTACTGATGCAGAACATAATAATTTTCTTAAAAAAGAAAATGTATACCTGGCAAAGAGGCATGACTATCATCATCTGTGGAAAACAACCTTAAAATTTCTACTTAACACCATCCAATCAACAAGCAGCTTCTCCTCTGTCCCTTCCCATGAATTCACTTGTTATCAACATATCAGAAAGGCAGCTGTGAGTTTGCCTCCTTTTTTTTTTTTTTTTTTTTTTTTTTTTTTTTTTTTTTTTTTTACGATCAGTCCTCAGTAAAGTTCTTCCATTTTGAATAAACCCAGTCCTTCAGTACTGGCTTCTTTGAAAATGGGACATCAAACCTTTACTTGGTATCAATACTGTTTGTGCAATGATGGATGATTCAATATCTGCAGAATCAAGCCCCCAAACATTCCAATATGAAGAGTTAAAGTAGACGAGCTGGAACCAACAAAGGAGCAGCAACAAGTGAAAAAAATGTAGGAAAAAACAACCAACTATGATATTCTGGAAGCCAAGGAAAGATAATCTATTAATGAGGAAAGGAAAGATTAATTGCATCATTATTAACAGGTTCAGTATTTATAGAACAGTGAATGCAAAATAGAATAAGTGAGTGGAATTGCAGAATTACATGGATCAAAACACCGCAATGTACTATATAAATATGTAGAATTAATATGTGTCAATTTAAAGCAAAAATTAGAAGAAAAGAACAGAAAACTCAAGGAGTTTTTTTTCATAAAGGTAAAAAGGAAATATTGACAGCTGGCAGTATGCTGGGGAGTTTTGCATTTTTTGTTTCTTTAAAAATTGAGAAATAAAAACATTTACATCCTGATATGACTCCAGGAGATTTGAAAAAACACACACACACACACACACACACATACACACACACACACACTTCCAAAAATAGAGAGGACAATTGCCATAGAATTCCCTTGATTGAGAAGAAGTAAGATAAATAATGTTTCGTTTTGTATCTGAGATAGAATTTTCTAACAGTTAAATCTGAGCTGTCTTCCTACTAGCAGAGTAAAGGAAAACTGGACAGAGATGGTGGGGTGAAAATTCATGGAAATTTTCTCTTGGTTGCTTTTGTTATGTCTGTGAAGTGAAAAGCCAAGTCATTGCCTGAAAGTGAGCATGGGTTCAGAGTGTAACTAGGATTCTAAGAACAACAATATGGGAAGACTTGTTCCAGAGAGTGGAAGGATGAACTGAAAGGTTGTAAGATTGCAAGACAGTTGGAAAGAGCTGTGGCAGGTTCATAGTCAGGGAATTCAAATACCACAGCCCCTGAGCCTTTGCATTTCTCTAGGTGAGGAGTAGGTGAACAGATGTTAGAACTCAAACTGAGATTTTTGCCATGTAAGAATGAAGAAGTCAGAGTTTGCTGGGTTGGACCAACTACCAATAAATAAAGAATGCTCAGTTCTTTTTCTCCATTAATACTCGATGTCCTTAATTTTACATTATCCCATGATAACTTTATTTTCACTTGTGCTTTTTCTTCAATGCATTTGACTATTCTTTAACTGTTAACCATTTTGTTTCATTTTGTTTTAGACCACATGTCTTGTAAAGAAAACAAACAGATGGAGATGCACTCTGTCTTGTTCTCTCATGTTATTTTGTGTGCTTTGGCTATAGTTTGGACCTTAAATGTCTCCCAAAGGTGCATGTGTTGTAGGCTAGTTCCCAGCCTGTGGTGCTATTACCAGGTGAAGAAACCTTAAAGCAGTGTGTATCTGTGTGTGTGTGTGGGGGGGGGGGGTGCTGGTGGAAGGTTTTGGGCCATTGCAATCATGCCCTT
Source organism: Urocitellus parryii (assembly GCF_045843805.1). Lineage (NCBI taxonomy): Eukaryota > Metazoa > Chordata > Mammalia > Rodentia > Sciuridae > Urocitellus > Urocitellus parryii. The sequence goes on from NC_135533.1 coordinate 104,396,950, forward strand.
GACATGGTCTGTGGAACTCTGGTCTCTACTCTCCTTTTTCTCACTCAGCCATGAGGTGATTTGGCTTCTTCCGTCAGATCCTTCCGCCCTGATGTACTGTGTCACCACAGGACCAAAGCACTTTGGTCAATCAGGCATGGACTGGAATCTCCCAAACGAAGAACCAAAATAAACCTTTCCTTCTTAGGAGTTGATTATCTCAAGTGTTTGCTACAGTAACAGAAAGACTAACAATTTTCTTGCTGTTTCATTTCCTGTTTTGTACTATCTTGCTCAAGTCCTCATATTTCTCACAATTGGTTTCAAAATTATAACTTCAATATTTATCCTCTGATGGTTTCAAAATGTACTGATACTTTGTCTTCAATGATATTAAAAATAAAGAGTTATCACAATTCTTCCTAAGGTAATGTGAAAAATTGATTACTTGAGTTTTTCTATCTCCTTTCTTTTTGTAGGTGTTTGTCTCTTATATTAAATGTTCACTGATATGAGATTTTTTTTTTGCATCAGATGTTTGCTACTACATTTTAATATTCTACATAAGCCAGATTATTGATCATTAATTTTACAGTTTATTGGTTGTTACTTTAAAAATGGTACATTTCTCGTATCACTGTTGTTCACACAGAGGCTCTTAAACTTTGATGTACACATAAGTCATGTGGGATCTGGGGAAATATCAGGTACAGATTCAATAGTTTGGACAAAGCCTGAGATAATCCATCTGAAATAAGAGTAGTCCAACTATCTAAGGGTCACAGCACTTTCCCTCACAAGATTTCGTTCTTATTTTTTCAGAAAGATGTATTACTCAACAACCTTGAAATGAACTGTATGTGTAAGAAATTGAATTCAATGAGACTACTGAATAAGATATTTCAAAATTCATTAATTTCTTATTTCTAAGAAATATTAACAGAGAGACCACCATAGGCCTAACATTCTTCCAAACATTAATGATACAGCTATGATTATCATAGGCATAATTTCCATGTTTATAAAACTTAAAAGAGAAAGCATCCTAGAATTTAGCAGGTAATTATGCAGGTAGAAAGGTTTTGAGGCATTTAAATGTTATTTAGGAGGTAAAAATTGCCAAAATTTCTTGTATATTAATCTTTGTTTTTTATCAATTCACCTTGCATATTATTTAAAATTGCTATCTATTTTATTAATTTCTATGATCACTTTATATGATGCTGAAAATAACTGTCACATTTAATTGAATATTTTCATGTGGTATTTATATTTAACAAATTCTTTAATGTTAGGATCATTTCTTTTCAGTACAGAGTATTAAAACAAACTTCACTTTCTCCAATATGTGTTCCACAAAACTTTGTTGAAAATCATTTGCTTGTAAGCTGGGTGTGGTGATGCAGGTCTGTCATCCACTGGGAGACTTAGGAGTCTGAGGCAGAAAGATTGCAAGTTCAAGGCAAGACCAGGCTCAGCAATTTAGTGAGGCTCTGGTCAACTTGGCAAGACCCTCTCTCAAAGTCAAAAAAGGACTTGGAATTAGCTTAATGGTAAAGTTCAATCCTGAGTTCAATCCTCAGTACAAAAAAAAAAAAATCAGTTGGCTGTAGATTTGTTGGCTTATTTCTCTGATCTCTATTTTGTACTATTGAGCTAGGCAATGATTTTTATGTCAATACTATGCTATTTCTTTGCTATAGCTTTGTAGTGTGTTTTGACCCAAGGTACTATGTTGTCTTCTGTTTTGCTGTTTTTCCTCAAGATTGTTTTGATTATTCAGGGATGTTTTGTGGTTCCAAATAAATCTTAGATTTTTTTTTGTTAGTTCTATGAGGAATATGATAGCTATCTGGAAAAGGTTTCTTTAAAACCTGTGATCACTTTGGGTAGGATGGACATTTTTACAGTATTGATTCTTGAAATCCATGAATAGGAGATGTCTTTACAAATTTTTGTGTTATTCTCAATTTATTTTATCATCAATGTTTCATAATATTCATTGTAGAGATATTTCACATTTTTTGATTAAACTTATTCCTTGGTATTTTATTTATTTTGGGGGAGGGATATTGTAAATTTGAATATTTTCTTAATTATTATTTCAGATAATTTGCTATTAGAATATAGCAACAACATTGATTTGTTCCTACTGATTTTGCACCCTTCAACTTTAATGAATCTCTGTGTTAGTTTTAATAGTTTTTGGTGGGATTTTGAGGATTTTCTATTTTGGTAAAAATTTGATATTTTTTATTTTCTATTTGGTCAGCTTTTATTTCTTTCCCTTGTCTGATTGTTCTAGATAGGACTTTCAGAAGTATGTGGAATAAAAATGAAAGTAGACATCCTTGCCTTATTGCAGATCTTAGAAAGCCTTTAGCATTTCCCCATTCAGTATGATATTAACTTTTGGCTTTTTATAAATTACCTTTATTATGTTGAGGTATTTCTTTCTCTTTCTAATTTGCTTGGTAGTTTTATCATGAATAAATGTTGAATTTTATCAAATGCCTTTTCTGCATTTATTGAGAGTACCTTTTATGGGGGGGGGCTTCATTTCGTTCACATGATGTTCACATTTCTTAATTTTTGTGCATTGAACCTTCCTGCATCCCTAAGAATAAATGCCACTTAATCATGATGAAAGAACTTTCTGGTGTGCTGTTGGATCTGGTTTACTTGGATTTAAATGGTAGAATCTTTTGCACCCTGTGTTCACATTCTTTTGTTTGGGAAAGTATATTGTACAACAAAATTTTATGTGAACAACTTTGGATTAACTTTATGTTGTGTGAATTTTCTTCAGTAATATTTTGAAATGTGTTTAGTGTTAGGTATATACAACATCAATTTTCATTCTGTGAATGTCATTCTGTTGTTCAAATATTTTGGTATTAAGTAGTTCTCAGATATTTAATTATTTCTTTGCATATTTTTGTTGCATGATCAGAATTAGGCAAGGTTTTCCAACCATCTTCTGACTGCTACACACATGAAATTAGTCATGTGAGCATATGTATTAATATATGAACATGAATATCACACTCTATTAATTTACAAATGTTTTCTCAATGCAAGAGAGGCTTTTATTATTAATTATATAATGTGTTCTTAGGAAGTTTTTCAAATTATAAGTAAACTTAGACTTTCTACAACTTGTATTTTAATCATTCTAAATTAATGCAGAAGTGAAAAGTATTTATGGACTTGCTTATGTTTCATATGATAGAATTTTCTTGGTGAATATGTATGAATTTAAAAGTTTACCCTTCTAGAATTTGTCATAGACATTGTAATGAATCACTAGAGGAACATTAAGAAACCAGGACTATGAGAGAGTAAGACAGGAATACATCCCACAGGAAGGAGGAGGGAATAAAAGGAGATAAACTGCCACAGAACCTATAACATTTAACATATATCTTTAGTATGTGTTTAATGTGACATTTTAGGTGGAAAGAAAGTGACAACAGCTATCATCATGAGAAAGAGTATATGATGAGGCAAGTGGGGGAAATTGTAAGCACTTTGGCATATAGTAACAGGGACAGGAGTAAAACAGACTGAATGGACTTTCTAAACGCTGTCGAAATGGAAAGATTTGACACAGTTTAATGTTTGGGGTCATTATTATCACTATAGCTAGCCCCAGGGTATCCAGGAGAGGCAAAGTTGTTCAGCCCATGTGCAGAGCAAGCAGTTTCATCTGTGAAAGTTCAGTCTAAATTTCCACCTCTAATTAGTAACAGCCATTTGTTGGTGGAGTTCTTACTTTTACCACTGGGTTCATTTATTGATATGTTTCAACTTCCGGTGGTTATTAATTATGTTCAGTATAAATATATAAATACATAAATATTTACTATTTTATTAATATTATTATATAATATAGTTTTTATAATGCATATATGCCAAAACAAACAATTGGATCAGTTACCCAAGTTGTTCTAAATGTTAAAAATAATTTGATAAAAATAACTATTCATTCTTCCAGATGATTATTTATTTATTTATTATTGATTTTTTTAAAAAAATGACAGTGGAATGCATTACAATTCTTATTACATGTATACAGCACAATTTTTCATATCTCTGGTTGTATATACAGTATGTTGACACCAATTTGTGGCTTCATACATGTTCTTTGGATAATGATGTCCATCATATTCCACCATCCTCCCTAACCCCCTGCCCCCTCCCTTTCCCTAAGTTGCTGAGGCTAATCTTAAACTTGCAACCCTCCTGTTTCAGCCTCTAAAGATGCTGTGATTATAGACATGAATAATGGTACCCAGATTGAAATATTAAATTTCAGTTACTTTTTAAATTTTTTAAATTCTGATTACTTTTGAGAATGAGATCTCATATGTTCTTACTGGTTATTTGGAATTTGTCATGATAGTATTACTTATATTTATCACATATATACAATTCTATTGATTTTGTTTTCTAATCACATTTGGTGTTGATAAAGAACCTCCTGGTTCAATAACAATACTTCCCAGTTCAATAATGTTGATATGTATGTGCTGAGGTTGGACAGAATCTCAAATTAGAAAACTAAACAATCTGTCAGGAATTTAAAATCTCTGAGAAAAACTTAGCAAGAAGAATAACGCAGGTGGCATCACTATACCCGACCTTAAACTATATTACAGAGCAATAAAAACAAAAATGTCATGCTACTGGCACCAAAAGAGACTTGTAGACCAATGTTACAGAATAGGACACAGAGACTCACCACATAAATACAATTATCTCACATTAGAAAAAGGCGCCAAAAACATATATTGGAGAAAAAAATAACCTCTTCAACAAATAATGCTGGGAAAATGAGAAACCCATATGCAGCAAAATAAAATTAAGCCCCAACTCTCACCATGCACAAAACTCAACTCAAAGTGGATCAAAGACCTAGGAATTAAACCCGAGACACTGAAACGAACAGAAGAAAAAGTAGGCCCAAATTTTCATCATGCCAGATTAGGGCCCAACTTCCTTAATAAGATTCCTATAGTGCAAGAGAAAACCTAAAGTGAACCCCACCTTTGAAAGGCAAGAAAGTAGGAAGCTGGTTAGTTTGGACTCTCCAATAAATACTACTAGATCTTGTCCCTGGCAAATATGAGTTGGCAAAGGTTAATTAAATACAGTCATTGATGAACTGAGAGTGTTTGTTGTGTTCTTTTGCTGTACCTTTTATTTAAAGGCTATTTTCTTTAAAATTTTGCTATAATAATTTTAGTTCTTTTCTAATTTATTTATATCAATTCAATAAAATTCTATTTTTATTCTTTATTTACTACTTTTTAAATTTTAAAACCACAGGATTATATAGGTACAAAAGATAGTCATAACTGTCTGGTGTAAGAAATAAAATATTCTAGTTTATATTTTCACCACATAAAGAGTCACAGAAGAAAAATTAAAAAAAAATTAGTCTTGGATCTCAAATCTTCACATTTGCAGATCAAGCAATATCAATATAACAGAAGTGATTAAAAATGGGAAAGAGTAAAATTAGTTTTAAAATATGTATATGTACATATATGACTATATAAGTATGATTTTAATTATGATGCTACATTGGGATAAAGAATTTAAAACAAAAATTATCGACCTAGAATTTATGTTTTGTGAAATAAAAGCAAGTGGCATTTAAAAATATCACCCCCATAGACAAGGTTAATTAAAAAATAATCACCAATGGGTACATAATTACAATTTTCAGAACATGTGTTATTAGCAAAGCTTCTTCTATAGACCCCTGTGTGCATGCACACATACTACGTCAGTTTGGAAACTCTTTTGTAGCTCTCATAGACTGATTATACCTGGGCTGATGTCATACAGATTTAGTTTAGATTTAGTATGTCTGACAAGGTGCACTTTTATTGAATCATATAAAATCTAAGAGGCCACCATAAATTCCTATGCTCACTTGCTGTTAGTGTTTCATAATCCATTCTGCATCTTGCCTCTCCAGGGCACACCTGGTCCTAGTAGAATGGACTGGTCATTCCTACATGATCTATTTTCACAGTTTCTCAGTAGCAGCAATGGTGTGGGACTCTCCAAAATCTATTACATGCAAAAGGATTCATAACTACCTTAAAGGAGAGCACAGGCTTTTGTGTCTATCTGTAACAATCTGATGCTGTAGAAAATGACATTAGCGTGACTGTGCTTAAATGAAAGATTCATGGTGCTTCCAACTGTAAAGCTGTTTGCACCTGGAAGAGAATCCAAGCCCATATAGTACATGGTGGAGCATATACCTTTTCATTTCATACCATTAAAATTCAGTGGATGAGAAGTAGCTGATTCATATAATGTAGTCATTGATGTATGCTGCCCACCTGGGCTGCTGAAACAGGGCAGATACTTCTTAATTCCAAGGAATGGTAGTTAATATCCTGATTTCTCAAACTAAGGAGGTGGAAAAACTCATATACATGTTTAAATAGTCAACAAAATTGTTAAGAACAAAACAAACTATGAGGTACTTATTCACTAAGAGGTTACTGTGAGCACAGATATATGTGGGAACACATGCCGTGGAATTAGCCTCTTCATGTGCCATACTACTTGACACCCTCTTGATAGTGTAATGATGGGAATTCAAGTAGGAAGCCCTTGACTGTGCCTTGTATTCATTATGGTCTTGGACAGAGAATAAATTAAGCCCTCAAGTGCATTAGTTTTACTTCCATGTTTTACTCTTTTGAAAGTTTAAATTGACATTTGAAGACATTATATGTTTAAGGTTTTGCCAGCATTTAAATATTACTAATCAAATCTTTAGCTTTTCTTAGGATGGAAAGATGGGTTCAACCACCAACACTGGATCCTTTATCCACAGTGGCCCCATTTAGATGGACATGAGCCACTGGCATCTGTACAAATCCACAAACAGGTAGCTGTTGAATATAGATTAGATGGAATATAGACACCAATCTGCCTCCTTTCTAATTTCAGCTTTCTGCCTGGTTCCAGGGTGCAGAGACAATTCTAGTTTGAATGTTCCCCAATTCATTTCTAAGAACTGTTCAAATATTTTCATCAGAGGTAGCTTGCAGATTGAAATAAATCCCCTTATCAACGTCTATAGTTACTTATGATAGTTTTTTTTCTTTAAAGTAGAATAGATACTTCTTTATCTTCATATATTTTCAATCCCTTTTCATAAAAATCTAAGCAATACTGCTGTTTCAGGAGTCATGGTATCTTTCACTCTTGACAGATTATGCTAATGTCTTCTTTATGGGAGTGGGTTTTCCACACTGTGGAGAAAGGAGCAGTTTTAGAGATGTCCCTTGCTGAAGAAGCGACATAATTTCTGGGTTAAATTTGATTTTAAATATATTACAGTTACTGGGCTGGGGATGTGTCTCAAGCGGTAATGTGCTCACCTGGGGGCGCTGGGTTCGATCCTCAGCACCACATAAAAAAAAATAAAGATGTTGTGTCCGCCCAAAACTGAAAAATAAATATTAAAAAATTCTCTCTCTCTCTCTCTCTCTCTCTCTCTCTCTCTCTCTCTCTCTCTCCTCTCTCTCTTTAAAAAAAAGATTACAGTTACTAATATATGTATAGCATTTTGCAACTTCTAAAGCATGCTCAATTATAGCATATATTTATTTTTAAGTAACTTTTTAAAGTACTACAGTTACTTATGATAGTTTTTTCTTTAGAGTAGAATAGATCCTTCTTTATCTTCATGTACTCTCAATCCCTTTATATAAAAATCTAAGCAATACTGCTTTGATGAATTATGTATTACACTGTGGAGCTCAAAGAGGTCTACAGTGGCCAGATTGAGAGATGAGTATGAGTAAGTGTATGTTCTGGGTCAATAGCTCCATCTTCTAAGGAGGTCACCTGATGAAGATTCCTGTTTTGTTTTTTTTTTCCACATCACCATGACTTCATGTTTGTATCATGATCATAAAGGGCTTGTATGGGCTGGAAAGGAGGTGCAGAAATTGACTTTCTTTCTGTCTACCCAGGTTTATTGTTTAACCCCTTTGGACAGCAAAGAAGGAAAACAATAGAGGAGAAATATTTCAAATATCCCCAGAATAGCTGACAGGTTCAAAGGTTTCCATGCTATCAAAAATGAGCCCTTAAGCAAAGAAAAGGAGCTTGCTTCAGAAGACATTCTTGAAGAAGCCTCAACATGCAGAAAGGACCTAATTATTGTTACTTCATACCTACTGCTACATGGTCACAATCATTCATTCATGGTCTTGTTTAATCATTTATGAAGTATTATGCTACCATAATAAAGGTTTCTGAGGCAGGAATACATACTAAGAATTGGTAGAGAAGGAACATTAAGTTCCATATGCTTAATGCACACACAGTTGTCCCATAAGTATAAGCTGCTAAGGGTTAACAGTCACACATTCTTTCTGCCCTGTCACACGCTTTGGAGATGCTTGTGAGAAGCTCTGTGCTTGCAACTTTTCTACCTCTCCAAGTTTATTCTTTATTATCCCAATGCACTCTGCTCATGAGACTTCATGAGACTCCTCTGATTAAGGACACCTCAATCACAAGATCAGAATCTGTCAAGCAGCCACAGATTGATTTTCTTGCTACTAGACCAGAAAAAATACATTTTCTCTTTCCCATATAGATTTTGCAGTGAAGCTGTGCGGGTTATAAATTATTGGCCCATTCAGACTATCAGTGATGACTTTGGGTGATACATAGACTCTAGGTGTGTTGTATATAATCTTACAAAGATGCAAATTAAAAGCATATTTGCTTTATCCCTCTGGTGTGGTGTTTCATCATCCCATGCCAATATAACCCTCTGACAGAAAACCATAGGAATAGTAAGAAAAGAAAATGTAAGATTTGGAAATTCTTGTAAACTTAATTCAATATGCACCTCATACAGAGAGTGTGGAAAAGACATCTACACTTGGAGCAGTGCAGTCACAAATTAGCCAGACAAAATAAATTGGAGATTTGAGAGTTCCATTGTCCATATCTAGCCTGTCGCTCAGCATCCCACTGGAACGGGAAAGAAAGGAAAAGTCATTTCTGGTTGTTTATGAGGCAATATTCATAAGAAAATATCCAGTGGAACACCAGAGCCAATGGAAAAAATAAAAACAATCTTTCATCCTTCCCTGTTTCTTAGTTTAGCCCTTCTGTTCTCTTGAAATATTCAGGAAGGATTTGCCCTGACTTTTACCATCTCAGGAAAGTGCTTGGAAAAAAAAGGGGGGTATGCCATTTCCTGGATCCCCTCATTTCTTCCTTCACAAGGGAGAAAGGGTGATAACACACTAGAGGGTGCTGGGGAAAATGTACTTTTCTGCATGTGACCTCCTCTCTTATTTACTCTCCCCAATCCACCTATCTACAGGCAACATGCTTCTAAAGAAAATTTCTCTGTTTTCTTTCTTTCTTTTTTCTCTCTCTATACTATTGTATAAAAATCAAAGCAGTCATAGTCCTCAAGGAAGCTGGTTGGATGTGTGTCTGCTCTGGATATCCTATTAATGCCCCACTAATGCTGAATACCCATTTCACAACCAGCTTTAGGAAAGAACATGAAAGTATCTAAAAAGTCTCATCTCATTTTCCGGATTGAATTCATCATTGACAGAGATGATATTTTTATTCTCTTCTGATTGTGGTTTATGCCTCTAATTCTGAAAATAAAGAAAGAATTGCTTCAAATGTGTTGATCCAATGTCTTGCTGATGTCGAATTAGGAAGAAGAGGATGGGAAGCCTTCCAAAAGGTCAGCATGGTCCAGAAAACAGGTGACGAGAGCTTTTCAGAACTTGGGAAATGGCTATGATTAAGTAAGTCATAAGGGACTGATCCTTAGCAGTGTGGATGCATAAATAGGCAGTGAGAGTAGCACTTCTAGGCGTCTTACTTTCTGGATACATGTCCTTCTCCTGTGGGGGTACATCAATGACTTTACATCTGGGAAGAAAGAATTCGAACTGGGGTCAAAGACAGGGCACGGGATGATTCTAATGGCCCACATAATTACTTTTGGCAGCTTGCCACAGGATCTACAGGGGAGGGACTCTCCCCATGTGGCAATGTTGGAGATTGTCAACAGAAACTTGGTGGGGGTCACCTTTACCAAGATCCTATGCTGATGACTTCTCTCCCACTCTTTTATGTCCTTTGTCATCTTTCAGGGATAGAGATTAATGGCATGGATTCCAGAGAAAGACAAAAATATAAGTTTGAATCCCAGATGCGATACTAATTATGCAAGCTTGGATGTGAGCCTCAAATAGCCTCATTTGCTCATCTGGAAAATGAAAATGACAGTAGCACTGACCTAATTGAGGTGAAGTAAAGGTCAAATAATCCTTATGCAGGTAGATGCCAGTGTCTGTTTCAGAGTAAGTGGGCAGTAATTATAAACCATGGAGCCTTGAGTAGAAGAGCCTTTTGGAGTGGTCCTATCAAGAACTTCAGTGTAGATACCATTTAGAATGATTCTCCAGGAAAAATATGAAAAAAAAACAAACTCAACTCTCTTTGTAAGGTAGAAATAATAAACTGAACAACTTCCAGAGATGAGAGGCATACTCCTTGACCTTAAATAAAAACCATTGCCATTTTGTAATTCTATCCCATATGGCTAAGTATAAGTGAGCTCAAGAGCACAGGTTTTGGGGTTAGACAAGAGTAAAAGTTCCAGGTCACTTTGCTTAATAATCAAAAGGTTGGGGGCTGGAGATGTGGCTCAAGCGGTAGCGCGCTCGTCTGGCATGCGTGCGGCCCGGGTTCGATCCTCAGCACCACATACCAACAAAGATGTTGTGTCTGCCGATAACTAAAAAATAATAAATATTAAAATTTTCTCTCTCTCTCTCTCTCTCTCTCTCTCTCTCTCTCTCTCTTAAAAAAAAGGCTGTGTTTCTTCAGGGTTAGAGAAAATAGAGTAACTATTTCATAAAACAATTCCTTAAGATAAAAATAGAAAGTGCTTTGCACAATTGCCTGCAAGTAGTTGACCCTTAGTACCTACCTGTCAGCATCATGCCCTCAGAGCTACCGTGGGTGCCATGAGCATCGCCTAGTAACACCAGCTTCCTCTCCAGATCACCCTTCCATTTCCTCATTCCCTATCCTTAGATTCCGTTTCGTTCAGCTATTCATGGTCTCATTCTTCCAACTGTCCATCTGTCCATCTGTCCATTCTCAGATCCTGTCATCATCGCATTCCTTCATCATTCATTTTGTCCTTCTCCCATTCTACTATGCTTGCATCCCTGTGTCCTTCGGGCATTCCACCTTTCCATTATTCCCGCCATGCCTCATGAGGATTCTTGACTGGCCCCCATCAGGGACTTAGCTATAAGGTTCTGGAGACAAATATGTCTTCAGGCTGACTTCAATAGCCAGTCATAGTCATAAAAATTAATTGCAAAATCTTAATTTATATTAATATAGATTAAACCTACACTTAATTTCTAACACACATTTTAAAAACATTAGAATTTTGTTTATTATATAATATTATAATTATATGTAATATATCATAAATCTGTATAATATAATGATTATGTTTACTTATATAATATTTTTACTTTTATATTTTAAAACTTTCAAGGTATTTTCTAGAATATGAATATCCTTGGCTCTCAGACTTACTTTTTGTATATTTGTCAGAAGAGAAAACTGAGACTAAGGGACTTGAATGAGATTCTGTGACTGGCAAATGGCACAGCCCAATCTAGAACCTGGTACATGGAAGGTTTGAGTGTTTTATAGACAAGCAATAGAGAATAAGAGGATGGATATAGAACATGTATTCAGGGAATCCACTGAAGGTGAAAATAGAACAAAGCTCTTCTGTAAATTCAGATATGTCTCCTTCCAGACCTCCTAGCTATTCTATGTGTTTCAGGATAATAACCTTCTTCAATGGTAAGTACAATGTTTCAGCTTGCTAGGGCCACAAGATGCTCAGCTATTTGATTATTATGGGGCAATAGTTATAGGAATTGTCCACTACAACACCAGAGCCAATAGAGGAAACCAATCTTTCATCTTTCCATGCTTCTGACTTTAGATCTTTCTGTCCCCTTGGACTCTTCTGCTAGGCTTTGCCACCATTTTCACCTTTTCAGGAAATTTCTCAGAAAAAAAGGGTGTGCAATTTCCTCCAGAACTTCATTTCTTCTTCTACAAAGAATAAAGGGGTAAACATTATTTCTAGGTGTGTCTAGGAGGATGTTTCTGAATAAGATAAGCATTAGAATCAGTAGACTGAATAAAGCCAGTTGTCTTCCCCAATGTGGGTGAACCTCATTCAATCCACTGAAGACCTGAATAGAAGAAAAGACTAAGAAAGAATTCTCTCTACCTGCATGACTCACTTCAATGGGACATCAGTCTTCACCTGCACTTAGTCTGGAACTTGATGTAGTAAATACACCATCAGCTCTCTTAAATCTTGGTCTTTGGACTGGGAGCTGCACCATTAACTCTCCTGAGTCTTCAGGTGGCTGGCTGCAGACGTGGGACTTCTCAGTCACTAAAATTATGTGATCCAATTCAACTCCTCATAATAAGTCTCTCATTCCCTTTCTTTTCTCATGGGTATGTGTGTTTCTCTATTTCTATGGCAAATCTAGACTAATGTACCTACTATGCTACTTTCTGTTATAATCCTTCTTTATCTCCCAATACCCTAACTTTTTGGCCTTAGAACTTACAATAATAACAATTAAAATTTGCATAACTTTATTTCAACCTGTCATTATCAAGTCATTTTTGTATTAATCCCTTTAAAAATCACTTGTAGTAAAGTATTTATTGTTTCCCTGATTTACTCTGGGGAAACTATGACTTACAGAAATAAAATACCCAGTTAATGTCCAGAGATGGTGAGAAAAAGCATGTGACTGAGCAGGGCAGAGGACCACGCTCCTAATTCTAGAACAGGCTCTTCAGAACAGAGTCCTCGGGCAATGAACAGAAAGATTGCAGAGGAATAGTAACAAGTCTGCAGTCTGTCTTTTCCCTATCAGATTCTGCAATGTTTCTGATTTTCAAAGACTGTTCCAAATATAATCACTTGAAATTCCTATTAAAGAACAGCCTTTTCACGTGCATTACTTCAGGATAGGCTGCATTTTAAAATGCTCACTTCATCTGCTTTCTACTCATTGCTCACCATTTGTGATATGTTGGTAAAGGACTGAAATTCAGTAATTTACATTTTCAGACAAAGGCTGGATATTGCCTTTAACAAATTAAATACTACACTAATGCATGCAGGCAGTCACTATTTGAATAAATTGTGAGAATAGGAGTATCTATATATTATTTTTTTTCTTTCTTTTGTTAGACTTTAAGCTATGTCAGACCTGAAATCATAATGTATATTTTTTATCATGTATTCTTTTCTCCTTTTTATTTGCATGCACAAAATTTGGACAGACACACACAGAGACACACACACACACACTCACATACTTTAAGGAATTTTACTAAAATTAGTTTTAGAATGCAACAGAAAATTACCTTACTTCTAAAGCTTCCTGCCTGCTCATCCTTTCTCCCCTACAGAGAGAACCACTATCAAAGATTTTATCTTAATTATCCCTATTTTCTTTGTTCTCTTTTCTCCCCAGCAATACATGCATCTCTAAGCAATCTATTGCTTGTTTTTAGCAAGTTTGGGGGTTTTCCAAAAGAATCATACAGTGTTCATTATTCTGTAACTTCATTTTTTTTATTCCACTTGTTTTGTAGATTATTTTCCAAGTGTCTCATATAAACAATTTGCCCTAGAAATGAATAATTTTGAAATTGATTAGTAGTGGAATCACCCACTTTCAACTAAATGGACAATCCATATTGCCAGGAAAATTACCTATGAGGACAAAAACCCCAATTATACCTGGTTGAATAACAGCGCTCTACAGTACTGAGGGCCTCCGGAAGCTTCATACTTGTGAATTGAAACCCAGCATGCAATGGCTTCCACCTTTTGGAGTCCTACATCTCTAATCTGTGCTGTTCATGAGCACCACTATTCTCCACAGCATCTAAATGGAAGCCTGATGCTTCTGCTACCTTTTTGATGCATACATATGTATAATAGAGCTTCACAGAGGAAAAAAAAAACACAATAGGACACACACACACTCACAAAAACACACATAAATATACAATGGGTTTATTTAAATAAGAAATTGGCATGGAGTCAGACATAGTGGCACTTGCCTGTAATCCTAGCAGCTCAGAAGGCTAAGACAGGGTGATCATAAGTTCAAAGCCAGCCTCAGCAACTTAGAGAGGCACTAAGCAATTCAGTGAAACAAAATACAAAATAGGGCTGGGGCTCAGTGGCTGAGTGCCCTGAGTTTAATACCTGGTACGCCCCCCCCAATAAATAAATAAAAATAACAAGAAATAAAAAGAAATTGGCTCAAATGATTATGGAACTATCAAGTTCACATCTGCAGTATGGGCCTGCAGGTTGGCGAAGACCTAGGAGAGCAGATGGTGCAGATAAGTACAAAGGCTGTCTGCCAGGAAACTCCCATTACTCAGGCAAGGTTGATCTTTTCATTTTATCCAGGCCTCCAACTGACTCAAAGTCCACCAACTTAAGTTAATCTCATCCAAAAACATCATCTAAAATGATGCATAAAATTAACCTTCATAATAAGGAATAACAGGAATTCTAATTTTTGAAATATCTACTTGAAATTTCCATTCCTGCCAAGGTACTGCTCTAGGCCTGTAGATTCCACTCCTGACACTTCTGAAGCCTCTCCTCTATCTTCATGTTCTCTTTCTAGTATTTTGTGAGCACTCTCAATGCCTGCCATGGGCACCATGCTGTCACTACTGTTAATTAATCTTTCTCTTCAGCTAGACCAAATAACTTCATGTTAGACAGCGAGTCTCATTCATTGGTGCATCTCTGGTTATCACACTAGGCATAGCATAAAAGGGGCATCCAGTGAATATTTGTTGGACACAAATCAAAACAGCCTTATAAGTCACACTCATTTCAATATTAATGTATGGTAGTACTGAATAGGAATAAGACTTTTTGATAGAACATTTTGGAAGACAATGCAATTCCCCTAGCTTTTCCTTTCTGGCACTAAGTTCTCAACTCTATGTATCTGGAATGATTCTCTCATTCACAATCTGCCTGTGAATAAGAGGGCCAGACTGCAGGGTTCTCTAAAAGGCATATTTATAAAAAGGGCAAAAGGATTTTCACACATGGCTGAAAGCAAAATCTCAAACAGATTTTGCTTTGTGTGCTTTGTGTGCCAGCGAGCTTAGGCAGTGCTCCAGACCTACCAACATGCTCCACAGTGTCCCTCATCCCCTGCCAGCCCCTCCTTACTATGGGATCAATGATAACCACCATGTGGAAGATGTGGGACTTGTTCTCATTTAGATCCTTTTGTGTGTGTGTTCTGCTCATCCAGCCTTAACGAGGACACAACCTGTGACTCTGGCATGTCTATTGACTTATGAATCCTTACAACCAATTGCAGAAAGTTTTAGACTGTGTTTGCACATTTCAAGAAGCATGCATTTGACAATTGTTATTTCCAGGGGCTCACTTACTTCAGCTTCTGCTGTCCCAATGACAGTCCTCAAAATCCATGTTGAGCAGGTCCAGGCTTCTGCCTTCTCACCCTGAGAGTTGATTTGGGATTCCCGTTTTCTAACTTGAGCACTCTGTTTGCAGTAGTCTTTGATTCAGAGAGATTTTTCTCTATTAGCCACAAATACAATAAGAGCATTTAAAAACACCTAGGGTATGGAGGACAATTACTTAAGTGTAAACAAATTAATTGTATGATGCAATTTAATGGTGGTTGATAGCACATCATTGTATGGACAAGATAAAGGTGAAGTGAAGAAGGACTCAAGTCACAATACTTAAAAACCCATAAACCATGAAGCTAAAACTCAAATCCAGATCCTCAGAAAAATGAAGCAGGATGAGTGCATATGTTCCTGTCACTGGTGTGGTCAATTAGTTACTCTGCTACCTCAGTTGCTGGGAGGTAGAGACGTGGAATCAACACACAGATTCCGGGAGCCGGTGAGAGAACTGGCTGGTGACAAACCTCAGTTGATATACAGTAACTCAGTTTATTTTTGGAATGCATACAACTATTATAGGCTTTGAGTGGGTTGTGCCCATCAATCATACATAAGCAAGATAATATCCATAAGCCAATCATCTTCTGCCTAATGTAACCACATTGTGAGGAAACTCTAAATATTGGTGTCATGGTGGAAAGCAATCCAGAAGGGTCTTTTTCCCTAAGGGAGGGGGATTATTGAGTTAGGGATTTCATGCCCTGAGGCCCCTGACTCTCAGTGTCCTGGCCCAGTAGTTTGGCAATGCTAACCACAAGTGCTGAGGATGTGGTTTCACCCCATCCTGTAGGTGCTCCTGTCAGGCTTGAAAGAACATGGATATTTCAAGCACTCCTGAGCTAGCTGCAACTGAAAGTTATTTCAACAGATGAGTAATATGTTTGAGTATTTACTATGACCAGTGTGTGAGGTCATACTGCACAATTATGAAGCAAATAAAGAGACATTTGGGGATAAAGAATTGGAAGTCACATTGAAATTGTATAGTATTGGAAAATTTTACTTGCTTTGATTATCACTTTGACTTTAGATGCTTTGATTAGTTTTGCATTGCAACTTTCAGAAAGGACTGTTGAGAGGATTAAATGAAATTATGGATAAAAAGAACTCAAAAGAAAATATTTACCTTCAATCAAACTTCCATTGGACTAATCCAGTGACATATATCTTCAACTGAAAAAAAAAAAAAGAAGAAGAAGAAATTTGCCAAGGTCCAGCCCCAGTGGGAGGAGTGAGGGTCCAGTCTCAGGAAAAACTTTATTCTCTTTTGGTTAATGGTGGCGTAGGTATATTTATAATTTTTATCCTTGTTCTCATTCTTCCAGTTACCTTCAGATTGCTAAACCATGGAATTTGCTCAGCTCATTTGGAACTTCAGTCTTTTCTCTCGAAACAAAAACATAAAGGGGGAAATGGTGAAGGCATTCCTGCACCCTCTGTCTGACAGTTGTCACAGCATGGGGAATGCTGAGGCAGGGCCACCCCATCTGGAAACTGGAACCATTAGCAATGTTAAGTGTTTTGTTTATGATACTCATGATATGGATAACATGGCATATATCAATCAATAATAAAAGTACATATTGCCTGAGATTGCAGGAAAATTCCCAGAATGAGACTAAGGATACAATTAAGACATGCCATGAGGTGCATTTCAATATCTCTCAGGATACAAACAATGGTGTTATTCTTCAAGCCTAAACAACAAGAAATATTTATCCCATGGTTAACAATTTACACTAGCCTCCCCCCCACCCCTACCCATCCTGAAGCCACAACCTGTACAACAGCTTAGCTACAGAAAAACAATTGCTGTGCCAACCCTAGCTTATGGTATCCCCTCGAGGACAAGAGGCTAATAAAAATACATTCCCCAATCAATAGACCCTCCTTTGCCTTACACAGAAACTTATGATGAAAATGGAAAACACATAATTAATGTAAATGACAAATGGTTTGAGGTGTAAAGCCTGCCCTTTAGTTAAAAATTACAAAGGCATAAGAATTGGTGTGCTCTAACCAAGGATCAAGAGAGTTCTTTAAGCAAGCAGTTGAATAGGTCATATGAAAAAAGAAAATTACCTTGGAAATTAAAAATAGAATAATGTAAAATTAATATAGATATATTTTAGAGGCATTCAGAGTATTAGGCTTTTAAATAATAGACTTTCACTACTTTAAGTGTGTTTTACTGCGATTTTAGTTTAGAAGTAAGAAAGCTTACCAATAATCATAAGTATGCTTTAAAGTTAAAGGTTAATGAAATAATTATAGGTATGCTTTAAAGTTAGAAGTGAATAGTAGGTCTAGTTGCGTCACCTAGTACCTAGTAATTGAGGTGAAAACCTAAAAGCTTAATCATGATTGGCTAAGGTTACAGAAAAATATCTTGAACAATGTACTCAATACCTTAGGTAATCAATGTATGTCAGAAAAGATTGTAATTCTTGAAAATTATGTAAATCAAAAAAGTTTTGGGCTTTGAAGCTATCCATTAACTACCTGAAAAAAACACCTGTAAAAATGGTATAAAAATAAAGTTCCCTCTAGGGGCAGCAGATATTTCTTCTGGAGGTTGTTCATAACTTGCAACCTGTTGTCCCCACTCTTCTTCTTTCACCAATGCCACTCCTCTTTCAGGATCCCCTGTACCCTCACTCCCCTGGATTGGGCTGGACCTCGGTAGAAAACAAAAAATCATTAAAGCTTGCAACTAAAACTGGCAAAGTATTTTGGTGGTCATAAGTTTGAAAGTCAGTATTCTTAATATAAAGTGAGAGAAGACTCACTCAAACTAGTTTATAATTGAGACACACATACACAAACAGAGAGAGAGAGAGAGAGAGAGAGAGAGAGAGAGAGAGAGAGAGAAACAGAGTGAAAAAAATTATTGACTTATTGGCTTACCAGGAATAATGATTTCAGGCACACATACAACAAGATGCATAGAATTATCTTCACTTTGTTCTCTCTTTCTTTTGTGGAAGCTTTCTTTCAAATACAGGATTTTTCTTCATGAGAACTCCAACAGCTCCACAAGTCTCAGACAATTCTTTAAGGGTTTTGATATGATAGAGAATGTTCAGTTTATGAAAAGTCATGTAACAATTCAACAGAACAGCAAACTACTAAAGAAAGTAAATTGATATTTATCATATATAATACAAAATATGCAATATCCTAAAGCCCAATAATAAAATCAATAAATGACCCTAATAAAAATATTGTGAGAACAGATATTTCTTTTCTTTTTTTATTTATATGTGATAGCAGAATGCATTAAAATTCTTACTACACATATAGAGCACCATTTTTCATATCTCTGGTTGTATATAAAGTATATTCACACCAATTCATATCTTCATACATGTACTTTGGATAATAATGATGCTCACATTCCACCATCATTAATAACCCCATGCCCCCTCCCTTCCCCTTTTCCTATATTTTGATGTTGCCTCTTGGTTTTTAGGTCTTTTCCTTGTAGGATACCCACACTCTCTCTCCTACCAGAATATTTAAGGAACTCACCCTATACCAGTCCAGCAGGAAGAATCCAAGAATCCTCTGTTCTATCTAGAATTTATCTATTTCTCTCATGCTCCCCCCCTCCCCAATTCCCATTATGAATCAGCCTCCTTATATCAAAAAACACATTTGGCATTTGGATTTTTGGGATTGGCTTACTTCACTTAGCATTATATTCTCCAACTCCATCCATTTACCTGCAAATACCATGATTTTATTCTCTTTTAATGGTGAGTAACATTCCATTGTGTATATATACCACATTTTCTTTATCCATTCATCTACTGAAGGACATCTTTGTTGGTTCCACAGTTTATCTATTGTGAATTGTGCTGCTATAAACATTGATGTGTCTGTGTCCCTGTAGTATGCTGTTTTTAAGTCCTTTGGGTATAGACCAAGGAGTGGTATAACTGAGTCATATGGTGTTCCATTTGCAGTTTTCCAAGGAATCTCCGTGCTGCTTTCCAGTTGCAGTCTCACCAGCAATGTAAGAGTATGCCCTTTTCTCCACATCCTCACCAACACTTATTGTTGTTTCTATTCTTAATAGCTGACATTCTGACTGGAGTGAGATGAAGTCTCAGAGTATACGAATGTTGTGACTACTTTGTATTCAACCAGAGACATGAAAAATTGTGCTCTGTTTGTGTAATATGAATTGAATTGCATTCTGCTGTCATATATAACTAATTAGAATAAATAAAATAAATTTTAAAAAAGAATATACACAGCAATAAATGTTGGCAAGAATGTGGAGGAAAAGGTACACTTATAAGTTGTTAGTGGAAGCTCATATTTTTAAAATGATGTAAATAAACTGTGATATACTGGAGTTACACCACGAAAGTGGGTTGTTTCATTTTCAGATATTTTATAAGCCTATTTTTAAATATAATCATTGTTAAAGATTAAATCTTATCAAAATACAATCACATTATTAAATAAAACGCAGTAAATACTAAAAAATGAGATGGATTTAAGGGAAGACACATAAAAAAACAAAGCAAATCATTGCAAGTGTTAGTTGTTTAATGTAGGTAGTGGACATCTTAGGGCTCACTATCCAACTATTTCAACTTTTCTACATTTGACTATTTTCATAAAAAAGTTTTAAAAAATAATTTACACTGAATACTGTGTACACCCAGAACAGGTTACATAGAAATAAATTCACAGGTATTGGTTTATTTTCATCATTATTTTGAACATCATTATTTTTAGAGTGACCAGATGATAATAACTTAGCAGAAGTGTCTTTCCATATCTTATGGGAATATTTTCACTGTTATCAAGCAGTTCTCACTTCTTTGAGAATTATATGTTCCATTATTTCCCCCCTAAATATCAAAGATGATATCATTGAAAATCTTTCCTTTTTATTTTGAAATACTTTACATGTCACAAAGATATAGCCAAATGAAAAATTGTGTTTCTATGTATCAAGTACCAAATTTTCTTCAATGTTAATATTTCATATGATCACATATAACCACAGTAATTAAAACCAGGGCACAAACTTTTTTTTTTCTTTTGGTATTGGGGATTGAACCCAGGGCACTCTGCCTCTTAGCTATATCCCCAAACCTTTTTGTTTTTATTTGTCCTTGAACTTGGAATCCACCTGCCCTAGCTTCCTGAGTAGCTGGTATTTATAGACATGCGCCTGCACACCTGACCAAAACATCAACCTTGGAATAGTACAATTAACTAAAGTACAAACTTTATTAGGTTTCACTAGCTTACAAATATCATATTTTTTTCATGTGGTGTGTGAATTTTATTACGTACATAGATTTAGGTAACCATTAATACAATCAGGAAGCAGAACATTTCAGTCACCCCTAAAAACCTCCCACATGTCATCCTTCATAAATGCTGACATAAGTAAGGAAATGGTACAATCATGTGCCATCCACCTCTAAATCCTGGCACCCATTAACTATTTCACCATTACTAGAATTCTGTCATTTGAGAATGGTACATGCATAGATTCCTATAGTATGTACAATTTGGAGATTGGTTTTGTTTTTCCAAGTATGTTTTGTTGTCTTTGAGATCTATGCAAGGGTGTGTATATATCAGTAATGCCTTTATATATTTTAGTATTATTTATTTGATTGTATGATCTACAATCATTTTTTTTTCATCTTTTGCCCACTGAAGGACACTTGGATTGTTTCCAAGTTTAGGCTATTATAAATCAAGTTGTACTAAACATCCTTGTATAGGTTTTGTGTAAACATAATGTTCTTTGCCCTAGAGCAAGTATCTAGGAATGGGCTAAGTTGCTGAAATCACATAGTAAGTTTAACTTTATAGTAAACTGCCAAACTATTTTGGAGAGTGATTGCACAATTTTACATTGCCAGCAGCATGGAATGGCAGATCTGTTTGTTCTACATCTTTAGAAGCATTTGGTATTGTCAGTATATTTTATTTTGGCGAGTCAGATAGACACGTAGAAGTATTTTTAATTTGCATTTCTTTAATGGCTGATGAAGTTGAGCATGTTCTGAATGCTTATTTAGCATCCATGTATTCTTTTTGGTGAAGTTATTTGTTTCAAGTCTCTTTATTTTCTTCTTTCCTTTATTTTCCTTCTTAAGAAGATTGTGATGTTGGGGATTAGCACTCAATGCCTGTCACAAGCTAAGCCAGCTCTCTACTACTGAGCTATACTCCCAGCCTTTTTTGTCTATTCTAATTGGATTATTTATTTCCATATTTTTGAGTGTCCTTTACTTATTTTATCTGTGTCTAATGTGTGCTTTGTGTTTTATCCCAGTATGTGTTTTGCTTTTTTATTTTCTTAACAATGTTTTTTATAGAATAAACATTTTTAATTTTAATGAGGTCTAATTCACCATTGTTTTCTTTCACATGTTATTTTGTGTCATATCCATGAACTTTTCATCTAATTATGTGGTTTTCCCCAAAGGTAACAGTTTAACATTTTATGCACGTATCTATTTCATTTTTAGTTATTTTTTTGTGTAATGTGTCAAATTTAAGTTGAGTCTCAGATGGTTTTTTTTTTGCCTTTAGTTTTCAGAAATTGGATCATATGTCTGGAAATGGATTTCTTTGAGCTTATCCTGTTTGGGATTTTCTCAGTTTATAAAATATATAAGGTTATGTATTGTCAAATTTCAGAACATTTTAAACATTATTTCTTTAAATGTTTTTTTCCCCCAATACACCATTCATTCTGCTTTTCTCCATGGCTCTAATAGTCCAATTACCAAATCTGCTGTGTTATTGCTGCACAGGTCTGTGAGGTACTGTTAATTTATTTTTCCATCTATTTATCTGTTTTCATTTTTAGACTGGATTTTCCCATTGTTCTACCTTGATCTATTCTTTCCTTCACTGAACCAACCCAGTGAGCTTTTGAATTCTGTTATTATATTTTTTTGCTATAACATTTTCACTTGATTTCCCCTTACATCTTCTATTTACTTATAAGACATTTTATATATATATATATATATATATATATATATATATATATATATATTTCAGATTGTTCATGATGCTTGCTTGTATGAAAATGCTTCGAAGTTCTTATCAGATAATTTTCACAATAGTGCCATCTTAGTGTGTGCAGCTATTTCTTGTTAGATTTGATATTTATCTTGTTCCTGATGTGCTGAGTAATTTGAGATTATTTCTTGAACATTTTGAGAACTATTGTATAAGACTGGTCCTGAATTTTATCTTCTGTTTTATTACCCCTGAAGGTTCAGAACACATGGTAGTGCCCACTTTTGTGGCTCTGCTTGAATTTCCGTTAGCTTTCAAAGTCTTGTAGCTTTACTCAGTCATTCTCACTGATGTGCTACTTAGTAAAAGAACTCAAACCTGGCTGTTCCACCTTGGAGTTCAGTTCCTTCACCTTTCACTGTGAGGAAAGGACAGACTTCACAAACTTAAGGACTCACCTTCTCTGGCTTCCTGATCTCCCTCCTCTCTTCCTCTGGGTGAGGATGAGAAAGAGACACTGTTCTTTGGTGGGCCTGTTCTAATGCTGGTGGGTGAGAGTCATAAACATTCTTCCTCAGTGTCTCTGACTGAAGCACGGGTGGGGAAAGGTGAGTCACTACCTTGGTTTATCTTTGCTAAATGCAGGGTGAGGAGAGGACAGGGTTCTACTCATTCTTAGCTGCTGAGTATATGGGTATAGCATTGCATTCTGAGTATATGGGTATAGCACTCATTCTTAGCTTCTGAGTATATATGAGTATAGCATTGCATTCACCTGGCATATCTTCATCCTGCAGACCTGGTGGGTTTCAGGTTCTCACAGTTTTTTAGAAGCTTGTGGAAGTCTTCAAAAGCTTCTGCTAAATCAATCACTGTGAGTTTTATTGAGAGTTTGTTACTTTTCTCTCCCCTTTCTCCTATAGCTTCCTTTTATCTTGCCTCTTCAGCTACACATCCTTGCTTTAGTTCCATTATAATCTTATGGGAGTACCAGTCTGTCACTGATGGAACTCTTGTTATGCTGGGCATGAGTATGTACGTAAAGCAAATGGGATCAAGAACAAAGAAATCTATAACAATACAAAAAATGATTAAATAAAAAACCCAAGGAAATGTAATGTTTGTTTATCAAATTCTGATATACCTAGTGAGTAGCCCTTTGTTCAGAATCTCCCCATAGTTGTCTCGGGTGTTTTTTCTAGGCCCTCTAGTTGTAGTTAGTGGGAGAGCTAGGGTGGAGTGTTCTTGTTACATCTCTGCCATATCCTGAATAGGAATAGCCTAGTTTGACCTTTTATTTCAATGACAGTAAAGTCAATTAGATAGGAGTTAAGTATCCTTGTATCCAACCAAGCTATCATTGGATAGATAGTTCTAATGGCCCAGTATTCAGAATGACCTAGAGCCAATTTATTTTCACAGTTAAGCCATTGATGAATTTGTCCCTTTTGATGAAGGATATTGGACAATAACCATTAAAAAAAGAGAGAGATAAGGTCTTCATAAGTCCCTTAGCTATATTTTTCAAACCTATCATCTCTTTGTGTTGCCTTCTTTTGACTCACAGAGGTGAAAGGAATCTTTTGATGTTGTAATATGAAAAAAATGATCATTCTTCAAAACCCTCTGATTCTCATTTACCCTCCTTGTGGTTAAAGTCAAGTGGGTCTGCACACCACCGACACCCTCAAGTTGCCTGGGTTTATGGAACTATAGAATAATGGAGATGATTGAAATCCTCATGATCAACTTCCTTTATTCAAACTTTATGCATCACTCTAGAAGAACACTTTTCTTTTAAATTTCTTTTATTTTTTTATTTTTAGCTATACACAATAGTAGAACATATTTTGATTTATTATACATACATGAAGAATAACATCCCATTCTTTGGTTGAACATGATGTGGGGTTATACTGGTTGTGTATTCATATTTAAACATAAGAAAGTTACGTCTGATTTATCTGTCTTTCCCATTCCCATACCTCCTCCTTCCCCTTGATTCTCCCTTGTCTAATCCAAAGTACTTCTATTCTTCCCTAACCCCTCCCTATTGTGTGTTAGTATCCACATATCCGAATATCAGAGAGAGAACATTTGGCCTTTGGTTTTTTGGGGGATTGGCTTATTTTACTTACTCTCCAGTTCCAACCATAATTTCATTTTTTCTTTATGGCTTAGAAATTTTCCATTGTGTATATATACCACATTTTCTTTATCCATTCATCTATTGAAGGGCTCCTAGGTTGGTTCCATAACTCAGCTATGGTGACTTGAGCTGCTATAAAACATTGATGTGGCCGAGTCACTATAGTATGTTGTTGATTTCAAGTCCTTTTGGTATATTCCAGGGAGTGGGATAACTGGGTCAAATGGTGGTTCCATTCCAAGTTTTCTAAGGAATCTTTATACTGCTTTTCAGACTTTTCTATGTAATAGATACATTCCACTCATATGAGGGTCACATGAGGCTGCCTGCTGTTTTGCTGAACAGCAATGATATAGAATGCTTTGATCGCCACAGAAAACTGTAAACAGTTGCAATGTAAAACTTCCTTTATTGACTTATCAGATAATAGCTTTCTTACCTATAATTGAACACGTTCCTACTTCAGACTTTAATACTTTTCTTTCTGTAGTATAAATTTTATCATAGATATTTTGGCAGTCACTTCTCTGAGCAAATATATTTTGAAGATCAAGGGCTCTGGAATCAAAAAGATCTGGCATCAAGTGATGTTTAGTAATTGAATTGATAGATATGTGACATGTCAATTTACTTTAGTTTTCTCAGTCTAACATTTATTATCTGTATAATGGAGAGAACAAAACTTCACACATGGAATTACAGTGAGAATTAAACAAAATATATGTGTAAAAGCAACTGGAAGGGCTTTATACCCAGCTATCAAAAACTGATTGCTTGATTCCCATTTTGAAGCACACTGAGCTTCTCTTAAAGAGTAAACCTGAAGGGATCTGTGGTTCTTAATGCTATGCATAGACACCACTGATGCAGCAATGTATTACCTTCATCCAACTTGAAGCTATTGGTGGTGTGCAGACTTACTTGGACCCAAGCAGGAGATTTTTTATTAATGTATACTGAATCTGTCCACTAGATTAAGCCTACTACTTACACCTTTGAAAGGCTTTCCAAATCCACATATGAGCAGGGCTTAACTTTTTCCAACCCTCATATAACTAACAATTTCCTGATAATCTTCTATTATTGTCTAAAGGGCTAATATATATATTGAATGAGGTCAAAGATAAAAGTGGACCTTGGGTATTTATTAGCTAAATCCTGTTAACTCCAGCTCAAAGTTTGCTCTTGCAATGTTATATTCTGATTTATACTAATAGTAATCCAAACCCAAACAATATATAGCCCTCACAGAGAAGTCTCTTTCTAGTGACAAGTGATAGTTGTGTACCAGCAAATTTTAGCCTAGTTTTTGGTTACAAAACAGAGTAATGACCCTTCAAAGGTATTCATCAGGTCTTAATCTTGGGAAACTGTGATTTTACAAGGAAAAGGAACTCTGCAAATGTGGTTATGGATCTTGAGATGGGAAGATTATTTGGGGATATTTGGGTGGGTGAAGGATCCTTAAGTCAAAGAGAATAACAGAGAGACAGAGAGGAATTTGAAGATTCCATGCTGCTTTCTTTGAAAAGAGAATGTGAATTCAGGAATTCAGGTAGCCTCTAGAAGCTTCAAAACACAGGATATGGATTTTCCCCTAAAGCCTGTTGACAGGATGCAGACCTCTGACACCATTGTTCTTGGACCTCTGATCTCCAGAATTTTAGGGGAATAAATATGTGTTGTTTTAAGCCACTAGTTTGTGACAATCTGTTGCAGGAGCAAAAGGAAATGAATTCTTCATGTTTAGAAAGCTTTGTTTCACCATGATCTCATTTTGTTGAGACAGTGTCCTCTACTGCTTGCCTATGATGGTAGCTACTGACTGGGACTTGCCATGCATCAATTCTCTGCCAGTATTTTAAACAGACTATGTGATTTAATTTTAACAAATATATGTGTCATCATAGCTATCCCAAGTTGAAATGAAAGAAACCTAAGATTCAGAGAGAATCAGGGACCCACCCAGCTCTAAACCCAATAGGACCTCGGATGGTTCCTTCTCTCCCCTGCCTGGCTGTTTTCCCTAATTCTCTGCATCTAAGTATTTGAATGAAACTGAAAGAAACTCATATAGTTGCTTTTTCTGTACTAGCTGTCTTGGAATTCATCACTGAATTGCACAGAAAGAACTTGAATATTTTACCATGTTATGAAGAAATACATTTCTGTACTGGAAAAAGCATAATCTCATACCAAACAACCAAGTTATAAAAATTAGGCTTATTCACCTGAATGATGTTTCTTTTTAAACTGATCTTCTAATTGTTTTCTCATTATCAAGTAGTGGCAATATAACTGCCTTATATATATTTTACAAAGGGACGTTATGACATTTAATTGAGAAAAAGTATGTGGAAAATTTAATTTTATAAAGCACTTTTCATATTTCTTTTATGATTATTATAACAGGAGGTATCATTAGCATTACTTTAATCCCATATTTTTACAGAGTTCCGAAGAGCCTGAATTCACAAATGTTACATAGCAATGATAAAGACAGCAATATTTGTGTACCCTAATTATCCATAATGGAAAATTAGTACTACTTTGGAATTAATGAAATACTGGATTGCCCAATTAAGGTGAGTTTTAAATTCATCTAACAAGCATTCGATAGTTCCCTGGTGAACACAGAGGATTTCACTGGAATAGTTACAAGTATTAACCAGAAAATTTACAGTTACCTCTGAGATGCTTTTGTTAAAATCAGTCTAAGGAACTTCACTTAACTGCAGCTATTATCCCTTTGTCAACTTCCACCTGCAAATATTACATCTCCACCGTCTCCTGACAAGCTGCAGTGCCTGGGGCACTAACTGTGGATTTCATCAAGATCTATTTTGTTGTTTTGTTTTCTCTTTTTCTTTTTTAATAAGAAAAGAAAACCGGGAACATTTTTGACCAGGTTACTAAAGTTCTTAAGCAACTGACAATTGTCTCTTAGGAGAAACTGAAAGCTTTTCTCTTTGTAGTTTTAACTCCTTTTCAGAAAATGCTGTAGGCTGGACGTGGCTGTAGACATAGATAGCAAAGTGCTCACTAATCAGCTGGCTTGTTCGAGAGGATATTGGCACAAGACTGTACAATGCATCAGTAAGGAGAGGCACAAACACTGAAGAAGGATCTAAAATGGGTGAATCCTAAAGTAATTATGCTAATGAAACATTATGGCAGAAATTAGGAAGAATAGGAGGGAA
Organism: Urocitellus parryii; assembly: GCF_045843805.1. NCBI lineage: Eukaryota > Metazoa > Chordata > Mammalia > Rodentia > Sciuridae > Urocitellus > Urocitellus parryii. The sequence goes on from NC_135533.1 coordinate 104,424,940, forward strand.
AAATGGAAATGATCCATTTTAAAAGATATACATTTAAAACTATTTAATTGAGAGCTGGATAGAGATGTCTTCAATGATAAAATGATTGCACATGAGAACTTGTGTCAGAGCCAAGTGCATTTGGATTGAAAGTCTGGATGTTCCTCAATACATGTGGGTATTAGACCTGTGTTTCTTCATCTAGTTAGAAATTGACAGGAGCCATCTTACCATTTGCCTTAGTGGAGATGAGATGAAGGAGTGTGAAGTGTTGGTGCCAGGCTCTTATGTCAACTATTAACTGCTTTCACTGATATGCATCTAAAACTTGGGTGGTTGTTATGGTCTGGGTCTAAAATGTCCCCCAAAGGCCATGTGCTAAAGGTTTGGTTTCCAGTCATGGGCTATTGGGAGGTGGTAGAAATCTTAGGAGGTGGGGTCTAGACAAAGAAATTGTGGTTCATCCTTGAATGGTGTATTTTGTCCCTGATCACTACTCTGTTTCCCAGCTGCCATGAGGCAAGCAGCTCTGCTCTGCCACTTGCTCCCTACCTTGATGTTCTGCCTCACCACAGGCCCATAGCAATGGAGTCAAGTGACCATGAACTGATATTTCTGAATATGAGCCAAAGTAAAATTCCTTTTTAAAGATGTTTATCTCAGGTGTTTTGTCACAGTGACAGAAAACTGACTGGCACAGTGCTGAAAGCTGAAATTATAATGAAACTGTTTCCAATGAGAGGTTCAAATTGTAAATAAAATCAATATCTTAAGTACTGACATACCGAACGTGTTCTCTCTCTCTCTCTCTCTCTCTCTCTCTCTCTCTCTCTCTCTCTCTCTTTTTTAAAGGAAGCAGAATAAATCTACAAAAGCCTAATTACAGTCTCTGTAGACTTTTGGGCTAAGCAATGCTTTGTGCTATGGAAAGTTGGGAAATTGTTAAATTTTATTTCTCACACAAGCCAGATGGATGGTTAAATTTTGAATTCAGCTTTTTTTCAGTCTCTCACCCATACCCTCCCTCATCTCCACTCTTACTCTTTATAAATTCTTATTTTATACCTCTACTGTCTTGTCTTAGGTTGCCGTGATAGTATATACCCTATACAAGACTGAGTTATGATTTGGATCTGAGATGTCATCCAAAGTCTCATGTATTCAGAATTGGGAATCTGGGAAAGTGATTGGACCATCAGGGCTCTGACTTCATCAGTGGATTCATTTATAGAACGATTCATTCATAGAATGAATTAATTAGTCTGAGTGGAATACTAAGAGGTGGGGTGCTTTTGGAAGAAGGGAGTGGTCACTAGGGACATAACCCCGGAAGGGCTTATCTTTCCCCAGCAGTTTCCTCTCTCTCTGTGCTTCCCAGCTGCCATGACCTGAGAGGCTTTATCCACCACACCCCATTGTCTTGATGTTTCTATCTTGAAGACAACTATCCACGGATTGAAACCTCTGAAACCAACCAGAATAAACCTTTCCTCTTCCAAGTTGTTAGTGTCAGACATTTTAGTCACAGCAATAAAAGCTGACCGTCACAGAGATTGGGATCCCAAGATCAAGGGTCCAGCAATCAGTGCCTGTTGACCTCTTTCTCCTTGGTTTGCACTTGAGCACCTTCTCACTGTAACCTCCCATGGTCTGTCCTTGGTGAATATGGGTGGTGAAAGAAAGAAGAAGTAAGCTCTTTGGTATCTCTTATTATCAGAGCATAAATACCATTTGGAAGTCCCCCCCCCCTTTCTGACCCTATCTAAATCTAATTACTTTCCAAAGTCTCCACTTCTGTACTTATCATCAGATTGGGGGTTAGGGCTTTGACATATGAAATTTATGGGGACATAACTCACTGTCACTCAGCTGGGGAGAAACAAGCCCTTCTAGGGTATGCCACTAGTGACTTGCTTCCTCCAAATGCACCCCACCTCTCAATATTTCATTCAGACTGATTAATTCATTCTATGAATGAATCATTCTATGAATTAATTCATTCTATGAGTGAATCCACTGATGAGGATTCAATTCAATCAATTTCCCAAAATTCCATCTCTGAACACATGAGACTTTGCATAACATCCCAGATCCAGACCATAATAAAAATATTATTTTTAAATAATTGCACAGTATTCTCATATGTTTTTATTATTAATTCTCTCAACAAATATTAATTTTTCTATCATGACCACATACTGAGCTGTAGTGAAACCGCACTGGGAGGGCCCTGTGCAGCATGTCTTAATTTGGGAGGGAGACAGTGTGGCAGAACAGACAAAGATTGATGAATGAGGATTTATAAATAATTCCATGAGGATAGTCTCTAGAAATTTCCTCCAATGGCTTTTTTTTTAATATGGACCTTGCCCATTTAGAAATTTAGAACAAAGAAAATGACATTTGTGTAGAGAGATGAAGGAAGACGGGTTAATTATTCAAATGAGTTTGTAATAAGATTAATGGACTCCTCAACAGTAACGTAAAATTTTAACTTATATGTTGAACACCTCCTACATGACAGACTCTAAAGACAGCACAGACTAACTGGATGCTGAATGTGTTTTCTGGCCAGAACACATATATTCAATCTCATATTTTCCATTTGTTCTCCAACACTGAAAAATCATATTCAGGCACTGTGTTTGAGATGGACATGCTGTTCCATCTGCTAGAATCTTAAGAAGCTAAATATTATCCTTGGAGCCATTCAAAACTGCCAGAGAGCCAAGACAACATTCATATTACCAGTCTGAACCCCCCGGAAGATGTTTTCCTGAATAACATTCCTGACTCACATTTAGACACATTAAAAAGCACAGTCATAGAAAACTTTCTGTCCCTTTCATAAGAGCCTAGAGGAAGAATCTCTCTCTTTTTTTTATTCATTTATTTTTTTTTGGTTTGTTGTTTTCTTTGCTTTAGCATGAGGAAGCTGCTCTTTTTCTGTTCAGATAATTTGTTTTGATTTTATATTCATTAAATTGCAATTATATTTCCATCTTTGCCTTAGCCGGGTTTGCTGTTCACATTGAGCAATATTTCAGTATTACCATATGTATTTTTGTGTATTAACTTTATATAATATTTACAATGTTTATGCTACAAAAAAATCCTGCTTGACTGATGCTAAAGGAAGTACGGGGAAGTGCTGCCTTACACTCGAATGCAGAGCAAAGGTGGCTCTGATGCTTATTAATTCAGCAATTCAATTAGACATGCTCTTTCCATCTACTGACTTCCACCTGGGGCATTGACTTTTGTCACTGGAGATCTCCTAATGGGTGTAGGATGGTTTCAGCACCTTGGGAGTGTGGGATGGTTCATTGCCAGAAGATGTCCTATACTGAAATTAACAGGAACACCCTTCCTGCACACTTAATATTTCTCTGACCAACTTCTATTACAAGCATTTTTTTCGAATGCAGCAACCAGCAAAGGGAAAGAGGAATGGGCTTATCATTATTGGCCTAGATTTATCAGTATTCTTTCCCTTGGATCTGGAGATCTACTTACTTCACATATGATTAGTGAAGTAAAATTTTATCATAGCAAAGAAGAGTAGAGTATTGCTGGGGTACATACTAGATTCCCATTATGCCTTCCATGTCTTATATTGCTTTTTGTACTCTTACTTTTTCTTTGAGGCAATATTGTCATCTCTTTATTTTCTACTATCACATGCAAATGCCCACGATATTTTTTTTTTCTAAGCAGAGGGGCGATGCAATCAAACTGAAATATGTATTATATACAACCATGCAGGCATGTGACAAAAATCTATGTTTGTCAACAAAGCATGGTTCTTTCAAAAAGTGAAGATAATAGAAGAGAAGAAGGGGAGAAAAGGGTCTATCTAGGGTTGGGGCTCAAAAAGTTCAAATCAGCAGGCTTTTCTTATTGGCTTAATGCAGACCCTGGAGAGAGGGAGGAGTCAGTTATCACTTAATCTTGTGGGAAGGGGGATATCACTTCTTGTAATTGTGTTGGTATTGAACTGAGGAAAATGTTCATGAGGAGTGCAGTGAGTTTAGGTTCAAATATACCATGTTTGAGATATCATGATGAAGAATCCCAGAGGCAGTTATGTGTGTGTTCCAAAGTATTTTGAAGTTCCAAACTTGTTTTCATAACCATTCTCTCATTTGTTCTTTCTACTCCTGCTGAGAGATACAGTTTATCTATAAAGAAACTGATGCTCTGGAAATGTGCCTGCTTGTTACTGAGCTACCCAGAAAGCTACAGCTTTCTTAAAAGTGCTGTCACTTCTAAATCCAAAACTTCAGAATAAAATTTTAGAATTCTGAAACCACAAAGACTTCAATTGAGTAGGAAGACACTTTGGAGTGGGTTAGGTGATATATTGAAGTGGGGTTTGTTATTTCTTAGTAGAATATTCAATGAAAAACTCCACAGAATTGTGGCCATGTATTTCCCTCCCTCCCTCCCTCCCTCCCTTCCTTCCTTCTTTCTATTAACATTGAATCGGCATACTGTTTAAGGCACTGCATATGGTACCTGCAGATACAGACACACATCAGAATGCAACACACACACATGAGCAGAAATGTGCGTGATTTTGCTGAGGGGGCTGTGAAAACGCTGCCTAAAATTTGGATCCAAATATTACTAGTGTTCTCCAGATTCCCAGTAACCCTTGTGTAGCTAGCTACACATGATGAAAGATGAGAGAGAGGGCAAAACCGTTTTGTCCTGTGTTGGGAGCATATGGTAACAAAAGAAATGGAGAGAGATGATATGCAACATTCGTTCTGTGTCTCCATGTGTCAGACTGTAACATGCAGCATGGACAGGTGGGTTTATGTCTCCCAAATTTGAAGAGTAAAATCCATGGATACAAGGGTGAAAGCAAAGTGACAGGATTTTTAAAAGTAGTAGAAGGAAAGAAAGAAGGGCTTCCAAAGGGGCAGAGTTCTTAAGATAGGGTTACCAATGGGTGTCTGGTATTTTTTTTTTTTTGGACTTGATTTGTCCCTATAAGTGAGAGGTGGGGGTACAGGATTCAGAATGGAGCCAATGAACTCTTTCTGTTTTGTTTTACTTTTTTTTTTTTTTTTTTCATTTTTGCTACCAGGGATTGAACCTAGGGGCACTTAACCACTGAGCCACATGCCCAGCTTTTTAAAAATGTTTTATTTTGAGAAACGGTCTCACTAAGTTGTTCAGGGCCTCACTTAGTTTCTGAGGCTGGCCTCGAACTTGCATCTTTCCTGCACAAGCCTCCAGAGCCACCGGGATTACAGGGGTGCACCTCTGTGCAGGGCTATTTTGTTTTCTTCAAAAAATCTTGGAAAAATAGTTTTCAAGTCTTTTTAAAAATAAAGGTGGGGTGAGTATTTGTTAGTACAAGATGAAGTGCTTTAGAGAAGATTTCATGGTTGACTGTTAGTAAGGGTAGGGGTTAGGGATAAGTAAGGAGGAGCTGTTCAGTTGAAGCTGTCAGGGGCAGCAATAGGATGTTCTTATCACCTGATGTCTCCTTGGAGTATGGCATGTTTTTTTTCCCCTCGTTCCCTTCTCCAAGGCCCTTCTCCTATCTCCTAACTGCCTTTCTGTCTCCTGTCTAGCTTTCTGCCTCACAAAATGATTTGTATGTTATCACAATATCTTCACAACATTTGTATGAGTAGACATTATCCCCCTTCTTGATGGAGTAGATCATTATAACTCAGGGAAGTAAAGTATCTTTCTCAAATTTGTGTTCATTTGAAATAAATGTATTAAAATGTATTTTTATGATACATTCAATATAACCTAAGTCTAGACTGGTTTCTATGCAATAGGTCTATTGTTTTTCCTAAACAAAATGGTATTAATTCAGAAGGTTTAAAAAAAATAATTCAAAGCAATGGGGAATTCTAAGTAAGGGTAGAAAACATTGTAAAGAGTAAAGGAAGTTTTAAAGTGAAACTGTAGACAGAAGGACATGCTATTTTTTTTTTCATGTCCCAAGATGATCCAGGTGAAGAAAGAAATTGGAGCAAAGGAAGAAGAAATGCAGATAATATTTAGAGTGAGCATTACAAAGCTGTAGGGGGAATAATATAAAGTTGCCTAGAGTGTATTTACTTCTAAGGACACTGGCACCTAGCCCTCTTTGTATGCAGTCCCCTAACCTATTTTTTCTCATGGATGAGCTAGAAACATCCAGCAATCTGACAAAATGAGAGCCTTCAAGTCTCTGGTATTAGATTGAATTTTCTCAAAGGTTATATTAGAAACACTACTAGATGGTTACAGCAAATGTCACAGAGGGCTTGTCAAATTTCACTAAAGTTCCTGAAAATTGGTAACTCAGTAGCAGAATAGCTACTTAGGAGGAGATAAAGATAGCTCCACATTGCTTGTTTCAGTATTTGTTTTTTAACCTGAAACCCGAATGAATTCCAGCCTGCCCATCTTCAACTTTGTAGAGAAGAGTGGGACCTTGGAGCTTAACCTTCTTCATTCTTACTCATGGTTCAAAACCAAGAAATAATTTCAATGCACTGCTGATGCATCAGGCAGGCACCAGTAACTCTCGAAATAAGTTAGAGCAGATCCCTGGATGCTACTCTGTGAAATGGTCACTTTCTATCACAGCCCCAAGCCCTATAGCTTGTCTCTTGCTTACTTCTGCTTACTGGACAAATTGGTCTTGGGTCTTATTGCCTATATCTCTTGTGTAAGTTAGGCTCACATTAGTAGATGAAAAGATATCTACTTTCACCCAACACACTCTATTTCAATGTCCTGTGCATCTTTGAACACTTTTGTTCAAATAAGCCACCACTGGTTTACTTTTGTGATAAAGGGAGCTTTGCAGAGATAAGACATCCATCCTCTTTTTGGCACAGAACTTGAGGATTTTCACCTTCCTTTGCTTAGAGTCTAGCTCAGTTGCTAAGGCGTCTTCAAACTTCTGATCCTTCTACTCAGCCCTCCTCCCCCAGCCCCAAGTCACTGGGATTACAGGAATGTGCCTGGATTTAGCTGCCTTTCTTATACTCAATGCTTAACCAAAATCATTTACCAAGTTGTGCCTATTTCTGATTTCTTATCCTTACCACTGAAACTGTACACTTAAAGGTCACCAAGAATACTGCATTTACTGGACTACTTCACCACTTCCTCCCCCTATACCTCTGGCATGAATGGAATTTCTCCTGAAACATCTTTCTTAGGTAGTGGTGAAAGTATTATATTTTAATTCTGAGTTGAGAGCTTTGAGTCTACTATTTTCTAGCTATGTGAGCTTGAGCAACTTAAGCAGGCTTTGTAATCTTCAGTTTTCTTCCTCTTTCAAAAGAGTTCCTAATTTCTACTTCAAAATTGTCCAGAGAGGATTCCAGGAGATCATGCATAGAAATCACTCAGTACAACCGGTCTTACAGTAAATCTTCTAACTATAGTTCTTAGCTTTGGTTGCCAGCTTCTCATTGTTTTCCTTCCATTCAACTCTCAGTTCTCTCTCTCTCTCTAACACCATTTTCTCAGGTCTCTTCCTTCAGGGCTTTCTAAATAGTTTATAAGAGCTACTTCCTCAACTCACTTTTCTCCTTGTCTCTCTCTGTATTTTTTCCTATGATGGATGACGTCATTACCTCCACTGCTGATGCTAATGCTTCTACTTACAAAACTCCCAAAACACCAACTGGATCTCGAGACTCAGACTCCTGCATCTAATTCTTCACTGAACCCCATGTGGAGGCATCCGTAGGACTCTTCAAACTCACCACAAGCAAACATTATATCACCACTCACCCTCCAAACTGCCTTGTCCTCCTCCAGATACCCAGACTAGAGCTCTGAAGCAGCTGCACATCTCAACCACCCTCAGTTCCCTGGAGAATCGACTACCAGTTCCCTTCTTGGCTTCATCTTCTTAAACATTTTTCCTATAACCATCCCTTTTTCTGTCCTGGCATCTTATCATTCCTTGCCTTATATTTGCTAATAATGTATAAATTAGTTTCTCCACCTTCAGCCCCTGCTTCTCCTTCCTATTTTCACTGGAATTATCTTTCAGATTACAGCTTTCAGCCTATTGCTCCTCTATGCAATAAATGGGGAAACTTCCCCTAAGCTACAAATAAAGGCCAGACTCCAATATCCCATTACTCGGTATAAATTGAACTCTCCAGGTTTTAATTTAAAAGAGTTCCTCCTGTCACCAACCCTGAACTCTGACCATAAGAGGCCAGGCTCTGTATCCTGAAGGGTTTCCTGCCCTCTCTTCTCTTGTGTGTGCCCTGTTCTGATCTCTCTGGACGGCTCTGCCTCCTGCCTCATCCTATCTCTGTCTTTAGAGATACATCATGTCCTAGTTAAACCCACATTTTCCAAGAAATTGTACAGAAAGAAATTAGCATATCCTCTTGCCTGCTCCCTGGGAAGCTGGTGTTATCACACTATTACAAAAGCTTCATCCTGGTTATCAGTGTACATTTGTATCTACATCTTTTCTTCCCTATAGTCAGGGACCACATTTTTTTTTTTTTTTTTTTTTTTACTTTTTATCCTTCTTCTGTGGCATGGACATGTTAAGAATTCAATCAGTGTTTACTTTATTGATTTCTTGACAGTTTAGGAATCATAAAACAAAACCCAACACATCAGATTTGTGTTATGAATGTGGAATTCACTTATTTATTTAATAAATGGTGACCTAGAACAGATCATGTGACAAAAGCTATGTGTGCAAGGAAAATATGAGTTTTGCTTCCAGTGCTGGATAATATTCCAATCTCTCTCTCTCTCTCTCTCTCTCTCTCTCTCTCTCTCTCTCTCTCTCTCTCTCTTTGTTGTGTTAGGGATAAAAACCAGGGCCTTACACATGCTAGCCGAACCCTGTACCTCTGAACTATATCCACAGCACTGTTTCAATCTTTAATTTTTCAAACTTCAGAAGATCTCAACACCTGAGGGCTTGTTAAAAATTCCAGAGTTTTCAGGCTGGGCTTGTGGCTCAGTGGTAGAGTGCTCGCCTAGCATGTGTGAGCTCTTGGGTTCGATCCTCAGCACCACAAAAAAATAAACAAAATAAAGGTATTGTGTACAACTAAAAAATAAATATTCTTTTTAAAATTCCAGAGTTTTGAATTTAGGAGATTTGGAATAAGGTTTGAGAATTTGCATTTCTACAAATTCCCAAGTGGTGCCAGTGCTGCTGGTTCAGGGACCATTTGAGAACCAAGGTCCTAGATAACTAGCTCAAAACTGACTTCATTACTCTTAGTTCAGACAGAGTCACTTCATCGTCTGAAACTTATTCAACCACTATTTATATGCAATCAGTTAACTAAGTAGAAACTTACCCAGCTCTAATATTCGGCATTGATCTATGAATAACAATTTTTAATGAAGAAATAAAATTTAAAGATATCTGGAGCTAGTGGCATTTCTGCCAATGCTAATATAAGAATGAAAAATGAAGAATTGTCTTTTTATATTGGGTTACAAGTTAATATCCCAACATATCTTCAGGAAAATCTGTATTTGACTAGTTACAGTGGCATGCACCAGAAATCACAGTGGCTCCAGAGGCTGAGGCAGGAGGATATCAAATTTGAGGCCAGCCTTAGCAACTTAACAAGACCCTGTCTCAAAATTTAAAAAAAAAAAAAATTAAAAAGGGCTGAAGATATGGCTTGGTAGTTAAGTGCTCTTGGGTTCAATCCCTAATATCAAAAAAAAAAAAGGAAGAAGAAGAAGAAGAAAGAAAGAAAGAAAGAAAGAAAGAAAGAAAGAAAGAAAGAAAGAAAGGAAGGAAGGAAGGAAGGAAGGAAGGAAGGAAGGAAGGAAGGAAGGAAGGAAGGAAGGAAGGAAGAAAGAAAGAAAATCTGGATTTGTTTCAAGCAAAGTATAGCTATCTTGACTTTGATTTGGAAGAGGATCTTTTGTTACCAAATGTAGGTGACTTAGTGAAAAGGAAGTGGCATCTAAAGAATTCTAATATAAATGGAATTCATCTTGATTTTTCATTTGTCTAGTTGTGCACCTGTAAAAAGTAATTCACAGAATGTGAGCTCTGGACCATAATTTGAGCAGAATCACTTAGGAAGTAATTATCAGGAAGTTTTGAGGTGGAAGCACCAGGAAACAGATTCTGTGGATAATTTATCTAATGAGAATGTAATTTGGATACTAAGAAGTGCCCTTGTGATTTGGCCAGTGGGCATGAAGTCTGGGGAGGCCATACCTGTAATTCTTCTTTGCTAGATTATGCAGGCCTTTATCTGAGAAGAGAGTGGAGTGGAAAGAAGCCGGAGTCATGTGGCTGTGCCTCACTCCTGCTCCTGTGTGTCTTTTTCTCTGGATGATTTCACATTCACCCCTCTAACTCTCTCTCTGAAGTGGATTCGTCCTTATACATGCAGATCTGTCACTCTCTATGAATCCAACTTTTTGAAACCCCTCCTATAGTTAGAGTTTACTTAGTTGTCACCTAGGGGCCTAAGGCTCTGGATTTATTGCAGACATGTAATTACTCCTATAAAAAGAAATCAAATGTCTAAGACCTGAAAATCTTTCATTTTCACATAATTCTGTACTTGGAAGATGTTAGTAACATTTTTACAAGCCTTTATGAATATGGTGAAGCATATCAAAGTCATTCAGAAACTGATCTTGCCTTGTGGTACAGGTGTGCAAATTAAGTAGATGTCCTTTCCGAGGTGAAAGGAAAAATCATCTGCCTACTGTTTCCTTTGAAATATCATAATCGTCCTGCTATTTATTTAGTAGATGTTTCACGTCTATGTCATAATAAGACTTTTTGAATCACCTCTTCTATTTTATGGTGTCATTTCCCCTTCAAAACTCAGGAACATTCACTATACCCTGTGGCAAAGAAAAGTTTTCTTGATAAGCGACAGCAGTTTAGAGTCTGTAGTTTAGGTTGCTGCAGTAAGGTTTGAATTCATGTTTTAATCGATATGGAGGCTACAGGTAACATGGTTATGTTTGCAACATTTCTGACTTAATCAGTAAGTTAAAATGGCTTTGCTCTTTTAAAACCATAATTCAAGAAACACCCTAAGGTCTTTAAAGATTCTAAGACATGAAGCTCATAAACTTTTCATTTTCTTGAATCAAGAGGAGCCTCCAGCATATTTTGACTGATAGGTTTCTACATTTCAAGTACCCATTTGGTACCTAACTCAGTCCTGGCCATCAGACTCCCCTTCCATAACTCTGTCAGGTATGCATGAAAAACTACAGCTACAGAAAGTTGCAGACAGAGAGTGGATGAAGTTAACTGTTTCCTGCCATGATCATGACCAGGGAAGAACCCAGGCTCATAGAAAATAATACAAAGAAATATTTGAGAGAACAAACAGACTCCATTCATCCAACAAATGTACACTGAATGCCTACTCTCTGCTCATTAAAAAATAAGCATAAACTGGCCATCCTGGTATTTATTATCTAGTATGGAGACCCAGGACAACAAACAGACAGCATACAAATCAGCAGATAAAGAGACTATGAAAAGCAAAAAATTCTCTTTGAAGTGGTGACAACTGAGCTCAGTCCTAAAAGATCAATTATAGGTAGCCTTGGGAAGAACCAGGAGACAAAGACTGGGGCCCAGCAGTGAGAAGAACAGACAGGATAACAATGTGCAGGATGTAGTAAGGAAGAGATGGAAGATGAGTCCCCATTGGTCCAAACCAGGTGGACTTGGTGACTTTGGAGAAGAAGCTCAGCACTAGTTCTTAGAGTGAGGGGAGTTGATGAAGTCTTTTTATTTATTTATTTATTTTTTATTGGTCGTTCATAACATTACATAGTTCTTAATACATCATATTACACGGTTGATTCACGTGGATTATGAACTCCCGATTTTACCCCGTATACAAATTGCTGTATCACATCAGTTTCCCTTCCATTGATTGACATATTGCCTTTCTAGTGTCTGATGTATTCTGCTGTCTGTCCTATTCTCTACTATCCCCCCTCCCCTCCCCTCCCCTCCCCTCCCCTTTTCTCTCTCTACCCCTTCTACTGTAAATCATTTCTTCCATTTGTATTATCTTGTCTTGCCCATCCTTTCCCCTTATATGACATTTTGTATAACCCTGAGGATCGCCTTCCATTTCCATGTAATTTCCCTTCTCACTCCCTTTCCCTCCCACCTCTCATCCCTATTTAATGTAAATCTTCTTCTCAAGCTCTTCGTCCCTACCCTGTCCTTGTTTACTCCCCTTATATCAAAGGAGTCATTTGGTATTTGTTTTTTAAAGATTGACTAGCTTCACTTAGCATAATCTGCTCTAATGCCATCCATTTCCCTCCAAATTCTATGATTTTGTCATTTTTTAATGCAGAGTAATACTCCATAGTATATAAATGCCACATTTTTTTTATCCATTCATCTATTGAAGGGCATCTAGGCTGGTTCCACAGTCTTGCTATCGTGAATTGAGCTGCTATGAACATCGATGTAGCAGTGTCCCTGTAGCATGCTCTTGTTAGGGCTTTAGGGAATAGACCGAGAAGGGGAATAGCTGGGTCAAATGGTGGTTCCATTCCCAGCTTTCCAAGAAATCTCCATACTGCTTTCCAAATTGGCTGCACCAGTTTGCAGTCCCACCAGCAATGAACAAGAGTGCCCTTTTCCCCGCATCCTCTCCAGCACTTATTGTTGTTTGACTTCCTAATGGCTGCCAGTCTTACGGGAGTGAGATGGTATCTTAGGGTAGTTTTGATTTGCATTTCTCTGACTGCTAGCGATGGTGAGCATTTTTTCATGTACTTGTTGATTGATTGTATGTCCTCCTCTGAGAAGTGTCTGTTCAGGTCCTTGGCCCATTTATTGATTGGGTTATTTGTTATCTTATTGTCTAATTTTTTGAGTTCTTTGTATATTCTGGTTATTAGGGCTCTATCTGAAGTGTGTGGAGTAAAGACCTGGGATTGAAGTCAGGGGCACTTGACTACAATCATATTTTGTATTTTATTTGGAGACAGGGTCTCACTGATTTACTTAGCACTTCACTGTTGCTGAGGCTGGCTTTTCACTGCAGATCCTCCTGTCTTAGCCTCCTGATCCACTTGGATTATAGGTGTGTACCACCATGTCCAGCAATGAGGTCTTCGTATCTGGGATCGTACTTCCTTTTTAAAAGGTCCCTGTGATGAAAAGAAAAGAATTGGCAGAAGGAAATACCTAGGGGATGTAGCTGTGGCATAGGGGAGCAGTGCTGGGGATTTGGGGCTAGAACAGTGTGATGATCACATGTATGTGTATGATAGGCTGAGCCGCCCACACTGCCTGGTTTTTGGTCAAACATCAGTGTTTATATTGCTGCAAAAGTCACTTTCAAAGATGGGATCAACATTGAAATCAGTAAACGAAAGAAAGTTGGTAATCTTCCATAATGGAACAAGTTTCACTCAATTGGTTGAATGTCTACAGAGAAAAAGACTGAACGAACCCAGGGAGAGGGAATTCTGCTATGAGAGAACTTACAGACAGTAACCACACTGCTTCCCTGGGCTTCCAACTTACCAGTCTATCCTGAAGATTTGGGACCTGTGAGTCTCTACAATATTAATTTATTGCTTAATAAGTTTCTCTCTCCTTCTTCATGTTTCCTTTTTGTTCTCTTTCTCTGGAGATTTCCGACTAATATAAGTAGTTAAAGAGACAGGAATAAGGGGTATAATCAAGATATTTGAGGATTAAAACCACAAAGACTTGTTTCTATACTGATTGTGGGGATTAGAGAAAGGAGAAAGCAGACTTAGCTCCAATGGTTGAGGCATGAGCCAATGAGAGGATGGTGATGACATCTGTCGCCAGGGGGAATAAGTTGGGAGTGGTGGATTATTCCAGTGGGGGTTAGGAAAAGGATTGAATAATTCCATAGCAGACATAATGAGTTTGAAACACTGATCATTCTATATCCAAATGGGCATATGAAGTGAGAATATGTAGATTGACTATGTCAAAATCCAGCCTAGGGCTTTGAAAAGGGCATGAAATTTGACATTCTTGATCATGGATTCAAATCTTTAATTTTTCTAGAATGTAAGCAGATTACTTGGACCTCTTGATCCCAGTTTTTTTAATATATTCAAGAAAAAATAACATCTATGTTACAGAGATTTTTAGTATTTTTTTATGGTATGGTGTCAGGGATTGAACTCAGGGGCACTCAACCACTGAGCCACACCCCAACCCCATTTTGAATTTTATTTAGAGACGAGGTCTCACTGAGTTTCTTAGCACCTGGCTTTTGCTGAGACTGTCTTTGAACTCAGGATCCTCCTGTCTCAGCCTCCTGAGTCACTGGGATTATAGGTGTGTGCCACTGAGCCCAGCTCGATTTTTAGGATTTTTGAAAGATATATTGCAAACAAATTATATTTTGGCATAAAAAGATTAAAAAGTCAGATAAATGCCAGCAATGTGAGAATGTTTGATCTGACAAAGGTAAGAACCTGGGACAGCATTATTGGTTGTGTTACTCATCATCCATCAGCCACTAGCAGTTAAACTTGGAGAGAATTCTCTAGTGATAAAGTGACTGGTCACCTTCCTGGGGATGGGGGCATTATCAGTAAAGCACTCCCTGATGACCTTCAGGAAGGAGAATCTCAAAGGGCTTTTAACAGCTCTTGGGAAAGCTGAGCTGAGCACCCTCCTGGATGAGGGTGCTAAGAACCTGGGAGCCTATGGAGTAGGACCCTTGGGAGTACACCATTTGATGCCTGGCCTTGAGGCATCAAAAGAATTTAAGTATCCCTGGCAACTTGCCTCTCTCCATTTTGGCCTCCCTTTGGCCCTATGCTGTCCCCTCCTGGGCAGAGCAATGGGCTGACCATGGATCTGCTGACCACCTACCACCAGATTATTATGTTTGTCTTGAGTCTGGAAGTTTGGCTTCTGTTGTCATTAAACTGGCTCTCCAATGTGTAGATTTAATTGTCTTTTTATCATGTCCTTAATGAGGGGCCACTTGGAAAGCCCTGCCAAATCCTAGAAGATCCTAAAAAGAGGAAGATGTTGCAATAATAGCAGAGAGACAGCTGAGCACCATTTCCATCTCTGCTAGAGAACTTTGTTTTAATTGATTTTTTTAAAAAAATAAATAACAGTGGAATGCATTACAATCCTTATTACATGTATACAGCACAATTTTTCATATCTCTGGTTCTGTATAAAGTATGTTGATACCTAGTTCATACATGTATCTTCATATATATACTTTGGATGATAATGTCCATCATATTCCACCATCCTTGCTAATCCCCTGCCCCCTCATTTTCCTTCCCACCCCTCTGCCCTATCTAGAATTCATCAATTCCTCCCATGTTCCCCTTCCCTACCTCACTACGAGTCAGCCTTCTTATATCAGAGAACACATTCCGCATTTGTATTTTGGGGATTGGCTAACTTCACTTAGCATTATCTTCTCCAATGCAATCCATTTCTTTATGTTTTCCCCTCCTAATGTAGGTGGATCAAATTTTTTAAAATGGGGAAAAATATAGTGCTACATACACACTTTTTAAAACCACAAAAGAATCAGAAGACAGTTCTTATTATTTATACTTAGATTCAACACACATGAAGTTGTTGAAAAATATACTAAATGATTTTTCTCTATTTTTGCAGTTGTTTAGGTATGGACCCATAATAAGCGATACTGCAGATTGTGAATTCTGGACCATAATTTGAGTAACAACACTTAGGAAATGATTCTTAGAAATATCTGAGGTGGAAACAACAGGGAACAGAGCAAATTTAGCATAATGTGACTCATGGGGGATTACAGTTGTTGCAATTTGGTTATTAAGAGGCAGGTGGGCCTCTTGTTTTGGACAGTGGACATGAGGTCTGAAGAAACCAGATTTCCTTATCTTGCTAGGTAATCAAGACCTTTGTCTGAGATGAAGGCAGAATGGCAAAGAACAGGTGTCCTGTGGCTGTCCTTCCCTCCTGCCACCATGTCAACGTGCTGCTTTTGCCTGGGAGTCCAGCCAAGTATGGGAAGAAAGGGCATATTGTCTCCTGGACAAAGCTGTTTAGTTTTTGGAGACAACAGTAGGATTTAGCAGGGCTTTCCAAGTGACCCCTCATTAAGGACATGATAAAAGGCAATTAAATCTACACATTGGAGAGCCAGCTTAATGTAATCAGAAGCCAAACTTCCAGACTTAAGACAAACATAATGATCTGATGGTAGGTGGTCAGCAGATCCATGGTCAGCCCATTGCTCTGCCCAGGAGGGGTTAGCATGGGGCTAAAGGAAGGCCAAAATGGAGAGGAGGCAGGTTGCCAGGCAGACACAGACAGCTGTCTTTCTAGAGTCAATCTTGTTGAGTTTTAGGGAACTCTGCTTGTGACTGATTAAATCTGATGTATGAGAATCACTCTGGTAAAATGCCAACAAATCATATCATTTCCTCTGAAAGACAATTTTACTAGTTATCAAAGAAAATTGTTAATTCTTTGAGCCTTCAGAACAGTAACAGGTTTGGGAAGAAAAGCAAGTAACTAAACTGGTAATACCAATAGCAGGACCAGGAGAGTTTAATTTGCTGTTGACATGCTGGGCTGGAAACTAATGAGACTTGATTTCCTGTTGCCTACTGTAGATCCCATGGTAACTACTATTTTCCAGGCTACTTGCTCCAGACTTTACACTTGGATAGTATTTTCATGCATTCTAGGCCAAGTGCAGAAAGCCAGACCTTGGTCACCAAGTCCATAAATCCTATCTTAGCTACTATGTACATCTTGAAGAAAAAAAATTCAGATTGGGGTTTTAATTGTTCCTTTATTCCAAATTGAACAATTTAAAGTCAATATGTAGGCAATAATGGAACTATGAGAAAAGTAGAACAAAATTTAGACAGAGATAAATAAACATAAAAATCTATAGGCAAGGCTATGATTGCCATATAAAACACCTACTGTAGAGTCACATATCATTTGTAGAAGCTGGGCATGATCCTATTTCTAAGCCCATAATAAGTAACATCAATGGAAAGCATGAGTGGTTAGTAGATTATCCTACCTACATGAGCAAACTAATTAGTTTTCTAGAGGCATTGCTTTCCTGAATATGAGACTTTATTGTGCATGACCTCACAAAGGGGATAAGGTGTGATATCAGGATGGTTGACTTCCTGCTTCTTTAAATGTTAAACAAATAACTGTTTTCAAGAGACTCCATCTCATAGTACATAAAATGTTATTCTTTAGCTGCATGGTTAACATGGTTACTCTTTCAAATGCAGTAAATCTTTGTCATGCATTATGCCAAACTAAGAAATAGAGCAGGGATTATTTTCTTATTTAAATGCATTACAATGCATACATGGTGCATAGAAATGCAAATCATTCAGACAGACTCTTTGATTAACTCTGGTTTTATTCCAAATGGATATACTAGAGTCCTTTTCACATAAATATAAAAGTTTGATTCCAAGAAAAGGACCTTCTGGAAGCGTTTGAGGGGTCTGACAGGCAGAGGTAGAGACAAATGTGGTTGAAAGGATAGTTAAGAAACAGCATCAAGAACTTTTTCTCCAGTTGCCACCTTTGTACGAGAAGGACTCAGAGTGTATGTCATTCCTCTTGTTCTGATGCATAGAGTGGTTTCATTCTTCTCATGCATATGGGTAGGGAGCAGGAAAGGCTCATGACTTTGATATATAGTTTTGGTAGTATATTTTCTTCATCCCTGGGGTTGTAACACTTCTTTGAATTTTAATACAGTCTCTGACCAAGCGCCTTTTAGTAAAGTAGGTTTGGAAGACAATGGATATTGATTCTTAGCTAGCTAAACCTACAACAATGTAAAAGATCACTGTGAATACAGTGTAAATGTGTACTGATAGCTAGAATTGACTATGCATTGTGAGATATTACTTAGGCATGAATTATTAATATACAAGTGGCATATATACACAATGAAATATTACTCAGCAATAAAAGAGACTAAAATCATGGCATTTGCAAGTAAATGGATGGAGTTGGATAATATGATGCTAAATGAAGTTAGACAATCTTCCAAAACCAAATGCCGAATGTTTTTTTCTGATATAAGGGGGCTGATTCATAGTGGGGTTGGGAGTGGGGAGCATAGGAGGAATTGATGAACTCTAGATAGGGCAAAGAGGTAGGAGGGAAAAGGAGGAAGCCTTGGGGTAAAAAAGATGGTGGAATGAGATGGTTATCATTACCCTAAGTACATGTATGAAGACACCAATGGTGTGAATATACTTTGTATATAACCAGAGATATGAAAAATTGTGCTCTATATGTGTAATGCATTCTGCTGTCATATAGAACAAATTAGAATAAAAAATATATTTTTTAAAAAAGAATCTTTAAAAAAAAGTGAATAAGTAAAATGTGCCATGCTCCTATTTTTAGGTTTCTTTTCAAGCCATATCCAAGTATAATAACTTTGCCTAATAGTTTTATTCAATTTCAATTTTTATTTCAGAATACCCCATAAATATGTTTTTATGTTTTTCTTAAAATCATTCGAATGGATGGATGTGTCTTTGTTTATTTAGATTTTTAAGAGTGTTAAGAGTGTTTCCAGTTTCACTTTCACATGCAGCTGTGCCTTCTTGCACTGTTGGGCACCTATAGCTCTCCTCCTGTCCTTTCGATTCCTGGATACTGGTGAGCAAGGAGCCCTGATTTGGGACTCTGATAGTCTCATAAAAGAGGAAATGGGGTCTGGTGATGTGGACAGTGGTGGCACATTTGCCTAGCATGTGTCAGGCTCTGAATTGAATACTCACTACCAACAAATAATGATAACAAAAACAATAATACAAGACAAGGCTGAAACAATTTCTCTGAGAAGTTTTGCTTAGAAATGGCTCACATTCTGCTCCTACCACCCAACTTGACTTGGCATAGCACTTCAGATTAGCCAAGCCTAAAGTCATCACAGCAGAAAGAAAAATCCATCTGGAAAGAGAGGGAGCAACTCATATGAACAATCACACAGTGGAGTACCACCTCTGCACTCTACTGGTTTTTCAAGATACAACCTATTACATTTTAAAACAGCACTTCATGCCCAGCTACAGGTTGGATTTTTTTTTTTTTTATAATTTGTCTTCTTTCCTTCCCCACTTCTCAGCTTCTTTGGCTAAAGAGTTTGAATAAATGATGTTATCATTTAATGCTTAATATTAATATTACATATCTCTTGTGAATTGTGCAGATACTGTCACTTAGTTAATAATCTGTGGAACTATGACAGGCTCAGATGCAATTCAGGAAAAAAAATGGTATTGCAAGAACTGTATTAGAGAACTATTAATTGTATAGCTAAATAGATATGAACACAAGCAAAACCATATTCAAAACGTGGTGGAGTTGGTGTTAACCCAGAAAGCACAGTTTAGATACTCATAGCAAATGGTGACCATGAAATTACGTAAAACTGATAATGAACTAATATCTTCAGGGCTGCATTTGCACTGTTCAAAAATCTTGCTGTATTTGATGAATAGTCAGAACTAAATTCCCCAATACCTGCAGGTGCTGAATGATACTATTCATTTCCTAAGCCTAAAGCATTTTCTTTCCACACACAGAAATCTTATCATTGGCAAGTATTTTCTGTAATATCACATGTTCTCAGTGTTTTGTGCAATTATTCTGTATTCAAAATGTATTATTTGTCAATATTGTCATATTCACAATCATAAGTTCAGTAGGAAAATAAACTGTAAAACACTATAATGAAGGCTTATGATTTTATTTATTACATTGACATTAAAAACAATCATTATAATTCCAATTCTTAAGATGAAAAATATTCTATAATTCTCTTATATTGCTGTTTTCAGATTCACTCCAGAATTCTTTGTTTCTGGTTTTGTGTTTATAGCCCCACCTATGCCATTTTCTACATGCATATATAAGTTTTATATCATTGTAATAATTGTATGGCTACCGTTTTTATTTTCATTTGGTTATAAATATTTCTGTTTTGTTATAATACTGATATTAACTTATAAGTCTCTTCTAACATTAATATATGATTTTAACGTTATTCAAAGCTACATAATATTGTAGCAGTCCAATTTACTTTGAATAGGATTATTCACAAACAATTTTGTTGTTAGAGATCTGTTTTAATTTCTACTATTTATTCACACACAATAATATGTATACTATATAATCATTATTTATATTCCTGTATAAGTTTTTCATCTCTATTTTTTCTTATTTGTAAAATATTCTGAAGGGAAATTTCCAGAAATGAGATTACTAGATTGCATATTTTATCACTCTTGAAATCTATGCCATGTCACTTTTCTAGGAGGGATGTGCCTGTTTTTAGTCATGAGTTATGTGTTTGAATGCATGCATTATTGTATTGTCTTCAATCTTAATTATCAAATGTTTGATTATGCAACAGATAGAAAAAAAGACAATAGAACTTTAATACTTTTGGGGTAGAACAGTGTTTTCTATTTACCAAAGTTGTTATTATTATTCTTATCGTTAGTGGTGGTAGCATAGATACAATGTTTGTCTCCTTACAGACATTTTATCTTTGGGGGACTTGTCATTCTGTCCTATATAAACCAATTATGTTAGAGTCTGGCATTAATTGTATAAAACTTCAGTCATTCTACATATTGAATATGTTTACCAGTTCATTGTTCTATAAGTCATAAATGAAAATTTATGAATCAAGAATTGTTCGATAAGTATAAATCTGTTAACCACTAATTGGTAGAGTGGATTCTGGGTTATCAGGGAGGTAACAACTACAGGAAGCAATTCCCACTCCTGGGACTGAAGCAGGGAACTCAGAAACTCAGGGAAGTACCGTGGACAGAGACTCAGTCTTCTGAGCAGGGGTGCTCAGAGCCCAAAGGTGGGTCTTTGAGCCAGTGACCCTGACCTTCCAAAAGTCACAGAAGTGAAAGTGCATCACTCTGGTGATGGTGACATCATGAGAACTACAAAAGGGTCAAGACTTTCTTGTTTCTTCTCCTTCTGTCACTGTCTCTCCCCCAGCCTCACAGTTCCTTCCAGTGCCCTCTCTTGGCACAACACAGCCAGGGTGAACTGGAGGCAGAGTGGGAATGAAAATTTCAGTGTTACAACCCCAAAGTCAACAAGAAGGTCAAGAGGAATGTGTTGGAGCTGAGAAGCAAAAATTTAAAGACTATGATAACATGTTTATTTGACCCTCTGTATCTACGGGTTCCACATCTGTGGTTTCAACCAATTGAGTATCAAAAATATTTGGAAACCATATGTCTGTATTGAACATGCAAAGATATTTTCTCATAATTATTCATTAAATAACATCGTATAACAATTATTTGCATAGAAATGCATGGCATTAGGTATTATAAGTAACCTAGAGCTGATTTAAAGTACACAGGAGGATGCACATAATTCTACACAAATACTACATCATTCTACACAAAGGTCTTAAGCCCTTTGTGTACTTTAAGTATCTGCAGGAGACCTGGAGCCAATCTCTCATGGAAATAGAAGCATGACTAAATTGTAAGAAATTGGGAGAATTATTTGAACACTGTTAAAGAAACAATTCTTTGACACTGTGAAAATGGTAAGAAGGCTTCCACAGTATCTCTTAATAGATGAGAAAGACTGGACAAGAACATACAAGAACAAGCAAGGATTGAGGCTTTACAGCAAATAAGCCAAGCCATGTGATCTATAGATGGAAAATGTTTTAGTTAGCTTTTGAATGGTGTGATCAAAAGACCCAACAAGAACAACATTGAGGAGGAAAAGTTAATTTCCAGCTCAAGGTTTCAGAGATCTCAGTGCATAGATGGTCAAATTCCTTGCACTCGGTACAAGTGAGGCAGCACAACATGGTGGAAGAGTGAGGTGAGGAAAGCAGCTAGGAGGTGGCAGCAGTAAGCAAAGAGCAAGCTCTGCTCACCAGGGACAAATTAAAAGGCATGCACTCAGTGACCTACTTCCTGCAGTCACACACTATCTGTCTTTAGTTATGGCTCAATTCATCCCTCTCAGGGGATTAATCCACTGATTAGGTTAACACTCTAATAATCCAATTATTTTACTTCTAAACTTTCTTGCATTTTCTCATGCATGAGCTTCTGGGAGATAGCTCATATTTAACCATAATAGAAAATCACTAAGAGGAGACATTGAAAGTAGGATTCTTTTCATTTCCCCCTTTGCTACTGGGGATTAAACCCAGGGATGCTAAACCACTAAGCTACAATCCCAGTCTGTCTGTCTATCTTTCTACTATCTATCTATCTATCTATCTATCTATCTATCTATCTATCATCTATCTATCTATCTATCTATCTATCTATCTATCTATCTATCTATCATCTGTCTATTGAATCAGGATGTTGCTAAGTAGTTTAGGGCCTCACTAAGTTGCTGAGACTGGCCTAGAACTTGCAATCTTCCTATCTCAACCTCCCAAAGCACTGGAATTCTAAGCTTTTGCCACTGTGGCTCAGCAGGAGGATTCTCACTGAACCAACCTGACAAGATTCTGGCTTAAGGCAGGTTAAGGACTTATACAGCAAAAGTGGGAAATAATGAATTTGATCAGATATCAAGAATGGAGAGCTTGTGTTGAATTGACTCAGCAGGATGCTTGCTAAAACAGGATTAGGCAGTCTAAAGGCAGGATGGCTTAGCTGAAAGGAGGCTGAGCTCAAAGATACCTGACTAAAGTTTGGTTAAGAAAGAATCTGGTTGAGGTAATTATTTAACATCAAAATATATCCCATATGCACTTTTTTATCCTCCAGGGAGGAGAAATATATAGTGTGCTTATTTATTATTTTATGTTTTTCTTTTTACTACAAAGGATTCAATGTTACCTATGTTAGTGGAAAATCACTGGGTATCTAGGTCTTTGTGAAATTTTGAATTTTTTTTTCAAGGATGAATTCTATATCCCTGCATAGATTTAAAAAATAAGTATTCTACAGGCACATTTGAACTTAATATATTGTTATATAGTCTAAAATATTGTTTTTTTTCCTACTCTGTATTCTGCCTATTGTTTTCTTTTGTCTTTTTTTATGAATTGAACTGATGACTTTTAGATATATGTGGTACCACATTTTGAACTGTGTAATAGGCACTGGGCTAAGTATATTCCTTATTATCATACACAATTTTTAAGGTTTTATATTTGGACTTTCTAAGAACCATGAATCACTGTTAAAATCATAATTTGCAAATTCTTAGAATTAAATAATTCTCTCTTATTGCCTCTAGACAGAAATATTAGTTTAACAAATTACTGAATAAATAAGAGGGAACTGTTTTATTATTCAATCCCTAACTACTGACTTTTTCTTTTACTTCTTATCCCTTAGCTTATGTACCCACATATTTGATTTAAATAGATGTTCTAGAGATACTACCAGGTTAGTAATGAGAGTTCTATGTTACATTTAAAGTTTTCACCGTGCTTTAATGAATTCTATTTTGGACTTTAGTGTTAGTTTAAATTGTTTTCTGTTAAAATATGACCACAAGAATGTCTATTCTTAGCTTCAAAGGTAAAGAGCTCAAAAGTTATCACTGTATCTTTTATAAGCATCAGTATGGGTAAACTAAAAGTCAATAATTTTCTTGAGCTCATTGGAAAACTAAGGTTACAGGGCAAACCACCAACCCCAAATCTGGTGTGACAGGTGAATAAAAGGAATCATAGTTGTAATTATCTTATTATGTAACAAAATATTGAGGTGGAAATTGATTAAGAAAAAGAAGCAGTAACTTAGAGTGGTTGCAAGAAAAAGAGAGAAATTTCTGGGGCTCCCAGACTGGAAGGAACACTATTTCATCGTTTTCACCTGTAGGAGCCCCATATGTTTTTCTAGTGAACAGTCCAGAAAAATCCTCCGTTTTCTGGATGTCGATGTGAAAAAATAATTTTGATATACTACCAGAGCATTCTCCATAATGAAGTCTAGCATTGCTTAAGACAGTGGAAAGAGGTTGGAGCCTCAATAACCTACAGCTGTCACAATCAAACATAATCCAACTCACATCCAGATTGATGTGAAATCCTCAACTAAAGACCTATTAGTCTCCCTTCTTATAATCTGATAAGTCACACCTGGCTTTCAACCAAAAATCACAAAAGTGCTAAAAGACCAGAAAAACCAGCCAAGGAGAAAAAGCAACCAGACTTAGATATGATGCAGAATTTGGAATAATCAAGCAGCCTATTTAAATCACTGTCATATTAAGGGATTTCATGAAAAATATAAACAACATGAAAAAAAAATGGATTGATAATGTAAGCATAGGCATGAAAACACTATGGATGTATCTAAAAGAAATGCTAAGCATTTTAAAAAGTACTGAAATAGACATAAGAAATCTTTTGATAAACTCATCAACAGCTTTGACAGAGTCAAAAAAAAAAAAAAAGGGTCTTTATCATAGGTCAGTTGAATCTTTCCAAACTGATCTGAAAGAGAAAAAAAATAGTCAAATTATAAAAACCAAATAGAATATCTAAGTCTGCATAACAATTTTAAGAGGTATAAAAATGAGATATTGGAATAGTAGAAGAAAAATATAAAAGAGCTAAAAAATTTGAAGTATATAATTTTTAAAAAATCAATGAATTATCAAACCACAAAGTCAAGAAGATCAGCAAGTACTGATTGAGGTAAATATGAGAAAATCCAAATCTAGACATATCTATTTTTTAAAATAAAAAAAAAATTTAGTTGTAGATAGACCTTTATTTTATTTACTTTTATGTGGTACTGAGAATCGAACCCAGTGCCTCGCACATGCCAAGCAAGTGCATTACCACTGAGCTACAGACCCAGCCCTAGATATATCTTATTGATTTATTTATCCATCTTTTTTCTTTGCTTAAGTTATAACTGACAATCAAAAATATTCCATTTTTATGATTTATGACATTGTTTTGACATACATATAAATTATAAAATATTTAAATTAATCCAATTAACTTATCCATTATCTCACATACTTACTTTTTTTGTGTGCAATAAGAAATCACAATACAACTATAATGCACCAAGAAAAAATGTGGAAAAAAGAACATGTAATATCTCTCTTATCCTCCTTTCCCAACACTATTTAATGAAAAAATTGTACTTTTCCAAACATGTGTTTTTGATGCTTTTATTGAAGATCAATGGAAGATCAGTGAATTGATTTATTTCTGTTTTCTCTATTCTGTCACATTGTTTTACTTGTTGGTTTAATGCCAAATAGCATGTTCTTTTGATTACTATAGCTTTATTATATTTTGAAGTCAAGTATTATGATTCTATCATCTTTCTTTTGTTTTTTCTCAATACTGCTTTGGATTTTAAGGATGTTGTGATTTATTATCATTTTAGAAATTTTTTGAACTTCTGTGAAAAATGTCATTAGAATACAGGTACAGATTGCATTGAGTATGCAGATCAGATTATATACACTATGGACATTTTGGCAATATTGATTTTTTCCAAACAAGAAATGAAATATTTACTTTTATTTGTATCATCTTGAATTCCATTCTGCAATGCTTTATAGCTTTCAATGTAAAAACTTTTCCCCTCCTTGGTTAAATTTGTTTTTAATTAGAGTTTTCTTTTCTCTTACATAGGTCATGTCTCAAGAACTCAGTAATGCTTGAAGCCACAGGTAATATGCAATTCAATATATACTAGGTTTGTCTATATACCTATGATAAAATTTTATTTATAAATTAGGCACAGTAAGATGTTAACAAAAATAACATAATAAAAATAGACCAATTATAACAATATACTGCAATAAGAGTTATGCAAATGTGGTCTCTGACCCTTTTTCTCAAAATCCCATTGTACTATACCAACCTTCTTTTAATGATGATGTGAGGTGATACAATGCCTGTAAGATAAGATAAATGACTAAGCATTTGTTTTACACTGTGGCCATAATTTTCACTCAGCTTTTAAAAAGAAGGAAATCTCACCATATGCTAAAAACAAGGATGAACTTGGAGGTCATTATGCTACGTGAAATAAGCTAGTCACAGAAAATGAATAATACATTATTCAATTTGCATAAGATACCTAAAATATTAAAATTCATCTAAATAAAGAAGAGAATCGTGTTTTGACAGTGTCTGGAAGGAGGAAGAAAATGGGAGTTACCATTTAGTGGACACAAAGTTTCATACAAGATGACAAGTTCTAGAGATGTGTTTTATAATATTGTTCCTATAATTAAGAATGCCAAATTATGCAAGTGAAAAAAATTTAAGAGCATATATGTCATGTTGGGGGTTCTTATTACAACTAAAAAAAAAGGAGTAGAAAAAATAAAGGTGAACAAAGTGAGCTTCCTTATTCTTTTATATGTTGGTTCTTTTTAGTTATATATGACAGTAGAATCCATTTTGATATAATAATAAAAGAATGGAATATATCTTTTGGATATACATGATGGAGGGATTCACTGTGTTGTATTCACCTACGTACATAGAAAAATTATGTCAGATTCATTCCACTGCCTTTCCTTTTCCTATCCTACCTCCCTTCCCTTTATTCCCCTTTATCTAATCTACTGAATTTCTATTCTTCCTCTCCCACCCCCCTTTTTTATTTTAAGATTTTTTTATTCTACTTTTTTTATTCTATGTCAGCAGAATGCATTACAATTCATATTACACATATAGAGCACAATTTTTCACATATCCGGTTGTACAAATATTCACATCATTTGTGTCTTCATACATGTACTTAGGATAATGATGTCCATCACATTCCACCATCTCTTTTACTCCCTTTTCCCTTCCCTTCCCCTTCCTCCCCTTTGACCTATCTAGAGTTTTTCTAATCTTCCCATGCTCCCCCTCTCAACCCTACCATGAATCAGCCTCCTATATCAAGAAAACATTCAGCATTTAGTTTTTTGGAATTGGCTAAGTTCACTTAGCATTATCTTCTCCAACTCCATCCATTTACCTGCAAATGCCATGATTTTATTCTCTTTTATTGCTGAGTAATATTCCATTGTGTGTTATCTTCCACATATCAGCAAAAACATTCAACCTTTGGCTTTTGGGGACTGCCTTGTTTCACCTGGCATGATAGTCTCCAGATCCATCCATTTACTTAAAAATGCAATAAAGTCATTCCTCTTCATGGCTGAATAATACTCCATTGTGTATACATACCATATTTTTAAAATTTATTCATCTATTTAAGGGCACCTAGGTTGGCTCCATATCTCAGCTATTGTGGTTTTACCTGCTATAAACATTGATGTGGCTGTGTCATTATAATGTCCTCATTTCAAGTCCTCATATATATGGAGGAGTGAGATAGTTTAGTCAAATGGTGGTTCCATTCCTGTTTTTTGAGGAATCTCCATAATGCTTTCCAGAATGGTTGCACACATTTGCAGTCCCACCAGCAATGTATGAGTTTATTATTTCCCCCACATCCTTGCCAACATTTATGGTTACTTTTAATCTTGATAATTGCCATTCTGACCGGAATAAGATGAAATCTCAGAGTAGTTTTAATTTGCATTTCTCTAATTGCTAGAGATGTTGAACACATGTTCATACGTTTGTAGACTATTCATATTTCTTGTGAAGTGTCTATTTAGTACCTTTGCCCATTTATTGATGGGATTATCTATCTATCTATGTATCTATCTATCTATATTTATTTATTTTGTGTTAAGTTTTTTAAGTTCTTTTTATATCTTGGAAATTAACACACTATCTGAGGCATGGGTTGCAAAGATTTTCTCCCATTCTGGAGGCTCTCTCTTCATGATCTTGATTGCTTCCTTTGTTGTGAAGAAACTTTTTAGTTTGATGTTATTCCATTTATTGATTCTTGATTTTACTTCTTGTGCTTTAGGAGTCTTGTTAAGGAAGTCAGTTCCTGAGCCAATATGTTGGAGTGTTTAGAGCTACGTTTTCTTCTAGTATGTGCACAGTTTCTGGTGTGATTCCTTTGACTATTATGGGCCTCTTATTTTTTCCAAAGGAATGTCATGACTTCTTTTTATATTTGTATGAAGAACGTGATTGTAATTTTGATGGTAATTAATTGAACCTGTGTAGTAGTTCTCGTGGTCCATTTTGATAATATTAATTCTGTTTCTCCAAAAAAAATGGTCTTCCTCAATTTTTTTTTCTTTAGTGTTCTGTAGTTTTGATTGTAGAGATCCTTCACCTCCTTTGTTAGATTTTTCCCAAGTATTTTATTTTATTGAGGCTATTTTAATTGGGATGGTTTTCTTAATTTCTCTTTTAACTGATTCGTCATTGGAGTATTGGAATTCAATAGCTTTCTGGGTGTTAATTTTGTACCCTGCTATTTTGATGAATTCATTATGAGTCCTGAAAATTTTCTGGTGGAGGTTTTTGGTTTTCTGAATACAGATACATGCTGCCTGCAAACAGAGATAATTTTGAGTTCTTCTTTTTCGATTTGTGTCCCTTTAATTTTTTTCTTTTGCCTAATTTCTACGGCTAGAGTTTTAAGGAAAATGTTGAGTAGAAGTAGTAAAAGTAGGAATTCCTCTCTTGCTCATGTTTTTAGTGGGAATGTTTTCAGTTCTTCTCTGTTTAGAATGATATTAGCTTGGGTTTTTTCTATATAGCCTGCACAGTGTTGAGGCCCTATTTTTTCTAGTGTTTTAAACATGAATGGATGCCATGTTTTGTCAAATGCTTTCTCTGCATCTACTGAAATAATCATGTGATTCTTGTCTTTAGGTGTGTGTGTGTGTATGTGTGTGTGTGATAAATTACTGTTGTTAATTTTTGAATGTTGAGCCATACTTGCATTCTGGGATAAAACCTACTTGATCATGGTGCACACTCTTTTTAATGTGTTTTTAAAATAATATTTGCCAACATTTTATTAAGTAATTTTGTCCTCTTACAACTACCTTCCTATTGTCTCAGAGATTTTGATGTTATGTGTCTGTTATCATTTACCTCTAAGAATTTTTTTTTATTTCACCCCTGATTTTGGCTGAAATCCATTCATCATTCAATAGTGAATTCTTCAGTCCACGGGTGTTATAATTAGTCATTATTTTTATCTTATCACTGATTTCTAATTTTGTTCCATTATGAGCTAATACAATTCAGGGTACTATCTTGATTTATTTATTTAATTTTGTATTTGCTGAGAGTTGCTTTGTGGCCTAAGATGTGGTTTGTGGTTTATTTTAGGAAATGTTCCATGTGCTGCTCATTCCTTGATGGGTGAAATCATCTATATACGTCTCTTTAGTCTAAAGTATTAATTGTATTTTTCAGTTCTATAAGTCTTTTATTAAGTTTTTGTTTGGAACATCTATCTAGTGATGAGGAGGAATGTTAAAGTCACCCATTATTATTGTGTTGTGGTCTGTTTGCTTCTTGATATTAAGAAAGATTTGTTGATGTATTTAGATGCTCCACTGTTTTATGTATAAATATCATCATTTTATTTCTTGTTGTATGATTCACTTAAGCAGTGTGGAATAATCTTCTTTGTCTCTTACAACTAACTTTGGCTTGAAGTCCACTTTATCTGATATTAAAATAGAAACCCCTGCTTGTTTACAAGATCCATATGAAAAATATGGTTCCCCTCCCCCATCCTTTTATCTTCAGTCAGTGGATGTCTTTGCTTATGAGGTGAGTCTCTTTGAGACAGCGTATTGTTGGGTATTGTTTTTTAATCCAATCTACCAGCCTAGGACTTTTGATTGATGAGTTTAGTTTATTTACATTCAATGTTCTTTTTGATAGAAGATTTTATTTCCTGTCATTCTGATTTATTTCTAGTTTGTAAGTTGAATTAGATTCTCCTTTGACTGTTTTTGTAGTGTAGTGCAGTTTTTCTCTCTGTTTGTTTTTATTTTTATTTTCCTATTTGTGGAATACTGTATTGAGCATGTTTTGTAGTGTGGGCTTTCTAGTTGTAAATTCTTTTGACTTTTTTTGTTTATCATAGAAGATTTTATTTTGTCTTCAATTCTGAAGCTTACCGTTTCTGGATATAGTATTTGTTGTTGGCATCCATTTTATTTCAGATTTTGGTATGTGTTATTCCAGGACCTCCTAGCTTTTAGGATCTGGGTTGAAAACTTGGCTGAGATCTGAATTGGTTTACCTCTAAATGTAACCAGTTGGTTTTCTCTGGCAACTTTCAAAATTCTATCTTTATTCTGCATGTTAGGCATTTTCATAATAATGTGCCTTGGTGTGGGTCTATTGTAATTTTGTATATTTGGGATCCTGGGTACCTCATATGTTTGATTTTCCATAGCAGCCTTGAGATTTGTGAAATTTTCTGATACTATTTTGTTGCAGATGTTGTGAATTTCTTTAGGGTATATTTCAGAGCCTTCATCAACCCTGATAAATCTTAGATTTATCCTTTTAATGTTATCCCGTATTTCTTAAAGATTCTGTCCAGAAACTTTTAACATCTTTCTCCATGATCTAATTTATTTTCAAGTGTCTATACATTGCCTTTATTGCCTGAAATTCTATATTCCAAGTGGACTAGTCTGTTGGTGATTTTTTGTATTCAGTTTTTATTTTGTTTTTATTGATTTCTTCATTTCAAGGATTTCCAATTAATTCATTTTTAGAATCTCTATTTTCTTATTGTGGTTATATTTCAGTTCTTGTATTTTTTCTCTGATTTCACTCATTACATTATCTTTACCTCATAGTTTAGTTTAACATTGAACTTTCAAAATTTACACATCTCCTCCACTGTGGTATAAAAATATAAAATACTTCATGACTTTGAATGCCATCCTACCATGTGCAGAGGCCATGCTAATCTTCTCTGTATTCTTTCAATTTTATTTTATGTCCTTTTGAAGAGAGCATTTTTTCTTAATCTAGTTGATAATTCTTCATTCAAAGAAATAAAAATAGAATGTATTTGTTGATTTTTTTTGAATAGATATGTTAAATTAGTAACAGCAGTAGTATAGGGGATGGGGTGAAAGATTGGAACACTCCTTACTACATGGAGTAATACAGTGTTATTTGAAAGATGACTGGGACTATTTACAAATATGTATTGCAAACTCTAGGACAATCACTGTAAATAATTTTTTAAAACAGATGTTAAGAAGGGAGACAAACTTGAGTTAAAATTCTCCAGTAAAGTCAGAGAAGGTAGAAAAAAAGAGGGAAAAATGAAACAAACAATAATATAAGGTGGCAGAAAACAGTTATAAACATGGTAGAGATTAAACTGAATACCTCAAAAATCACTGAAAAATGAATGATCCAGATATAACAATTAAATTACAGAAATTGTTATAGTGATAATAAAACATGATCCAAACCTGAGTTGTCTATGAAATTCTTCTGTAATTTTAAAAACACAAAGAAATGGAAAATAGTCAACTGATTTTATGAAAAACCATTTAATAGGGGAAAGAATCATCTTTTTAACATGCAGTGTTGGAATAGAATAGAAACATGAATAATAATGAGGCTGGATTCTTGAAATAAAGTTTTAAATATAAGACTAAGGCTTTGAAACTCTTAGAGTGGTGAATCTTCATGGCATTGGATTTAGCAATGTATTCTTAGATATGACACAAAAACACAAATAAAAAAAATACTGGACTAAAATTTTTGCTTCAAAAACCATTATGAAAAACCTGAAATGGAAAAAGTATAGAATGACAGAAAATCATTAAATATATCTGAGAGATAACCTACATCTTCTATATTCAAAAATACAAACAAGTCCTGAAACTCAATAAAAAGACAAGTATCTCAATTTTTTAAATGGAAAAAACACCTAAGCCAGCATTTATTCAAAAGAAAAAGTTTCAATGGCCAGCAAGCACATGATAAGATCTTTAACTCATTAACCATCAGGAAAATGCAAATCGACCAAAACTTCAAAGCACACTTTAAACCAACTATGAAGGATAGAAAAAAAAATATCAAATAATAATAAGAGTTGATGTAAAGAGGGAAAATTTGGAATTCTTATTTACTGCTGGTGAAACTATAAAATGAAGCAATTACTTTGCAAATCAGTCTTTCAGTTTCTCATACAATTTAACATAGAGCCACCATATAAACCAACAATTTCACTCTCCATTATTTACCTAAGGAAAAATTAAAATATGTGTCTCACACAATAATTTGTACACAAAAAGTTAGAGCAGCATTTATTATAATTGCCAAAATGTGGAAAGAGCCTAAAAGTTTATCAACTGATAAATAAAAATATGTAGTGTATCTCTACAATGGTATATTATTTGGTCCTAAAAAGAGATGAAACAGTATTTCATGCAAAAAAAAAAAAAAAAACCAAAAAACAAAACAAAAAAGCAGGATAATCCTTAAAATATCACATTAAGTAAAGAATCCAATGATAAAAGATCTCATATTATATGATTCCATTTATATGAACTGACCAAAATAATTATACCTACAGTGACAGAAAATGCATAAATGGTTGCTTAGGATTTGGGGCAATAAGTGGATGGATAGTGATAATGGAAAGATATGAAATTTTTTTTGAAGATTTTGAAATATTTAAAAATCATGGGTGGTGCCGTTTGCATTTATCTATGCATATTTTAAAAACATTGAATAGTATATTTCAGTAAAGCTGTTAAAAAATGAGAGATGAAGTTATACTATGCTGACATCAATGAAAATAAAGCTAAAGGATAATCCAAATAATTTCAGATAAACACATTTCTAAGCAAAAAATAATTATTAGAGATAAAGAAGAGGGCCTTACAAAATGATGACATTCTCCAAAAATATGTAATGATTATTAAAACAATCACATCTAACCATAGTGGATCAAAATACATGATGAAACTGGAGAGAGAGAGAGAGAGAGAGAGAGAGAAACAGCAGTGAGAAAATCAGTAAGGACACAGTTGTAAACATACCATCCGACAACTAGATCAAATTGACATTGACATTTATGAAATGCATCATCCAACAATAACAGAACATAGATTCTTATGAAGATCACATAGAATTATTTACCAAGGTGGATTATGTGGTAGACCACAAGCACACTTTAATCAATTTAAAAATAGAAATTCTACAGAGAATTTATCAGACTATTATGAAATTAAATTAGTAATTCAAAACAGAAAGATGGAAAATCTTAAAACATATGGAGATTAAGAAAGCACACTAAATTAATAACATAGAAACCAAAGATGTGTCAAGACAATTTAAAAATTACTTGGAATTTAAAAAATGAAAGTACAACTAATCAAACTTTCACAATTGAAAAAAAGTATTGCTTAAGAGGGAAATTTATTGCATGAAATTCATAAAAAGTACTGAAAATCAATAATCTAAGCTACATTTTAGGAAACTAGGGAAACAAATATAAGACAAATCTATAAAAAGCAGAAGAAAGGAATTAAAGTTAGTGGAGAAACCAAAGAATATGAAACCAAGAGAAAATATCAACAACAACAAAATCTTGCTTATATGAAAGGATCAATAAAATTCAAACCTTTAGTCAAATTAACTAAGAAAAAAAGAGAAATTTAAATTGTTAATAAAATTAAAAGAGGAGGTATCATTGCTGATCTCATAGATACTAAAAGAATAATAAAGAAATATTATAAACAAATTTATACTCAAATATTTGAAACAAATAAGATTATTTTTTGAAATTTACAAACTACTAAAAGTCACCAAAGAAGAAGTAGATAATAGGAATAGGCCTATATCTATTAAGGAAGTTGAATCAATCACTAATAACCTTAGGCTAAGGTTGTGGCTCAGTGGTAGAACGCTCGCCTAGCACATGTGAGGCCCTGGGTTCAATCCTCAGTACCACATAAAAATACATAAAATAAAGGTATTGTGTATGTGTACAAATAAAGAATCAATTTTTTAAAAATCACTAATAACCTTTAAAAAAGAAAGCACTAGACACAGATAGTTTCATTGTGACTCTATCAAACATTTAAGGGGGAAAAAAAACAGTACCAATTCTCTATTACTCCCATAAAATAGAAGCAGAAGGATCCCTTCTAACTTATTCTATGAGGTCAGCACTACTACAAACCAAAGCCAAGATACAGGCATCACAAGCATTTTAATCAGTTTTTAATTCCCTTAACCAAAATACCCCCAAAGAATAATTTGGATGAAGAAAAGCTTAATTTTGAGCTCACGGTTTTTCAGAGGTTCAGTCCATGGTTGACAAATTCTATTGCTCAGGGCCTGAGGTGAGGCAGAACATCATGGTGGAAGATTCTGGCAGAGGAATGGTGCTCAGTTCATGGAAGTCAGAAAGCAGAGATCGAGCTCCAATGGCATAAAATAAAAACTATATAGGCACTCCCCTCAACCACCTTCTTCTTTCAGTCACACCCTATCTGCATACAGTTGTCACCACATTAATACAGCAGTCCTTTAAATTATTAATCTATCAATGAATCCACTCTTAAGTTACAACTCTTATGATCTCATCATTTCACCTCTGAATATTGTCTCACACATGATCTTTGGGGAGACATCTTTTTATCCCTCATATACAAACCATTACAACATGAAAGGAAAATATCAGAACCATATCTCAAGGCAAAAATACTCAATAAAATATTACTAAACCTAACAATGTGTGAAGCAGTTTACAAACCATGGCCAAATAAGGTTTATTTTAATATGCAAGACCAATTTAACATTTTCAAAAAAAATCTACCACATTAACAGGCTAATGAAAAAAAATACAAGCATGTAAACTGAATCGAAGAATTCAATTAATTTATGAGTGAAAATTCTCGGCAAAGTAGTACTAGAGAGAAAGATTTTCAACTTGATAAAGAACATATAAAAAGACAATTGCTAGCATCATATTTGATGGAGATAAATAAAATGCAACCCATATTAGACTGAGAGCAATTCAAGGAGGTCCCCTTTCACTACTCAGCCCCATATTAGAAGCATTAGCTACTGCAATGCAATAAGGAAAACATAGAAAGCATACAAATTGGAAAGGCAGAAATAAGAATGTTTTCACTCACAAATGACATGAATGTCTACTTTAAAAATTAATCAAAACTTTCAGGAACTAATAATAGAGTTTATTAAGGTCACAGGACACAGGCTAATGTGAAAACATCAATTATTTTTCTGTATGCCAGCATTGAATGATTGGCATTGCAATTTAAAAATACAGCAATATTTATATTCAGACTCCCAAAATGCAATCATTGGCTTAAATCTAACAAACTATCTGTATGTTTTACATTTAGAACTCTAATTAAAGAAATCAAAGACAAAAAAAAAAGAAAAAGAAATCAAAGACAGTCTAAATAAGTAGACATTCTGTGTGTATAGTTTAGAAAATTTCATATTCTTAATGTATCATTTTTCCCCAAAATATATCCTCAGAGTCAGTTTAATTCCAATGAAAGTTTCTTAAGGTGTGCTATAGACATTGTTGAAATGACTCTCAAGTTTATGCAGAATGGCAAAGTTCCAGAAAAGTCAACATAAACTGAAATGGGACATTGTAAGAGAACAGACACTAGCACTAGTTAGGATAAAGCTACATGAGTTAAGGCAGCTAGAAACCAGCAAAGGTGTAGGCACATAAATGGATAGACCAGAAAAAGAAACAAAGTGGCCATGCAAACATAAACACACACAATCCTGGTGGTACATTAAAGGAACAAAGGCTCCCGATGACCAGACAAGGAACAATGTCATCATTATGAAAATATATAAATCATACTGGATTGTAACTAAGGCATAAAATAGACTATGAGACTACATTAGTATAAGTAAGTGATTAAATCAAGAAATACATGGAGTATAGGCACATCTTCCATGCAGAAGAATTCTAAATCATGAAAACAGAGGCTCATCCCTCAAAGACTGGAATACAGTTTCCTACCCCTTAGCTACAGACTGTGAAAGTGACATCCCATACATGGTGGAGGAGTGCTTCTCACCTCATTGTGGTTGAGAAGGAGAGAGAGAGAGAGAGAGAGAGAGAGAGAGAGAGAGAGAGAGAGAGAGAGAGAGAGAGAGAGAGAGACTGCAGGGTAGATGCACCCTTCTTCCAGGGCAAGACCCCAGGGACGGAACTCCTCCAATCATTTCCACCTGCTGACAGTCACCATCCAGTCAGTCCATTCAAATTAGAGTGGATTGATTAGATTACAGCTCTCATAATCCAAAAATTCCACCTCCAAACATGTTTGCATGAACACAGGAGCATTGGGAGAACACTTCAAATTCAAACCATAACAGAAAGTAAGAACTCAGAATTCTTTGCGTAGAAAAATAAATGTGATGATGCATCCAGTTTACTTTTCCAGAATCAATGATACTTAGATTCCCCAGAAAAATCACGACCCCTGTGGCTGATCCTTTGTATATTTAATGTGCACGGGAGCCATTGTTTTTTCTTCACAGCATCATTAAAACTAGGTCATGCTCTGCAGCATTTCAAGAAGTCAAATCATCACATAGGTGAAAAACAACTCTGCAACAGTTGACAGAAATCCCATTGATAATTATTCACAACTTTCCTCTCTTGTTTAAGGCCCTTTTTAAATCCTACAGAGCTATTTCAGTGTGACTATGGGTGCCACTTCGGATGATTGTGTAATATTTTCACTGTAACTCTCAGAAAAACAAGCAAACAAATGAATACTAAATCTAAAGTCTTCTAGGTTGTGCTGAGGCTGAGTTCTGAGACAAGTCTTTTTCCATTTGAGATTGTTCTTGACTGGATGTCTATGGTGCCCCCAAATTAATAGAAAACCTAACCATCAATGCAATGGAGTTGAGGCCATTGGTAGGTGGGTAAGTCCTGAGGGTTGGCCCTGTCCTACCCTAATTTGCTTAGGGCCTCACTAAATTGCTGAGGCTGTCCTCAAATTTGCAATCCTCCTGCCTCAGCCCCCCAAGTCACTTGGATTACAGGTGTGTGCCACCGTACCCAGCTAAGCTGCCTGTTATGGTTTAGATGTGGTGTGTCCCAAAAGCTCACATGTGAGATAGTACAAGGAGAAGAAACAATCAGATTACAGCCTTAACCCAATTAGTGAATTAACTTCTGATGGGATTAACTGAGTGGTAACTAGAGGCAGATGGAGTGTGCCTGGAGGAAGTGGTTTATGGGGTATATATTTTGTATCTGGAGAGTTGAATCTCTCTCTCTGCATCCTGATTATCCTGTGAGCTGCTTCCATCTGCTACACTCTTCCACCATGATATTCAGCTTCACTTTGAACCCTGAGAAATGGAGCTGGCTGTGTATGGATGGAGACCTTGGAAAACCGTGAGCCCTTAAGTAAGCTTTTCCTTCTCTACAGTTGTGCTGGTCAGGCCTTTTATTTACAACAGCAGACAATCTGGCTAAAACACTGCCAAGGTCTTGATCTTCAACTTCCAGACTCCAGCACTGTGAGAAATACTTGTGCATTGTTGATAAGGCATAGTTGATAGAATTTTGTTGCAGCAGGTTAAGTGGACTAAGACAGCACTCTAAACTCAATAGGGATTGTGCAGATGTTGTTTTGTTTGTTATTGCAGCAAAATTATGTAAGATTTTTTTCTTCATATAAAACAAAAATAACAATGCCAAACACTTTGGGTAGAGTGAAACCTAAATGTATTCACCTCACTAGAGTTACAGTAGAGATTCAATGAGTAAAGTTCTGATCTCAGATTTTCTGATTAAGGAAGGTTCTGCCTTCCTTTATTTCACAGTATTTATTGATAACTGCAATTGGCTATTTATTTGTTTATTACTCTCTTTTCAACTAGACTACATTTTAAGAGCTCTGAAATTATGTTGTTCTGATATATGCCTGGTATACCTGGAAACCAGAACATTTCAAGTACTTAGTACAGGCTCATTATTTTCTAAGTGAATAAGTTTATTCTCCTTTAAGCTTCCTTATGGGTCTTAAATTTACAATGATTTTTAAGAAGCACAACTTAGATGAACAATGATATACATTTTTATACTGACTGAATGATTTCTGGTGTCTTCTATTGGGTTCTGACAGCAGTAGAGGGGTAAAGTTTTACATAAAAATTAAAACCAAGACCTGAATGCAAAGAATCGGGAGCAAAAGAAAAACAATATCCCCACCTGTATTTGATAATGGAATGAATTTTAGACTTCGACAGAGGAGACATGAATAGAATTAGTGCCCTTGATTGGGTCAGAGTGATGCTCCTAGTGTGGGCATATGATAGGATCCAAACTTAAAATATGGTGGATGCACTATTGTGAACAGGTGAAACCTGCCTGACCATCTGATTAGAAGTTGAAATGAAAATATTTAGGGAAATATACTATGTAGATGAGGTAGATTCAAATTATTAATAATCAGATATTTATAATCAAAATAGGATTAACTATGAGGTCAATACAGCTTGATCTTCTGTTATGCAAGACCCTTTCAGGGCCTCAGGACTGGTTCTAGTCATTTTTTTTTTTTAAAAATAGATTATGTGTTTTTATAGAGAGCAAAAATCTATATATTTTTTTTTCTTTTACTACTCCCCAAAGCTTAACTCTTTATGCCCATCTTACCCTCATCCATTTATTCAAAACTGCTGGATCATTCAGGGAATTCTAGACACAGGGTGCCTAGCATCACTATCACAAGGGAGATGTGAGAGCATCCTGTGGTGTGAGCTAATGGTCTCTGGGTTTGGAATCTTCACTTTGGTTCTGTGTTTTCAACAATCGCCATCTTGTGAGGCACACAGTCAGGATATTGAGGATAATTTTTTGTTTGTGCACACACCAAAAGTTTGAAAAACAAACACTTGATTTATAGGCAGGTCTCTGGGCAGAGAAAAAACCCTGAAAGGTCTAGACTAGACAGAGAAATGAAAAATTGTGAATTGATTTCTTCAAAAAGTTTTTTTTTTTTTTCAAATTTAAGGGCTTCTGTTTGCTAAACTTGTTAGGTATAAAGTCAGGAATTTTAGTTCTTATAATAATACAGAGCTCAAAAGTTTTTGAGTTTTTATTTTGTGTGAGAAACAATGATGATCACATTTAAACATCAAAATGAAAAAATGGATCATGGGCCTAAATATAAGAGAGAAAACTATAAACTATTAGAGGAAACATGGGGATACTTCTTTATGACCTTGGATTTGTTAATGGATTCTCAGATTTAACAACAAAACCAAAAGCAACTAAAGAGGAATTGATAAATTAGATGTCATTAAAATTGAAATCT
The DNA here is from genome assembly GCF_045843805.1 of Urocitellus parryii. Taxonomy (NCBI): domain Eukaryota; kingdom Metazoa; phylum Chordata; class Mammalia; order Rodentia; family Sciuridae; genus Urocitellus; species Urocitellus parryii. Next base: position 104,464,139 of record NC_135533.1, read on the forward strand.
TTTTCTGTAAATCAGGGGACATTACTGAGAAAATACAAAGACAATCTAAACAGTGGAAGAAAATGTTAGCAAATCACAAATCAGGTAATGTTTTAAAATACATAATGAATTCTTATAACTCAATTACAAAAAGAAAATTCGATTTTCAAAATAGAGAATTGTCTTGAATATACATTTCTCAACAGAAAATATACAAATATATAATAAGCACATAAAAATATTCAACTTTGCTGGTCACTAAGCAAATTGAAACTGCAGAGATAAAATTTCACAAATACTTGAGAGTGTAGATAAAAAAAAAATACTGAACAAGTTTTGGAAAGGATATAAAGAAATAGGGAGTCATACATGGCTCCTAGGGGTGTAAAATGGTACAAATGCTATGGAAAAATTTGGTAGTTTTTCTAAAAGTTAAGTACAGAATTGCTACATGATACTGTATGTGGAGAGCCTAGACAGATATTGGGGTCTCTTAGGACCTCATGGCTTTGGCATGCCTGGTACCTGGGAATGTTTCTGTGCAAGGGCACAGGATGCTTAGGTGCTGTGGTAAAATTCTGCATGAGGAGGAGGCTCTGTGCAAGAGTTCTATTAGCTTTGACCTTGATCTCAGGCACATAGCTACAGAGAATAAAATAATTGTCTTGCTAGACAATCAAAATGTTTCACCAGCTCTGCTACTCATGAGCCTGCCAGCTTAACAATAACTTTAAACAAAGGACTTTCTTTAGCATTACACAAAGCTCCTAACACTGCACACTGAAACTGTGGATTGCAACTGGAATAGCTACACAGGTGTTTCTAGTTTCTGTAACTTTCCTGAATATAAAGAATAATATTTGCATAAACTTTAACCTGATAATGAGACATATATAAATAATGATTGCTGGCTTAATTCTTTAGATCTGCTTCTCCATCAGAGAGCAGCACTCCACCTGTTTCTAGCTATTGAACTTCAAAATCTGTGTGTGTGAGTCTTTATTTTCTAGTCCCCCATTGCCCCTTATCAGAACCCACAAGTTTGACCATGCTGGTCATGGCAACTATAATTCCAATCCTAGATACATATCTGAAATAAATACAAACATATCAGTTTTCTATACCCACTGATACACTCATATGTAGTTTATAGCAGCATTATTCATAGTAGATAAAAAGTGAAGTAGCCCAGATGTCCAGAAAAGGAAGAATTGATAAAGAAACCACATTATGTACATGTAATAAAATATTATTCAGCCATAAAAATGAATAAAATACTGATTAAAATCTATAATTTGGATGAACCTTGAAAACTGTATGTAAAGTAAAAATATCCAGCACAAGTTTACTTATTGTATGATTTATTCCATATGAAATATCTCAAACAGATAAAGTCAGAGGAAAAAAAATTATCATTGCCAGGGGGTTGTAAGAAGGAGAAATAGGAGTAGTTATTTAAATGGTATAGATGATTCTGGGGTGATGAAAAAGTTTGAAACTTAAAAGAAGTAGTGATTTACAACACTGTGAATGCACTAACTGTGATTTAATTGGGATCTTTGAAATGGTTAATCATAGGAAATGCAAACTTCACTTCAATCAAAAAAGTAATCATTGTATTTCAGTATACAAACATCCTTAAATATGAAGGAAACATAGTTATCTCAACAGAAGTGGAATAATAATTTAGCAAAATCCAACATCCATTCTTGGAAGACTCAACAAAATAGTGAGAGGAGGGAATTCCTTCAACTTCAAAATATGCATCTATACAAGTCATTTTTAAGTCTAAAAGACTGAATATTTCCCCTTTATGATCAGGAAAAAATTACAAACTCTCTACACTTGGCATAAATGGATCAGCAATTGACAATGGAATGCAGGAGATGTACTCACCCCCTGCAAGCAAAAGAGCCAGGTTTATACACCATGACACCATGGACATGCCACGTCCATGAAGGCCTGCCTTTTGATCAGCACAACAGCAACCATTAAGCAGGAACTTTCCAGGTGGTGAAAAACAGGGTCAACACTTTTGAGAGAGGGAATAAAAGCACTGGGAGCAGAAATGGGGCCTACATAACATTTCATTCAAGACCTCTCATCTGAGATAGTGAACCTAAAGAACAACGCAAGTTCAATAACATAACTTTTCTACTGAACTTCTACTTACCATACCCTCTCCTCTTTACTAGGAGTTAGTGTCCACACATCAGATAAAAAAACCTGACTTTGGCTTTTGGGGATTGGCTTATTTCAATTAGCAGGATAGTCTCCAGATCCATCCATTTACTGGCAAATTTCATAAAGTCATTCTTGTTTATGGCTCATACTTAGCTATTGTGAATTGAACTACCATAAACATTGATATGGCTGCATCACTGTAGTATGATGATGTTAAATTCTTTGGATAGATACTGAGGAGTGGGATTGCTGGATCAAATGGTGGTTCCTTTCCAAGGTGTTTTTTTGTTTTTTTTTTTTTTTAGAAATCTCCATACTGTTTTCCAGAGTGGTTACACCAATTTGCAGTTCCACCAGCAATGTATGAATGTAACTTTTCCACCACATCCTTGCCAACATTTACTGTTTTTTGTATTGTTGATAATTGCTATCCTCACTAGAGTTAGATGAAATCTCAGTATAGTTTTAACTTGCATTTCTCTTATACCTAGAGATGTGGAATATTTTCATATATATTTGTTGAATACTCATATTTATTTTTCTGTGAAGTATCTGTTCAGTTCCTTTGACCATTTATTCCATGGGTTATTTGGTTTCTTTGATGTTGAGATTTTTGAGTTCTTTATGTGTCCTGAAAATTAACGCTCCATGTGAGGTGCAGATGGCAAAGATTTTTTTTCCCCAATTTTGTAGGCTCTCTCTTTATGCTCGATTGTTTCTTTGTTGTGAAGAAACTTTTTAGTTTGCTACCACTATATTTATTGATTCTTGATTTTACTTCTCATGCTTTAAGAGTCTTGTTGAGGCATTTGACTCCTAAGCTGATATGTTGAAGTTTGAGACCTACATGGGATTGCTGGTCTAATACTTAGATCCTTGATCCACTTTGAGCGGAGTTTTGTGCAGGGTGAGAGGGGATTTCCAGCTTTCTGAGCACCATTTGTTGAAGATGCAATCATTTCTCCAATGTATATTTTGATGTTTTTGTCTAGTATGAGGTTAAATATTTTTTGTGGGTTTGTCTCTATGTCTTCTATTCTGTTCCATTGGTCTTCATGACTTTTTTGGTGCCAATATCATGCTGTTTGGAAAATTAAGAGGCCTAGACTATCCAAAGCAATCCTTAGCAAGGAAATCAAAGCAGGAGGCACCACCATATCAGACCTTAAATTATCAGAGCTACCATATCAGATTATTAGATGATATCAATATCAGAGCCACCACCTGCCATGAAGTCTAAACTTTGCAAACCAAGTATATTTTTTCTCTATTTACAATTCTATATCAGTTTATCATCCATTTCCACCATAAAACTCTACCTACATTGCAAAACTCTGTAAGTTCAGACCCATATTTTACACACAAAATTTGTTACTATATCTCTGTAGTATAATTTAAGGTCTGATGTTGTGGTGCCTCCTGCTTTCATTTTCTTGCTAAGGGTTGTTTTGGCTAGTCTAGGCCTCTTAATTTTCCAAGTAATGATCGCTTTTCCTGTTTCTATGAAGACCATCATTGGAATTTTGATAGGAATTGCATTGATTCTACACATCACTTTTGATAGAATAGCCATTTTGACAATATTAGTTCTGCCTATCCAAAAACATGGGAGGTCTTTGCATATTCTAAGGTCTTCCTCAGTTGTTTTTCTTTATTTAGTGCACTGAAATGTTTATTCCTCCACCTCTTTTGTAAGATTGATTTCCAAGTATTTTTTGAGTGTATTGTGAATGAAATGGTTTTCCTCATTTCTCTTTTAGCTGATTTGTCATTGGAGTTTAGGAACACAATTTATGATTGTAAATTTTGTTTACTGCTACTTTACTGAATTCATTTATGAGTTCTAGAATTTTTCTGGTAGAGTGTTTTGGATCTTCTGAACATAGGATCACGTTGTCAGCAAGCAGAAATAATTTTAACGGGGATAGGAAAAGGAAAGACAATGGAATGAATCTGACATAATTTTCCTGTGTACATATAAAAATATGCCACAGTGAATCCTATAATCATGTACATCACAGGAATGGGATCCTAACTAGATTCAGATATATTCCATGCTTTTATAATTACATTAAAATGTCATGTATAACTAAAAAGAATCAATCCATCAATAAATATTACATAACTTTATGATTATAAACTGTAAGCCTACCCATGCAAGACAGGGATAATATAAGAAGAGAGAAAAATCAGCAATTAGCATTGTTCAAACTACCTTAATAGGCATAAATATTCTGATGTGGGATTAGAATTCCTGATATATGCAATGACATAATCTGTCTTTGGATGCTCTTCCCTTTGGGAAACTCACAGAATGGAAGTTATTCTGGAGAAAGAATTAAATATTTCTATATCCCCTGGAAAATATCCTTTCAAAATCACCTATCATAGTACCACCCTCTTATTAATAATTATGATGCTTTTTAGATTCCTTGTTATCCAGTTCCAATTTGAATGGACATTACCTCTGGCTACAGTATCTCACAGATGAAAAAACAGACAAAACTACTGGTTTCTCTTTAAAGAAGCCTGCTGCATTACCAGTTTATATTTGACTGAAATGCCTGTTCTACTTGCCAATGTTAAATATGTTGCTGCCAGCACTTAATTCAAGAGCCACCACCTGCCATGAAGTCTCAATTTTGTAACCCAAGTATAATTTTCTCTATTTATAATTCTATATCAGTTTATCATCCATTTCCACCACAAAACTCTATCTACATTGCAAAACCCTATAAGTTCAGACCCATACTTTAGTCACAAAATTGCCTACTGCTGCAGATGGTGCTTGATGAACCCTCATGTGCATGAATGAATGAATGAATAGGAAGGGTTGAAGAAGTGGTCTAAGGAGGGGAGTCATTTTAAATGGTAAAAGGGAGTTCTTTTAAATGGTAAAAATAATGAACCCCAATAGTGACCCAAAACTTTCAGATCTAGGATGTAAAAGAATTGTATTAGAAATCTCACCACCACAGCCTCTTCAAAGAATAGCCCATATTTTTCAACAAATCTAATGATAGTCTGATTCCTCTTCCTAAGAGAGTTACAAAATAAAAAGTGAAATATCATCTAATTTAATATTTGATGCAAATCCAATGATGCATAATCTACTCATTTCTTAGCTCCAAACAGTTTATTTGTGTTTGTAATCACATCTGCTCTGCACTTTCAAAAGAGAATAGAGCATTGCCAATTATGTTAATATTTTAGTGCTCAAAGCAGAGGACAGATCTTACTTGCTAAATACTGTATCAGTTATGAATTCATTCAGAACCCTCTATCCTTAAATTAGTAACAGCATTTAAACACGACTATGTTTGGGCTTCTCCAATATTCCTTTCATTGCACCTGTGGTAGTTCAGTATCACCAAAGTTCTTCCTTGGTTTCACTTGACCTGTGTTGCCAACCATCAAAGGAAGGAAACTACCTAAAAATTGACTTATTCCATCTCTTTGCATGATACCTATTGGGAAAAAACAATAGCTAATATATTCTGAATATTTCTTATGTACCATGCTTTTAAAATATATTTTATGTACATTATCTGAGTATGCATTCCCAAGGAGTAGATTCAATTATGGCCTGAAATATGTTTCAGCACAATTTATATCTTCATGTTCAAATCCCCAGAATTTCAGAATGTGGCTGTATTTGGTGATAGGGTCCTTAAAGTGGTAATAAAGTTAAAATAAGTCTCTGAGCATATGATCTAATCCAATATGAAGGACTATCTTACAAGAAGAGAAGATGGTACACAGAGACACCAAGAATAACACTGCACAGAGAGAAAGCCATGAGAAAAATCAGGAAGAGGGCCTATCTGGAAACCAAGGAGAAAGGCCTCTGGGGAAATCTGGCACTTTATTCTTGGAAATCCAGATCCAGAACTATGAGAAAATAAATCTGTATTCCTTGAGCCACCTAGTCTGTGGTATTTTGTTATAATAGCCCTAGAAAACTAACATGGATGCTATTATTGTCTCAGTTTTACAGAGGAGAAATAGAATCTTGAATAGGTCATAGTCCAGTATGTGGTAAAGCTAGTATTAAGACCACCGTCTGAGTTCAGAGGCTGTGCTGTTGGACACTTTTCAATTAGTCCCTTTCTTACCTTAGGATAAGACCATTTTGCACTGGATTTAGACATCAGATTGTACCTGGCATTGTGTTGAGAACTTTGTATGCTTTATCAAACCAAGTTGCTGATATGCTTAATAATTTTCTGAAACACTGCCAGTTGTGTTTCTTGCTTCTGAAGACTTTGTCCTGCACTTTTCCTCTAGTTCTCCTAGATGGACTCATTTCTCCTTTCATTCTTCTCTTGTCCCTTACCTTGTGTCTATGAAAAAGTCAGTATTGCCAAAATTCTCCAGTAGTATATCACTGTAATTTTTCTTGACCTTTTCAAATCAAGTCCCAGTCTTTTGAAAATCAGGCATCCAGGGACACTTTCCCATTCATATTGTTCTGACCCCCTCATGGGTTTCTGACTGTTCCCAAGTGTGAAAGCCAGCTCACTGCCTTCTGTTTCCACCAGAACAATGTTCTGTATGCTGCATCCATTTTCAATACTTATGTCCCTAGACACATGGTTTGTTCACATCCTTCACTTCTAATCACTGTGAAGCCAGTTTTGTCTTCACTCTTGGACAATTCCCATGTTTTCTTAATGTTTCAAAGATCAGGCTTTTCTTTTGTCCCCTGACCCTCTTTCTTACACCTGGGGTAATGTGATAATCAGTTTTAAATTAGCACAGGTGGGATCGGTCCAGGCGGTACATGAGAAGAAACAAGGTGTGATCTAGGAGTAGGATATGGAAATAATGTGCAGGTGAAAGTTATTGCATTTCAAAATGCCCAGAATCTTAGAAGACTGAAATTTGTTGAAGTGTTCACATGGTTATGGAAGTTGGTCAATATCTGCTGTGCGAGGGATGTGTCACCCCAAAGCCCTTGTGTTAAAGGCTGGATTGCCATCCTATGGTGCTATAGGGAGGTGGTAGAATCTCTAAGAGGTGGGGGGTCTAATGGGAGGAAGCTGGGTTCCTAGGAGCATGTATTTGAAGGACAATTGAGACCATGGGCCCCTTTCTCTCTCTCTTTCACATCTCTACCACCTTGAGGTGAAGCAGCCTCCTAGGCCACACGCTTTTGCCATGATGTGCTGTCTTGACATAGGCCCATAGGAAAGGGACTCAGACAACCAGCTTCTGAAACTCCTAAAACTGTGCGCCAAAATAAGCCTTTTCACTTTATAAGTTAACTATATGAGAAATTTTGTCATAGAGACATAAATCTAACTAATGTAGTATCGGACAGAATAAAATACAGGTGAGGTTGCAAAGAACCATATCTTTCCTACTAAGAAGAAAAAATATTATTTTTCTAGAAAGTTTCATATAAATTTACAAGAATAGTGAGTATGTGATAGATAACTTATTTTGTTTTTCTTCTCTCCTGTGCAAAAATCTATGCAAAATGTCTTTCTATTTTATTTTAAATATAAAGGCTTAAAAAATAGTCCATAAATAAATGGAATACCCAACAGCCTACTGCTTCAATTCTCTACTCTTATGAAAACCTAACTGACACTTTTCTTCTTTCCTCAGGGTCTTTGCACTTGGTCTTCCCTCTACCTTCCACACTCTTTGTTCAATCACTGCATGCACATTTCTCTTCCCTCTAACTTTGCACAAATATAATTTCCTCTGTATGGTCTTTGCTGATTACCCTGATTAAACTTGCAACTCCCTGCCCCCAAAAAATCCTTTTCCTTTTTCAGGTTATGTCTTCAAAGCAATTGTCATTCTATCATGCTATATAATTTGTCTATTTGCCTTATTGTTTGCTTTTTTCTGCAACTTTCAGCTTCTGACTTGTGCGTGTATGTGTGTGTGTGTGTGTGTGTGTGTGTGTGTTGTTGTTGTTGTTGCTGCTGCTGCTGCTGCTATTGCTCTTTGATATATCATCAGTGCTTAGGAAAGTGCCTGGCACATACTAAGTACTCATTATTTGCTTACGAGTGGAATGACTAAATAGGGTAGGGGAAATATTTACATATGCATCTTTTTGCTCTAAATCTAATAAATTATTATTTATTATAAAGTTTATATATAAAACTTGCTTTTTAGCATCAGAAAGGTCCTTATACTTTTTAGTCTTAAAAATTAAACAGATTTTACCATTACTGATTAAATCATTGTGATGATTTTAGTGATTGGCCTGTGTCGTCCTATGAAGGATGCATTTGCTATAGTCAATACTAAAGACTTTTGAAATATTTCTGAGCCATGCTGCATAGATTCCACAATTCTATGAATACTACCAATGAAAACAAACTAGCATACATATATGAACATAGTATCAAATCTGTGAAAGGGAATTTTAAAAGCAGAAAAAAAGAAAACAGTGCAAAATTGTAAGTACCCATAAACTACAACCATCCCTCAATATTGCCATTTTAGTATATGTGCACACACATCTACATAATTGCAAGTGTGCTATTTGTTCACATAATTCTCAGTTTTTCTCCTACCTTCTCTAGAACTCTTTCCAACACCCTGAATTTGTCTTGGGGCTAATGTGTCTTCAGGGAATGGTAGCTGCTGGCCAGGAGTCATCAGTGATCATGATGAATTCTAAAGACCTAAAGACAATTCCAAAACTGAGAAATGACATCTATCTCTCAAAAATTCTTGATGTTTACTTCTAGGAATCTATTATTAAATTTTCATTCATATGTAATTGGGGTCACATTGTTCATGCTGTTTGTAACCTATTTCTTTCATATAATAATAACCGTGAACATTTTCATATCCAGTTCATTTTCCTACTTATCACCTACATACCATTTATCACCTGCACCAATAGAGTTATTAAAAAGACTGCCACAACCAGAGTTACAAAATAATCAATCTGGATGCTAAATGAAATCTAAAAGACATATTTTCTCTCCTTTATCTGTGGTAAATACCATTATCTCTCCCACTAGCCCTCCAAATGTGATTTATGTTCTTAAAGAATTTCTATCCAGTAAAGAAAAATGATGCTTCACCTTTCACTCTCAGTTTTTCATAATGGATGTTTCTAACAGCATATCACATATCACAAAAAGCATGCCTTTTTCTGATCACTAGATGACAACCAATGGAACTGTTTACTCTTACCAACTTTCTGCCATGGCTCTCCCTGCACAGAGACCATGTGATCCTGGAAAAAATGTTGTTAAAACTTTTACAATTGAGTTTAGGCAATGATATTTTTTCTCACTCTTAATTGCAAATTTAGTTGATATTAAAAGCTTCTTGTAATTACAAATTGAAACCATCAGACATCATTTCACATTTGTTTTGTTTGGGAAACACTAATTATTCTTACATATGAGATGTGGGAAAAGATGTAAAGCAAGATGAACTCTATTTACAGAGTGCCCATGGGAGAGAAACTTGTTGGGTATTATCTTTTAAAGTTTAAAATGTACATAGCCAAATATGCAACTATCCCAAGCATTAGGATACTACCATACAGGAATACTTAGGTATTTACACCTGGATAAAAGTAGAAGAAATTTGATTGTAGCACATACAATGGAAAAAATAAAAAGATAATAAGGCAAAGCAAAGTTACTGTTTCAATCAGCTTTTTGGCCACTGTGACTTAAAGATCCAACCAGAACAACTGTAGAGGAGGAAGGTTTATTTGAGGGTTCATGGATGGCAGAAGAGTATAGCAGAGGGAAGCAGCTCACATGGTGATCAAGAAGCAGAGAGAGAGAGAGAGAGAGAGAGAGAGAGAGAGAGAGAGAGAGAGAGACCCCTTGCCAGATACAAATATATATCCCAGAGCCATGCCCTAAATCCCTCCTCCTCCAGCCACATCCTACTACTTCAGTTACCACTCAGTTAATTCCTATCAGAGAATTCATTGACTGATTGGGTTAAGACCCTCACAACCCAATCATTTCTCCCCTAAACCTCCTTGCATTGTCTCACATGTGAGCTTCTGGGGAACACCTCCCATCCAAACCATAACAGATGCATTGACACCAAGCATAGTTGAATAAACTGGAATATCCTTTCAATGGAATGCCACAGAGCAGAGAAAATGAATTCTGCCTGAAACAGAGCTGAGGATAAATCTCAGAAACCTCTGTTGAGTGGAGGAAGTCATATACACATACACAGATTCCTGGAAGGTTTGAGTGCCTTGCCCACTTACATGAGATAAATACAAATTGAAGCAAGGCCACAGATATAAAAGTACTTTGCTTAACCAATATACTCACCTGACTGGTCCAATAAGAATAAAAGGAAAGAAAGAAAAGAAACCTAAGAGTAGTGTAAGGATAAAATGAGAGACGAGGAAGCAGAGTAAAGTAGTGTTTTCTCTTCTCAGAAGCTTGACTGTGGAGGGCAAGAAACAGAGTAGTGACTGGGAATGAGAAGTGAGAGAGTTTTGTCCATGGAAGAAACATGTAAAGGTACATATACTGAACTTCAAGGTCCAGTGGGAGGAAGTGGTTTGAGAATGCCAGAAAAATGAGGTGGACTCATTGGGTGTAGTTCTGAGGAGACAGGTGGATGGCAAGGAAAAGCAGCTGTGAGGCTGAAGCAAGTGGGAAAGTATATACGTCTGGGGGCAGAAGTTAGAATGAGGGCTGATGGACAAAGGCACTTTGTTAACTTAGTTTGTATGTAAGGTGGGCATTCAAATGGTAAAAATTTCAAATGATACTCCATGCATTGTGATAAAATATTAACTATAATTCCTGTTCAATACCATGGAGTCTCCCTCCCTGAACTATTGCTGCTGTCTTTTCTGCTATTTGTTTGCATAATCACTAAACATCTTATATCACTATTCCTTGTTACAAGAATATTAGTTATTGTCTACGCACTTCCAGTATGGGAGACAATGATTCAATTAGTTGTTATCTGTGCACTTTCTATGGAAGATAACAATACAGTGTTCATAAGCCAATCTCACACAGTTCCCTTCTATTACATTTCTGTTGCAATTTTTAAAACACTACTTAACATTTAATTTATATAACAATATAATTATGATTTTTGATGATTCCTAAAGCTTATGTATAAGCTGCCTTTAAATTCAAACTTTCTTGACCTCACATTCAATATGTTTGAAATTTTTGTGCTAAGATTGCTTAAGTTATGATTTTACCTGATACATAAAAACTGTAATTTTGCTTTCTTTATTATCTTAAATTTTCCAAAAGGCTCTTGCTTTGAAATATTAGAAACAATGTGGCCATGCACATAAAGGTCAACAAGACATCCTGAGTGCAACCTGACGCCTTCTTCCATATTCTCCTCAAATTTATTTTATCGCCTTGACCTTTTCTCGCAGCCCCAGCTGAATGATGCTCTTGGCTTGTGGAATACATTTTGCACTGATGTTATGCTTTCTTGAAGAATGAACCTGTTCTTATGTCAGTACAAATACCAACTTAACATCACAGTGATTCTGGAGGGAGTTGGGATTATGAGTTTATTTATCAAATAATGAGTATTGCTCATTAGTCTGGGACTGATTTATTTGAGGGAAGAGGATGTGTAAGAACTTAGGTGGTAATAGCACACAACGGCATAGTATAACTGTAGCATCACTGAGAGGAATTACAGACCTTCCATGGAACCCACTGCTCTCTTAACAAAATCAACCCAAATACAATCTCAAATACTCAGCAAAAGCTGTGTTAATGCCCCACATGAATTAAACAAAGACAGAAAACCATGGCTACCCAGTAGGAATGTGAGATGCAATAAGAGAAAGGATTCAGAATCTTTTGGAACCTTTGTTTTTCTGTCAAGAATGCACTCTCTTAAATAGTAGTATCATCACTCTTATGGCATCAGGGTGGCTGTGAAGCTGGTTTCAATTCCAACATATTTACCAAGGGAACCCTGAGAAACTTCCACAAACTCTCTGTGAGTCCTGATCTCTAACAAGTAGAAAATAATAACTTCCCAATGAGGTTGTTGATGTAATTTGGCACCTATTGTGAAGAACACCATTATTTTGCAGTTATGAGCCTTTTATATCTAAAGTAACAACTATAATACCACCTTCTCAGATCATGAATCCCTGATATTTCAAACTAAATAAAACCCCAATCACTCTTTTACTTATAGGAAGTTATTATTCTCTTCAAAGCTCATTTACCTAAAATTATTTCATCCTTTTCTTTGCTCAGCTGTTGTTATCTTCTCCTCCTACTAGAATTTGCTTTCCATAGTGCCAAGAATTTTATCTGTTTTCTTCTTCAATTTAATTCTACTACCTAAAACTCTTTCCAGCATAGAGCTATGCTTGATGGATATACGGCAAATTGCAAAATGATTAAATGATAAGACAGAAATAGTTTGATGTGGAGACTCAGGGGAAAACTGCACACTTTGCACAACTAGCTCAAACAATTCCAATCTTTTAAGGATTCATACAGCAAAAGGTGGAAATGACATATTACAAGAGAAAATTAAAGGAACAAACCTAGAAATGAGTGATTAGCTCTTGATTTTGAGAATTTGTCTTCAGGTATATTATCTTGCTGCTTGTATTTTCTGTTGGGTTTTTGGAATTTAATAATCTATCTCATTAACAAGGCAGCAAAGTTTATAATGATTTGAGTTCTTAGCATTTGAAAGAGTATGTTTTCTGTCATAAAATATTTTATCTAATTATCCAGTTATATATGTATGAAAAGCTAAGTTACAGAAATTCTATAATTGCCAAGAATATTCTAATATTTTTACTTAAATACAAGTCCCTCAAGAAACTCTTTCATAAGTCAATGACTTGTAAAGCTTCTTTTTAAAGTAAGAAAGTATGCAACTATCTGCTCAACAGGGACAAAATATAAAACCCAAAGGCATGTCCCCAGTGACCTACCTCCTCCAACCACACCCCAATGACCCGCAATTACTACCCAGTTAATGCCTATCAGAGGATTAATCTACTGATTAGGTTACACCTCTCATAATCTGATCATTTCACCTCTGAATATCTTTGCATTATCCAACACATAAGTTTTTGGGGGACACCTCATATCTAAACCATAACACTGAGGATTGCAGAAATCACAGAGTCATGCATGATTGCCAAAGAGTCACTGCTCTTTTGTATGGGGTGCAACAGACCTGGCTCAGGAGTCCTTGGGCTGTCTAATCATTTTCTAGCAGTGTCCAAATCCTGGGCGAAGACCACTGTTACAATGACTACCGTACAAATAAACTAGAATTAGGGAAATCCATGAGCTTGACATCAGGGTGGCAGTGAAGCTAATTTCTACTCCAGTCTTTTCACCTGAGCAACTTCCACAAACTCTCTGCATTTTAGGGTCCTCATCTTTAAAAAAATAGAAAACAATAATTTCCTAGGAGGATTACTGACAGAATTTGGCATCTATTAGATTCTCTAAATCATGATCATTCCAAAACCTAGTGCTAAACAGTTCTACGATTTATATTAAAAAGGTCATGGAAACACATAAAAAATTGAAGATGTTTAAAATTAACAAGACTTTATCATTCATTGTTTAATTAACAATTTTCCTATTTAATTGTATTTAACATGATGTAAAAGGTTTGATTTTTTTCCCCATCAGTTAAATTACCACTGTGCTATCCCAGAAAAGTGTGCAGAAATCTATTTTATCCTGTTTTTTTTTTTCTTTGAGAGATGTCAAGATGTAAAATTTACTTTGGAGGGAAAAAATATCAAATATCTACATGTATCCATCACAAGTTTTTTTTTTTTTTTAACTCCCTATACTATTTATATCTCTTGTTAGTTGTATTTTTATCCAATTTTGGTCTTAAGATTCTTTCATGTGTGCAAGAAATAGAAACAATTTTTCAATTGTACAAAGATAATATCTTTGCTTTTGTTTCTTCCACATCAAATTAACTTATTTAATAAAAGTTCCTAATACAAGATGATTTTGTTACTTATACTCCTCATGTTGTACCTTTGATCTCCAGATTATACATACTGCATATCTTCTACTATGTATTTATTGACTTACATCTCCCCATTCCCCCATTTCCTACCAATTGTTTGTTCTTAGTCTGTGTATATTCACCCTTTTTTTTGGTAAAATTTCACATATAATTGACATCCTATTTTTTGTTGTTTTGTTTTTTTGTTTGTTTTGTTATGTCTAGCTTATTTCATTCAGCAGATCAATGAAATTTTAACTCCATGCATCTTTATTTGCCACTGCTATAAGTATTTCATCATCAATAAAGTCATAATGAGAGGATCTTTTAACAGAGGTGAGTTCTAGGTACGCTAGCAGTGCTGACGTGTGTTCTGATGCCAGGTTCTGATTTAGATATTGATATATAATTTTAGAGCATCTTTCTAGTGTCTTGGGTTAGGACAGATATTAACAGTACTAACACATAAATACAATCAAACACTAATGTTGATATTAAATACTAACAATGATGTCAAATTGAAAATTTGTAACACATAATAGAAGAAAATGCAAAGACAAGGCACTAAAAATTTGTGAATTTTACTATATTTTATATTTTACATATTTAGTACATATTTCATAGTAAAAAAGTATAAGTTTAGAAAGTGCTATAAAATTTCTAGATTTTTATTCACTCGGGTATATGGAGAAAATATGATTGAAATAAAAAACCAGACATATTCCCAAATATAGTAAGACATTTTAACACACATCTTCCCATAACTAATGAATCAAGGACATAGAAAGTTTTTAAAGATATGTTCAATGAATTTGATTTAATTTACATGCTAAACTACTTGAAGATATTTACACTTTCCAAAATGAAAGTTAATCCTGAATCAGAGTGCTATTAAGCTAGAAATTTTTGATTAAATTAACATTGAAAGATTAGTATGAGAAATTGAGAAATACAATTGTAATGACCTACGTGTCAAAGAAGTCAGTAGAAATTAGAAAATATTTGAATGATAATGAAAGTGATAAAAATGAAATATGTGGGCCTCATTAAGCCATGATTACAGGGACAATTTTGATCAGAAGCATATATATTATGCAAGATAAAGTCTGAAGACCTATTCTCTATGTTCTTAAGAAGAAATAATCAAAAAAACATATAATGAACACAATGGAAGAAAAAGGAAAGAACTAATCTAATAGCAAGTAAACGATGAAAGAGAAAATAACTACATGTATAAATTGAGAAAAGAAAAGAGAGAGAGGATACATTATCAACACCGCAACTGATAAAAGGGACGTCATTAGAATCTGACAGATAAAAGGAGACAAATGTGAAAAAATCATCTACTGCTAAATTCGAAAGTTTAAAGACTAAAATAAATTTTATCAAATTCTTGTATAAGTTCATCATAATTTTGATACAATATACTGACAAGGACATTTGGGAAAAACAAATCACAAGGTATCTTATTTGTGGATATAAATTTAAAAAAATTGTACAGAAATTTTTACGAATTGTATATAGCCATCTATAAATATAAACTTAATTTTAATTTTGAATTTATATATAGAAGTTTATATATATATATTTAATTTTGAATATATATACATAAATTCAAATATATATATATATATATATATATTATTGTAGATTGACACAATGCCTTTATTTTGTTTATTTATTTATTTTTATGTGGTTCTGAAAATCACATGTATGAGGAAGGCACTCTAGCACTGAGACACAACTCCAGCCCCCGAAATTAAATATATATTTTTTAAAAAATTAGAGGGCATTCAAGATGGTGGGCTAGAGGAGGGCTGCATTCTGTGTGGCTCTATGACCTGGGATTCAACTAGTACAAATACTGTTTCTCTGCAAGTGGTTAGAGGACCACTGACAGCTGCTCTGTATAAGAATCAATGCTTCTGTGCTCAGATAGGACTCCTGGCCACCCATCCACTCAGGAATTCTGGCCACCACTCCCATATGGTCCCCCATCTACCAACATGGGGCTCTCCCAGTCGCCTCCATCATGGGACACTACCATCATTGCCATAGTCCCCTATACATGGTAGCCTGCACCTGGGGGCACCACACAGGGTCTGGAGACAGCTGCCAGCCACAGCACTGCATGCCACAGGGCTGCATCTCTGAACATGCCACTGCCTGCCATGCCTGGCCCCACCTGATCTGACCTGACTCAACACCTGATCACTAAAAGCAGCTACCTCCATCCTGGGGCACCTTTGTTGCCATCTTTAGTTGAGGCAACCTCCAGCTTGGAACACTGGCTTGGGCTTAGAAGCAATATCAATGTACCTTTAGTCTCCAACTCCCCACTCTCTCTGACAGCTGCTAACCCAACATAGTGCTCTGGTTACATGGCTGGTCTGTAGCTTTCAAAGCCTGGCTTTAAACTGCCCAATACAAAACAGCTTTCTGTGGTGGGTGCACAGCCCCCAGAGCATAGCCCACAAGACCTCCAGAGAAAAAGGTTACTGAGTGGAAAGTAATAAGGGAGGGAGTAAGTGAAATTCAGTTTAGAGACCAGGAATTATGAGGTTTACAAGTGATATAAGGAAGTAAGACCAGGCACCCACATTACATAAGCAGGACCAAAGAAGATCCTTGGGGTGTAGTCTCCCATCAGGGACTGACAAGTGATATATGCCACCTCCAGGAGCTCCGCCCCCAAGACCAACCCTCCCACACTAATAATCTTCACCACCCTGAGGATGGAGATACCAGCAAACAACAGGCAACCCCACCTATTGAATAAGAAGGGAAGCAGGAAAGATACTGATATACAGCAAAAACAATCTTTGAATATCTTCCTTTGAGATTCATATATTCTCTCTCTCTCTCTCTCTCTCTCTCTCTCTCTCTCTCTCTCTCTCTCTCTCTCCAGCCCTCACATCCCCAACATTTCTGAAACCTAGTGCTTTTCATGAATTAGGCTACTGAGGACTGGGATAAATAAATAGTATATTACAGTTGTGTTGTATATTCATTTATCTCCTATTTTTACATTTTTATTTTTCTTAATATTTATGTTTGTTTGTTGTACACACTCTATTGTCTTCCCACTTACTTGTTTCCCCAAAATCACTTTATCTCTCTTCTTCTGCTACTAACCATTTTTTTAAGTTTCCTTTATGCTTTCTAAGATCTAATAACTCTATATCCTCACCTCTTACCCCCTCAGCATCTCATCCAACACCTCACCCCTGGTTCTTTGTCCACCATCAGAAACTATAGACCCTTTTGCAAACCTACTGTTTATATTGTAGATAACAATTGAACTCGCCATTTCTGTATATTGTGACAAAACCATAAATGTCTTAATAGCAGCTATTTAGTTTAAGGTTGTATATTGTTTGTATTGGGATCTGTTAATATTATTCTCCCCCTTAAAGGAGAGATATTGGAATCTTGCTGGGACACTATAAGCCTTAGGGTAAAAACTGTAATGCCTCAGATCTGCAGTGACAGAAGGGAAGACACATGAACAAAATGAAAAAAGCAAAGAAAGAAAGTGCACCAAACAAATTAAGATAACACATTATTAGAATCCATGGCCAGCACAACAGAAGAAATTTCAGAGGAATTCAAGATGTACATAATTTAAATGTTCTATGAATTAAAGGATTATCTAAGAGAGCAAATACAAGCACCAAAGATCATTTTGATAAGGTGCTACATGAACAAATACAGGAAATAAAAGATTATTTCAATCAGGAGATAGAGGTTCTGAAAAAAATCCAAACAGAAATCATTAAAATGAAAGAAACAATATACCAAATTAAACATTCAATAGAAAGCACCACCAACAGAGATCACTTGGAAGACAGCACCTCAGACAATGAAGACAAAATATATAATCTTGAAAACAATGTTCACTGTGTGCAATAAAGATGGTAAGAAACCATGAGTGGAACATTCAAGAAATATGGGATAACATAAAAAGACCAATTTTAAGAATTATTGGGATAGAGAAAGGCATAAAGTTATAAACCAAAGGAACAAACAATATATTCAATTAAACAAAATCAGAAAAATTTTCAAGCATGAAGAATGAATTGGAAAATCAAATACAAGAGGCTTGCAGGATACCAAATGTACAAAATCACAACAGATCCACACTAAGACACATTATAATGAAAATGCTTTGTATACAAAATGAGGAGAGAATCTTAAAAGACACAGAGAAAGAAATCAAATTACATATAGGGGGAAAACCATTAGAATCCTGCAGATTTTTCAACCCAGCCTATGAAAGCTAGAAGATCATGAAACAACATATTTCAAGCTGTGAAAGAAAATAGATGCCAACCAAGAATCTTATATCCAGCAAAATTAAGCTTTAGTTTTGATGACGAAATAAAAAGATTCCATGACAAAAAAAAAAAATTAAAAGAATTTACAACTAGAAATCCTGCACTATGGAACATCCTCAGCAAAATATTCCCTGAGTAATATTCCATTGTGGATAAATGCCATATTTTTTTATTGATTCATCCATTGAAGGTCATCTAGGTTGGCTCCACAGTCTAGCTACTGTGAAATGTGCTGCTATAAACATTGATGTGGGTGTGTCCCTGTAGTATGCTGTTTTTAGGTCCTTTGGGTATAGTCTGAGAAGAGGAATAGCTTAGAGCAGATTATGCTAAGTGAAGTTAGCCAATCCCACCAAAAAAAAAAAAAAAAAAAAAAAAACAAATGCCGAATGTCTTCTCTAATATAAGGGGGATGACTCAAAATGGGGTAGGGAGGAAGAGCATGATAGGGAAGAGGGATGGGAGGGCAAGAGAGGGAGAGGGGAATTGCATGGATGGTGGTAGGAGATCCTCATCATTATACAAAATACATGTATGAAGATGTGAATTTGGTGTCAACATATCTTGCATACAGAGATATGATAAATTGTGGTATAAAAGTGTATTAAGAATTATAAGGCAATAATAATAATAATAATAATAAAACTCATGTTTAAAAAATTAAAAAAATATTCCCTGAGGAGGAAATTAAAAACAACAATGAAACTCAGCAAAGGGAGGTATTACACTAAAGGAAAAACCAATCAAAGGATAAACTAAGTTCAAGTTAAATACCAAAAATAAACAAAAATGACCAGGAATACAATTCATGTCTCAAAAATAACCCTGAATATTAATAGCATAAACTCATCAATCAAAAGACATAGACTGGGATATAGGATTAAAAAAAAAAAAAGACCTAACAATAAGCTGCCTCAAAGAAACTAACCTCATAGGAAAAGACATACACATACACAGGGTAAAATCATACTATCCACCTGGACTGTGGGGTTTCGAACCTCATACCAAATAAAGTAGACTTTACATGAAAGTTAATCAAAAGGGATAAGGAAGGATATTTCATTCTGCCTACAGGAACCAAAAACCAACAACACATAACACTTATAAGTATATATGCCCCAAACAACAGAGCATCTACATTCATCAAACAATCTTTTTTCAAATTTAAGAGTCAAAGGGATCACAACACAATAATTCTGGGTCACTTTAACACACCTCTTTCATCACTGGATAGATCTTCCCAAAATAAGCTAAACAAAAAAACTCTAGAACTCAATAATACAATCAATAACTTAGACTTAACTGACATATATAATATAGAATATTTCATCCATCAATGAGTGAATATACTTTCTTCTCAGTAGCACATGAATCCTTCTCTAAAACAGACCATATGTTATGCCACAAAACAACTCTTAGCAAATATAAAAATGTACAGATACTAACCGGCTTTCAATAAGATCATAATGGAATGAATAGAAATCAATGATAAAATAAGAAATAGAAGCTACTTCAATACCTGGAGACTAAATAATATGCTATTGAATGAAAAAAATAGGTTGCAAAAAAAAACATTAAGGAGGAGATTAAAAAAATTCTTGGAGGTTAATGAGAACACTGATACAATACATTGAAATCTCTGGGACACTAGGAAGGAAGTTTTAAGAGGAAAGTTCATTGCATGGAGTTCATTCCTTAAAAGAAGAAAAAATAAACAAATAAATGACCTAACATTACATCTCAAAGTTCTAGAAAAAGAAAAACAAATCAATCCAAAAGTAGCAGAAGACAGGAAATAATTAAAATCAGAGATGAAATCAAAACAAATGAAACAACTGAAAAAAAATCGACAAAACAAAAAGTTGGTTGTTCAAAAAAATAAATAAAATTGATAAACCCTTAGCCATGCTGATGAAGACAGGAGAGAGATAACTCAAGTTACTAACATTTGTGATGAAAAAGAAAATATTATGATAGACAGAAATACAGAAGATTGTTAGAAATTATGTTGAAAATTTGGACTCCAATAAAATAGAAAATATCAAAGGCATTGACAAATTTCTATAGTCATATGATTTGCCCAAATAAATCAAGATGATACAAGTTAAACAGATCAATTTCAAGCAATGAAATAGAAGACACCATCAGAAGCCTTCCAATAAAGAAAAGTCCAGGATCAGATGCATGCACAGCTGAGTTCTACAAGACAATAAAGCAGAATTAATACCAATACTCCTCGAATTATTTCATGAAATGGAAAAGGAGGTAACACATCCAAACTCATTCTATGAGGCCTATATCACCCCTATTGGAGAACCAGCCAAAGAAACATCAAAAAAAAAAAAAAAAGAAGAAAACTTCAAATAAATATCTCTAATGAACATACATGCAAAAATTCTCAATAAAATTCTTGCAAATCAAATAAAAAACCATATCAAAAGGATAGTGCACCATGATCAATGGGGGTTCATCCCAGGGATGCAAGTTTGGTTCAATATATGGAAATCAATAAATATAATTTATCACATTAATGGACTTAAAGATAGAAATTATATGAACATCTCAATAGATGCAGAAAAAGCATTCAACAAAATATAGCACCTCCTCATATTCAAAACACTAGAAAAACTAGGAATAACAGCCACATATCTCAACATTATAAAAGCTATCTATGCTAAGCCCCAGGCCAACATTATTCTAAATGGAGAAAAATTGAATGTATTCCCTCTAAAAACTGGAACAAGATGGGATGCCTTTTTTCACCATTTCTATTTAACATGTTCTTGAAACTCTAGCCAGAGCAATTAGAGAGAGGAAAAAAATTAAAGGGATACAAATAGGAAAAGAAGAATTCAAACTATCACTATTTGCTGACAATATGATTCTATACCTAGAAGTTCCAAAAAATTCCACCAGAAAACTTCTGGAACAAATAAATGAATTCAGCAAATTAGCAGGATATAAAATCAACACCCATAAATCAAAGGCATTTCTGTACATCAGTGACAAATCCTCTGAAAGAGAAACCAGGAAAACTACCCCATTACAATAGCCTCAAAACAAACACAAAAACAAAAACAAAAACAAACCTTAGGAAGCAACTTAACGAAAGAGGTGAAAGACCTCTACAATAAAAACTACAAAATGCTAAAGAAAGAAATTTAAAAAGCCTTAGAAGATGGAAAGATCTCCCTTGTTCTTGGATAGGAAGAATTAATATTATCAAAATGACCATACTACCAAAAGCACTGAACAGATTTAATTCAAATCCAATCACTATCTCAATGATATTCCTCATAGAAATAGAAAAAGCAGTCATGAAATTCATCTGGAAAAACAAGAGACCCAGGGTATATAAAGCAATCCTTTACAAGAAGAGTAAAGCAGGTGGCATCACTATACCAGAACTTAAACTATACTACAGAGCAATAGCAACAAAAACAGCATGGTATTGGCACCAAAATAGACTTATAGACCAAGGGCAAAAAATAGAGGACAAAGAGACAAACCCACAAACATACACTTATCTCATATTAGACAAAGGTGCCAAAAACATTGAAGAAAAGATAGCCTCTTAAACAAATGGTGGTGGGAAAACTGGAAATCCATATGCAGCAAAATGAAATCAAGCCCCTATCTCTCACCATGCATAAAACTCAACTAAAAGTGGATCAAGGATGTAGGAATTAAATAAGAGACCTTGGACCTAATAGAAAAACTAGTACACCCAAATCTTCATATCAGATTAGGCCCTGACTTTTTTTTTTAATAATTCTCCTATGGTGCAAGAAATAAAATCAAGAATCAATAATTGGGATGTATTAATACCAAAAAGGCTTCTTCTCAGCAATAGAAACAATCAGTGAGGTGAATAGAGATCCTACAGAATGGGAACACATTTTTCCACACACACACATCAGATAGAGAACTACTCTAGGACATATAAAGAACTAAAAATATTAACACCAGAAAATACTCCCAAATAATTCAATCAACAAATTGGCCAAGGAACTGAATAGACACTTCTCAGAAGAGTATATACAATCAATTAACAATTATATTAAAAAATGTTCAACATGTCTAGCAATTAGAGAAATGAAAATCAAAATTATTCTAAGATATCATGTCCCTCTGGTCATAATGGCAGCTATTATGAAGACAAACAACAATAATTGTTGGAGAGGATGTGGGGAAAAGGCACACTCCTACATTGCTGGTGGAACTGCAAATTGGTGCAGCCAATCTAGAAAGCAGTATGGAGATTCCTTGGAAAACTGGGAATGGAACCACCATTTGACCCAGCTATCCCTCTCCTCCATCTATACCCAAAGGACTTAAAAACAGCATACTACAGGGACACACCCACATCAATGTTTATAGCAGCACAATTCACAATAGCTAAACTGTGGAACCAACCTAGATGCCCTTCAGTAGATGAATGGAGAAAACAAAAGTGGTACTCAGCATTAAAAGAGAATAAAATCATGGCGTTTGCAGGTAAATGGATGGAGTTGGAGAAGATAATGCTAAGTGAAGTTAGCCAATCCTAAAAAACAAAGGCAGAGTGTTTTCTTTGATATGAGGATGCTGACTCATAATGGCGATGGGGTCGGGTGGAGCATGGTAGCAATGGAGGAAATTTAGATAGGGCAAAGGGACTGGTGGGGAAGGGAGGGAAAATGGGAGTAAGAATGACAGTGGAATGAGATGGACATCACTACCCTTAGTGCATGTATAAAGGCATGAATGGTATGACTCTACTTTGTGTACAACCAGAGACATGAAAAATTGTGTTCTATATGTGTACTATGAATTGAAATTCATTCTGCTGTCATGTATAACAAATTAGTATACATAAATCAATTTAAAAAATAAAATAAATTAGTACACATCTCGAGTGTTTACACAAAGGAATTTAATTTCAGCTTAATAATAAAAAAAAAGTAATCCACCATATTGACTTAATTGATGTAAAATGTACATACATATGTAATTGCACTAATAGATCAAAGTAAAACATTTTATAAAATTTGGTAAGTATTCACATAAAAAATTCTTTACAACATAAGAAGATAATAGTCTTAATCTGATTAAACTCATATAATTTATTTATTGCAAACATTCTAGATGGTAGAACACTGAATTCCACCTCAAATTGCAGAGTTCATGTAAATAAGTAATATGTATTAATATTTGGAAATAAAATTAAAATTCATATTATTCACATATATTGATAAATTTAATCTTTAAATAATTAATGGCAATTAAAATAAAGTCCCTATATTTAAATACACAACACAAAATCTATTAGAATGGCATAGCTATCACGAAGTATGAGTTTTTTAAGGGATTTGGAACACTTTGTTCTTGCCTTAGTTTCTCTTACTCCCTTAAGTTGTTTATTACCCTTTGCAAATTTGCCCTTAGCAAATTTCCTTGTGATGGTCTTGATGACCTGGGGTGGCTATGACATGGATTTAGTGTTGACCCAGTGACAGGAAGGGTCACAACAACCTGTTCATGAGAGAGAGTTGTGATGTGGTCTTGAAATAATAGTTCCCTTAAGAGATTGTAATTAACTATGGCTGGGGTAGATTTGACATGCTAGTTTTTATTTTTCTGATGCTGGCCATCTTTGATAAAGGTCTTGTTGCTCCCAATCCTGTGATCTGTGGACTATTTGACATAGGTGTCTGATGTCCTCCCTGTAAGTTACTGCCTTCATTGTCCTCCCCCACCCACTTGCTCGTGAATATTTACTAAACACTATGAAATATAATTAATAAAGGCTTTTATTAAATGGAAGGTAAATCATATTCATTATCAGGAGGACTCAACATTAATTAATGAATAAATTTGACACAACCACAATAATTGTCCATCCACTTATGCCTTTATATGTGTTAATGGGTATGTCTATAAAAGAAAGAGAAGAGTGAAGACAGAGCATTTGTCCATTATAGGTTCTATAATTTACATAGAATTGAAAATAGACAGAACTGCCTGAACATTTTTAAGAACAATATGGCAAGGCATAATCTACCAAATATTAAGAACTTTTACAAATGGGAGATAAATGGACCAATGGAACAGAACAGAAACTATTAAGTCAGATGTCACACTGATATGAAGATCAGATTTATGACAAAATATGAAATACAAATTTAAGACTAGGGAAATACATATATGCATTATTTTGGGTGCTGGGTCTATTATCTATCAAGAACAAAGAAAAGTATAGAAAGAACATTACTCTTAGTTCATACAACATGCAAGTATTAATTACTGTTGAATATAAGTCTAACATTAAAAAGCAAACCAGCAGGGATTACATGACCTTGGCATAGGAACAACCCACTAACCATAAAGGTAATGATTGTTATATACCCAAATGTGAAACTTCTGCACATTAAAAGACACTACTGGCAATGTAACCAAGACAGAAGCAGTAGATATCTGCAATATATATATCTGTTAATAGACTTATATTTGGAATCATATCAATAAATCTTACAAAACTAACCACAAAATTAAAATGTGAGATAGGAATGTTTAGGTGTATACATGTTGATATACATCAACTCATGGAAAGGAATGTGTTTAAGAGCACTGGTAATAACTGTCATGATCTAGAAACTGTCATGATCATTAATGGTAGAAAACATAAATTTATATCATAAAGAATTTATCAAGTGGATTATTGAATATACAATAAAATGAATAAATTATAACTTCAAGAAAGATAAATATAAAAATCACAAACATGATGTTGAGTGGAAATAGTGATACATCAAAAACTTCATGTAGTCATTGCCCTTTGTGTTCAGTTCCAGAGTGAAAACTTATATGATAAGACATCAGGATAGACATATTTTGGAGAAAAGGAGGAGGGGATGCAGCTGTGGAAGAGGCATAAGGAGAACTTTGGAGTTATGGACAATCTGAGTTTTCTGTTATTATCCTTTGGGGAACCACACATATGAATAGCTTTTGCTGAAAGTTAGGTTACCTGGCAGGAAACCTTGGTACATGTGATTTATTGAGGCAGTGCTCTTGAAGGAAAGTAGGAGAAAGGACAGGAAAAGACACTAGGAAAGATGTCATCTTACATTAAGTTTAGCCTTAACTTCATTCATTCAGGCAAGGATTCTGGAACAAACTTTTATCCTTGCCAGATTTTAGGCAAGGGGGAAGAAACCTATCCTGCACATACCATCTTCTGTGGGCTGGACTGAGGACTATAATCTCTCCTCTGAGCTAACTCCAAGACAATTTTTCAGAGAAGGGCCAACAGCTAGGGCAGCTATTAGCATGGAGCACTTGGAGTGGTGGAGGATGGACACACTTGGTGACAAAGGATGGGACACCAAATCATCTCTTATGGACATGAGTCCTAATATAGAGGAACCCACATATTTACATATTTTCAGTCTAAAAACCATAGATTAAGGTAACACATCTGATAGTGTACTCTGAGCACTATCCATAGAGCAAGAATTTGCTTATCAGCTTCACTATGACTACTTTTTAATACCTATCTTCTTTCCAGTCTCCTGACCCTGAGAGCACTTGTTTCTTTTTGAATAACTTTTTTCATCCATAATTCACTGCCAAGAACTGTCTACCCCATAGTAATCAAGTGCAAGCCTTCTTGTGTTTTTCATACATTTCACAATCTCTGATATACATTGACTATGAAAGTCTTTCCTTGGCCATGGTTTTTCTTATCCTTTTTAAAAATTTTTAGTTCTAGATGGATACAATGACTTTATTTTATTTATTTATTTTTATGTGGTCCTGGGGATGGAACCCAGTGCCTCACACATAGTAGGCAAGTGTTCCACCATTGATCTAAAACCCCAGCCCAGCCATTGTTTTCTTAATGGCTTTGCAGGAACTTTTCTTTCAACTTTAACCAACCCTGACTACTAATGTGATGTATGCATCATCTATAGGAAAGTTAAAAGTTAAAGAGGACAGGGAGAAATTAAGGTCTGGTTAGTATGGTGGGACATGAGACTAAAGAGAGAAAGTAGGATCATACTATTGAGCTTTATAATTGTGTAAAGCATCTTATTAGACCCTGGAAATACAGAGGAAAATGATTTCCTTTTAGAAAGATGTTGGGATGGTATATTGTTTCAGATTTATATTCAATAATCAATGGCCATGTTAAATGAAGTAGTTATTTTCTATCTGTGATTGAGATGTATGCCTCCCTAAATAAGGTGGAGGATAAATCTAATGGTGGGATGGAGAAGAGAATATGAAGAATTGATGAACTTTATATTGCAGCAATGTGAGTAGACAATGATGAAGATCAGATATGGGAGGGTTGCACAATGACTGATGGAAGGGTGGCATGTTACAGGAAACTTAAGCATAAAAATTCAAGGACTTTATCATGAACTCAGGGTAGAAAGTGGGAAAAAAGGTCAAGAATGACTGGCTTACTCTGAAGTTTCTCTTCAGTGTAACTTTTGGTAATGTGAAATACCAAAGCATTGAAAGTAGGTAGAAAAGAAAATTTGCTGAGGAGACACATGATTTAGATTTTTTGACTAGAATTTGAAAACAATTTGGCAAATCTAGAAATTTTAAAATTCAGCTGAAGGAAATGTATCAATCACATTTTTAACATAGTTCAGAAATTACCTGTTTTTTTTAAATTGATTTGATAACAAAAATATTGACCTCTGTGAAATTTTTAACATCCATAAATATACTAATATCCCCAAATACGTTTATTTTCTATTAACTAGCCAGTTGATTTTCCATTTTGCAATCTTGTGCAATAATTTTAATTATTATTGCAGAATAAGAAAAAATGGCACTTGAGGAAAGTGTGTGACTATATCAAGTTGATAGAACTGGAATTCTGTAATTTTTACCAGTTCCTGGTATAATACTTACTCTTCCATTTTACTATTTCCTTTGCTGCATTTCCTTCTGCCTTTGTAGGACCACTTTTTCTAATTAAAAGTTCATTTTAACTGTAATTACTCATCTGCTCTAGCATCATCTTCATATCTGTTTAATTTATTTGTCATCCTTAATAAAGACCATGAAAAAATAAATTGGTGACTCACTTATAATTTCTAAAATCTTGGAATGCCTGAGCTCAAATTAATCATAGATATTATGACACATTATAGATGAAGAAATAGATTCTCAAAGAATTATTCAAGCCTGAAATCCATGTTCCCACTGCACTCTGAGAGCTATTAAATTATTCTCTAATGTTAAGGCCAAGAATATTATCATGTATATCTTAATTGTGTCTGTCAAATAGAACTCAGCAAACACATGTCAACATAGTGACACCCAAACATCCATCTATAATGCATCCTTAATATGGTAACATTAAAATAGAATCACAAAATTCAATAATATCAAGTGTTTATCACAGGACAATATAATCTCTTCAATATATCATCCAGTAAATCTTTTTAATCAGAATATTCATAGAAACACCAAAGCAATGCAGTCCTTATTCCCACTTCCAAGAAGCCCTCAGTGACAAACCTATCTTATATAAAACAATTAATAATTAAAGTTGGAAAATGCAAACAATACACAGATACACAAAATTGCAAGGGAAGTTTTTTTTTTATCTACATCATCCATAAAACATCTGATAATAGACATTTTATTCATTCATTTGTTCATAACCATATTTATATAAACAGGTATTTGCTAATATTTTATCATACTATGAACACAGTGGGTGTATGTATATTTCTCAATGTCAGATTCCAGAAAATGCACACCTAACAGATATACCATATTTTTGTTTACAGGGAGCAATAACTCTTGCTTTGAACAAAAGTTACTTTGAGTGACTACTACCTGCTAATTCTTTGGATCAATGTACTTCCAAACTGGGGCTTGAACTCATTCCATTTATTTCCAGGCTCCTATTTTCTTTAGGAAAAATGATAGATCTATGTACACACACATTCATGTACTCTGATCCTGATGCGTAGTAAACACTCTACCACTAAGCTATACTTCAATCCTAAAATAACCATTGTTTGTTTTTGTTTTGTTTTGTTTTGTGGTGCTGGGGATCAAATTCAGGGCCTTATGCATGCGAGGCAAGCACTCTACCAACAGAGCTATCTATTCCCCAGCCCAGGATAGATATTTCTAATTAATCAATTTCTAACATTCAAAACTTTACAGGAAAAAAAAAGTACTCTTGTTTTTCTTATAAAACTTGTTTCATCCTAAGATTCAAACCTCCAGATTTAAGTGATTTGAACACATTACCAATAAATAATGTGATACCATAGTTTATTCAAAAACAAAAAGTATTATCACCACAAAAATCAGCCTAAAGTTGCCATGTTTTAGTTGTATTAGAATTTCTTCTCTTTAATCATCTATAATTTTGCATTCTGTATTTATACGTAATTACATATTCCCAGAAATTTTTCTTTGTATCAGTCTTCACTCTTACTCAAGCAAAGATTGCATTAGGCAGAAGCATTCTAAACATTGCCTTTGAACATTAATATTGGTACAGATTTTCATAGTTTAGATAATCTCTTATGAGTAGCTGTGTACATCCGTGAAGGCATCACTGATTGTTTAAGACAAATACTTTGAAGTGGGATTACGGAGTCAAGAATGTGTATACCAATGTTAAGACACATCAGAGACTTTGATGTAGGGGTATAGACATTACTTATGTTTTTTCTTGTTGAACAAGTTTCTATCTATGAATAATGCACAAACCACTTCTTGCCAAGTAGAAAAAGAATAATGCCACAGGGAAATGAAATACATGGATAGACTGGAAAGAGGAGGCTTTTGAGATGTGTTAGTGGGAGAAAATGTTTAAAATTTTTAAAAAAATGCTAAAAATAACCAAAAGCTCATGATGATCTCACACAGAATTTTATTCCAGAGCAAATGACAAATAAAAGAGAAGCTGGGCATGCACAATGTTGCTATGAGTAAAAATGTTAAAAATAGTTTATGGTATTAGGTAAAATGGAGTGGTGAATATACTTGATTTTCAGTATGTGCCATGGATTCAATGTTTGTGTTTTCCCTAAATTCACTTGTTGAAATCCTACCCCAAAGCGATGGTATTTGGATATAGGGCCTTTGGGAGGTGATGAGGTTGTGGTGATGCCATGGGGGTGGAATGGTGGTCACCGTTCCATTTAGGGATCTCTTTCTCACCATCCACACACTTCCATGTGAGGACACACCAAGTAAGAGGCCATGCACAAGTCCAGAAGAGAGCCCTCTTCAAAAACAGAACCATGTTGGCACCTTGATATTGGACTTCCAGTCTCCACAACTGTGAGAAATAGATGTTTGTTGCTTCAGTCACCCTTTGTGGTCATCTGTTTTGGCAGCCCAAACTGAATAAAGCAGTATCCAATCAGAGAACTGGGAATAAAGCTTATTTATCCTGAGGAAGGTTCATGGGAAAGAAGATAGTTTTCTCAATTGCACAGAATGTTCCTATGAATCTGTGATGTAAAAGTCAGACCTAGATTCGGAGTAACAAGAGATACTCCAGGTGAAAGATTGCAGTAAACTGATAGAGTGAGTCCATCTCATTCCATCAGCAATGGTCCCAGGACTTATTCAATGTCCCTTATCAAACCCTGCAGAGGAAATTCAAGTTGAAGCTGCAAGATGGACTGTCAGGTCCCGAGACTACAAAACATGGTAAGATTGTTTACCCCACAGGTCTTGCTAGGAGTGGATATTTTCTATGAGATTTGAACAGTTGGCTGAATAGAACATGAAAGTGAACATTTGATTCCAAAGATTTGAAGCCAGAAAGGAAAAAAGGAAAAAAAAAAAGAGAGAAGACAAATAGCAGTGAATGATAACATCATAGCAGGATTGCTGTCCAGATGATTTGTCCATCCATCAGCATGGTGCTGGCTTCTAGAATGTTCTTCCCAATCTTTTCCTGGCAGAACAATACAATGCATAGCACTACCCTGGTTGGAATTTTGCTCTCACCTCTTCTCATAATGTTTTCCCAAACTAATGGTCCCAACCTTATTTCAGTTAGGGCAGTATACCAATCAATTTTCATTAAATATGATAAAAAATATTTAAGAAAGAAACATTTTAGCTCACAGTTACAGAGGTTTCAGTCCACGGTCCTTGGTAGAGTTGTTTTGGGACTGTGGTGGCACAGAATATCATGGTGGGAGTGCATGACAAAGGAAGCCTGTTCATTTCATGGAATTACAGTAGATGGGGTAGAGAGAGAAGATGGGAGGGGAGGGGAGGGGGGATAGTAGAGGATAGGAAAGGTAGCAGAATACAACAGTTACTAATAGGGCATTATGTAAAAACGTTGTTGTGTAACCGATGTGATTCTATAATCTGTATACGGGGTAAAAATGGGAGTTCATAACCCACTTGAATCAAATGTATGAAATATGATATGTCAAGAGCTTTGTAATGTTTTGAACAACCAATAAAAATAAATAAATAAATAAATAAATAAAATTAAAAAAAAAAAAAGAAAAGTGAGAAGAGGGGATTGGGATCCCAATACCTACCATGGGCACATCCCTGATGACCCACTTTCTTATACCAGGCCCTGCTTCTTCTTCTCTCTCTCTTTTTTTGTTTTAATGAACAGAATGTCTTTATTTGTTTGTTTTTATGTGGTGCCTAGGATTGAACCCAGTGCCTCATACATACTAGGCAAGCACTCTGCCACTGAGCTATAGCCCCAAACTTAGGCCTCGATTCTAAAAATTCTATTGCCTCCCCCAATAGTGCCATGGGCTGGGACCAAGCATTTAATACATGGTGCTTTTAGGGACATTTCAAATCCAAACTATAGGAGGTGGATTAAGCAAGAGATACATACTGCTCGTAGTTTTGAAGACTAGGAAATCCAAGCTCAATCTACTGGCAGATCTAGTGTTGGCTGAGGACCCACCCAGCTATCTCCTCAAATGGAAGATATAGAGAAAATGAGCTCTGTGTCTGTGTCTCTTCTTCAAAGAGCACTGACCCCATCCCCGAGGGCTCCACTCCACTCATGATATGGGCACCTCTGGATGGCTCCACTTCCTAATATCATCACCATGAGGTCAGGATTTCAACAAATGAATTTATAATAGTATAGGGGCACCACAAATATTCTGTCCACAGCACAGCCTTTGCCCAATATTACCATTATTTACTTAAGTTATGTTTGCAAAGAAAAGCATTGTGTTTCTTCATGAAGAGATATCATAAGTACACATGAACAGAAAGAGAACTAGTTCTGGAGGGGTTTCTTTCTGTACTGCTGCTGTGTGCACGAGCAAGGGCTGTAAGGGAGTTCTCCTAGGCCTTCCCTTTTGTGCAGGTGAGAATCTGGCCTTCTGTGTTCTGCAGCTCTGAAGCAAGATGATGTGGATTTTGGATAGGCTTCCTTCTTAACCTCTTTGACCTCAATCTTTCCATTTAAGGCTGAGGAGACATCAAGAGCTCTAAAATATCTTGCACAAAAAAAAAGAAGACAAGAAACAAGCAACCCTCTACTGTTTTAAAACTATTCCATGATTCTTTAAAAGGATAATGCACCCAGGAATTAAGTTGTGGAAATAATAGATGTGAAAAACTTTAACAAAATAAGAAGCAGAGATGCCACAAAAATACGTTCCTAGAACAGTTTTTTTTTTCCATTAAAATGAAATTTTCCACAGCTTGGTATTTTAATCAAAATTACACTGGGGAACTGAAATGAAACCATCAGACTGTAGTCAGTTTATTTATCTAACCAGAGGACCTTGCCAGTTTCCAAGCAATTTTGTTTCATTTTCACATCTTGCTGTGTCATGTCACACATCAGAGGTGCAATTGAAAATGAAATTATCTGTAACCATGTCACCTTAATAGTATTTATTTAAAATGCTTATGTTCTTCTCTGGCACTTTATTAATTCTAAGAACACAGTATGATAATTTTAACTAAGGGCTCTGCATAAAATTAAATTTTAAGATGTGTTGATGATTTTGTCAACAAGTAATAGGATTTGTGTGAGTAGCACCCATAGACATGTTTGCACCTGGAAGAAAAAGTATTCTGGAAAAAAAAAAGCATTGCTTAATTTATATTGCTCTATCAAGAAAGAAAACTGACCATAGGGGCCAGAATGGGCATACCCATTTATCCCCATGAAACAACATCCAAAGGGTCCATTTAATAGTTAAGAACCTGACAGCTGGGGCCCTGAGGAGTGAATGATCTCATGCTGGGATGCTAACAACATTCATTTTATTAAACCATTGCTTTGAGCAAAATGTTTACATCTATGGATGAGGAACATGAAGTCACCTCTTCTGTTTTTTAATCAGACATAGCTCTTTCTCATCACTGAGTCATTTTTATTTTAATCAACAAAGATCTCCCTCACCACTGCTCCTCAGCTGGTGAGAAGGCTGCTGTTTCTCAGCATGGTTGTGGGAAGGGGCACACTGTTGATGAAAACTCTCTTTGTTTGAAAACACTGATTCTGCAGTTTCTAATCTGAATGCTCTGTGTTGTTCTCATGTCCACAAGTCTGTTCAAGGTGTGTGTGTGTGTGTGTTTATGTGTGTATTGTGGTGTTTATCTGCAGTTTGAGTATGTGTGTATGTATATCTGTGTGTGTCTGCATATCTCTGTGTGTTTATGCGTGTGCTTGTGGAGAGGGGAGAGAGGTGTGCAGATATATGTTTGTTTTAGAAATCTTAATCCAATTGCTACATAGAGACTTGTCCAATGTTCATTTTAGTTATTGCCTTCATCAGTTCATATCTATAGATTTTTGCTTTCACCAAATGGCCTCAATAAGAATCTCCCTATTTTTATTAATTTTCCTTCTGTGTATTTGCACTGGTATGCTTTCTAATGTGAGATTTCTGAACTCTAGTTTATGTACATCTTCTGTGCCTGTTTGCTGCTAGGAAAGATGTTTCTGTCTTGATGGTAATATGGACAGAAAAGGGATCCCCATGTGCCTGGACTTCAACTCTGAGGCCCTGCTGTGTGTATCCCATTACCCAGCTACCTGGCCTAGGGCAGGTGCAGGCTGATCCCACCTAATCATCCCACCCCCTAGTCTTGTATGAGTTACAATGTTCTCCTCCTGTTTCTTTGTTATTTGAAAAATGTGGGATGCCTTTGGATGTAAGAGACTCTGCAGCACCTGCTGGGGTAAGAACATTAAACACGCGTTGGACTGCAGGAAACCCTCATGCACCACATCTAAACCTCTGATTCCAGAAAAGTCTCATGTAACAAAACCAGAAATGGTGATAGCCATAAGAAAGACATTACTCTTTATTTTATTTTTTTAAAAGACCCATATTTCATATCATAATTCGTTATAGACACAGATTTAACAGAGAGAAAGGGAGGAGGGAGAGAATGGGAAAAAATTAAAACAGATGTGGCTTTCAGGATAGCAAAATAATCTTGATTACAATAACTGGAAAAGGTAGTAAAGAAATAAAAACTAATTCCTGCTTAAATTTTAAGTGTGGAAATTCTAGTAAAGAAAATGGGAAACAGAACACAAGAGTTAAGGCCCCCATATCCTGTTGCTGACACCTTATGAAATGTTCCCCATCTGAGTGTGGATGAATTCAGTGACTCTTTTGTCTTGAATAAAACACAATAGAAGTAATGAAAAGCCCCTGGTATGAGTAGGCTACAAGGAAATTCATGGTTCTCTTCTGGGAGACCTCTCCTTCGAGAGAAGCCAGCAG
The DNA here is from genome assembly GCF_045843805.1 of Urocitellus parryii. Lineage (NCBI taxonomy): Eukaryota > Metazoa > Chordata > Mammalia > Rodentia > Sciuridae > Urocitellus > Urocitellus parryii. The sequence continues at coordinate 104,498,334 of NC_135533.1, forward strand.
TTGGTCATGTTAGGGGCTGCTCTGGGGAGGACCATGTGGAAAGGAAGTTGAACAGCTGTAGGCCAGCAAACATGGAGGAATGAAATCCTGTCAAAAATCACTTCGGTGAGCTCAGAAGATCTTCCCCCATTGGAATTTCCAGATGAGACTCCAGTATCTGTTGATTTCTCTAGAGATTGCTGCCTTGTGAGTGACCTTGAAATGGAGGCATCCAGCTAATACATTCCTGGATTCCAGATCCACAGAAACTATGCATAATATATATATATATATATATATATATATATATATATATATATAATTATCCATAATATATATATGGATAATTATATACTAATGATTTTCTAGGAAACTCCATCTAAGCTTGGCTTTGTCCCTCCTTGGTTTAATTCTGCTCACCAAAGTGCAAACTGGGTCTGCTCACACTTCACCTTTTGGGTAAGGATGTTCTCTGTATGATGCATACAGCATGCTAATATTGGATTGGGTTTTAGATTTCAAATGTCAGGGTCAAGGCTTTGCAGATAAAGGGTCTATTCCTAGTCCTGAGATGCTGTGCAGCCACATGGTCAAGTAGGATTTTCAGCTACAAAGTGTCAGATTTGCTTGGTATCCATGGAGGACTTTGAAAGGATTAATGAGGATAATGTTAAGTCTCACTACATGATTCAGAAGAAAAATGCAGCATGACAAATATTCTTATGTTCAAAGGTAACCTATTTTTTCTTAAAATATTTTTTGGTTACCACAGGGACATAAACCTTTGAATAAAGTGTATTTTTGATCTATTTTTTAACTGTAATGAGACTGGTGACAAGCTAACAAAAATTCAGGGTACATAGTATTTTCATCATGATGGACTGGATGGAGCCTCAACCAATACTCAGCCATTGTCACCCCAAAGCCATGTGCATTTCTGTTCTCTGCAGGGATCCAATATCAGATCTACCTCCAATTGACAAGTGATTTAGGGTCATTCTTTTAAAAACTCGAGTCTTAGTTTCCTCATCTTTAAAGTTGTATAATCATACTTACCCCCAAATCATCACAGGGTTTTGTTTGTTAGTGATTCTCCACACCTTGCATTTGAGCATCTAACTATTCCATGGGCAGATGAAAGTAACATTGTGCATTGTGAAGGTTTGGGAGCTTAATAAGAGCTACTTAACTGTTTTATCCATTCTTCTAGTATTATTATTTCCTTGTAGGTCCAAATACATGCAAGTATATCTCTTGATGTCAATTCATGAAGCCTCATCGATGACATCATTTGGCAGAGAACCTGTCTGTTTAGGCAGATGTCTCATGTGAAGACCTTGAAAGTGCTAAGCATGATGGATGGGTGTATTTTCCAACCTTGCCTTGATTTTATTAATAAGCATATTTTCAAAGACTTGTTTGATATATTCTTTGTTACTACTCTTTCTGCTTCTTCAAATCATGTGTTGAAGGACAGTAGCACATTGACAGCTACTAAGAGGACATAAATAAGTTATAATGCTTGTCATTGTAGCCACCTGGAATTTAAACTTTGTTCAGTCTCTGGAACTTCAGCCTGGCAATAGGTTATAAGTGTTATTTTGTGACTTTATTATCAAATGACAACTTTTTTAAAAACAGCAATTTAAGATGCATTTGGGAGTGGAAGATTTTGAGCATTGAGTACAGAAAGCCATTCCAACATGCAGATAAGTCAGTATTGAAGTGCTGTTCTTTAACTAATATCTCAAACTTAGAAACTTTATAAGAATGCAAATTTGTTAAGAAAATGGCATTCCCTTTTCAAATTTGTTGTGGAATTTCCAATGAAAAGACTTGGAGAAGCTAAAACATATGTGGAAGATCACAGGTGAGATATTTTATACTCAGCCATTGTCACCCCAAAGCCATGTGCATTTCTGTTCTCTGCAGGGATAAATGTTTTTCCTTTCTCAGACAAGATTGCTACATGGAACCTCATCACTAAGTGCAGTGTAACATTGGAAATAAAGAATGGAACTGGTGGGTTGTTCCTGAGATCACCAAGTATTAGTATGTCATCTTCCTGTTATGTTTGCTAGAATGGCCTCTAAGTATTCATATCTTCCTGGTGTCCACCAGGAGTGATCCCTAAATTCCCAGACTTTATGAAATTTTTAAACATAAACACAAGAATGTAAATTAGCTTAGAAGATGGGAAGAAAGAAGAAAGGGAGACAGGAACAGATTCATGTATGTTCTTAAAAATTTCAAGCCTTTGGCATTTCATAAATATTAAAAATCATCTTTCTAAACATCGTGTCAGCACTTGCCTCTTTTCAACAATATCTCTGGCCAGTGCACATGCTGTGTCTTATTCTTCCAGTTTCTCTTGAGATACCCATCTCTGATAGGGAACATACTCCCTCTGGAGGTGTAGAGTGAGCAATTTGAAATTTCCTCCATATTCTTATCATTTATAAATTGATTTAGAAACAATTTGCTAAGTATTTGCTCTTGGGCCCTGAAATTAGTTCTTGCTAAAGAATGCAAAGGTGAATATGGATTAGTCTTAGAATTCATTTGTTTACCTTGTGACTAGGCTATCCATGAATCCTTTGAGACCCATGTGATAAAAGACCTTCTTCAACACAGCTGGATGGAAATAGTTAGGGCACTTCATTCAGGATAGGTCAATCAACATTTCTTTTCCCATTGAATGGAGGTGAGTTCCAGGACCCCTTATCATTCTCTTGGGGGTCCCCCAAAGGAGTTCTCATGTAATATTTGACATGGGTAGTTGTATTAGAGGCAGTGAAAGGTTACCTGAAAAAACCAAGCTTCCAAAAATAGAAACAAAAAAATCAGATTCCTATAGAGAAACAACAGTGAATGGTCAGTGAATGGCACCAAAGAGAGACCAAGTGGACGGTCATTTATTCTTTTATCTTGAGATATTTCCTTCCCAGGTATTCAGATCTGCTTCTCAAGAAATCTTCCTCCTTTATGTTCTAGAGATACTCTTATTTTTTCCTTTGAAAATCCTCCCTTAATTACTTTGGCTGATATGAGAGTGCTCTCTGCATACAACTCAATGAATCCTACAAGCCTCTTGGTTATGGAGATAACTCCTGGAGTAAGCTCTGTTGATATTATAAAGGTATGTCTATGGGCACAATGTCAGTGAAGGAAAAGCAAAGAGCCCTAATTTTCTTAGGTCCTTCTTTTCCATTATTGTGTCCCTTTTTGCACGTGTTTTGTTTAACATCTCTAATCTGTATGGAGGGCAATGATCATAGATAAAGTTTATTTCCCATTCCAAATCAGTTACCATTTTGACCACCATTTTGGCTGAAGGCAGTATATGCAGATACCTAGAAGAAGTTTTAAAAAGCAATCCAGGATCCAGGATCACCTAAAAGTTATAAAGTCAAGGTCAAGTGAAAAAATAAGTTACTCCATATCCTTGGATCATACACAGTGGAGTTCCTCACTGGCTATATTTACTTACATTCTACAAGAACGTTCTCTAGGTGACAAATTGTCTAAAGGATCACCTTCATTTTTATTTCTGGAAATTTCTTATTCTTTCCTTACTAGCATTTTGTATGCCTCACCTCATCCCCAATCTCAGCTTTCCAGCTATTTTTCCCCTTTTCAGCTTTCCTTATTCTAAATACATATCCTGTATCAACTCTTCTATGCAGTTTTATGGTAAAATTATTATTCCTGTCTCTCTACCACCTAGCATACCTGCCCCTTTGTGCTGCTGGGATAGAAGAACTGAGGCATCACTTATGGGGTTTTCTCTGCAGCCTGATTCTCCCCTTTTCCTTTCATTCAAGCTCCAGCAGCAAGCTTTTCCTCATAAGATGCCCTCCCTTGAAGTTTGTACTTATCCTTTTCCCTTTGCTTGGAAGAAACCTCCTTCTCCACTTCTTTCTTTTATGGCTTACAAATCCTCATTCAACTTTGGTGATTGCAGATACTTGCACTGTATTTTATTGTATTATAATTTATGTGAGAATTTTCCTTGTGTAATTCTGCACAGCAAAAGGTTTTGTAGCAATAAGCTCCATATACTATCTCTTACCTATCTGAAGCAATTTTTGTATGAAATTTAAATTTAAATAACATGAATAATAAAGAAAGAATATTTACTTAAAAATACAAAAGTTATGAATCGATTAATTAAATAGAAGAACAAATGACTACCTTTTCTATTCATTTTGAAACTGGAAATGAATACGTACGTAAGAAGATAAATACATAAGTACCTAAGAAGGTAAATTACAATGTGGGAATTTCTTCCATGTGGTTCTTTTATCTGTTCCTACTGGGACAGTAAAATTCTAAACAAGTTATAACACTTATTTTTTTAATATCTAGTTTATTTTTTTCCTCTGCATAATAACAGAAAACAATCTCTTTAAAGGTTTATGAGCATCTTGAATAAACTGCTTGCCCTTTGTACTAATGACAGCTAATGAGTAGAATTATTAGAAACAATTGAGAAAACAGACATTGCAAAGTCAGATCCCATCAAAATCATGTGCAATGAAAGCTGAAGTTTAAATTTATATATCTTTATAAAGTTGGGGGGTAGAAGAAAGCTGTGTGAGCTGCTAGAAAAATCATGAAAAATTGAACAGGGTCACAGCACTCAACAAACCTTCTATTTTCCCTCCCAAAAGCTTTCTGGTGTCTCTTGTACATTTTCTATTCTAATAGAATGTAATTGTGTTGCAGGTCAGCAGTGACTGCTTGCATTCATAATGTCCATTTATAATAAAAATGCTATAATTTGGATTCTAAAAACATTTGTGCTGCTGACATAGTTTAAAACTTTTCAGGTAATTAGAAAACTCTATCTTTAAAAAATGCAAAGTTAATACATTAACATTAGTGAGTATGTTGCAGAGTTATTTTTTTTCTTCATTTTTTTTCTAACAGCTGAAACCATAGCCCCAGGGAATGGTTATCATTTTAATATGAGCTAATGACCAGGTAATTTCCAGCCTTCAAACTCATTTTTTATGGGACAGCAGGAAGATGGCATAGAGGATGGAAAGTGATAAGTAAAATCATATGTTCTCAAAATATGGAATATTTTTTTTCTTTTGGTTCATTATTATTTTTTAAAAATGTATAGTCTAGTCTCACTGAAGGCTATGGCAGCTGTTGAGATTTGTGTGTTTTCTTCACATGCAGATTCTGACCTATACTTATGGAACCATGTCTAAGGGACTGGCAGTGGCACTACCTATCTTTGTGAGGGTGTCTTCCATCATGTAAAACTGGAGATAATTGCCAATGATGAGGAGAATTGAACGCCCAAGCTATGTCACCTTCACTAACACTGAACGATTGATCGGTGATGCTGCAAAGAATCAGGTTTCAATGAACCCCACCAACATGGTTTTTTATGCCAATAGTCTGATAGGACGGAGATGTAATGATGTTGTCATCCAGTCTGATATGAAGCACTGGCCCTTTATGATGGTGAATGATGCAGGCAGGCCCAAAGTTCAAGTAGAATACAAGGGAGAGAGAGAAAGTTTCCATCTAAGGGTGGTGTCCTCTATGCTTCTGACAAACATGAAGACAATGGCAGAGGCCTACCTTTCCAATTCTGTGGTCACAGTGCCAGCTTACTTCAGTGACTCTCAGCATCAGGAAAACAATGATATTGGAACCACTGATGGTCTCAATGTACTCAGGACAGTCAATGAGCCAACTTCTGCTACTATTGCTTATGCTTTATACAAAAAGTTTGGAGCTAAAAGAAATGTGCTAATTTTTTATTTAGGAGTTAGCATGATTGATGTGTCAATTGTCACTATTGAGGGTGGAATCTTAGAGGTCAAATCCATAGCCAGAAAGACCCTCTTAGGTGGAGAAGACTTTGACAACTGTATGGTCAATCATTTTGTTGCTGAGTTCAAGCACAAGCATAAGAAGGACATCAGTGAGAACAAAAGAGGGGTCTCTGTACTGCATGGAAAAGAGCTAAGCATACCCTCTCTTCCAGCACTCAGGCCAGCACTGAGACTGATTCTCTCTATGAAGGAATTGACTTCTATACCCCCATTACCTGTGCTTGATTTGAAGAGTTGAATGTGGACCTGTTCTGTGGCACCCTCCATCCTGTAGAAAAAGCTCTTTGAGAGGCTGAACTAGACCAGTCACAGACCCATGATATTTTATTGGTGGATGATTCTACTCATATTCCCAAAATTCAGAAGTTTCTGCAGGACTTCTTCAATGGAAAAGAACTGAATAAGGGTATCAACCCTGATGAAGCTGTTGCTTAAAATGGTGTCCAGGCAACCATTTTATCTAGAAATAAGCCTGAAAATGTTTAAGATATGCTACTTTTGGATGTTACCGCTCTTTCCCTTGGTATTGAAACTGCTGGTGGAGTCATGACTGTCCTCATCAAGTACAATAGCATCGTTCCTGCCAAGCAGATGCAGACCTTCACAACCTACTGCCAACCAGCCTAGTGTGCTCATTCAAGTATATGAAGGTGAGCACACCATGACCATGGGTAATAACCTGCTTGGCAACTTTGAGCTCTCAGGCATACCTCCTGAGCTTAGTGGTGTTTGTCAGATTAAAGTCACTTTTGATATTGATGCCAAGGGCATCTTCAACATCTCTGCCATAGACAAGAGTACAGGAAGGAGAACAAGATAACCATCACCAATGACAAAGGCTATTTGAGCAAGGAAGGCATTAAGCACAGGGTCTAGGAAACTGAAAAGTACAAAGCTAAAGACGAAAATGGGGGGGGGGGACAAGATGTCATCCAAGAATTTGCAGGAATCCTGTGCATTCAACCTAAAAGCAATTGTTGAAGATGAGAAACTTCAGGGTAAGATAAATGATAAGGACAAACAGAAGATTCTTAACAAATGTAATGAAGTCATCAACTGACTGAATAAGAATCAAACTGAAGAGAAGGGAAAAAAAAAAAAAAAAAAAACCTTGCAAAGAAGGAAGAATTTGAACATCAGCCAAAAGAGCTGGAGAAAGTCTGCAACCCCATCTTTACCAAACTGCACTAGAGTGGAGGAGGCATGCCCGGAGGAATGCCTGGGGGATTCCCTAGTGGGGAGCTCCTACCCCAGTGGTGCTTCCTCTGGACTCACCATTGAAGAAGTTGATTAACCCAGCCCAAGGACAGATGTAGCATTGTTCCACATGGTAAAATGTTGGAAGGCCCAAATTTGTAGCAAATTCTGTGTCAGTTTTAAAGTTTCTGCTACAGTAAATTATCAGACATTCTCAATACTTGAATATGGAACATGTACACAGGAAAAGGAAATAAAATTGCACTTTATAAGCCCTGTATTATAAGTGGGAAATGCAAGTCTTAAATAAAAAGCTGTATTTAATTTGGCATAAAAAATAAATAAATAATTCTAGTAAGGAAAACTAAAGATTTATATCAGTAGAGATTTAACTCTTAGGATAAAAATGTTCTGATATCCTTACATAAACCCACAATTACATCCTCTTCTTGGTACCACTCATGAGATGTGTTAGATTCAAAATGAAGTCACCTGTGTCAAACTCTGACAAATGAAGCCAGGAGAGCACAGAAGGAAGGCCCTCACCTGTGGTCTGCCTGATAACAGAAGCCACCTCAGGGGCAGCTGACCACTCACCCAAGGACACCTGCCCAACTCACTGCCTTGCAAGGCCCCTCCAAGGAAATAGCCTGCTGTGCTCTAAGGCTAGGTTACCAGACAGCTGCAGCCACTCTGCAGACAGGACACAGCAGTGCTCGCATACAGCCAGAGTACCAAGGTACTTTCTTTCAGAAAATCTTGCATAGCTTTCCTCTTTCCCTAATCAAACCCGATTTTTCTTTTTTTCCCCCTTGGACATACAAAAGACTACCCCAAGCAAGCTGTGCCTGAGTGTATTTTTTTTTTAATTTATTTCCATACCTTTTGCATGGAGGCTGTCCTTCCTTCCTTCCTTCCTTCCTTCCTTCCTTCCTTCCTTCCTCCCTTCCTCCCTTCCTCCCTTCCTCCCTTCCTCCCTTCCTCCCTCTCTCTCTCTCTCTCTCTCTCTCTCTCTCTCTCTCTCTCTTTCTTTCTTTCTTTCTTTCTTCCGTTTGCCTGTGACACAGTCTTTAAGGAGAAAGGAGTCCTTAACTGCAGCATTTCTCGCTGTAAATTCCCATCCAAGGTTCAGTACACAAATGATTTACCCTGCTTGTTGCCATAGTCAGAAGGAATTATATTCACTCAAAAAGAAGAAAGAAAAAAAAAAACCCTGAGAAACAGCTAGAATGTTTTCTATGAACTCTAAAAATTATGCTAAAGTGCTAGGAGCCACAGCAAAAATATTGATACAGGTACCTTTGGTTTAGGTGACTGCCAGCTAGCCATTGAGATTATGATTATGTTAAGTTTTACATTCATATGAAAATTGGACTCCTGCTGTTACGGGACTCAGGTTACTCATGTCACTCATGTAATGGAAGAGTTCCCATTGGTTGGGGAAGGATAGTAGGAGGGAACTTCCGGGGGAGGTGCCTGCGCCCGGTTCCGGTGACACACGTGGGTCGACGGGCTGGCTAGCAAAACGCACAGGGATCGCTGGCGGCTTTTTAAAATAAAGCTTTGTTTCCCGCTTGAGCAGTTCGTGTTTCTGTGTCTAGCCAGGTTGCTGGCGGCTCATGCAGCCGGGTTGCAGCACTAAAGCGTGACCCATGTATACTGTGTGGGCTGAAATGTGTCCTCCATCCAAACTCCTAATACTCAGCATCTCAGAATGTAACTGTACCCTGTACCTGGTTTAGAGTGGGCTGGACGTCCATTTCAATTCATGTCTTTATAAGAAGGAGAAATCTGAAGATCTCAAACTGATTTAAAAAAAAAAACACCTGGGTTCAATCCCTAGCATTACACAATAAATAAATAAATAGACAAACTAACAAACAATGTATGCCAACTCTAAAATGTCATAGATGTTAACATTGTCTAACAAATATTTTAAAGCATCATGCTAAAAACGTTTCAGTAAATAATTGCAAACATTCTTGATACAAATGCAAACAAAAAGCTTCAGCCAAGAATAGAACATCTCAACAAATTCACAGAAAATACAAAGGTTTTGAGGATAAAGAGGAGAGACACTTTGGAAAACTGTTCCAATGTGAAGAAGTTTAGAAGAAACAGATAATTTTTACATTTTTTAATTTTGTAGTCAGATTAGTTTGCTAAAGAAAATCACCTTCATCTTTAGTCTTTTCTACCGTCATGACATACTAATATATTTCTAAACAATAAGTTTAGGTTTTATTTCTTGTTTTTTAGTTTTAAGAACAGTCTGCTGACTTGTGACTGTGGGAAATGAGGGTATAATCTTGGATACAGACACACCTTTATCTTCTTCAATTTTCCCAGGGTACTTTTACATTTCTATTATGTAATTCATATGAACCACTTCTGAGTAATGGAGCATATTTTGACTAAAATTATATTTTATATACATTTTGTCTAATATACATTTTTTATTCCTATCATATCCTGTACTTTTTAGTTTTATTTTTATTCTAAATGTTGTCATTGTTTTATTTATGTATCATGGTCTAAAATTCACATCCCTAAAAGATTGACCAGTCTTGTCTTGGCAGTGGGAAATAATGGAATGGGAAAAGACTTTTTTTCTTTATTAGTCGTCTTTCATTTTTATGACATATACATGTGTTGTTTTGTAAGAAATCAGAGCAACTAGTAGAAACTAGAGGGAAAACTTTTTTAGACATTTGAGATTATATTGTTCTTTTGTGCACCAACTTCAAAGAAGAGCAACAGATGCCCAGAGAAATTGAGAACACTCACCATCATTCCCAGCTAGTACATCATGAGACCAGTTCTGCAGCCATATCCACATCACTTCAAAGGTGAAGGGAAGAGGACAACAGCGACTGAGTTATGTGGTGTCCGGAGCTCATCTCCTGGGCATGGAGAACAGCCAGGGTGAAACAATATGTTCTAATTTGTGGGCAAAAAATGTAGTCCACATCCCACTGGATGGCAGTTCTGAATTGAAAAGGGTTAGGGGCTTCCAACAGGATTAACTAAAGACCTGAGCAGGAGAAAAAAAAAGTACTATGAAGAAAACCGAACCCATGATGACAATAAAGAAGGCCTTTTCAGGACCACTTGCAGCAAAACATTGCTGTTTTCTAGACGTGAATTTAACTTGAACAAACTAGGAAACATACCTGTGAAGGAACCAAGGAATACAGCTTCTTGGCCAATTTACTCAAATCAGTGCTGAGTGTCTTCCTGATCACAGTTAATTATCTTTAAGAAGGGATTATTCATAATAATCTTGCATCCATCCCATAACAATTAGTAAAGAGCACAACTGCTAAACAGGTAATGAATTTATTATAAAATAATCTCTTGTATTTTTGCCATAATCTATAAATGTTGGGATTTTACTTATACCTCTTATTAGATCATGTTAGGTCAGAGGCAATAATACAGCAGGCCTTTAAATGTCTATTTAGTAATTGATTGTTTATTGAGTACATAACTGCAGTGCTTCCCATTAACATTAGGGAAATTTGGAGAAGAAAAATAATAGCAAAGTGAATTGTTGACAGATGAGTGCTGTGGCAGGTGGATGCCATTGCCAAGGTCTTCAGTGATCAGCATTTAAGTTTCCTTGCCTTTCAAATGCCTGCCACACTCCCTTTGTGTTCTGGTTTCTGAGTTAGGTGCTGGGGGTGCAGAAATGTACAGCAGTCATAATCCTGAGCACACAGAGAGGACCACTAACTGCCTATCTTCAGGAAAAGGTAATTTTTACTAAAGTATTAAAGATGAAGGAAGATTTTTCAGGAAGGTGGGTAGAAGAGTCCACTCTAAAGAGTCACAAGACACATGATGTCTTTTTTCCTTGCCTCTGAAGTTTCCCACGACCATGGACAGGTCTTGTAATGAAACTTATAAGCTATATATGGGTTGGGATGTACAAGGGATACTGTTTTTCTCTATTTTATTTTGGTAGCTATGAGAAACCTTTTAAAGTTTTAATTGGATAAAATTCATTTTACATGATGTCCCAGAAGCTATCAATCTTTTGTTTAAATTCCACATCTGTTCTCTGGGTGACCTCATTGTTTCAGATCTACTTGAAATAACCTCCACATTTTGAAATTAGAAATATGTGGTCAAGTTATGCCAAGTGTGAAATGACAGAATGATGGTAGCTTGCATGAAATAGATATTTCTCACTTAATTTTGCTTTATTTAATGTAACTATAATACCTACTATGAATGGAAAAGAAGAAAGTTTTGAAACTTTAGAAATTATAGGATCCAAGTTCCTCTGTGATCTTTCAGCAATTTACTAACTAATAGACACCTTTCAAACTAACATTGGTGAACACACTGGTTATATTAAAAAAAAAAAAAACAGAAAATAAAAGTAATTTTTTTAGCTTTTCATTATTATAACAAATACCTTACAAATCAACTTAGAAGAGGACAGATTTATTTTGGCTCATGTTTTGGACTAATTTTATTGGGTTGTTTGACCCACTGTTTTGGGACCTGTGGTGAGGCAGCACACCATTCAGAGGGTGTGTGGCAGAGGAAGTTGTGCACCTCCAGGTAGCCAGGAAGCAAGAGAGAGAGAGGAAGGGCCAGGGTTACCAAGCCCCCATCAAGTTCGTGCCCATAGTGATGTAATTCCTTACACTAGGCCCCACTTCCCAAATGTCTACCACCTCTCTAAGTTCACAGGCTGAGGACTAAGCCTTTAACACACAGACCTCTCAGGGACATTTATCCACACCACAGCAGTGATGTTGGTCGACAATGATCAGGCGTTGATCATGTGTCTTGATATAGAATCACAGACATACCCAGAGTTGTGAGAGTATTTTTAAGATATAGAAATATTTTTTTGAGATTGGACTTCTATGTCAGTTATAAATGTGGCATAGGCGGGTCTGTTTCTCTAGGTCAGGGGAACACTTAGAAGGCTGGAGCAATGTGCATTTAATAGCTATTGATCTTGGTATGTGTCTTCTTTAAAAAAAATATCACCAGTGAAATTTGCTTTGGTGCCATTTAGTTAGTTGGCATTCACCAATGATAAGGGAAGCCAAGTAGACAAAGAGTTTAGATTAGGGGTTAGAGGGGAGGAACTGATAAAAATTATAGGGTTGAGATTTCTTTTTTCATTGAAAATAATTTAAGATGCTTAATTACTGAGAGTTCTCCAAAGTTCCTACAATTCCAACACACACACACATACACACACACACACACACACACACACACACACACACACAAGATTAAAAAAACAACTTCATTTCCAAATTTCCATAATATTTTTTTAATTTGATCATTACTTCCATAAACGTGTCTGAGACATATAACCCATATCAATGCTTAAGATCCTTCTGTAACCAACTGAAGATTATCAACCAGCATTTAATTGATATTTTTTAAAAATGCTTTGTTATTGGCAAAGAACTGGCCTGTCATTTTGCCATGTTAATCACTGCCTGAATTCCATTCAGGAGCAGCTGTAAGCACCTGAGCATAAGCACCACCTGAGTAACCATCACTAAGTATTGAAAAAAAAAAAAAAGAACAGATGGGAGCCTTGTGGGGTGGAAAGCACTGAGAATTGGCTATGATTCCCTCTTCGGGCTCATGTGGGAGGCCTCTCAGATTCCAACAAGTGATCCTCCATGCTAATGTTACACACAAGGAAAACAGTGTTGGGAGTTGGCCAGAACACTTGCTGTGTTTGGATATCATTTGATTGTGTTTCCTTAGAGCTCCATTGTTGAAATGTAATCCCCACTGTGATGTATTAAAAATGTGGAAACTTAATCTGCCCATAGTGTTTATAGGTAGAGCCTTTTGAAGGAATTAGCAATCACTTGGTCTAATCCTAATCACTCAACTACTGGTGACCTTATAAGAAAAAGCAGAGATATCACACATATGCCTGCATACTCACACTTCTTGCCATATGATGCCTTGCACTACCTTGGGATTCTGCAAGTAAAGGGCCATTACCCACATAACCCCTTGACTTTGAGAACTAAGATATACTTCTTTTCTTTTTACAGTTTCCCAGCTTCAGCTATGCTGTTATCATAATAAAAAATTGACTAATACATTACTGGGAGCCACTATATGAGAGGTCACCTACTGAATTCCATTTGTAACCATAATCATATAAACAAATATCCTGTTATTCAACGGCAATTAGAGTGTTTACTTTTATTTTCAACTCTGCAGAAAAATTCTCGCCATGTGGGCTAAAGGAATGAGTCCTGTGAATGATTTATCCTAAATGACTTGGCTTGACCAGGCACCCTCATATAATATGATTCCAGGATTGTAGTATTCCAGTACTGGACCTCTGAAGTGGACAGTTCCATAACAGGTCTACATTTTTCTTATCCATGATCCCCAGTATTTCTGCTTTTTAAATTATCTAGTGTTCTGTTTCTATGCTTCTTCCTCCCCCAAATAACCACCAGGATGGTTGGGCGTATCACCAACAGCATCTAACATTATTTAGAATTTGTTCTTCATAATGAGATGTTCTCTAACTTACAAAGAATACTAATTCATACTTTAATTCTCAAATTACCCATGCTGAAATGGCTAAGGTAAAGATAATTTCATTTACAGACAATCATTTTAAGTAGCCATTGATTTGTGGAAAATATAACACTTGAAAGTAGGACATGGCTTCTCATCTTTGTTCTGCCTAAAATTATCCAAGCTGTAATTTGTAGGAAAAAAAGTCCATATAAACCCATCTTTCCTGAAGCATCTTATTAATTCATCATGTAGTTTAGGCTCACTTACTTTCTCTCCATGTAATTCAGACACTCCCCCTACATCAAGAGAGGGTGCTAAAAAAGATTGTCTCTAATGGTGACATGGTAAGGCTCCCAGTATATAAGATATAATTTCCTTGATATCCAGTATAAAATGGAATAAAATTAAGCATTAATTTTTCACTGTAGACATAGAAATTTCAAGTTACAGCCTGATATGTAAAGAATTAGAAATTTGTCCCTTCTACATTACATGATGAATCTAAACAAACTGAAATCAATTTTTTTCTGGGGCCTATCAGAAAACAAATTTCAGGGCAAAATGACATCCTGGAATCAGCATAAACATACCAGCATTTGTTCACCTGAGGCACAAGGCACTACAAACCACATAAGCTAATAGAAATATTAACAGAGCAGTTGTGTAGAGTTTTGAAGGCTAAAGAGGGCTTGTGTGAAAGTGTGAAGCTTCTATGGGCTCTACTGCTGGAGAAGGTATCTACCATCTTATAAGCTTTTCTTCCAAGAATCAACCAGATTCTCAATGGAAAGAACAAGAAGGAATCCCGAGACAGCGTGATCCTCCCATAACACACACACACACACACACACACACACACACACACACACACTGTGGTGCTGGCTAGGGCCTCATGGAAGCAGAAGCTGCTGGAATGTCCAACCAGATAATTTCCAACTATCTCCTTTGTGGAGAAAAGGTTCTGTCTGCAGGGTACATTGTTGAAGTCTACCTTGAGATACTGCTGTAATCCTGTTATAAGCTGAAAGACAAGAATAGAGACTAATATCGAATTTTCAACCAGAAGCATCTTCTCAGTCTCTCTTAAGTAACTGTAGCCTTAATCTTCAGGAGAAATTAAAAACAAATTTCAAACACAGCTCAATTTTTGCTAGAGGATATTCGCACTGATCTCCACACTTAAAGCCTCCTAGAAAGAAACTTGTTCTTTTCTCTAACCATGCAAAGGCCAGCTGACTTCTTCTATTCTCCACATATCCACCAAAAAGTTATGAGGCATATCAAAAGGGAAGAAAAATCTCATCCAAAGTGATAAAGCAATATCAAAACTAGATTTAGATATGGCATAGCTTAAATTCTTATTCTTAAAAACAACAACAAAAATTATTTAATGGCTCTAATAAAGAAGATAAAAAAACATACAACATGCAAAGCCAGATATAATTTTAGAATAGAAATGAAGATTATAAGAAAGGCTGAAATGTAAATTTAAAAATAAAAATATAACAAGAACTTTGGGATTGTTGACTAATGGTTTCTTCAGTAGACTTGACATGGCTGAGGAAAGAGCCTGTGGACTTGAAGATTGATCAGGAGAACTTCCCATACTGGAATGTAAAGATAAAAAGAAAAGAAGGAAAGAAAAAAGTCAACTAAACAAAAGAGAACATCCAAAAACTGTGGGATAAAATCAAAAGGTACCACTTCACAGAATAAGAAATACAATCCATCAACAAACATGAAAAAATGTTCTACATCTCTAGCAATTAGAGAAATGTAAATTAAAACTACTCTAAGATTTCAGTTCACTCCAGTCAAAATGGCAATTATCAAGAATACAAGCAATAATAAGTATTGGCCAGGATGCAGGGGAAAAGGTACACTCATATATTGCTGGTGGGACTGCAAATTGGTGAACCACTATGGAAAGCAGTATCGAAATTCCATGGAAAATGTGGACTGGAACAACCATTTGACCCAGCTATCCCAGTCCTTGGTTCATACACAAATGACATAAAATTACCATACTACAGTGATGCAACCACATCAAAGTTTATAGCGGCTCAATCCACAACAGTTAAACTATGGAACCAACCTAGATGCCCTTCAACAGAAGAAAGAATATGTACTACGTATACACAATGGAATGTCACTTGGCCCTTATAGCATTTGCAGGTAAATGGATGGAACCACAGAATATCTTGTTAAGTGAAATAAGCCAATCCCCCAAAACCAAAAGCCAGATGTTTTCTTTGATAAGAAGATGCTGATCCATAGTGGGGCCCAGGGTGGGGGGTGGGGGTAGGGAAGAATGAAGGAACTTTGGTTCCTGTAGAGGGGAATGGAGTGAGGAGAGGGTGAGGCTTTGTGGATGAGAAGGACAGTAGAATGAGACAGACATTATTACTTTCTATACACGTATGATTACACTACTGAAATGATGCTGCACCATGTACAGCAAGAGGAATGAGAAGCTGTGCTCCATTTTGTACAATACTTCAAAATGCAGTCTACTGCCATATATACCTAATTAGAGCAAATTTAAAAACCAGAAGGTACAACATATGAATAATTGAATTTCTAGAACAGCAAGAAAGATAAGGGGGCAGGACACATGTTTGAAAAAAACAATGGTTGAGAAGTTTTCAAAACCACCCAAACAAACCACAAACCTAAAATTTAGAGAACACTAAGCAGAATTAATACCAAATGCACACACACATACACACACTCACACACACACGTGTGTGCACTCACACATCCCTACACCACACCATATTTTATTCTCTGCAAATTAAAGATACAGAGAAAAGCTTGAAGGCAGATGGATAAAATGTGTTAGTTACAGAGGAACAAGAATAAGAATTTCAGCAGTCTTCTTATTGAAATCACACAAGCGAAATAGTGCTATGACCTATTTTAAGTGTTGAAATAAGAAACAAAACAAATAAAAACAGACAAGAACCTGCCGTATATGTAGCAAAAAATATCCTGCAAAAATGCAGAAATAATGCTTTTCTCAAGCTGAAGGTATAGCTCAGTCAAACAAACTCAATTTTTCCAAGTGTGCACAAGGCCCTGGGTCCAATCCCAGCATAAATAAATAAACAAATAAAATATAAAGACTTTCTCAGCTACATAAAAGTGGAGTGACATCATCATTAGTAGAAATGTCCTTAAAACAGCAAGGGAAATGGTATCACAAACATAGACACAAAAAGGAAAATTTTTGTGCTGTCTGCCAGAATAGGGCAAGACCTCATTTGATCTGCTTGCTCTTCAGGTGTGTGCACTCTGCTCAGCAGAAGCTGGGGTTGCTCATTTTATCCCCTGGTTAGAGGTGAGAAAGCCTTTGTATGAATTAAAGGGCTAACTTTGAGAAATTTGAAACAGAAATGAAAGCTCAAAACAGAGAACAGGGTCTTAGATGGAAACTGATGTGAGAGACCATGTGTGACCAAAATGTCACAAAAATAGGAATACTGAGTCACAAGTATAAATGAGCAATGATACAGAGAAGGGATTAGTGTCAGGTGAGCTCCAGAGAGGAAAGATCTCTAACTCTTGGCATATTCACATAGAAGGGTTGAATTATTTTCAAGGAGAGGGTAGAATTGTCATGTCCACAGTGAATGCGAAGAGTACTGCTAAATTTCTCAGTTTGGTCTTCAGTAGCTTTTGGCCCTGAATAATTAAAATTGGCATCTATTGTACAAATTTTTAGTCTTAATTGTTTTATTTACTTGATTATGCTTAGTGAACAGATTATATCATGTTGAACACTGAAAAAAAAAAACCCTAATTAATGAGACCAATATTGTAATTCAGACATAACTGTCAAACAAGGTCATGTTTTCTTTCATTTTAATATGGTATTAGCAAATTTTAGGGCAGGATAAAAACCTTCAAGGGCATAGACTTTTTTTCTGTGATATCTCAGAAATAATTCAGAAATGAGTCCTTGAAGTTCGAGAAAACCTTTCTCTGTTAGCATTGTATCTTAAAGGATGCAAATATTCACCTAATATCTAAGATGTTTCCCTTTTACTAATGGGCTATGTTAAGTAGAGTGATATAGCATAGAAATAATTCAAAAGAGGCAGTGAAAGAACTTGGCTTCTGCTAGGTTTGCCAATTCCAAAGTCTCCAAATGTTTTGGTTTCTTTATCTGAAAAGAGAGAAAACTAATCCTGGATTTCACATCAGGGTTGATCTTGAATGGAAATGACTTATTTGGTTTCTGATAGGAGGATTCAAGCCTGGCTCCAAGACATACTGGCCAAGTGACTCAGTTTGCTGTAAGATGTCTGTGAATTGAGGATAATTATGTCTCTCTCATACTTAATTTGTGAGACAGGATATATCCTGGAATCCTGTTTTCCACTGTGTTAAGTGTGGAATCCATCCATCTTACTGGCAATATGGGTTTATTTGCCTCACATCATAGGAAGCCCAGAGACAGATGGTGCAGAGCCAATGTGGCACGTTACAGTGTTCTTCTGCTCCACTCTATGCTAAGTGGGTTGGTTCGTAGCCTCAGGGTCACAGTCTTCCTGATGGACTTCCAGCATCACATCTGCATCCAAGGCAGGGAAAGGAAGACAAGGCAGAGGATATCTGATAATGTTGGGCTGGCACAGATGTATCCCATGACCATCAGGAGCTGCACTGAAGACTGGGAACATGAACATGTAATATTTGTCTGTCTCTATAATCGAATTGAGGGCAGGGAAAATGGAATTTGGTGAGACAATCCAAAGGTTGAGGCAAAGAAATAGGAGTAGTATAAAGCACAAACTAGCTGGAAAATAGAGATTACCTTTACAATATCAGCACATAAAAGGAGGTGGATGGACTAGATCTTCCGTCCCTCCCTTTACCCTTTCAAGGAGGGCACACATGAGTGCACCCAGGGAACATCGGAAAAGAGCTAGGAGAATGACCTGGAACCAAGCTGGCAATTTGCTGCTTCCTCTGGGAAAACAAAGGATATGAAGGGAACATTTCAAAGATCTTAGTACCAAGTGCCGTCCCATCAGCCTCACAAGGGTTTTCTCGGGATCCCCATGCCTGGCTTCTCCTGCAGCCCCATACTCATTACCATTGTTGCTCCTCACTTAGTTTCTAACCTGCTGTGCCCACCTAGGACTTGATCCTGTTCCCAGGGCTGGCACTCCCTGAGTTGGAGGTCTGAGGGTAATGGCCAAAGTCTTTCATGCTGTGCTCACTAGTGTGTACTTAATTCTGCAGCAAATGTGGGCTTTTAATTGAGAGGATCAAATAATCAGACTTGATATACAGAAAGATTCCTGTGTGTAAAAATAGATTTTGGTGGGTGAAACTGGGAATCATCACAGCAATTGAGGTAGAAGATGTCCAGAGTCAGTCTGAAGCTTATCAGCAGATGTTTTAGTTTGTTTTGTGATCCTATAACAAAATAAGACAAGCTGGGTAGTTTGTAATGAACAGAAATGTATTGGCTCATGATTATGAAAACTTAGAAGTGCAGGATTGAGAAGTCAGCACCTGGTGAAGGTATTCTTGATGTACCATCTCGTGATGGAAGGGCAGAGAGAGAAAGACAGGCTGACAGAGAACATCTTCCTTTCATAAGGAACCCACACCTGTAATAAAATTATGAATTCAGTCATAAGGGCTCCACCCTTATGGTCTAGTCAACTCTCATTAGGCCCCACCTCCCAATACCCTGCCTTGGGGGTAAGTTGCTAACTCATTCTTTGTGTTGTGTGAGGGGTCATAAACAAACCTGAGCAATGCAGAAAGGTGAATGTGTGAGAGAGAAAACACTGTGAATTAGTTATAGAGAATGAAGGTGTAGGACAATCAAAGTAGCCTACAAACTTTCATGTTGAGTAGCAGGTACAAATAGAAAAGGCAAGAAGTTTTGGAAGAAGCATATTGAATCAAATTATTAACAGGGCAAGGTAAACTACTTTTGGAAAACTCAGGTGAAACTGTCAAGCAGAGAGTAGGATTAAATGGTTGAACCTGGGAAAAATGATGTTTGCAAGATGGAATCCAAGAGTTTGAATTTAAAAAAAAAAAAAAAAACATTGAGGAAACAAATTGTGGAATGTTGATATTGAAGGAGCAGGCAACTGAAAATGAACCAGGAGAGGAGACAAATAATTACAGGAGAGAAGGAAAAAGATAGAAAATGTAAAGGGAGGAAACAAAAATTGATGCAATAGAGGCTAGCAAGAAGGAAACTTCGTTTATCTTAGAGCCTGGTCTAAAGTTGGCAGGATACAGTGGGTAAGAAAATGAGCTGTAGAATTGCATTGCCTGCATCAAATACTTCCAATTGCTGATTCTGAAATTTGGGACAAGTTATTTAATCCAAATTTGGTTGTGAGTGTTGAAATAGTTGATATAAACAAAGCACTTACTACCCTCCAAGTGTATAGAGTAGATTGATGGTGCCTAGTAAATATAACTTAACATTATAAAAGATGCTTTATCTCTCCTTTAGATGATAAAATGCTTAATATAAGAGTCCAGACTTCTGTCACTGCTATAGCCCCAATAAAGTGAATGGAACATCTTTGGTAATTTCTAAGTATTCTAATATGGAAAAAAATTGTTGACCTATACATCCAGTATTCCAAGAGAGAGAGAGAAGGAGAGAGAAGGTAGGGATATCAGATATATAAACCTAATGCTACTGTTCTGCATTATCTCTTTTTTTAAAAAAAAGAATAATTTAGCTATGTTATTTACCTTCCCTTGATTTTATTGGCTTTTCATATTTAAAAAGTCCTGTATTTTTTCACAATGCCAGGAAAATTTTCAGAATTCAAATCACCATCACTAAACACAACTGTTGCATATAATAGCAAAATATCAGCAGATTACAAAATGAGATTGTTGCTTCACTGGGATTAAAATGTCTTGATTAAAATAAGAAATTGAGTTCATGATCTGGAAAGCTAGAATGTGAAGCAAGAAATAAAATAGGTGAGGGCAAATCTTCTGTGGTAAACTCTTCCAACAAAGCTGGGGCTCAGTGGCATATGTAATGATCCATTAGGGGAAACATTTGCATAAGGAAGTATATTACTAATATAGATTCTTCCTAAATGGAAGTTTCAAGACTCCTTACCCTGAAAGATGATATTTCTTACCAGCAACATACTTGGAATATAGTGTTCAAATCCCTCATAAATGAAATAAAAATATTACTTAAAATCCTTTTTCTAACTTTATGCAACAGACAGCAATTGATATGAGTTACCTTAGGGAAAAGGAAATCATACATTAAGCACTTACCATGTGCCAGATACAGTGCTGAGCATCAGAAAGTGATATCACAAGTGATATCATTCTGTCTTTGCAATGACTATTACACAAATACTAAAATTCTGAATTTATTGATGAGAAAAGCCTCATTCTCAGGTCATATAGATACTAAAGACCTGTTTTTCACATAAAATTCGGATCACTGAGTGATATCTACCACTATAGTAAGGGTCTTTCTTTGTCTTTTAAAAATTGAAGTATAAATTAAATACAATTTTAGTAAAAATCCTAAGTGTACATCTTGGTGAATGTGACTCTCAATGAGATAAAGACATGGAGTATTCTGTCATCCAAGAACATTCTACCATTCTCTTTCCAGTCAATCATCACAGCAAAAGTAATTATTATTCTAATTTTTACTAGAACAAATATTACCAATTGTTGAATTTCATATTAATAAATTTGTATGTCATGTATTTTTTTGGTGTCTGGCATCTTGCATTCCACAGAATGTTTTTGAGAGCAGTCCGTGTTGTTGAATGTCCCATGTTATTGCTGTGTCATATTCTGTAACATGAACTCATGGCAGTGGGTTATTTGTTCTTTATCCTCTTTCTTGAAAATAAATGTGGTTTCCTTAGAGAATACCACAGAGAGCACTGTGTGATCACTAAGAATGTGGGAGTCTTACAGAATCATCCCATGCCCTTGAAGATTCCTCACGTCAAACCAGGAGGATTGATAGTCACATGGCCCCGTGTGCAGAACAGAAGTGGAGAAGTGGGGAGAGGACATTAGAGGCAGCACCACAGGTGGATTTTTTCTCTCTCTCTCTGTGGAGCTTAGATATCCTTCCTTAATCTCCTTGTTATAAGGAAAGAACAACAAAGCATAAATAGCTTGCTGGGTCTTTTGGTTGCTTTTTTTTTTTTTTAAGAAAGTAAAATAGTGACAGAAAGTGCTAGCTAGAATAATTTCACCCAGATGATTTGTTCTAACAGTAACATTTTAGAGGGAAGATTTGGGGTTTGGTCTTAGGAAATAGTTCTCATGTCTCAAAACACAATATATTTTCTTCTGAAACTTCAATTTGGAAAACCAAATATGTCCAGGTTGAACCCTGTCTTATTTTGTCCTATGCCCAAAGCTAGGTCCAGTCCTCCCAGAGTACACATCTGTAAGGACTGTTGTGGAGGGCTGCATTCTGGAGAGGCATGAATAAAAGACCTTGTGGAAGATTACCTGGATTTCTCCTTGAAAGAAAGTTATTTGCAAGTAAATACAATTAGATAAAGTTGCATATTCAGTATGAAAATTTGGTGTCTGTTCACCAAACTCACCTTTTAATTTGCAGATAAACCACATAGAGGTAGGTTGACCAATGCAGTTTAAACACAAATATTGCATATAACAGCAAAATATCAGCAGATTACGAAATGAGACTATATTGTTGCTTCACTAGGATTAAAATATCTTGATTAAAATAAGAAATTGAGTTCATGACCTGAAAATCCAGAATGTGAAGCACAAAATAAAATAGGTGAGGACAAATCTTCTGTGGTGAACTCTTCTGACCAAGTTGGGGCTGGGTGGCATATGTAATGATCCATCAGGGGTAACATTTGCATAAGGAAGTATATTACTAACATAGATTCTTCCTAAATAAAAGTTTTAAGACTCCTTGCCTTGAAACATGATGTTTCTTACCAGCAACATACTTGGAACATAATGTTCAAATCCCTCATAAATGAAATAACAATATTACTTTAAATCCTTTTTCTAACTTTATGCAACAGATATCACTTGATATGAGCTACCTTAGGAAAAAGGAAATTGTACATTAAACACCTACCATGTGCCAGATACAGTGCTGAGCGTCACAAAGTGATATCACTCGTGGTATCATTCTGTCTTCTCAATAACTATTACATAAATATTAAAATTCTGAATTTATTGATGAGACTAAGCCTCATTCTCAGGTCATATAGACTCTAAGGACCTATTTAGTACATACAAGATAGTGATCCAGGGCTTTATCTTATTCTCTGAACTTCTGGTTATTTTTACAGTAGACACATTTTTTAAAAATCAGCTAAATCTTTGGAAACAGTCAGTTTTCCTTATGAATATTCATGTCTTATCTTTCAATGCCTTAGGTAGGAACATCTATTCATCTTGGAAATAAATGTTTCTAGCCATCCTAATATCAGGACTAATGATGTGTGGACAGAACACAATCAGAAACCATCCTGGTAATAAAATCATGGTGTACTTCATCAAATGATTCTTTGATATGCAAAGTCAACAATGTACTCAGAGAATAAAGAATGGTGCTTCCCATTCAGGGCTAGTCCACTTATAGGAAAGCAGGGATACAGAAAGGGTACTGAACCAAGATGGAAATTTGCAGGTTGCCTTCAGCAGAGGGTAAAAGGAAAAGGAACTGAGGCAACAACTGAGTTTTAAGGGTTATTGGTCTGGTAGGGTGGAGGACAAAAAATTACAAGGACTAGGAGGTCTCAGACGACCATTCCTGGGAAGTCAGAAATTGGAGATAATACTGAAGCTTAAGAAAAAGTGTATGTAAGGGAAATAAGTGAGGCAGGACAGGAGAGATAAAAATATGGGTAGAAAGGAGACATAAAGAAACTACGAGGAAATATGACTTTAATCTGAGAATCTGAATAGCTTTACAGGCCTATCAGTCCCCAAGGCAGTCTCTCTTATGTACCTATCACTCTCAAACCTCTGGGGAATCTATAAATTTTAATGTTAGCCATAAGTTCATTCACTTATGATAATTATCATGCACACTGTTCATTAGCCCACCAATAAATAGATTAAATAAAGAGAGAAAAAAACATTTTAAGAAACATATAATTTAGGGGAATTTTCAAAATTATGTGCCAGATCAGTTAATGGAGATCACCTCAGGCTAAGAATTTTGATAATGAAAACACTGATATCACCAAGTTACCTTTGAAAGAGGAGCCCGAAACACCCAAAGTGTCCCTCACTCTTAAGGTGGCCCACATTCTCCCTCGAATTTGTAATACTTTCTTTCTTAAGTAAATCTCTGTGCCTCTACTAACATATGCTGAAATTCCTTTCTTTCACTTATGATAATTATACATCAAGGATCCTACTTGTTCCGAGTTCAATTACCCCTTCTCCAATAATTCCTTAAGACCTCTTCCAGTGTTATCTCTTCTTCAGAGAAAAGGAAACATGGGAGAAGCAATTAACATTTTGACTATTAAACAATATTTGGAAACAGGGATTGAAAATGTCACTCTTTGAATGGGCAGCTAGAGACTGTGAAAACAGAGGAACAGAGAGAGAGAGAGAGAGAGAGAGAGAGAGAGAGAGAGAGGGAGACAGAGAAGGCAATGCTCAGGAATTTGTGTGCAGATCAAATTGTAGAGAAGAATGCAAACTAGAACAACCTTGAGATCTAGATTGTAAGTGTGGAAATAAGTATAGTATTAGTCCAAATTACAGACTGATATTAATCTGAGTGGTTTGTAAAGATTAACATTACATTATGCATCATTAGCTTCTCAATTTTCAGAATCTTCAGTGAACGATGTAAAAACACTAAATTCTGCTACCTTGCTCACAAGTTGCTCATCATTCCTGTAACATTTTTTTCTTGATTGCTTAAAATATTTCAGTATATGAGGTAGTATCCTTAGTTCTAAATAGTATTTTTAAAATTAGATACAATTAATGGCTATAATCTAATGTATGTGGTTATGTGAGAGGGCAGAGAAGAAACAGATGTGTAGAAAAGCCCATAAAACAAAAGCAGAGCTATATTTGTATCTGGGGTGAAACAGTCACTGAGTTTCACATTCTTTGCCAGTCTCCCAGTGAGCTTATCTTTAATTAGTTACATAAGTTTTATTGCTCATCCATAACCAGCAACTCAGTCCTTACCATCCTGGATTGATTTGTAATGTTTCCACAAAATATGCAGTATCAAAAATATGAAACACAAAAATTTAGTGAAAACTATTTATTAGCTTCTAAAGGCAGAATTAAAATTCTTTTTAAAATTACAAATCCAAAGACACTAATATGATAGTACACTTGGGTCTTTTCCCCTAAAAGCAGAATATACAATGAATACATTGCTTCCCACCAGTGCCTCCCCATGTAGCTGAACTTCAGAATTACTTTGAGAGTTTGCTCTTCAACGTGGAGAATTTCTCCAATGTGGGTCATATCATAAATTAGGAAACGGAAGGGAAAGTTCAAGGATTTGTACTCACCAAAACCTTGAATGGAGACACTGATGCTCAATTTAAGGGAATAAACAGTATTCTAGGACCTCAGACTGAAGCACCATGGCTATCCCTGTGAATTCCAAATGCTATTTTACTGTCTTGGTTTCTGGTCTGCCTTGTTCCAACTGTGCTGATGTGAACCTTCTAGAGTAATTCTTCCAACTGGATCCTCTGATTAAACTTCTTCCCTTCTCAGTTAGTAGGAATTTCCTCTCATCTTCAGAACTGCCAAACACAGTTTCACCTTGCCTTGCCTTGCCTTGCCTTTGGGTGTGGCATTATTCCTATCAGTCCTTACTGACAGCCAAGTTCTGGCACCTGAGTCACATAAAGCAAACTCTCAGTATTTTTTATTCCATTTTGGGACAACAAGGAATAACTTACCTATGTCGTGTTCTTACATACAATTATCATTCTTTTTTGTGGACTTTATAAATATTTTGGTGTTTGAACAAATGAATATTTTTTTCCTGGTCCCCTTTTGAAAAGAACATAAGCTTCCATGATAAGTATTTGAAAATACCTGAAGAGCTGGGATAAAGTGATTGGATATTTTAAAGCATTAAAGGGGAAATTGTGGTGGCTTTGATTGCCTTAGAGCACTTCAGAGGTCTTGGTCCAATCAATCACCCTCTCTAATGCCAGCTCTCTTTGTTGGATATGCCCTTCCCCAATCCACTGGCTTTCAAGTTGACTTTTATCCTAAGCAATTTACATAGTGTTACCTAGATCTTTAAGTAAGATTAGGAGGGAAAGGAAAAAAAAATCTATCTAGAGTTCAGTTCTATAATTGCAAGATTTGCAGAAAGGCTGGAAACTTCCACAAAGCATTTCTGTGCCCTTGGGTGTGTTGCCGAATCTCTGGAGCAATCTTCTTCTCTTTTGCATGCACGGAATAAGGTGGCAGAGATGAAAGACAACTTTTAGCTTCAGCTACAAATCAGAGCAGAAGGGTAATGCTTGACAGCTTCAGAATTATCACTGATCCAGCTTGGCTCCGCAGTGGTGGGAAGTAGGTCAAAAAAATAGCTGGCTGGAGCTCCGAGTGTGCTACAGAATATTACATTTTCTTTAATATTCAAACAATTTCTCATCTGATTCTCCAAATGCTTGCTTCTTTGTGCCCTTTCTATATATTTTTAATCTTTGCATTTATAAAGGAGCAAAAAGAGCTAAGAAATCTTTGATGTAGAAAAGTGATGAGAAAATTTGATTTATAAGCTAATACAATTTGTATTTAAATCCTAATAGTATTTATGACACAGAGGACATTTTGTGAAAAGAGATAAACAGATCAATAGCTTGGAATGTGAAGCTCAGGAAAAGGGCCTAGTGTGCCTAAACGTTAATAATGGATAAAGGAGCATCTTAAATCAATGGTCAAAGTGTGAACTATTTGAAATTTTGTGTTGGAAAAATTGTTCATCAGGAAAGTTTGGTTATCTTGTCATTGAAATAAGTATTTGCTGAAATAAAATTCAAAATATATTTTAACTAAGGAAGTCACAAAACAATTGGGAGAAAGCTGAAACTAATATTAATTTGATTTCCAGTTGGGATACCTTATTGTAATGATGAAAATCAAAAGAAATGGCAAAGGAAAATGGACACATTAAAATAATTAACATTTATTAACATTTCAGAATGTACTTAGAGATGATAAACAACATGTACAGGGCTGGTATGTAATTTTGTAGAGAACTGGTCTAGCATGTGCAAGGACCTGGGTTGGAGCCCCAGGACCACAAAACACGAACAAACAAAACAACAAAACACTATATAAAAAATCATAATTTATAAAAAGAAGAGGAAAAGACATAAAATGGGGGATTATTCTGAAAATATGAAGAATTTGTATAAGTGAATAAAATATTTATACCCAGAAATAAAATAGACAAAAAAAAAAAAAGACAAGGGAACATCCACCAAAGAGTAAGTTCAAAGAGCTAATAAACATTTGAAAAGATTTCTGTTTTGTTTTGGTTTTGCATTTTAAGTGGAAAAAAAAAGCAAATGAAAATGACATTCATTGTATTTTTCAGGGCTAGCAATGGTGTGGAAAAAGCAGCCTCAGACAATATTGTGAGAGAGAATATATAAATTGGTAGAGACATTTTAGAAGTAATATGATGATAATGATCTCAAATATTTCTACCTCTTTGACCTTATAACTCTGTGCTACGATTCTATTCAGTGTCAAGATCCTATTTCAAGAAAATTTTGAATGTTCATCAAATATTTATTAATTGTGCACTTATTTTTTAATAATGAAAGCTGGAATCTACCCAACATATGTTGCATTAATAAGATGAAATATTAGCTACTTATTCATTAAGATATGCAGTATGGTTCTGAAGTGTTTCCATGTACTTATCACATGCAAGTTAACAAAGACTATCTAATGCCTTTATAGGGGAATAGAGTCACCACATCTACCATTAGGACCAGAGCAGAGGAGGACACATTTTCTGACGTTTGTTCTTATACTGCAGGAGATGGTGCAGGTGTTCTCCCTCAATCTGGATAGAATATAAGAAATGTTTAATAAATATAAATTACAAAACTTGACAACCAACTTATCTATGGTATGGGCAAGAGATGAATATCTATGTGGTGCTGGTATTTATAGGCCAAGAGTTGAACTGATGGAGAACACAAAAATTAAGACTGAGAAAAGGAGAAAGAAAACTAGGTAGAGACCTCAAATAGATAAATCCTTTTGGAGCTCACAAATGGGATAACACCTACAGCCATATTAGAGAATTCGCTACCTAAAATCAGGAGGGAATTATTTTGTTGGGGTGCAATAGTTTGAATCTGTAATGTCATACAAAGTCTCACATATTAAATGCTTGATCCTGAATGGTGGTATCGGATAACTGTGGAATTTTAAGAAGTGTAGCCTATTATTGGTAGGTCTTCTTATCACTGGGCATGTGCCCTAGAAGGGGATGGTGGAGTCTCATATCTTCTGCTCTCTTTAATTTTCTGTCTGACTCTCTTTCATTCCAAGCCATGAGGTGAGTGGGTTGCTTGACCACTTGCTCTCAATGAGACATGTCACAGATCCAATACACAGGGTCCAACGGAGCAGGGATAGAAACCTCTAAAACTGAGAGCCAAAATAAACTTTTGCTCTGTTGATTGCGTTATCTGAGTATTTGTTGAACATGGGGGTGCAGACTATGTATCAGGCATACTGCAAGTCTTATCTTATGTAATTCTCACAACTTGTAACTGTTAATTCTGAGACTGATGTATCAACTAATCGCATATGCCTAGTTATATGTTAGGTTCTGGGGAGCTGGGGACACAAAAGTGAAGAAAATAATTCCCTGTCTTGCTATAGAGTTAAATATGTATGAGATCACACAGCTATCAGAATTGGACAAAATATTTAAAATTTTTCTTTTATTCATTTTTTTATATTTTCTGGTGCATCTCAATTATATACAACTATGACTTTCATTGTGACATAATTGCACATACATAAAAACACAACGTGATCCATTTTATTCCCTAATCTCTATCCTTGCTCCCCTCAATTCCTCCCCTTACTCTAATGGTCTCTCTTCTATTTTCATGGCATTTCTTTTTTTCCTTGTTTTTCTTTCCCATCTAGCTTCCCCATATGAGAGAAAACATATACTTTTCTGACTTCATTCAAAATTATGATATCCAGTTCCATCCATTTTGTTGCAAACGACATACTTTTGTCCTTTATGGCTGAATAAAAACTTTGTGGTGTATATTTACCACATTTTCTTTCTGTGTTCACCTGTTCACAGACACCTAGGCTGATTACATAATTTGATTATTGTAAATTGTGCTGCAACAAACAGATATGCATATATCTTTAAAATATGCTGACTTTAATTCTTTTGTATAAATGCCAAAGACTGGTTATACCATAATCATATGGTAGTTCTAATGTTAGCTTTTTGAGTCAACTCCATATTAATTTTCATAATGGCTGACTAATTTACATTTCCCCACATCCTTGCCAGCACTTATTGTTATTTGTATTCTTGATGATTGGCCTTCTAATTGGAGTGAGATGGAATCTCAGAGTATCTCCCTGATGGCTAAAGACATTGAACTTTTTTTAGGCATCTGGCATTTTTACTTCTTTTGAGACTTGTCTGTTTAGTTCATTTGCCCATTTATCGAGTTGGTTAATTGCTATTCTAATGTTGAGTTTTTTGAGTTATTTATATATTCTAAATATTAATCCTGTGTCAAAAAGTAGCTGGCAAAGATTTTCTTCTACTCTGTAGGTTATCTCCTTAATCTGTTTTTTCCTTTGCTGTGCACAAGGTTTTTAGTTTGATGCTGCCCTGTTTATTGATTCTTTTTTGTATGTCCTGGACTACTGGGGTCCCATTCAGGAAGTCTTTTTCTGTGCCTACATGTTAAAGTGTTTCCCCTATTTTTTTCTAACAGTTGCAAACTTTCTGATCTTCTTCTTAGGTCTTTTATATATTTTGAGTTGACTTTTGTTCAGGATGAAAGACAGGGATCTAGTTTCATTTTCTTACATATGGACATCCAGTTTCCCCAGAACCACCATAGAGGCTGTCCTTTCTCCAGTGCATTTTTTGGGAACTTTGTTAAGGATCAGATGACTGTATCTGCGTGGGATTGTCTTTGTGCCTTTTAGTCTGTTTCATTGGTCTAAGTGTCTATTTTTATACCAGTACCCAGGTTGCTTTTGTTACTGTGGCTCTGTTAGTATAATTTGAAGTCAGATATTGTGATGCCACCAGCATCGCTCTTTTTGCTCAGGATTGGTTTGGTTATTCTGAGTCATTTATTCTTCCATATGAATTTTAGGATTGTATTTTCTAGTTATGTGAAGACTGTCGGTGGCATTTTGATTGGGACTCTATTGAATATGTAGGTCACTTTTGATAACATGGCCATTTAAAAGAGATATTAATTCTGCTTATGCATGACCATGGGAGATCTTTATATCTTCTGGTATCTTCTTCAATTTCTTCAATTTTCTGTAGTTTTCACTGAAGAGGACTTTCACTTGGTTAGGTTTATTCCTAGATATTTTATTTACTTTCTGACATTATTGTGACTTAAACTATATTTTTCTGATTTCTTTCTCTGCAGATTCATTGTTAGTGTATTCAAAGGTTTTTATTTTTATTTTTGTACATTGATTTTGTGTCCTGTTACTTTGCTAAATTTGTTAACCAATTCTAGAAGTCTCATGGTGGAGCTTTTAGGATCTTCTAAGTATTGAATTTTATCATTTGCAAATAATAGTGATGGGGGCTGGGGATGTGGCTCTAGCGGTAGCGCGGTCGCCTGGCATGCGGCCCGGGTTCGATCCTCAGCACCACATACCAACAAAGATGTTGTGTCCGCCGAGAACTAAAAAATAAATATTAAAAATTCTCTCTCTCTCTCTCTCTCTCCTCTCTCACTCTCTCTTTAAAAAAAAAATAATAGTGATGAACATAAATGCAAAAATACTCAACAAAATAATAGGAAATTGAGTTCAACATCACATTAAAATGCTCATATGCCATGATCAAGCTAGTGCATCCAGAGATGTAAGGCTGATATGACATCTGAAAATACACTACATAGATGAAAACCAAGGACACAAATCACATGATTATCCAAATAGATACAGAAAAAGCCTTCAGCAAAACTTAATACACTTTTATGATTAAAACCCTGTAGAAACTAGGGATGAAAGGAAGTTAACAACATTGGGAAACATTTTCCCTATGAGTGCCAGGAGTGGATTCTTCCAATAGAAAAATACATACATATCAGAGCTGAATGTACTCTCATTCCATAATTAGAGAAAAAGGTGATGATAAAGCAAGTCTAAAGCCCAGCTTCCTTTGCCAGACATAAGGTTTTAATCTTCTATGAGATATTTATCAGTATCTGTTTTATTAAGATGACATTCTCTCATTTTTGTCAATATTGCCTTACCTATCTAATATTTTCTAGTATAATACATTTTTTAAAATGTGTTCTTATTGGGTCTTTATATGAATATTTTTACATTACTGTTGTAGTTGAAGTTTAGTATATTAAATATTCTTATTTTTTACTGTTGCCTTTTTAAATCCTTTACTCATTTTTTCCTACTATACACCTTTTCTCTTATTAAGCTTTAAGAAAGATTTATAAATTAATGATTTTAATCATTTGCCATGTATTGCAAATGTTGTATTTTAAATACCTGTTTCATTTCAACTTCATTTATAATGTTTCATGGTTTCTATTACAGGATTTTATATATAGTTTTTTATTGGAACATTACCAGTATTTAATTAAGTGAGTAAAATTCTCAGACTATTTCTTGATATGGGAATTTCAGCAGAACCATATGGGAGATAGTGGAAAATAGAAACAAACAGAAAGAAAAACAAAACAAAAGTAACGTTTTCTTTTTATCATTTAGAACATAGAAATAAAAGTTTACATAGAATTACCAGGGATACAAATTATTCAAAAAGTATAGACTGTTGAAAGATAAATTTGCTTTTGCAAAACTTAGTACCTACCTCTGATACAAAGATTAAAATAAGATTATTTACTAAAATCACATCTTCAAGAACAGTTTTAGGATACAAAGGATTATATGCTTTTGTTTAGTTGCAGAAATGTAGAAACACAGCTTTCTTCATGATTCTCTCTCTCTCTCTCTCTCTCTCTCTCTCTCTCTCTCTCTCTCTCTCCCCCCCCACCAGCCATTAGAAGGACTACACTGTGAAGGCTGAGAACAATTATCTCACTAGTTACTCCTGAGAGTAACAGAAGCCCTGACATAGTTTGTATCTCCATTGGCTCTGACTTTATCTACACTGGAGTACCTACAACAGTCACTAGCTGAGACAAAAGATAATCTATTAGACATTTTTTTTTAATTAGTTGAGTTATTCTAATTAGGTGTATATGACAGAATAATGCATTTTGATTCATTGTACAAATTTACAGCACAACTTTTCATTTCTCTGGTTGTACACGATGTCACATCGCACCATATGTGCAGTCATACATGTAACCTAGGGTAATGATGTCCATCTCATTCCATCATCTTTCCTGTCCCCATCCCCCTCCCCATTCCATTAGACAATTTTTATTTGTGAAATTTTCTTAAAAATTTAGTTATGAGATCCTTTTCTGACTCAGTAACAGTAAAGAACAGGTACTGAGTGGGATAAGAGGAAGGGAAGGGGCCTTGGGAGGATGACAGGGTTCTCAGTCACCGCAAGTTTGCTGAAGGGAAGATGGTAAAAGAGGAGAATGACCACCATATTAATAAAAAACTTTAAAAAGTCTCTTAATTCTAAATGTTGGTGAGGATACTGAGCAACAGGAGTTTCATACATGTCTCAAGTTTGTTCTTGTACACTTGTAATTTGAGCTATATATCAGTGGACACTATTGACAAAGTGAGATTCTATCCTACTAGGAAAGAGAAAATGAACAAATAAAAATTGCCTTATGGATTATTTTCTGTCTTAGGCATGATGCTGCCCACCCAAAGTAGATAAAGTCAGATGCTCGTATAGAGGCAAAATATTACATGATCCTTATTGTGAAGAGCAAACTGATAAACACTCTGAGAAACTCTCTGGTAACATCCATGAAAGCTGAATGTCCACCTTCCCATGATCCTCATCTTGGTCTTTAGCCAGCAGAACACGGGCCTGTGAGAATAAATGCCAGTCTCTGTGTGGAACTCGATGCTCACTAATCCGCTGAGTAAATTTATTTCACAGAATATGATACCTTCTATAAGATTCTTAGTGACACACAGAGAGATTAATTTTGCTATTAGAAAGCTCTATTTATTTATTTACTCTCGCTAACGCTATTAGAAAGGAACTCACAGAAATCCACTGCTGGGATTTCAAATTTAATACTTGATCATGAAGTATATGAAAACAGCACCGTGCCTCACTCCTCATTTTTCATCTCTGCCTCTAAGAAAGCACAGGCATTTTACAGAGACCCAGTAAATAAGTGCTGAGTATAAGAGCCTGAGATGACAGACTTACTCTTTTTGTAACCAGAAAGCAACAAAAACCTGCAGATTTTTCTAAACTAAAATATAAACTGGGGATTTCTCATTCATTACAATAATTGTGATATTAGCCAAATTTTTCATAAATATTTATACCATTTATATGAGTAATCAATAACTTTTTTGTGTTTTTGATGTCTTACAGTAAATGAAATAAATTATTTTTGAAGCAAGAGAGTATTTTAAACTACCACATCAATTATTCTTAGTACTATAAACACATTTCTTCCAACAAAGATGAAAACTTGGTCTAGATTTCTTTACAATCTGAATTTATTGTGTGATTCTTCAATAGCTTGAGTTTGTCAGAGTAGTTTAAAATGTCGTCTTTGCTTTGTTGGGTCTTTCCCAACTACTCAGTCCATATTAGCACCCTGGTTCATCATCTACTTTGTGTGTGTGTGTGTGTGTGTGTGTGTGTGTGTGTGTGTGTGTGTGTGAGAGAGAGAGAGAGAGAGAGAGAGAGAGAGAGAGAGTTGGGAATCTACCTAACCTACTCTTCTTGAGCCTCATGTGATAATAAATTTTTTTTGGTCCTTTTGTATCTCCTAATAGGATATGAAATCCTTGAAAAAAAAAAAAAACATTGTCGGTTCCTCCCATTGATATATCTTGAGCTTCTATATATGCCAATGACCTAAGAGTTAGTCTCATTAGGGGGCCTCTGGGTGGTGACTGCTGCTAGTGGCCCTCTAGACTCTGGACTTGGAGGCTGGTTCTCTCTCACTTATTGACTGAACCAACTGAGCTCTTTCTTAGTAGTTAACAATGTCAACAGCGAAGTTGCTGACAATCAAATTTAGAGCTGCTGACCTCTGGCTGGGCACCAATTTTCAAACTCCTTCAGTGCTTTCCTTCCTCTGAGTCCAGCAGGGGAAAAAAAAAAAAATCCTTTGAGTTTGAGCAACTCTTTCAGAGAAAGTTACAATAAGATAGGAATACTCACCCACATTTTTGTTTCAGCATGGTCCTAGGGAGGTGGGTTGGGAAATAGCCAAGCATATTCTCACATAGTTCCTGTTCCAGAGATTTTCCAAACCACAGGCATGTGGCTCATCTGCCTCACAAAACTGAGTTTCTTGGAGGTATGAGGGTTTTCTCTAAGAGTTACTGCCATTTCTCCATGAACCCCAAGTGTTCCCTGTGTGTCTATACTTCCATCATCTCCAATTCCTTGACACTGGTTTCTTAGCCCAAGAGATGTGAGTGGACAACTAACTTAAACCTCCCTGTGTTTTTCATAGAGCTCTGGGCTGTTTCTTTCAGGGTTTTAGATTCGGATGCCAAGTTTTAGGATCTGTTTTCTGCTGTCTCAGGACAGTTACATAGAAATCACTTCTCTAAAGCAATGTACAGCTCATATTTTTAGCAGTGATAAGTAACTTTTGTATTAAAGTATTGTCATTTTAAATGTGTGCATGATAATTGTAAAACACTTAAAATCCTTTACACCCATTACTGGAAATTTATTATATATTTTTTTGCAGTTCTAATTTTAGTTTTAGATCATAGTTGCTATCATGTTTTAATTAAGTTGCATATCCTGCTTTTCTACTTATCACGAAACCAGTATTTTATCTGATAAGTATAATTTTATTTGATGCGTATTATTGCTTTGAGCATTTCTACAACATCAAAACCAACTAGCCCCTCAACTAGGGGATTTGTTTGTCTTCGTTTTAATTGTTGAATTTCTACTATCATCAACAATGGACAATGCATATAATAGTGGTCCCATAAGATTATTATGGAGCCAAAAAACCCCTGTAGATGTAGCCATTGCGACATTGTAGCCATTGTAATATGCAACACAACACTCACAGATTTGTGGTGATACTTGGCACAAATAATCCTTTCATATAAAAATACAGCTCATACAATTATGGATAGCACATAATAGCACTTTATATTGACAACAAAATGGCTTATATAATTATCATACTATTATCATTATTTTAGAGTATACTTTGACTTACAAAAAATAAAATTTACTCTATAACAATATGCCATTTTGTTCCAGTAGTAGCCTCATGTATCTCATATTTCAGTGTCTCTTGATTGCATGAGGAGTGACTGACCTACACAATCTAGGTTTGTGTAAATAGACACTGTGATGTTCAAGCAACAACAAAATCAACTGACAATGCATTTCTCAGCATGTGTTCTGGTTGCTAAGCAATACAAGCTATGTGCTTTGTGTGTGGTGTGTGTGTGTGTGTGTGTGTGTGTGCTCACAAGCATGTGCCCTATGCAACACCCACCAGGGAAAGTAAAATACTATGCAGTCAGCCGGTGTGCATTGCTTTGCAGTTAATGATAATGCTAATAACCTTACTGATTTAGTGCTTACAATGTGACAATAAATTATACTATCTCATCCAGTCCCTATAACAGTCCCACAAGAGAGACTCTGTAATTCATGTTTCACACTTGAGGATACTGATGTTCTCTGGTTAAGCAATATGCCTCAAGTCACAAGACCACTGTGGGTGGAATTGAGTATTGGAACTGTATTTTTTTCTTAATTTTAAAATGATTTTATTTATACCACTTTGAACTTTTTTGTAAGATTATAATGGTTTTTCTTTTTTATTGGTTCTTTTTAGTTATACATGACAGCAGAATCCATTTTGACATAATTATACAAGTATGTAATACTTTTTATCTTATTTAGGATCCCATTCTTATTGATATTAATGGTGGTGAAATTCATCATGTTGTTTTCATATATGCACATGGAAAAATTAGGTCAGATTAGTTCCAAGGTCTTTCCTTTTCCTATTCCTTCTCTCTTTCCTCCATTCCCATTGTTAAATCTACTGAACTTCTATTCTTTCCCTACCACCTCTCTTATTGTGGGTTAGCTTCCCCATATCAGAGAAAATATTTAACCTTTGTTTTTGGGGCACCAGATTATTTCACTTAGCATGATAGTCTTCAGATCCATCCAATTGCTGGTAAATGTTGCAAAATCATTCTTTTTTATGGTTGAGTAATACTCCATTGTGTATTTATACCCCAATTTCTTTATCAATTCATCTGTTGAAAGCACCTAGGTAGGCCATATGGCTTAGCTATTGTGAGTTGAACTGCTATAAACGTTGATTTGGCTGCATCACTGTAGTATGCTGGTTTTAAGTCGTTTGAGCATATATGGAGGAGTGAGATAACTGGATCAAATGGTAGTTCCATTCCAAGTTTTCTGAGGAATCTCCATATGGCTCTTCAGAGGGGTTACAGCAATTTGCAGTCCCACCAGCAAAGTATGAGTTTACCTTTTTCCCACATCCTT
The DNA here is from genome assembly GCF_045843805.1 of Urocitellus parryii. Lineage (NCBI taxonomy): Eukaryota > Metazoa > Chordata > Mammalia > Rodentia > Sciuridae > Urocitellus > Urocitellus parryii. The sequence continues at coordinate 104,534,808 of NC_135533.1, forward strand.
GCCAACATTTACTGTTACTCATACTCTTGATAATTGCCATTCTGACTGGAGTAAGATGGCATTTCAGTGTAGTTTTAATTTATATTTCTCTAATTACTAGAGATGTTGAAACTTGTTTATATATTTGTTGACCACATTTCTTCTCTGTGAAATGTTTGTTCAGTTTCTTTGCCATTTATTGATTGGGTTGTTGTTGTTGTTATTATTAATAATATTTTGTGGGTTTTGAGTTCTTTATATATCCTGGAGATTAATGCTGTACCTGAGGTACAGGTGGCAGAGATTTTCTCCCATTCTGTAGGCTTTCTCTTCATGCTCTTGATTGTTTTCTTCACTGTGAAGAAGCTTTTTAGTTTGATGCCATACATTGATTATTGATTTTACTTCTTGTGCTTTATGAGCCTTGTTAAGGAAGTCACTTCCTAAACTAATATGTTATAGTTTGGGGCTTACTTGTTTTTCTATTGTGTTCAGGGTTTCTGGTCTAATACCCATGTCCTTGATCTACTTTGAGCTGAATTTTGTGCAGTTGAGAGATAAGGCTTAAATTTCATTCTGTTACATATGGATTTCCAGTTTCTTTCTCAGCACCATTTGTTGAAGAGGCTATCTTTTCTCCAATATATGGTTTTAGCCCCTTTGTCTAATATAAGGTAACTGCATTTTTGTGGGTTTGTCTGTGTCCTTTATTCTTCTCCATTGGCTTATATAAATCCAAATCTGTGCTCTTTCCTCTGTTGTCTTGGACAAGAAAAATATACATATATATGTATATGCATATATATGTGCTTTTCTTGTTCAAAGACAAAAGTAAACTTTTTTCTTTTTGAAATATCTATCACCTAAGCACAAAGAAGCAATTGAGATATAACTGAGGATAAAGAAAATTCAACATAGGTCTCATCCCTATAAATATAATTTTACCCTGAAATTTTGCGCTATGGCTAATTCAGATCCAGGTGACTTAGAAGGAATCATTTTGTTTGTTAAATAATAAAGATTTTGCTGGGTGCAGTGGGGCATGCCTGTAATCCCAGCAGCTCTGGAGAGTGAGTTAGGAGGATCCCAAATTCAAAACTAGCCTCAGCAATGGCAAGGTGTTTAGTAACTCAGTGAAACCCTGTCTCTAAAATAAAAAAATAAAACATAAAAAATAGGGATGGGGATGTGGCTCAGTGGTTGAGTGTCCCTGAGTTCAACCCCCAGTACAGAAATTAATTAATTAGTTAATTAATTAATTAATATTTCTTGCCTTGACATGCTATGTCAGACCTATGTACAGACCTAATGCAGAGCAAAGTCTCTCTCTCTCTCTCTCTCTCTCTCTCTCCATACACACACACACACACACACACACACACACACACACACACATATATATATATATTTATTTTTTGCTAGACACAATGACTAGTACTAACAACAACAAAAAATATTTGTGGTCATGGGTGAGAACCATATGGAAAAGTCAAACACTTAAATAAAATTTGGTATGTGCTATGAAATCCCAGATAATGGTCACTGACCTATTCTGTGAATGGGAGGAAAATTGAATCCAGCTTCCCGTCTTATTTAGGTGAGTCAGAAGTGCCCACATGGGTAGGAATTTGGAAGAATAAATAAGTGAACTGAAATTTCTCTTAAAGTTCCCAAACAGAATCCTGCATGTCTTTTGAAAGTAGAGGGAGCTAGATGAGTGAAAGACAGGTTTATACATATGCATACACACACATGCAGAGATGTCCCTCATATTGCAATGCAGTTACAGTTCAATGAATTAAAAGTATTGTAAATCAAAACTGTGTTTAGCCCACCCAGCCTACCAAACACCCAAGCTTAGCAACACAACACACTGTGCAGTACTCATCAGTTATGTCCCTTGCTGATCACATGGCTGATATGGAACTGTAACTCATTCTTGCTGCCCAGGGTTGGAAGACAGTATTGTGCCATATATTGCTCACCTGGGCCAAGATCAAAATTCAGATTTGAAGCATCACTTTCCAATTTTTGAAAGTTAAAGAAATCATAAATTGAGAAATTTGTATACACATAGATCTAAAAATGAATAGACAATGGTAAACAGGCAGATAGATGATAAATGATGATAGATGTGGAGTTATATAAACAAATAGGTACATATAGAAACTTTCTTCTTTCTGTTTTTAGTGGAAGCCTAGAACATATTAGGTGCTCAGAAAATAATTAAGGATTAAGAATCCTATGAATAATATGACTTTGCAAATACCTTGAGATCTTGGCACTGTGCAGTTTCTTTCTATCACCTCATGTTTTATTCTGCAGCCTGATGTGGTGCTGAGCCCTACAGCACTGTAAGGTGCACACTCAGGGCAAATACTTTGGGTACCCTAGAGAGTCCATGTTGTGTATCCTAAGTTCTGCTTTCTCTTCACAACTTTTTAAAATAAAATACAGCCTGAATATACATGCAACAAATATCTGTAACCTTTTCTAACAAGATAAAAAGATGTACTTTTTTTTATATTTAGAAGGTAGATGAGATTCAAGTCAAAGGGGGACACAGGGGACCAGTATATAATTCACAAGCAATATAATGACTATGAAAATACAATCTCCTTTATTTTTCCTTTAGAAACCTAGTTGCTGTCTTTTAAAAAGTGCTTGTGTAAGTAAAACCAGCTTATTGAAATGCATGATGTCTAACTTGCCTGTCACCAATAATCAGAGTATTTTCGTCTGCAGTCTATACCACAGTCTCTTGTTTACAACAAATGTGGTTCTAAGTTTTGCAAGTGACATTTGATATCTCTACCACCTACTGTCCTTCACTCACCCACTGTCACCTCTGGGCAGCCCACTGACTCATTGCTTGTCTTCCTTCACCTTTTTCTCTTCACAGTCACCAGCATCCCCCAGACAAACAGATCATCAGTGACTGCCAAATCTTGTCCCCCAGAGTGGCTTCTTCTTCAAATAGCGCCTTGGCTTCCCCCACAAGATAAATCTAATCTCTTTTTTCTTCCTATTCTGTTATCTCTATTATGTCACCAGAAATGTGATATTTTTCTCTCTTTTTTTAGCATTATATGTTCCCACATTTAATCTTGATTTGTTTTCTTCCCACACTCTTCTCTCAGAGGTTTCAGGAAAGTGAGGAAATTATTAGAGATTTGAGAATGAATATACATGTCCCCAAGCTATGAAAATCTTGTTTCCAAACATGGAGCTAAGGTGGATAGGGAAAAAGAAAAGTATTACCAATGTTCTTAAAGGATAAAATTTCAGAGAATTTTATTCTCTGTGTGGATCCCCTTAGTGATAATTCAGTTATTTATAAGGACAACTGTATAAAAAGGAATAATGATGAAGGAACCGTTATCACTTTTAATCTGAACACGATGTAATTGTAATATCTTTAGAGTTCTAAGAAATAAAAAAAAAACAATGTCCCCAAGATCCGATGTATGTATTACATGTAGCCCTTCATCTCCTGGACCCATGTCTCAACTGTCCTGGAGCTGCCTTCACATCTCACAGCTGAGGACTGGAAGTCTCTGGAAGAGAATATGATGCTTTCAGACCAACTGCATAGTCCCAGACCCAGAGCCCCGAGTTCTTTCAACAGCTACAGGTCACTCATAGGAGGTTTGCTTCTTCTTTTTTTTTTTTTTTCTTTTTTCCAGCTCCCAAAAGACCTTCAGATATTTTTTTTATTCTTGTTTGTTTATCTCTGATAACATTTGGTCCTGTAGAATTGCTGTTTTCTTGCAGAAATGGATCTGAATTTGCTGCCTCCAGGTTCCCTGTCTGTGTCCATATTGTGAGGAATCACACAGAGTCCGTGGGAATTCTGAATGTAAAAGAAGAGAATATCAGTATGTATGATCATTATGCTTTCTCCTTGACACAGATAACTATCGGGCATCTGGGGGACTAATTTTAAAAACACAAAACAAAACTAGTGTCTTTTCTCCAAGGGCAGGAAAGTAAACTTAAACCTAAGGACTTTTTAAAGCTTTTTTTCAATTTGCTAAAGTGGAACATTGAAGACTACTGAGATTAAGGTGAGGGAAAAGCTTGCACTGAGATGTTTTCTGACTCAGTAGATTTTGCTAGGTATGGCTTATTTTCAAGAACTGTGCATACCCCAAGAGGGCCTCTATTTGTTTTTTCGATTCTGCAATAACAGTATGAAAAAAATCTAGCTCCCAAACCACCCCAACATACTTACTCTATTATCTGGAAAACGAATTTGGCAAAAAGAAAAAGGGCCATGTGTAAGGTATTTTGAGAGGATTAAATAATAATGGTGAAATCTATACACAATCAAAATTAGCACATTTAGACTTTAGGAATATTTTTCTAAAATTCCAACTAACTTGGGAAAGCAAGAATTTATCCAATTTAGCAAATGCAACATCATGTACATCCACAAGACTGGTATCCTAATTACATAAAATAGAGTTAAAACTTATACAAATATAGCCAAATATTTTCTAATGTCATATATAGCCAAAAGAACAAATAAGTATTTTTTTTAAAAAGAAAGCATATTGATGGGGTGTACATGGAGTATATAACTGTCTTCAACCCAAAGTGAGGATTAGAAGCCATGGGATAGAATTATCACACTAACTATTGAAAGGCTGTCACCCTCTCTCATGATACATCTGTCAAATTACAGAAGAGGTATGTGTACATTCATTCATTAAAATCAATGTGAAAACACTGCCATAGGGGAAAAGCATACTCAGTATAATCTCCTTCATCATCTTTTATATTTTCTTAAATACTGTATAAGTGTCTTGTTAGCTAATCCATGTTTCTGGGATATTTTATGTGTATGTACACACTAAATCTTTAGGTGTGTGTGTGTGCATGACTGTATGTGAGTGTGTGTTCAAATATATTTTGTGATTTAAAATTGTCATATTTATATTAGGATATTTAAAATGAAATAAATCATACAATAGAAGAAGAATACTGTTCATGATCCTATCATCTATGAGAAACCACTATTATTAAGATATGCCAGCTTTTAAAAGAAATTTCCCTAATCCTGATTTAACCTAATAATACCTATTTTCTCATGACATTAAAATGCATTTATATCTCCATTTTTCTGAATACCTAGTATCCCACAGTAAGTACAAATCTTTATTTACATGTCTTTCCCTAGCATCAGGCATTTAGATTTTCTGACTTTTATTATTGTCAAAAACCTGCTATTAGATATATCACATATCAAATCATTGATAAGGTAGAATTAAAAATTTGAAAGATACAATTATTTTAAAGGGACAGATAATGTTAGCAAATGTCTCCAGCAGTTTGCATGCATTTACTTGACTGTACCTAGCAGTTACAGAGTTCAGGTCCCTCTTCATTCCAAATTATAGACAAATAGGAAATAAAAACAAAGCACTGCAGATTCATTTCAGTTAAAAATCTACCTGGAATATTTTCGAGAATGTTATAGCAAAAATTGAAAGTATAGCATTATTTCTTGAGAAAATAAGTGCACTTCAGAAGAGATTCGTTTTCTCAACCAGGATAGAATAAGCCATGAAACTCTGAGGTTGTTAAAAATTTGAGTCTTTAGATAGAAGGCAAGATGGGAAGGGGTCTCCCCAAGCTGATGGAGGGGATTCCCCATGGGATTGTCACTTGACAGATAAGTTTAGAGCCAGAGAAGAGTGACCTTCAAAATGCTGAGCAGTGGAAGTGGTGGTAGCACCAATTGCAACATGTGTAGCCATTGGTCAATTGATTGGATGACTGTGGGTGGGAATGCAGTGATTGGCTGAATGGGCCTGGGTACCTACCAGCATGTGGTGCAGTTTGAATCAGAAGCAGTTCATCAACCTATATAGAATGAGTCTTGATATTTTTGCAAAGAGTTCTTCTGTAACTGTCTGGTACCATCTTACCATGAACGCAGGAGTCCAATTCTAGTGCCTAGAAACAGGGCCTCCCAGAAGAAGATATTCAGAAACTCCACATGGCAGTGGTAGTTTAGGAGTGGGATCCATTTTCAATAGGAGTTGTCTATTTTGTGCTTCCCTGATGGTTGAGCCCCATCCTTTCTGAGAGAGTCTGCAGTCTTGTGGGACTCATGGAATGCAGGAAGCACAAAATGTTCAGTTCCAGGCTCAATCTGGAAGGAGGCAGGAGCTCATAGAACAATTGCTCTGCTTGTTCTCTGGTAGGCAGGGGATGGGGGGAAAATGGTAATTATTAGATAAACACAGAGAATTGGACTGCAAGTACTGTTTTTCATCCCTGTAACTAAGGAAACATTTTGTTTTGCTCATGCACCTTTGAGTCTCTACAGCTATGCTGTCTTACATAAAATTACCTAGCCCTAGATGGCTATTTAAACAATTAAAAGAATGGAGAGAGGCTGGGACTGTGGCTCAGTGGTAGTGCACTTGCCTGGCATGTGTGAGGCACTGGGTTTGATTCTCAGCACCACATAAAAATAAATAAAATAAAGGTCTATCAACAACTAAATATATATATATATATATATATTTAAAATAGAGGAAATAAATACTTCATTTCCTCTATCACCCTATCCACATTGAAAGTGCTCAGAACCACATGTGGCTAGGTAATAGTTGAGCAGACTGCTGTCTCCTTCCTTGCAGGAAGTTCCCCTAGGTAGCACTTCTCCAGAACTTGTTTCAGTAACAACATGGTGGTTCCTATTGGTTCAGATCTTCAATTAAAAAAACTCACTTCTTCATACCCCATTTGAATCAAATGTATGATATGTCAAGATCATTGTAATGTTTTGAACAACTAATAAAAAATTAAAAACAAACAAACAAAAACTCACTTCTTGTACTTCCTACTACCACAGTGTTACAGGACAATGTCCTGCTGTGAAACTGAGGCAGCCACAGAGGTCCCCTCTTCAAACCACAATTCTTGCAATAACACCAGAAAGATTTCAAACATGTTACTCAAAGTAACAGGCATGAGTTTATTAGAAGGGATAGAAAAAGAGGAAATTCTCAAGGGAGACAGTTGAAGCCAGATTTAAAGATAGGTAGTTACTGTAGTTAGGTAAATGGGGTCTAATATCGAATGGAGACCATATAGAAAATGGAGTCCATAAAGAAAATGAAGTCTGATCTGAGCCTGGCCTAGGCCTAGGCCTGTCCTGAAGAACTGTTAATGAAGCAGCTCCCAGCAATACAGGAAGATGCTAATCAAACCACCCTAGGCCCTTCCTGCCCAGATCTCTCTTCCCTGCCCCATTGGTCCACCTGTTTCCCATCTTTTGCCTTCCCACCTGCATCCCCCATCACATGCAGGATAGGGGGAAATAAAGGACAGGAATGTGGGAGGACAAAAGAAGACCTTAGATATAAAAGAGGGAAGACCTCCCCTTTCCACAGATTCTGCCTTTTGGGTCCCCTTCTGTGGGCAGAGGGTGACTTTTCTGCTATCATTAATGAAGCCTTCCACTCTCCACTCTAAACTTGTCTCCTTGTGCTTCTCTGGAGTTATACGTCAGCATTTGGGGAAGCAAGGACTCCTCATGGTAAACAATGGTGACACAACGGGTCCTGTCAGAGAAGAGGAGAGCATACTTTACTTGTCCTCCAGTTCTATTGAGGGTCTTGGGGAAGTATCCAGAGCATCCCACCCAGGTCTATATCTCGAGTTTCGACTGACAGCAAAGGAACTGCACAGACCACCTCAAAAAGAGAATGGTGTAGTTTTCACAGAGTTGGAGTTTTTAATAAAATTGAGTTCTCCTGTTTTGGCCCCAATTTTCTGCCCCTTTAATTGATTTATTACCATTTAAATAAGCCCTCAGTAAGCTTTCTTTGTGAGAGTCTTAAAGTTAGGATTTGCAGAGTGTTTGGGCATTGTAGCAGATCTGGTGATAAGGAGAGTCTAAGGCACTTGTAGTGTGTGACACATCTTGAAACAATAGTTTTCCTTGAGGAGATGTCAGTATGGCTGGGGGAGATTTTGACATAACAGGCCCCACCTTCCAGGTGCTTGCCTCTTGGATAAGGCTCTCTGTGGTTTCCCATCACTTTTCATTGTCCTTTCCCTGCCCACCCATTCATGCATGACTAGCTACCTAAGGAGAGGAGGAGCTCTGATAGAAAGTAAGCGTACTATCATGAACCTCTGGTTCAAAAGGATGGGGTTCACAATCTTGACACCTCCTTCTTTGAATCGAACCAAAAAGGTATAAAACAATTTGGACTAAAAAATAAGAAATGTCTCTAAAGACCAGAAAAAAAAAAATTCTTGGAGCTTTTTAAGGAGGAATTTTGCAGTCAAGGGACTTTCCAAACTTCAAGAGTTAGGCAAACAAGCAAAAATGCTAAGTATAATACTCCCCACCACCCGCCTATCCTCTGAGATTACGTTTCAAGACCCCCATGGATTCTTGAAAGCCAGAATAGTGCCAAACACTTTTATTCCTACTTATACATACCTATGTAAAGTTTACTTTATAAATTAGATACAGAAAGAATTTAATAATTATTAATAACACAGAACAATTATAAGAATACACTGTATAAATTTGCCATCATCATGACCCTTATGCTTTGGGGACATTATCAAGTAAATAAGAGGTCCTTAAACACAACTACTACAGTACTGTGATAGTTGATCTGGTGACCAAGCTGCTGCTAATGACGCACACAGCTGGGTGACTTCTAAGGTGTGAATATGCTGGGCAAAGAGGATTCACATCTCGAGCAGAGCCAATCAGGATGGCGTGAGATTTCATCACCACACTCAGAATGGTGTGCTATTTGAGGTTTATGAATTATCTGCTTCTGGAATTTTCCATTTAATATTTTTAGGTTGGTTGGCTTAAATTTAACTTAAACCATGTCAACAGAAACTGTGGATAGGGGTGCATGACTGCACTTGATAATGGGACTTGAGGACAGAATGCTAGTGTGTGAGGAATCTTCTCCCTAGTCCTTTCAAGGTTTGGGGGATCATGGTGCTGTGATGTCCTTTGGACAGAGATAATATCTTCTGCTGTTGAGGGGTTTATTCATCAATAAATCATCTCCCATTTTTCTTAGCATAATGTGTCCCCCTATAGCGATAGGCAAAAGTTCAACTTAGTCAGTAGAGGGGGAGAAATAAAGAATGTCCACATGCTTCTGCCCTTTTCAATGCTTTATTCTCTCAAGTCACTCAAGACAATTTCACCCTATAGGTTCTCAATCAAGAAAATGGCAATCTTAATGCTAGACACTGCCATAGACATAATCAATTCACAGCAAACAATTCTAGATTAATTCTAAATACTGAAAACACACTTAATCTGGACAGGCTCATGACAGACATTCTCTCTGCATGTTAAGCACAAGTATCAGGTCAGAAGTCTCAAGCCTTAGGCTTTAAGTCCAGCAGATGTACACTCACTCAGATTGTGGTGATCAGATCAGGAACCAAGGCAGGCTTCTCCTGGGGTGGAGCTGATGGCTGGCTAAGGAGGAGGTTATAGGGAAAAGTCTTTTTCTCACCAGACTAAAGAGGCTTCTATAGAGTTTGAGAGCCATGAGAACAATGCAGAGGATCAGGCAGATGAGAAGAGTTGGGATGTCAGTCTAAGTCCTCCTCAGGCTCTCAGGCTTGTGTACAGCAGTGTTGGTTGGCTGAATGTCTGTTTATTTACTCTATCATTTATACTAAATTTGGGGGCTTCTGATCACCATTTCAATCCTTATCAGCTGCTACCACATTTCTCAGCGATGTTATTTATCCTTGAGGTTAAAGCATCTGGTCTGGTGGTTCCCACCCAAATTTATCTGGGCAAGTGGAAAATGCCAGAGACTTCACTCTGAGTTTGTCAGGGTGGGGAGAAGTGACTTGTTTGTGCATGAGGGCCAAACTGGAGGGCTCTGTAGGTGTGCCTGTTGAGACTGCAGGCTTCAAACTAGAGTTTTAAAATGGAGTGGCTTAGGCTAAGGCCTAAGGCCATCGTTACATTCCCCCCATCCCATCGTTATTTGACCAATACGAAAATGAAACCAATGTGAACGAACAGTCCTCACAGCTCTACTCTTCTTTGCCAAATATTTATAGCTAGGGTTGCTTGTTGTGGGTCTTTTTTTTAAATATATTGTCATAGTTTCAATATAGTCATTATTATTATCTAAGTATGGTTGATAGCAGCAGATTAGGAGATGACAACCGTTGGAAAGATTGCCGGTTATACTCACAGGTCCCAAGAGGAAGGAAGAAGTGGGGGTAGGGAGTAGGAGTCAAGTGGATGCACCCAGATGTTCAGGAGGCACACAGAGCAAAGGGAAATGTAGGCAAGGACCTTAACTGTGGTTTTAGAAATAGAATGGAAAAAGCTGAGAAAGTAGTTTTAGAAGTGGCCAGTGCAAATAATTCCATGGAGTTCTGTTTCATAGGACTATCTCTGCTTGTCTGGAATGTGGCCCAAAGGTGATTATAGCAGGTACAGTGTGGCTTAGAGTTTAAGAGTCAAGTAAAGGAGGTGGCTAGAGTTTGGGTTCTGGAGTAGTAGGTTTGCATTTGAAAGGTGCTGGGACTTGGCTAAATCTGAGAGAAGCAGTTCTTCCTAGGTCAGCAAAATCCCAGATATCAAATCACACAAATATAGAAAACAAAAAGACATGGTTAATACAGTTATGCAAGGGAAAGTCAGTGGTGGAGACTGAGGTTTACTGTAGCTTTCTGGATTGAGGAACTATTGTAGCTGAGGGGATTGAGAAGTTGTTGTTCTAGGAATATGTGAGTTTGTAAAATGTTGAGAAAGAAAGGTTGTCTGTTGATGGTCCCTATTTGTGATGTCAGGAATAACTGTAGCCATTTAGTAACCGTGAGGTCACAAATGTTAGGAGGAGCAGTATGTATAACAAAGATAGGATCTGAAAGCAAAATTACAAAAATTTAGAGAAGACATTAATCAATTTTATTTTTAATTCTACAATCAAGTAACGATTCATTTCATCAAATATAATTAAGTGATCTGGTGGGCTGAGCAGAAGAGGTTGGTTTTATCAACAGAAAAGGGAAAAAGAAAGCAGAAACAAACAAAGAAAAATAGACTGGTCATTTCAAAGTAAGGCTGGAAGAGGGAGAGAGAATGATAACTTGATTGGTTAACATCAGGTTGCCTTTTTTGGGTAAGGATTAGAGCATAGCAACTTCATTACCATGCCATTTGACACTGGTCAGTTTGGGAAATTGGGCTTTTTTTCTCATTTGTCCTGGTTTCTTCCGAGGTCAAATACAGGACTTAGTCTCATTTAGTGACCTGGATCTTTAGTGTGGGTGATACTGATAGAGGACAGATGCCAGTGGTGGAAACATGAGGTTAAAGGAATCAGTCTCTAAAGTGGGCCTACTGTGCTGATCCCAAATGCTTTCTTTACTAAGAAACAACTTACCTGCAGCCTTGCCCAGCCTAGGTGGACAGGATATTCTCTGCATGAGAAATGCAGATCCAAAATAATGTCAATAAGAACATAAGTTACTCTGAAGGGAAAGATTTTTGTGACCTTTTTTCATAGACTCAGGAGATAAGGAAAATTCCTCCTAACCATAAGCCCTCTATGGTTAAGAGTCCAATTAGAACTGGTTAGCCAGGGCCAAGATGACCTAGAGTTGTCATGGCAATAGAAACTTGAAAGTCTGATGTCACCCTTCTGTCAGTCAAAGTCTAGAGGAAGACCTGGGAGGGACTCTCTGGCAACTTCTCTGGGAATAAAACTGGAGTGCAAGAGAGGCACACTATCCTCCTTGTCTCTGAGAGAATTCATTTTTTTTCTCTTGAGAGGGTCCCCTTTTCCTATCGCTTCAATAAACTCATGCCTATTACTCTGAGTAACATGTCTGAAATTTTTCTGACTTGATTGCAAGAATAGAGATTTGAAGGTAAGGATCTTCATGCTGCCTCAGTTTTCCGAAAGGCCCCAGCTTTGTAACAATACCATTTTGAGTTTTAACTTAGTCTGTTAGGGCCCACAGCAATGGCCTCCTGTAATTTTTTTTTATAACAGTAGAATAGTAAAAATGATACTTTTGTGACAACTGGATAATAGAGTCTTCCAGCAACTGAATAATGTCTTTGTTACTTATTATATTAGAAAAATAAAACTCTGTATCTCTAAGCCACTGTTGAACAGTGTTTTCATCCTAAAGATATTCCTGATATTGTAATCACAGCATTTCAGACAGAACTTCCCTCTCTGCTCTCTGTAATTTAGTGTCTTACCCTAGCACTCCCTGATCACCTCCCTACTAGTTTTCCCCTGGCAGTTCTATATCCATTATTCTATACCACATACAGCCACTGTGTGTGATACTTATTTGTGTAGCATGTACCTTACCCACTGGTATGTGAGCTTCAGGAGGGAGGAAATTTTAGCTTATTTAATAGGCCTGCTGGAACTCAAAATCACCTGGCACATAACAAAAACTCAGTGCATATCTGCTGCATTAATAAATGAATGTACTCAATTATGTTTAGCAAATGATTATAAGATAAAAGAATTCTACTGACATCTTAGGGTAACTGTCTTTAATGGCAGGGAAGATGACATAAATTGAATTATGGAAGTTGAGTGCAAAAACAGAAGTAACAAAATTAGAAATTGTTCATATGGGAAAATTGGGGTCAAGAGAAGCTGTACCTTGGCAATGCTCATGTTTATAAAATGCATCATAATTCCATTTCTTCTGATTGAAATATAACCCTGCTGTTATCATTTGTCATTTACTTTTCTGAGTGCTAATAGTTTATGGACTACTTGAATTTATACACATTTAATTTGTGTAATTTTCAATTGTTAGCATTCAACCATTATTTAATCTCAACCATGTCTATGTCTTTTTGGTTTACTTTTAAAGAACTACCCTTCTGTCCTACCCTAAATATAGTCTATATAACTCAGACCCTTGCTTTGGCCTGCCACCATTTTCTTCCTGAAAATGAGCCACTCCAAGTGTTTCACCCATTGATTCTGCCACTGAATAAAGAAAAGCTTGCTGATCTGAGATCTGCTTCCTGCTTCTGGCTTCCCACCTTTGTCATTTGTATGTCATTTGTGCTTACAACTCTTATATGTTATTAACCTACAGTAATACATAATTATTATGTAGTAATTATTTTCAGCCAATATTTCAAAAGTATTTTTCACAAATGATAATCCCTTAAGAACTGGAAGTCTGCTGTGTTTATCTTTTCCAAAAATATAGTTGCTATTGTTTAATAAACAATTATTATTAAGGTCTAAATCACTTGAATAAGTATATATAGAAATGATTGATGGAGGAATAAATTTTTCCTTGGGTTCAAAAACTGGATTTAGATTTTATTTTTTCCCCACTAATTGAAAGTCTGCAATTCAATTAAAAATAATACATGCCTTAAAACTGTAATTTTGCAAAACAATTTTCAACATTTATTATAAATATTATTGTGTAAATATGTTAATTTCAAGAACATTTCATTCTTCAAGCCATGGTTATTTAATTACATGGCAATGCTAATGAAGCCCACAAGGAGGGGAGAGCTGATGTACATTTTTATACTATGCAAGGAAACTGTTGATTAAATCTTCATATTAACATTATTTATTTTATCTACTGTTGATAACATTTAATGTATTTGCTAAAGTACACAGTATTACGTTTAATGAAGTCAAATTAGGGATACATCTTGGTTTTCCCGAGCCTGAAGATCAAACAGGAACAGCATAAATAATCTATCCTTGGAGAACCAAGAAATGGTGGAGATAGACAAGTCAATTGGGAATAATGATCCACTAAAGATATATTGATCATCTTATTTGACTATTTGAGTTAGAATATACCCAAGACTTGAGATTTCCTGTAGAATGAAGTAAAATGTCAGAGTAATGGCCCCCATTCAACCACACGTGGGGGCTAACTGGTAGACATCTTAATGAACACTGTCAAGGCCTATTTCAAATGTAAAAGACCTTAGATCTTTAGCTCTTAACCTGTGATAATACCTCTAGTCAACTCCATTGTCCCAGAGATGAAAACAGAAGGTGGGGGTGAACCCAGATGGAAGTTACAGAAAGGAGGATGGATTACAGAAAGGAGAATGGAAGAAAAGTCAAATTGTAGTCAGGATGCCATTTTAATACCTATTTTACATAGATTTTGCTCCATGTTCTGCTCAAAACCATATATGAATGCCTAAACTGACGCACCAGAATGGATTTTTCTACTATCAGACCCCCTCTCCTGAATGGTGGGTGTTCTATTGTTAGACCAGGACGCAAGAAAAGACCACTGACTCCAATTAAAATCAAATTAAAGCAAGCTTATTATTTCGACCGGCCGGGCTGCCTTTCCCTCCCAAAATGGAGGGAACAAGACAGCCCCGAGGCTTCTTTGTGGCCCAGTTTTATAGCCCAAAAGTTACACAAAGGGGGGGTTACAGATAACAACACTCTGAGGAGCATAACACAAGTTTACATTTTTGCTGGCCCCGGCATCAGAATTTATGGAGATCTTAGAGACTCAGAGAGGGTCATTGTCCGGCCAGGGAAGGCCAGAATTTATGAGGCGTCACTAAGGTTTAGGAAAGGGTTGTTATCTGGTCAGGGAAAACCGGACCTGGGTGAGTTCAGGGCACTGGCAGGCATTCCAAGTAGGTTCAGAATTTGCAGTAATTTATAGTAAAGCCGAAATTATCTTTTCATGGTTTTATGGCGAGATGCCCAATTTTAAGAAAGGTTGGGTCTATCACTATCTCTTCTCACTTAAGTAAATCCTGCTCCATTTACTCTTCCCTTCCACCAATGTCTATGGGTTTTATTCTTCAAAATTTGTGAGACAAGAACCCAGAGTGTTAGGCAGTAGCTAACAATGAACAGTGAAATCCAGGCAAGGTCACAAGTAATCTTTAAATTACTTTAATGTATTCTTTAAACACTTGCAAAGTAAATGAGAAAGCAAAAGGTGGTAGTTAATTTGTAAAAAAAAAAAAAAAAAAAAAAAAATGGAATCAAGGGAGCTAGTTGGAAATCACATCAAGAGAAAAGGATTAATGAGACTAAGTCTTAAAAGAGTCCATTGATGTTGATGCAAACTAGGAATTACAGCTATAAGTGTCTCCAATTGTCTGGGAAGGAAGATTCTTTTAGTAGTGCATGTGCACTAACCAGCTATTGACCCCAGTGCCCACATTACCATGGGATTGATTTATAGATGAAGCCCACATAAATAGGATAGCCACCATGACAGTTCCAGAAAAGGACCACTAAGGTCCAAAACTCCACTGCCTGATATAAAGGAGGAGTTGAACACCTGATTGGCAGAGTATGGAAAATGGTCCCTGTAATGCCAGATTCATGGGACCCCAACAGACCTCCAGGAGCCAAATCTGATGCAATCACACAAGAGACTTTATTGCAAGCTCAAGCCTGGACTCATAACCATTCCAACGGTCCCAGGGAGTGAGTCCCAGTCCTTTGTCCAATGAGATTTTATAGGTTTTGGGGGGATACTCTATGCGTCACAACATCACACAGCAAATCATTTCATACTGTGGGAAAGTCAAACAACAACTCTTAACATCGATTAGCACATTCACTGGCGGGAACAAGTTGGGTAAGGGTGATTGGTTAGTACAAGAGGGGGATTCCTTTGAACTGATTGGTTTAAGCCACGAGGGGTGTACATGCTAAACTACATGGTTTCCCAACATGTTATCAACCACCATAAACTACGGGGGGGTCATCTGGCATCCCAGGTATTTTTCCTCTCTCATGCTGATTGGTGATTTCTAGGGGGTTGCTATGGGTCCTCACCTAGCCTAACTGAGTCAGGGACACCTGGCGCCACAGATCTCTCCTGCTATTTGTAGACAAACAACTCAGCAGGGTGGGTATGTGCTTAGGAGTGCTCTGTGGGTTTTTCCAAGGACCAGGGTCACACCCACTTCCTTGGACAGGCCTTGAGGTAGACGCTGCTGTTATTTATTTATTTTCAAAAATGGAGTCACATCAGTTTCTCAGTCCCCAGTTCTCTTGGTAAACATCAAACAGTAATAAAATTGGGGGACTATTAGGATAGCTGGTACAAATAATCACAAGAGACATATCTCTGAGTTTAAGAAAAGGTTTATTGACAGAGAATATCTGCCAGTCCACCCTTCTGCAAGGTATAGCAGCCTTCTGGAAACAACTTCTTAAATATATAGTCATGTACAATGAAGTAGTTAAAAAATAACTCTCTGGTATTGTGATTGTTACTTGGTATCTTGGGTGTGGTTTCAGTAGTTAGGAACTCTTTTGGGGTAGACCTAACAGGAAAGCGCCGATTTTCAAAGTGGAGTTACTTTGGCTTAGGGACCTAACATTCTGGCCTTTTGTCTTATAATAATAAAGGACATCATTCATTCTGGCTTCTTCTAGCTAAATGAAGGCAAAGAAAGGTTTAGGCTGGAATTTGGGGAGGCAGCTATACTGGCTTACAAAGAGCTGGTTTACAGTCTGATTAATGAGTGCCTTTACTCGATCTTGTAAAAAAATTTTCAGGCATTTTACCAGACAAAGTTGTTATTAAGAGCAGGATGATGAATGTAAGGAGACAGCCCATCAATGGGAGTAGCCAGGGGAGATTCTGGCTCAAAAGGTTCCAGGGAGATGATGGCTGCTGCTCCCAGCAGCATTTCTCTATGCTCTCCCAGAGCTCAGCTATTTTTTCCTCAGACTATTCCAGATTTGTTGGTTGAATAATATCATTCCTCTCCTAAAAAACCACAAGTGCCTCCTTTCTCTGTCATTAGCAAGTCAATGGCTCTCCTATTTTGGAGAACTCCATTGGCTAAAGAGGTGACTTGGATTAGAAGAGACTCTAGGGAGTCTGCCAACCATGCAAAGTCCTCATTCAGTTCTTGGGAGAATTTATAGTAAAGATGAGTGGTTGTACCTATTCCTGCTATCCTTGTGCCAGCTGCTGCCAATATGCCTGATCCAATGAGTACTGGAATGAGGATTTCTCTTTTGCATCTGGGACATTGGAATCTGGAAGAGAGAAGAAAGGGTGAGTTCAACCTCCCACTCAGAGTATAGGGTTGTATCATGTATAAGGAGGATAGGGAGGCAGAACGTGGGAACAGTGGATGTTGGGCAACAAAAAATGGAGCTTCCACAGAGGAAAAAGTTGCCAGGTTGGCTCTGGAGTGGCTGAGTGACATTATAAGTTGTATTGCATAGGGAACTCTTAGGTAGCATGGTGGTATAGAGACATAGGGTGGGGGAGTGTGCGGCAAAGGAGGAGACATTGGAATAAAGTGGTCCTGAAGAATTACATGAAGAAGTGTTAAAGAGAGGGGATAGTTTGGAAGACCATAGAGAAGGAATGGGGTTTGCTATCAATGAGCTGCACATAAGAGGGACACAGAGCCAGCAGTCAAAAGTATAGGATGGATTAGAATTGTTGAGGAGTTAAAAGGTTGAAATAAGATATGTGAGCAGAGGGAATAATTTAGGTGTGGGGTTAGTAGTGTTTTTGATGATTTGGGCTATACTGCATAATGGCTTGTCAACCAGTTGGATGTAGGCCTTAATAATTTTGATTATTCCCACTGGATCTCTACTATGATCATCTATATGAACCCCAGCCTTGATGGTGGAGTCCCAAAGTGGGTTTTGAGGGTCAAGAATGGTATATTGTATGGGGTTGCATTGGTTAGATTTACTGTTGGTGGAGGACAAAGTTTGAGAAAGTAACTGCCTGGTGTAGCTGTGTGAACGTGATGGCAAGACCAAGAAGGAAAATCAGCCTCATGACAGCTACCTTTGAAATCTGGCCTTTGTGTTTGAAGTGAATGTATCTGTGTTGGGAAGTGTATTCTCTTTCCCAATTGAAAGAGTAGTGGAGTAGCACCCTGTGATAAAATTTGGGGGTATGGTGGTTGCACAGACATCAAATTGGAGAATGACAGGAGTATTGGGTATGCCATCCCAGCAGGTGAAGTTAAGAAAAGTTTGTGTGCCCCAGGTTTTGTGGACATGGAATTCCCAATAGCCTGACATTTTGGAGTGCATAGGAAAGCAAAATAAAATAGAAGTAAGGAAGAGAAATAAGAGATTTCTTCCAGAAAGAATTTGGAAAGCATGCCTTTTAGGTGGAAGGATGAGATCCATGCCTGAAATTGACCTGGGGAAGACATGACACAAGGGAAATACTGTTGTTCCAAGAAAAGGATATGAACAAAAGACCAGTAATGGTACCAAGAGTGCATGGACTGCAGTTCCTCTCAGAGTCATGCTAATCTGACTGTAGTGGGGTTCTTTACTATGTAGGAATACCTGGGACCCAGACCAGAGGAAGGAGGAAGAGGAGGCAGGCCATCAGCAGGGATCAGTTTAACCTTGCTGAGGTGAAACCATAAGGGTCTCCTGGAAAACTTGATGGAAATTGGGGTAGTCAGGAGAACTTGGAATGGTCCTGTCCATTTAGTGGATAAAGAAAAAAGGATGAAGATTCTTGAGATACACCCAGTCTTTGGGATATGGGATAGGCAAACAGTGGAGAGGAGGGTTGTGTTTGGAGCAGAAAACTATCCATGTGTTCACGGAACAGATGTCTGATTAGAGAAAGAGTGGAAAAGTAGTCACAGAGAGGACTTGGGGAAACAGTGGTGGATCCCAGGAGGAAAGGGTGGCCTTACATAAGTTAAAAAGGATTAATGAAGGAAGGGGAACATGGACAGAGTGACTCTTAAACACATTAGAGCCAAAGGTAAAAGGAAGTTCAGGGCTGTTTTAATTCTAGGGATAGTTCAGTGAGTTGGGATTTAAGAAGAGAATCAGATGTGTCTACTTTTCCTAAGGACTGAGGATGGTGGGGGAATTTGAAGCTTCCAGGAAATGTTAAGGGCAGAGTCCACATGTTGGAATGAAGGAGGGATCATTGTCAGTCTGAAATGGGAAAGGGAGGCCAAATCCGGGAATAATTTTTTTTTTTTTCCAGAAGAACTTTAGTGACAGTGGCTGAATTTTCAGTGGTTGTAGGGAAAGCCTCTGTCCATATTGAGAAACTACAGACTAAAGTGAGGAGGTATTTTGTCTGTTGTGGGGGAGCATGTGAATAAAATTGAGTTGCTAGTCCTCTGCAGGAGTATGGCCTTGGGCTTCATGGGTGGGAAAGCAGGGAGGTTGGGATCCACCTTATGGTAATATCATGGCACATAGGGAGCATTTTTGAGTGACCTCACAGAGTTGGGAGTAGTTCTGTTGAAAGAAAAGGGGCAGGAGGAGGCAAAGGAGAGATCTGAAACCAATGTGAAGGGAGTTGTGTACCCGAATGAGATAGTGAGATGCTGTTCCTGTGGGAGCACGTATGTATCATTAATCTTTAACCAGGGATCTTCTCTTGTGGCACCTTGTTGTTTGAATGAACTGGGTCCCTCTGGTAGGTAATGAGGAGTAAGAAGGAGTTGGGTGCTGGGTGATTAGAAAGTGCTACTGTTTTGACTCCTCTATCAGCTTTATTGTTTCCTTGTGTAATGGGAGAGGAGTCAGCTTGGTGACTTTTAGAGTGAATGATCCCTAGTTTGGAAGAAAGGTGAGTCATGTTAAGCAGCTCAAGGATTAGTGGCCCATTAACTATGGGATTGCCATTGGTTAATAGGAAATCATGGTGTGTGGAAGGGAAAACAGGAGATTGGCAAGAAAAGGAAGAAAAAAGATGTGTAGCCTCTGGGATGCTTTGTTCCACATTGGGCCTTATGGAAGGGAAATGAAGGGTGAGGGAGGCTTGACATTTTGAGAGGAGATCTCGACCCATTAAGGAGTGGGACAATGAAGTATAGTCCCCTCAATGTTGCATAATAGAGGGTTTCTTATGCTTTGGTTGGAAGTTATTTCCTCTACCCTGATTACAGAGGTTTTGGAAGGCTGAGTTGGTTCCCCAAATTCAAGCAAAGCTGAAAAAGTTTGTCCTGTATCAATAAGGAAAGATACTGGTCTACCTTCAACAGTGGCAGTTACCCTGGGCTCCCGGTGGGTGATGATCATTGAGGCAGAGAGTCCTGGGCACCCATAATTCTTGGAAGCCAGCCCTATGAGGTTAGTCAGGGAGGATGGAGAGGGAAGATTTGGCCCCTAGCCCTGTTGGGTGGAGGGACAATCAACTCCCCAGTGTTCATCCCTTTTGCATTTAGGGCAGGGGCTGGTGGATTAGGGCACTCAGGGGCTCAGCGTCCTTCCTGTTTACACTTGAAGCAAGGTCCAGGAGGTGCTTTGTGGTGCCCTTTGTTGGAAGTTGCACCCTTGGGTTTGCCTTGCAGGGCCTGTGTCAAAAGTTGAAATTAGACTTTATTTCTTTTCTCTTTCTCTATTTTTTATTGTTGTTGTTTTCTATAATTTAAAACCTTAAAGGCAACATTAAGAATGGTTGATTCGGGGCCTTCCTCTAACCTTGTAAGTTTTTTCCGAATGTTTGGGGCAGATTGGTAAATAAAATCAGTCATTAGGATGATAGTACCATCTGGGGATTGTGGGTCAGCTTTAATATGGCATTGAAGAGCCTCTGTAAAGGGGGAGAGAAGTTGGGCTGGGTTTTCATTGGGTTCTTGGGTAATTTCCCTAAGTTTATCAAAATTAATCACCTTCTGAGTGGTCTTTTTGAAACCTGCCAGGAGATCTCATAGTGTGCAGCCATTGATTTGATAACCCCAGTTAGGCTTTTCTGAGGGAACTGCGGTAGCTCCAACAGGATGAGCAAGACTGGTCCTGTGTCTCATCTGTATGCGCTTGGGCAGCAGCTCAAATCCTGCCTTTCCTCCAGGAGGAGGGTAGAAGAGAGAATGATATAGATATCGTGCCATGTCAGATGGTAGGACTGGCTAAGGTATTGGCATTCTTTGGTATAGGAATTGGGGTTGGTAATAGGAGCCTAAACGTTTCTCAGTCTGGGAGAAGCCATTGATTGAGAAGGGAACTTGAACATGCACAATGCCTTTGGCTCCAGCTACCTCCCACAATGGTATGAGGGGGGCTGCTGAAGCTGCCGGGTGGGGCCAAAGAAGGGGAAGGAGAGGCAGGAGTAGGAGATGTGTTGTTGAGGTCAAGAGAGGGGGAAGGGGGATAAAGGATGGGGCTGGATAGGGAAGACAGGTCCCTATTTAGTGAAGGTGTGTCCGAGTGAGGTGATGAATGATGAGGTTGTGGCTGGGCAAAGGGGACCAAGAGGCACCGGGTGGAGGCTGAGAAAGTGAAGAGTGACCCTTTGGATCAAAAGAGGGAAAATCACTAGGATTGGGGATGAAACAATTAAGGGAGAGCAAGCAAGGAGGACTTGTGCAGGGGAGCAGGACGGACACAGAGAGGGATGAGAGAAAGAGAAGAGAAGGCTTGAACTTAGGGCATCTCTACAAACTTGCCGCTGCAGTGACAGAGGTTGATAAGTCCTGTATAATGGTGGGATTGAAAGTCCTATTCTCTGGCCAAGAGGAATCTTTATCTATTTTATATTAGGGCCAGGCTGTGCTACAGTAGGAAATCATTCTGCGAGGTCTGAGATCCTGAGTCAAATGGAGAAGCAGGAGAAGCAGGGAATTTCAAATTGGGCAGAGCCTATGGCTGAGACTTCTCAGGAGCCCAGAGAAGGAAAATGGAAGAGGCAGGGGCACCCCCACAACCTCTCTGATTTGCCACCTAGAAGCAGACTGTCAGTGAGGGTTGTCACTGTCCCTGACAGGACTGTGGGCAAAGCAGAGGGAGGCCCTGACCCAGTGCTGGGATTTAATGAGAGAGAGAGAGAGAGAGAGAGAGAGAGAGAGAGAGAGAGAGAGAGAGAGAGAGAAATTACATTCTCATATTCACCATAGAAGAGTTCTGAGAACGAGAACCCACCACCAATAGAGGGAAGGCTGGGTCAAGAGTCAAATTCTGTGGTGCGCTAGGAGTCCACAATGGCAAGAGGCAGAAACACCTTATTGTGGATACTGGCCAGGGAAGAGGGGGCACAGTCAAGGTGGCTCAGATCCCCATGAAGGGAGAGCCAACAGGCAATGATCCTGGACTCCCTCCAGGGCTTCAGCACCAGAAGGTTAGGATAGGTGGTGCAAATATCCATGAGAGGCACATCTCTGAGTTCATGCAAAGGTTTATTGACAGAGAATATCTGCCAGGCTGCCCTTGTGCAAGGTGCAGCAGCCTGCTGAGAAAAAAAATAAACAAAAAAAAATTCTTAACTATATAATTATGTACAACAGAATAGTTGGTCCTGTGATTGTTACTTGGCTCTTTGGTGTGGTTTCAGTAGTTAGGAACTAACTCTTTCTTTCCGGGTGGTTCTAGGAAAGGTCATGCCTGGGTGAGCAGGTGCTGAATTTCAAAAGGGAGTTACTTTGGCCTAGGGACCTAACAGTGACAGCATTGTCTGTTTTGTTGTTCTCTGTTTGGAGACGGCCCACTCTCTCTCTTGAGAGTGCTTTCTACTTAGGCCTCACTTCGCTTTTACTTTACTGTCACCTATAATTAAGTTCTCTTGCATGACTTTTGGTGCCTAATTTTAACTTTTCTTTTTTCCAAACACAAGAACCCAGATTTGGAATTTCAGATCCCTGCTTTCCTTTGACAAGAGGAAATTGGCAAAGTGGGGGATCTAGTCTCATCTTAAAGCTCTGTTTTCATTATCGTATTTCCATAAGTTTTCCATAGCTTGGAAAGACATTCAGTGGGCATCAACTTAACTAGTGACACTAAAAACTTACAGAAGTAGGAGGGATGGGACCATTCTGAGGTCCACTTCAACCTCCCATCATAGTTCCACTTTATGTTTTTGGGTGTGTCTGGGACTGTTTTAGGCACAGAAGTGGGATTCTGTCTAACTGAGTCTCTGGGTAAAGTCACCCAAGGATATATATATATATATATATATATATATATATATATATATAGAGAGAGAGAGAGAGAGAGAGAGAGAGAGAGAGAAAGAGAGAGAGAGAGGAGAGAGAGAGGAGAGAGAACCCTTAATGATGTGCATCTGGGAGAGCCAGATCAGATGAGGTTTCATTTAAAAAATAAAGACTAAACAATAGGAACCAAGCAATTAATGTACAATATATATTAATATTTATTAATGTTCCCTGTTCCTAGAGAAGACAGTGTCATTTCCATGTCACAAGTGATGAATGGGCAGGCAGGCAGGCCATCCAACCCTCTAGTTGGATTTGTCTTCTACATCAATCTGCAGGAGCCCCCAAGGCACCACCGTCTAAGAATATATATATACATATATATATATATATATATATATATATGAAATTATAACAATATGCTAAAAATAAAATAGAACAATTTTAACAATATGCTGTAATAAAATTATGTGAGTGTGCTCTCTCAAAATATCTTATTGTACTCTACTATATTTTTGGACTACTATTGTGCTGGTTTCTGTTCAAGACTAAAAGGCTCAGGGTTACTCCAGTTAAACTGGGCTGACTGGACTGCGTAAAATAACCACACAAGGGACAGAAATACCTTTTTCTTTGGAGTCACTGTGATGGCTCCTCTGACCTTAAGGGTCCACAGGAAGAGTTCTCTTTTATTGAGGAGAAGCTATTCAAATGAGGCAAGGGGTCAGGTTTCAGGGGGCTGAGTCTATCCTCATGATGTCCACTGTCAGCAGGTTGACTGACACCTGAGTAGGCCACATCCAAGGGCTCAGTAAGAGAAGGGGACACACACAAGGCACTTCCATGGAAGATTCTATCCTAAACAGGGCAAGGGGTTAGATTACAAAGGAACAGGTGAGTGTAGCTTCACCCATGGGGCTGTAGGAAGCCATGCCTAGGCACAAAGACACAGGCATGAAGACACAGTCACTCAAACCCTAGAAGAGTGGGGCAGTCTAGCAGCATGGGTGCCTGATACTGCCATATTGCCCAGCAAGGGAGTTAACTCAGTTACGTGCGAGGTTGGTCTCCCACACTATTGACCATGTGTAACAGAAATCCTATAAAATTCTGGGGAAACAGGAAGCATTGTACACCTTTGAAGGAAGATCTTATCCACCTTTATACAATCTCTAGTGTTTTAGTCAACTTTGCTGCTGTGACTAACGGATCTGACCAGAACAATTGTAGAGGAGGAAATGTTTTGGGGGTGTTTCAGAGGTCTCTAGCCACAGAGTAAAGATGAGGTAGAGAGGTTTGAGGTAAGATGAAGTAGAACAGCAGGATAGACGAATGTGGCAGAGGGAAGCAGCCCATGTGCTGATCAGGAAGCAGAGAGAGAGGTCCCCAAGTGCTAGATACAAATATATACCCAAAGCCACAACCCAATTCCCACCTCCTCCAGCCACACCCTACCACTTCAGTTACCACTCTGTTAATCTCTATCAGGGGATTAAATCACTGATTGTGTTAACACTCTGACAACTCAATCATTTATCCTCCGAATCTTCTTGTATTGTCTCACACATAAGCTTTTGAGGGGGCAGCATCAAATCATAACACCAGTGAATGATTCCTATGTTCCCACAACACAATTTTCCATTGCAAAAAAAGTTTCTAGATTGAACCTTTCCTTCTTGAGAGTAATAACAGCCTTTTGTTTTTCAGGTCAGGGACTTGGTTGTGGTCTCATCCTTTCTCTGTTCACAGGTATCCTCACCTGGGACTTGGCTCATTACAGCTTAGAAGAATAAGTCAGAGCAAGTGCCTGGGAAGGGTCTGTGAGCAAACCTGATTTGCTGGTGTGAATCCCTTTCCATTCTGTATTCTCATTGGAAAAAGAAAAAAGAAAAAAATCATTAATCCTGTGTCCAGTTGTTTCTTTTGATTTGTTCATTGAGAGCTCTGTTGGCACTGACAAAGAAAAGCAAAGAGCTAGAATTGTAAGAAATCAGGGGAACAGGAAAGTATCAAGAAAAACCCTGCAGGAAAAACAGGAGCTTGAAGCTTTGGGAGACTTGCTGCAAACCAGAGATGCTGCAAAATTCAGCAGGCACATGTCACCAGGATCTGGTTACTTTGACGAAGCAGGACATCCCTGCAGATACCAATTTTGGGAGAGGGACTTGGAAGCTGTACATAACTCACCCCCCTGTCTGTGGTGAAAAAAATTAAAAAACATATTTCAATAGATTTTACTCATTTGGAATTCAGAGCTCCCTGTTCCTAGACAAGGCAGTGTCATTCCCTTGTCACAAGTGATGAAAGGGCATGTAGGTAGGCCATCCAACCCTCTAGTTGGATTTATCTCCTACGTCAATCTGCAGGAACCCCCAAGGCACCACCGTCTAAGAGAACTTCTGAGGCTCAGTTCACTGTGGCAGCTGAGTGGTGAAACACCTGGCAGATGGGCTTTGGGTGCAGGAAAGCAGTGGGAGGGTGTCAAGAAAGGGGATTCCCCCCTCGTTGGCAGCCTCCCAGCACATCCAGAAACTGGATCTCCATGAAGAGCCACTTAAATTCTGTTCAATTAAAAAATACTAGAAACCTCTATCTCTCATCCTGCAAAAAATCAACTCAAAGCGGATAAAAGACTTAGGCACTAGAACAGAGACCCTGTGCCTAACACAAGGAAAAGTAGGCCCAAATCTTCATCATGTCAGCTTAGGACCTGACTTCCTTAACTAGACTCCTAAAGCGCAAGAAGTAAAATCAAGAATCAATAAATGGGATAATTTCAAATTAAATAAGTTTCTTCTCAGCAAAGGAAACAATCAATAATGTGAAGAGAGAGAGCCTACAGAATTGGGGGAAAATTTCAGATAGAGCACTAATCTCCAGGATATATAAAAAAACTCAAAAAACTTAATGCCAAAAAAGCAAATAACCCAATCAATTAACAGGCTAAGGAACTGAATAGATGCTTCACAGAAGAAATATAATTGATCAAACAAACATGAAAAATGTTCATCATCTGTAGTAATTAGAGAAATGTAAATCAAAACTACTCTAAGATTTCATCTCACTTTAGTCAGAATGGCAATTATCAAGAATACAAGCAATAATAAGTTTTGGCAAGGATGTGGGGGAAAAGGCACACTCATACATTGCTGGTGGGAGTGCAAACTGGTGCAACCATTATGGGAAGCATTATGGAGATTCCTCAGAAAACTTGGAATGGAACCACCATTTGATCCAGCTATCCCACTCCTCAGTTTATACCCAAAGGACTTAAAATCAGCATACTACAGTGACGCAGACACATCAATGTTTAGAGCAGCTCAATTCACAACCAACCTAGATGCCCTTCAACAGATGATTGGATAAAGAAAATTTGGTACCTATTTACAATGGAATATTACTCAGCCCTAAATAAGAATGACTTTATGACATTTGCAGGTAAATAGATAGAGCTGGAGAATATCATCCTAAGAAAAATAAGCCAAACCCCAAAAATCAATTGCTGAAAGTTTTCTCCAATAAACGGTTGCTGATCCATGGGCAGGAGTGGGGAGGAGGGAATAATGAAGGAACTTTGGATTGGGCAAAGGGGAGTGAGGAAAGGGGGTGGGTGTGGATAAGGATGGTGGGTTTATATGGATATTATTACCCTATATACATGTATGATTACACTACAGGTGTGACTCTGCACCATGTACAGCCAGGGGAAGGAGAAATTTTGCTCCATTTGTGTACAGTGTTTCAAAATGCAGTCTACTGTCATGTATAACTAATTAGAACAAATTAAAATAGCAAAAAAACCAAAATGCTAGAATCTCACAGATCAGGAACAGAGACAAGAAGGAACCTGAGACAAGAAGGCAGAGGAAAGCAAAGGTTCCCAGTGTTCCTGGTATCCCACTCCCACTACCATTCGCCTAATACTGTTGTACTTTTTATTTCAGCAAAGACCAATTCAATTTCTAGCTAGAATGGGTGATGTGGGGCCTGTGAACAGCCCTTGAAGTGTTGCCTGGGTTTGTCTCCAGCAGCCCATCACTGCCTGATTGTCACAGGGCCCCGAGTGGAGGCTGCCAGCTGTCATGATCCTGAGGATGATGTACCTCGCTCCCTCTTGATTTCCCTTCAGCTTTTATTCCCTACTCAAAGGTGAAGTATTTTGTAGAACATTATGTACAAAATGTTCTCTTTCTGTTAAAAACACAACAAAGCAATTTGTATAGGCACAAAAACTACCTGGTAAGTGGTATATTAATGGTAGTTCCTTCTGCAGCCAGGGACTGGGTTATTGATAGAGAATCTCACTGTTTATATTGTGCATCTTACTTTATATTATTTTTTTAAATTATTTTCATAATTAAAAATATATTGTGCAGTAAAACAGAAAGGCTAGCTAGATGTAGAGAAATAAATAAATTTAAAGTCCAAGGAAACAGATTTGGATATTTTTAGGTTAAGATTTCAGAAAATTAAAAAGCCCTTCTCTGAGTGTCATATTACAGACTGAGCAGGTTCCCAAAAGTATATTCAGATCAGAGTTCTGTTTCCAGGTTAGAGATTTTGACTTAAATTATTCAGAAGAAATGAGCTCTAACAATTTCTGTGTTATAAAGACTTTAAAAGCATAAATACCACCTCGTTCTGCCTCACGAATGGGCCACTTTTGTTATGCACTGGACCCAATATAATAAGGCTTATGGGAACTTGGTTAATTGGGAACTGACAGTGGCAACCCACACAAACTGCATGTGAGAGTATGGACAAGATGAGAGAGTCTCAGGACATGGCTACATTTTCAAGGCAATTGAGAAAGTTTTAATACCAAAGATTGAATTCCCTTGACTCAGTAAAAATCCTTTAGTCTTTGCAGAACAAACAAGAAAATATGATGTTTGTCTCACTAGTGAACAGTTTAAAAAGAAGAGGCTTTTCTCAGCCTAACATACTTTATTAGCTCAAGCCTTCTTAAATTAGAAGATTTGCCGATTTCCAGCGTAATTGCTGATGCAAACATATATTTTATTCTAAGGGACAGCTAACACCATATAAGGTACCTTATTCTAATGACTTAAAGGGACAAACCTGTTGGAGCATAAAAACCCAAGATCTATAGACAAGATAAATGATGAGCAGGTATCAGAGGCCAGGTATAGCTGTGGTGGAATGTTTATTTGTCAAAACATTGACTTCAGAAACATCCGATTGTTTGCTCAACTAGGAAACTCATTTTTGCTGGTGAGGAAACACTTTTTGAGTAGAAGGTTTCCAAGATCCTAAAAGTTGCAAAATTGACATTTCAGCCTTACAAAGTTGTCTGCAAGACTAGACTCTATGTTTAAACCTTCATGTCTTTCCAAATTCTCTCCCAAATCCATACACATCAAAAAATAAGAAAAATAGGAGCCAGGTATAGTGGGGCATGCCTGTAATCCCAGCTACTTGGCAGATTGAGGCAGGAGGCTCACAGGTTCAAGGCCAGCCTCAGCAACTTAGAGAGGCCCTAAGTAACTTAGTTAAACCCTGTCTTAAAGTACACATAAATAAATAAATAAACAAGGTTCGGGATATAGCTCAGTAGGTGAGCATCCCTGATTCAATCCCTGGTATCAAAATAAAAATTAAAAAAAAATAAAATTCAAATAAAAAAAGAGAAAAGAAAGAAAGAAAAGAAAAAGAATATGAAGCCACTTGGCATCATGGTGTGTGGGTGGCATGCAGTGCGAAAGCTTCTTGGAGGTATATAAACAATTGAAATCCGTGCCTTGAAGTGAAACAATCTTTAGTAACGGTCACCTTCAATAGCCGGAAAATTGTGGCCTGAAATTGTAGTTCTAGTGGAAGAAGTTTGATAATAGAATATTTTTTATTGTGTATTGGTTACTATAAGCTCTATTTGTCAAAGTATTAAAGACAAGGAAAGAGAGAGAGAGAGAGAGATGGAGGGGAAGATCTGATCTGTGACTTACTTCGCAATCAGAATGGAAAGGGAATAGATAGGTCCAAAGATCTGTGGCTTTACATGGTGAGAAATCAACTGCTTATACTCCCCAAATATTAGAAGTTGGACCTGAGAAAAAAGATCTGGAGAAAGTCCCAGCAAAGCCTCTCAGGTAGGTACAATAAATCCAGGCAAAAATCTTACTAAGGAAGAGGATGCTCCCACCTTTTATTCAGGTAGCTCCACTATAATCTCTATTGGGTTCAGAGAAAGGGCTGGAAGAAATTAAACAACAACAATAACAACAACAAAATGTATCAAATGTGAGAACTATCTTGAAAAGGATTTGGGTGTGGTGGTCGATACAGAACTGGCAGGAAAATATGAATTTGCCTCGTTCTAAGACAAAAGTTTCCCTTTTAACACCTATCAAATAAGGGATAGATATCAGAGAATACTGGGCAGATGCAATTTTTCTCATTTATTTTCTTAATGGCACGATGAATACAATAATGAAGATTTTTGCAAAGATGATAGGCAAAATTCTCCAAAGACATATTATTCATATAAAAAAAGAAACAAAAGGAGAGAGAGAAAGAGAGAGAGAGAGAGAGAGAGAGAGAGAGAGAGAGAGAGAGAGAGAGAGAGAAAGAAACAGAGACAGAGACAGACTGATTTAACCCTGAAGTAAAAATATCTTTATGTTGTCTGACCCCTGGAAACTGGAAACAGTTTGTTTGTAGCCAGTATTTTCTAAGGAAATCAGGCTGCAAAGCAACACACTGCCCCCAACACCACATGGTTGTCACACCCACACCCAGAGAATCATGGAAAAGGAAGATCCTCTCATAGGACAGAGAACAGGTGCCTCTCCCAGGGAATGAATCAGGACATTCTCCCTGGCTCCCAGCAGGCATTTGCTGCTGAAACAGCAGCACCAACCCAGGTCAGATGTGTCAAGGGAACAGCCGGGATGGAGAAGACAACATTTTTGCATTCTTCCCAATAAAATTCTCTTTGGGTTTAATTATCTTCTCACACTTAGTATTGTAGAAGAAAAGCTTAGGGAAAATTGATTAATTCTTTTCCTTTACAAATAGTCAGTTTTTCTCTTCTCATATTTTATATAGCTTACAATGTTTCTCTTTATTTTGAAAAAAATTAGAAAGTTTTATCAAAATATGGTTGGATATCAGTTCCTCTTCTTTATTTATGTTTTCCTCTTCGAAATTTTTCTTTAGATGGAAGATAGCCTTTCTGCAGATTCTGTGACTTTATCTGTTTTCTGTCTCCTTCTGGTTAAGCACAAGCACACATGCACATACTTGATGAGCACATGAACACACACTTGCACAGACGTGAGCACATGAGCACCCTCAGGCACACAGGTGAGCATACACACACTCAAACCTGGAGCTGTTTTCTGTTTTTCTCCAAGCTCTAAAGCTCATAGTGCTTTCTTCTTTTTTTCTTTTTCTTTTTTTTTATCTTCATCTGTTAATATTTTTCCTCTTAAGTTGACAAAAATTTCTTCTAAATAAGATTGTGTTTCCTTCCTGTTCAATGTCATTGATTCTAGCTTTTGAAATGTTAATTATCATATTCTCCAGCAGAAAGCAATCTTTCCTCATTTCTGATTGTTCTCATTTGATAGCCATATCCCTTTCTTGAATCTGCTAAAGAATTAGAGGTTTTCGAAACTATTTTTTTTCTTTGTGGGATGTGTCTATTTAATATGGTAGCATTTATACTGAATCTTCATTCCTCTCACTGGTCCTTGTGTTGTTGATGTTGTTTTACAATTTGTTCTGTACTTGTATAGTTCTCTATCGTCACCTCTGTCTAGTAATGGGCTTTGACTTTCCGGAGCATACAATGATACCTATTTAAAGCATGCCTTCCTACCCATATCTGAAGGCTTCCTTTGACTAAGTTTGGGGTTCATTAGACTCTGAAGGGGGCTTTTCACTAGAGCAACACCCTTGTTACTGTCTCCTTCATGCTATCAGGTGAAACCACTTGAAAGCAGATCCTAGTCCTTCACCTCTAACCAGGACTGTGCAATGGCTTTAATAGCTAGTTGTTGGGAATTCTATAGAAATAGGAAGGAAAATGGGATGGGCTCCCTAAAAGAAATATGTGTGTGTGTGTGTGTGTGTGTGTGTGTATAATTAGCTTGTTAATATCAGTTTGCAGACTAAATACTGCTGTTCCCTGTTCTTAATACACAACATGATCCTCTTTCCTAAGCTTCCATAGAATTTTGTTCAACCATTTCCTCAAGAAAGCCACAAGTTTTTGAAAGGCAGAGATTGCTTCTCATCTTGTGTTGAGTCAAGGAATTTATGTCTGCATTTTGTTTGAAGGCCTGGTTGTAACAATGAGTGAATGAACTAAGTCATGAGCCAAGCAATTGGTGGCGAGTTCTCCCCAGAACTCTGTGCTCCACAAGTCCTGCTCTCCCTTGATGATTCTCAGGGTGCTTCTTCACGGGCAGTGCTATTGGTATACTCTGCACCAGTTTTGTGCTATGCTGGGAGAGCATCTCAGAGAATGATCAGAGTTTGGTATCAGGGAAAATACATGTGTGGTCTCATTTAATCTGTCTTACCATATCTCCCATGTGGTGCTTCTCCTCTATCTTTCCATTTTTCTCTGCCACTCTTCTCTCTGACCATGGGTTTCAGCCCAACTGATAGAAATCATCAGATAAGTACATACAATTAATTGCTTTATTCTAATTTCTTAAATTTGTGGTTGTGACTTTGGGCAAGTTGTTCACTCTTAAGTCTCACTTTCCTTATCTGTAAGAACTGACACTATAGGAATGCCCTATGGGGTGTCCTTGAGTTCCCTTGTCCATTCTCTATGTCAATTCCTGCCATGGGTCAGGCACCCAGCAAATTTTCGATTCCAGGTAGTGACCCTACTATCTCTCCCCATCTTCCTTTGTTCCACTGTTCTCTTGTGCAGACCAACCCATGTTATTACTCCTACAACTCTCAGAACGTTTTCTACCACTGCCTGCTGCCATGTGTGGTGAACCCATCACTCCAGGGATATCACAGGCTACTGGGACATGAGCCTGCATGTAGTGAGCTGAAAGTTACCAACTCTTTCTCCCCTTCAAGCTGGGGTATGAGGTCCAGAATCTTAACCTGGATAATCCGTTCTTTGTGCTGGGACCACAGAGAGGGAGAGAACAACTGGAAGTGGGAATTCAGAGCTCAATCAGAAGAAACAGTCGCGGGCCAGGCATGAGCTGTGTGTGTGAGCTGTGAGCATTTTGAGCACGTAAGTGGACGGGACTGACGTTGCCTCTCTGTCTGGGCTGTGCACATATGTGTCCTTTTCGCTTGCTCTGCCTTTGATCCCACACAGCACCTGAGGTGGGTGGGGCCTTCCAAGATGTCTGTCAATCTGGTGACCACAAGATATCAGGAAGCTAGACTCAAGCCCCTGAAACCTGACCCCCCTCACTGGGGTGGCTTCAGAAGGTTCTCCTTCTTTCTTTTTTCTGTCTCCCTTGTGGAAGCTGGAGCAGAGGAGCCATCGCTGAAGAACCCCAAGAAAAAGATATTTTTTCTGCCTCAGTGTGGTTATTTCATGCCAACCCAAATTCACCTGGAGTGACCCTAAATGACTTAGTCGCATGTTGCGGCAGAAAACCATGTTTAATCCAACCTTCCTGCATTTGTATTTGGAGCAGTTAAACCCAGGAGTGCAAATGGCTCTGGTATCACATTGGCCCCGAATCAAAGTCTGGTGACTAGCTCTGTGACTTTTGGCTACCTTCCTAAACCCCAAATGCCTGCCCTAAAAAGAGGCTCAGTATCTGTGCCTCAGAGAAATACAAGACTGCTAAGGTTTTGAGGTGGAGATCTCTCTCCCTGCATCACCTGTGATATCCAACTCTCTCAGGAGAATTTGTAAGGAACTAAGAGAACATGGGGTTGGCAGTATTTATAAGTCATTGACCAGTTTCTTTAATGTATTTCACTAAATACTGCCATATTTTAAAAATCTAAGTACAATAATTGTTTCTAAGTCCAAACCGCTCCAGTAGATCCGTCTGAGAACATATGGCTTTGACTCAGGGACTGGAGACTGCAGCCAACGTAGTGATAATTTGTTTGGGGTCTACAGGGAAAGAGCTTCCTTTCAAGGTAACATCTGCTTGAAGGGCCTGGTACCCCAGAGAGCACTTTTCTGGGAGGCTGTTAAAGATACAAATGGTTTCTAAACTCCAACGTATTTCAAATGTTTCACTTCAGCAAGTTAGAATCATTTTTTCCCCCCTGTTCAATAATGCTGGTCACCTAGGCAGGTAAACACTAAATTGAAGATGATTATTCTGATGAATAAACCTGTATCATGAATTCCAACTGATACCTGTATGGATTTTTAGGTTCTCTTTAGAAGGTCCATTCAAAATATAGAAATATAGTTTCTTTACATTAAACAACAACAAAAAAAAAATGCTGGTTTCATTCCCATGACAGTTTCATTAAAAGCGAGAATGTTTTCCTCACACATTCCCCTGCAGAACAAGAAATGAATTAAAGCACAAAGTCATTTCAATCCACAAAGGAAATTTCAAAATATATTTCAGAATCCAGTACCTTTTGCACTTCATGTGAGTTAACTATTTTTAGACTAAACATAAGACTTATATTTAGAGGCTGAACTCTGCTGATGTAGCCTTATTTATGATCTGACCCAACTAAGAGATGAAATCGGTGTGATCATGCACTCAGATAAATAAATTTCCAGTTTGTCCATGAATACAAGGTATGGAGGTAGGCAATGACCAAAGATAATATTTGCTTTGAATTTTCAGGCTTACAGAGGACTTTCCCTCTTCAACTGTTTTAAATCTGGAAGCACACAGATCAAATTTAAAAAAGGAAAGGAGCCTTTTAATTCAATAGCTAGATTCCCTTAGGAATGATTTGTATCTCCTCCTGATTATTAATGGGAGCTTAGAAGTCATCCTGAAAGCTTCATTCAGATTTCTACTCTCATCACACCAACATTTTTGCCTTGATTGACTTTCACATATATTTTGTGAACTTGGGTGAATTTTATTAACCAGTCTCCTGGCAGAATTATGGATATGCTTTTGTTCTTTGGGGAGGATAATGTATTAACTGTTCTAAATGTGATTTAAAAAAAAAAAAACCCTGTATTTCTTTCAGAATTTATAATTGTTGTATTTGATTTCTATTTATTTTAATTTACTTCCTCTTATTTATGCTCATTTGCAGCTATTAATTGTATGTATAGCTGATGGACCGTGAGGATTCTAAATTAATTAGTTGAATGGGAGGCCCTAATCTCAAACCATACCTAGTCTAAATCAATTTCTTACAAATCTATTCAAAATAAGATATTTCTTGTTCCTGGATTTTCTTTTCCCATGAAAGTACCTTCTAAAAGGTATGGGGCAGGAAAATGAGCAAACAAAGCATCTGAAAGCATGGGGAAAAACAGTGAGGAGGTAAGAATTTCCTGAAATCACAAGCTCACCTTATTTATTTTTTATTATTTATTTTATTTTACTTTATTACATTTCTTATTAGTTTGGAGAGTTGAATAGCTTTAAAGCTCAGAATAATAAAACAACATCTACACATTATCACAAAAGATTATTTCTAGATGATTTCCCACTATGGATCTTCAATTACCTGAAAGGCATCTCATTAAAATTTCATCTTCAACCCCTTTTATTTAGCTTCATTTTCCTAAGTGTGTATTTCCCCAGCTTAAGTTAAGGCTTTTTTTTTTTCCCCAATAGTTTGCAGGATCCTGAATTTAACACATTGCATATGCAAATCACTTGCCAGTTAGGTGAACTGAGAGCAGTAATGCTTACTACATGGATTTGCTGAAGGGGTTACCCGTAGGATGCATAGGAGATTCTTGAGCATATATCATGTGCAATAAAGAGCTGAGTTTTATAAGCATATTAATTGGAAAATCCCATCATAAAATACTTGAAGATTTAACTTTAAAAAAGATATGGACCAAGATCACATAATTAAATGCTAGAAGGAGGACTTAACCTATGCCCTCTGATGTATGTAGAGGAATGTCTCTGTACAGGTCTACTGTCAGCTGTTCTTTGTGTATATGACTTATGGATTATGAATGTAAAATTCTCTTCTGAAAATCAATGGCAAATACAAAGAATGACAAACTTGGAAGAGTGTCTCATGAGAATACCTCAAAATCATTGGCCCGGTGTATCTGTGTCCATTGATGTCCATCCTAAATTAATCTCTTTATTGCTATGTTTCATCCATTTTGCTAAGCACTTAATAATTGAATGTGCTCATTCATCACTTCTTTGATAGACATCAAGTGGCACAGGGACAGATTCCTAAGTTGGCTCTCTCCTCTGCCTTTTTTTCCCCTAGAGTGTTTAGTTTCTAACTAAGAAAAGCAAGGGAATGATACAGAGAATGACACAACCTTTATCATAGGACACTTTTTCTCATCCCAATTCTACCCCAAATTCCGGTATAGAGCACATGATGGTTCCTTTTATGTGGCTACTTGACTGGATGGAGAGTTGTCTACATATTTGATCAAACATTAATCTGAGTATGTCTTGGGGGCTGTCTCTGGATGAGATTTACACTTGAATCTGTGGACTGTGTAAAACAGATTGTACTCCCCTACATGGATGAACAATATCCAATCAATGGAAGACCTGAATCAAACAAAACATGGGAGGAGGCCTTTGGACTCTGATTGGAGGCTGTACTATAGGCTTTCCTGGGTTTCCAGCTGATAGATGGCAGATCATGGGATTCCTTGGCATCCATAAACACGTTTGCCCTCTCCTTTCTAATAAAACCCCGTCTACATATTTATACCTATCTATTTATCCATTCATCTATCTATCTTATTGATTCTGAGTTTCTGGAGATACCTGGCTAAAGTGCGTGTGTGTGTATGTGTGTGTGTTTGTGTGTGGTGTATATGTGTGTGTATGTGTTTGTGGCATCACTACTTCTAAAACATATTCAGCATTCTTGCACTTCTCCCCATTGACAATTTTATCTCAGGAAATAGTTTCTTCCTCATCCACCTGGATGTCAGCAATAGCTACCTCACTTGCTTATTTATTTCCTCCCTTGACCCCCTACACAATTTGTCTCCAGAGTAGCCTAGGATATCATTTATAAATGAAATTCACTTCACAGTTTTTCCACTTTAAAATTGCCCAGAGGCTTCTGTCACCTTCCTTACCTTTTTGCATGACCCACAGGTTTCCTTATGCCCTCCCCCACATACTGCTCCTGATCTGACTTCATTCCCTGTAAGTCATGAGCTAGCAGCCATTGACACTCTATCCCAGTGTCTGTTTTTGTTAGATTATTTTATTTCTGCTATGGGGGCATCAGACTAGAAGCTGTTCCTGGAGTGAATATCTTTCCTATGACATGCATGTCTGATAGTTTCCTCTCATCAGTTACCTCTCAAAGACAAGGTTCTAGACAGTCTCACCCAGCTCTTCTGCCCACTCATCCACTCCACAGTATGTCCTGCTCAGCATATATCACTATTTTCTACTTTTCCACTAAATAAAAGAGTGACCAAATGTGTTGATGTATTAAAATTAATTTGTTTCCTGTCTGGCTCATGAGGATATATATTCCCATGAGAGTAGGAGCCGTGTTTTCACCTTCAGCCCTATTTCTCCAGGGCCAGGTACAGAGCAATGCTCAGGTCAGAGAAGGCTTTCAAAAACATTTGTCAAATTAACAAATGTCAGACATTTATTTGAACAGTATACATCAAAGCAATTTGGTACAAATCCACAATTTACATGCTAAGCTTGCCTCACTTATTTACTCATTAGCATACTACTATTAAAATAATTTTGGGAATGAATGTGATCACAACACACAGGCAAATGTAAGCAATGTTATTATGCAATAAGGCTGCATTATGTGGTGGTTTTTCATGCTTTAAGATCTTGCCTTTGTCAATGAGAGCTGCTGTATCAAATTGCCGTTAAGCTGGAAGGCTTATAAATGACATAATTTTTTTCTTGCACTTCTGAGGCTGGAAAGCCCAAGTTTAGATCATCAGTGGGTAGATTTGGTGTCTGGTGAGGGCCCACTCTCTGGTTCATACAGAGTCATCTTTTTACAAGGTTCTCAGATGATGGGAGATGCAAGGCAGCTCTCTGGGGCCTTTTATGAGAGTTAGAATCCCATTCATGGGTAAACCAAAATACCATCATATGAGGGTTAGGTTTCATCACATAAACTTTGGAAAGGGGCACAAGCATTCAGTCTATGGCAAATATTTTATCATCATCAATAAAATAGAAACAAAAAAGTTAATAATTCTTATGAACAAATCTATGAGTTTTAGTTTTTTAATGTAATGGTGAAGACTTGTCTCAGTCACCTCTGGATGTGTGCATTCAGTGGATTTTCTGTATACAGGACTTTGGGATTAGTAGTGACTCAAGGAAATTTCTGTTCCTTCCTTGCAAAGGCTATTTTCTCCTCCAACATTCTTATGGAATCGTCTGAGTGCAAGGTCACTGCCCTCAATAGCTTGATAGAAAGAGTTTGGTGCATTGATAGTTTGACTAATTGTCAAGACTGGGGTCTAGTGTTTTTGATTTATAATCATAAATGTTTATGGCAATAAATTATTTTCACATGAAGACAAATGGATGAATTGATTTTTAAAAATTTTGTTTTTATTTATTGCTGTTGTCTTGGAATGATTTACTCTTAGATAGTCTTGCAATCATATAAGCAAAAGAAAGTTGTATTTCCATACTAACTGGAAAAGGCTGTGTATCCTCACTATTGATAACAGGATTAAACTGATTGCAATCTAATGACCATGCATGCCTTTGGTAAAGCTGGATACTGGAACTGTGATGATGAATGGAAATGTTGTTGCTCCTTAATTCACACAGTAGATACCCATTATAGGTAAATGGCCAAAAGGCACCTGCTGCCACTGACTGCTGCTGATTTTCAGTTTAATCATTCTATGTTTATTATAATTCCAAAGATAATTTTTTATAAGAAGAAAGAAAATTACAAGGAATCTGCAAAATTAAGCCCCCAGATTTTCACTGCCAGCAAATCTTCCTCATCAATCAATCCTACCATTTTCTCACGTGCGTCTTTAGGAAGTAGGAGTTATTTTTTAAATATATAAATTACTGAAAAACTCTCTGCCATCTGTAGTATTTTATTGCTTCTTAAGACTTGTCATTACTTTATCTCAGAAGAGACAAACTCGTGGAATGATGTTTTGTTAACACACACTTCCTGCTTGCTTGAGTTTGCACTTGTTAAATTTTAACTGAAATCTATTCCACAGAAAGGGCTAAAAAGAGAAATCTCTCATAGAACCACTGCCAAGGCTATAAGGAAAGCTACCCTGCTGGTTGGAGCTCCAATAATAAACCTTCTTTTATATGGGCCTTTCAAAGTTATAGGGTCACAAAGTGCCTTGAAATAAATCTCAAAGGGAACAGCAAATTTTGGAATCACACCCAAACCCTTTATGTCCATGACTGTAACAGAGTTAATAAATTGTGGGTTATAAATGAATAACTGCAATGTCCTGCTTGCAAAGCCAGTGGTGAGTATGTTTATCAGATAAAAATGACCAACAGTTGAGGGGCAATAGACAGGAATTATGAGCAGCAGGGGCTCAGTATTAACAATTTGGGAGTTTAACTTATGCTGCAGAAAACATGGCGAGGGCCTTGAGAGAGAGAGTGTTAGAGATGAATGCATATGGAGGATTTTAACTGGGGAGTAGAAGGAAACAGGAGGCCGAGGTAATTATCATATTCATGAGCTTGTCAACAGTAATTGGCCAGATCCTTTTAAAAATAGAAACTGCAAGATCCTTGACTGTTTGTTTCCTGGGATTATCTCCTAGGCAAAGCCTCAGGGATCCCAACTGCCCCTACTTCACATGAAACAATTAACTTTCATCCTGTTCTTTGTTTCTTCCTCCCCTGAATATTGAAAAGAAACAAAGAATCGGCATAGAAGTTTTATCATATTTTGTGTCCAACACTCAAAAGTCTCAGTTGTCTTCCACAGGACTGCTGACAAGGCAGAAATCGGTGAGGGAGGGTGGGGTGGAATTCTCAGCAGGTGTTAGGGCCTGGTTCTCTTTGAAGGGAGACCTTTTCCACCTCTCTTCTAAAAGACCCCCACTCTTTGACTCCTGGCTTTTTTTTTTTTTTTACATAGTATTATAATTTACATAAATGTCATTTTAGCTGCAGTTTTTTCCCTTGCTAACCTCCAAGCTTTTGGTTCAGGCATGTATACATTGCTAATTTCCATTGGTATAACCATTAGTTATTTTGTCCACCACATATTGGTAAACATTTCTTTTTTTTCTGTAATATTTATCCCCAGGATAAGAATTTTCCAAATATGCTTTATTAGTTTCTTCATTTATTAATTTTTTATTAGTCAGAAAAGGCTTTCTTATATCTAACTATTAGCATTTAGACTTTCTAAAAAATCTATATTTATTTGAGGTAATTCTCCAAGGTAATAAAGGATTCTTCTCTGACTTTTGTTCAATTATCAATCACATATATAAGTTTCACATATTGGCATTTACAAAGTTACTTTTATTGTTAGCTCACCATAAAATCTGTTTGGGTAAAGTTTAACTTCTTAAGGCAATTTGGAATTATATTAATAAATCATATTTCTGATCACTTCATTATGTAACTATTGATTTGCAATTAGGAACAATTTCCTGATTTACCATAGATACTCTTGACTCAAAGAAAGATTATTAGTCACCTAAATCAATGTTTTCATTTAATACTAAAAATTTTGCCAATATTGTGTCAAATTACAGCATATTATCTCAAATATTTTTAACACGTCCAGTCCACTGACTAGTAATCAAAATCATTCTATTCCATCTCTGATATGTTTATATATATTTATATCTTTTGATATAAAGTTCTTCCTGAACTAAAATCAATATGTCCTTAACTTCCCTCTAGTGGCTTTTGTCATAAACCTTGTAGCAAAGAAAAAGAAATATACATACAAGACCTTAAAATTACTTTTAAATATTCCCATTCCTTAGGGAGCTTTCTTCATTTATCATAGTCTGACCACCAGAAAGAGTAAACATTGGATCTGAAATGGACTTGTTTCTGTTACTGCTGGGACTCTGAAAGTAAACCAGTGGGGACCAGAAAGGACAGGACTATTCCTTCTTGTGCAGACATGTTTTCTGTGCTGCTGAGGTTCCCAGTGAGACATTTTCTTTTAATTGCATCACTCCCTTGAATCATTTGAGCTTACAACAAAAATCTTTGTTTTCAATTTATGCATTATGTGAAATGCTACCATGTGGGAGACCCTGTAGATACAAGGAAGAATTAGGTCTGCATAGACCTCACTATCACAGATCTTACATTTAATTGAGTAGCATGCAACTCGTATGAAAAATAACATAATAGGAGAAGCATAGAGAGCTCTGGCACTCCAGAGGAAGGGTGATTCTACCAGACTGAAGCCCATTATGCTGATTGGAGAATGAATGGAGGAAGGCACAAGGTAGAAGACTCAGGCAATTTGAAAGGGTGGTCTCCTGCAAGGGGTTGTGGTAGTCATTACACAGAGGAGAAGTGAGATCATGAAATAAGTATTTAGAAGGGAGATTTAGCAGGATTTAGTAAATGGCTAGATATGGAGCAGTGAAGGGAAGGGAAGTAGCCAAGATGATGTCAGATTTCTCGTTTGGGCACCTGACTTTGGTGAAGCGAAGCTATTCATGTGGATGGCAAGGGAGGAGAACAGACATGATTCAGTTTGGGGTAAAACTGGAGACTGCATGTGGAAGGAGAGAGTTATAGAAGAGCCCTCGGATAGATTCAACCAACACTGAAAGATGATCACAAGATGAGCATTTAATGTTTCTAACACTTTTACCCAAAATGAAGGAGAAAAATGTCTGATATCAAGGAACCCAAGAGAGGCAGAGTTTTACACAGAAGCTAAATAAGTTGACAGCATCAGAAATTACACAAAGTATACAAAAAGAAAAGCCTTAATAAATCCATTTAATTCAATGAAAGAAAGTCATTTATGACTTAAGAAATAAACAATTTTGGTGAAATGAAGCCAGAAGCCAGATTGCAAATTATTTGGGGTTAGAAAGAAATCAGGAAGGAAGAGAGTGTGAGTCTGGTTACAGAGATCATATGAATGGAAGTAGAGAGACAGTGAAAAGGAAGGATATTTTTAAGACAAAAACGTGAGGATATGTTTAAGTATTGATGAGATAGACCCTGATGATAAAGAGACACTGGCAGCCTGCAAGGGTAGAACTCTAGTAGATTTCTTTTCCACAGCTCCTTTCTTCCTTTTGCTTTCTTTCTTGTTTGCTTGCTTCCTTTATTTCTGTTAATTTTAAACAGCTTTACTAAAGTATAATTTACATATCATGAAATAAATTTTAAGTGCACAATTTAATTATTTTAGTATGTTTATGAAGTGGTGCAATCATCTCTGAAATCCAGTTTTAGAGATTTTTCATAATCTCAAAATTTTTTCTTCTGTGTGTTTGCAGTTAGTCCTTGCTCCCTTCCTTAGCAAACACCAATCTGCTTTCGTCTTCAAAAGTGTCCGGGTGCTAGACAATTTATGTAAATGAAATCATATAATATGTACTGTTTGCATCTGGGTGCCTTCATTTAGCATGTGTTTTTAGGTCCGTCCATGTTCAGGTGTGCATCCTTTCAACTTCTGAATAGTTTTCAATAAATTGCAGATGCTGCATTTTTGCTTATGTGTTTAAGTGTTGATGGACATTTGGATCATTTCCAATTTAGGGCTGTTATGAATAATGCTTCCATGAACGCTCATGTGCACATTTTTATGTAGACATATTT
Source organism: Urocitellus parryii (assembly GCF_045843805.1). Classification (NCBI taxonomy): domain Eukaryota; kingdom Metazoa; phylum Chordata; class Mammalia; order Rodentia; family Sciuridae; genus Urocitellus; species Urocitellus parryii. The sequence goes on from NC_135533.1 coordinate 104,576,544, forward strand.
ACATTTTTTCTTTCTTTTTTTTTTTTTAAAGAGAGAGTGAGAGAGGAGAGAGAGAGAGAGAGAATTTTTAATATTTATTTTATTTAGTTCTCGGCGGACACAACATCTTTGTTGGTATGTGGTGCTGAGGATCGAACCCGGGCCGCACGCATGCCAGGCGAGCGCGCTACCGCTTGAGCCACATCCCCAGCCCTACATTTTTTCTTCAATAGATTCCTGGGAGTAGAATTGCTGGGTTCTATATGGTAAGTTTATGTTTTCTCTTTTAAGAAAATGCTGAGCTATTTTCAAAGTGGTTGTGTAATTTTATATTCCCACCAGCACTGTGCAAATGTTCTTCCTTCTCTGCACCTTTGTCAGCACTTTGCATTGTCGGCTCTTAAAATGGTAACTATTTTAGTAAACGTTCAATGATATTTTGGTTTAATTTGCACTTTCCTAACAACTGACAATATTAAGCACCTATGTGTTTATCATCTGTGATGAAGTGCCTATTAAAATATTTTAAATTGATTTGTTTTTGTTGTTATTGAAAAACAAGAGTTCTTTGTAATCCTTTTATCAAACATATGATTTGCAAATTTGCAGTTTGTGGCTTGTTTTCCATGCCTTTGAGGCACAAAATTTTACATTTTTTTTAATCCATTTGTGTTCTTTTTTATGGCTTATTTATTTTTGGAGTCCTATCTGAAAAGACACGGACATTTTTCTCCACTTTTCTTCTAAAAATGTTATCATTCTAGTGCTTACCTTTATTTTTATAATCAACATTGACTTAATTTTGGGGTATGGTATGAGGCAATTACTTTTTTCTCTTTAAAAAGTTTTTGCAGAATTTTAAAAACTAATTGCAGTCTTAGATCGTGATTCCTGGATAAATTTCATCAAAAATGAATCAATGGTTTCCAAGTTCAATGCTTAACAAATTGGAAATTGAGTTTTGAAAAAAAAAATGTGAAATAAAATATTGATAAGTCTGAAGAAATCAAATATATTTTTTTTAAAAAATAAAATATGTATCATAGAGATTTTGAAGTATACAGCCCAAACTTTCAAATAACGAAATTACCTTTGGATAAGGTGATACCATTCAATTAAGCATAAAAACAAAACATTCCTCTGGAAACCAGCAAGATCAGACCCATAAAGAAAATGAGGCAGCTAAGACTGGAGCATCCGAAGGTAGAGAACTAAGAGGGAGCAGGTACATGGGATCTGCATGGTACATGCCTGATGGGTGAAGGAGGAAGAGATTGGTCATGCAAACAAATACCAGAGCCAGGAGAGGAAAGTACAGCTCAGTGATAAATGCAGAAGAAAAGCGATGAAAGAATCAATTGGAGCCAAAACTCAGTATTTAAGATGGAGGTCAAATATTTTTTCTGTTGAATAATTTTGATGTAATTTAATGCTGAAATAGGATATGGGAACAAGTTTTTCATGGTTGCCTACTCTGTGTTGATACTGTTTGGGATATTTTCATGTAAATTTCCTTCCTTGGCTTTCAGGAAGTGAATGAAATATCATTTCTACAAAAGTGAAAGGAAAGAAACTTGCCTCAGGCACACAGTACCCAAGTCCAGATTTAAGACCATGTCCTCTTTCCTTGTGTCTACTGCTGCCTCAACACTAAACATGAAGAAATGTAAGATAGCTGATCTTTAAACTTGTTCCCTAACATCCAGGTTTTGCATATCCCACCCCTAAGAGATTAAAGAATGTCCCATCAAAATACGGCAGGCAGTTCATTCCAGCACCTCCTTCACAGGGCTTTGGTGATAAAGAATCATTAAAATGTATGCAGCCTCTAGGTCCCTATAAATTTCTGCTGAGTGAAGATTATTTTAAAAAATGGTGCTATGGGTCAAAATATTTTACTTTTTTTTTTTTTTTATCTCTGTTATCTCCAAATAAATGATGGCTCCTGACCTAACAGGTTGAGCCCTTGATTAGGTCAACCTCTGAAGAGTACAGTACAAAACAATTGACTGGTTGGTCTTATCACGAAAATCATCAACATTCAGAGTATCTTATGTTCTGAGCATTGGGATAAACATTTGATACACATTGTGTGTGATTTTTACCAGTACATTCCTCCAACTTTAGCTCATATTTAAACAGATGGTCTGTGACTTTTGTATGCATAAGGATCATAATGAAAATTTTAAATGCAGTTTCCTAATAGATTCAATCACCACCAGTTCTGATTTAGTAGATCAAGGATTGGGGCCTAAATATGCATTCAAAGCAAACAAACAGATTCTAGATAATTTGATGTATGTGATGACTTGAAATTTTTCTCTATGCTTGGTATCTTTTCATGTGTGGGTGATAGAAGATGTTAAAACTTGAAAGGATTTAAACATTTGCATTATGGTTTCAGTAATCACAATTTGTGTTGATGGAAATCCAGAAAAGAAGATGCTGATATTTACAGCTAAGATTCAGACAAGACAGGTAAGTTCTGACAGCTACTTGATAGTGGAGAAATCCATCTAGTCTGGTTACCTTCCAGAGAAAAAAAGAGTTGGGCAGCTGGCTTGTATCCAATTCAACCTTGAAGAATAAAGAAGCCTGACTCCCTGGAAACATAACTTAGTAATTTGATCTCTTGTCAATGAGAGAAATGACATTTGATCAAAGCAGAATCCATATCTGTAGAATCCTAATAGTCCATTGTCTCTGTTTTAAGATTCTTTGTAGAAAACAAACCAACAGTCTATGGATTTTTAAGAGCTCCCTCTCCAGAGAAAGTCATATCAAATACATCTCTCTCTCTCTCATTCTATAAGGTAAAAACCTTATAGATGAATAAAAATACTCATCACTCTAAGAAATGACCCACAATTGAAATTAGCCTGGACCAGAGAGTATGTGTCCAAAGTGGGAAGGATAGAGCTGGGGATCTACAAAGAATGTCTCAAGCTCTTTCGACTTCATTTTTGTTTCTTGGTTATTTGTGTTCTTGAAATTACTAGTAAGGCTGCCTTCTGAGTAACATGTCTAATTGATTTCATTTGACTAGACAATCTAGTCATTTGTGTTAGAGCATGTTGTCTTCATAGGACTTTGGTTAGCTGGATGGTTTCTGTGGTCAAAGCGCCTCATCATAGAACCAGGTAACCTATTGACCCTTTAGTTAACTATATCACTGCTGCTGGAAAAGATTCTTGAAGGAGTCAAAGGAAATCAGTACCGTAGTTGTAAAAAGCAGGTCAAGGATACAATTGATCCGTGTAAGAAAAGAAACCAAAAATTACAATTTTGATCATCCTGATTTTCATCCAGGAAAAATCTAAATTTAAATATTTTGAATACTTGACTTATAAAATATTTATAATTTGTGAAAAAAAGAAAAAAAAGAAGAGAAGGAAAGAAAAGAAAAAGGTGATGATACATATTTTCAACTTTGACATAAAATATTAGCCCATAAGTGTTGTGCAAAGCCACTCTCTACACAAGGCTCCATACCGATTTATTTACATATGTACCTATGTATATATTCGTATATATTTTGTAAAAACCTATATATAAAGGCACATATAAGTACATTTCACCTTTTTTGTTGTTGTTGTTTGGGAAGCAAGCATACAAATAGTTACTAGGCCATGGGGATTTTTGAAGTCCATTCTTTACTGGATTATCTGGATTATTGTATGAATAAAATTTTTTTCTTGTTATGTCTATTAGTTTTTAAAATAAACTTAAATTTGACTATTTTCATAAGTGTCTAGATTATTAAAATATAGAAAGTTAGAAATTGGTTGATCATGTTGGGGAATACATAGAAGAAAAATCTGTCAATCCAGAAAAACCTCTTCATAAATGTTGAAAAAAAGAGTTTTAATATTGAAAGGTATTAATACCTTGCATTCAAAGAAGTGTGGAAACTTCAGGGGCTGGGGCTGTGGCTCAGTGGTAAAGTGCTTGCCTCTTATGTGTGAGGCACTGGGTTCAATCCTCAGCACCACATAAAAAATAAAGATACTATGCTTTCATCTACAACTCAATAATTTCTTTTTTAGAGAAGTGTTAAAACTTTGCATAGGGAACTTGCTAAAGAGATCACATAAAAGAAAAAAATAGGAGGAAAAAGAGAAAAAAGAAGGAAAGGAAGGAAGGGAGGAAGAGGGGAAGGAGAAGGGAAAGAAAAGGTCACCCTTTTCCCAGGATGAACAACAACTAGTAATCAAGAGGAGCTAAGTGCTCTTTGTCACTTTTTTTTTTTTTTAATTTACCTGATAGTTGAAGCAGCCATCTCTCTGTGTTAGTTGCCTTTACTAGAGGAGAAAAGGAACTCTTCATATCTCTCTGACAAGCAGGAAGTTTTAGAACTTGGAGTCAGTCACCTTATTAAAATCTCACTCTCCCCACACCCCAAATCAGGGAGATAGGGGCACTAACTTCCTTGACATTTACATTTCAAAGAGATGGCTCCCAGGCACTTTGGAAAAGCTTCTCTAGCTGTAAAACTGCAGAGAGGCTTATTTAGCTTTTAAAAAGGTTTACATACATCTCAAAGGGACACAGAAAGGACTTACAATTATAAATTTTCAACGGGAAAAGGTCTAAGAAAAGAAGGAATGTCACTTTCCCCTCTTTATCTGGAAATTTTGGAAATATATTTCTTTTTCCTTTTTTTAATATATTTGTCCTTATAGTGGCATAAGCCTTCTAACAAAAATGAGATTTTGTTAGCATTTAGAATAATGCATATGTTCCATAAATGAGGTTGTTACTGATTTAATATTTCCTCACAATTCATTTACTATTTCTCTCCAGCTTTCAATCCCACAAGGGCTTATTAATGACTCTCCAGGGAACCGTTTGCCTATGTCAAACATAACTCTGTAGCACATTTTGTTGTTAACAAAAACACTCAGAAAAATCTTCCAAAAAGAATTTCAGACTCCTACCTCTTTCCTTTTCCTAATATATTTTAGAGGTTGCAAAGCATGAAGAAAGCCGCTGGCCTATGTCCACTTCGTGTTATTCATGAAATAACCCTCTTTTACAAAATGATATATTTCTAGAAAAAGGTTCCAGTGGAAGCAATCAGAATTGGTGTGACACAGTCGGAGGTTTTTCCAAAATGAGCAGAGAGAATATTCCAGTATCAACATTACGAATGGTATCCCCATTATTCTCCTTCTAACGTTGGAATGAATTTGTTTTTTCATTCCTTCCTTTCTGCACTACATGTCTATCATTGTTCTGAGATGCCAGTCATTGGCTTCACAGAGACTCCTAAGAGGATGCTGCTGTTTACAAGTCTACTGTGGTGGCTCTGAGAGCACTGAGCCCTCAAAGTGTGCTTCTGGCAAGAGCAAGAAGCTAGAAGGCCTCTCTTCAAGGTGATATTCTGAAGAATAGGTAGAAATTTCCCAAGCTGAATAACACATTTCAGACAAACCAAAGCCATAAAGACTTGAAAAAGGATGTGTGTGTGTGTGTGTGTGTGTGTGTGTGTGTGTGTGCTGGTGCTGTTGATGCTGGTGATTTTGGTTAGAAGAAGTGTTAGGCAGAAGGACAGATTGTAAGTTAGGAACTACATTTCAGGACCTCAGCAACAGCAATACAGGACATGAGGCATGCCTGAAAGGTGAGGCAGCCCTTACAGGTCCTTGGTTCTTGGTATCATGCCAGAAAAATTTCAGAGGTGTTGATCAGAGTTGCAGGCATGAGCTTCTTAGAAGGGATGCAAACAGGAAAAATCACACTCTTAAGGGAGAGTGTGGGTCCTCTGAGACAGTGGAAGGATGGCAGGTCCCTCCTGACCTCCAGGTTTTTTGGGGTTTCCAAAGAAGTTTCCAGAGAGTCCCACACAGGTCCAGTTTTTGGCTTTTTACTGACACCATAGGAACTGCACAAACTGCCTCAGAGAGAGGATGGTGTGGTGCTCACAGAGTGGAGCTAAGGAAACTGAATTTCCCTGTCTGGGTGACTATTTTCTTCCTATTCCTAATTGGTTTATCACCCTTTGAAAAACTCTCAGCAAACTTTTCTTTATTAGGGTTTTGATGTTTTGGTGTCAGGGTGATTGAGGGTTGTGACAATTTTGTGATAAAGGGAGGGTTCAGGCCACTGGCAGGGTGTGACATGATCTTAAAATAATTTTTCGCCAGGGGTTGTCAGCGTGCCTGGGAGAGGTTTTGACATCCCAAATCCTATTTTTCAGGCACTTTCCTATCAGATAGGCTTCCTGGGGTTTTCAGTCCTCCTTCATTGTCTGTTGCTGTGTGGCAACTAATGACTGAGGAGCTACCTAACAGTCAGCTGTCCATTGCTGTGGCAAAATACAAAAAAAAAAAAAAAATCAATGCAGAGGAAGAAAGATATGTTTTGGCTCAAGGTATCAGAAGCTTCCATGTTCACTTGAGTCCACTGATTCTGGGGCCTGCCTGCGGTGGGGGAAATCATCATTGGGGCAGGGCACAAGGCAAATCTGGTAACCTATGGTAGCCACATTACAAAGACACACGAGAGAGAGAGAGAGAGAGAGAGAGAGAGAGAGAGAGAGAGAGAGAACGTGGCCAGAACAAGATACACCCTTCAAGATGAGACCTCCAGTGATTCACTTCCTCCAATCAGGCCCCAATCCCAAAAGTTTTCACCACTTCCCAATAGTGTCACCAGCTGGGGACCAAACCTTCTACATATAGGTTTTTGGAGAACACTGCAGATCCAAACCATACCAGAACTCTTTTTTTTTTTTTTTTTTTTTTTTTTTTTTGGTACTGGGGATTAAACTCAGGGGCACTCAAACACTGAGTCACATCCCCAGCTCTATTTTGTATTTTATTTAGGGACAGGGTCTCAATGAGTTGCTTTGCACCTCACCGTTTCTGAGGCTGGCTTTGAACCCATGATCCTCCTGCCTCAGCTTCTCAAGGCGCTGGGATGACAGGTGTATGCCACTGCACCTGGCTAACAGAACCTTTTACTAGAAAATTGAAAATACTTAGATGTATCCCTGAACAAAAATCTTTTTCTTTGATGGCTTAACAAAAATAGGAGGTGGTGTTGAGAGCTCTGCAATTCTGACCCAGGGTGGGTCAGAATGGCAGGGATTGTTCTGCCAGTGGGAGAACTGGGGAGCTGGATAGGGTTGGTCTTGCCTAAGGTTGAAGGGCATTTTGGGGGGATTCAGCTTTCACATTGTGTATTTGGCTATGATCGAGCAGACTGCAGACAATTATCACAACTCACACTATGGAATGATGGTTTTCAGTGCCGAGGCTGATGAAACAAAGCCAGTTGTCTTCTCTGGTGCTACTTCAGACCCAAGCCTTCATCAGATGAGTTGAATTTTCACTTCCTCAAAATGCAGCAAGTGAGATGACCACAGTGAAGATACCTATAGGCCAGTGACCTCAGACTCTTAATTGACAGATCTCATTTGGAGCTCATAGCCTAGTTTTCAATTTTCAGATCTCTTATTTTTTTTTATGGGAAAATTTTCTATACCTTGTGCATGTTTGCTTTATGTGAACGAATGAGCTACATATGTATATACATCAATTTCTTTTTCCTTTTATTAATATAATCTCTTTCATGTTAAAAATTGGTCACGGTTTTATACTTGTCTGTGAAGTGGAAATGTAATTTTGAAACTCTTCCAGAGAATCAAAGAAAAAGGCATGGCATAACTTTGCCTAGCTGATAAGAAGACACTTTGCAGGGCGCAGGATGTCCGCAGTGAGAGCATCGATCTTCCTTTTGCTCTGTTCAGGTGGCCCCGTTGGAATGCTCCAATTTATTTTTCAAACCTAATTAGAATACATTCACTTTTGTCCCAGGTACACATTCAGGGAGAAACTCTATCTCCATACAAATGAGATAAATGTCAAATACCAGCACAGTGCACTGAAGATCAGTCACAGATGACGATCTGAGGGAAAATATTCTCCAAGGAAAGTGTGGAACAGAGAAGGGAAAGAATAGTCACTGGCCCCTGCTTGGTTTGCTGGAAGTTGTGCTGTAGCCTTAGTCATCTTTGGATAGTCACCACCATTCTGTAGGAATTTCTTCCCAAGTTTAGGTAGTTCAGTTTCATAAAATAAAATAACTGGCCCCAGATCGTATAATCAGTAAAATCTAATTTTTTTTTTTTTTTTTTTTTTTTTTTTTGTGGAGAGTTGGGATTAGAACTCAAGTTTGGGTCTCAGTGTTTCCTTCAAAACTTACTTTCATTCAAAAATTGTGATTATGATTATTATTAATTGTGGTACTGGGGATTTAACCCAGGGGAGATTTACCACTGAGCTACACCTCCAAGTCTTTATTTTTTTATTTGGAGACAAGTTATTTCTAAGTTGCTTAGAGCCTTGCTAAGGTGCTGAGGCTGGCCTTGAGCTTGCTCATTCTTCCTCAGCCTCCCCAGTCACTGGGATTACAGGTGAGCATCACCATACCTGGCTTGTCATTCAAATTTTAAAAATTCATTGCCCCTCCCATGAATGCAATACCACAAAACAAGAAACAACCACCTTGGACTCCAAGCCCGAGGAGTACTGGCTGGCCAGGAAGAAAGTGACTTTGTTACAGGACTGATGTGTCACGCCCTAATAGACTCTTAGATTTATGATCACACTTAATTAATAAAATGATCCCACATGAAGCAAATGTGATATTACTAGTTTTATAAAGGAAAAGAAATATATACAACTCGGATGATTAAAATACAATGAATAGTAGACAGTGAAGTAGGGATTCAATGTCATCTGCCCAGCTCCAAAGCCACTTCCACAAACCATATAGGTTGGTATTGTCACTGCTTTCTAATTGAAAAAGCAGAGGCATAGGGAGATGACATTTATAAACCCAGTTTACACAGTTACATGAGTGTGCACTCTAGGGACTTCAACCCAGTTCTCCAACTTTTCTCTAGTGTTGTGCTCTCTACCTGTTCCTGAAAGCCACTTGGATTACAACACTTCACACTTTTATTTAGGATTTTCTGCCTAAAGGCTTTTTTCTGCGGTCCTAGCAGACATAATCTTCAACATCTTAGAGGTTTAATAAGAAAACCCAAAGCTGTTTTGGAATCTACAGTGTACTTAGGCATGTATTTATATGCTGGAGAAAATCCAGTGAGAGACTCAGTTGCCTTGATTGACAGATCTAATGGAGGATTCCCTTTAGTTCTGTGCAAATCCTTCTCCTTCTGAGAAACTCTTTCACATTCTTCTAGGAGGAAGTAAGCTTTGCCTTTTCCTCTTCCTCCCAGCTACCCCCTTCCACCTCTATTACAACAGACATTCATCTCACCTTTTTCAAACCCACTCTTTGATTACCACATAGAAACTTGCAGTGTCTGTTAAAATTTGAGTCTTGAAGTACCAAAAAACAAAAACAAGAAGCTATTTTTGCTTTTTATCCTATTTAGTTCCTTCCATTGGACTCAATATCTGTTTGCTCAATCAGGTACAATGTACAAAAAAGGAAAAGAAAGGAAATGGCTTGTTAACAAAAGAGAACCATCCCTGGTTGATCACCCGGTATTGCGTCATGACTCACCAAAGGCAAAAGGCTTTTGGAAAAGCTTGTGTTAAGCTTGGGGCCCAGCAGTGTTTTCTTGATTCTTCTCTCTCATCACCTTTTCAGGCAGAATTTTCTTAAGAACAGCTTGGAAGCTCAGATGCTTTCCAGACTGTCATGCTGTCGCTATGATAATTACTGTGCTAATCACCAACACCTTGCAGATTAGTGGAGATTAGTGGTGGGCCTGAGGACTGAGAAGGCAGCCTGGCTCAAAGGCAGCATTTGCAAAAACCCCCAGAGGACTGGGTGAGTCGGCTGGTAGAGAAGGATTAAAGAAAGTATTTTGAATTATTTCTCAGGGGGATTCTTGGAAGCTACTGTGCTCTATGAGTTACTAACAGGGGGTGGGGGGAGGTGCTAGAATTGACTCTGTAGTCCTAGAAGTCATGGCTTAAAAGAGAAAACTTGAGACATACTTTCAACAGAAATTGAGGATGATTAGACAAGAAGGAAATATTCCAAATCCCAAATTAGTCTGGGATTCTCAGGGTTCAATGAGGCCATTGGGATTTTGGTACTTAGAGCCCTTAAAAAACCAGTTAGCAGTGCAAGTCTTCAAGTCTAAAACCAAATACCTAGCATTGCTTAGCCTTATTTGACTGCAGAATCTTTTGAGTCCCTACTCTCATCCTCATTTCACAGGCTGTGTTTAGCAGGGGAATATGGGAAATTCAGACCTAAAGGCAACATTTTAAGGAGAGAAGTTAAATTGCCTTTCTTTGAAAATATATTTGGTTTAAACTATGTTTGTTAGGAATTTATATATGCATTCCTCATTTAACCTCCCCAATTTGGTGAAATAGAAAATACTGTTTTCTTCATACAGAGGTGGGAAGGAAAATTCAAAGAACTTAAGTGGCATTCTCAAGTTTGGCAGAGTTGTGATTTGAATCCAAGCCTGGAACGGTACATCCCTACCGTGACAGCAAAGGTCCATCTCTTTACAAGGAAATCTAGGTCTCTGATGAGCTTGAAGGCAGCACAGAAGCTACAAGATCATGCCTATGTCCTGTCAGTTTGGTGATGAGGAATGTAGGAAACTGAAGGTAGTTTTAGCAGTTGCTGTATTCATTTTATTTTATTTTTTCTGCTGTTTTATTTTTTTTTCAGGTGCATGTAATTATACACAATAGTGGAATTTGTTGTTACTTATTCATATGTGCACATAACATACTTAGATCTACTTCAAATGAGATAGAAGATTAAACTGAAGATTGGGCAAGGGATCTAGAACCCTGGAATCCTATTTTAGATCACTCTGCCTTTCAGCTGCTGGCAGGAAATATCTGCACAGATGAAAGTGAACAACTGATGAAAATGCCAAGTTAAAGACCCTAAGGATGAGGTTGGACTCCAGGGGAAGTTCTGATTGCCTGGTTAGTATCAAGAGGAGATCTGCGCATGGTGGCTCATGCCTGTAACCCTAAGTGCTTGGGAGGCTGAGGCAGGAGAATTTCAAGACCAGCCTTAGCAATTTAGAGAATCTGTCTCAAAATATAATTGAAAAAAGGGTGGTAGTTCAGGGGTAGTGGGCCCTGAGTTAAATTCCTAGTGCTGCTCAAAAAACAAAGAACAACAAAAAAACAACCTGAATTTTTCCTTAAGGTCCAGATGAAATAAGGTTAATCTTTCACCCCAAACACTCTACGACGAAGCACTATGGTTTTGATCCAACTTATCACTGTACTAGAGGAAGGAAGGGTCCCTGGGATCCCTTCTCTCCCATGCCACTCCACTGGGTTAAAAATGTAGCATCCAAGAATAACATTCTATCCCGTGGGGCCTTGAGAGAAGAACCAGTTTAAATTCTGGTCCCAGTGATGCTGGCTCCTTAAAATGTCCCTGCTCTTGGTTGTATGGCCATCTTCTAATTTCTTTGGGAGATAGTGAACAGAAGATGAGAGGTACATTTTTGTAAACACTAAGTTTCCAGAAAGCAGTGTCAGCTAAACTGTAAAAGATTTCAAGTACTTAGTCTGACAAATTACAAGGTCAAGTAAACAGAAGATTATTTGTTTTTGTGTTAAAATGCAGTAAGGGGTACTTTATCTTTTCCACTGATCACAACTAAGTTGTTAGTGGAAACCATCTAACAACTCTCTCAGGGTAAGATATTGTGTGTGGAGGTGTGTAAGCCTTTCTTCCCAAGTCTCTTGGTGTAGAGCTGGGACAGTCGGAATATCTGAACATCGGAACAGGCTGGAACAGAAAAGTTCCAAGAGAAACCTTTCCTACTGGTTTGAGCACCAGTTCCCTAAGGGATGGAGAGAGAGGAAAATCCCCCCTTTATTGTTTCATTCTCATTTTTTCCCAGCCTATTCCCAAGGTAAGTTTGTGTCCCCAAAGTCCTCTTCAGAGGAGGAAGTGGTAGCGGCTGCTGTTCAGAAACTTAAAATTGGAAGAAAAAAATCCTTCTTGACAAAAGTAAGGTGAAAAACCTTCCCCCTGGCCCTAGCAGTGCTGGGAGAATCCCTCCTATGTTCTGTTTCTCTCTGTCCTTCCTGTTACTTTGTCCCAGAAGTCAATAAGATTTCAGGACGATGTGACAGAGCAGGTGTATAGATAGGGACCAATATTGTTTGGAAATAATGAAAATTATAAATTAGTAACAAAAAAGAGAACTAGAAAATCTATCAAATATTCAGAAGATAGACAATGAATTTCTAAATCTAGTACTATTTATGGAGAAAAAAAAATAAAGTGTAGAAAGGAAAAAATAAAACTTTTTTCTATTCACCGATGCCACAGTCATCTTCATAAAAAAAATGCAGAAAATCTAAAGGTAAAAAAGTCTCCTGGAACTAATATGTGAGTTTAGCAAGGATATAAGATATAGAATCAATGTCATAGAGCAAGTAATATTGTGCAATGAATAAACAGAGGTCCCAATTCAAAGCAAGGAAGCAAACAAAACCATAATTAGCCCCTTTAAGAAATGAAATGCTTCAACTTTTTAAAAACAGAAAATAGTGTATATCTTATAGATAATTTTACATTTTTATTGATTTTATTTATATTTGTTGATGATGTAATAAAACAAAAGAAATGAAAGGGGGCCGTGTGCTGGCCAATTACTTTGGAAGTAAACTAAAGCACAGGGTTTGTATGCTTCGAACTATGAAACACTAGTAAAAGAAATCATAGCAAGATAAACTACAGTTGTGGATTAGCTAACTTGACCTAGTTAATGAATTACTTGTCCATGGATTGGTCAGTAGGTTTTAATATGATTATCACCACAATATCAGCAGACTGTTTTTCTCCATTGAAGGATCTGAAAAATAACATCGCCCAAGAAAAGGGGAATGACAGCCCTCAGGGAGAGTATGATCCAGGAAGGAGGAGGGGAAGGCAAACATTGAGCCCTGAATTCTGGTCTTTCATATGTTCCCAGTAACACTGAGTCCTGGAGCAGAAGGCAAACAAGTGGATTCTGGACTCTGGATTGTTAGCCCAGTAACAATGAATTTTGAGCTTTTACAGCTGTTTTCCTCAGTTAGATTTTGAACCTACACAGCTAGTTTCCTGACTGCCTAGCTGGCACATCCTAAATCTTTAATGATTAAGTCACACCAAACAGTCTGCTATGATGAACTCTCATTAAGACTATAAAAAGCAGACCCCTCTTGTAACCCAGTCACCATTCCCTCCCCTGAAAATATGCCACGTGCCATTCCATCACTGTCTCATGAAGACAGCTTGCTGATCTGAGGTCTGCTCCTGTTTTTGCTTCTTTGTTCTTAACACCCACACATGTTGAAAGTTGATTATAAAACTGATAGGCAAAAAGAAATAACCTTGAAGAGCCAAAATAATTTGGAAATGAAAGCAATTGGAGAGTTTATGCTACCTGATTTTAAGATTTACTATAAAAACCGCTGTAACCGAGAAAGGATGATTTTGGCAAAAAAAAAAAAAAAAAAAAAAATGAGAGAAATAGATTCAATGGAATAAAGCAGAGAGAGTCTAGAGATAGATATACACGAATATGATCAATAATTTTTGGCAAGAATATAAAGTGAATTTCATGGGGAAAGTTTAATCTTTCTAAGAAATGTTTGCTAAAAGAACTAGTTATATACAAGTTAAGTATTAATATTAACCTTTATCTTAAAAGGTCATCTTAAAGATATTACATTAAATTGAATTCTAAAAATAAATGCAAATAGTAAAACTACAGTTTTAAAATGAAATATAAGAGAAAAATCTGTGATCACATAGAAAATCTGCGATTAATTTTGGTACCATGAAGAATAAAAATTTTGTTCTGTGAAAAATTCTGTTAGAAAATGAAAAGATAAACTACAGATTAGAAGAAGTATACAAATTCTGCAATCAACAAGGATTTTGATCTAGAAATAAAGTGTTCTCAAAGTTCAACAAAACATTCCAGTTAAAAATAGACCAAAAATATGATATGTCAAGAGCATTGTAATGTTTTGAGCAACCAATAAATAAATAAACAAACAAATAAATAAATAATGGACCAAAAGTTTGAAAAAACCCTTCACCTAAGAAGATATAATAAATGGGAAACCAACACCTTAAAAGATGTTTAACATCCTTATTTTTAAGGAAATGTAAATTAAAAAGCACACTAACATACTACTTCTCAAGTATTAGGAAAAACTTGACTTATCTGACACTGCCCAGTGGGTGAGGGGATTCAGCAAATGATAATCTCATTCATCATCCATGGGAGTGAAAAATGGTCCAGTCACTTTCTACAATAGTTGGACAGTTCTTATAAAGTTAAACATACACTTACCTTCAGATTTAAAAATCCCACTCCCAAGTATTTATACTACACAAATAAAAAATTGTTTTTATGAAAACTGTTTGCATCAGCACGATTCCTACCAGCCAAAAACTAACCAGAAATAACTTAGATGAACTTCAAGGGATGAATGGAAAAACAAACAAAAACTGATGAACCTATACAACAAATATTATTCAAACAAAGAGAAATGAACTCTTGACACCTGAAAAAATGTGAATTAATGTTAGTGCATTGTACAAAGCGAACATGGCCAAATTTAAAAGGCATGTGATTCTATTTATGTCACATCATGGAAAATGTAAAGCTATGAAGACAAAGGGGGGGGAATCTCTATTAATCAGGAGTGGAAGATGAGAGAGGGCTTGGCTTCTAGGCAGGGGCAGCAGGAGGATTATTTTTATGGTAATGGAGACCTTATGCCCACCTCGTGCCCACCCTGTGCGAATGTTTAGGTGACCTGTGTGAAAACACATAGTATGTGAATCCTAGAAAGTGAAATTTATTGAATGTAAATAAAAAATAGAAAATATTTTAAAATCCATAGAAATGAACATGACAGAATGCTTTGTCATTTGGTATACTGGTAGAGTGATTATATTCTAGCTTCCTTCCTTATGCACTGATGATCTAGGTTAGAAAAGTTTGGGGGGCATCTTTTTCTCTTCTGATTTATCAGAAAAAATAAAGGATGTTTAAAGAGTTTGGAATATATTAAAATTGGAGAGTGTGAAAAAAATTGAAAACAGTAATAAACAATTGACTCGAAAAAGACAAGGGTAGCAGGAAAAGAAAAGGAGCCATATTGGAGGATTGCAAAAGGTGTATTATTCTTGTTCACTTATATTTGTGCAGTACTTTATCTTATCAGCACATATCCATCACTGTTTATGGTGTTCACTACAGCCCTAGAAGCCCACCTCAGTTCATTAATGCAAAGGTGATACAAAATCTGACTATCTAAAATTTCTATGAGGAATATACTACTTTACCTGACTTTTCATGATTTCTCTTAGATTATGTATAAATACTATTTTTTTTTCTAAATCAGACTTGTGAAGGAGGGTAATTGAAATATTGTGATACCTGATGTAAGATAAATTAACAGCATCCATTATTAAATAAAAGCTAATTACTTGCATTCATGGTCTGTTTCCTGGTTCTAGCCTCACAGTTTCTCCCAATTATTTGGTCTGTGAATAATTATATTTTAAAATAATTTATTCATTTGTTCACCAAACAGCAACAGTTGATTTTAAATTGACTAAATATACTCTAGGCATGAGCTTATAAGCTGTGGTTCAAAGAAGAAATAATCCTTTCAATAAATAAGGTCTAGTTTAATTAATACAATTGCCCTAAAATATAGTTAGTGATCTTTCTGTCACCCAAATTTAATAGCTAGAGTCACTGGGGCAAAATGTTTGTACTCACTGACATTCTTATGGAAATAAGTCAGTCCAGTCAGTTGAACACACATTCAGATGATTTTTATTATCTTTAAAACAATTACTGAATCAAAAGTCTCTGAACAGGGATATGCAAATATTGATATTCATTTAAATACCATGAGTGATTGTTAAGTTCAGTAGTGAAGCGTTTATTTAAAATAAAACTGATTTTAAAAATCACAGGGAAATGAATTGCAATCTCTGTTGGACTGACATTAGCTAAGCAATAATAGTTTACTTTCCAATAATTACCCATGGATTGAGACTTTACTTTCCAATAATTACCCATGGATTGGCACCTGGTTTTCCTGGAGAACAATGCATATTGGCTTATATATAGAACAATATCTACCTAGAAGGGCTATTCTGGAAATTAAATGTCTTTAACATATTTCCTGGGGAAAAAGTAAGTATATAATAAATGTCAGCATTATTATTAATTTTATGAATATTAATACCAGCCGGGTGCAGTGGTGACACAAGCCTTTAATCCCAGTGGCTTAGGAAGTTGATGCAGGAGGATTGCAAGTTCAAAGCCAGCCTCAGCAATGGTGCAACTCAGTGAGATCCTGTCTCTAATTAAAATACAAAATAAGGCTGGGGATTTGGTTCAGTGATTGAGTGCTTCTGAGTTCAATCCCTGGTACCCCCTCCCCCAAAAAAATTAATATCAGAATTAACTAGACTACTAAGTAGAAAAATAAGATTAGTGCAAATAAGTAAAGGGGTTAAAACAAAATAGCTAACAACTGGATGTTACTGAAATATGCCAGTCTGAGACAGAGATAAGAAGTTCACCTTCCAGCAGACATTTTTCCAACTAGGCCTGAGGCAAATGACTGATTTAAACTGATATCTTGGCAAAGGAACCACAAATTAGGAAGTAAAAAGGCATTAAAACGATAGATAGTCCCAAATTGGGTGTTAGATTTAGTTTCGAAGCCTAATTGGTCTGAGGTCAAGAAGCAGAAAAAAGTAAGAGATGCCAGGAAGTCTAGACATAATTCATTGTAAATAGGGTCCATTTGAAAAAGCTGTATTTCAAGCAGTTATATGTTTGAGGGCCCAGTTAGGAGACAGAAAACACACAAGTAATTTAACCAGGCAGATATTAATATAAATTATCAACTCATAAAGTTTCTCCACAGTAGTTAGTTATACGGCAGCATGTGTGCCAACAATCCAGTGGCATTGCTCCCCAGCTAGGGTTTTTACAAAAGCCTTGATGCCTCCCAAGAAAGAAAGAATTCTTTAAAAGACCCTAGAGCTGAAAGAGAGAAAAGAGAAAGGGTCAGCTACAGGAAGGGAGTCTCCTCCCTAAAGCTGAGTTTCAGACATTGTAAGCAATGGTGTGGAGCCATGGGGTGGTGGAGAAATTGGCTGGGTTGCCCTAGTTTAGACCTGGTCCACAGGCTGCGGCAATAATGGAGAACAGGAAAACGTGTTTGGATTGAGGAGAATGAAACTGTCTGTTGTGATTGACAACCAGTGAAGGTAAGAGAACATGCATGGATCCATAGTCCAGATCTAGGAAGTTTGAAGTCTTTTTCTGAAATGATTGTGGATATCCTGGGTCAAGGGCTGGTGTTCCTCTACAATTGCCTTTGCGTCAACTCTCCAAGAGAAATGATACTGGGTCTAGCTCAAACCATGATGCCTCCCAAACAAAGACCATGAGGAACACTCCTAGATTAAAATATTTAGGTCTATCCAAAGTTTCTCCCTTCCTCCCACACTTTCCCCCGCCCCTATTATGAATCAGGAGGGAGGGGAAGGGAGGAGGTAGGGAGGTAGGAAAGATGCTGAAATGAGATGGACATCATTACCCTAGGAACATATATGAAGACATGAATGGTGTGACTCTCCTTTGTGTACAACCAGAGAAATGAAAAATTGTGCTCCATATGTGTACTATGAATTGAAATGCATTCTGCTGTCATGTATAACAAATTAGAACAAATAAATAAGTAAATATATTTTAATATATTAGGTCTCTTAGTTGTTGAGAAAAAGAACACATACTCTAAAGAACTGGAGCCTATCACAAGAGGGAACTGTCATCAAAAGGCACTTTGAAGGTTTGGGGGTAACAGTCAGTTTGAACATAGTCTTGATAATTATGATCAGAATTTATAAGTCATGCAAATCAGTCAAACAGTCAACAGACTTATTTTTAGAACATAATCCATTGTCAGTTATCGTTAGACCTCTTTGGCTGTGGTCTTATCTAAAACATGGCCATGAATTAGCAGTTTTTAAAGAGTTTCACAGTAATATCTGGTTGTGGATGTGATACAATTGATTTGTGTGAAAAATCCTAATACAGTTTTGTGATTTCTCTTTTACGTTGCCCCATAACCTCATGTATTTCAGTCAGCGTTCTTGTCACTGTGATCAAAGGGCCTGACAGGCATGATTAGAGGAGTAAAAGTTTAATTGGCCAATGTTTTCAGAGGTCCCAGTTCATCAGTGGTTGACTCCATAGCTCTGGGCCTGAGATGAGGCAGAACATCCTGGCATAAGGGTGTGACAGAGGAAAGCAGCTCAGGACATGGAAAACAGGAAGGAGAGTGTGTCATTCATCAGATACAAAATACATACCCCAAAGGCATGCCTCCCATGACCAACCACCTCCGGCCACAATCAGTTGTTGAAAAAAAGAACATATACTCTAAGGAACTGGAGCATCTCGCAAGAGAGAACTTTTATCAAAAGGCATTTTAAAGGTTTGGGAATAACAGTCTGAACATGGTCTTGGTAATTATGATCAGAATTTATAAGTCAATTACCTGCCTACAATTACCACCTAGTTAATACATATCAATGGATTAAGCCATGATTAAGTTACACCTCTTATAACTTTATCACTTTGCCTCTGACCATTCTTGCATTGTCCCACACATGAACTTTTGTGGGAGACTACAATATCCAAACCATAGTATCATGGTAGGACCATTATTAGACAAGTTTGTAATGTTGCAGATACTTACAATCTTGGATTGTCAGCTGAAAGGGTCTTGAAGACAGCTTAGTTTCCTTGAAAGTTGGTAACCATTGTTTCTTGTAACTATAGCACAAGTCTTTGCCACTAAATACAGATAAATAAAGGAATGACTTATACTGGGTGTGACATTTTACATTTTGAGAATCATATAATTGGATTTACATAGAGAAGTGAAATTGGATTTGTGTCAAAAATATCTTCCATTCCCTTAACTAGTATTTATTATTATTGTTATTATTATTGTTGTTGTTGTTATTATTGTTATTGTTATTATTATTATTATTATTATTATTAGTGCTGGAAATTAGATCCAGGCCCTTATACAGTTAATCACATGCCCTATCGGTAAGATACACCCTCAGCCCCCTTTTCTTAAAGTTGATTAAAACTTGTTTCTGAAGTAGCTTTATCTTTCTCTGACAATAGATGTTTAAAATTAAATGCCTTGATTTAAGATGACAGCATTTGATATCACTCTATTTTTATATTTTCTTATCTAAAGATTTAGATTAACTATCTGTTGTAAGTTTTCATTTAATATCAATAAAATGTCTTTTTCATTGATCTTCCATTGAGAATGAGCGCAGATTAATTCTGCAGGTCTCACTAGATTTATAGCTGGAAGGGAAAGTATGGATTGAATTGAATTTATTTAAATTTACACTGATTGAAACTGAATCTCCTGCAAGTCTTTACTAAAAACAGCTTGTCTGACAGGGAAATAAGTACAGTGCATATTAGAGTTTTCTATGAAATTTTAATTCCCTTTTAGTGCTTTTTATGTCACAGAAATATATTGAAGTAGAAAAAATTTATCATCCACTTTTGCACATTTAATGACTAAAAGAAATAAAGGTAGATCCAATTCATGAAGTATATATTTTGCATGATAATCAGCTCCATTGCTTAAGCCCATGTATCAGTGGATGATCTAGAATGATATTATTAAGGAGAATTGCTCAGTAGGTACATAGTGGATAGGAAAGTTCCCATACTGCATTCATGGACACGGCACTACTATCTATCATTTATTTACATATCCAGTGTGAATGTGAATGTAATAGAAGTGAAATAGCCACAGAAACTGTCCCACCACATAGATACCCTATAGTATTTGCAGATACTCTCTACATATTTGAAAAATAAAGGAGTGCATATTATTTTGTTTTAGAGTAAGGGACTTACCATGTGTGCAGCACATTGTGTTTGGAACTGGGGTTAAGTGGATAAGTCAGACATAACATGTGATCTTGGTACACTGAAGCAAAGAAACTCATAAATTGGTCATTTTATTTCACCCTAATGATAATGATGACAGCAGAAGTAGTGTGACACAGATGCTAAACTTTAACTTAGGCTATGGAGGCGGATAAATGGGAAAATCTGTGACCTTATGCTTGGAAGATGAATAGCACATACCACATAAGGAGTGGAAATGTACTTACTATCACAAAGGCTTTGGTACTTTGGACAGGCTTGGTATTTGATACCAGTGGGTAATATAGCACAAATAAAAAATGGCAAGAGTCAATGCTGTAGTTTGACTCTGGAATATTCTCCAAAGCCCTGGTCCTCAGATTGACTTCTAGAATGAATCCTTTAAGAGGTGAGGCCTAATGGAAGTTTTGGTGGGGTGTTCTTTGCTTCCATCCACCACGTGGTGAGCAGCTTCACTCTACCACAAACTCACCTCCATAATATGCTACCTCATCAGTGGTCCAAACATAAAGGGTCTACTCAAACATGGACTGAAACCTCCAAAACTGTGAACCAAAGTTAACCTTTCATCAATATAAGCTTATTACTTCAGGTACTTTGTTACAGTAATGGAAAGCCAAAACAGAAGAGATTTGGAAAGGTGGTAGCTAGATTGTGGAGCAACTGGAAACAATGATTTGGGGATTTGGAATTTGGACTTTTAGACTGTGATCTATGATCACTTTGTGTAAAAATGAAGGTTGGAAAAGCAAGGTAATACATAGTCTAGTCAAGGTATCATTGTGACTAATATAGGGCAGTCATGGTTGGAAAGAAGAGGAGATGGAGTTAAGAAATGATTGCCATTTTTTTTTTCTTCTGAAAAAGGAGAAGAAGTGAAAGCAGAAGACACTGAGGACATTTCCAGAATTTTTCTTTCTATAATTATGTGGAAGATGAAATCAGTGGAGAAACATAGTCACACTTCCCCAGCTCTTAACTTCAAATCTCAGAACCATGCCTGGGACTTTGGCTTCCTCTAATGAATTCGAACACATCATGCCAGAACTCTATAAAGGAAACAGGGAATGGGAATGGAACAATTTATGATGAATATTAATGATCCTTCATTGAACCCAACTTTATTCCTTTTAATCACAAAATGTTCAAGCATAAATTATCATTTCTTTCTGCATCAAGACACATCTCTGATCAATAAGCTAACTGCTGGAATGTCTTATTGATATATGGATATGCTCAGTGTAACAATTAATCTTTATAAAATCATCATAATTGGCACATCACTTTCACATTTGTTGGCTACTGTCACCTTCAAAATAAGGCTCTGAGTTAAGTGTACTGTCACTTCTCTGTGACAGTGCAGGGAGACGGGGTCTCACTTCTTTGAACACCCACTCTGGAACTTATTTTTCCTTCACGATCTGTAATGTTCACATTTGAGGAGGCAGCCCTCAGAATTCCAGCGAACGTTCTTCCTTTTATATGTTTCCTCACAAAACACCAGGGTTATAAATCTTAGGGTGATTCGTTTGGCTTTTTTCAGTTCTGCATTATTTGTTATTTATAACTTTCAATTCTGCGAGGCTGAGCAACATGCCTTTACACTTGATTAACTAGCTATGCCTCAAAAATAATAGTGTAAGCTTCTGGGTGTCTGAGCAGGGCTGTGGAGAGAGCTCCAAAAGTCTCTGAAGAAAGAGGGGAAACAGGCGCTGCTATTTTACTGAGTGTATTTTAAGGGCTATTTAACATTAAGCTACTGCTCTGAAGATTATGAATAATAAGTAGATTACTCATTTTGGAAAAAAATAAGTCTATAATTCTATAAAACTGGCTGAGTTAATGCACTAGAAACCTATTAAGCCAAAATCCTCATTGCACCAAAATGTTGTTATTTCAATGAGCAATTCATATAATAATAATTACTGTTTTTAGTTATCTTCCTCCATCCCCTTTGGTATAGACATTTTAGGTCAGCCTGAAAGAAAAGGTCTCATTTATGTTCTCCAGGCATTGATAATTGATTAACTGAAGAGAATAGAAGGCAGGCAGAAGAGTGACAAAACCAAATACAATTAAATAATCCCTGGACCGTCTCTGAATGTCTAGGTTCTTTGATCCCAGGAAAATCACTTCTGAGGGTGAGCTTTCTTAGGCTAACTGATCAAGGTTCTTTGCTCATTTTTTTTTCTTGCTGGTTTTATTTATGCACTTAGGTTTCTATAAAGAAATGTCAAAAGCATAATTCAGGGTATTAAATAGCACAATTGGACTTATCCACCAAGCCCAAAGGATAGAAGGTTAGTTCTAATTGGTAGGAAATAGGTCTCAAAAGAGATCTGGCATAGAAGTGACATCCACAGCGGAATTAGAAAGGCAAGTTCTAGGTGTGGGTGTAGACCAGGCTGAAGCAACAATGTATACAAATGTCCACGTCTCTGCAAAATGCAAAACTGGGAAAGTGACTGCCCAACTTGCCATGCTAACATCTGAAGAGTAGCAATGACAACCTTGTCCATTGCCATTTATTCAGTAGCCCTCATCCCTGTCCCTGTTTTGCAGTCTGAGTATGGGTGGTAGCTATTTTCCACACCATCTCTGAGCTCTGTTGCTCATTGTTGTTTTGCAGCTAGTTTTGTAGTCCTGTGAAAGAAGAGTTCTGATACCTGTCCCCCATCTTCTTTTGGACTTTGGTAGTGGGCCCCTACCTCTACCTATGACCTCCCTCTTGCCAGGATCTCCAGCTGCCTCTTTCCAGAGCTATATCTCTTGACAACTTGGGGAACACCCCCTCTCTCCTCTTGCACCCTCAGGTCTGGGAGTGAAAGGTTGCTAGCTCTCAAGTTCTCCTATCTATTCTTGGTTCTCCTAGCCTGGCTCCATCAGCAAAATTGTCACTTCGTTAGACTTTCTTCAGTTCATCTTTTGATTGCGCCATCTGTTTCCTTCCAGGATGTTTCCAGGATACAACTTTTTTTTTTTCCTAAGCTTCACACTGTAACAGATTTTCCTCATACAAAACTAATTTTGTGCTTGAATGAGTCACTGAAACCTTCTGAGCACCCCACAGAATAGCCCATGAATTATGTTGGTTTTCAAAGTATCTTCATTAAGAATGTGACAGAATAAGTCAATGTCCCATTCCCATGTAGGGTTAACAACTTTATAAATTTATAGAGACCTTCCAAAGGTCTGTTGAGTGTGGAGGCTCCACACTGCCTAGCAAGGATTCATATATATGCAGTTGTGGGGGGAAAAGCCATTTGAGTTTCAGAAAAACAAGATTAGTCTTTAAAAATGCTTTTGTCATATTCTTAGAAGAGTAATGTCATATTTCAAGTAACATGTATTCTCTCTTTCTGTGTTCATCATTTTATATCTATCATTATCTCTTGCTCCATGTGTCATCAATGACTATCAGGTACTGGATCGTGCTCTCTTTTCTATTTTTTGTTTAGAACTACCCAGCAATGCTGCTTCTCCAGCTCTTCAGACTTCAGTAGCTGCCCAACAACTGCAGAACAAAGTGGAAGGTCATCAGAATGGTCAACAAGGCATCCTGTGATCTGCCCCCTGCCTTTCCCTCAAATGTTTGCACATGTAATTTTGCCTTTCACTCTCCCTCATGTCTGAATCAATCTTCTACCTTCATCAGCTGCTAAAGTTTGATAATTCTTTAAGTCACAGCTGAAGAAGTTTTGTGAGAAGACTCTCCTAACATTTTTATGTCTACACACCTTCTATTTGCTTTAGTTACAATTTACTGAGACCCGCCCCCATCACAGGATGTTCCAGATTACATGTGATTACTTCTCCATCTGTTTTATTCTTTCATTCTTGCACTTCTAGTGTTAAGCATAATGTCTAGCATCCAAGTGGTGTCAATAAGTGTATTGAAATTGCCTGTAAGAGACACCAATGGACCTATGATTCAGCTTGGATTGTGCACAGAAAATTCTATATTGTGTGAACTCCTCCAGCCCAAGTCCACATCCATTGCTCTGACATCTATCAAATCTATATAAGCATTTACATAGAAAAAAATGCTCTTAGAACCTCATCATTTGATGGCAAATAATGGTTGACTAAATTTCAAATAAGGGAACCAAGCCAGTAATGGATAACATGAATGGATTAAGTCAAAGAAAGATTAATTTACTTCTGAAAAGAGCTTCTCTATTTCTTTATGCCAGGATAATTTTCTCATATTATCCATAATACAGTGAAGCCTTGGAGAAATTAATTTAGATCAGTTTTCTCCTGATTTTAAACAAAAATGTAACATAAGTCCTTTGAATTTATTCAACTATAGCATAATCCAGAAGTTCTGGTAAGACTCAATGGCTTAATTGAAAGTAAATGAAACAAGTATATGTCTAAATTCTGTCACACAAAATGAGACTTAACATTACTAAAGGAATCAGATATTTCAATTCTGATATGACTTTAAACATGGTAGTACTTGGGCTGAGAATGTAGCTCAGTGGTAGAGCACTTTGCCCAGCATGCAGGAGGTCCCGCGTTCAATCCTGAAGACTGAAATAAACATACAAACAAAGAATCCACGGTGGCCATTGATTTTCAGGACAATCAGCAAGAATGTCACAACTATTAAGAAGTTGTCTTTTGTTGATTTTGCAAAAAATTAAATCAGATTCCACTTTGTGCCCAGGAGGTCAAAGTAAAGAGAGAGGAAGAATCTTTAAAAAAGCAGATTTAAGCCTTGTTAAGTATTTTAAAAAATACCTTCCATGGTAGTTGCAAGAATGGATTTTCCTCCCCATCTTACTCCTAGTAACCAAGAGTAGGCTAATGAAGCTGAGCATGTGCATTTTATCATTTTCCAAGTTAGTTAGGTATTTATAGAAAAAGGCTGTTTTCTAATCACACTTTCATACCCTTCTTTTATCCTCATAGATATGTATTATTGGATAATATACTTTTAAAGAATTTATACTTTATAGCCTAATCTACAAAGGATTTGAGGGATGTTTTAAAGTGAAACACATATAAATCAGAACAATTAAAATTTAAAGGCAAATAAAAAACCAATTATGAAGAAGATAAAGGCACATGAAATGGTTTTCTACAATGATTTAGTTATACCCTTCAAGCACTACCTTTGCCCTAGGGTTCATTCACCAGCAAAAGCAGAGAAGAAATAGACATTAGGTTATAGGATTCTAATTTTTGGTTTCCCCTTAGAGAATATTTCTTGGCTCAGTTGAAGAGTCCCTGGCACTGAATACAGTGGTGACATTGGGGAGGTGTCCTCTACTCTACAAGGCAGTACCCACTGTATGTATGAATTCCAGTTTGAAGAAGGTAGAGATATTTCCAAACAGCTTTCTCTACAAGGTGAGGTGATTGCATTCAAGCATAATATAAAAATACAAAATATGATAGAGTTGTATGTATTTTATTCTAAGCATGCTTCTTTATGATGATTTAAATTAAAACACATGAGTTCCATGCTCTAAGCTCCATCAGCTATTGAAAGTAAAGGCCTCGTTCTTAAATCTCATGTGGGTCATATATCCTGTTCCCAGTAAGTTTTGCTGGTGAAGTACATTTCTCAGGGCTGCAATCTGTCAACTGCCCAGTAGAAACTGCCATAAATGCCATCTGATTAAGAGAAATGATGCTACCCACCCTTGGCTGCGTGCGCTATGGCCACATATGACTCAAACTGAGAATAGTCACTGGGGCAGCCCCTGATGAATGGAAATACTCCCTTCCTCTAAAAAACCATTCCCAGAAGCTGAAGGAACCCCAATGTCTTCCTTAAACATCTCTCAGATGTTAATTTTGCACTGGGTTAGATTCAAATCCTGTCTCTGATACGTGCTTTAATTGTGTCCTTTGGTAAATTAATCTCAATCTTTGTTTCTACACTTGAAAAAATGTGGTGTTCTCTTCCTAATTGTTTGTCATCAGAACTAGATGAGCTATAGGCCCCCAAACACCAGGGTGGTGTCTGATGTCAGTTCCTGTTTCCTTTCCTCCTTGCCATACCCTGGAGTTGAAGTTTCATGACGAGGTACCTTGAGACATGAGTTGTCTCTTATTGACTTTATTCAAATAACTGCAGTTTCTGTTGTATCACTTTGGACTCTCTGTTGTTTTTATTGTCAATTTTGACTGTCAGGTTTCATTTATATTCTCCTCTTGTTGATCAATTTTATATTGGTAGATTTTGAATTATCAGTATTCCTTTAAAGCAAGTTTTTTTTTTTAAAATTAATGTGTTATTTTCACTAGTTTCTTTTTCATGGGAGAAATGGCTGAGGAAAGCACATCCCCCTTGCGTCTCAATAGTGCTTCTATTCTGGTAATCGACCCCATTCCATTCTTCAGTCAAATAAGCTCAGTTTGGGAGACTGACATTGCTTCTCTTTGGGTTTATACATTTACCCTGAAGTCATCTTCTTGACTTCTCAGAAAATTAGGAAAGCATACATTACTTTTAGTAAAATCATGGTGGACAGTAGTGTAGAGTAACTCTTGCATGCTTTCAGTATGTCCACCCACCATCACCCATCATGGGTTGGGTAAATTACCAGAAACAGGTTCATAGGTCTTTTAAGGTACCTTATGTGACAGTACTTTTGACAAATGAAAAAGTGCTAAAGTTTTCTGATTATTTCCAGAACTATAATTACCAATGGTTACTTTAGTTCCTGAGAAAGCAAATATCAAAGATAAGGTACTTTGAAAAGTTGTGATCTTGCATTTTGCTCTTTTCAAAATGAGGGTCATATTATATCTGAAGGAGTCTGAGTTGAGAGGAATCTTCTCAAAATCACCTTTGTTCAATTCAACTAATTGCTGATGCTTAGTTTTACAGAGAAAAAGGAACAAAACCAATCATTGGAATTTCTGAAGGTCCTTCCAACTGCAGGTTGTTTAGCTACAACTTCAGTAAGAAGAATAATAAATGCTTTTATTCTTATTTTCCAAAGGTTAGGTCATGATTTAAATTTATATATTATACCTTCATTTAGTTACAAATTATGAAGAACAGAATAAGCCAGGCATGGACAGTGGCACATGCCTATAACCCCAGTGGCTTGGGAGGCTGAGGCAGGATGATTGCAGGTTCAAAGTCAGCCTTAGCAACAGTGAGGCACTATGCAACTCAGTCTCTAAATAAAATTCAATATAGGGCTGGGGATTTGGCTCAGTGGTTGAGTGCCTCTGAGTTCAATCTCCAGTAGCAAAAAAATAAAATAAAATTTTTAAAAAATCAACTATTTACATTCATTTTAATTCCATTTTTACAATAGTGATGTGAACATTAAGCTATAATTCATATCACAGGATCAAATATGTATAGCAATTCTTATTTAAATGGTAAAGGGAAAATAATCATTATTTACTTGATAAGATAAAATAGAATGATTAGCATTAGGCTATTAATCTGTAAGCATTTTTTGATAGTCCAGATATTATATTTATAAATCAGTCAATCCTCTATCCAGAAATATGTTTGTTTCAATATTGGCTATCAAAGACTCAATATATAGTGAAGTCTGGGCAAGATTGAGTATAATATATCTGAGGGATGCAATGTTTGGGACAGAAAGACAGCACATGGTCTAAAGTAAGAGAAAAATTATGTATCTTCAGAGTTAGATGCAAAATAGAAAATGCTATTGAGACATGATGGAAATTCCAAACCTTACACCAGAGTTAGGAAAACTTCCCAGAAGAGATTACTTATCTGAGAATTGATTAAGAAAAAATATGAGCCACATGAAGAAGTCAATTAAGGCTTTAGGCCTACCAAGAAGGAGAGGGTCTAAATAATGCAGGAATGATTAAACCTGGCCTGGTAGGAATTTAGAATAGTTATAGTTTTTTTTTTTAACCATATTGGCACTGATAAGAGTCTGAGATAGTCTTTAGGTACTTGATAGTCTCATATTTCTTTCTAGGGCAAATTAGTTGTGAATTATATTAGTCAGAATTCTCTAGAGGAAAGGAATCAACAGGAAGTGGGATTATAAAAGGGGGATTTATTAGATTGGCTTACACAACCAGAAGCTGGACAATCCACAATGGCCTTTTGCAGGCTGAAGAGCTGGAGGAACCAGTAGCTGTGCAGTTCAAGATACTAACACCTCAGAACAAGAGGTATCCGTGATGTTACCCTGGTCTGGGACCAAAGCCTTCTGGTAACTCCCTGGAAGAATCACTGGCAGAGTCCTCTTTGGAAGAGAGAAGGAGAGAGAATCTGATATCCTCAGGTGATCACAGCAGCAATCAAGAACCTGTTTGAGGGTCTGGGGATGTGGTTCAAGCGGTAGCGCGATCACGTGGCATGTGTGCAGTGCTGGGTTCGATCCTCAGCACCACATATAAAAAATAAAGATGTTGTGTCCACTGAAAACTAAAGAATAAAAAATATTAAAAAAACTCTCTCTCTCTATAAAAAAAAGAAGAAGAAGAACTTGTTTAAGAGTAATAGAGCTTGCATCTGCTCTTGTTTCCTTGTTCTTCCAACTTTTATTCTATTAATAATTATTAGATGGTGCTGTCCACCCTTAGGGAGTGTATCCATTTCAATTCGGTTTCCCACATGCCAATCATTGCTAGACACATCTAGAAGCCTCTTAATCTTTGGTGTATTTTAATCCAATCAAGTTGACAATTCAAATTAACCATTACATGGGTTACAACGTAGTAAGGTGCGTAATATATCCAGCTTTTTTCTAGTGTCTGGGAACCAGACATATTTAGGTTTCATTAGGGAACACCTTCAAAAAAAGACAAGGAAAATGGTGTTTTACCAACTCTCTGGTCAGTTAACACATAAAATTAACTATAACAAAAGCTAAGCTAAAAAGAGAAGGACTTGCTATTCTTTAAAGGGTGTGTGCATCTAAATTACCAGTTTCCTGCAGCACTGAAGACTGTGGCTATCTAGAACCTTTCTCAGAAGCAAGGAAGGTTTCCATTCATGAGCAGTATTACCCCTAGATCCCAATGCATTGACATTGTTCATTTGCATAGTGCAGTCATTTTTGAAAGACAATGACTTTATGTTTGGAAATTAGAGATTGGTTGGGCTAGAGTGGAGCTAGGGGAAGTTTTATAGGCATATATTCTAACTCTCTTAAGTTCAAGACACAAACAGAGCAAGTGTGAAGGGAAAGATTGTAGGGAGGGGTAGGGTAGAGGGTAGAAATAACTTTTACAGTAAAAGTGCCAAATGCAACCAGGACCTACTCAGTCAGAATTTCTAGGCACAATATTAGATGTTTTCTACGTTGATGGAGTTCCAACCATACTAGAACATAAATCCAAATCTGGGAAGTTAAAATAGAGTACAGAAGTTGCACTTAGGGATACTGACTGAAACAATTAGTCTACTAGAGAAAGACAACAATAATAGTGGTAGCTAGGGCAGCACCAGGGTCTGAATGTGTCCCCTCAAGTTCATGTGTTGGAAATTTATTCCCAATGCAACAGTCTTGACAAGTGGAAATTTTAAGAGCTCCTTAGGTCATAGGGTCACTGCCCTCAGAAATGGGCTAATGCCATTATGACCATTATGATAAGAGTGGATTACTGATAGAAGAGTGGATTAAACCCTTTCCCCTGCACCCCTCATGGTTTATTGTCCCTCTCACTTTCCACCTTGCCATGTGCCTGCACCTTGATATTGGTCATCTTAGACTCTAAATATGTAACAAGTAAATTCCTTTTCTTTTTAAATATACCAGTCAGTGGTATTCTATGAAAGCAACACAGGGAAGAGGAGTGGGAGGGGGAGGGAGGGGGCAGGGGGTTAGCAAGGATGGTGGAATGTGATGGACATTATTATCCAAAGTACATGTATGAAGACCCGAATTGGTGTCAACATAACTTTATATACAACCAGAGATATGAAAAATTGTGCTGTATACGTGTAATAAGAATTGTAATGCATTCTGCTGTCATTTATTTAAAAAATCAATTAAAAAATAAAAAAGAAAGCAACATAAACTGTACTAAGATAAGCAGCAACAGCAGCCATCACCAAAGGTAGACCCAGCACAGACTAGCCTGATAATGGCAAGAATACTGTCTGGTCTCAGGCTAGGAGTATAAAGTGGACTAATAGGGGAAGAAAAGTGAGAAGTGAGGGGTTGCCTAAAAAAATCCTGCATAATCATTACATGTTGAGTGAGAGACTGGGATATTTTGATTGATTAATTGATAAATCATTGGTCTCTGTGATTCCCTCACTGAATAGTTATAATTCATTGAAGTATACACTAGAGTGGAATAGATACGATGAAAGAAACACAATCCCAGAAGTTTTGTCACTGTAGAATACTTGTTTGCCTCCCCCCAATTTTCATCTGGCTCTACTATGGAAGGAGCAGAGGAATGTGGACAAATGTGGTCTCTGGTGGCACCGGTCCATTTTGTCACAGGCTATAAGGTTGTAATCACTTCTCTGCAGCCCCCTTGGGTGGTTAACTCTCCATGATCCTGACACATGCAATCAACCACACTGCTTGCTAAACTGAACAAATCATTAGATTCATTTCCAAGTAGCATTTTAAATACTGACTCAGGCAGTGTTCTAATTAGATAAAATATGTAAGTTAAAAATTTTGTCCCCCATCAGGGCTCAGTACACTGTCTAGAACATAGCATGTGCACCATAAGTGTTGGTTGAAGTGGAACATTCACAAAATATCATCAGAATGAATGAAAATCTGAGGATAAGTGGTAGACTTCTTTGGTCATCATGGATGTTAAAACCAAGATGTTAAAAGGAAAGTAAGAGCCAGAGGAATTTAAATAGTAATAGGATCAACCTGGTACAAAATTAAAAATTCTCTACTATCCAAATCAATTTTCCACATAGTTTGATTTAAATAAGAATAACACATTTGACAGTTGGATATATAGACAATTATTGTTATTATATATTATTATTTATTATTATTATTCCTAATGGCAGATGAGGAACAAATTTTGGAAAGCATTTTCAGCAATAATTGAAAGAAATTTAAACTTTTCAGAGTGCAATAAAAACATGGGATAATTCAAGAAAGCAAACAGAAATATTCATTTGCATTAGTTCTAGCATATGCTATGACCCAGACATCCAACTTCTGAGAGTTATAAACAAAAGAAAATTCAAAACATCTCATAGGAGAGAAGTTTGTGGTAGCTGACAGTTGAAAGCAGTCTGTGTGAATAGTTAAAATGTAGTGGGTAAACAGTACAAACCACTATCCGTCTTAGGTGAGCTTTCTGAAAGAGCTTGAGACTTCAAATCTCTTGCAACGAGGTGTGGACTGTGTGTTCCCAGGGGAAACCCATTGAAAGTGAGAGAAGCATGACAATGTAAAAGAAGAATCCAGCAAAGGTGTTTTAAGAGAAGTTGAGGCTTAGCCTCATTCCAGGGGAGTTTGAAATATAAATGATACCATAGTCTGTCTTATCCACAGGTGAGGGACTGGGTTGCTCTACCTGCACATTGGTCCATGAGAACCTACCCCAGTGGTAAGAAAATGACATAATCTTTTATATCCTCCGGATAAAATGCCTGCCATCAGTCAAGAACACTAATCTGGACAAGTGTAGACATGTGAGAACTTCACGGCCAAAAATCTTATTTAAGAAGGTATGGGATGAATACATTTGCCCAGTTAAGGACAAATAGCAAGGGATACAAACAACATTTACCACCCCCAAATTAGAGGAAATAGATTAGTTGTTCACATGGTAATATGTATGGGTTTTAAACATATTGTGCTGAGTAAAAAAAAAAAAAAGTAAAAATAAAATTGTTTGTATGCATAGCATCATTCACAAAAAAATAAAAAGCACATACACCAAATAATATGTATTTCATAATAAACAAACATGAAGATTATGCATGTAACAACATTCAAAATAGTTAAAATCTCTCTTGGAAAAAGTACTGACCAATCAGAGTAGAATACAATCACCTGCTATAAGAAAACCCATGACCAAAGGGGGTTTCTATAGAACAATGGTGATAACTAGGACAAACTGTGAAGTAAAAAGATGTGAATTAGCACTTGAGTTTCAAAAAGGAAATAAGAAATAAGGAGGGAGTTCTTTCCTTCTTCCTCCTCTACAAAAGTTAAAGCAATTTTGAATGACCTTTCATTTACTGGATGGATTTCTCTGCTCTTTCATTCCTTGCTAATGAATTTTAAAACTTTTTAACATAAAAGTGTCTCTGTAGGTCCCTCCAGGGAACATCCTTCTCTATAAAATAAAGAAGCACTTGGAAAAGTGAACAATGACTACCTTACCACATATCTATGCTCTTACCATTTCAAAATGTTTGAGGTTTGCATTGAATGGTAAGGACTTTGGCGTTTTAGTCACTATTTTTCACTGATGTGACCAAAAGAACTTACAAGGACAATTCTAGATGAAATTTATTTGGTATTCATAGTTTCAAAGATCTTAGTTCATAGACAGTCAACTCCATTGCTCTGGGCCCCAGGTGAGGCAGAACATCATAATAGAAGACTTTGATGGAGGAAAGATCTCAGGACATGGACAAGGAGAGAGAGAGAGAGAGCTCTGCTCACCATAGACAAGATATAAACCCCAATGGCCCATCTCCTCCAGCCACAACCTGCCTGCTGACATTTACCATCCAGTTAATTCCTATCAGTGGATTAATGAATGCACTGAGAAGGTGAAAGATCTCATGGCCCAATTATTTCATCTCTAAACTTTCTTGCATTTTCTCACACCTGAGCTTTATGGAAACACCTCACATCTAAAACATAATATTCTTCCCATGGCTTCCAGAAGCTTATGCCCATCTCACAATGTAAAATTTGTCCGTTTCTAAGAGTTCCCATTGCCTCAACAGTATCATCACTATGAAAATTCCAAGTCCAAAATCCCCACTGAGACTCAAGGCAAATTCTCAGTATGAGACCCTGTAAAAATCAAAAGCAATTTACATATATCCAATATATAGTGGCCCAAAATAAACATTTTTATTTTAAAAAGAAATAGGGGCATAGAAAGAAGAAATGGGACCAAAGAAAGACTAAAATCCAGCTGGGGAAACACATTCTATAGCTCCATGTCCAGCATCTGGGACACTCGGCATCATGGTGTTCTCTCCAAAAGATGTGTGCAGCTCTTCCCCTGTGGGCTTTGCTTGTTGCAGCCCACATGGCCTCTCTCTTGGCTAGTCTATGCTTGATTTTTGGAGCTTGCCTTCTTAAATATTCCATACTACTGACATCTCTTAATTTCAGGAGTCTCCATTACAGGTTTAGCTTCCTCCTCACATCTCCACACATCAACCTTCAGAGGCAGCTTACAGATAGTTTGACCCTGATGCACTTTGCCTGACCTCCCAGGCCTTCCTTGGAAATCTCAGTGGAAGCCTCCATGACTCCCTAACTCTAGCATCCTGCATTCCTATGGAACCAGCGTCATGTGGTTGATACCAATGTCTGCTACCATTGCAAGTGTTAGCCAAGTCTTTTGGGACCTTGGCTGCAACAGCTTCCGAGTGCATGGGTGGCTGGGCATGGTGAAACAACTTCCTAGGTCCTTCTGAGAAAGCAGTGTTACCCACTGATTTCTGCTCAGAGGAATTTTCACTTTTACATCCTTGAGACTGAGATGGGTGGGGTCCTGACAATTTCCAAGATGTTTTCAAGTCATTGTTCCTATTGTTTCTGAGTAAAGTATTTAGCATTTCTTTAGTGGCTTCAATATCCTTAACAACCACACTTTCCTTAGTCCCAGTTTTACTTGCAGTTTTCTGGCTAAATTGAAACTTTTTCAAATCTTATATCTCTGCTTTCTGCTCCTGATTATCACAATAAACTTGTCTAAAAGCTGCCAGCAATACTCATGCCACCCCAGAAGGCCGTATTGCCTTGAAATTTCCTTTGCCAGATAAGTAGTCCATCATATTTAAATTAGGCTTACAGAAAGTTGCAGGAAACAGCCAAAATATAGACAAATTCTTATCTAGAGTGTAACATGAGAGGCATATAATTCAATTTTCAAGGTTTCTCCGAAACCTTATGAGCCTGATCTTTATTATCTATAGTTCTATCAGCATTCTGACCTTCTAAACTCCCATCCCCAAATTGCTCTTTAAATTATACTTAATAACAATCTAAAACTTTTCCAGTTTGCATCGTTACACATTTCAAAAGTCCTCTCACAAATTCCAGAAAGCTTCAGAACCACATAGTCAAGTTACTCACAGCAAAATCCCCATTTCTTTGTACCAATTTCTGTTTTAGTCAGTTTTTCATTGTTGTGACCAAAAGACCTGACAAAAACAATTTTCAAGGAAGAAAAATTTATTTGGAGCTCATGGTTCCAGAGGTCTTAGTTCACGGAACCTGCCTCCTTTGCTCTGGACCTGAAGTGAGGTAGAATATCACAGTGGAAGAGTTTGGTGGAGTAAAGCACCTCAGAGCACGGCACTATGAAGCCAAAGGCGAGAACTCTCACTCACCAGGGACAAAATATAAACCTCAAAGACACACTCTCAATGAGTCACCTTCTCCAACCAAATGTTACCTGCATAAAGTTATTGCCCAGTTAATCCCTGTCAGTGGATTAATGCACTGATTAGGTTAAGGCTATCATAACCCCATCAGTTCAGCTCTAAATTGTCCTGCATTGTCTCACATATGAGTTTTTTGGGGACACCTCAGATCTAAACCATAACATTTGGTAATGACATTTTAAATATTCAATATAAGATAAGGCTTATCAGGATTAAGGGCAAAGGAAGCTGCTGAAAATGACTTAATCTTCCTCATCCATTTTATAAGACTGAATACACAAGTGGACAATGGCCAGTCCATTCATACAAATGGAAATCTGATTGACAACTTTCAGCAACCCGCCCACAAAATCAATCTGCCCCCTTATTTATAATAAACAACTCAGGAAGCCAGTCTGCTGTGAGTCAGACTTGGAGCAAACCAAATTTCTATCCATAGGATTTATATAGGAACCCAGTAGTAACTTCTATAATAATGAGCTGAAAAGAGCCACATTGTGGTTAATAACTAATGGCTTCCTTAATTTTTTTTGGTGGTGGTGGTAGGAGGATCCCAGGGATCGAACTCAGCAGCACTCAACCACTGAGCCACATCCCCAGCCCCATTTTGTATTCTTTTTTTTTATTATTTAGAGACAGGGTCCCACTGAAATGATTGGCACTTTGCCATTGCTATAGCCGGCTTTGAACTCACTCTCCTCCTGACTCAGCCTCCTGAGCAACTGGGATTACAGGTGTGCGCCACTTCATCTGGCTGGCTTCCTTAATATTGGCCTTTGCTTCCAACACAAGGTCAGTCAGTCAAAACAAAATAAGCTTAACCAAGCACAAGGGTTAAGTTTTGCTTAACCTTCTAGTCAGCCACCTATTGC
Organism: Urocitellus parryii; assembly: GCF_045843805.1. Taxonomy (NCBI): domain Eukaryota; kingdom Metazoa; phylum Chordata; class Mammalia; order Rodentia; family Sciuridae; genus Urocitellus; species Urocitellus parryii. The sequence continues at coordinate 104,611,951 of NC_135533.1, forward strand.
TTGCGCATTCCCATAACCTCCAATCAGGGCACACATGGGCCCTTCATTTCTCTGCCTGACTCTGGCCTCCACCAAAACACCAATGATGGTGGCTGGCTCTTTGTGATCAATTTCTGCCTCTTTTCTCTTTCTCCCTTATATTTTTTCCTTCTACTTGTCCCTCCTTTCTTTTTTTTCAATTGGTTGTCATAGGGTATTTTGTTAACAGATGAAGAAAACCCTTTCTATCAATAAGCAGAAACACCCATTTTTTACTGTTATACTTTTGCCTTCTGTGCATCAGAATCTTGCAGCATCAAAGAGCTTCTGTCTTCTGGATATATCTAAACTTTATATTTCCATGATTAGATATCATGAAGAAATTTACAGAATTTAATATTTTATCTTGTTGTTATCTAACCTTGAGTGAAAATGTTAATTTTTTTTTCAACAGATGCTGTAAGTATAATAATAATACTTAATTCAGGTTAGGTTGGAGGACATTAGTATAGCATCAGCATAAATTATTATAATTGTAAAATCATTAATCAGAATACTGTAAGGACTATGAAATGTTTCGCACTAATTAACTCCATTATCTTTTCAAGAACTTATTCTAAGAAAAATGATCTCAAAGGAATAAAAATGTTTGGGGGATTGATATGTTAATTAATTTAATATTTATAACAGTATTAAAAATGTAGAAAAGCAAAGTAAGAAAAGGGGAATGATTACCTATTACATTAGATTTGGCATTTTATATAGTTCATAAAATAGAGTGAATGGTAAGCTAAAAAATGGGAAAAACCTAATTGAATAGAACATCATTAAACTATTAAAAGAAATGAGTAGAAAAATGACAAACCCATTTGCTACATGGAACATATTTAGAAAAACATGTTAGGTTATTAATTTTAGTAAAAATGTGTGCATTAACTATAATTATAATTATAAAAATATCACATGCTTGTGAATGAAATTGCTTGATTTTTTTTACAATGGAAGGATTATAAAGAAACTTTTTAAAAAGCTTACTTTGTCAATTTTGTACTTATGATGTTAATAAATAATGAGAAAAATGAAGAGAGCATTTGACTTTACTTATATTGTAATAGTAAAAGCCATCTGATTTATGAGTTTAATTGTGTGAAAATAAGTTTTTGAATCTATTAAATCTTTCTAAAGCTAAAACCATTTTTTCATGACTTGTTATTGGGTTCATAAACTAAAAGTTAGTGAATACATTTGGCAGGCATTTGATCCATGTAGTATTGGCACATTCTTTAATGCAGTGTTTCTTGTTTAAAATTCTTTGGAATAAGGATCTTGTTGACAGTGATGGATTTCACATCATTTATTTTTCACGAAATCTGAACTTCAACTCCTGTTGTTTGGGCCAAATATCCTCCATTTCTTCATTGGTGAGGACTTTATTATGAAATGAACGTTTCCAGTTTATTAACTATTCCTTGAAATGCAGCATTCTGAGTTGTCTCCAGGTCCTCTTTAAATGCTGTCCTTACCTCTTAGTTGTTGAAATTAATGACTAATGTATTCAGGATAGAATGTGTTTCCACAGCCTGTAATATTGTTAATTAGTGCCTAAATTTGACAGGATATAATAAAAAACTATGCATACTCTTTTCTATGCAAAATGACATACATATATTTGGATATTGCAAGCCATTTATTAAATTCATAAAATAGATGCTAACATAGTGGTAAGAAAGCATTTACCATATTTAGGCTAACAAGGATCAAAAGTCATTTTGAAGGTAGTTTAGTGCCTTCTCTCAGTTGTTTTCTAACAGTTCATCAATTTGCAGTTTTTACGGGCATCAGAAAGGCCTCTGATCCTTAGCAGTAAAGTTAGTGATCTATGGGAAAGAAATTGACCAACTCTAGCCTACTTGGCAGACACTTGGGTAATTTTTGTCAGCCTTGTGATGATCAGCTCAATCAAAAATGGAGAGGGTATCCCTAGTCCAACTCAAAGGAGAACTTGCTAAATCACCCATTTACCTAAACAAAATACAAAAAAAAATCATTTTTTATAATATTTGAACATGTCTGTGTGGGCAGTATCCTCATATCTTCTTATTTTGAATTTTGGGCCCTGAAATTTTCAACTTCATTCCTGAACACATGTAGTATTCTTCTTAACTGTATCAATGGATTAGAAAAATATTTACATCATTCATCACACATACATATATTAGAAAGATAATGTAAAGATTTTTATGACCCTAAGCAGATACTCCAAACCCATCTACCTAAGTTAATGAAGATACTTGTGTGATGTGTTCTTGATTTAATCTATTACACACAATTTCACTTGTTATGTTTATATAAGTTTGACCTTTTCAAACTGCATTCACTTTTCTTTTCTTTTTTTTCCAGTTATAACTGAATAGTACTGTGGCAATGCAATACCTTGAGGCTTCTAATGAATTTGGTTGTCTTTCATTCTCCCCAACACTCATAAACCCCATCAGTCTCTTAGGATCCAACATCACTTTGCCCAACACAATCAAGAACATACAAAATCTACAGGAAATCTCATTTCATTCAAATTTACTAGAGGACTAGATATAAAATGCAGAGCAGTTTGGAACAAAGGCAGGTGAGAAAAGACAGAAGTTGCCTGTTTTCTGTCAGAGGTTGAATAGGAAGCAGATTTAGAAGGTGTGTGTCTTCCCTACTGAGGAGTGAGTATGAGAGTGATTCTTAAAGTACAAAATGAATTTCTGAATCTCCTCTGAAGGTAGGGAGCTTGCCAATGTCCTCTGAAGCATAGGAGCCAAGACACTTCCTGGCAGATGTTTGTAGATGCTGATGCCACCAATATCCTACTCATGCAGGGGTTTGGGGTGAAGCACAACACAGTCTCAAGTCACCCTCTGGTGTCAGAGACTTTGGACATCAGGCCGACTCCCATGGAGTCCAGAGAGACTGTCTAGTCTCTCATTCATTCACCTGGTAATGACAATAGCAGTGGTCACGCATATTGAAGGATTATAACAAGCAAATCTGCCACTTTCACCGCTATTCCTAAACCCATTTTGAGGCAGGCATCTATCTTCCCCTAAGACTCAGAAAGCCCATTATGTAGAAGCAGCACCAAGAAGAGGCGAAAGAGGAAACCCTTGAGAAGGGGAAGAAATCAGTGAGGAGTAGATTGTGAATTGGACAGTGATTGGGATAATGACACTCAAATTTAAATAAAAAATTACAGAACCAAAGTGTATCAGATTAGACTAAATTAAGTTTTCAGCTGTTAGTTAAGTAGGTGCTCTAGAGTTAGCATGGTTTTACTTGTACAAAGAAAAAAAAAACCCACTAATTCCCAGATTTGTAGACTGAGTTTCCAGTGAAACCTCATACTCTTAAAAGATATTAATATTCACACAATGCTGATGGGCAGATAATCTATCATTATTTCCATTTAGAAATAAAAAATCTGAGGCTCACAGGGACTGGAGTTTGGCTTATAAACCATGGGCTTCATATTCCAGTATCACCCTCCATGTCATTTTTCTACTCTATTCTCCAAACATTCACCAAGGATGCTGTGATTAATCATTAGAGAGGGCATGTCATCATGTTTCTCTGATACTGGAAAGACTTGTCATATGAATTGCTATTCTCTTCTTTTTTTTTTTTTTATATTTATTTATTTTTTTTTTTTTATTGTTGGTCGTTCAAAACATTACATAGTTCCTCATACATCATATTTCACAGTTTGATTCAAATGAGTTATGAACTCCCAATTTTATCCCGTATACAGATTGCTATTCTCTTCTTACATTTGTAATAATCTTTGCAAATCAAATTCTAGCTACATGATATCCTAGCTGGGGGGCTTACCCTCAAAAAGAACATAGATGTGACTACCTTGAGTAAATAAAATATTGAAGAAGATTGCTCCAGATGTCCTTGGCAAGGTGAGGGTATTAAATGCCATCAATTTATTAGTAGTGTTAGATAATATTATGTCATGAATTATGAACATCCATTATTATGTAATATTGATAATAGTCTGTATGTTAGAAATTCGTTCTTTTAATTTATGTTTATATTTAAATTTAAATTATGTTTTGAAGTAAAATGTATTTCATGCATTTATACTTCTTTATACTAAGTATAAAAGGTATTTGAAACAATATGAAATATTAAATACTCAATATTTTAAAATATTAATTACTTATATACAGTAATGAGTCACATAATGTTTTGGTCAATGGCAGACCACATATGTGATGGCAGTTTCATAACATTAAAAGTACCTGAAATTCCCTTAGGTTTAGTGACATCATAATGTAAAATATTATTTGTGTTTTTGTGATGCTCATATAAACCAACCATTGCTTAAAAGTTCTTTAATAATATAGCACATGCAGTAATATAAACTACTTAATACTTGACAATTATAATAAACTATCTTCCTGGTTTAGGTATTAACTATTATATATTTTTATCATTATTTATAGTATATTATTTTATTTTATAGAGAAAAGCAGCCTCAAGGAGGTCCTTCAAGTGAATTTCAGAAGAAGGCTTGCTACCACTGTTACCATCAAGAAGATTCCAGAGGAAGGAATTGTGTTATTGCTCCTGGGATCTTCCAGGGGAACAGAAACAGTGTGGAGGTTGAGGACAGCAATATTGCTAAACCTGACTCTGTGTGTTTGTATTCTAGTTTTCAATGAAAATATTTAAAATGTAAATAATAATAATAATAATAATAAATTATTTTGTTCATCCAATATTATTACAATAGTCAAAAAATTAAAATATATAAAGTAAAAAGATTACAGTAAACTGTTTAATTTATTATTGAAAGAAGAAAAGGTTTTCTTATAAATTTCACAAAGCCTAAAGGTAGTGATTATAAATTCTACACTGGTGTGCAGTGATATCCCAGGTCTTCATATGTACTCGCCTCTCACTGACTCCCCCAGTGCAACTTCCAGTCCTTCAAGTTCCATTTTAGGAAGTACCCACTAGAGTTGTCCCATTGAAAAGAATATTTTGTAGTGTATTCTTACTGAAATACTTACCATTGTGTTCCAATTGCCTGCAGTGTTCTGTGTAATATTCAATACAGGTTTGTAGCCTAGGAACAATACCATAAGGCCTAGGTGTGTAGTAGGCTATAATGTAAATACCTTCTACTATGTTTGCACAGTGACAAAAATCACACAGCAAAGTCTCAGAATTAAGCTTCCTTGAGTGAAGCAGGACCATATTGTTATATTAAATTCTGTCAACAGAGGGCGTTGGAGAGACACTGCAGCTTGAAGATGCTTCTCAGCTTGGTTTGATGTGCTTCCTCCATCTTGCTCCTGTTTTTCCTAGAAGACAGCCCCATGCATTTCACACAGTGGCAAATACCCTGACTCGGGTGGCCAGTGGTATCAGTGGTACCTTCCGGGAGAATCTCTGGCAACCCTGTATGTGGTTCCTGTTTGCCATCTGTGGCTTCCGCTACTTCCAAGAAATCCTTATTATCTAGCTGGTCACACTTCAACACATCTGCCTAACAGTCAGACTGGGTGGAACTTCTCCAATTTTATTCCTTTTTTTCTTTTTGGGAGGTCCATTCCAAATCCTTGTCAACTCATTAACCTTGCCATTAGGGGTTCTGGTTTTTATCTATTCTCAGTCATAACCTCCTTCCTGATATTAATTTGGTTCCTTTTTTTCCCCCCTGAAAACTCTGAACAACCCCAGAAGTTGGAAATTTCTCCCAGAAGTTCTCACTCTGTGGTTTATGTCTTAATAATGACATCATTAGGGTATTTATGACACATTTTTTTGTCCTATGTACATCCATTTCTTTTTTTTTTCCTAGCTATTTATGTGGATAGGAAAGAAAAATATGTTGCTTCCATACTGGTGAATATAACTTGTATTATCCAGTTTTGTTTATGAAATATTTTCTTTTGGTGACTATTATTGACCATACATTGGTGCTGATATCAAGATTGCTGATCAATGGAGTATTAATGGTAACACGTAGAGTAAAAGGGGTTAATTGTTCTTACTTCTGAAGGCTCTGCTTACCTTTTTAAATGTATGATGTGGTAAAACAAGGTTATAAGAGTCTTTGTCATGAATTATAACACCTTCTCTGGAGACTTGAATGAAGAATAGTAGAATTAGCTGAAAAATTACATAAGAAGAATTGAGCTTTCATCTGAGTGCAGTAGTTCAGGCTGGGTTATTCTTTCAAACCAAGCACTGAAGAGGAGGAGGGGGAGGGGGGAAGGAGGGGGAGGGGAGATAAAAGGAAGAGGAAGGGGAAGAAACTAGGTGAAGGGGAAGGAGAAGAAGAAGAAGACCACCACCACCACAGCTAGAGGTTGTGAACATTCCATGAGATTTGATTATGATCCAACTAAGTTCAAGGGTATACAGAGAAAAATATAGTATTAATAAAGTTTTTATTCTGCATGTGATATGTTGATATAGGAATTAGATGTTACTAACTATATCAGTTTTTTTTAAAAAAATAAAATAGTTCCTGTAAAGGATCTTGGGCTATTGAGTTTCAAGGACTCTTATGGGGTTTAGCTGAGAGTTTTGTGCTTTGAATGTTTGGTTTTCTAGCTAGATGATATTTTTGTCTGCTGTTCCATGTAAACTGAAATTTCAATCTCCAGAAGAGATCACATTCTGCCCAAATCACAAATAAACTTAGATTAAGTTAAGGATTCTGAATCTTTATTAAAAATAAATTTTGGTGCTGGTGGCATATGCCTATAATTCCAGAAGCTCAGTAGGCTCAGACAGAAGGATCACAAGTTCAAGGCCAGCCTTAGCAATTTAGCCAGATTCTAAGCAACTTAACAAGCCCCAGTCTCAAAATTATAAATAAATAAATAAATAAATAGGACTGCAGATGTGGGTTCAATCTTGGTACCAGAATAAATAAATATAAAACTTTACTAGCCTTAGTTTTGTCTTCCCTAGTGCCAAACACACACACACACACACACACACACACACACACACACATTTATTTGCCATTTTAAAACCAATGATAGTCTAATTCTAAGCTAATTTTTGATCAGACAGGAATTGATGAGACAATTCTAACTACTTATGATTTGGGGCATGCTTTGTACTTGCAAAGTACATACACTATGTATTTGCAAAAATTCCAGGTGCTTTATTTACTCTACTTTAGCACTTGTAAGTATTTTAAAATAATATCTACTCTAAAAGTTTTTAAAATGTGTAAAAAATAGACAACAGTATAATGAATCCCATAACTTTGTCTTCCTTGTTAAAATTTTAGCACATTCCTTTTATTCTTTCATAACTTTTGTTCTTCCTAAACAAATGAAAGGTACTCTGTGCGTCATGATATGCCATTTTTAAATGATTCAATATACAAATAAAAGCATTGTTTTACTTCACTATAATAGCATTGTTACAACCAACAAAACTAAAATCATTCTGTGCTACTATCTAATACCTAGACTATTTTCAAATTTTACATCAATATATCTTTACTAGAAATGAGAGGGAATCTAGGCTTGGTCAGTGATTTTGTGGTTAAATATCTTTGTTCAAAGGAAGAGTGCCTACCCATGCATTTATCTGTACTTTTTTACGAGGCTGACTTGAAAAGAAAAATACAAGTCCAATGTCTTTATGGTGATATTTTACATGTTCCTCTATCCTTTAAATTTCCTAATCTCTCTGAATTAACTCTAAATACTTTTAGGATGGATTTTAAATATTAACGGTGAAGATATTATACAGGTAGTGGTGTGAGTGTCCATGAGCCATGCAATCTTTATTACACCAAATGATTAATTTTCCTGAAGTTTGGCTTTTGAGAAAAGGTTGATGAAGTAGTATCTGATGACCTCTAAATTAAAAGAAAACTAGAAGTCATTTGCTTCTGCTATGTTCTAAAAGCTGGGACATGTAATTTTCTCTATCATAACAAAGATTTCACTTTAAATGGGGAACCACATGTTTTCTCAAAAAAAAAAAAAAGAAGCAAAAACATAATGCTAAGTAAATGTCATTTTACACAGTTGCAGTAGCTGTCTTGTGTTGATTTAGAAAATGAATTCCTTTAGCTCCTTGTTTGTTAGGTTCTAAAAGTTCATAAAGTTTCTTGGGAAATCAGAGTTCTTGGTACCATTTTGAATTAATATATTGCTGAAATAGAAAAGGGAATATAAAATAGATGGAAGCAAAATATTTAAGAATAGAGTAGTCAAAGTGATGGCTAAATCACTCGAAAGTATAACTAAAAATTTTAAAATTCACCATGACAATGCAGAAAGAAATACTGCTTAGTAAATATCTTGAAAATCTCCATCTGGTTTTAAAAGTAAAATGTTGTATAATATAGGGAAAAATGATAATTTAAACAGAAGAAAGTCATGAGTCATTTCATTTCTTCTTTTTCTTTGAAAAAAGACAAGGGTATACAATACTGAACCAAATGTAATCTTATGATTTCAAAAACAAGCTTCTATTTTAAATTATGAGCTGATGCTAAACCAAAATCTTGGCACTTATTTCTAAATGCTTCAAAATTTTTCCATATTTATATATAATATAACATTAGAAATTATAGTGTATAAAATATGTCTTTCAGATGTCTGATCATTGCAGAGAGTCTTTTTAACATGTTTGATTTATTGTCCTTAGTATCATTGCTAAGATTTTTTATATTTAATTACTCAGAATAAGGCTTCCTTTCATGTTCAAAAGAAAAAGAAAACATCCTCACTGTGGATTTACTACTGGACAGATTGATTCTTGTGCCAATTGTCAGAAAAATCTCTGTCAGACCCACTATCCCTGTCTTCTTTTTTTCTTTGCTAAAAACTTTTTAAAGTCAAAATATGAATGATTATTTCCAAGACTCCGTTTTATTACCTAAACTATCTTTGGATCATTTGTCTCAAAGCTCCTTCTCAAATATTTTACACTCTAGAATTTGGACAAGCCCTGATTATGTTATGAATTATCTTTGTGGTTTCATAGCCTTATATAAGGGGGATGCCCTGCCAAGAGCTTCATTTTTAGAATGCCTACTGATTTTCAAAGTTTTGCTGTGATTGTTTTTAAACCAACCCTTTCTTGACTTTCCTGAACTACTGATGCTTGCACTGAACTTTTTCATTATGGCTGGCTGTCATGTTATAACCTGCTAGAAGTTTGAAGGGTGGCCAAAGGATATGCTGGCCCACTTCCTTTTCCCCAAAACCTGAGAATATTACTGTATACGGCACATAATGTGATTAAATGAAGGGACCAGAAAGCAAGATGTTAACTGGGATTATCCAGGTGAACCCCAAGTGGAATAATGTGTTTCCTCGTATGACAGAAACAGAAGTAGATTCACTTTGCACATAGGAGAAAGTGATGTGGAGGGTGAGAGGACAATGACATCCTTAATTAGGTTATTGGCTATGTGTATGCTGGATTGTGAGAGATTATAGAAATATTCAACAACAATAACAGAATATAAGATAAATTAGAAAAAGTAAGAGAACAAAGAAATTAAAATACATAGTAGTGTCTTTGGCCTCTAACCAGTGGAATTAGCCCTTTGGCCATCAACAGCTTTGAAACCAGATAAAAATGTGAGATCAGTGTTATACATGTATAAGTCATTGAACAATAGACTTCTGAAATGTGGTCCATGAGGAAAGGAAAGAAAAGAGGAAATCTTGGAGCCCCTTGCTCCTAAGCCCCAGCAGCAGGTGGGCAGTAGGGCACAGCATGGTGGCCTAGTAGAATTAAGGAAAGAGAAATGCAATTCCAAATCTACTAAGGAGGCTTGGGTTTGGCAGGGGTGAGATTCAGAGAGAGAGAGGAACTAACTAGTAAAAACCTCCAAAAGTTTGCATAAGGTTCTTCTTGAGTATTTGGTAAAATATTGATCAGGGCATCTGTAGGATAGAAGTCTGTGAGGCCAAAATATAGCTGCTCATAGGAGAGGAACTTCTGAGGAGGCATTATATAGCAACAATTGGAGCTACAAAGGCTAGACAGAAATCCACCTCCAAGCACCCAGTGTGGTAGGATCTTATTAAGCCATCTAATCATGAAGAAGAGACTCCACAGAAGGCCACATGTATGGATACTGTTAAGCCAGCACAGGAGTAAAACATATCCAACTCCTCAACACAAAGTAGAAGATTCTACACCTGCAGATAAGGGAATGTTGCTGCAAAGCAGACACCAAAGTAAAACTGAAGGAGAAGAGCAAAGACCATAGATTAGTATATCAGCAGAAAAGATAAGGAGACAGGAATCCAAAGAAGCCCATGAAAACCTCCCAGGGGATGGAGCTACAGAACCCAGGTGATGGACATGAGAGAAACCTGCGTCTAGGAGCAAAGTCAAGGAAAAGAAAATGTGCTTGAGATCTGGAAGATGGAATCAAGATTTCGCAGCCTCACACAGCAGAGGAGGAAGTGAGGGAGCAAAGCGCAGCAGTCTCTACAAGGAACCAGGAAGAGAAAGGAGCAACCTCAAATTCAGACTGCAGGTGTCTGAGATCCAGAAAGCCAAGCATGCAGCCTAGACGGGAGAGTGAGTTGAGCAGAGAGTCACTGGAGGTGCCAAGAGATGGGCAGAAACCTACAGAAGGATAAGGACACAGTGTACACCAAGAAAATAAGAAGTCGCCAGGACAGTGAAGATACTTAGCAAAGAAATTTAAGAGGGAAAAATTATAATAAAGTTAGTTTAGTGATAAATTTATAAAAGTGAATTCTGTAAATAATGATATGGGCTTGTTAAAGAGAAGAAAGACTTCTCGGGCTCTGGTTTGTCTTTAGAACTCTGCAAGGAGTCCGTAAGGGGTGTTGCTGGCCAATTCCTGAGTGGTAACTATTTATAACTGGGGTAGGTGAGTAAAGCATGTTTCCTCCATGTTGCAGAATAAAGCCCTGCTTCCTGATGTCAAAAAAAAAAAAAAAAAAAAAGAAAAAGAAAAAAGAAAAAGAAAAAAGAAAAGCTTACAAGCATTATTCAAAGGGAACAAGCTCATATTATTATCTGCAACCTGAGGAACAAAGATCTTGGCAATCTGCAAGATAATATCCATAATTCCCAGCATAAAATTTTAAAAAATCACTAGGTGAGAGGATGAAAGCAAAGTTAATTCACAACCAGAAAAAAAAATCAATAGAAATGCTTTAGAAATGTTGAAATACAGGAACTTGAAACAGTTATTAAAATATGCTTAAGATCTTGAAACATGTATTTAATTAGAGGACAGATAGGGAATTTTAACAGAGAAAAAGAAACTAGACAATGGACTGAATGAAAATTATGGAAATGAAAAATAATATATTTGAAACGAAGCGTTCACTTTGAATCTAGTACCTCAACTTTTCAGTGAAATAGAGGAAAGGACATTCAAACTAAAATAGAGAAAAAACATTTTTAAAAGTAGAGACTCTAAGGAATCTATGGGACAATGTCAAGGCTGCTAATGTACTAAAGAAGAGAAAGAGGAAAGTGAGAATAATATATGTTAACAGGAGTTGGTCACAATTTCCCCAAAAGTGATGAAAAGTATTAATCCTAGTATCCAAAACGCTCAAGAAATTCCAAGCAAATAAACACAGAGCAACCCACTACCACATACCCGTAGTCAAGTTGCTGAAAGTGAATGATTAAGAAAAGTTTCAATGGAATCACAGAAAGAAATTAAAAAGACATACCACATTACATATGGTGGGGAATAAAGAGAAATGAATGATAGTGAACTTGGTATTAGAAGCACAAGAAGTTAGATACCATGACATAAAACGTTGAAGGTACAAAAAGAAGTAAAGACAAACAAATGGACAAACAAAATAACTCACAACTTAAAATTCTGTATCAAGTAAATAAAGTAAGTACATCTTTTAAAGCCGAGTGTGAAACGTGAACAAAAGTGAAAAGAATTTGTCATTTGCAGAACTCTACTGGAAGAATTGGTAAAGGGATTTAGGGCAGATTTAAGAAAAATTACATCAGACAAAAATTCAAAAGGAATGAGGAACACTGAAAATGATAAATATTTTTTTAAAAAATAAAAGCATATCCCTCTCTTCTTAATTTCTTTAAAAGCCATTGACTGTTTAAAGCAAATATAAAGAGCAAAGCATTGCATTTTGTCCTTTACAACATATTTGCAAGTGAAATGTAAAATAATGATAGCAGAAAGTATGAGAGTAGGAAAATGACCCCCAAAAAAAGTAATTGACACAAATAGAAAACTCGATTATGCCCATATTTATTAAAGAAATTGAATGTGTGATTGAAAAAGAAATCAAAAGGAAAACTATGGATTCAAAAATCTTCAAAAGATAGAATCAGTTGAATTAATACTAATTTAAATAAAATTTTTCAGAAAAATAGCCCCACACAGATTACTACATAAAAACTAGTGATGAAGAATTAGAAATTCATAGCATTCTCATCTATAACATCATTAACTGTATATATTACATTGGAATAAATTAAATTAAATTTGTGCAATATCTATGCCTTAAAAGTGTAAATAATTGTTAGACTAAATTGAAGATCACCAAAAAATAGTAAAAGAAGCATGTCATTCTCATGGATTGGCAGACTTGTTGGAGTATTCGAAATATTCCCAAATTGACATATATAGTCAATATAATCACACTCAAAATTCCAAAAGGTTTATAATTAGTAGTAAATGTCATCTGATTTTACCATGTATATGGAAATGTAAATGACCTAGAAATACACAAGTCATTTTTAAAAGAAATGGAAAAATTGGAGAATTTATACTGCAAGATCTTAAGAATTACAATGATACAGTTCTCAATATAGTCAGATCATAGAACAGAGAAGTGCCTAAAAATACACTTATATCTAATAAAAAAAATTTTAAATGCCTAGTGCCAAAGCAAATTTATCAGTTAAAAAAATATTCAACAATAATGCTGTAAAAATAGGACATTGCTACAGGGAAAATGGCAAAATGGATTTCATTAATTTAAAATGTTTCATCAGAAGAGCTGAATAAATATTAAATAAGCAAGTTATAGCTACTTCTGTATTAATAGTCTGAGGGAAAATACTCGTAATACATCGAGCTGACAAAATACTTTTGTCCAGAATCTGACAGAAAATTCTATGAGTTGTTAGTAAAAAAGATAAATCATCCAGTTAATAGGTGGACAAATATACTTCATCAAGTACCTCACAGAATAAGATTAATGAATTGTCAATAGTATTAATCATGAGGGAAATGAAAATTGAAAGCACAATAGGATACCATGACACAACCACTAGGGGGTGTACAATTATTAAGATTCTTTAACAAGATGAGCACTGCCAAGTATTGGTAGGGAAGTGGAGTAACTGGAATGCTTGGGTGCAACAGGATGCAACCACTTTGGAAATCAGTATCGAGGTTTCTGGTAAAGTTAGATACTCTCATACAACAAAGAACTTCCATTCTCCACTGAAAGACTTGTGCACAAATGCTTTTATCAGCTTTATGTACACTGTACAAAAAGTAAAAATCAACAACTAAATGTGAATGAGGAAATGAAAATCTATATTGTATTCTTGCCATGGAATATTATACAGTTCTAATCAAGCAAACCCCTACTATTCAAAATAACAGTAATGAATCTTAAAAACAGCATCTAAGTAAAAATCTTGTGAGAAAATACTGTATAATGTCATGTACATAAAATTCTAGAAAATGTTATTCATTATTGTGAGAAGAGGTAATAGAAATAACTGTATGAGGAAATATAAAAAGCACTGAGACTGGCCTTATATTTTTGAAGTCACAGCATGAGAAATAATGCAAGTCTCTGGAACAAATATTTCTAGAAAGGATCAAACTATTTTTCAAAACACTGGGTGATTTTCTTTTAATCTCAGTAGTTGGAAGCCACTTACTTGACATGAGGCAAGTTTGGTAAAATGTTTTGAAATTTGAATGACAGTCTAAAGGCACAAGGAACAATGTACTGCTTTACATATGCCATTCAACCTTCATATACCTGGAAAACCCTGTGGGTCTGAAACCTAGTTCTCTTTGTAAAAAGATAAAGCATTCTTTTCATTATTTATTATGCCCTACATTTTTCATGAGTGATTATGCTGAGATTCACAGAGTGTTGGCTACCATTTTAGAAATCATCTCATCAGTGTACATGGCTCTCCTTGCACTTAAGTTGCTGATACAGCACCGCTTCCTCGGAAGTATTTATAGCAATGCCATTCTACATTAATTCAACAAAAGTGGAAACTTCTGACCAGTTCTTTCTCAAGTGAATTATGCCAAAACATCAATTTTGCATTTGTGTGTATTTATACATGTTCATTTTGCATTCCCCTTATTTAATTTCTCTAACATATTAGGCATTACAATTACTCTAAAACATCCTTGCAGTAGGTTGTATTTCAGGGTTATGAAGGAAACATATTTATATGTTTTAATCAAAAGAGATCATGAACCTGATAGAGTTAAGACCCTCTTTTGAAAAATGCTCCATATTCATTCAGCATCAAATTCAGCATGATATTGAGAAATAGGGGAGCACTGGCCAGGCAGATGATGGAGGAGGCAGTGCCCCTGGCTTTTGGGCTAAGAGTTTGTATGAATCCTTTTAAGCAGCTATGGAGGTTTACAGAGCCTTGTCTGACCAGAGGAGGCGTAGTTCAGGAGGAAGAGTGTGGCATGTGCACTGTGAGTGAAGGAGCGTGGGTGAGACAAGTGTGTCCTACAGTTTATTACAGTTACTTCCCTCGTAGGGACTGCCTTGTAGTCTCTCTGATGTCCCTCTGTGTGCTATGTTGGTGTTGTTTATAGCCTTTACAGTACCTAGAAGAAGCTATCAATCTATTCTGAATTTCAAACCCCTATTGCTAGGGTTTGGATGTGAGGTGTCCCCCAGAAGCTCACATGTAAGACAATGCAAGAAGGTTTGGAGGAGAAATGATGGGGTTATAACCTTAACTGAATCAGTGAATTAATACCTGATGGGATTAACATGAGTTGTAACTGGGGGCAGGTGGGTATGGCTGGAGGAAGTGGTTTTTTGGGGGCGTGGCTATGGGATATAGGTTTTGTAACTGGTAAGTGGAGTCTCTCTGCTTCTGATCATCATGTGAGCTGCTTCTCTCTTTCACTCTCTTCTGCCATGATGTTCAATCTCACCTCAAGCCCCAAGAAATGGAGCTGGCTGTCTGTGGACTGAGACTTCTGAAACTGTGAGCCCTCAAAGTTTTTCTCCTCTACAACTGTGCTGGTCAGGTCTTTCAGTCCCAGCAGAGAAAAAGCTGACGAAAACACCCATGTTTTTATGTGCATCTATAATGATATCTCCTCCACAGATTACTCAGTCAGTGGATATGTTCTTCAATGGTATTTAATATTTTCAGCACAATAATTTGGTCTGATGTAAACTGAGATTTTTGTTAAGCATTTAAATGCAGATCAGCTTCAGTAGCTGATAAGTTATTGTCTTACATTCTTACATATGACATCTCTTCAACAAAATTGCTCTAGTATGTTGCTTAGGGAAAAAAAATAAGTAACCCCCCCAAAAAAAAAAATATATATATATATTTTTTTTTCTTTCTTTCTTTTTCTTTTTCTTTTCAAATTCATTGGTAATGTGAGAAATAATTTACTTGTTTGACAAAACCTTGTTACTTCTTATATTCCTGTAGTCTGAGTAGTCTACTGAGGACTGGAAAACACCATTTTAAATTCTTGGCCTCTATCCTTAGACAAATTATGATCTACTGGGATGAGGGAGCAAGGGAAGCAATACACATTTAATACTATAAACTCTCGCTAATAGACTTGGTTTTGGGGGGTCAAGAGAAAGTTTCTTTGAAACCTCTCTTTCAAAGAGAAAGGTAGAAAGGCCACTCTGGGAAAGCTAATGAGCACTTACGTGGGCTGAGAGGCAAAAGATAATAATATGTTGAAAAGAAAAAGTGAATAACTTCATTTTCCCAGGCTTAAATGTCATGGAAGAAATAGGCAAAAGTAGGAATGGGAAAAAAAAAAAAAACGATTTAGACTAGATTTTGAGTCATCCTTAAACTCTGACATCAAGAAGAAGAAGTTGTCAAAGGGTACTATAGTTTGGGTAAGGATTGTCCCTGAAAGACCATGTGTTAGAGGCCTGGTCCTCAGCTTGGTGCTATGAGGAGGTGCTGGGACCTCTAAGAGGTGGGGTCCAGTAGGAGGAAGTTAGGTCACTGTGGGTATGCCCCTGGGGGGATATTGGGACCCCAGCCCTTTCCTGCCTCTCTCACTCTCTGCTTCCCAGCTGCTAGGCAGTAAACAGACCTTCCCTGCCACAAGCTCTTGCCATGATATCTGGTGCTGCTACAGGCCCAAAGCAACAGCCTAGTGACTATGATCTGAAATTTCTGAAAACAGAAGCCAAAATAAACTGCAAGTTGATTTTCTCAGGTTATGTTGTCACAGTACTAGAAAGCTGATGACACAAAGATTCAGAAGCAAAACAAAACAAAACAAAAACAACAACAACAACAAAAACACACACATGATTATGTCTGTATTATAAAAGGAACTCCCCAAAGCAGTGGATTACAAGTAGGAAGAATGGCCTGCCTGGCATGGTGGTGCACACCTGTAATCACAACAGCTCAGGAGGCTGAGGAAGGAGGATCACGAGTTCCAAGCCAGCCTCAGCAAAAGTGAGGCACTAAGCAACTCAGTGAGACCCTGTCTCTGAATAAAATACACAAGAGGGCTGGGGATGTGGCTCAGTGACCAAGTGCCCCTGAGTTCAATCCCCTGTTACTACCCCCCCCCAAAAAAAAAACAATTAAAAAAAAGAAGTAGGAAGAGTGAAAACTAAATGACCATCTGGAAAGCAAAGATCATAATGAAGAGATGGCTTACAGATGGCTTCCCCATGGGACTTATAGAATAGAGAAACTCTGTGGGGAAAGTGTGTTAAAAAATAATGTGTATGCTGAAGAGTGAACTTCTGAATTTTCTTTGGGAGAGGAGCCATGAAATCACATTAACATTTGGAAATTCTTTACAGCTCTCATTAGTTCTTTATGAAAAATCCATTACTGTCTATTGTTTCCTGAATTTATGAGCATTTATCACTTTTCTTGATATTTACTATTCCAAGCTGACTTGTTTATTATGTTACAGAAAATGATTAGCTATTTCATAAGTTTGGGAAATTACACCATCATGGTGGTTTGGAAAAAAAACAGTCATTTAGAGATTATTTTCTGAGGAATAAATATATAATAAGGAGGAAAAAAAGTCTTTTCACTGATAAGAATAGCTCACGAGGAAGCATGGTAAATGAAGAAATAATTTGATACGTTGTTTACAATGAGGATTGAGGCTCCCAAGGAGATGCCAAAGGTAAGGAACAACCATCACTGGACTGTTTGTAAGGGACACCTTCTAAAGAAGTAGATCCCTGAATTGGGTGATGCTATGACTTGGATCCAGCTTGGAAGCTCAGTTCCCAGTGTGGGGATCTGTTATGATAGAGCTGTTATAAAGTGGGAGCTAGTGGAAAGTGGTTAGGTCGTTAAGGGTGCCAACGTGAAAGGGTTTAGTGCCGTTCTTATGAAACACTGGTTAGTTTCCATGAGGGTGGGTTGTTATAAAAAGAACAAGACTGGCCTGAATCTCTCTGGCTTCCTATCTTGCTATATAATCTGATCTATATGCACACTTGCTACTGTAATGCCATCTGCCATGAGGTGCTCACCAGAGGACAAACCAAAAGGACCACCTGATCTTGGGCTTTAAGCCTCCAAAACTGTGAGTTAAATAAACCTTTCTTCTTTGTACATTGTCCAACCTTATGGACTTTGTTACAGCAAACAACACACACACACACAAAAAAAAAAAAAAAAAAAAAAAAAAAAAAAAACCTCCTAAATAGGTAACAATCTCTATGATTTAGAAAAAGAATCAAACTGCCAGTTAAATGGTTCACTAAATAGAAGCTTTCAAAGATCCAGCATGGAATCTAAGAGGAAGAAGAGTAGAGAGGCTGGGAAACTGTTTGGGAAGATTAAGATAAAAAAAGCAAGAAACTGTGTAATATGGATTTTAAGTTTGATCTGTGGATCATGTAAATTTCTAAACCTCTTTCTGTCTCTTAAAATGAAAACTTTCTGGTTTTATGTGAATGGAATTTTCTTTTTTTTTTTTCTTCTTTTCTTTTCTTTCTTTCTTTTTGGTAACAGGGATGGAACTCAGGGGCACTAGACCACTGAGCCACATCCCCAGCCCTATTTTGTATTTTATTTAGAGACAGGGTCTTGCTGAGTTGCTTAGTGCCTCACTTTTGCTGAGGTTGGCTCTGAACTCATGATCCTCCTGACTCAGCCTTTCCCAGCAGCTGGGATTACAGGCGTGCACCACTGTGCCCAGCATGAGTGGGATTTTCAAGAGAAAATTGACTAAATGATGTAGTCTATTCTGGTAAGAAAATTGTTCTGACAAATGACATTAGATATCAAAATGACTAATAAAAGTCATTTTAAATTAATGCTTTTTAGTTAATAAAATTACATGTGTCTGTCTGATGGCTACATATTTTTTTCTAAAAGATGTATATATATATGTCTCATATGCCTACAGAAAAATATATTGAAAACTCAGAAAAATAATATAAATGGCTAGAAATCCATTTGTTTTTTTAATGAGGTCTATATGAATCTTGTAATATTTTGATAAATCATATGTTAACAAAATATGTGACAAAAAGGTGACCGTGTCCTACATAAATGTGAAAAGCAACAGACTACATTAGAAGTGGAATGGAAGGAAATGGCAGAATGGAACCAAAGAGCCCATTAAGCAGAACATCAATCTGTGAATGATCAGTTTTGAATCCTTAATCAGGAAGCTTCCCATCTTGCCATGTGATCTGCTCTGCAAGTACACCTGCCACTGTGATACCATTCACCATGGGGACCTCTCCAGAGGCCAAATCAATGGGACACCCAATCTTGGGCTTTAAGCCTCCAGAACTGTGAGCTAAATAAACCTCTCTCTTCTTCATACATTATATGACCTTATAGACTTTATTATAGCAAAACAAACAAACCACCAGCCTAAATAGGTAACAAACAAAAAATGCCTGGTGCAGTAGGACTGGGTAATGTTGGCTGTCAGATCCATCAGGATTCACATCTGAGCTCTGAGTTTGATTGCAATACTTGATCTCATGAAGCATTAGCTTCTTCATTTTTAAAGAGCAAGATAAAGATTACAGTCAGGATGCATACATAGGTTGATGGAGGTTACCTGTGTGTGGCTCAATCATTGAAGCTACTCAATAAAGACACTCCTACATGTTCCTGGATGAGATACTGACATGCTTGGGGAAGTTCACATCCTCAGGAAGTCAAAGCTGAAACGAATGGAGATGACTCTGAGTATCATAATACTAAAAATATTTTCACCATGTTTTCTCCAGGTGTTTTGTAAAGTGTCTAACTCTGTTAACTTGTTATGGTTTCACAAATATTTTTAAGGTCAGGGTTATGATTTTGTTTTTCTCCATGAGAAAACAATATTTAATTGACTTGCTGTGGTAGTATCACTGTGACCAAAATACCTGACAGGAACATCTTAGAGGAAGAAAAATTTTAATTTGCTCATGATTCCAGATGATTAGCCTGTTGTCAGCTGATCCCTTTGTTCTGGGTCTATGGAAGGGTGAATGGGAGAAAAACTGCTCCTCTCAAGACAGCCAGGAAACAGAGAAAGAGAGAGGGGAAAGGGAATGAGGCTTCAGGATAACAGACACTTGGTGGTCATATCTCCTCCTCCAGCTGTGGCCCACTTGCCTATAGTGAGCCACCAATTTGTAGCTCTCACAGTCTAGTCATTTACCTCTGAATATTTTTGCATTAACCCAGAACTTTTGGGGGACTGCTCATATCCAGTCATAGCACTTAACCAAATTGTGACCCCTAGTAAGAGGTGGTACAATTAAGATTCAAACTCCAAATCATGTCTTTCAAATACAAAGAAATAATATTTGTTAATTTCTGCAGAGGACAAACTTGTTACTAACATCAACTGCTTAAATTTATGCAAAGCCATGAGATGCAAGTGCTTTACTGAAGACTGATATTTGTTTTCCTTTGTTTAATGTATTATTAAACATACATGTTTTTATTATTTGTAAAGAGTAACACTCCCTCTTATCAAATGACAAAAATTTATAGATAGCACATATTATCTTAATGTTAGCCGTGAAAGAATTTTTAAACAAATATTGAATGGACCAGTTGTTCTTGAATTTAAAACTGTCTTCTATTTCCCCCTACCCATGGATGACTACCAAAGCCTAGTCATTGGGAAGTGAAATAATAATTTGGATTTCATATGTAGAGCATCATATTGCAAGCATTATTCAAATTAGTTTTATGTTTGCTCCTAGAGATGTGATTCTTTCAAGTAGTAAATCACTGATAAATACTTAGTGGTTAACTAGATAGGTTGGCCGAATCATTAAGTATTTTTATTGGTTTCTAAATCAACTTTATTGACTTGTTTAGGGTTCTATTCTTAAAATACCTTTGGTCTTCTCTTAACTTTCCTGATGTGTTTGTTGAGATAAGTATTAGGGCTCTTTGCCAGGCAGGTAGGCCTCAGCAATATACATACTTCTGAAAATAAATCTCACTTTGAACTTAATTTCTGTGGCTTAAATCAGGTCTAAACCTGAGTGTATTGAAATGAATGGCTTTGCTGCCAGGACCTAAACTACACATCCAGCCACAAATGTTCCCCCTGGGGTAACCAGCAGTGAGGCTGTTGACTGTGATAGAAAGGCCCCTGGACTCAGGTGATGGAAAGAGCCCATCTAGACCAAGGAGAGGGAGCTCATGCCTCAATTGCTTTAGATTCACTGTCTGACCTTTTGCAAATCACTCAACCCTCTGTTCTTCCCTCTCAGCAGCAAAATCAGATTATAGAGTCTTGGTGAGGACTGCATGATTTTTATATGCAAATCAGTAAACACAGTAGTGACTCAGTGTAGCATAGCTTTAATGTTATTATTGGAAGCAACACTTAAGAGCCACAAAACAGTCTGACACTTGTTAGCTGTGAACTCTTCTTCAAGTTAGCACCAGGACCCAAAACTTCCCATCTATAGATATCCTCTACCAGCTATATTAAGCACATATTCCATTATGGCTCACACATACCTCTACTTCCTTGCTTCAAATTTTTTTCTCTTTTTTTCTTTTCTTTTTCTTTTTGTGCAATGCGGATCTTTGCCTTTGCTCTGCCCTGGTTCCACCTCACCTTTGCCAGCAGGTACACTTGAAAAATATTGCCCTCACCTGTGCCTAGTTCAGCTCCTGGGTAGCTGCTCTGAAGTCTTCCCTGATTTTCTTACAATATGTATCAGTCTCCTTTTAATTTTCAATGTTCTATGCTTATGTATTGCTTCTTGTACTTATATCTGGCCCCTAATTACAATGATCTCATTGTGTTTTTTTTATCACTTCTTTGTGATGACCTTAAGATAAAGGTTGACTTTATTTATCTCAGTTTGGATATCACTAGACATTCATCAAATGCTGTTTTCTTTGTTAAATTTTTTAATACTTCGTAACCACATGTAGGCAAACAAATGAAAACCTAGAGTATGTTTTGCTGTATTAGAAAGCAAGCAATGAAGATCAGGATTTTAAATAATAGCTACAGGCATTTGATAATGGCAGAGGGGACTAGGGAATAGGAAGTACAGGCTGAACACTGCCAGTGTTTATGGCCAAGGAGGGGTTATATAATGTGATGAAATGAGAAGAGGCAGAGCCTTAGGGGACAATCATCCTCTCCTGGTTGAATGCTCAGCCATGCAAGGAGTGAGCTCCCGGCACTAGTGAGCCTGGCAGGAG
Organism: Urocitellus parryii; assembly: GCF_045843805.1. Lineage (NCBI taxonomy): Eukaryota > Metazoa > Chordata > Mammalia > Rodentia > Sciuridae > Urocitellus > Urocitellus parryii. Next base: position 104,633,851 of record NC_135533.1, read on the forward strand.
TCCCAGCTGCAAAGGACAGAGGCATACCCAGGTGCTGGGGATCTGGGCTGAACAGGACCAGGCTCAGTTGGTCAAGGCTTGCACACCGCCCCTCTTGCGTCAGCTAATGGCAGAGCTCAGTTCATAAAACTGCCTGTCAAATTCCCTACTATGTACTGCTTGAACTACCTAAAGCTTCTTCAAAGGAAACCACACATATTTTACTTATCTAGCATACGCCATGCCAAAGCCGCCGCACCACTTTGTGTGTGTGTGTGTGTGTGTGTGTATGTTTCCATGTTGAAAATTGTTCCCATTTTAAGGCACCCATTTATTCAGCAGATTCTCTGAGGTTAAGGACTATGCTTAGAGTCCTATGTGAAATTAGAGGAATCAAAATTTAAATGCAGACGTTTTTCCCCCCCTAGTTTCTTAAGCCATTGTTCTTCTTATTCTAGTAGGCTTCTTTGACATTGCCTGAAAAGCCATCCTCAAAGGCAAATTAAATTACAACTACTCACTTCTTGGAAAACTCAAATGGCTCCCCAAAGCTCTCAAGAAAAGTTCAGACTTCTTGATTTGGAAAAAGTACTGCATGAGAATGTCAGTTAGTAAGTATACAAACAAAAATAAGTGTTGGTGAGGATGTGGGGAAAATGTACACTCATACACTGCTGGTGGGACTGCAAAGTGGTGGAGCCAATATAGAAAGCAGTATGGAGAGTCCTTCGAAAACTGGGAATGGAACCACCTTTCAACCCAGCTATCCCACTCCTCAGTCTATACCCAAAGGACTTAAAATCAGCGTACTACAGGGATACAGCCACATCAATGTTTATAGCAGCATGATTCACAATAGCTAAACTGTGGAACCAAACTAGATGCCCTTCGGTAGATGAATGGATAAAGAAACTGTGGTACATATAAACAATGGAATATTACTCAGCATTAAAAGAGAATAAAATCATGGAACTTTCAGGTAAATGGATGGAGTTGAAGATAATAATGCTAAGTGAAGTTAGCCAATCCCCCAAACCAAATGCCAAAGGTTTTCTCTGATTTAAGGATACTGATTCATAATGTGGTTGGGAAAGGGAGGCATGGGAAGGATTAGATGAACTCTAGATAGGGCATAGGGGAGGGAGGGAAAGGGAGGGGGCATGGGGATAGGAAAGATGGTGGAATGAGATTGACATTACCCTAAGTACATGCATGTAGACATGAATGGTGTGACTCTACTTTGTATACAACCAGAGACATGAAAAATCATGCTCTAGATGTGAAATATGAATTGTAATGCATTCTGTTGTTATATATAAAAAATTAAAATTAAAAAAAATGCAAAAATAAAATAAAATACTGCAAAATCAATGCTTGGTTGACTAAACAGCCCTAACCTCTTGTCATAAGAAACCACTCCTTCTCCAGCTGCCTGCATTCTGTTTATTGTGCTGGAAAAAAAGCAAAACAAAGCACCACCATCTTTGCTTGGATCTGATTTGGAATGCTCTCCCAATCTAGAACAGGTAAGAATTTAATTCACTTTATTACAGTCAGTTGGAAAAAAAACAACAAATTTTTAATGTCTCCTTAATCCCAGGTATATAGAAAGCCAGTCTCCTTTTGAACACTTCTCAGTGTAATTTTAGTGGTTATTTCTGTATATTCTCTCCAGGGTAGACTGGAGGCAGTCTGATAATAAGGAAAATTGTTTTTCAGTGTTAAATTTTATGGTCCCTGGCGCACAGTGGATTACAACATATGCTTGTTGAATTTATTAATCAGGATTTATTTTTCCTTATTCTGGTGCAACATAAATCAGTTTATTAATTAAATATATTATGTTGATTCATATTTAGAGAGATGATTATGCAAATGTGTACTTACCTTGTCAAAATGTGTGCATGATAACTATTACACTCCCAGGTGCCAACTAATAATAAAAGAATGGAAATCATACATAAAACATGACAAGCTGAAGTCAGCCATGTGAGAGCCACACTGCCCTATCACCTGGCCAATGACTTCATTTGAGAAGATAGTGAATTCTCTTAATCTCTATTTTATTTACACACACCTTCCAATGAGGTGTGCTACCTGGGAGAGAATCAAAGAATGGCTCAAAATCATATAAAACACAAAGGCAGAAGGAAATTACTTAATTTGTTTCCTCAGCATCTTAAAGAAACTTTTTCATTTTGATTGTTTGTTTCAAATGAATGTGATAGAAGAAAATAATTCAAGGTTGTCAGAGAAAAGGAATAATAAAATCAAGTTGGTAAAAAATACCCAAAATATGTTTTCATGATGTTTTGTTTTTTTCCTTCATCATGACTAAAGTTCAGGAGTGTTTTTCTTTTTATTTCACTACTATGAGTTAATTTGATGCGAAATTTTTTTTTTCTTCAGATTTTTTGTGTGTGTGTGCTCATCAATCATGACTCATTTTTTTTTTTTAAGAGAGTGAGAGAGGGGGAGAGAGAGAGAGAGAGAGAGAGAGAGAGAGAGAGAGAATTTTTTAATATTTATTTATTTTTGTTTTAGTTATTGGCGGACACAACATCTTTGTTTGTATGTGGTGCTGAGGATCGAACCCAGGGCGCACGCATGCCAGGCGAGCGTGCTACCGCTTGAGCCACATCTCCAGCCCCAATCATGACTTATTTTTACTTCCTTATCAACATGGAAAAGTATATGTTAGATGTTTTAGTCAGGTGTTTTTTTTTTTTTTTTTTTTTTTTTTCTGCTGTGACTGAAAGACCCAGCCAGAACAATTGTACAGGAGGAAAAGTTTATTTGGGGACTCATGGTTTCCACGGTCTTAGTCCACAGAGAGCTGGCCTAGACGTGAGGTGAAGCAGAACAACATGGCAGAAGAGTATCATGGAGGGAAGCAGCTCACATGATGATCAGAAAGCAGAGAGACAGACTAAGCTCAGCTCACCAAATATATACCTCAGTGGCACACCTCCAGTGATTCACCTCCAGCAACATCAGTTACCACTCAGTTAATCCCACAAGGGGGATTAATCCCCTGATTTGGTCAAGGCTTTTGTAATCCAACCATTTTCCCCTAAACCTTCTTGAATTATCTCACATATGAGCTTTGGAGGGACATGTCATATCCAAATCATAACATACATGAATTTGAATGTCTTATAATGAATGAATCCTGACACAATGTTTTTTATAACTCTTCCTTCCATATTGCCAAGAATCATATGGTTATGTGATAACTTTGTTCCATAGCCGCAGAATCATAACTGTAGAGTCAGAAGATATTTCACTTAGAGAATATCTAGGTCAATCAGCTAATTTCACAGGTAAGGATGCTAAAAACCTAGTTGGTACATGTGTTGCTCAAGGTTACAAAATTAATTAAGAATACCCTAAGGGGTCTGGGGATATAGCTCAGTTGGTAGAGGGCTTGCCTCGAATGCATCAAGGCCCTGGTTCAATTCCCAGCACCACACACACACATACACAAATAAATAAATAAATAAAATGAAATAAAAATAAAAGAATACCCTAAGGACCAAAACACTAATATCCTAATTCCTAAAATTGCTCTCAGACCATTCCAGCTTTTCATTCTAGTTCACATAGTCATTTGATGGAACTATTCTCATCTCCCAAGTTCTAGATGCTTCTCCTGGAGTGAGGCCTGCTAAGACTTCAGAATAAAATTGGGATTTAGCATCAGAAGCAGTTTGAGTTTAAAGCCCAATTCTCCCATTTATAAGCAGTGACTTGCCAATTTACCTATCTCAGACACAATTTCATTGTCTGTAAAATGAAAATTGTGATATTTACACCACGGGGCCATACTGAGACAAAAGAAAAACAATGACGGAATAAATATAAATAGCTTAGTTCACAAGAAAAATAATATGATCAAGAAATGGCTTTTTCCCTTGTCATTCCTCTCTGGGACAAGGGCGTTTGAATTACTGTATCTAAATATATATTACCACGGGTTTCTATGATAATCTCTAGTTCATTTCATTCACTTTTGTCCCAGAAACCTAAGCCAAATGAGTTTTTTTTTTAATTTTTATTCTACTTTACAAAGAAATGTGTTTGTCTGTAGACGTTTTCTGAAAACACAGACGTGTCAAACAATTTTTTAAATTTCTCCTTAAACAAGCCTATTCTCCTTGAGAGAAAAAAATGTGAGTTTCATATAAAACCTGTGAATATATATTTCTACACCAGTATCTATCACTATTCCCCTTTGTCCCTTAGACCCCCTCTAAATCTCTCTCACTGTTACCCCATCTCTCTCTGAGTATATGTGTGTATAGATGTGTGTGTGTGTGTGTGTGTGTGTGTGTGTGTGTGTGTGTTTATCTAGCCATTTCACCACAGTGGAAATGTACTATGTAATCTAATGAAGCTTGCCTTGTTTCATTTAACAATAAATCACAGATAATTTATTAGGTTGCATTCCTGAAAAACAGAATCTTAGAGAAAGACTTATGTGTGATACATAATTGGGAAATGTGATTTCAGGGCTATGGGAAAGAAATCTGAGGAAGTAAGAGTTATTGTTAAACATCCATGGGTGACTGATGCCTTAATCCTCTTTCAGCTATGAGAAAAGACTGTGAAATGGACTGAGTTGTCCTATAGAAAGGAGAAACAATTGATGCTGTGCCTCCTATCTCCTTTTTGTCCATTAACAGCCCTACATCTCAGAGCACAACCGAAGGACAATATCTACAGCAATCCATGCCTCAGTGTCAGCAAAGAATCACTTAAACATATGGCAGGACACACGTGGTCCCGGAAGAGGCCTGGGTAGATCCGAATGAAGCCCACCAAACAATCATGGTGGGAAGATAGACAACTGAGGCTGAGAATTTGAAATGGTATGGAAGAGGGTTCTGGTACAGTTTATCCCTTAGTCATTCAGATCTGCTCTTGCCTTCCATGTCAGTTGTTTTTCTTCCAACACTTTGACACCAAATGTGTAGGTTGTCTTTTTTTTTTTTTCACAACAATCAGTTATGCATCTTTTCAGATACCAAGTGGGTCTCCAACAGTTCAATTCAATTCTAACATGAACTACCTAGTTGTGTTAACATTTCTACAAACACACCTTTTCTGGTGTGATAATTTAACAGAATGGCACACAAAATTCCAGTAAAACTTATTTTACTATTATCTTATTATTAATGTAACTCTAAGGAGTGCCATGCACAATGATCAGATGATTTCCAAAATGGTGGTCAACATTTTATGAAGACATTCATGAGAGGTATAGTATAAAATTTATATTTCTCAAAGCTCTTGTAAATGATATTATATGTATTGATATATTTTAATTTCTATTTTGATTTCTGATTGCTGATGTGAAGATATCCAACTGAGTTTTATAAATTAATCTTTCATCTTGAAGTATCTAAATTTGCTAGTATATTTCTTCAGAGTTTATGCCAGATGGTCTCTATAGACTAGATAGTGTTTGGGAATAAAGGCAGCTTTAACTCTTTCTTTTTATTCTAATGCTATTTTTATTTAATTTTTTACTTGACTATTGCAATGGATGAAATCTGAAATGCAATGTGGGATACATGGTGAGATTAATAGTTAATTTCACTATTAAGAATGAGGTTAACCATATATTTTTGGTTTGTGCCACTTATTAAGATCAAAAATTTCATTAAGTGTAGTTCTTATTTTATTGAGATGATCACATTATTTTTTATAGTTGTTACATGGTGAATATATTGAATTTTTAAAAATAGTAATCTTGTCTACTTCTGTTATCATTGTAATGATGATCTCATAAACTAAGGGAATGATCTAAAATATTTTAACCTTTTAAAATTTTATGTATAGATTTGTGGATTACTAGTATTATATATAGCCTTTTAAATATCTATTAAAATTTATCAGTGAGAACAATGAGAATGAAGGTCAACAAAAAATAGAAAACTTGAACATTAGAGACTAATTGGACCTAGCAGAAACATGCAGAACACTCTACCCAATAATAACCCTACAAACATTTTTCTCAACTGGAAATTCTTCAAGATAGACCGGATGTTAGGTCACAAAGCAAGTCCCAATAACTTTAATATATTGAATTATACAAAGTATTGTTTCTTACTACACTGGAATAAAACTAGATACCAACAACAAAAGGAAAACAGAAAACTGCCCCCTCCCCAAATATCTGGAAATTAAACACACACTTAAGCAAAGAATTAAAATGTAAACATAAGGAAAATAATAAACAAAAATGAAAAGTGAAATCATGAAACATCAAAATAAACAAAAATGCAGTTGGACCCTTACCTTTTCCCACATACAAAAATTAATTAAATGAATCAAAATGAATTAAAGATCTGAATTGAAGAGTTAAATTTTTGTAAGTATAAGCACTGGGAGAAAGCTTCATGACTTCAGATTTGATAGGCAAGGAAAAGAAAACTGGAAAACTGTACTACATCAAATTTAAAACTTTTATGCATCGCAGGACACTATCAACAGAGTGAAACAGCCACCCACAGAATAGAAAAAAAAATTTAAATCATATTATCTGGCAAGAGGTTAATATTCCAAGAATATGAGGAACTTTTACAACTCAACAGTAACAACTCAGTAACTGGAAATGAGCAAAGGATGTGAATAGACATTTCTCTAAAGAATGTATACAAATGGCAGTTTAGCAGTTGAAAAGACTCAGCATTATGACGTATTGGGGAAACATAAGTTACACACCCAACAACGGTATACCACTTCACATGAATTAGGATGACTATAATTTTAAAAAATTAAAGAAAAAAAATTGAATAAAACTCAATTCTTACTAAACAAAAAGAAAGACAAAAGGAAAATAAATATTGGTGAGGATATGGAGAACTTGGAACTCTTGTGCCTTGCTCATTGGAATGTAAAATGGTGCAGCTGCCATGGAAAACAGTATGGTGATTTCTCCAACAATTAAAATGGAATTACCATATAATCCAGCAACTCTGCTTCTGGGAAGATACCCAAAAGAACTGGAAGCTGGGTTTCAGAGAGATATTTGTATACTGATAATTATAAAAGAATTACTCACAATAACCCTGTTATGTTTGGTATATTCAGTATCCCCCCAGAACTGAGTGATGAGAGCTGTAAGCTAACCAGTAGATAAATCCATTTGATGGATTAATAATTTGAAAGGACTACTGTACTGGTTTGAAAGGATACCTGAAAGCAGATAGGGTGTGGCTGGAGGAAGCAGGTCAATGGGGGCATGCCTGTGGCTTTATATTTTATCCCTGGAGCCTCACTTTCTCTGCTTCCTGTCTGTCATGAGCTGAGGTGCTTTCCTCTCCCACACACTCTCACCGTGATCTTCTGCCATAGCCTCAGGTCCAGAGCAATGAAGTCTACCCCCACCCCCCCCCCACCCCCACCCCCTCCTTGGACTGAGCCTCTGAAACCGAGACTCAAAATAGACTTTTCCTCCTCTGTGTTGCTTTTGTCAGGTATTTTGAGCACAGGGAGATAAGCTGACTGATGCAGTGCCCCTCTACATAAAAGTAAAAGCAAAAACTACCCATTCACAGATGTATAAGCAGAGTGATACATGCTTACAATGTAATGTTATTCAACCTTAAAAAGGAAAGCTATTCTGATACACACTACACAGGGTGAGCTTTTACAGAATTATGTAAGTGAAATAAGAAAGTTACAACATTACACATACTGTATGATTCTATTTATATAAGGTGGCATAAACTCACAGAGGCAGAAAGAGGAATGGTGGTTGCCTGGGACTGGGGTATGGATCATAGGAATTAGTATTTTGTGGGTTTGGAGTTTGAACTGGAAACATGATGAAAGATCTAGAAAAGGATGATGGTGATCACTTCCCAACAATGTGATTGTGCCTAATACTACTGAACAGTATGCCTAAAAATACTTAAATAATGAATTTTATGTTATGTACATTTACTGCAAATTTAAAAAAAATTACTAGTGAAGACTTTGGGGCCTAGGAAATTTTCCTTAAAATAAGGTTTTTCTATTATATCTTAAATTTTCTTAATAGATGCAGGTTGTGTATTTCTTCTTAGATGAGCTTTGATCATTTGTTTCTTTCAAGATCTTGTAACTCTTAATTTGTATATTTTATATTAACAATGTCTTGAATGAATTTTATAAGGTTTATTTTCTAATTACTTTATTTTCAAAGAAAATTTTATTTAACTCATGTTCCCATTGTTGGGTTGTTTCTTATTTTTTCACAACTGGATATTCCTGTTAATATTTAATTGAAAATATTACATTATTAATCAATTGCTGTGAAGCCAATTACCTTCATGCTCAGTGGCTTAAAATAGTAAATACTTACATTACTGTAATTCAAAAATCAAATGGCAATTTAGTTTGGTGCTTATTTCTGAAGAGCTCTGATAAAATAGAGTCTAATTGTTAATCAGGGATGCAGTCTTTTCCGAAGGCTCAGCTGGTGAATGATCCACTTTCAAGATCACTCAGATGGATTTGGGTAGTCTGAATTCCTGGATGGCTCTTGAACAAAAGATTCCAGTTACTCATCATGTGGTCTTTTACAAAAGCTGTTCAAATATTCTCATAACATGGCAGCTGGCTTCCCCCAAGAGTGAGTGATTCGAAAGAGAATCAGAACTCACTCCAGATGGAAATCACAGTCTTCATATAGGAAAATATTGGCAATCATACCCCACACCATCTGCTGTATTCTATTCACTAGAAGCCTGTCACTGAGTCCAAACCATACTCCAGGGGAAGAAAATTAAGCTCTACCTTTTGAGATATGAAGTATGGAATAATTTGTGAACATATTTTATAATTCACACACACATTGATGAAAAACATTTTTTTTTCTGGTTTATCTCTTATTCAGACTGTTTATGCATACAATTTGCTGCATAAAACTTGTTATTTTTCCTGGACCCAAACTGATCACTTCTCTTATAATTTTTAACTTTCATTGGCATTAAAAAAATTTGCCTTACAGAATATCCTATCTCATTGTTTCTATTTGTCATATTGTTTTTTTAATTATGAAATGTTTAGCTATTTGGTTAATGTTAAAATTAACAATGCATCAGGCATTCTGGTTATTAGTGGATAGACACTGACACAGAAATACTGTACATGTGTTAAATAAAATGATATAAAGCAAAAATGAGATAACATAAGATGTATCTAATAACATTATTAGTAATTCAATAGAAAGTAGAAAATAGATAAAACATAAAAATCAGGTTTAGATATATTGATGTTACCAAGAAATTGTCTACATTATGCTGCTCAACACCAGAAAACACACACACATACACTCACAATGCAATATGTAAATATAATCGCTTTCTTCATATACATATATAGACATACACACACTCATATAATAAACACAAATATACATATATATCCATACACACTTTCATATAATATCATAAATACACACATATATACATGCATATTAATACATCCAAATAAAAATTACCATAGGGAAAAATTGCAAACATGTACATCATTATATTACACCAATATATTAGCATTGACCACCTGTACTCAACAAAATTATAAACAACAGATTGTTTTTCTTGTTAAACTGTATTTATGTTTTTATTATTTTATTAAAATGTGCAGGTTTGCTTTATGAGATGAAAATACTTCAGATGAAAACAGGAATACAATATTTTAAATAATTGAACAACAAAAAGAATATGAGGAAAACAGAAAGCCCTGCTCATCATCTCTCTTTGCAGGGGTCTTCAGGATGCTTTCCGTTTGTGAAGATTAAAATGCACTCCTGGGAGGGAAAGCATGAAAGCAATGGAATGCTCTCCTGAAGGCTCCTTGGGCAGTCTCAGGAATTTATCAGGGTTTCAGGAATTGACAGAATTCTAGAATATGAAGAATTTAAGAATTGAGGATTGATTTTCTGAGCTCAGATTCTCCATTCTTCCCAGTTCATAGCAAATTGACTGTCTTCTTCATTCTTCATTCTTCATACTTTGCTGTTATTTTTGTTGTTGGGGATTGCACCTAGGGGCTCTATATCACTGAGCTACATCCATTTTATTTCCTATTTTGAGACAAGATCTCACTGAACTGCCCAGACTGGCTTTAAACTTGTGATCTTTCTGCTTCAGCCTCCTGAGTAGCTGAGATTACAGGCATGTGCCACCACACCCAGCTTCATACTTCTTTTTGAATAGGCAATTCTCATATTTCCCTGTCTTACCTCATTTCCAATACTTCCCCCAGACCCTCATTTGCATATTTAGAGAAAACTAGAGCAATATAGTATCAAGTAGCACACAGTGTACAGACAGGCCTCTGCTTCCTTTTGAAGGAAGGGCATTGGTGGCTTCCCACATTCCTTTTGTTTCATACACAATTTTGTTCTTCCTGGATTATCATTCTGCCATTACAACCAACCTTTTCTCTCCTTTGGAATTTGAAACATATATATCCTGAAGGACTACTATATATTTTACCCTCTGAAGAGTTTTTATTCCCACTGATTTTGTCCAGTATATAAGATACTATGTACCAAACTGTTCTACTTGGAAAGAAGATGGAAAAATGCACAACATTTAAAGAAATAATAGATATACTACAGGACTGGATATATTGGTGCACACCTGTAATCCCAGCAGCTCAGGAGGCTGAGGTAGGAGGATCACAAGTTCAAAGCCAGATTCTGCAATTTAGTGAGGCCCTAAGCAATTTATCAAGACCCTTCTCAAAATTAAAAATTAAAAAGGCTGGGGATGTGGGGATGTGGGGATGTGGGGATGTGGGGATGTGGGAATGTGGGGTTATGAGGATGTGGTTAAGCACTCCTGGGTTCAATTGCTAGTATCAAAAAACAAAACAAAACAAAACAAAAACAGAATAGACATATCTTCTTGAGCAGAGCATTGTGAGCAGCTCAGTATCTTGCCCTACCTTAATTTCTGGTATGATAGAGTGTACTGAAGTATTAGTTTCAGTTTTATCCCTAGTATTAAAACTCCTTCATCTATATTCTATTCCAATCCAGGTAGGCATATTTTATGAAATTTCTTCCTTTAAGGAAAATGTATTATAGGGAAAAGCACAGAAAAGACTTTTCTATCTACAGAGCTTGGAAGATAAGAAATTTATTTAGGAAAAAAACTGCATGATAAATAAGACCAGTATTTTCCATGCCCCAAATTGGAAGGAGATTAGAAAGGTTTTGATCTCTGAGAAAGATTGAACTTTGTTTTGCTTCTAGTCCTTTTCCAAAGGACTAGTACAACAACCCACCCAACAGAAGGAGTCTAGGTCCATATACACAATAAGAACCCAAGGGGCTAAAAAAAACTCCAGAACTTGTATAGCTGTCAAATAGTGTGTCTGTAGGCCAGTGGGTTGGACACAACCTCCAATTTTCTTTATCCAATAACAAGAGGATAATGTTTTCTACTCCAAAATGACAATGCAGCAAATAATCAGAAACATTGGATCCTAAAAATGTCTCAAGGGTAAGTAATGAATTCTGCGTAATGAACTGCAGAGAAGGAACAATGTTTTGCCAATCTTAGAGTCAGTACCATATACAAGTGACATAGAGGTTCCTCTAACTTAATATCTTGGCATGTTAGCCTTGTGGAACTCAAGATTCAATTGAGATGGCTCAGCACATGGCAAGACACTGAGTTTTTACCATCCAGTTAATGGAGGAAGAGTTAAAATGGAGACTAAGAGGAAATCCAGATAGCAGAGAAAGTTAACTTCTCCAAATGAGCTTATGGGCTGAGATTCTAATCTAATATATATTATGTCTATTAATTTAGTATGTAAGGAAAAGCCCTTTAAGGTTTATTTATTTGGGCTTAAGGAAAATTAATCTGGTAAGAGTCAAGGGATGTCTGGATGAAAATTAGTAAAATTCTTAAGGATGGCTGGGCCATAAGGCCAGATGTTTAATAAATCCACCAGACAAAATATTGGATTAATATTGATCAATATCAGTAAGATCACTTACCTGAGAATGTTGACTCTGGTGTGAGCAGTTCTTTGTTGACTACAGGTCTTACAGTAAAATACTTGACAAAAAAAAAAGAAAAAAAAATATATATGATTTATAAGGACCCAACAATGTTTCAAAATTTAGAACAGTAATCTTGAAGTGTGGTACCTAGACCAGCATCAGCAACAACTGGTAGCTTGTTAAAATGCAAATACAGACCTATTGAACCAGGAACTCAGGACGAGGTCCAACACTCTGCACTTTACTAAGCATTCCAGGTGTTTCTGATACATATTAAAGGTTCCAAAGATCTGTCTAGATGATGAAAGCTGAACTGTGAATGGAAATGGTATGATAGATGGATATTACAATGTTGCAGCAAAAGGAGAGTAAAATTGACTATGATATAATGAAATGTGAACATAGATACTTAAAAGTTTAATAACCAAGTTATTACTAGAAAAATAATAAAGCATTAAATTTTTATTCCCCAGAAATATGAGTCCGAGCTCACAAACACACTGAGCTGTTTTATTTGTATTCATTTTCTTTGGACTTTAATTGTATTTGTTTTCTACCTTTCAATAATCTATGATAATAAAATCATGTGATTGATGGTGAAAACTTCAACCAAGAATCTACCTTATTATGTTTCCGCTTTGAATTATATGCATTTCAAATGCTATGAAAGTTTGAAGTAATTCAAGCTCTTAATAATAGTACTTTATATTTGACATAATGTATGACGGGACCCCTGGGATGAAAAATGTTATCTTAGAGTCCTTCAGAAATTCTGGAAATTTAAAACGGTATTGCTCTGGGGGAAGAGTGAGCTTGTACCTGTGTGTGTGTGTGTGTGTGTGTGTGTGTGTGTGTGTGTGTGTGTCAGGACTGAATGTTTGTTAGTGGAAAAACTAATTTATTAAATTTGTTCCCATAAGTGTTATTCTCAACAATTTAACAGTGCACTGATCCATGGTACTAAGATCTGAAAAAAGTTATTATTTTATTTTTAGTTCTAGTGTTTTATATTTTAACTGGGTCATTATAGTTATTAAATATTATATATAATATTTATGTACATATTACATATTATAAATGTTATATATTATAAATATTGAATAGGTTCACTGACATTCATTATTTTAAAATGCCTTAATATTTTAAATTTCTTCAAATCTTATCAATTCTGTATGTTTGAAGTAGTTGTATTTTCATTATAAGGAACAAGAAATATAAATATCTCCATTATGATTTAACCAAATTTATGTTTTGTTTTGTTTTGTTTTGTTTTGTTTCCACATTTTTTTTTTCTTCTCACCCTCTAAATTGGTGCTTGGAAAACAGACTAACAAGAAGAAAAGCATAAACACAATATAAGAAGTTTGGAAGAGAAAGAAAGGCACTTAGTACAGGGAAATAATCAGGCTTAAGAAATATTGTTTCACTCTTTTATCATGATGGGAAAATGACTCTAAATTATTTTTCTCATTTTCTATGTGGGGAAATTGCATCACCAAAACTTTAGGTCATGTGTACCTGATCTACCAGCAAATGACAAAGCTGAGTACCAGAAACTGTGCTCTAAAGTACTTGACCATCCTATCTTGAAGGAAAATGAGAATACAACATAAAATCATTTAAAATCTACAGAAAAAAAAATGGGAAAATCTCATGTCTGGTGAGTTGGTGTGAATTTAGGATATCTGAAAACAAAAGAAAATTCTAAAAGCTTGCCAGAAAGAGTACATCACATAAAGTTGATAAAAATTATACTGATCACAAATGTCCAGAGTATAGCACCAGATGCCAAAGTATAGTGTCACTGTATTCTTTAAAATACTAAAAGTGGAAAAAAAGAGATGAAGGTATAATTTTATATCTATATAAATATATTTCATATCTGATGATATAACAAAGCTATTTTTAGGAAGTAAAACAATACCAAGTCATATTTTAAATATGAATAATCAAATCTCACAAGGTTTATGATTATCTAAATGCATTTAACTTAGAAACAAAAAATACAAAGCATATCTATACATTGTATCTATAAATACCCCCAAACTATTCTGTAAGCTCATATCATTTGGGGTTTGAAGGGTATTTTTGTCCCTGTGACAAAATACCTGGGGATAATCCTCTTAAAAGGAGAAAAGCTTTATTTTGGCTCATAGTTGCAGAGGTTTCAGTCTATGGTCCCTTGTCCTGTTGCTTTGGGACTGTGGCATGGAGCACATAGTGGAGCCAAGCCGCTCACATGGTGGTGTATAAGAAGTGAAGAGGAGAGAGAGAGGAATGGGGCTAGTGTCCCAACCCTTTCATGGGCATATCCCCAATGTCTTTTTTCCTTCAATCAACCCCATCTCCTAAAGTTTCCAGAACCTTCCAATACAGCCATCAGGCTGGTGCCCAAGTCTAGCAAATGGCCTTTGGGAGACATTTCAAATTTAAAGTAACACATAGAATGAATAAATAGACATGAGAACCCGCTGTATTATTTATTGGAGGTTGATATGGACAGTAAGGCGTTGAGAAACCAGAGTAAATAATTATCAGTCCAAATAAAAGTAACAAAAATATATAGACATAATTTGTGAACCAGGGAAATGCTAAATAATCACTGTTAAGCATACAAATGAACTGAGTCATGCCTAAGATATGTTAGTCAATCAGCCTTTATTGATAGTCTCTTAAACAGCTAGGTACACTTTTTTTTTCATGCAGAAGTTCAAAGGTAATAGCCTAGTTTATAACTCTAGCATAGACTATTAAGATCCCAGATTCCTTGTGTCTTCTTGCTCTACATGCATGGTCTCCATTATAAATCAAATCATGCTTCATCTAAAATGAGTGCTTCAGCCTCCATCATTACATCCACATGCTGTCACTAAGAAGGACAAAAGAGACCACATAAATATGTTATGTTCTACAAACTACCATATGCCATTTCCTCTTAATTTGTTGGCAGGTTTATATACATGGTCACATCTAGTTTTGAGGGAAAAAGTTTTCTTGCAGCCTATGCATTTAAAAAATTCCAATACCAAGGGAGAAAGATGAAATTAATTAGAATATCTGCTTTAAATCTTTTAAAATGTGAATCATTACTTTCATTTTGTGGGGAAAAGAGGACTGAAACAAAGAGAAGTTATTTCCCAAGGTCACATTGCTTATAAATGGTAGATATAAAAGTATACTGATGAATGTCTTCTTCTAAAGTTCATGCTCCAAGAAGTTTCACAAAACTGTAGAATTCTACCGTGGGAATCATCCAGCTCCCTATGGAAAGTTGGGGCTGGAATGAAATCATATGGATGGAATCCCAGGCCACCTTAAAAGCTGTGTGGCTATGGGAAATTAACATCATTAGACCTCAGTTTTCTCATCTATACAATGGGACTGCTAAAGTTTCCATCTCTCTTTACCAGTAAATGGGTTGATTTGCATGAAGATTGTGGCCACAGGAATAAAATGATATATACATGTCAAATATGTTTTTCTTTAATTTTCTCCATTACAGATGAGGTAATTGAGGTCTCCAAGGAGAAAGGTACTTGCCTATAATCACTTAAACCATTAACTGAGAGCTTGAACCAGATCATCTTCCTGGTAGAGAAAGGGATAAATAATGAGTCTCTAACCTAAATAAGAGAGAAAGAAGGAATCTTGAAGCAGTTGGGAAATTGCCTCAAATAATAAACTTGAACACTAGAGGGATGAGGGAGAAAGAAGGATGAAAGCAATTAAATAAGATTTGGGACATAAGTTGGCATGGGGAACAGGATCAAGGACATAGGATGAATTATTTCAAATTATGGAATAAGTTTGGTTTGACACTAGTTGCTTTGGAGATGCTCTAGACATCCCAGGACATTTCTCCAATAAATGTTTATGCTTGGACCTGATGTTCATGATTTGGACTAAACATCAGTATATAGCTGGTATCTATATTCATACTGTACATAAGGGAAAATGTAGAGAGATATAGGAGCCAGCTTGAAAATGCAGATGAGGGTCAAGTTGAGAAATGGTTGCAAGAAGGAGAATGTGAATGTGATAGAAAGAGAGGTTAGCATCAGACTCTTAATCTACTACCAAGCTGTTTCATGAATATGCTACTTATGTAGTCCAAGAAATAGTTTTCTCATTTGAAATACACAGATTGCAATTGCCACAAGGATTTAATCTGAGAATTAAACATGATCATTCAAATAAAGGCCTAGATCTATGGACTGGAAACTTGTAAGTACATGGTTTATGGAAGCATTTGTCATGGGATGAAAATTGGGAGATAATAACATCCCTGAATCCAAGGGAGGAGAACATTGTAAGAAGAAAATGAAAATCAAGTGTTTCATATAAGATAATGGGCTAAACATGTCATTTTGTTTTGTTAAATAAATTCTGTTAAATGTATTTAGGAAGGAGCTTTTCAGTAAATTTGAGGCATTATGGGGTGAATGGGTGATAAGGTGGTGGATAAAGGATAACAGACAGGTCTTTTAATCATCTAGGCTATAAAGGAAATGAGATAGAGGTCAATTGGTAAGTAATATGGGGTCCTTATAAAGCTTTTAAATTTTCTGTTGGTTTGTTTATTGTTGATATATTTTAACAATATGCATGTCCAGAGAGAAAAAGGTCAGCAGAAGGGGTGAAAGTGAAGATACTGATGATAATAACTGATGTGTGTGAAGGTGGAAACATCTCTAGTTAAGGGGTTAGTGCAGAGTGGGCTTTTACATGACACAGGATATGCATATATTCCAGAGATACAGATAAAAGTATAAATGCCTATTTCTCCAAATACCACATTAGATAGCAGAAATTTTCAGAAAACAGGATAAAGAAACAGGATTTCAGCAGTGTAATTGGATCAGCTATATAAGAAGAGTTAAGTGGTTTTGAAAAGTAGTGGGGCAATTGAGAAGTGTTTCTGAGGCTACTTATTAAAGTAATTAGTGATTAACATGTAAATCTCAAATTGCCTCTGGTTTAGGCAGAACACTGAGTAAAGATCTTTACACTTAATTCCAGAAAATATCAGGATTCAGAAAGGAATAATAGCTGAGAGGTTAAATTATAACAAAACGAAACTATTTCCTGAAAATATAATAGTATTTTTTCATATGCATCAAAAAGCTGAGTCTAAAGGTTACCTCTGAACAAAGTATTTGAAAACAAGACCCCATTTTCTAATTGAATATATATGTATGTATAAGGAATGAATAAATGAAATAATAAATGTAAAGTATAAATGTAAATTCTGGAAAAAAGAGATAGCTCAACATGATGGGTTCTGAATGCAAGAGTTACAGCTATAATAATGGAAGCACATTTCCTTAGACACATATAATGTATTTTCAAGAAATGAATTATGACTCAGGGAGAGGGAGTCCCAAGATTTTCCAGAAGTACAATAGTTATACTTAAGAGCTGATTCCAGTTATGGCTGTTGTGCATGCTTTTGCTGGTATCAATACTGTTCTATTGGAAAATCATTGCATAAGATTTTGATAGGAAAAGTGAGTTGGGGGGGGCTTGAGCACCAACATTATAGAAAATAAGAGAAACTGTGCACTTGTTCCTGTGAAAGGCCATGCTGATGACAATGATCACAATGGCCACCCTGATAATCTAAGATAATATTCTCCTCTCAAGATTTGTAATTTACTCATATGAGCAAAATCCATTTTGCTGTATAAAAGTAAACATTCCCAGGTTTAGGTTTTAATACTTTGCCATTTGGTTGAGGAGGGACTATTCTTTGTCTACCACAGTACTTTACCTACATTATCTCAGAATCCACGTAACAATTCTTCAGGATGACTATGATTCATGATCAAAAGATTAAGTCTATCTTCTAGGTGCAAATTTATGTTTTTGAGAGACAACATGAAACCTAGTTCACCTACAACCTCAGGTATCTCCGTTAAATGCTAAAACATCTATTCATAGTCTGAAGTAGTATTTAATGATTTCATTTAATAGATATAAGAACAAAAATGGAAAAAATAATACATGAAACAGGGCACCATTCTAACAAGAATAAAATTTGAATTGGACAAGCTAGAAGAGAAAAAAAAAGAGTAATTCTAATTAATGAGTCAATTCAAAGAAACAGGATGTATTCTTCTGAAAACAGAACAAAACAAAAAAACAGGCAGCTGATTTTCATGGAAAGAAATATTTATTAAAATAAATTCTTGATTTCAAATAGGTTCACATATATTTCTGAATATAGATGATACTAGTGTTAAACTATGGAGTTTCCTAGTGCCATTTTTCATTTTATTAATGGGATCTGAGTTTGTTTTATTTTAAGAAGGTTTTCTCTAGCGTGGTACTTATTGAAATTCCCGAGCACAAATGTGCATGTGTTAAAACTTATTTTCCTCCACCAAATTGGACTGAATCTCATTAGGGAAGTACTGCTTCAGCGAGAACAGTTTCCATAGTCTTGGATAACCTGGTGCACCTTGGAGATGCCAGAACCAAATTGGCTGCAAATGAGTGCAGAAAACATTCTCACACTGTGTTTCTTCATTTGAAAATCTGCCAAAAGGTTTCCATTTGGATCACACACAATCAAAAGCAAATGCTACCTAGCAAAATCAATTCCAAACCAATATGAGAGAAACAAGAAACATTTGGAAAAGAATACACAGGCCTAAAATATTTTGTGAATTTTAAATACAATAATCATGCTATTCTGTCTACATAAGTACATTTTTCTTTTAAGATACACATACTATTTTCTTTCTTCTCACAAACATTCCAAACTGGGTTGGCCAGTCTACTCAGTCTTATGTTGCTTTCTGCTTAGTACTCACATTTTAACTAAGAAAGTAATGAGACACTTGTTCTTTATAACTGGTTAAGAAACACAGCTCTCATGTTCGACATTATTGAAATAGTTTGATATTCCTGAAAGAAAAACATATAATGCACCATTCCATTTATATGAAATTCTAGAAAAACTATAACAAAACGATAAAGTCAGTTATTGCCAAGGGCCAGAACATTGCAAGGTGAAAGTAACTGCAGAAGGTTAGTGGAAAATTTTTAGGGATATCAAATTATTCTACATCCTTCATGTACTGAAAGTTGCATTGTACTGTGTATTTGTCAAAACTCATTGCATTTTACATTGGTAAATTTTATTTTATCCAAGTGACAAACAAAACAAAACAAAACAGAAGGGTAGCAATAATCACTAAGCACTTGATAGCTCTGTAAATTTTAGAATGTCCCCAGTCCTTGGCCACAGAATAAATATACCTGTTACAGCCTCCTATGGAGGCACTAAGTGAAGCTTTAGTGTTTAGCCTAACTGGTTGAATCTTGAGTCAAAGCATGACTGTCAGAGGTGTGTTTCTAATGCCAGAGGAGAAAACAAAACTAGGGTATGAATGGATCAGATAAGGAACAAAATAATTTGGACATATTATAGGCATGAAAACCCAATATGGGGCATCAAAAATACTACACTTTTTTTTTTCAGTATACTCTAATTCCAAGTTGTACTACATACTGAGATTATTATTATATTTCTTACCCAGAACCAAATTTCATCTTAGGTGAGCTGATGAACACAAGTAAGGAGGACTAATAAGTGTTAATATCTCTGATATGTATTAACTAGTAGTTGCCTATATATGACCCAAGTAATTCTTTATTTTTCATTTTATGAAGGGTTTATTGGGAATCACAAGATGTGAGGTTGAGAGAAATTTGAAAAGATGTAATATTACCATTGATGGAAGCAAGACACACCTGTATAGAGTAAACTCAACTCTGGGTTGACAGTTTCTAATTATCTAATCAGCCATAGCAGCCATACTGACTGGGCCCACCCAGATAAGATACAGTCCATATTTGCATATACCTTTGAATGGGTTGCTAACACTCTCACCCTCAGCATATCAACCATTGTCTGGGTTATCTCATAGCCTTCAGATTTATTCATATGGTTCTACTCCTGCCTACTTACAGTTAATAGATATTAAGGACATAAATCCTTCTATCTTGCCATTCAGAGGGAGGACTTTGAGAACATAGAAGCTTCTCTTCCATTTATCCTTCTTTTTGTTTTTGTTTTTCCCAATTACTGATGTGATACTGATAACCTTTGGATGGGTCTCATTGGAGTAGTAAATAATAGAGGAAAATGTATAGGCAATGATTGAGTGCTGAAGAGAGGACCCTTCTAATTGATGTTTGGAATATCCTTTTTGAGGAAACGACTATTGCCTTTATTATTAAATTCTAAAGAATCAACCACAAGAATTTCCAGTAAGAGGAAATTTTGGAAGGACACAGTAGGAACAAACATGAAAAAGTTGACAGAATTATGGCAAATACTGTCAGAACCTAGTGAACTGAAACAGAGTGGCAGTGGAAATCATGGAGTTAACAGGGATCAGACTAAGTGGCCCTGGAGGATAAAAGTAAAAAAAATTGATTTTATTACATTTAAGTTGGGGCCCAATGTAATATTTCAAGTAGGTGAGTAAAATTATTTTTTGTTTAACTCCTTGAGAAACAAACTGTAAGTAGGCAGGAGTAGAACCATATGAATCAACCTGAAGACTATGAGATAACCCAGACAATGGTTGATATGCTGAGGGTGAGAGTGTTAGCAACAGATTCAAAGGATGTATGCAAATATGGACTGTATCTGATCTGGTTGGGCCCAGTCAGTATGGCTGCTATGGCTGATTAGATAATTAGAAACTGTCAACTCAGAGCTGAGTTTACTCTATACAGGTGTGTCTTGCTTCCAGAACTTGAAATCTCCGCTCACTCCATGGGGGGACTACACTGATCACTGTCTTTAGAGCACAGTTACTGACTTCCCTAGAAGAATTCTTCAATCTTCACCTTTATCATTTTGTTTGCCAATATCATGGAGCATTATTTTTTCCTTTGTTATATATATATAATTGATCCAAGAAAAAAAAATCTTATGGTTTTGATGTGGTGTCCTCCAAAAACTCACTCATGAGACAATGCAAGAAGATTTGGAGGAGAAATGATCAGGTTACAGCCTTAAACTAATCAGTAATTAATCCCTAATGGGATTAACTAAGTGGTAACAGGAGGCAGGTGGGGTGTGGCTGGAGGAAGTGGTTCATTGGAGGCGTGGCTATGGGGTATTTGGTATCTGGAGAATGGAGCAAGAGCTCTGCTTCCTGATTGTCATGTAAGCTGCTTTCCTCTGAGTACCATTCAGCCTTGATGTTCAACTTCACCTGAAGCCCCCCTGTGGAATGGAGCTAGCTGTATATAGGCTGAGACCTCTGAAACTGTGAGTCCCAAATAAACTTTTCCTCCTAAAATTGTCCTGGTCAGATATTTTAGTCACAGTAGCGAAAAAGCTAACTAAAACAGAAACCATAATATGATTTAAGCTCTAATAATATCCTCCCAATCAATTAGTCAAATATATTTATTATGCAGCTATTTTTTCACTAGGGAATTTATTAAAGCATACCTGTAATTTTTTCTAGCAGTTGTAATGGGAAAAAATGCTGTCTGAAATCCTGAGATCTTCATAATTGACTTCCCTGTATATAAACGCCTATAATTTCACCAGAGGATTGCAAAGAACATCGAGTATGTTAATGCAAATCTAAGTCCCATTTGGTTCTGAAACTTCATATATTTTAGGGATTTTTTTTTTAAAGTACAATTATTCTCCTGCTTCTCTCTCTCCTTTCTTTTATTCACTCAGTCACTCATTTAACAAATAGGTTTCAAATACCTACTGTGGACCAAAACCTAAGCCTGGCATTCATCTTTCTCTTTACTCTGATGCCACCTGCATGGCATTGGAGATTTACCTATTATTTCAACACTCTTACCCTCTCATCATTAAATTGATAAATATTAGTACCAACCTAATTGGATTTCTGTGTATTAAAAGTTAATAGCTATAAAAGACTTACATAATGCCTGGTGCAGGTAAACACATTCTGTGTTTATCATAACTACTCATATTATTTTAATTAGATCATACTTTTGGGCAATGAGTACTTTATAGAGGGGACCTGAGAAACAAGAGAGAATGAATTTAAGACTGTATCATTTTTCTTGAGTCTATAAGTTTTGAAAAATTCTGAACAAAGATACAATTACATAATTGGATTTAGGGAAATGTCAAGTGAACTTCAAAACTTTAATTAATTGATTAATTTGTTGATTTATGTATTTTTATTTTTACACTGTAGAATGTGGCTCACTTAGCCTGAGAAAACTTGCTGTATAATTAAAAACGCCACTGGGATAGGCTCCCTTTGAAACCCTTACCTTAAGAAATATACCTTCCTAGGTTAAAAATTCAAATTATTCAATTGTTGCTAGAACATTGTATAAGGGATTGAATATTTCATGGAAATTGCTGCAGTCACTGAATCAGACTCATTGGAATACTACTTGTAATTAGGAACCCTTTATGAAGGTGAGTGACTATTGGGGTTTACACAGTGACAGTTCAGATGTATCACTGTTCAGAGAATGAGTAAAATAATAGCTTATCATAGAGAGGGAATCTTAAAAACTTGCAGTATTTCAGTCTGCAAAATAATTGCAATGTTTCTATTGTGCAGATGGGCAATTGACCTTATAAATTGCCTGAATTTTTAACAGAGGAAAAACTATATATACTTTCAAATTCTCACCAGCAAGTATCTTCAAATGAGTTTAGACTGTTCACATTTCTTTGTGATTACCCAATCAGTTTGTGTTACTACATAATCTTCTTTCACCATTAAATGGTGAATCTGTTATTTTCAATAAAAGAGAAAAGGAAATGGAAAACTTCTTGTTGACTTGTTAATTAGAAACAGTAACAACAGTCTCACTTGCAACACTCTTCAGTTTAAAAATGATCTGTGATAGAAATGGAATTACTAAAGCAAGAATCTCTTTGAGTTTCTGATTTCCCAGTAGCCATGGCTCAGGAAGCATCTTCCCTCTCCCAAGTCTAAGTATAAATACTCTGTGGTGAGAGGAGTACTATTACTTCTTACATGGTAATACTGAGATACTCTTTCATTTTGGTATACTCAGTGAACTAAAGCATTGAGCACATTAACAGTTTTCCATTAAAATGACAACTCTTCATGATAACATCTATGACTTTGAGCAGGTTTCTTAATCTGTGTTAGTGTCTCTTCTTTGGAGTTGCAAAATGAAGGGAAAAGGTCTTACTTCATAGGTGGCAATGGTAATTGTGGAAGGTGATGGCTCAGTTTGGGACACATAGTAATAATAGATAACATTCTCTTGGGAATTGATTAAATTAATGTAATCCTTCAAATTAATGCCTCAAATATAATATGTGATTTAAGCTTCTCAACAACTTTATGTAGTAAGTACTGTTTGTCCCTCTAGCATGCATCTTTCTCTTCCATTCCCAGCCTAACTTTGTTTCAATTTTTTTTGTGTATTTTAGGTAAAGACAAACCCATCCCACATCTAGGTGTAGAGGATGAGGATGGTTCACTAAAGCAGTTGTGGTGATCCTACCTCCTTCATGAGGGTTCCTTTAAGAAAGAGCCTGTGATCTAACCCTGGCATATAGAAGAAGTCTTTCTGTGAACTTGCATGTGGTAGTGGCTTCTGAGAAAAAAAAATTCTTTCTCTTCATGAGATTTAGATGCCATGGTATATTTCATTTCTCTGGGTTCTGACTGGTCTGAATATAATATCGGGGATGGCAGCCTTCCTGGGTCTGAGAATGAAGAAAAAGAAAGGGGAAGAGCCAAGAGAATAGAAAATGGGAACCACAGCCCTGGTTACTCTGCCAGGAGCCTGTCTTCTCTGTGTTCTGAGATAAATCATTTTGTTATTTAGAAAGCCAATGTGAATGGATAAAATATTCCTACTGAAAAAGTAATATTCAATATGGTGAGACTAGTTTTCTTAAATTTGCACGGCCAGTGTAAGAATCCAGAATTTGCTTTCCATGTTCTCAAGGACTATGTTCTGTTGCCATCCAGTGACTGAGTTTAGTTAACGTTAAGGTCATCTTTATCGTCTCCCTCAATATCATCAACATATTCATAAGCAAATGCTTCTTATGATTTCCAAAACTTCTTCAATGCTAGCCTCTTTTCCCCTATCATAGTAGGCCCCACTGACTTATCCTCATAATTTAGACAAACCATATGTTTTAATCTCCCATGGTCTTGCATAAAAATCATAAATGGAGTATTGATCAGCTACATGGCATTATTTACTTTTTGCTAGTCTTGGTTTTCTCATCTTCAAGTTCAAGATGACTTTAACTTCCTGGTAAAGTGTTGGAAGGATGGCCTCGAGAATGTACATAAATCACCTCACTCAGTTGCTGACCAGTTTCTTCAGTCCTGGTTGACTGGTGTTAATACTTGAATCTCTCCATGTTTGCAGACCTACTGTTTATAATGCTCTCTGCCAAGAGAATTGTTTTTTTGTTTGTTTGTTTGTTTGTTTTTTGTGTGTGTTGGGGTGGGGAGTTACTGGGGATTGAACTCAGGGGCACTCAACCACTCAACCATATACCTAGCCCTATTTTGTATTTTATTTTAAAGACAGGGTCTCACTGAGTTGCTTAGCACTTTTTTTTTTTTTTTCTGAGGCTGGCTTTGAACTCCTGCCTCAGCCTCCTGAGCTGCTGGAATTAGAGGCTCAAATATCTCCTCTAATTCTTTATTCCATTGACCATTGCTAAGATTTCTTAGGTTTCTATCCACACTCTCTGCTTTTTTGTTTTTCATCAGTGCCTAAAAGAATTAAGTCACTCTTGCTGAGTTCAATATATAGAAAAAATTTCAATATTGATAAATCTCCAAGATTCTGTCAGCATCCTTTCTTGGACTTGAGATTAATGCATGGATACTGTGGTACCTAATTCTATACCTAAGGTCTTTTCTGCTGGAAATTTTAATTTCACTGAGATCCCTGGTACAATACCAAGTGTGGAATATATTAATATTTAAGAAGATCTTTATTAAAATTGCCTGAAATATCTGGGAAAGTAAGTAATAATTCCTATAGTATTTACTGATCTATAGACAAGATTTGAACTTCTTGATATGCTTCTACCACTGTACTTATCACACAAAAGTGTTACATAACTTTAGTCTCCTCTGCACTGTATTGCATGCAAAGTTTGCTTAACTAAAGATCTTTGTTCCTATACCTGCTCTGCAGCTCAGTAGCTAATTTTGATTTAGTCAGTAAGATTTGAGACATAGCATTCTCTTCATAAAAATATTGATAATCAGGGTTAACACCTCTCTGAGATGTAGGTAGAATAATGAGATTGTAATGAGATTGTGTCTGACAATGAAGAACTGCTTAATAAATACTGATGTATTAGTTAATAAGTTAATAGTTTATTATTCAGGAGATCATATACATGTATATCTTATGATATGTATATATGTATGTATGTATTTGTATGCATGTGTGCGTGTGTGTGTGAGCATGTGTGTATGCACAAATATGTCTATGAGTGTGTGCATGCGTATGTGCACGCATGCATGCATATATATATGTACACACATACAGAGTTTAGAGAGAGACAGACAGACAGAGGGGTGCTCTGGTGTGGATATGAGATATCTTCTGAATACTCAAATGTAAAAGAGTTCAGGTATGTTCAGGGGTGAAATGATAGATTGTGAAAGTTGTGACATAATCAGTAGATTAATAATTTGAAAGGCATAATATACTGGGTGGTGACTATGGGTACATGGGGCATGATTGGAGGGAGTAGGGCACTTGAGGTGTGCCTTTGGGATTTATATTTGATCCCTGGAACCTCAGTCTGTCTGTCTGCTGCTCAACTGCCATAAACTCAGCAGCTTGTTTTCTTCACACCCCCACAGCATGATGCTTTGCCTCACTTGGGCTCAGAGCTGTGGAGTTGGTTGATCATGGACTAAACCTTTGAAATCATGAACCAAAATAAACCTTTCCTCCTCTAAATTGTTCTCCAGTATTATGGTCAAAGCAACAAAAATTTGACTAATACAGGGGATTATGAAGAATTGGCTCACATGATTATGAAGGCTGATAAATCCCAACTCCGATATCCTCATTCAGAATATCTAAGAACCAGGAGAGCCAATGGTATAAGTTTTAGTCTAAAGATAAGAGACTAATGTCCCAGTTTGAAGACCATTAGTCAGAAAGAACAAATTCTTTTTTGTTATTCCTCTAGTTAGACTTCCAACCCATCCACATTAGGGAGGGCAGTGTGCTTCACTAGGTCTACTAACGGAAATATTAATCTCATATAGAAACAGCCTCGCAGGCATGCCCTGAATAGTATTTAACCATACATCTGGGCTTGCCACATTGACACACAAAATTAGCCATCACAACTGATAGTATTTTTATTCTTATTTTTAACATATACCACTTTAGTCTATGTGTCCAAAGAGCTCTTAAAAAGTTACAGATATCTAGTGACAAATGTTGAGCTTAGAAATTTCCCTACTTCTCAGTTCTGTGCTTCTCAGGTGATTACCTGATACAAACAGGCAAAGTCTACAGGATCTGCTATTTGCTCACAAATTCATCTGGTTGTAATGCCTGACCCTCATTGTTCCCACCTGCCTGGTGGAAACAAAGACTTCCATATCAATTTGCTGGACTTCACACTTTCTTTCTGGGCTTAAAGTCTCCTATTGTGCAACTAATTTCCAGTCACCAAGAGTAGCTTATAATTACCCTTGGGATTCTTTTACTGTTATTTTAAATTTATTCAATATTTAAGACTTAAGCCCTTTTCTTTAGATTCAAGGATGTTTAGATTCACCTCAGGATGAACTACAAGAGACCAAAAAATTAAAAATCAGCAAATATCCACATAGTATTTTAAAATTTAGTAAGAGATTCCTGTATACAAGATATTTAGTATAAGAATAGAAGTTCAAAAATAAATTTAAAAACTTTTAAATGCAGAGCTATTATATTGCACAGCCAGATTTTAGGAAATCAGCAGTTTATGGCAATCTTGACTCCACATGACTGCTCCCCTTTGCATACCTGAGATTCTTAATTTCTTCCTATTTTATGGTACTTACTACATTTTATTTTAGTTATTTCTCTCATCTCATAAACGGTGAGTACTTTAAATAAGGATGTGGTCTAGCTGGTGTTTGATCTGTGTCCTGGAATGTCTTCCATATTCAGTAATATGTGCCCAGACAATGATAATTTTATCAAATCACATCTTCTTTCCTCATTGCATTGTCTTATTGTATTTTAAGGTGCAATAATATATTTCATAAAGTATTTGGCTAATCTTCATATATTGTGACATAACAGAAAATTTCTGATTTGCAAAAATGTAGGCAAATTAACCCCTGGGTGCTGTCCCTTATTAAAGGTATTCCTTGTATGCCGATAGACTTAAATTTTCATTTATGCATTAAAGTTTATATAGTACTTAGGCCAAATTTGAACTTTGATTTCTAGGGTTAAATATGCAAGACTGAATGATTGAACACCATCCTTAATTTTAGATATTAAATCTGTTGGAAGAAAAAGATAAATATATGTTTTTCTGATAATCATATCAGGTGATCTGGAGAAATCAAGAAAGGAATGTGAAGGATCTGATCTAGACTTGATGACTTCCATGGCAATTTCCACAATGACATCATAGCTGAACTGAATGATACATAAGGATTAACCAGCCAAAATATGGGTGTGGGAAGAAGACCAGGCACGCATACTATGATCTTATTTTAGGATGCAGTATTGAATCATATGACATCTCTATATATCTATATCAAGATATTCAATACCAGTGATGCTATCTTGTTCAACCTATTAATAAAACCTGAAATAGAATATGTATGTTTAGAACTCAAAGCACAGGACAGTGTGGTCATAGTGCTCAATGAAATACAAAACAGGGCTCTTTTATTTGGAACAAAAGAAGTGGGATCATTAAGTCCCCAAACTATTCAAAATATTTATGAAGACTTCTACTCTAGAATTGGTCTAAAAGCAAGGCTTTAAAATCAAACCCAAAACAGAAGGAGGAGAAGGAGAAGAAAGGGGAAGATATTATCTTAAAAAGAAAAAGAAAAGAAAAAAGAAAATACTCACTTGTAGTAATATTTATTTTCTCTGTTGAAGAGGACAAAATGTCCAAATAGAAAAATATTTTGCTTTTTTTCTTCCATGGGGGAAGAACACTTATTGTTCCAAAATTAATTTTTAAATTATTGTTAAAAATAACAGATAGTTTGTCACTACAGAATTCCTTTCAGAAGCTCAGCAGAATAATTCCGGAAAGCATTAGTCATCAGATACACTTTAAATTGACCCCAGAAATCCAACAGAAGTAGATAAATATACAAGGGCTAAGCAAGGAACACCTCCTACACTAATCTAACCCAAGTGAGTGGGTTACTCCCAACCCAGACAACTGTTTATACATCTGAATGATAGTATCAGTTCTAAATAGATCTTTATCCACATTCGAAACACCCCATCCTTTTCTCTTGGGTACTGGAAGGTACCTTTATCTGTGTTGAGAAGATAGAAAACAGAAATTTCTTCATGTCCATAGTAATGTCCTCAACAGATTCTTTCATTGATAAACATCCCCTTGATGGGTGGTTAAAGGTAGGGTTGGCAAATATTACTGAGAATGAATCCATTCAATTAATTTGTCCAAGGCCTCATTAGACAATATTCTCTAGGTTCTGCTACTTTCTGGAATTGGAGTACAAGGTGCTCCTGAAATGTATTTATTTCTTCCTCTCGGGGCTGGACCCTCCCAGGGAAGACGAGAAATGAGGCTTTAGCATCTGGGAAATGGGGGATGGCAGAGATGCCCAGAAAAGGCTCTTCCTGGGCTGGAGGACTCAGTTGAGATCCAAGACACTTGCAGCCCGTAGATCACCTACTTCTCCACCCATTGCAGGATTTGTTTCTTAATGACATCAGATAGTTAAATATATTGACTTATATGAATGTCCAACAATACCTAAATAATTCTCTTGGGCCATTTTAAATGACAAATTTTAAAATAGAAGTTTATATTGTATTGAAAACTTCATGTGGAAAGAAAAAAACTTCCCTTCCACCCGCACCCCCCCACACTTTATTTGAATCAAAATTGATTATTTTGACTTTTATGTAGCTTCCTTCAAAAGGAATAAAGTGTTTGTATATGTATTTATTATATACATGCACACTTGTAAACATACTCAATCTTTAATTCCTTTCTCCTGGGTAGCCATTTATTTATAGTAATATATCACATGATGCATAGTTAATGAATTTTTATGTCTTAAAATATAATTTGGGAGGCTAGGATTGTGGCTTAGTGGTAGAATGAGTGCCTAGCATGTGTGAAGCACTGGGTTCGATTCTTAGAACCACATATAAATAAATAAATGTCCACCAAAAACTAAAAAAAATATTTAAAAAATATGTTCTTGGGGAGCATTTATCCATATTACCATGTATAAATTTAATAAGCCACCTACTATTCCATTGGATGAAATACAATCTAATTTTATAACCAGTTTCTAACACTTAATGAAACTTTTTTGAGGTTTGGCACATACTTTAAGGTTACAGTCATATGTAAACTCTTCCATATTTTATTCATGCATCATATTTATATATAATAGTGTGATTTATTTATTAAGTAAATGCTTGAATGTGAAATTTTGGAAATATATATAGTATTTTTATTTTTGAAAGATATTAGCAAACTGCTGTGCAGAGAGGCTTTATAATTTTATGTCCAATGATAGTACATAAGTTTTACTTTTTCTACATTGACTCAGACATTTTCTATTGTCATATTTTAAAATTTAGCACCTGTGATAATTATAGTATACTTTGTCAGTGTATATTACAGATCGTTATGATGAGTTCTATGAGAAAGTAAAGCTTACACTAAAAAAAAATTCAATATTAAAAATGCTCATAGAAGGAAGTGATTAAGTTACCTATAGAGACAAATAGAACACTTTTTTTTGTATCTCTGTGCTCTATATGTGTAATAAGAATTGTAATGTAATAAAAATAAAAATTAAAAATCACATTAAAAAAAGAAAATAAACACAATTTAAGAATGGGGAAAAAAAAGAGTCAAATAGAAAACATTAGTGGTGAACACAAAGATTCCAATGGTCACCAAAAGCCACATGCTTCTAATAACACTAGAAGAAGAAAACTCTACCAGATACTTTTTAAACACTTTTGTTAGTACTTGATTTGTAAGGAGAAATTGAAGACTTTAAATGATTGAAAATGATTAGTAGGCATTCTGTCTATGAAATGCTAGAGAATGTGGAGATTATTGGATTTTATATGGTTTACAAGGATTTGTACTTTTGTATCTGAGTAGGTTATTTTATAATCCTAAAAACTGGAGAAACTAATAAGAATGTGAACTATCCTTGTCAATTAATAGTTAAATAAAATCTTTTGTAACTGTTCCAAACAGGAAAGCAGAAAGAAAAAGAAAAAAAATGTAAAAGGGAAGCAAAATCAGAAAACATAGTTTAAATTACCCAGTTTTCTGTGTCTTCCCATTATCTGCTTTCTTCTTCAATAGAAAACATACAATGTGGTTATCTAAACATTATGAAAACTGAGAGTCTTTCTATAATTAGAGATCTTCAGAAACTTAGAGTAAATTTGATTTCAGGCTGATTCCATCAGGAATAGAAGTTTGCAGAAGTAGTTCAAACACAGGTCATTTATAGAACAATAACTTAAGACTGGAACAGAAACTTCTGTACCTTCTAATAACCAGTGATAGAAATTGAAAGGGCAATGGAAAACAGAAAATTTCAATCCTAATTGTATACTAATTGCACTGAATTGATTTATAAATATGTATTCATAATAAAACTTTTCACTAATGATTTGAAGTAGCATTGCATTAAGGAAAAATGCATAACACAAAGAATTAAGACAAGGGAAATATGCAAACATCTATTACAGGTTACTACCAAATTAGATCACCATTGGATTCTACCCTTCTTGGTGTGTAAGACCATAAGAGAAACATGAAGCTAGCATAAAATAAGTGATGGTTTTCCTGAATGACAGAGATGGCGAGTAGTATTTTGTGGTCCAAGTCACAACTGAAGACTGCTTTGAAAATTAAGTAGAATGTATTCTGATACTACAGACTTCATCTCAGAAGACCTGTGGGAGGTGGGCAGAACGTAATTATTTAGGAGTTTTGAAAATTTAATTTTCTTTTTCTAATGAAACTACCAATTGTCCTAGCACTGTTTCTTATATATCCCACTATTTCTCCACTGCTCTATGATGCAACTTGTGATGCCTCAAGTCTTGACCCTTATCTCTCTTTCATTTGTGTATTTATGTATGTGTGCGTATGTGTATTCCTGTGTCAATACTGTATGGTTAAATAATAAGATTTTATAACTAATCATAAGTTATTGTAAGCCAAGGTCCGAAACTTATTTTTACAAATATTACTTCTTTTTCCTTTGTTTTTCAATATAAATTCTAAAACTGTCTCCATTAATTCCATAAGAATGCCTTTTGATATTGTGATTAGAATTTCATTGAATAATTTAGAGATAATTGCTGCCTTTTAGAAAACAATTCCTCCCATCCATGAACATGGTATTTATCTGTATTCAAATTGCAATTCAAATTTCTTTCTTTAATAATATTTTGTGAATTTTATTTCTAGCTTTTTTAAAAGTCACTTTATAGTTATACCAATGTGATTTTTATTTGAATTAAATATTATTACTCTGGATTTTAGTGTCAAATATCATTTTGACACTAAAAATGAGTTTATTTTTCATACTCATTTCCAATATTTTTGCTGATTTTTTAATTCTAATAGTTTTTCTCTAATTTTGAATATATTCACTATGTTATAAGCTTTATAATCTACCAAAAAGGACCATTTGGCCACTTCATTTCAAGTGTTCTTACTATACTTCCTTTTGGTTCTACTGAATTGGCTAGGTTCCTCCCCACACTGTACAGATGTGGAGATAGTGGCATTGTTTTTATTGTGTCTGATATTCACAGAAATACTTCAAAATTCTCTCTTTTACTCTATTCTTTAGTGCCAGTCTTGGTCTGTAGATCGTGCACCCATCAGAATCACAGCAAAATTTCTGGCCTGAACTAAACATTTCTGTGTTCTATATAATCCCTAGTTTTTCTGTTCTTGGTTTTGAACCTAGTCTCATCATTTCCATTATCACTACAAAACAATTTTATATACCAAGGAGTTTTGAAAAATGAACCTTTTGTGCTAACTTTACTGGGAATCCCACCTAAAGTTTTAACATGTTAACTTTATTTCCGCGGTTTAAAAACTCTCATCACAAGTAAATTCTGTTAGGGAATATATATGCTAGTTAGCATGGTTCAGACATTCCACAGTACATACAAATTTCAAGGGCTGGGGTTATAGGTTAGTGGTAGAGTGCTTGCCTAGCATGTGTGAGGCACTGGGTTTGATTCTCAGCACCACATATAAATGAATAAAATAAGGGTCCATTGACAACTGAAAAAATATTTTTTAAAAATTTTAAAACATTATGTTGTACATCATATATGTGTGTGTAATTTTTACTTGCCAATTAAAGTTAAAATATATAAGACTGATCTTAATGATTAACTCTTAAAAATAAAAGAAACAGAAACACATGTGTATGTTTAGATAGGTATGTGTACCTACATACTTATGTATAAAACATTCACATATAGGCCTATATATGTGTATATGTATATACATACACATATATAACATATGTATATACATATACATATATACATATGTTGTCTATATGATTTGTATATGTGTGTGTGTGTATATATATATATATACATACATGCATACATACATACATACATAAATGTGAATCAATAGAAATATATCCCAATTTTCAATAGTTGGGATTGAACTACCATTTACCTTCATTTCCAACCCTTTATATTTTATTATAAGACAGAGTCTTGCTAAGTTGCCCAGGCTGGCCTCAAACCTGCAATTAGTCTCCCTCAGCCTTCTGAGTAGGTGTAATTATAGGCATGTTCCATAGCACCTGACCTGATTTTATAAATCTTATTCTACAATTTCCTCTCTTATCAGAGTTGATATTCAGTCAGGATACCATGTCAGATATTTGAAACACTGAAATGTTTTCCTGACAGGTGATTGAAACCCACCTGGGTTCTTTCTCCAACTTCTTACCAAGGTTCCAGATTGTCCAGTTGTTACCCTGATTATCCATTCTGATCTACATATTTCTCAAGGAAGTTTCAACTAAAATGGTTACATCTGATCCAGCAATGAGCCTTAAAAATCATGCCCTAATACATTGCCAGCATCTGTTTTCTCATTGATTAATGTTCCTACTATGCTGGATGTTAAATATTTAAAGTACCATCTCTGAAAAAAACCTTCTGGAGTTTTTTATATTGTTATACTTTTTATAATTTTATAGCATTTATATAAACCAATATATATTTTGTGTAATTAATTTTTAAAATGTAATACATATGTTATTCTGCAACTATATTTTAATGGAGAACTATCCATTTGTAGGTCTAAGGCATTTATTTTAACTTCTATGTGGAATTCTACTTCATTAATATTTAGTGGTTCAATGATCTATTTTTCCACTGATGAAAACTTAGGTAATTTTCAATTTTTCACTATTGTATTCATTTAAATGAACACAACTTTATAGACTTACTTTTTAACTTACGCCAGAATTTCTATATTGCAGATTCTTGGAAGTTAAAACTATCAGGACCTAGAAAAGGAACAATTCCATTTAATTAGAAACCCAATTATCATAACTGACTAATTGGTAGAGTCTAAAAATCTAAACTGTATAAAGTTTAAAGTGGTATTACTTGAGATTGTTTAAATAAATGTTGGAGACAGGCCTGCTTAGCTGAGTAACAGCAAATTCTAGGAGATTGGTTGTTTAATTTTTGTCCAGCTCTGATACAGCATGGGTTTGGCTGTCAAAGTAACAATTACTCTGGCTTAGATTATGATGAAAACAATTCCAAGTCCTTCTAGCACATCCAAATGATTCAATTAACCTCCTCGTTAGCTGATGACATTTTTGGTCTGAATGAGACCAAATTCAGAGGATTCTGAGACTTGAAGACACAAAGTCTGTCTCTAGGTTTCCCCAAGAAGTTGTCATTGTCCCTTTGCTCTCATGTACCCTTCCGGCCCTTCCACTTTTCTATTTCCTAGTGGCATGCCACATTCATCATTACACTGAGTTAGGAACTTAAGTCTGACATGGTTTGAGTTTGGGAGTGTCTGAGCCATCTTCCATAAACTAGATGCTTTCACATCTGCCCCAATTGCACATGTTGGACACACACTGTTCTGAATAACCCAATGATGTACCTGAGTCACCTCCCCTCTACCTCCAACCCCCACCCCCTGCCACTAATCCTCCCCTTCTATGTACTTTTCAAATACAAATTAACAAACCAAGAGTCCATATTTCCAAACATAGTCTGTGTCAGACTCATACTTTAGGACACTATATACCTGCTGCGTATCAGACAAATAAAGATAGATCTTCTTCTCCACAGTACATTCAAATTATTCCAATTAGCCAATGCTAAGTCTGCTTATCCCCAACATAGAAGGTCTCCTTTCTGCCTTGTGACTGATCTTGCTAATTCTCCCTGTGCCCCTCCCCCATGGTGTACCATTCCCTTTCCTCTTGAAACCGTGGGTAATAAAGGATCTGCAACCATCTCCTTATTTGTTGGTCTTACTAGACTTCAAATTTTCTTTCAGCACACAGTGTTTTTAAAACAGGCAGTTGTAGCATGACTGGAGGAAAGGATGCCCTATTTGACACTCCAGCTCAGAAACTAATCTATTCTGAATAGGTATCATTTAATCTACTGCGTTACCATGGGCACTGAACATGCTATAGCATACAGGTGTATGAAAATATTTTTTAACCATATATAGTAATGTTTAACTCTGATGTTGTATTTCTTGGTTATAATAACAAGGCTAAAGCTTCTTTTCTTGTAAAACTGTGGGGGGAAATAAATCATTAGCCAAATAAAAAAAAAAAAAATAAAACAGGCAGTTGTGTGGAGAAGAGGCTTTCTCCACTTGCACATTCTAATATATCTGAAGTTTAGTCACATAGGATTTTGTTGCTTTCTCAATTTTAAATAGTTGCATCAATTTGTATTCCCACCAAAAGTGTTGGAGAGTCCATGTTTCTCTCCATCCTAGGCAACACTTGGTTTTATAAGACAAGCAATATGCTAATGTAAACTTATTTGTTCATATTAATTTGTATTTTCCTTACTACTATCAGACTTAAGTATTCTGATTTCCTCTTCTGAAAAGTAAGTGCCTGGCAGTCTGAGGTCAACCTTCTTGGATTATGCTGTATTTTATCTTACCATTTAAATCTTAATAGAACTTGAAATGATATTTTTATTGTAAATAAGAGCCTGTAGTCTGGTAAGAGTTTCATCTAGTTAGTGTTGAGATATAGGAATATCTGTCAATCTTTTAGAGGTTCATTTTATTTCTGATGATTTTGCTCACTTCATCATCGGGTTTTTCTCTCTACAACATAATCCCATCTGAATAAAAAGACAGTATTTTTCATTTGTAATGTTACTTTTTTGTTGTCTTTGTCTCATTTCTTAAAAAAAATTGGAATCTCAGTGATAACTATGACTAGTAATTACAAGAGCTTACATTTTCTTTCTAACCTAATCCCATTATTTATAAACCTGTCATTTTTCTGACAGTTATATTCACCTCCAAAATGGACAATTCTGTATACCCAGTATGTGAAAAGTTTTTGTAGTTTATGTGTATTAATTTTGTTGGATTATTTTCTCCATCTCTTTGTCTATATGATTTGTGTGCATTAATTTATTAATGAAAAGTCTTGAAAAATCAATTGATTTTTTTATACTGAAAATAAATATGCAAAAATACATATTTAAACATTGATGGCTAAAATCTTTCATTTTTTTCTTTTTTTATTGGTTGTTCAAAACATTACAAAGCTCTTGACATATCATATTTCATACTTTAGATTCAAGTGGGTTATGAACTCCCATTTTTACCCCATATACAGATTGCAGAATCACATCGGTTACACATCCACATTTTTACATAATGCCATATTAGTAACTGTTGTATTCTGCTACCTTTCCTATCCTCTACTATCCCCCCTCTCCTCCCCTCCATCTTTCATTTTTTATTAAAAATTTTACACATATTAGTAAATGGGATTGGTATTGGCTTTATTTTCTTGTATTATTTTTCTTTGGTGTTAGAATCCAGATAATATTATCCTCATAAAAAATGAACTGGGCCTCCTCCCTTCATTTTAAAAAATTCTCATCTGTTTATATAAAGTAGAGATTTGCTGTTCCCAAGTGAATTTTCTAAATGAAGCTTCCCTCATGGTGTCAAAACTTCCACACATCAGAAGGGGAAGAATTTATTTTGTACAGTCAGCTTGTCATTCCTCAGAACGTGATGTGCATATACAGTTGCTATGAGCACTTGGCCCTGAATCTATAATGTGCTGAATGGTCCTCAAGAGCACATCTCCACAAAAGACCTTACCTGGCAGTGAGAGTTACCTTTTGCTTTTGTGTCTCACTTTATCACAAGTCACTAAGAATCTGATGTTGAGTGGTCTGTATTATTTCATGCCTGTAGGCATACCTGAACTTCTCAAAAGCAATCAGGATCCTTTAAAACAAAACTAGATTTAACAAATAGCGCATAATACAAAATAAACAAAGTTTTCCTAATTTCAATGTCCTTCTCTGCTCTTCTGCCCAAAGATTCCACAGATTTCTCTGAGCATTGTTATCCATGATAGAAGCACATAATATATTTTTTTCCTTTTTACATATTTACATCCAATAACATGAAGACACTAATGCCACTGAATTATACTCCTAAAAATGGTTAAGATCATAGTTTGTATTGTGTATATGTTACCACAATAAAAGAGACAAGACAAATATATTTATAGCAATAATGTTCGAGTTAAGGGAATATAGTTCAGATATACCTAACACTTTTCGTTATTTTTCCAATTATTCTATAATAAGGATGCCTTCTTTGTCAAATCAAAACCCAAATAATACAGTATTATAAGAAAACACATTACACCAAAGATATTTTAAATATGCTCAGTTCATTTTCCAAACTGAGAAAGATGTTTTGGAATTATTTTAATATAAAAATGCCTTCAGGTCTTCTGTACATCTCAGCCATTTTAGAACTTAGTTCCTCAGGAAATAATTATAATCATCTATTTCAACGGTTTAAAACAGTCATTATTTGTACATCATGTTTTAGGTCTTAGATACTTTTTTAATAACTTGGGGAATTTTATTATAAAATTCATTTCAAGAGTTACAAATAACTCAAGTATTTACTTATATCATGATTATGGATTCACATAGTGAGCCCCTATTGTTTGTAAGGCATTCATCAGGGTATTTTAGTGTGGAGAGAATTACTGAAATCTCTGTTCTTAGGAAACTAACTTTATGCCTGTTAATGGGACTATAATAGCATTGCCTAAGAATAACAAGAAAAATTATTGGAAGAAGCTGAGACAAAGGTGGCCCTAAGCATATTTTTAAAAACTGCTTTGTTGAGATATAATATGTAAATCATTTCACCTGTTTAAATTGTATAATTCAATACTTTTGATATTTATAGAATTTTGCATCACCACAATAACCTTTGGGCTCATGCTTAGTTCTTCTCCATCCCTCCTTCTTAGCACTTTCTCATCAGTCCTAGGAAATCATTAATCTATTTTCTGTCTCTATAGATTTTTATCTTCTGGGCATTTCATAAAAATAGAATGAAATATGTGATCTTTTGTAACAAGCTTTTTTTGTTTAGCACAATGCTTTCAGGGTCCATCTGTGTTCAAGCATGATGTAACATTTTATTCCTTTCTATTCCCAAATAATTGTATGCTTTCTCTCTATAACAAATTTTGTATATATATTTTTAAATCAGTGAATGGATATTGAGGTTCTTTTGGCTTTTACTTATTATAAATAGTGCTGCTATGAACATTCTCAAACGGTCTTGATATGACTGTTTTCAATTCTCTGTCATATACCCAGTAGGAATATAATTGATGTGTTGAAGGATCTGATTTTAGGCACCAACCTGAGTAGGGCATAATACCCATAGTGCCCAGTTTTTTGTCAAATGTCAGTCCCAATATTGTCATGAAGGTATTTTACAGATATGATTTTTTACATTCAGTTGATTTAAAGTAAATTATAATTGATAATTTGGGTGTGCCTCACTCAACTAATTAAAGGCCTTAAGCCAAAATATGGTTTCCTGAAAAATATGGATTCTTCCTCAAGACTATAACATGGCATCATGTCTGAATTTCCAGTCTATAGGCTTCCCTAAAGATCTCAAACTCATCAGCTTCCACCATCACAATGGAGTGAGCCGATTCTTTAATATAAACATCTCTCTGTCTCTGTGACTCTCAATGCACATGAGAAGGAGAAAAAAGGTATGAATGTGGAGAAATATATGACAACTCTTTTTGTATGATAGCTGATACATACATTTTCATTTAATCTATTTGAGGAGCTGCTAAACAAATTTGTAAAATGGCTGTACCATTCTATATTCTCACTAGCAGTGTAAAAAGGTTCTTATTTCTCCACATCTCACCAATAGCTGAAATTATTTGATCATTTGTGTCTAGATATCTATTGGATATGAAATGGTTTCTCACAGTAGTTTTTTGTGTTTCCTTGATGAACTAATGCTACTGAGAATCTTGTCAAGTATTCATTCACCATTCATATATTCTTCCTAGGAGAATTATCTTTTCCCATCCTTTACCTATTGTTTAATTGAATAATTTTCTTACTGGGTTGTAGGAATTGTTTATGTATTATAAATACAAGATACTTATCTCGGAAATTCTTTGAAAATATTTCTACCCATTCTGTGGATCATTTTGTTATTTTCTACATGTTGTCCTTTGCAGCACAGAAATTTTAAACTTTGATGCAGTCTGAGTTATCTGTTTACTTCCTCTATTGCTGGTGTTTTTCCTGACATATATATGGCACTATTGTTTAATCCAAGAGCATGAATACTACATTTATGTTTTCTTTAAAGAGTTTTATAGTTTTAGCATTTATATTAGGTTTTTGATCAAACAAATTTATTTTTTGACAGTGGTTTGCATAAGAGTTCCAATAACATTTTTTGAATAGATATCCACTTGTCTAAGCAACATTTGGCTAAAAAATGTATTTTTTTCCTATTGGGTTGTCTTTGTACTATTGTTGGAAATGATAAAGACTTTAAAAATATAATAAACAATTCAGGCAAGGATGAGGAGTTTTAAGATGTTTTCTTTGGAAGTATACAAGTAAACAGTTTTTTGGCCATGCATATCTGAATTTGAAATATCGAAATCAATTGATAATAGTGTTGTCTGTGTTTTTGAATCCTTATGTTAGTATCACACTGTCTTGATTACTGTGGCTTGTAGTAAGATGTTGAATTGGGAGTTTAAGTCCTTTAGTTTTTTTGTTTTTCAAAAGTATTTTGTTTTTATGCGTCACTTGCATTTCCATATTCATTTTAGCTTCAGCCTCTTGATATTTGTAAAATGTCAGTGGAATTTTGATAGGGATTCCATTTAATCTGTGGATCAATTGGGTAATATAACTACCTTAACAATATTGTTTCAATACATTTCTACAGGGATATTTTCCCTTTAGTTGTATTTTATATTTTGTAGTTTTCAATATAAAATATTGAAAATTTTCAAAATTTTCAATTTTGTAGTTGTCAATATGCAATATTGTTCTTTTTATTAAAAATATTCATAATTATTTCATTGTTCTGATACATTTTAAAATGCAACTATTTTAAAGTTTAATTTCCATGTATTTTATTGCTACTCATAGAATTGCAATTAGCTTTACATATTTATCTTGTATCTCTACAATTGGTTGTATTTTTTTTTTTAGTTTAATTGGTTCTTTGGAATGTTCTATATATGATTGTGCTATCAGCAGAGGGATACTTTTGTTTAGATGTCTTTCTTTTTTTTTTTCTTGCCTGATTTCCCTAGAAATAATCTTCAGAACAGTATTATATAGAAGTGATATGAGTATATATTCCATTTTTTTTTCTTGATCTTAGGGAGAAAGATGATGAAGTCTTTCACCATTTAGCATGATGTTAGCTTTGTGGGTTTTTTTTTTTTTTTTTGGATGCCTTCATTAGGCTGAAGAAGTTCCCTTTCAGGTCTAGTTTGTTGAGTGTTTTCACAATTTAAGTGTGTCAGATTTGCCAAATGACCACACTATTTTTGTTTTGTTTTTTTGGATACTGGAGATTGAAACCAGGAGTGCTTAACCATTGAGTCACATCCCCACCCCTTTTTATTTATGAATTTATTATTTTGAGACATGGTCTCATTAGGTTGCTTAGGGACTCACTAAGTTGCTGAGGCTAACCTTGAACTTTTGATCTTCCTGCCTAAGCCTCCTGAGTTGCAGGGATTACAGGCTTGCACCACTGTGCCCAGCTAATCACTTTTATGTCTCTAGAAATGATCATATGTATTTTGCTTTTCTTTTTTTGGCTGATTTTTGTATATGAAACAAAATTTGCATTTCTGGGATAAATTCAATTAGTTATTGCAAATAAATCTTTGTTATATGCTTTTGGGTTAGCATTATTATTAATTGGTGAGTTTTTTGTTCTGCATTCTTAAATTAATAAGCAGTTTTCTTGTGATTTCTTTCTTAATTTGGGTGTATAAAGATAATACTGGACTCATGATAGTTAGGTGTTTCTTCCTATTCAATTTTTTGGAAGAATTTGTACTTGGTATCATTTCTTTATTAAGCAATACAAATTTCACCCAGAATGCTATCTGGGCCTGGGCTTTTCTGCTGGAAGACTTATAATTAATGATTTAATCTTCTTACTTACTACAGGCCTTTTCAAGTTTTCTGTTTCTTCTGGATTCGGTTTTAGTTGTTTGTTTTTCTAGGAATTTGTTCATTTTATTTAAGTTATTCAATTAATTGTTATATAATTTCTTGTCACATCCATCATTGCTGCTTTTAATAATTTGCATCTCTTCCTGGCCCCTATGTATCATCTCCCTAAAATTTGTCTATGTCTTGATCATGTTAGAGAACTGTTAGGCCTTTTAAAATATTTTCTTTTATTTATTTATTTTTTTTAATTTAATTTATTAGTTGCACATGACAATACAATGATCTTGACATATCATACATTTGAATCAAATGGGGTATTCTGTTAATTTATTTCTAACCTTTGTTCCTGTCCTCTTAATTCTTCTAATCTCATTTTTCTTTTTCAGTACCAGGGAATGAACTCAGGAGCACTCTACTATTCTACTAGCCTTTTATTTTTTTATATGTTTTATTTTCTATTTTGAGACAGGGTCTTGCTAAATTGCTGATGGTGGCCTTGAACTTTCAATCCTCCTGCTTCTGCCTCCCCAGTTGCTGGGATTACAGCTTTGCGTTACCACACTCAGCTAAATCTTCTAGGTTCTCTTTCTCCCTCCCTCCCTCTCTTCCTTCCTTCCTTTCTTTTTCTCTTTCCACATAATCTAGTTTCTTGAGGAAGAAATTTATGTTATCTATATTTGAAAGAAAAGAGCTTTCTTTTCTTTCAAATGTAGATATTTACTGGTAAATACTTCCCTCCCTTCTCCCAAAACAGTATTCACCGGATTTAATATACTTAGTGGTTTTTTTTTTTTCATTCAACTTTAAATACACCTTAATTTCCCTTTTAAATTTTTCTTTGACCTTTGGGTCATAAGGAATGTACTCTTTGATTTCCACATACTTTGAGATTTCTTTCTCTCATTGATTTCTAATTTAATATCATTGAAGTCAGAGAACATGCTTTATAGAATTTCAATTTGATACAAATCTATTGAGGATTGTTTGGGAAAATTGTTTCACATCTCTCAAATCCCTCAGAAAACAAGACAGAATGAACAAGGAAACAAGATTAAAGATCTACACACACTGTCTCCAACAAAATCACATCACAGAGTGTCTCTATGAAGTCCAGTCATGAGCAAATGTAGATGTGGAGAGAGCAGATGCATGGTGCACACAACATAAAAACTGTGCAATGTGATTCAAATGTATTTGTGACAACCCACAGACAGAGAACCTACAAATCACCAAAAACCTTCTTGTAAACCTCGATGGGCCATTTGGAAAACAATTTCAGACATTCTGCAGTCTACATTGGGTGAGTAGTTTCAAAGGACTTGAAGAATGTCTGATGGCTGGTGGAATATATAGTATCTATTTTATGGTGAATAAATATATTAAAATTTATGATTGCATTTGCATAAATAGCTTTGGCTTTATCATGGTTATGGTTGTTTTTATGTCTGCATCAACTACCTTGGCTGCAAAACAGATTCTTGTCCTGGTAGTCAGTTACAGATAAATATGAGGATAACGATAATCACAAGAGTACCAATTATATTACTGAGCTCTAACATGCATCAAATTAGGATCCAGTCTTCTCTATAAATTATCTGCAATACTCACTGTGTTATGGTTAACACTACTTCCTCCAGTATCATCTGGTCTCCATTTCTGCTTTCTCATAATGCTCCTCCAGCTTCATTACAATTTAACATGGTGTTGTGTAGGTATTGACCATTTCCATTTGGGTAGAAATAATTAATTTCATTTTTTGTTGAGTGGTTTTGTTCCCTTACAGGAAATAAATCACTTCTTGAATACATATCTTCCCAACTGCTTGAAAGATATGACAAATTGAAAACTCTCTGAGGTGTGTTAATACATTTTACTGTCTGGTTATATTGCATTTTAATGCAAGCCCTTATAAAAGATTACTTAGATTTTGTTCTGGTTTTTATGGAGGTCTAAGCTGCACTCAATAACCCCTGTCAAATAAAGGTAAAAAACTAATTAAGTAATAAATCCATACAAATTGTTACAGAAAAGTAATGAATTCCTTGCATCTTTTATAATAGCAATATTGTATTAAAAAAAACATTAGTTAGTATGGCAGTTCAGGGCCAGGTCTGAAGGGAAAAAGGATCTTTAGCTCACGGGATGTATATCTTATCTGCTCAGTTTGGTTTAGAATAACAAA
Organism: Urocitellus parryii; assembly: GCF_045843805.1. Lineage (NCBI taxonomy): Eukaryota > Metazoa > Chordata > Mammalia > Rodentia > Sciuridae > Urocitellus > Urocitellus parryii. The sequence continues at coordinate 104,677,056 of NC_135533.1, forward strand.
GCAGAAACTCTCAGACTCGTTGAAATGATTTCAGATGCTTTTTAATGCCTTTGCAATATAACTTAGAAATTAGGTCTCAACTTTATTAGTAGTATGTGTAGTTTTGTAGATAATAAAATTTTAATTGTGGAAAAAATTTAGTTTATGATAAAATTATCAAAAACTAAAAACAGAAATATTCAAGAAGCACTCAAAACAGTTATTGAAATATGCTCCTTGTATTAGTAGTGTGGATTAAAACAAGCCGAAAGATGAAAAAGGCCCAAGTGACACCCTCAGCTAGGTTATACATTTGTCCACTTCCTAGCTGATTCTTGTTCAAGGAGTAGAAATTAATGAAATTAGATAAGTAGGCTGTGAGTTTTAAGTTTATCACTTAAAAACCTATGGTGGAACTTCAGACTTTGAGAATTTAAAGATTTTTATAAATGACATGTAAATAAGAACCGGCTGATGGAAACTTATACTCATAAATAAAAAGTTAAAAGAGGCCTTAGAAGGCATGTAAACAAGTAAGGAATGAATGACATAAAGTTCATTAAAATGCATAACATTCTCTTGAATGACTTATTGCCAATTAAAATCGAATGAATTTGGGGTCACAAACACATTTTATTTTAACATGTAAAAAATGTATCAAGGATCAAAGAATGTCAATGTTTAAAAGTCATTATAGATGATGTAATGTCATTCACTGAAAGCTTGAAATACCTTTTTCCAACAGCTATAAGAAAAAAGTGCTTAGGCACTACATAAGCACTTCCAATAATTATTATGTAAATAAATATGGCAGAGACTACATTAGGTCACAAGAAAACACCTACTAGAGCAACAACAAGAACAACAACAAAGGATATTCAAAATATAAAAATATTTTGGACAGGCAGAAAAGTGAAATATAGATGACATGGGCTCAAATATTTTAAAAAAATTCCATAGCCAGGGGCCGTGGCACACACCTGTAATCCCAGCAGCTTCAGAGTCTGGGGCAGGGGGATTATGAGTTCAAAGCCAGCCTCAACAATTTAGTGAGGCCCTGAGTAGTGTTAGACCAGGACGCAAGAAAAGACCACTGACTCCAATTAAAATCAAATTAAAGCAAGCTTATTATTTCGACCGGCCGGGCTGCCTTTCCCTCCCAAAACGGCGGGAACAAGACAGCCCCGAGGCTTCTTTGTGGCCCAGTTTTATAGCCCAAAAAGTTACACAAAGGGGGGGGTTACAGATAACAACATTCTGAAGAGCATAACACAAGTTTACATTTTTGCTGGCCCCGGCATCAGAATTTATGGAGATCTTAGAGACTCAGAGAGGGTCATTGTCCGGCCAGGGAAGGCCAGAATTTATGAGGCGTCACTAAGGTTTAGGAAAGGGTTGTTATCTGGTCAGGGAAAACCGGACCTGGGTGAGTTCAGGGCACGGGCAGGCATTCCAATCAGCTCTACAACATCAACTAATGGCCAGGCCATACAGACATCCTGATATTTTTACAGAAAACAGAAATGAATCCTTCATAACTTGTGACAAGCTGGCTTCTAATCTAATGAGATAACTAGGCTAGGTATATCATTCCCCCCTTTTCTGATGTGTCCCTTTCAAATCTTTGATAGGGAGGGGAAGAGCACTGAGGGAATTTGAATCCCTCAGGTAACAGTCTCTAAATTTTTAGAACTCACCCAAAACTGGTCTCCCTGATTTTACCTGACTTAATTAATTACTTATATTGATAGTCTTTTTATTTTTGGCTCTATTGTTGTAAGAAGAGAGGCGTCACTCATTTTGGCTTCTTCTGAGCTGAGAGAGGGTGACGTGAGGGGGCACGGCGTGAGGGACATGAGTTGCCTTTTAGAAGTCAGTTGAGGGACATGAGTTGCCTTTTAGAAGTCAGTTCGGTTTGAAGTCTAGTTGGGGAAGAACAGGTTGTAAAGTCATCTGGGGATGATGCTTCTATGAGAGAAACAAAAACCATGAGTACTGAGTAAATGTTGCAGCAGCTGGAACATGTCACTGTATAGAAGTTCCCTCACCAGGCTTTAACATTCCCAGTTATCAGGACTATAAGCATAACATTTAACTTTTAGTGTTACAGTTGTCCCTCCCCATAAGATACAGTTTAATAATTTAAAGTCATCTGATCTTGCAAAATTCTTCTACTAGTATGAGCTCTGTGTCTAATAGAGAAACCTTTAATTCTGTTACTCAGGGCTGGATAATCATACTAGCAAACACGAAGCCTACCTGTGTAGGTTAGGAATATCTGTAGGCCTTAAACAAAAAAAACTTCTGTCTCTGGCAGCTCCTCTTCATAGTCTCTTTTTATAGTTATCAGGCATTTCTGTCTGAGAATCCTTCTTTGTAGCCTCCAGTCTTACTTATTTTGGGAGGCTAACATAAAGTGTATACCTTAAAATATTATTATTATTATTATTATTATTTAAAATGCCCAGAAATGGCTGTATTTTGGTTTTAATGTCTTTGCTAAATGTTTAAGATGAAGCAGTCAAACTGACTTTTGTTTCTATCTAAAGTTAAGAGTCAGCTTAGCTTTTATGGGAGTCATTCCTGGGGAAACTTCTCAGTTCTGCTAGTGCCATTTGCGCTAGGATGGGTCTAGGTCTTGCTTGACCATGTGGCTTCCCTCGGAAGCACCAGGGATGTCTCCCTTCTCTGATGACTCTCCTCTTCATAGCAAATGCACTGATTGGCTTCTGTTCTCCAGTGGTCTCATTAGTCTCCCTGATCGGGAGGTTATGTGGCCCAGAGTTGCAAAGCTCTTTAGAGAAGTCCCCTGTTCCCTGGATTCAGACTGACTCAGAGGGCAAGAGCCAAATATTGGTTTTTCTGGCCCTTTTAATTTAACTTTAATTTTAAAACTTAATCTTAAACATCCAGCAAATAAATTTTAACAGCCTTATATTAAGGGTACTGGGCTTTAATGTCTATAACTTTATAATTATTTATCTTTTTATTAATTGGGGTCTGTATTATCCTATCTGTCTTGTAGGTGATGGCTTATTATCTCGAACTAACCCACGTTGTGTTCTTAAAGCAACACTTCTGTAAAACACTAACAGGGAATCTTTAGATCACTTATAAGGAAATTACAAAATAAAATTAACAAGAGTAAAAACACTTAGTTCGTGTAACAGCTTCCCTGAATTTTTGGCTGAGTTATACATTATATCCCCTGTTTGAGATCCTAGTAATCTTGACAGAAAAAAACAACAACAAAAAAACAAACTTTTGAACATAACTTTAAATGAACTAAAATCTGGCCTACTGTTTTTATAGTCATTCTCACATGTAGTAAGATGGGACACAGAGCCTCATCTCAGGTAAGGCAGGGCTCTTTATAAATCTTAAGTGTTTTAGTTCTAAAGCTGATCTTTGTATTTTTAATTATCATTTTACAAAGTTTACATAAATTGTTTGAGGTCACATGAACATTAGCTAACACCATATGATATCACATTTAAAACATGAATTAAAGAAAGGCTGAAAGTTTTTAACCTTTACATAGATTAGGCTCTCATTAACTTAAGAATACATTCAAATTGTTCCCCAATGTAAATAGTAACAAAACTTTACATATCTTATTGATAACAGGTAAATAAATCCCCAATATATTTTTTTACCATACAACTTCTGAACACCAGCTTGATATAATGCTCTTTCAAAGTTTCTACCTTACAGACTTGTATACCTGGAAGATATGAGCACATTAATAGCATCACAATTACATTGATATTTCTACATTAACCAAGTTTAACTTTTAAAGAAATGGCAGTACAGTGCTCTAAAATAACAGTTCTTATTTAACCAGTTATTTAATTTTTATGGTTGCTTGCTCCAGAAAAAAATAAAACTTAATAAACACAATGTTATGGGTAAACTAATGTTTTAAGAAATTTTTGTCTCTTTAACACATGACTGATTTTTACAATCTTATACAGACCTTAGTACAATCTTATACAGACCTTAGTACAATCTTATACAGACCTTAGTAAATCAATCAGATATCCAACAAAAGTACTCATGAATGAGTAATCCCATATCAAATTTACTTTACTTATTTATCAAAATATTAGACAAATGTATTGAACAGTGTAAACCATTTTTTTGTTGAAGGAAAAGTCCTAGAACCAAGGCATATTAGACATTTTATAGACATTAATATTTTATGAGTTTTTTTAACACCTAGGAAAACCTGTAAGCTTAAATTTAAAGACATTTATTTTTATCTGTTTATCCAATTTAAATTGAACCATTTAAATCACATGAATTAAAGATCTTTGGATCCATTTTTAAAATTTGTTTTTATGAGCGCTCCTTATGTATGTTAATTTGTATATCATATATATGATATACGGACATATGTATATATAGACATACAACACATAACAAAAGTGTGCACACATAACAATAGTAAAGGCCTTAGTAGCTTTTCGCAGGTGAAATCTCCATTGCAATGTTTCAAAAACTCCACAGTTGGTCAAAGATAGGACTGATCAGAAAAACATTAACCTAGGTCTGTAGGGTCAAAATCATGAGCTCAAAAAAATACAGAATCTAAGGAAAAAACAAGAGTCCTAGTAAAAATGACTGGCCAGTAATTAGTAAATACCATACAATTTACTTTTTTTCTTTAGGTCTCAGATCAGTCTCCTACTGAGCTTGCAGGCTTCTTTCATTTGCATTTCAACATAAGTCCTGGCTGAGGAGCAGGGAAAGGAGCAGGGAAAAACTGCTATTCTGAGCAGACACCTCAGGCCTAAGGCATTTTAACTATAAGTCATAATTTTCAGGTTCGAATGTTGAAAATTATGATACAAGTTTAAGATACAATTCACCAAATTTTATATCTTTACATCTTGTTTTGTCATCAGATACCATACTATGATTTACTATCCTTGTCCAAATTAATGCACTGGTACACACAGTAGCATTTTCCCAGGCTACCCAATTCGAAATTGGTGAAAAAAAGACTGAATGATTAGGAAGTTACTTGCCAACTTGGAAGTAGAGTTCTTTAGTTTTCCATCCTAAGTATTTAAGTTCTCTGGCATGAATTATCTGAAATCATAAACTAAACAATTACCTAAACCCAACTTTTAACTGCAGCATTGTGCAATGCATCAAAAACCCATTCAGATACCACATTGTTACAATAAAACATCATCTTTTAGACACACATTCAGCCAAGATCATTCCCAAGAAACAATTTATAATATCAACACACTATTGCACATGTCTTAAAGGGTCAGAAACAAAAACACAGGACAGACAGAGAGGAGCTCCAGACTATGGCTGACAGACAGAAACCATTTAAAACAGAGCAGAGAAAAATCTCCTACACCAGTGGCACCATAGATGTCCCCACAAGGGGACCAGATGTTTTCACAGAGGGGCAACCTGAAATATAAAATCAAGGGTCTCCATGGCGACTTTACTGCATTAAGTGTCTCCTTTTTCTTTTTCTCTTTTCAAGAAGACAGAGGTGGCATAATCCTTACAGTACAGGGAAGGAAGGAGGGAATCCCCGAAGCAACAGAGCTTCGGCAGCTGCTGGGAGTCCCTCAGTCCCTCCTTTTACTTACAGGATTCCACCTCAAGCACACTCCATCTCTTAACATTTCAGTAGTCAGTTCTCAAAAAGTTCCGGGGGGGGGGGGGCGGTGGTATCAAAATTTGTAACTGAAAGTTCGATTCCTGACCTTAGAGCCAATTAATGCCAATTTAATAATGAGGACAGGGTTTTGAGAAAAAGAAAAAGGGAGGTTTATTGCTTTGCTAACAAAGGAGAAACACAGGGGACTCTCTCGATCTGGAGGGGCAAGGGGTTTTAAAGGAGTCTCACTTGTTAACCTGGGAGATACTCAGTTCTTAGGTCCCCAGCAGGCATTGCCCTCTGCACTGGAGGTGCTTCAAGCAGCCAGCTAGGGGCTTCTCTCCTCCTGCTTAACAAAGGGGGGTAAAGTTCATCGCAGTTCCTTAAAACACAGTCCAAAGGGGTGTCAGGCTGACTTGCTTTATTACCCATTTTCACATCCAATATCCTTAAGTTTTTACCACAGAAATCACACAACAAAACGCACAAAACAAACAAACAAAAACATATAGAACACAGAACAAAATACAAGAAAACAGAAACCCAGCGCCGAAACAGAAAAACAGAGGAGCAATGCAACGTCTTGCCAAAGCTCCGGGGTAGGAGCGCGTGCGTGCCCGTCGGCACCTCTCTACCCTTCCAGAGGAATTCCCTACAGAACAGAACAGAAGACAGAACGATTTCTCGTTACTGTCCGGACAGGAGTATATGTGAGCCTCGCCAGGCCACCTCTCTGTCATCAGAAGAGATCTCCCTTAACCGTTTACCAGATGTTATAAAGGCGCCACTTACCTATGGAGGCCTCCTCCCCCAGGTGCTTGCTAATTGTTTTAGTGCGGCAGTTCACTGCAGTGCTCCGGGACCGAAGGCTCACTCCGAGGCCTTGGAACGTCTCAAGGTGCGCACCCCCTAGAGTGGCTCTCCAGCCCGGAGCCCTGGAGCGAAGGCCGGCTTCAGGATTCCCAGCAGTCTGCTCTTGTGGTCTGGCCGTGCAGGGTCATCTCGCTGGGGAACTCCAAAATGTTAGACCAGGACGCAAGAAAAGACCACTGACTCCAATTAAAATCAAATTAAAGCAAGCTTATTATTTCGACCGGCCGGGCTGCCTTTCCCTCCCAAAACGGCGGGAACAAGACAGCCCCGAGGCTTCTTTGTGGCCCAGTTTTATAGCCCAAAAGTTACACAAAGGGGGGGTTACAGATAACAACACTCTGAGGAGCATAACACAAGTTTACATTTTTGCTGGCCCCGGCATCAGAATTTATGGAGATCTTAGAGACTCAGAGAGGGTCATTGTCCGGCCAGGGAAGGCCAGAATTTATGAGGCGTCACTAAGGTTTAGGAAAGGGTTGTTATCTGGTCAGGGAAAACCGGACCTGGGTGAGTTCAGGGCACGGGCAGGCATTCCAATCAGCTCTACAACATCAACTAATGGCCAGGCCATACAGACATCCTGATATTTTTACAGAAAACAGAAATGAATCCTTCATAACTTGTGACAAGCTGGCTTCTAATCTAATGAGATAACTAGGCTAGGTATATCAAGTAGCTTAGTGAGATCCTGTCTCAAAATAAAAATGAAAAGGGATGTGGATGTGGCTCAGTGGTTAAGTGCTTCTGGGTTCAACTCCCAGTACCAAAATAAATAAATAAATAACGAAGAAAAATTAAAATTCAGTAAAAGCAAGGTATTAGGGTCATGTTAAGTGGTGATGACACCTGGCAATGATGTGATGAACAATGACAACAAGCAATAAATCTCTCGAGTCTTTTTAAAAAGAAATTTGAGATATTTAAATAGAATTAAATGGAGAGAGAATTATTAAACAGCAAAACAGTGATAAGAAAAAACATTGTAACTAAACATAATTTCCTGGCACACACACACAAAATTATAAAGCTTCCATTGTCTACTTCAAAATATTGGAAATTTTTCCAGAAGACTCATCACTTCTTTAAATTTTGAATTCTGAGAAAAAAATCTGGAAATACCAGATTTGTATTTTTCTATTGATATAACACTATGAAGAAATAAACCTTGAAGAATCATAAGAAATTAAAGATTAGAATAGTTGGATTTTGTCTCTTATATGCTAATTCTCGGTTTAAATTTGTACTGGTGTTTCACAGAAGACTGTTCAAAGTTGAAAATTATTGATTAGTTTCTAAACTTGTTTTCATATTGCAGTTTTAACATTATGTATTTGCTACAGGTTCTGTCAAATAACACCTTTTTTTGCAATAAACGTCACATCTTATTTTGTTAGTTTTATATCTTTCATTGGATATTAATAAAACAGATCAAAGACATCTTTAAAACACTTATTTTTTTTATTAAGTCTCAAAGAGTTGGTGCCAAATGCCAATGTCTCGGCTTAGCACAGAATCACGAGCCACCACACAGCTTTGTAGGTTCAAACAGCAATTCTTTATTCCCGAACTCACACCAGCCTCCACACACATTCAGGGGCAATCCCCGCCCCCCAATTCACGTCCTAAATACTTTCTCTCCACTAGAACTCAGCGGGAACTCAGGCAGCAGGCACGCCCTACTCCCAGCAGGAATAATCTTCAACCTCCAACTTCCCTAAAACTCCTATTGTCACGCCCTAAACCCAAGGACAGGGATACTTCCTGCAGGAATACACCCTAATCCTGGATCCACCCTGGTGATTGAGCAGGGTCACCTTTCTCAAACACACAAGCAAGGTCGCAGCAAATTTCCAAGGCAAGTCCATTTAACATGGGGTACTCTGGCAAGGATACGATGCGTCATTCCTACTTGGTAATGGCTCTCAGCAAGTTGGTAAAGACAAAAGAGAATACTAGGGATGGAAAAGAGAAAAGAAGGTAAAGCTGAAAACAAAAGATAAGTCATAGTTTTACAAAGGATCTTGGGGATATGAAAACATAATAGAATCTGTCCTTGAAAGGGGGAAGGGTGAGAACAGAGGGAAAAGAATATGTTCAGCAATGATGGAGCCAAGAGACAGACTCCTGGTAGGCCTGTTTACCAGCCTGCGCCTAATGCCTGAGTGCTCAGCATCATAAATGGAGATACCAATGACCTCTGCCTCTTCAGTTCTGAAAACAAACAGTGCTTAGTCTGCGTGCCTTCTGTAATATAAACCACTTCACTTCCTTGGAAAATTTAATTTTGAGCAGGATTATATGAAAATTATTTAATCAGTAGTCTTGCCACAAATCACGAGACCTCCAAGCAAAATTACCTCACTTCTTGAATATGATTTTCTGATGTCATCCATTTAAAATAGAGAAGGGAAGACATTGAAAAGAAAAAAACACTTCCATTTTAGACCAAATAAATATTTCAATGGATAACTGTCAATTCCTTTTTGCTGATTCCTAAGGTCACTTACTATAGCTGATTTAGTAAAATTATTCTTTAATTATCTGTTCTCCTCTTTAAACATGAGAGGATTCAATTTGTCAAATATCTGAAGGACTGATTTGAAATCCATGGTTTGTCATTTCTTTCCCAGAGGAATGTTCTCACCTTTGTGAAGATATACATCAGAGCATCACAATGGTTAATGTCCCAGTCACCTATGTCTAGGTGATAGGACAGACTTCCTTCTGGTTATGAACTCGCTGTATCTGATAACCAGATACATTCCTACTGTATCCCACTGGATTTAAGAAGTGAAATTATTTATGTCTTAATGGGCTTACATTATTGAAGGTTTGCTAGGTTCATCTCACCCTGGATAGTTTCCTGACTTTGCCAACCATTCTTGTATGAGTTGTGGAGAGATTTGATGACAGCCACAGGCAGGTGATGCTATTTATCTAGCCTAGTAGGTCGATTTTAAAGGCTGCTCAAAATAGACATGGGCCAGTCATGAGTAATAGCTATGCTGACCCAGTACCTCTCCACTTCTATTTGGGTGATTAGTACCCAGTAGAATTGAACTTAGCTGGGGGAGCTTGGAAGTCACTGGTTAATTCAACATACTTAATATGAGAACCCTCTAGGGTGTTCCAGAGGGAGGTAGAATCATGCTTAGCACCTTCTCTGTGTAATCCCACCAGTTTTGTTCCCTCTGCTTGAAGATGCCCTGGAACCAGGTGAGACCATCCACTCAAGCTAGTCTATCAGCATGTAGTATGGAGTGGAATGTTTATGTTTTTCTCTTGTATGTACATCTTTGGGCCTAGATATGATTATTTGCAGACTTAAGGAGTTATAAAATCTCTACATGTAAATTTCTATCAATAACTCACATTAGCACCATGCACTACTAGTGAGTTATCTTGACCTCACACCCCTGTGAGGTAGCCTAAAAATATTTAGTATTATGAGGTTCTAAGATAATGTATCCACGTTTCTAGGACAAATTTTCCTATTTAAATATACTAAATAACAATGCCTTTTTAAAAATAGATGAGGTCTGTTTTCATCATGAAGTTCAAATAAAAACTTGATCTCTCAACTGAAAGTAATAACTGGATTCCTCCTATCCACACATCACCATAGTTAGCCCAGTTAGCATGTGAGGTTCTTTTCACATGCTAATGGTACAGAAAAGCAATCTCTGGCTTAGCAATTAACATCAGTGATTTTATAATATTACAGGAAATGATCCTTAGTCATATTTTAGATAAAGGCTAGGTTGAAGATCAAAAGGGCCTAATTAAAAATCTTGAGAGTCTAGGGTATAGGCAACCTCCCATTTATATTTGGTATGTAAAATATTCCATGTTACTTTTGGGGGCTGCTTTTATCCATTCCCAATTTAAAATACAATAATAGTATTTTTTCAATATTTGACTAAGTTAGATGATTACTCAATAAAAGGAAGACTTTATAAAAAAATTAATTATAAGTAAAACATAATTGAACAAAATAAAACATAAATCAACCAAACTGAAGCTGCCTTTGGGTAAAGCATGCATGTACTTCAATCCCTGGAGACCCAAGCCCACAAAATATTAATATCCAACAACTAAGGCACCCCAGTTCCTGGGTTCGCCTTTGGCCAAACACTGTATAAATGTGAAGATCCAAGGTTAAAGCAGAGTGTACATGAAACCCAGCAGGGAGAGAATGGGGAGACAAGGCCAACCAAAATCAATAAGCGTGAATTTAGAATGCTGGGTTGTAACCTCACCAGAAAGTTCTCCTTGTTTTGCAATTTCATAGGCACACTTTTGGCCTTAAAGCATGATTCAAAGGGACATGTCTGCCAGCTGTTTTAGGATGCACATAAAATTGGAAGTAAGCTAACGAGCTTTTCAGGCCCAGAAATTCCTCACATCTTCCAAATGTAGAAAAATGTAGTAACTCACTTGTATTTGTCTCCATTTGTTTCCTTCATTTTTAAATGGTACAAATCACTCTATTCTATTCCAAAATCTTTGCACATTTAAAAAATTCCTAGATTGAAAACTGATAACTTCCCATGGCCATAAGTTTATTTTTCTCCTTATTTAATATGTATATTTCTAGGTGTGTATATAAATACAGATACACACAATATTTCCAAGTATGAATATGGTTAAATATTTGCATTAATATTATAAAAACTTCACATTAAGTTACTTGTGACACATCATTTAACTTGCCTAATATCCAACACTCAGAGTACTTATTTTTTATATTCATATAATAAACATCCATAAATATTTTTGTTCCTTGCACCTATAAAAAATATTCTAGATAATTGGTTATATATACAACTATGAAATTGTTGAATCCAAGAGCATTCATGATATTAATTGTGATTAATGCTGTAAAATTTCCCTGAAAATGGTAATATCTCTGAGAATCTTATCAAAGGATTGAGAGTTATGTGAAGATTAATTACTATTAAAGATGTCATTAAAAAGTTGAGAAATTCCTTTCCACAGAAAGCAACAAGGAAAAGCCTGGGTAAATTTCTCAACAATAACAAAAATTTCATAACACAGGAATTTTGTCAAAAGAAGCTAACAAATTAACAAGAGTTGATTCTCATTTGGATAATAATAGCAGGAGTCTGTGGAATTCTTGCGGAGGCCTACTTCTACCCAAACTCTCTACTTGATTTTCAAAAACACTGTGGACTTTCCAATTGTGGGCTTGTAGCAAAAACCAGCAGCCATACAGTAAGAGGTGATGGACTGGACTTTACTGGGGAAAGTATGATTAAAACCCAGCAGCTTTGCCCACTAAATGGAGCAGACTTAATTTTGAAGAGATGGGGAATAGCTAAAGCTTCCTTAATTCAAGTTTGCAGACTTGATTTAGAACAAGTATTAGATAAGCCAAAAATTTTAATGCAAAGTGAGAAGGCCATAGATGAACTGAGATTATCCATAAATGAATGGCTTACCACTAAATGATGTAAACTTGGAATTGAGGAATCCTGTGATACAGAAGGAAAAGTGAAAGTCAAGAGAGACTGGAGCTGGTTGCAAATTAGAATGCACTATAAAGTCTACATATAGTTCAGTTGGCAGAGACTAGTAGCAGCCCTAGAAGTGCTAGGTGCCTGAATTAGTACTAGGCTGCTTAACAAAGTAACACAGACTGGGTGACATAAATAACAGAAATTGATTTTCTCACAATTCTGACTGCTATAACTGAAATCAAGGTTCAGGCAGAGTTGGTTTTATTCTGAGCCCTCTCTCCTTAGCTTGAAGTCAGCTTTCCTCTGTGTCTTTCACATTGCTACTCTTCTGTGTGTATCTGTGTCCTGATCCCTTCTTTTTGTAAGGACACCAGTCATATTAGAATAGGGTCCAAACATGTGGACTGATTTTACCTTAATAACTCTTTCAAAGGGCTTATCTCCAAATGCAATCACGTTCTGAGTTATTAATTTTAAGTTTTCAATGTACAAATTTTTCAGGGACACTATTCAACTTGCAGTATTCTGCCTTAGAGCACGCCCAAAATCCATGTCTGTTCATGCAAAGTGGACTCATTCCAGCTTGACAGCCACAAAAGACTTAACCTAGTATCAAATCTATTTTCAAAACTACACTAATCAAATATGGGTGAGAATTAAGGAATAAGTCATCCTGAGACAAAATTCCTTTCCAGTTAAGATCATGTAAAACCATGTAAGTTATTTGGTTCCAAAATACAATGATGGAAAAAATATCAGATAAACATTCCTGTTCAAAAAGGGAAAAATGTCAAATGGTGGTTCCATTCCCAATTTTCCATGAAATATTCCATACTGCTTTCCATATTGGCTGCACCAGTTTGCAGCCCCACCAGCAGTGTACCTTTTCCCCCACACCTTCAACATTACTTATTGTTATTTGTCTTCATAATAGCTGCCATTGTGACTGGAGTGTGATGAAATCTTAGAGTAGTTTTGATTTGCATTTCTCTAATTGCTAGCAATGATGAACATTTTTCATATATTTCTTGATTGACTGTATGTCCTCTTCTGAGAAGTCTCTATTCAGGTCCTTGGCCCATTTATTGATTGGGCTGTTTGTTTTTTTGTTTGTTTTGTTGTTGTTGTTGTTTTTTTGATGCTTAACTTTTTGAGTTCTTAATATACCAGAGATTAGTGCTCTGATGTGTGAGGGTAAAGATTTTCTCCCAAGATGTATGCTCTCTATTCACCTCACAGATTGTTTCTTTTGCTGAGAAGAAATATTTTAGTTTGTGTCCATCCCATTTATTGATTCTTGATTACCCAAAGGACTTAAAAACAGCATACTACAGGGAAACAGCCACATCAATGTTTATAGCAGCACAATTCACATTTGCTAAACTGTGGAACCAGCCTAGACACCCTTCAATAAATGAATGGATAAAAAAAGTGGCATATATACACAATGGAATATTACTCAGCAATAAAAGAGAATAAAATCATGGCATTTGCAGATAAATGGATGGAGTTTAGAGAAGATAATGCTAAGTGAATTTAGCCAATCCCCCAAAAACAATTGCCAAATGTTTTATCTGATATTAGGAGGCTGATTCATAGTGGGATAGGGAGGAGGAGCATGGGAGGAATAGACAAACTCTAGATAGGGCAGAGGGGTGGGAGGAAAAGGGAGGAGGCATGGGTTTAGAAATAATGGTGGAATGTGATGGACATTATTATCCAAAGTACATGTATAAAGACATGAATTGGTGTGAACATACTTTGTATACAACCAGAGATATGAAAAACTGTGCTCTATCCGTGTAATGAGAATTATAATGCATTCTTCTGTCATATAAATAAAAATATTAATTTAAAAAAGGGAAAAATATGATAGAATAAAGGGGTGAAGTGTCTTCATCTGTTGGCAACCCAGCTGAGCAAATTCTACTGGATGGAAGCCTCTCCAACAATGTTATTTGTCTAGATGCTCTGTCTTCATAGCCTATTGAAGTAGCACAATCTTTTTAGCCCACAAGAATGGTAGTTCTGACCTATTGGGTATAGAGAGTAACTGATCTTTTTATAAACAAGGAAGATACAGCCCCCAACCCGGGACCTGTGACCTCTGGACTGCTTTCAGAGTTGCCTTTCCTCTTCATGAAAGAATGATATGTATTCTCAGGCAGATAGCTCTATGACCCTGTCCTATAGAATCTCATTTCCTCCTTCCTTCCTTCTTTTCCACTTCTGTTCCCTTAGCTCAAGCTCCAGCTGCGAAGGTAGACACAGGATTAGTTTACTGAGGCCCCTCTCTGTGGCTTGAAAATGGTTATCATTTTTTTGTGTCTTCATAGGATCTGTGTATATCTGTATCCTAATCTCTTCTAATGAGCAAACTAGACATTGAGATAGAGCCCAGTCAAATGACCTCATTTTGCTTTAATTATCTCTCTAAGGCACTATCTCCAAATAGAGTCACATTCTGATATACCAGAATTAGGACTTCAACATAGAATTTTAGGGGACATAATTCCACCCATAATAGTACCATACTCAAATAAATGGGTGGTTACTGAACTGTATAAATCTGTAGTTGACCTGTCAAAGAAGAGAAACTGAAATTGAAAGTAAATAATAGAAATACCCAAACACAACAAGCACCCACACATGGAAGCTTAAGTCTAGGCAGATTATTTAGGTAAAAATAAACAACATCCCTCAGGAAACAGAATTGGTAGTTGTGACAATATATAACACAAAATACATAGTTTTCAGCAACAACAACAACAAATATTGAACTAGAAAGTAACAGGAAAGTTCAAGCTACACTTGAACTTGGAAAAAAAAAAAGCATGCCTTCGATAGAAACTCTATTTGAATGCACCCAAATTTTGGATTTAAAAATACTTCAAAATAGCTATTCCCAATATGTTAATAAAATCAAATAAAATATATTTATGCAATTAAAATATGCTGAAATGAGTCAATAAATAAGGATGAAACATTTAAAATCCAGAAATTGAAAATTGCAAAAACAGCATCTAGATATGTGAAGAAAGAACCAGCCAACTTGATGAGATATTGATAGAACTAACTTGATCTGAACTAAGATTGGATAAAAAATGAGCAGAACCTCAGAGACATTTGAGAAAATATCAAATGTTTCAGCACGCATAAAATGGGAATTTAAAAAAGAGAACAGAAATAAAAAATGAGTAACATAAATGATCAAAAACAAGAAGGCTGAACCTATCCCAAATTTGATAAAATATTTAACTTACAGATCCCAGAAGATCCATTAACTTAACAAAGAATAAATACACACCTGACATATCATAATCAAGTTTGCTTAAAACCAAAGACAAAATAAAATTCTAAAGCAAAACCCCAATGTCAAAAATAAACCTAGAGCATAAATTAACAGCTTTGAAAATGGTATATGGAGAGACATAAAATAACTATGTTTGCATATTCTTATATACACACATATTGTGAAGCAAAATATGAATTATGTGTGGTTGGGTTTATAACATTTACAACTTAAATATACATGGCAATGATAGCAATGTGGGATGCAAAACTATTTTAGTAAAACAAAGTGGATTGTGACAAATTTAAAGATGAAACTCTAGAGGAATTACTAAAATTAATTTAAAAGAGAGCTAACATAGCAACACAGGTATTACAATGATTTACTAAATTATATTTAAAAGAAGACAGTAAAAGTAAAACAGAGCAACCAAAAAAATTAAGGTATAGATAAAAATAGCAAGTGAAAAGCTTTAAACATATCAATAATTATATTAAATGTGTGGACTAAATTTTCATCTAAGACAGAGATTGTTAGACTTTGTTTCCTTCAAGAGACATAACTTAGATAAAAAGAAATAAATACATTGAAAGTAAAATAATTAGAAAATATATACCATACAAGCAATAACCATAAGAGAGCAGACATAGCTACATTAAAATTCCCTGATAAAAAGAATAATAAATCAATTGTGTTATTATACTCGCAGGAAGCAATTATGTACAAAAGAAAAAAAAAGAATAAATTCTCATTCTTCAGATAGAGCAATTTTGAATGAAAAGAGCAAATTTCAGTGAAATACATGGAGAATAATCCCATCTGTATGATATTAAAAATTATGTATAACATTCACCCCACATTTCAGGGAGACCAGCATAGTAGTAAAATTATGTATATACAAAAAGATGATTAAATATAAAAATCAGATAGATTGATTTCATGTAAAATATTTAATATTTTTTAGTAATCCCAAGTCAATATTTCTAGTATGATTTCTGTGCAATTCTGATTGTTTCATTTGCAGGAAAATTGATGTTCTTTTGGCTCTTAAAACTTTTAGTGATTTGTTTTTCCTCAGAGCCCAGGATTTCCATCATAGAGCCATCATGTACCACATTATAATTTGGGGACTTTTTTCTTTAGTTAATGGTAAGTACTTTTAATATGAAGATGAATATTTTTTCTATTAAGAAAATGTTCACATCTTATTTTTTAAGTTATTATCTTCCATGAATCCTTCCTATTCTCTTTTGTGATCAAATACTGTATTTTCTCAAGCTTTTCTTCCCACCTTGAAATTTTCTCAATCTTTTTCAGTCTTTTTTTTCATATTAACTTGGTTGTCTGGGTTATTAAAATAATACATTAATTTCCATTTTTTATTTTGTTTATTTATGTTATTTATGTTTACTTTCTTTTGGAAATTGTGTTTAAAATTTCCAGGACATTATTATCCTCTGGTTTGCACCTTTAAATGTCACAGTCAGTTATTTTTATACTTTTAATGCCTATTGTTATCTCTTGAAATATTTTGAAATTGTCTTCTGTTTCCTGCTTTAGTTCTTTTTTTTTCATAAAAATATTCTATTTATTGAAGGTCCTTTTCTTTGCCTAATATTTTAGAAAACATATTTCTGTAGCATGAGTCAGTTTATATGTGATTGATAAATAATGATGACATCAGTATAATGCAAATATTAGCATGCTTCACCTTTGATATTTCCAAATATTTTAAATGAAGGCTAAGTATGTTAACACAGCTGAGTATTGAACAGAGATATACAATTTTGTACACAATGACAATTTACACAACTTTTATCTTCTTTGTAATATTTACTCATGTGCTCAGTTTTGGCAGTACTTATTGATTTATTCTGTCTATGCAATTACGTTATTTTTGTTTCTTGCATTCATAACTCAGGAACTTCAAACTCATCTTATATTCTTTCATTGGGCTAATTTTTAAATTTATTTTTAGAGGTTAATTCATGGTTTACTATTTATTAGGAATTTATTTTTGCTTTTTAATTTTTTTCAAGCAAACTTAATCACCAAACTTTTACAAAATCATGCAATTTTCTATTAGTGTTTTTTATTATTTTTTGTTTATGTATGACAGAAGAATGTATTATAAAGCACAATTTTTCATATCTCTGGTTGTATACAAAGTAGATTCACACCAATTCGTGTCTTCATACATGTACTTTGGATAATAATGTCCATACCATTCCACCATCATTCTAAACCCATATCCCCTCTCTTCCCTTCCTACCCCTCTCCCCTATCTAGAGTTTGTCTATTCCTCCCATGTTCCCCCCTCCCTACCCCACTATGAATCAGCCTCCTTATATCAGAGAAAACATTTGAGGATGTATGGGAAAAGGTATATTTATACACTGCTGGTCAGGCTACAAATTAGTGCAGCCAATATGGAAAGCAGTATGGATATTTCTTGAAAAATTGGGAATGGAACCACCATTTGACTCAGCTATCCCTCTCCTTGGACTATACCCAAAGGACTTAAAAACAGCATACTACAGGAACACAGTCACATCGATGTTTATAGTAGCACAGTTCACATTTGCTAAACTGTGGAACCAACCTAGATGTCCTTCAATAAATGAATGGATAAAAAAAGTGGCATATATATATACAATGGAATATTAATCATCAATAAAAGAGAATAAAATCATGGCATTTGCAGGGAAATGGATGGAGTTAGAGAAGATGATGCTAAGTGAAGTTAGCCAGTCCCTAAAACCCAAATGCTAAATGTTTTCTCTGATATAAGGAGGCTGCTTTAGTTCTGTTTCTTCTGGTTTCAGTTGTTCCGTCTGTATACTTCGTTTCTTCCACTTTATGCTCCCAGATTGCTTCAAGTACTAGGAAAACTTTTTTCTTATTTTTATTTATTATTTATTTTTGCACAAATAAGTAGTTCAATTAGTAGACTAAATTTCTGTACAATAATTAGGTTAGAACTCAAACATCCCTCTTTAATTTACTGGGAAATCTGTCATTGGCTTGTGTTTATCACCAATTTTGCTGGAAATCATTCAGTTAATTTTTTTATCACATGACAACTAATTTAAAATTTAAAGCTCTTTATGGAATATTTTATAATTAAAATAGTGTACGTAAAACCTGTATGTGAGACATGACAGTGTTGTGTATAAGAACACTAGCTCCAAACCTAAGTCAGACTTGCCAAGTTTATATTCATATCCCAGCCCTATCCATGTCCTGAAAGTCTTCATTTGTTTAAAAGATATGAATCTGTAGCTCACAGGACTTTATGACTGATTACATGAATTAAGAGGTCAAAAACAATTAGAGAAGTGAATGGCACATAGTGAACATTTAAAAACAAAAGACAACAAGAACAACAATAAAATGTTAGCTCTTAACACAAATAACCGCAAAACTCTTGACACAGTTTTGTGGTTGTTTTTTGAATAGCAAATTTTTGAGTGATACATGCACCATATTTTATTTTGGAAAATAGAAGAAATAAATGGAAATTTATACCTTAGAACAATTTTCATTGTTTGTATTTATTGTGTCTCCAGGAAATATTATTAGAAGGGGAAAATAATTCATTTTATATTCAGAAGCAAATTAAGTCTCAGTTGTTTGTCTATGTAAACTGAACTAATTATCTAATATCTCTGAGTCTGTTTCATTTTTATAAAACAAAACAAAATGTAACCATGTCATGATTTCACAGGATTACATGACAGAAGGTCAATAAAAACCCTGTGGCATCATATGTTTATTAATTAAAGTTTCCTCTACTTCCTTCTAAGAATAAAATAATATACTCTTCTTTGGTTTGTCCATACTGTTGAGCACACAATTGCTCCAATTAGCAGGTACCAGATAACTATCAATGTGAAACCCAGTGAAATATAACTGAAGACTAATAAAATGTCAGGAAGACATTTTATATCAAAATTTAGGGCAGTTAAATAGAAAAAGAAATAATTAAATATCCAAATATAAACTAACATGTTTGTCATTGGGATAGTTGAACCTACACTATTGTACTGAGAAAACGTAATTTAGGATTCTCTATCTTTAAAAAAAGTGAAATAATTGATTTTATTACATTATGTCACACTAACCACCTGAATCTGAAGACCTGCTTCATGGATTCAATGTCACTAAAGTAAAGGGATCAGTACTGAACAAAGGAAAGGATTTCTGGTGCATAGTATGAGAGCCCTCTAGTCTCAAAACTGAGTGAGATATTTGCTTTGATAGCTAAAAGTTGAGGGATTAAAAATTTGCTTTATTGTTTTAAACAAGATCAACTTGTAAAAAGTCAGCAACATCTGTACTTATAAATTATGAAAACAAATTTTTACATACACTGAATTTCTCCTTTAATAATGAGATGGTGTCACCCGCTGCATTTATGTAATTAATAGTTGATTTACTATTTTGTTAAGAGAATTCATTTAACCATGTTGTATTTATGAGCAAGACTTCACATTATTCCCCTACCAAATCACAGTTAATAAAATCTTTTACATTCCTCAAGCAAAATTTATGCAACTCTCTATAACAGTTAATTTTGATTACAAATGGAAGTCATGGAGTTCTACTGGGGTCTTATTTCATAACTTAACTCTGATAGAATACAGAGCTAAAAATATATATAATGAAAGTATTGGTGAAAACTGAAATTTGTGTCCCTCATTTCCTTATATCAGAATTTTCTCATTTACTTAAAACAGACTTACAATTTTCTTGGAATAGCAATAATGTGAGTTGTATAGAAATAAGCTACTCTCTGTGATTCAGGATCTTTATATTACAAGGATGATGTGGTTTAATAGGATCATTCTTAGTTAAATCAAATAATATACTAATATACCTCTACTGCTTGGTATTTTGATGCTTTGTAAAAGTCATGGCTCTAAATGGTGAATCTCAATCATATTTTTAAGTAAAAAATTATGGATTAAATTCCTCAATCAGTAATTTTTAATAATCCCTTTGCCTTTTAATTATGGTATTTTACAAATGTTTTCCTATAACTCAATTCACTACATTAAATAGTTATATAGCATGATTTTTAATCACAACCACAGAATTATAGATTAAACATCTTTTGCATATTTTTAAATTATCAGGTGGCTATTTCATTGGTTTTTATTGGTGTTGTAGTTTACATCTGGAATGTCCCTTAAAATCTCATATGTTGAAAAACTTGGTCACACTTCAGCAATGTTTTGAGGTGGGGTTTCTGGAAAATGGTTGGATCATGGGGACTCTGATATCATAAATGGATTAATCTATTTATAGATTCATAATGGAATGGACTATGGGGGTAGTGGAGATAGTAGGTGATGGCCCTCAGAGAAAGTAGATCACTGGAAGCTTGACCTGGAAGGGTGTATCTTGTCCCTGGCCTTTTCCTTGCTTTGTTTTTCTTCTCATCCTGCATGAGTGAAGCCACATTGCTCTACTCTTCCCTCCCCACCATGATGGACTGCCTCACCATAGGTCCAGGAAAAAGGGAACTAGTCCACTATGGGTAGAAACCTCATGGGCCAAAAGGATTCTTTTCTCCTCCATGTTGATTTTCTTGAATATTTTTCTTTTCAGAGATAAAAAGCCAACTAACACATTTGATATATTCACCAAGATGTACAAGTATCACCACTGTATACTTTGTAAAATTTTTTTCATCCCACAAAAGAAACCATGCATTTGCCACTTCTCATTAACTAATTATTATTAGGGAACCACTAAGTTATATTTTGTCTGTATGGATTTGCAAGCTGGATATTGAATTTAAGTGAACTCATAAAATATGTGGCCTTTTAGTTTGGCCTATTTCATGTAAACTGATATTTTCAAAATTCATCCTTGTATTGGTAAGTGTGAGTACTTAGTTTTTTATGAGAAAATATTATTCCATTGGATGGATCTACCACATTTGTATGTTTGTTTATCACTTGTTGGACATTTTCTTTCCATTTTTGACCATTATGAATAATGCAGATTTGAACATTAATGTAAAATGTTTTTTTCTGAGCATTATGCATTCAAAGTGCTTGGGTATATACCAATAAGAATAAAATTACAGGGTCATATTGCAAATCATTTTCTTTTCTTGAAGATCACATAATGTTTGTTTTATTTTTCAATCTTCTCATGATACTAACTTTAAATTACATAGAATACTTGTACTTATTTATAAGATAAAGTATTACAATATGATACATGTATATATAATAATAAAATCAGAGTAATTGGAATTCTCCTTTTTCTCAAATATATCATTTTTATGAATTTCGAACCTTCAACTCTTCTCCTTTAGTCATTTTGAATGTGTAATTAATTGTTGTAAACATTTACCATTCTGTCCTATACAACTTTAGAGATACTTTCCTTTCCTCTTATTAACTGTATTTTGGCATTCATTATCCACCCTTTCTCTGTTCTTGCTCTTCTTCCTGTCTTAATCCCTAATTGACCTCTATTCTGTTCTTACTTCTATGTGATCAATTTTTTCTAGTCTTATACAAATGGACAAGAACATGTAGTGTTTGCTTTTCTGTGCCTGACTCATTTCACTTAACATAAAGTCCTTCAGTTCCAAACATGTTGTTGTAATTAGGAGAATTTCATCTTCTTATATCTATTTTGTACATATGCTTCATTTATTATAATCCATTCGTCCATCAATGGACATTTTATTTGATTCCACACTATGGATATTGTGAATAGTGCTGCAATAAATGATTTCATTTTCATTGGATATATACCCAGTAATTGTATAGACAAATGATATGGTCGATACATATTCAGTTATTTTTTCAAGAACTCACACAATGTTTTCCATAATAATTGTACTCATTTACATTTCCACCAATAGTATATAAATAAATAAATAAATATATATGTATATATATATATATATGAATATAACTATATATAGAGATTTATATACATATTGTTATATCTAGTAATACATATATAATATATTGCTATATATATGCAACAAATATAATAATAATTTTATTGGAGTAAGATGATATTTTATTATGGTTTTGGTTTGCATTTCACTATGATTAGTGATTTTGGGCAGATTTTTACATAGTCATTGGCCATTTGCAAATCTTCACTTTAGACATGTCTATTAAGATAATTTTACCATCCTTTAATCAGATTTTTTTTTTATTGTTGTTGAGTTGCTTGTGTATTCTGGGCATTAACCCCTTGTTAGTTAAATAGCTTACCAATATTTTATTCCATTCTGTAGGTTGTCTCTTCACTCTGTTGATTGTTTCCTTTGCTTAGCAAAACTTCCTAGTTTGATATAATCCCACCTTTCTAGTTTAGCTTTTCTTGTCTGAACTTCATAGTTCTTTTCCAAAATAAATATTCTTTGCTTATACCAATGTCTTTACGTATTTCCTCTATATTTCCTTATAATTTTTTTTGTACTTTCAGGTCTTATTTTTAGATACTTGATTCATTTTTATTTTATTTTTTATTTTGTGAGAGGTAAGATTCTAATTTTGTTCTTTTGTATATGTGTATACATATTTCTTAACACCATTTCTGAAAGAAATTGTCCCTTCTCCAATGTGTGTTCTTGGTGCCTTAGTCAAAAAACAGCTCGTTGTAAATATATGGATTAATTACCATGTTTCTAAAAAAAATTGTTTTACTGTTCTATGTGTCCCTTTATAATCTTTCAATTATGATATGTTTGTAGTATATTTTGAAGTCAAAATTTCCATTCCTCTAGTTTTGTTCTTTTGCTCAGGGTTGATTTTGTAGTTTCAAGTGAATTTTGTGATTGCTTCTTATAGTTTTGTGAAGAATGTAATTGTCATTTTTTTAGAGATCACATTGAATATGTGATCAATCTTGATTTGGAAGTATAGATATTTTTGATAGTATAGAGATTTTTGGACATTGTGGACATTTTTCAATGCTTGTATTAGTGCATTATAATGTAGACATTTTAACAGTATTCTTCTAATCATTGAATATAGGACATCTTTCCATTTGTGTGTGTACATGTTCACAATAATTCTTTTTATCAGTATTTTACAATTTTCATTGTGAATATCATTCACTTCTTTGGATGAATTTATTCCTAGATATTTTTTTGCAACCATGAATGGAATTACTTTTCAATTTCTTTTTTAAATTGTTCATTATTGGTATATAAGTACGTTACTCTTTTTGTATGTCGATTATGGATTCTGAACCTTACTGAATCTGTTTATCAGTTCCAACATTTTTTTTTGGTGGAATTTTTAGGGTTGTACACATATAATGTCATCTTACCAATAAATAGGGATAATTTGATTTCTTCCTTTTTATTTTGGATGGTCTTGTTTCTTTCCCTTGACTAGTTACTCTGGCTAAGACTTCCAGTACTGTACTAAGAAGGAGTGGAGAATGTGGATATTCTTATATTGCCCCAGATCTTATAGAAACTAATTTTATTTTTTCTCCAGTTTGTATGATATCATCTGTGTGTTTGCCAGTTTTTGAGGTATATTACTAATACCAAATTTGCTGAGTTTATATTATGAAGTCATGTTAAATGTTAAAAAATGAAGTTTTTTTCTGTATCTATGTAGATATTCATATAGGTTTTTTCCCCCTCAATCTGTTGATGTTTTGCATTACATTTATAGATCTGTGTACATTGAGCCATCATTGCTTTCCTTGTATGTAATTACCTGTTTGATTATGGTATATAATCTTTTTGAACTGCTGATGTATTCAGTTTGCGAGTCCTCAAAGCTTCTTGTATTAAAGTCTAATTATTATGGTCTAATAATCATTGCTTTGTGTAATTGAGTAAAATAACTGCACTCAGTGTTGGGTGCATATATGTTTTATAGTTACTGCCTCTTTTAATTTAATCCTTTTAATCTCTGTCTAGTTGTTTTCTTTGTATCTTTTTACATCATTATAATTAAGTATCCTTTATATAAGTATAGTTACTTTTGCTCACTTTTGGTTTACATTTAGGTGGAATATCCTTTTCCAGTCCTTCACTTTTAGTCTATGTGTGTCTTCACTTGTGAAGTTTCTTGTAGGCAGCATTTTTTGAGTCTGTTTTTGTATCTATTCATTTAGTCTGCATCTTTTAATTAGGAAATTTAGTACATTTACAGTCAAGGTTTTATTAATATGCAAGGACTTACTCCTGTTATTTTATTAAATTTCTATTGTTTCTTTTAAATATGACTCATTCTATTCTTGTTCATCTTTGTTGTTTAATAGTTTATTATGTTGATAAAGTTTAATCTTTTCCATTTCTCCTGTGTGTGCCTACTTTACCATATTTTCACACGTCTTTATGGTGGTGGTTATTACTTTTGTTTCTGGATATATTACTGCCTTAAATATCTTTTATATGGCTGGTCTGAAGATACTGAGTTTCTTTAGCTTTTACTTCTCTTTGAAAGTATTTATTTCTGAAGAATAGCTGTGCTGGATACAGTAATCCTGGTTACCAGTTATTTTCTTGCAGAACTTAGAAAATGTCATTACCTATCCTCCTGATTGCTAGGATTCTGTTATAAAATCTCTGTTAGTTTAATGAGGGTCATTTAAATGTGACTGGAAATATTTTTGTGCAGTTTTTAGTATTCTTTCTTTGTATTTTGGCAGTTTGTTTATAATATGTTGGGAAAATCTTTTCTGGTCATACCTGTTTGACCTCCTGTCCCTAGACACCCAAACCTTCCCCAAGATTCAGGAAGTTTTCAGATATTATTTCATTTAATAGAGTGCCTTTCCCTTTGAATACTGTGTAACCTCCCTGTAGCTAGGTATTCCAGTGTCATTGGAGGTAGGGTACAGTGGTACTCTTCTGTTGGCCTCCCCTCTCTCCTGCTGTGAGATTTACTCCTATCAAGGGTTGTACTTGCAGTGCACCTTGTTCCTTTCTGTGTCATCCCATGTCTCTATGTCTCAGGAGGTTTCCATTTCTTCCTTGTTAAGTGCCATGAATCCAGAAATATTAGAAGGCATCCCAGACCACAGTAATTGTTAGTTGTGTAGAGCTGAAAACCCAGGAATAAGGGAAAAAAATACAAATCATAAGCAGAAAGTTTGGTTCTCAAAGGACTTTCTCCTACTTGAAAAGGGAGCTTGTCTTTTTCTACATCTCTAGGAAGGTGAGCATAGAGAATTTCTCTGCTTAAAAATTATGAACAGGAAAGAAAAAAAATGTCACATAAGAAATTAAAATTTTGAAATTACCTTAGAAATAGTCTAAACTTATACTACTTACTAGGTGTCATAATGACCTGGGAAAAAGTGAGATTACATGGGGATAGAGATTAATGTGAAAGAGATGAAAACAAATCTTCCTGAGAAGCACCATTCACAGTCAGGCCCAGGCATCTCACATGCACATTAAAAAAGCTCCTGAAAATCAGTGCACAGATAGCAACAACAAAGGCAGTCATAGGGAAGAAATGTCAAAAAAAAAAAAATTCATAATGAACAAAAAGCAGAAATAAAATTATAGGAATTACGTCCTCTAAAGAATACCAGGTCAGAGGTTAATCCTAAGAGACTTCTATGTAAAAGCTATCACAAAATAAAATTGCCTTAAATATGCAGTTGCATATAAATCTAAGATTATTATACAACACATACATTCATTTTATGTTTATTTATATTTATAGAAAGTTTAAAGATAAATTAAAAAAGAGGATGAGAATGTCTGAAGTATACTTGATTAAATTATTGGAAGGAAAAATATTAAACTGAATAAAAGTTATATTCAAAAGAGATGTCTGAGAATTTTACATAAGTGATTAAAGATTTCCTTTAGATTTAAGAATTTAAGAGAAACTATCACATTAATGACAAAGAAAAATCTTGAAAGTACCCTGTTTACATAAAAAAAATAGCATTAAGACAAAAGGAATAAAGAACAAGAAAACAGCCAGTTTTAAATACTGAAAAAAATATAATTGCAAAAACCTCATGAAAATTTATATTCATAAAACTCATAAAACATATCAATATAATTCATTATACTAATGGTATATTAAATACTATTTCTATATCCATTAATATTAGCAGGAATTAATATCAAATGTGGAATAAAAGTATTCATTTAACCTGATAAAGGATTAATGTAGTATAATGTAGTATAATCTACACTAAATGATTCAGTAACCAAAGATGAAGCATACACTTCAATATATTTCTACTTGTTATATTCTACAATATTCTTAAAATCTTAGTATTGGAGAAATGTAAATAAAATGTTTAAAAGTGAAAGAAATAGACCAACATTTTATTATTTTTAAAGAAAAAAGGACAATTTCAAGGGTATTATAGATAATCGATAAAATCTAATCAGGAATGTCAGCAAGTTTTTTGGTTATAAATGTCATCTACCCACAATGAACATATAAAAATAGAACATCATGGACTGCTGATCTGCAAGAGATTAAGATAGATTTGCCCTACTTTTTTAAGCTAATCAAAAGACACAAAATTATTTTATTACCCTCATTAGCCAGTTCAGGACAGTGTTCCCAGGGAGGGGAGAAACAAAGTGAGACCCACCATCTCCCAAGCCTGAAGAGGGGATGTCAGGCTGCTGCAGTGCAGGGTAAGGATACCCAGGTGCAGCTCAGAGGTCTCATTGAGTTGAACATTTAGAGCTGGAAGTCCAAGAAGCAAAGACTGCTATAGTTTACAGAGAGATTACAGCATTAGAACTTTGGAGAATGAGGAAACTCTCCTTTGATTATTCAACTAATAGAACTAATCATTAGCATATGCATTGGCAAACACTATTAGACACCAGGGAAAGTAATAAAAGAAAAACATATTGAGATCACACAGGACCAGAAATAATATGTGTTCCAATTAGCCCCAAATCACCATAATTCAAAGAACACTGGGAAAAGTATTCAGAAAGGTCCCACTTGAGAAGTGAGAAAAAAACTAACTTTTTTTCTAAAAGCTGTTTTGATTTTACATAAGCTAAAGAATGTTCAATTACAGACAGGATGAAGGAAAATAAGGCTAAGTTTATCCTTCTGCCTAAAAAAATATAAGTTGATAAAACCAAAAATATTTATGAGAACATCCGTAGCAGAATTACTCATAAGAGTCCAAAAGAGATAATGAGCATCTTATGATTTATCTTATGACAAAGTTGCATCTTATGATGCAACACATATGTGTCAATAATAGATGTATATATGATTTGTGATATCATCATAAAATGAAAATGAATCAATTATATAACATGTAACAAAAAGGAGATACATTCAAAAATATTATCAAATAAATAAAAGCCACATGAAAAAAGTAAATATTATCTAATATTATCTATTTAATTTACATAATCTTCAAAAACAGGCCAAAGTTATCCATGGTTGCTGAATACTAGGATACTAGTATAGAATCTTTGCAAATGAAAAATGTATTAGAGATGGGGCATGGCTTAGTGCTGTCAGTATTCTTTTTTGAACTGGGTAGAATTTTGTTAAACCTAAACAGGACAAATATTTATCTATATATCTCTTCTACTTCAATAGTGTTTGTAAACTGTGTGAGGAACAGCAACACAAAGTAAAATGGCAGAAATCTAAGGATACCAGGTCCAGCGTTGTAACAGAGTGGAGGACCACATCTTTAGCATGTGAAAGGTCCTGGGTTTTTTCCCTAGCACTGTCAGGACACCAAATACAAAACCAAAAGAGAAATAAAGAAAGTTAAAAAAAAAAAAAAGTTTAATTAGTTCTTCGGAATGTTTCAAACTGTTAATTTTTTGTGACAATCCCTTCCTAACCTCCACCTATGCAAAAAAAAAAAAAAAAAAAAAAAAAAAAAAAGGGCCAAAATGTCCACTTAATCAGGGACATAGGCCAAGAGAGTATGTGACAAGTTCATACTCCAAATTAACAGGATGAATCCATAATTGTTAACCCTCTACAATATAAGTATCAGGATAGATGATTTTGGAAAATATATGTGTGTGTATGTGTGTGAGTGTGTGTGTGTGTGTGTATGTATATATATAATACATGTATATGTTTCATATATAAAACATATACATATATATATGTGTGTGTGTATATATTGATATAACATGGATATAAATATGATTTCAAAAGGGAAAAGATGAACCTAAAATGATACTTTTATGTGAGCCTTACAGTCTAGATTTTGTCTGTGGTAATTAGGTAGAGTCTCTGGAGCTCTGACACTTCCAAGCTCTGATTCAGGAACAGTAACAACCTCATTCACCCGTTATCATATCTCTGATTAAGATGTTAGAATTAATTTTAATATTAAGTTAATTAATATATGGCCAGTTCTTAAAGTAATGGCTGGCACATCAGTGTCTGGAGTGTTTCTGATGTCTTCCACATTGCTCTTTGCTATTACAATTCTGCTGAGCTTATAAAATGTCCTCTCCCTTTGGGGTTATTTTATATTCCAATTGTTCAAGAAAAAGAGCTTCTTTGAACACTTCTAATAAGAATTATTCTTATTGTACTCTTAAGTGAAACATTTGCAATATATAGAAAAAATGTAGACAATCATGTGCCTTCTCTTTACATATGTAGGTGGAAAAATTTAAAACACTGTATTTAGTTTTCATTTTCATAAAATTTTTCGCAACATCTCCTCCCACAAAAGATAACCTTCTGAAATTTCTCATTCTCATAAAATTAAAAAAAAATTTTGCTGCATAGATGCATGCACTATAACAAATATTATTTACATATATTCTAATTTTATATAAATTATGCACCTACCAATCACTTAGTCTTCATCAGTTCCAATCATCTAACATTCAACATAAATATGGAGCTATGTGCTATTCCATCAAATATAAAAATGTACAATAAATGTCCCTGTATATTTCACAATAACAAGAGTTATATTGATCTGGAACAAGATAGTAAAGGGGAAATATTTTTGTTGCCATTAAAGTTTAAGCTGCTGTTTAATTCTCTCTACTGATTGGTATCAAGGAGAAAATATTTGTAAAACAAATTTTTTAAAAATTCCATATTGGGGGATCCAACATGGCGGCTGGCAAGGAAGCAGAGATTCCAATGTCTCCACTTTAACGGGATAAGAAAGACCCATTGGAACAGATGCAGCCTACCTACAGAGGAACTTCTAGCAAAATTCCCTTAGGAGGAGAGCTGCCATGAACTGGTAGGTTTATTCGAAGTGACAGTTTGTCCCAGAGAAGTGGATTTTGGCCGGCCACGCGGGCACAGAGGTCTAGTCCCAGAGCCATCAGCCGCTCCTACTAGCGGCTCTCCCGGGAGGCCGCCCCATCCGCCAGGTTCTTAACCACGCGGCCACAGCTACCCGGCTCTACAGGAAGCCCCGCGGCGGGTACAGAAGTCAAGTACTGCAGCCAACAGCCGCTTTCGCAAGGGGCAGGCACCCGGAGCTGCTTGGCCCGCCCCACCGGAACCGGCAGTCGGCCTCCGCCATCCGGGCTCCCACGGGAGGCCCAGGTCTCGCTCTGTGAGCGGCCGCCACACCCGCCCTAACCACGCGGCCACAGCTACCCGACTCTACAGGCGGCCCCGCGGCAGGTGCAGAAGTCCAGTTCTTCAGCCAGCAGCCGCTTTTGCAAGCGGCCGGCACCCGGAGCGGCTTGGCCCGCCCAGTCCGAACCAGCAGATGGCCCCGCCAACCCGGCTCTCACGGGAGGTCCTGCTCTCACTCTGTGAACAGCCACACCACCCGCCCGGATCTTAGCCACGCAGACGCAGCTGCCCCGCTCTTCAGGCGGCCCCCGGCGGCCCTACTCAGCTAGAAGGGTCCCTGCACTCGCAGGGTGGGCAGACCTGCGAACGACCGGCAGAGCAGGCCTAGCGGCCTGCCTGCGCAGTAGACAGATCACCCCAATTCGAGGAGGAGCACAGCCACTACCCGCCCTGCAAGGGAGATTTTTCAATTATACAAGAGCAATATAAATAATTAGGGGAAAATTTCAAAAACACAACAGTTTCACCAAGTAGAAAGAAACATGAACAGTATGAAAAGACAAGGAAAGAAAGGACCACAAGCAATGCAGGTCAACTCAACTTTAGAAGAGGTAATAGCTGCAACAGAGGGAATGTCAGAGAGAGAGTTCAGGATATACATGCTACAGATGATCTGGTGTCTCAAGGAAGACACGCGACAGCAATATCAGACAATGAAAGATCACATTGACAAGGAACTACATAAACAAATCCAGGAAGTAAAAGATCAATTTCACAGGGAGATAGAGGTAATAAAAAACAAACAAATAGAAATCCTGGAAATGCAGGAAGCAATAAACCAACTTAAAAACTCAATTGAGAATACTACCAACAGAGTAGATCACTTAGCAGATAGAACATCAGACAATGAAGACAAAGTATTTCAACTTGAAAAGAACGTAGACAGCTCAGCAAGAATGCTAAGAAACCATGAGCAGGACATCCAGGAATTAAGGGATAACATCAAAAGACCAAACTTAAGAGTCATTGGGATACAGGAAGGCACAGAGCTCCAAACTAAAGGAATAAACAATCTATTCAGTGAAATAATACGAGAAAACTTCCCAGACTTGAAGAATGAGACAGAACCCCAAATCCTAAAAGCCTACAGGACGCCGAATGTGCAAAATCATAAGAGATCCACACCTAGACACATTATAATGAAGATGTCCAACATAAATTATAAGGAGAAAATTTTAAAAGCTACAAGAGAAAGTAAGCAGATTACATTTAGGGGTAAACCAATCAGGATAACAGCTGATCTCTCAACATAGACTCTGAAAGCTAGAAGATCCTGGGATAACATATTTCAAACACTGAAAGAAAATGGGTTCCAACTAAGAATCATGTATCCGGCGAAATTAAGCTTCAGGATGGAAGATGAAATTAAAACCTTCCACGATAAACAAAAGTTAAAAGAATTCACAGCTAGAAAACCATCTCTTCAAAAAATCCTTGGCAAAATATTACAGGAAGAGGAAATGGAAAATAACATGGAAAACCAACAGTGGGAAGTAGGACAGTAAACGGGGGAAAGTAATCAAAGAGGAAAACAAATCAGGTTTAATAACATTAATAAACAAATATGGCTGGAAGAACAAACCATATCTCAATAATAACCCTAAATGTTAATGGCTTAAACTCACCAATTAAGAGACACAGGCTAGTAGAATGGATCACAAAACAAGACCCAACAATATGCTGCCTTCAGGAGATGCATTTGATAGGAAAAGACATATATAGACTGAAGGTGAAAGGTTGGGAAAAATCATATCACTCATATGGATTTCGGAAACAAGCAGGAGTGTCCATACTCATATCAAATAAAATAGATTTCAAGCCAAAGTTAATCAAAAGGGATAAAGAAGGACACGTCATACTGCTCAAGGGAACCATACACCAACAAGACATAACAATCATAAATATATATGCCCCAAATAATGGTGCAGCTATGTTCATCAAGCAAACTCTTCTCAAGTTCAAGAGTCTAATAGACCACCATAAAATAATCATGGGAGACTTCAACACACCTCTCTCACCACTGGACAGAACTTCCAAACAAAAGTTAAATAAGGAAACTATAGAACTCAACAACACAATCAACAACCTAGACTTAATTGACATATATAGACTATTCCACCCAACATCAAGTAGTTACACTTTTTTCTCAGCAGCACATGGAACCTTCTCAAAAATAGACCATATATTATGTCACAGGGCAACTCTTAGACAATATAAAGGAGTAGAGGTAATACCATGCATCTTATCTGATCATAATGGAATGAAACTGAAAATCAATGATAAAAGAAGGAAGGAAAAATCAAGCATCACTTGGAGAATGAACAATAGGTTACTGAGAGATCAATGGGTTTTAGAAGACATCAAGGAGGAAATTAAAAACTTCTTAGAGTTAAATGAAAACACAGACTCAACATATCGGAATCTATGGGACACATTGAAAGCAGTTCTAAGAGGAAAATTCATTGCTTGGAGTTCATTCCTTAAAAAAAGAAAAAACCAACAAATAAATGATCTCATACTTCATCTCAAAATCCTAGAAAAAGAAGAGCAAAACAACAGCAAAAGAAGTAGAAGGCAAGAAATAATTAAAATCAGAGCTGAAATTAATGAAATCGAAACAAAAGAAACAATTGAAAAAATTGAAAAAACTAAAAGTTGGTTCTTTGAAAAAATTAATAAAATCGACAGACCCTTAGCCATGCTAATGAAGAGAAGAAGAGAGAGAACCCAAATTACTAGCATACGGGATGAAAAAGGTAATATCACAACAGACACTTCAGATATACAGAAGATAATCAGAAATTATTTTGAATCCTTATACTCCAATAAAATAGAAGATAGTGAAGGCATAGATAAATTTCTTAAGTCTTATGATCTGCCCAGATTGAGTCAGGAGGATATAGACAACCTAAACAGACCAATAACAATAGAGGAAATAGAAGAAACCATCAAAAGACTACCAAATAAGAAAAGCCCAGGATCGGATGGGTATACAGCAGAGTTTTACAAAACCTTTAAAGAAGAACTAACACCAATACTTTTCAAGCTATTTCAGGAAATAGAAAAAGAGGGAGAACTTCCAAATTCATTCTATGAGGCCAATATCACCCTGATCCCTAAACCAGACAAAGACACTTCAAAGAAAGAAAACTACAGACCAATATCTCTAATGAACCTAGACGCAAAAATCTTCAATAAAATCCTGGCGAATCGGATTCAAAATCATATCAAAAAAATCATACACCATGATCAAGTAGGATTCATCCCTGGGATGCAAGGCTGCTTCAATATACGGAAATCAATAAATGTTATTCACCATATCAATAGACTTAAAAATAAGAACCATATGATCATCTCCATGGATGCAGAAAAAGCATTCGACAAAGTACAGCATCTCTTTATGTTCAAAACTCTAGAAAAATTAGGGATAACAGGATCATACCTCAACATTGTAAAATCAATCTATGATAAGCCACAGGCCAGCATCATGCTGAATGGAGAAAAATTGAAGGCATTCCCTCTAAGATCTGGTACAAGACAGGGATGCCCTCTCTCACCACTTCTGTTCAACATATTCCTCGAAACACTGGCCAGAGCAATTAGACAGACGAAAGAAATTAAAGGCATAAAAATAGGAAAAGAAGAACTTAAATTATCACTATTTGCAGATGACATGATTCTATACCTAGCAGACCCAAAAGGGCCTACAAAGAAACTATTAGAGCTAATAAATGAATTCAGCAAAGTGGCAGGATATAAGATCAACACGCATAAATCAAAGGCATTCCTGTATATCAGCGACAAGTCCTCTGAAATGGAAATGAGGACAACCACTCCATTCACAATATCCCCCCCAAAAATAAAATACTTGGGAATCAACCTAACAAAAGAGGTGAAAGACTTATACAATGAAAACTACAGAACCCTAAAGAAAGATATAGAAGAAGACCTTAGAAGATGGAAAAATATACCATGTTCATGGATAGGCGGTACTAACATCATCAAAATGGCGATATTACCAAAAGTTCTCTATAAGTTCAATGCAATTCCAATCAAAATCCCAACAGCATTTCTTGTAGAAATAGATAAAACAATCATGAAATTCATATGGAATAATAAAAGACCCAGAATAGCAAAAACAATGCTAAGCAGGAAGTGTGAATCAGGCGGGATAGCGATACCAGACTTCAAACTATACTACAGAGCAATAGTAACAAAAACAGCATGGTACTGGTACCAAAACAGGCTGGTGGACCAATGGTACAGAATAGAGGACACAGTAACCAATCCACAAAACTACAACTATCTTATATTTGATAAAGGGGCTAAAAGCATGCAATGGAGGAAGGATAGCATCTTCAACAAATGGTGCTGGCAAGACTGGAAATCCATTTGCATCAAAATGAATCTGAATCCCTATCTCTCACCTTGCATAAAAGTTAACTCAAAATGGATCAAGGAGCTTGATATCAAATCAGAGACTCTGAGTCTGATAGAAGAAAAAGTTGGCTAGGATCTACATACCGTGGGGTCGGGCTCCAAATTCCTCAATAGGACACCCATAGTGCAAGAGTTTACAACTAGAATTAACAAATGGGACTTACTCAAACTAAAAAGTTTTTTCTCAGCAAAAGAAACAATAAGAGAGGTAAATAGGGAGCCTACATCCTGGGAACAAATCTTTACTCCTCACACTTCAGATAGAGCCCTAATATCCAGAGTATACAAAGAACTGAAAAAATTAGACAAAAAGACAACAAATAACCCAATCAACAAATGGGCCAAGGACCTGAACAGACACTTCTCAGAGGAGGACATACAATCAATCAACAAGTACATGAAAAAATGCTCACCATCTCTAGCAGTCAGAGAAATGCAAATCAAAACTACCCTAAGATACCATCTCACTCCAGTAAGATTGGCAGCCATTAGGAAGTCCAATAACAACAAGTGCTGGAGAGGATGTGGGGAAAAGGGTACACTTGTTCATTGCTGTTGGGACTGCAAATTGGTGCAGCCAATGTGGAAAGCAGTATGGAGATTTTTTGGAAAGCTGGGAATGGAACCACCATTTGACCCAGCTATTCCCCTTCTCGGTCTATTCCCCAAAGACCTAATAAGAGCATGCTACAGGGACACTGCTACATGGATGTTCATAGCCGCACAATTCACGATAGCAAGATTGTGGAACCAACCTAGATGCCCTTCAATAGATGTATGGATAAAAAAATGTGGCATTTATACACAATGGAGTATTACTCTGCATTAAGAAATGACAAAATCATAGAATTTGGAGGGAAATGGATGGCATTAGAGCAGATTATGCTAAGTGAAGCTAGCCAATCCTTAAAAAACAAATGCCAAATGACTTCTTTGATATAAGGGGAGTAACTAAGGACAGAGCAGGGACGAAGAGCAGGAGAAGAAGATTATCATTAATAGGGATGAGAGGGGGGAGGGAAAGGGAGAGAGAAGGGAAATTGCATGGAAAGGGAAGGTGATCCTCAGGGTTATACCAAATTACATACAAGAGGAAGTGAGGGGTAAGGGAAGAATAATACAAGTGGAAGAAATGTTTTACACTAGAGGGGGTTGAGAGAGAAGAGAGGAGGGGAGGGGAGGGGAGGGGAGGGGAGAGGGGATAGTAGAGGTTAGGATAGACAGCAGAATTCATCAGACACTAGAATGGCAATATGTAAATCAATGGAAATGTAATTGATGTAACTGATGTGATTCAGCAATCTGTATACAGGGTAAAAATGGGAGTTCATAACCCTTTTGAATCAAACTGTGAAATATGATATATCAAGTTAGATGTAATGTTTTGAACGACCAACAATAAAAAAAAATTCCATATTATGTGAAGTACTTTGTGCTATTATCACAATATATACACTTGTACTACACCTGATTGCATTTATTGTATTCCACTCTCATCTGGCTTTTGCAGAAGCCACATAGATGAATTGAATGAGGATATGGGGAGGTCCTCCATCATGCATATTTCTAAATTTCCATGGTGTATTCAACTTTGTCATTTCTTCAGCTATGCTTCTGTTTACTGTCTTGGTGGTAGCTAGGCTACACAGAATTCTATTTTCTCTTACGCACAATAGCTCCTACTCTACAGACCATGGGTTAGAGTAAATCTACTGCAAAGAATATTTGTCCTGGTTACACATTTGAGCATAGAGACAACCATAGGGTAGATTAAGAGGTCCAATGGATTCATTGTGAGAAAGATTCAGGACAAACTTAGAAAAATCACTAATCGACTGGCCTCTATTGTTTCCCAACTTATCAAAAGAATGACAATGGAGTTCATACTTTCTGATATAAAATTTAGCTCCAATACCATAGTTAATAATTGGGTATTCAGAAGTATTTTCCTGTATTCAGTACATAGTTGACAAATGGTCATAATTCCCTTTGGAAAAAAGATTAGAGAAATGGGAACTGCAAAAATTTGTGATGGTGTTGCTGGATTGGTTCTTACAAAAGAGGATCAAAACTCCCCTTTGAGCAATTAACCTCATTTTCTATTATTGCAGAAGACTGAGTTATATCTGGAAATTACACAAGTAACCAACACTTTCTGTTGTAGCAGCTGAGCTCTTCATGTTTTATATGATCCCTCTTAAATTCTAATTAGTGTGCATATTAGGCAAGGCCCAGTTAGTTGACCACATACCTTGGAACTGGAAACACACACACACACACACGCACACATACACACATACACACAGTGTAAAATTCTAATATGCTCATCCACTTCATCTTTTTACTTCTCTTTGCAGTATTATATCAAAGGAAAATTCTGGCTTCATTATTTTACTTACAGCAATCGACTTTGTATCCACATCTTAAAGGAACCATCTCAGCAAATGATCTCAATTAGTTCCAAGTGTTTTTCCTGAAGCATCAAATGACAGCAATGGTATGAGCACCCCATGCCAATGTTTTTTGCTTCATTTTTTTACCTTACCTATTATTTTCCAACTTTACTAATATAATACCCTCCTGCTCAGTTTCCTTGTGCAATGCCACATACTTTGCTGTACATATTAACCAAGTCCGAAAACTCTTTCCATGTAGGATTTTAGGGGACATTTGTCTTCCATACTCAAGCCTGCTGAGTCTTGACTGGTAATTGGCTACCATGCAACAATAGAGAACAAGATACCCATTTTAGGTGAGTTCACTCTCAAAGTAAGGGGAAGTCATTCTTTCTTGACAAAATTAAAGTGATAATTTCTGATATCCAAGAAAGTCCATGAAAATATGAAGGTTTCAGACTTTCAGTATCATTTACCCAAATATCTGCATACAATTTATTTCTAACCACAGCTCCAACTTTGACACTGAAGACCATTTACCAATTTTGCAGTCAGACCACATTTAAAAGCTCACTCTGATTTCAAACAGATAGAAAGAATGAGTTTCTTTGTAGCTGTCCTACATGCTTTTGGATTTTTTAAACATGCCTTGGGTGGTTAATTAATTTAGATCTCTAAAATTGTAACACTGTAAGTACAGTTATCCCTTCATGATGCATATATTATCATTGCATCATTGTAAAAAATGAGGTAGTTGTTAATCTCCCACCCCTTTGCCTTACACTTTCACTGAATTCCAATTAACCACAGATTAAAACTGGAATAATTACAAATCTACTACATGTGATGTGCATTACCATTTCACTTACTATAAAAAAGGACTCTTGATTGTTTTCAGACAGATTTGCAACCCAAATCTAGAATCCCTTCTTGAGGATCTGATTTGTGACCACTCCTATATTGGCTGGGTTACTAAGAAACAGCTGAAATCATGAGCTAATTATTATTTGAGAGATACAGTCCCAGTGAATGACCATGAGGAAAGGAGGATTTTTGAAAGAGACGAATGAGGATTGATAAAACTGATACTGATATATTTTTTAGGCCAGTCAGTCTTTCAGGATGAGCTGTGAAATGATATAGCCAGTCTCTTGGTGGAGCAATCCATGAAGCCTATGAAAGTCTTCAGACAGGTTCAAAGGAAAAACTGCACATCAGCTCAGTTCCTAGAAAATGTGTGGGTCATGGAATACATCTTCTGCTCCCTCTCCTCCTCTGTCTTCCTCTGTCTTCTGTTGTTTACAGTTCACTTTAAGAATAAATAACTCTCCTAAAATTTAGAGTTATCCTGTCCCACTCCTTCAGCAATTGCTGAAGAAGCAAGATATTTCATGTCCTAGGATGTGTGCATTTCACTAGATGCTGAAAGTGGAGCGAAGCCACACAAAAAAGTCTCCGCATTCAGGAGAGAATCTAGTGAAGGAATCAAAGGTTGTTAGCTCTTCAATAGGGCTGGACACATGATCTTCAGGCTCAGTGCAAAATGAAATCATGGGGAACACTGTTTTAAAAAGTAGTGTTGACAATGATAAAGTATAAAGATTTTTCTTTCCTTCCACATAGTCTCCTCCTTGACTTGTCATGACTGTGTTGTTTTGTTTTTAGTTGTTAGTTAGTGTTATAAAATAAAGAAATGGGAAACTTTAAAATTAGTAGCAGACATTTTGACAGTAATCTTTGTATTTTTGAATGAAAATATAGCACATGCATATGCATATAGCTATTCAGAAGAAATCATCCAAGTGTCACCATCTGTATTTCATAACTTGTGTGTGTATATATATATATATATATATATATATATATATATTCCTTTATCATCAGAATGGCTAAATAATACATAAAGATAGCTCAAATGTTTTGTTTAATTTCATTTCTTGACACAAGGCCTGTACTGTTGATACTTTTTATTTTTAGTTTGTTAATGAATAACAAAGACCAAAGGGAAAAAATGTTTTTGTCTTTTTTTAATGTTTTTTTGTACATACCTACATAGTTCTGTGAATTAATATTTAAGTCCTGTTGAACTTCTCATTAATATTTTTAATCAATTTACTCTAATGCTTTCATCCATTTGGTTATTGTTGGAAATTTAAATTGTTTCCAATTTTTGACTATCATGAATAAGCTACTCTAAAGATTCATGTACAACTCTTTTTTGGAAAATATAAAGAATATTCATTGCATGGCATGTCCTTTCTTTGGGGAAACTACCTAGAAGTGGAATTATTTGTTTATATAGTAAAGATAGGCTTAGCTGAAGAAACTTCCAAATCATTCATCAAAATGAATTACTTTATATCACCAAGAGTAACATTTTAGGAGTTGCATTTGTCCCCTATCTTCATCAAAACTGATAGTCAGCCTTTTAAACATCACCTCTTCTAGTGAATATGTACTGGTAGATCAATACTAATTAATTTAATCTGACGGTCAGTGGCAGTGAACATTTTTTCATGTGCATATTGGTCATTTTTACACCTTGTTTTTCTGAAATATCCTAGCAAAATTTTGATCTTCTCCTTTTTTAACTGTATGATAGGTCTTATTATTATTTAATTGCAAGTCTATGAATTCTGGAAGTAAATTCTTGGTCAGATGTCATGGATTGCAAATACTTTCTCCTAGTCTGTATCTGGGCTTTTCATTTTCTTAATGGTGCCTGGGAAAGAACAGATATTTTTTTAATTTTGATGAAGTCCAATTTACTACTCTAATTTTAGAGCTAGGACATTTTGTGTAATTTCTAAAACAAACAAACAAACAAACAACAACAACAAAAAAAAACTTTACCAACCCCAAGCTTTTAATTGGTTTTTAATCTCCCATCCAGATCAAAAGAGGAAGCATGGCTAAGATTCACAGTGGTCTCAATTCCACACTGGCAGTAAGGGTGCTGCCCCTTGGGATGTGCAGCACCTTGCCTCATGGTCAGCAGTGCCTCAGCATCTAGGATAAAGGGAAAAAATTCAGCTTTTACTGTCATATTAATAAATGCTATAACTGATAAAAAT
Organism: Urocitellus parryii; assembly: GCF_045843805.1. Taxonomy (NCBI): domain Eukaryota; kingdom Metazoa; phylum Chordata; class Mammalia; order Rodentia; family Sciuridae; genus Urocitellus; species Urocitellus parryii. The sequence continues at coordinate 104,716,762 of NC_135533.1, forward strand.
AAAGGAAAGTATTTTAAATTTGAATAATTACTGCTTTCAATAAAAATAAAATTAAATGGACAATTTGATTCTGCCATTACCTAACTTGTATTGTTTCCGCTAAAAGTTTCACTCCCTGTTTTCATTCTTGCAATTTCTTCTTTCTGACTTATGTTCATGTAGAGTCTCCATAATATAGAGAACGAATTTACTGGCATTGAAGCTGGAACATCTCAGATTCTGAACAAATACCTACTGTTTCAGGTGCTATTATATGCTCCTATAATCATTTCTCCCTTTCTCATCGAGATTGCAAGACTGTCTGTGACAGGACAATATCTTATGATATTTTTCTTAAAATTCCATTATCTATTTCAGTTTATATTCTATGGTAAGAGCTTACATTATGTTTTTGATGGTTTTTGTAACATATGTAACTGCCATTTATGAAAGTGTGGTGCGATACTTTTCAATGTCTTCAAATAATGGAAATTTAGGAGGAAATAAAACAAAATTTTCCATTCTCTCTGCCTCCCACTTCTTCCTACTAAAACATTCACTTCTCCTCACACATAAGCACACAGAAGTATGCATACAGTGGGATGGATATCACAAACAGTGATGGTCATCTAAACAATGTTTAGACAGATTCTGATTTGTAAATAAATTTGAATTAAACACAATAGTCAATATTGATATATTTATTATTCATTTAGAAAGCAACTGTACTTATATTGAAAACTATTCTTCAGCAAAGTATCTTAGAAGTTTCCCACTGTAATATCAGACTGTTTATTAGACCTTTATTTCACTTTCACTGGTCACTAATTTTGAAATACAAGGTCATTTCCCCAAAAAAGAGCACTAAAACCTGTGGAAGTAACCAGAGTTGTATATCTGACCTTATTGCTCACTTTCCCTCTTCCCCCTTATAAACAATAGGGATAAGGAAACAACTACCTAAAACCCACACAAAGAAGACACATTATTTGACAATCTGTTAAGAATACCTAGCTGTGGCATACTCCATCCTAGCAGGAGTAATCTCCATTATTAGAACATGTACACAGTTAATGGTACAAGAGACACAATCAATTGCATACTTTAGATTGTACAGTGTCTAAATAATTCAGAATGTCAGAGATCTGAGCACTGGGATTAGGAGAATACTTATTATTCATGGAACATGATAAAATTCAGTATCAATATTTATAATCTGAGTTTTCATCCATTACAATCTATACATTGAATTCTTTTTTATTATTATTATTTTTTATTTGTTATATATGACAATACAATGATCTTGACATTTCATACATTTGAATCAACTGGGGTATCATTTCTCATTTTTCTGATTGTACAGGTTGCAGAAATTTGGAAAGCAGTATGGAGATTCCTTGGAAAGCTGGAAATGGAACCACCATTTGACCCAGCTATTCCTCTTCTTGGACTATACACAAAGGGCCTAAAAATGGCATAATACAGGGACACAGCCACATCAATGTTTATAGCAGCACAATTCACAATATCTAGACTGTGGAACCAACCTAGATGCCCTTCAATAGATGAATGGATTAAAAAATGTGGCATTTATATACAATGGAATAATACTCAGCACTAAAAAAATAACAAGATCATGGCATTTGCCGGGAAATGGATGGCATTAGAGCAGATTATGCTAAGTGAAATTAGCCAGTCCCTAAAAACCAAATGCTGAATGTCTTCTCTGATATAAGGAGGGTGATTCAAAATGGGATAGAGAGGAAGTGCATGAGAAGAAGATTACCACTAAATAGGGAAGAGAGGTAGGAGGGAAAAGGAGGGAGAAGGGGAATTACACAGAAAATGGAAGGAAACCCTCATCGGAATACAAAATATATTGAATTCTTGAATTTAATCTTAAACAGTTCTACAGAATGAATGTTACAAATGAGAATTTTATCTTTACTAACCTTCATGTTGGGGTACCCATTCCATGTTTTTCACAGGACCCTAAATACATACATTAAGTTCATTATAGAGCAAATGAATACCCCAAGAAACTGAAGAAGCTGTGATGTTGAAGACCTATGACATAATGGGTAATACTGAGATAGATCTAGAACATAACTCTTACCCTTTGGGGGCTACCTGCTTCCTGATCAGGATGCTTCTCCACTATCTTGAGCCTCTGTTAAATTTTCTTCACATTGAAAATAATACATCAAATGAGATGGACAATTGAACAGTATACATGGTCTTATCATTTTATTCTTATCATCTTTAATTCTTTACCCACGTGAATTACTTCCTGCCATAAAATGGGTAGTTTAGAGTTCACTTTTGCTGAACCTTATTTATTGGTTGAACAAATATTTGCTCTGCCTCAGAGACATACATGGCTTGTATAACTTGAATATAGTTGGTATGAGAGGCTATTTCTATTATTGAACAGCAATTTTCCCATAATTATTATAAAAGCACTATTTAAATGACAATGAGATATTTTTGATATTTAATATAGATGATAATTGGTTTTATTCTGCAAGGACATATCATTCTTGCTACATTTGATTCATTCTATCTATGACCTAGTAAGTTCTGAATACTTCATTGATAAATAATAGCATGTTAAACTTTTTGAAAAACTAGTGGTTTAATTGAATTTACAACATAGAATATACATTTATGTTTTCTCTTAAACATGGGGAAAAGGCTTCTTTTCTATAAATTATCTGGTAGAAACATTGTGTGATAATGCCAGGTTTTGTTTTTGTTTTCCTGTGAGTTTTATTTTCTACAATGAGAGAAGTGATCCCATGTTTTTAGAAAGCCTACTATATGTTGCTATGCATGGGATTTCATTTAATCCATCAGGTAAACAATTTTATAAATTGGTTTATAGATTGAGAAACTGATATGAAGAGATTTTTAAAATTCTATTTTTTAAAAAAATACAGAGTTCATAAGGAGTCTTTAGGACAACTTTATTTCACCTGCTGCTTCTACTAGTAACTGTGAACAAGCCAATGCTTTTATTTTCTGCACAAGTTCAGATAATGTAGTATTTATATAGCCAAAGTTTAAAAAGCCCAAAACCATGCTATAAAAACAACTGTTTTATGATGTAGGAAACAGAATTTTTCAGATTTGGAATGATATATTCTCTATAGGATAAAAAAGAGGTTGTTGGTTCTAAAGTTAATTTTAATATAATTTTATGTTTCAATTTCAAGATCAAGTTATAAATCTATTAAATTTTTTTTCAATAGCCTTTTTGTTCCTCTCACAATTGGCCTTTCAATTTGCTCACAGCACAATTCTTAATAGCCAACATAAATAACAAACAATATGCAGAAGATGATGAAATGGATCTAGGCAGCAACTCTGGACACCCAGCAGTAAAACAACAGCTGACCTGAGAAGTGGGTGACAAAACAAAACACATTAAAACTCAATATTGAACAGCTTGAGACCTGGAGGGACTTGGAATTTGGTAAGCAGAGCAAAAAATTAAGGATAGAATCCCTTGACCCCAAGCCAGGACAAGGATGGAATCAGGTGGGAGAGGGTAATAGAAGAAGAGGGAGAAGAAAAGCCCATAAGCTTACATCCTTAACTGCATCTGGGAAGAAAACCAGGCCAAGTTAAAACAGAACAGGAACACCATAGACAAAGCTCTGCTGGGGAGGGCAGCCATTTTGTAGAGTCACAGCTAGCCAGGCTCCCTGGAAGAAATTCAATCAATAGATCCTCTTCCCACCTACACATAGCAACAAATCAAACCAGAGGGAACGCTTCTGAAATGGGTTGTCTCAGTAATCCATCTAGAGGGAGCCTGTAGATGGATAACTGGTACTGAATGATATGGGAACTCCTCCTCCTGGCCTTGAACAAGGGAAGTGGGTGGAGTCAACCTGAGAGCAAATCACTCCTGGGGAGTGCTAACAGTTTCTGCAAGAACTCAGATGAACAACATACTCCTGTGGGAGTGACACCTAAAACCCCAGTAGGCTGAACCAGACAGCTTGGAGCCCTCTGTGCCACAGACCACCCACCCAGAGCCCCCATTCACAGGCCCCTGGGTTTCAGACAATCACCATGTGCTTAAATAAGTCCACTACAATGAAGACCCAAGAGTGGGGAGCAGGTGCTCAGTGACTCACAACTGCCAGCTGTAATAGCTCAGATGAAAGTGTGTACCCTCTGCTATACCCAGGATCAACACCATTTTTTGGAAAAGATACTAAACTTTATTAACTGCAATTACTCCAGAGCAAAGGCATATACTAATGAGCTTTATGGTAAAAAATGCTTTGTAGTTCCTCTAATCTAAGTATAAAATTTTAGTAATGTTCTTGAATAGACTGAAATATGTATTAAAGGTAGTAAAATTTCTATTACACTCTAGTGGGGCTAAAGGGAGAGAAAAGAGGGAAAAATACAGTCTAAAGAAAAAAAAGAAAGAAAAAATAGGGGCATGCACAGGATAAAAAACACAAGTCACATTTAAAAGTAAGGCAATTAGACTTTCTCTGATTTCTTAGCCCCCAGAACCTAAAAGCCAGAAGGACTTGGAATAATATATAAAATTCCTGAATAACAGGTGCCAATCAAGATTACTATATCCAGAGAAACTATTTTTAACAATTGAAGATGAAATAAATACTTTTTCTGATAAGCAGAAACTAAAGGAATTCATAACCACTAAACCAGCACTATAAAAAATACTCAATAAAATATTTCACAGACAGGAAATAAAAAGTAAATATTGGAGTCAGAATATAGATGAATCTCAGTAGAATAATAATAAATTTAAGGAGAATCAAGTTTGAGTTAAGCATTAAAAATGAATTAAAATGGCAAGATATAAAAATCATCTCTATAATAACACTGAATATAAATAATCTGAATATAAATATAAACTTCCAATAAAAACACATTGGTTGGCAGAATGGACTAAAAACCAAGGCACAACCACATGTGTTTACAAGAAACTCATCTTACAGGCAAAGACATCCACAGGTTGCAGGTGAAATGATGGAAAAAAAAATGTATATCATTTGCACAAAAGCAGCAGAGATAGCTACTCTCATATCAGACAAAGTAGACTTTAAGCCAAAATAAATCAGAAGAGGTGAAGAATCAAATACACCACAGTACAATAATACTGGGTAATTTCAACACATCTCTTTCAAAGAAAAAAAAGTGCTGTTAATCAAATATAGCTAAAAGATGTCTGTAGAATATTTTGTTCATCAAAAGTAAATTTACTTTCTTCTCAGGGCACATGGAACCTTCTCTAAAATAGACTATAGTTTAGGACACAAAGAAAAGTCTTTTCAAATACAAAAGACACTTTACCATATTGTCCTATTCGTGGCTGTGCTTTATCACAGCAAAAGCATACAGAGCAAAACCAGCAAAAGGAAAGTCTGAAAAAAAAAATACAAGCATACTTCAAAAAAAAATCCACTCTCTTACTACTCAGTCAAAATAGTATTGGAAAATCTATCCAGATCAATCAGAAATGATAGTAAAATTAAAAGGATATAAATAGGAAATGAAGTCAAATCTCTGTTTGCTGATGATATGACGTAAAACATTGTAGTTGAATTCTAGAACTGATAAACAAAATTTTAAAAATAGCAAGATATAGGATAAGCATACAAAAATCAATAGCTTTCCTAAACTCCAACAGTGACTTTGTGACTTCGCTGAAAAAGAAATTAGGAAAACTATACCATTCACAATAACCTTAAAAGAAGTACCTTGGAATAAGTCTAACACAGAATGTGAGAGAATACTCTAAGAAAAACTATTCAACATTGAAGAAAGAAATTGAAGAAAACCTTAGAAAATGGAAAGAGCTCCCATGTTCTTGGATGGACAGAATTAATATTGTTAAAATGGCCATTTTCCCAAAAGTGTTATGCAGATTCAATGCAATCCCTATCAAAATACTAATGACATTCTTTACTGAACTAGAAAAAAAAAAGTCCTGAAATTAATTTGGAAGAATAAAAGAGCCCCAAATAGCCAAAGCAATTCATAGCAAAAAGAGCAAATCACAATCATGAATAGAGAATTTATGGAATGGGTGAAAATATTTGCCAGCTACTCCTCCAACAGGGAGGGTAGAATCCAGTATGTAAAGAACTCAAAAAAACTTAACACTAAAAAAATCAAATAATCTAATCAATAAATGAACAAAAAGGACTTCACAGATATTTCTCAAAAGTAGAAATACTAATGCCCCAAAATATATCACCAAAATTCCTAGCATAATGGAAAGTGAAAATTAAAACTAGATTGTTATTTCTTCTTACTTCAGTTAGCACAGCAATTACCAAGAATACACATAATAGAAAATGCTGGTAAGAATATTCGAGGAAAGGCACACTCATACATTGTTGTTGAGACTGCAAATTAGTACACCCACTTTGGAAAGCATTATGATATTCCACAAAAGACTAGGAATGGAGTCACCATATGACCCCGTTGTCTCACTCTTTGGTATTTGTCCAAAAAAAACCTAATTCCTGCATACTCTGATGATTCAGACACATTAATGTTTATAGCAGTGCAATTCACAATACCCAAATTATGGAACCAACCTAAGAACTTTTCAAAAGATGAATGAATAAAGATAATGTGTGTGTGTGTGTGTGTGTGTGTGTGTGTGTGCGTGCGCGCGCATACATACATACACAGTGAAATATTACTTGGTCATAAATAAAAATGAAATTATGACATTTGTCAGCAAATAGATGGAACTGGAATACATCATACTGAGTGAAACAAGTCAGACTCAGAAAGTCAAGAGTTGAATGATTTTTCTCAAGTAGAAGGCAGAATGAAATAAAGGGAAATGGGGAGGGTGCCATTTAAAATAGAAGAGAGAACAATGGAGTTTAAAAAGGTGATTGAGTGATAGGGAGGAGGGATGAGAACAGGAGGACTGAAGAATGAGATTGACTAAATTATGCATACATGGGAATATGTCCCAGTTAATTCCACATGTATGTTTACCTATTAAAGTACCAATTTAAAAATGATAAACAAATTGAAGGAGGACTGATAGTGTAGAGGAAAGGAAACGGGCAGGGAAAAAGAGAAGGAAAGAAGTACTGGGAGCTGAAATGGAGCATATTATATCCCATGTGTGTGTGAAATATAGCTACAATGAATTAAATCACACATTTAAAAATGTTAAAAAAATTAATCGGTCATGAGTGTAAAAAAATAATAAAACAGAGGTCTTAAAGATAAGAGTGCCAATGAAAGAGACAGAGTCAACCTCTTAAAATATTTCTTCATATTATAAAAGACTCTTCCTATACTAGGTGGTGTAAGAAGAGCTGTTTTCATATCTCCACAGAACCAGTGATGATGTGCATACGTCTAATTGTGGTTCTGATAAATCCCTTTAAAAATACTTGTGCTTTAAAAGAAATGCCTGGAGAGCAGAGCCGCCACCCGCGCCTGCAAGGTAGGCAGACCTGTGACCTACCAGCGGACAGGCCCAGCGACCCGCCAGCGTGGTAGTCACATCACCCCAATTGGAGTAAGGGCAGAGCAGAGCCGCCGCCCACACATGCAAGGTAGGCAGACCTGCAACCGACCAGCAGAACAGGCCCAGCGGCCCATCAGTGTGGTACACAGGTCACCCCAATTGGAGGAGGAGCACAGCAGCTGCCCGCCCCTGCAAGGGAGACTTTTCAACTATACAACAGCAATATAAATATATAGGGGGAAAATTTAATAACACAACAGTTTCACCAAGCAGAAAGAAACAGGAGCAGAATGAAAAGACAAGGAAAGAAAGGACCACAAGCAATGCAGGTCAACTCAACTTTAGAAGAGGTAATAGCTGCAGCAGATGGACTGTCAGATAAAGAATTCAGGATATACATGCTTCAGATGATCTGGAGTCTCAAGGAAGACACTAGACAGCAAAATCAGACAATGAAAGATCACTTCAACAATGAATTACATAAAAAAATCCAAGAAGCAAAAGATCAACTATACAGGGAGATAGAGGTTATAAAAAACAAACAAACAGAAATCCTAGAAATGCAGGAAGCAATAAACCAACGTAAAAACTCAGTTGAGAATACTACCAGCAGAGTAGAACACTTAGAAGATAGAACATCAGACAATGAAGACAAAGTATTTCAACTTGAAAAGAACATAGACAGCTCAGCAAGACTGTTAAGAAACCATGAGCAGAACATCCAAGAAATATGGGATAACATAAAGAAACCAAACCTAAGTGTCACTGGGATACAGGAAGATATAGAGGTCCAAACCAAATGAATGAGCAATCTATTCAATGAAATAATATGAGAAAACTTCCCAGAATTGAAGAATGAGACAGAATCCCAAATCCTAGAAGCCTACAGGACGCTGAATGTGCAAAATCATAAGAGATCCACACCTAGACACATTATGATGAAGATGCCCAATACAGAATAAGGAGAGAATTTTAAAAACTACAAGAGAAAGTAAGCAGATTACATTTAGGGGTAAACCAATCAGGATAACAGCCAGCTGATCTTTCAACACAGACTCTGAAAGCTAGAGATCCTGGAATAACATATTTCAAACACTGAAAGAAAATGGGTTCCAACCAAGAATTGAGTATCCAGCGAAATTAAGCTTCAGGATGGAAGATGAAATTAAAACCTTCCAAGATAAACAAAAGTTAAAAGAATTTGCAGCTAGAAAACCATCTCTTCAAAACATCCTTGGCAAAATATTACAGGAATAGGAAATGGAAAATATCAATGAAAACCAACAGCGGGAGGTGTATAGTAAAGGGGGGAAAATAATCAAAGAGGAAAACAAACCATGTTTAGTAACATAAATAAACAAATATGGCTGGAAGAACAACTCATATATCAATAATAACCCTAAATGTTAATGGCTTAAACTCACCAATGAAGAGACACAGGCTAGTAGAATGGATCACAAAACAAGACCCAACAAAATGCTGCCTTCAGGAGATGCATTTGATAGGAAACGACATACATAGACTGAAGGTGAAAGGTTGGGAAAAATCATATCACTCATATGGATTTCAGAAACAAGCAGGAGTGTCCATACTCATATCAAATAAAATAGATTTCAAGCCAAAGTTAATCAAAAGGGATAAAGAGGGACACTACATACTGCTCAGGGGAACCATACACCAACAAGACATAACAATCATAAATATATATGCCCCAAACAATGGTGCAGCTATGTTCATCAAGCAAACTCTTCTCAAGTTCAAGAGTCTAATAGACCACCATACAATAATCATCGGAGACTTCAACACACCTCTCTCACCACTGGACAGATCTTTCAAACAAAAGTTGAATAAGGAAACTATAGAACTCAATAACACAATTAATAACCTAGACTTAATTGACATATACAGGATATACCACCCAACATCAAGCAGTTACACTTTTTTCTCAGCAGCACATGGATCCTTCTCAAAAATAGATCATATATTATGTCACAAGGCAACTCTTAGATAATATAAAGGAGTAGAGATAATACCATGCATCTTATCTGATCATAATGGAATGAAACTGAAAATCAATGATAAAAGAAGGAAGGAAAAATCATGCATCACTTGTAGAATGAACAATAGGTTACTGAATGATCACTGGGTTATAGAAGACATCAAGGAGGAAATTAAAAAATTCTTAGAGATAAATGAAAACACAGACACAACATATTGGAATCTATGGGACACATTGAAAGTAGTTCTAAGAGGAAAATTCATTGCTTGGAGTTCATTCCTTAAAAAAAGAAAAAAACAACAAATAAATGATGTCATACTTCATCTCAAAATCCTAGAAAAAGAAGAGCAAAACAACAGCAAAAGAAGAAGAAGGCAAGAAATAATTAAAATCAGAGCTGAAATCAATGAAATCGAAACAAAAGAAACAATTGAAAAAATTGAAAAAACTAAAAGTTGGTTCTTTGAAAAAATAAATAAAATCGACAGACCCTTAGCCATGCTAACGAAGAGAAGAAGAGAGAGAACCCAAATTACTAGCATACGGGATGAAAAAGGCAACATCACAACAGACACTTCAGAAATACAGAAGATAATCAGAAATTATTTTGAATCCTTATACTCCAATAAAATAGAAGATAGTGAAGGCATTGATAAATTTTTTAAGTCATACAATCTGCCCAGATTGAGTCAGGAGGATATAGACAACCTAAATAGACCAATATCAATTGAGGAAATAGAAGAAACCATCAAGAGATTACCATCTAAGAAAAGCCCAGGATCGGATGGGTATACAGCAGAGTTTTACAAAACCTTTAAAGAAGAACTAACACCAATACTTTTCAAGCTATTTCAGGAAATAGAAAAAGAGGGAGAACTTCCAAATTCATTCTACGAGGCCAACATCACCCTGATGCCTAAACCAGACAAAGACACTTCAAAGAAAGAAAACTACAGACCAATATCTCTAATGAACCTAGATGCAAAAATCCTCAATAAAATTCTGGCGATTCGGATACAAAAACATATCAACAAAATTGTGTACCATGATCAAGTAGGATTCATCCCTGGGATGCAAGGCTGATTCAATATATGGAAATCAATAAATGTTATTCACCACATCAATAGACTTAAAAATAAGAACCATATGATCATCTCGATAGACGTAGAAAAAGCATTCGACAAAGTACAGCATCCCTTTAGGTTCAAAACTCTAGAAAAACTAGGGATAACAGGAACATACCTCAATATTGTAAAAGCAATCTATGCTAAGCCTCAGGCTAGCATCATTCTGAATGGAGAAAAATTTAACGCATTCCCTCTCAAATCTGGAACAAGACAGGGATGCCCTCTCTCACCACTTCTGTTCAACATAGTTCTCGAAACAATGGCCAGAGCAATTAGACAGACGAAAGAAATTAAAGGCATAAAAATAGGAAAAGAAGAACTCAAATTATCACTATTTGCAGATGACATGATTCTATACCTAGCAGACCCAAAAGGGCCTACAAAGAAACTATTAGAGCTAATAAATGAATTCAGCAAAGTGGCAGGATATAAAATCAACATGCATAAATCAAAGGCATTCCTGTATATCAGCGACAAATCCTCTGAAATGGAAATGAGGACAACCACTCCATTCACAATATCCTCAAAAAAAAATAAAATACTTGGGAATCAACCTAACAAAAGAGGTGAAAGACTTATACAATGAAAACTACAGAACCCTAAAGAGAGAAATAGAAGAAGATCTTAGAAGATGGAAAAATATACCCTGTTCATGGATAGGTAGAACTAACATCATCAAAATGGGGATATTACCAAAAGTTCTCTATAGCTTTAATGCAATGCCAATCAAAATCCGAATGGCATTTTTTGTAGAAATAGATAAAAGAATCATGAAATTCATATGGAAAAATAAAAGACCCAGAATAGCAAAAACAATGCTAAGCAGGAAGTGTGAATCAGGTGGTATAGTGATACCAGACTTCAAACTATACCACAGAGCAATAGTAACAAAAACAGCATGGTACTGGTACCAAAACAGGCGGGTGGACCAATGGTACAGAATAGAGGACACAGAAACCAAGCCACAAAACTACAACTATCTTATATTTGATAAAGGGGCTAAAAGCATGCAATGGAGGAAGGATAGCATCTTCAACAAATGGTGCTGGGAAAACTGGAAATCCATATGCATCAAAATGAAACTGAATCCCTTTCTCTCACCATGCACAAAAGTTAACTCAAAATGGATCAAGGAGCTTGATATCAAATCAGAGACTCTGAGTCTGATAGAAGAAAAAGTTGGCTAGGATCTACATACTGTGGGTCAGGCTCCAAATTCCTCAATAGGCCACCCATAGCACAAGAGTTAATAACTAGAATCAACAAATGGGACTTACTCAAACTAAAAAGTTTTTTCACAGCAAAAGAAACAATAAGAGAGGTAATTAGGGAGCCTACATCCTGGGAACAAATCTTTACTCCTCACACTTCAGATAGAGCCCTAATATCCAGAGTATACAAAGAACTGAAAAAATTAGACAATAAGATAACAAATAACCCAATCAACAAATGGGCCAAGGACCTGAACAGACACTTCTCAGAGGAGGACATACAATCAATCAACAAGTACATGAAAAAATGCTCACCATCTCTAGCAGTCAGAGAAATGCAAATCAAAACTACCCTAAGATACCATCTCACTCCAGTAAGATTGGCAGCCATTAGGAAGTCCAATAACAACAAGTGCTAGGGAGGATGTGGGGAAAAGCGTACACTTGTACATTGCTGGTGGGACTGCAAATTGGTGCAGCCAATGTGGAAAGCAGTATGGAGATTTTTTGGAAAGCTGGGAATGGAACCCCACCATTTGACCCAGCTATTCCCCTTCTCGGTCTATTCCCTATAGACCTAAAAAGAGCATACTACAGGGACACTGCTACATTGATGTTCATAGCAGCACAATTCACAATAGCAAGACTGTGGAACCAACCTAGATGCCCTTCAATAGATGAATGGATAAAAAAAAATGTGGCATTTATACACAATGGAGTATTACTCTGCATTAAAAAATGACAAAAATCATAGAATTTGGAGGGAAATGGATGGCATTAGAGCAGATTATGCTAAGTGAAGCTAGCCAATCCCTAAAAAACAAATGCCAAATGTCTTCTTTGATATAAGGAGAGTGACTAAGAACAGAGTAGGGAAGAAAAGCATGAGAAGAAGATTAACATTAAACAGAGATGAGAGGTGGGAGGGAAAGGGAGAGAGAAGGGAAATTGCATGGAAATGGAAGGAGACTCTCAGGGTTATACAAAATTACATACAAGAGGAAGTGAGGGGAAAGGGAAAAAAAATACAAGAGGGAGAAATGAGTTACAGTAGAGGGGGTAGAGAGAGAAGAGGGGAGGGCAGGGGAGAGGAGGGGGGATAGTAAAGGATAGGAAAAGCAGCAGAATACAACAGACACTAGTATGGCAATATGTAAATCAGTGGATGTGTAACCGATGTGATTCTGCAATCTGTATACGGGGTAAAAATGGGAGTTCATAACCCACTTGAATCAAAGTGTGAAATATGATATATCAAGAACTATGTAATGTTTTGAACTACCAACAATAAAAAATTAAAAAATAATAATAAAAAAAATAAAAGAAATGCCTGCACTTGACAATACAGTTTACAATGCTATTTATCATTGCAATATTATCCTGAGTGCTTTTATTTAATTTATTCTTAAAATAGTTTTGTAGAATTATACACATTAAATATATTATATAAAATATACATGTAATTTATAATATATATATTATAATATACAATTAACATAATTATATATATATATATATATATAAATATCCTTCACTTTCAAGTTGAAAACTTCATCAGCTTTTTTCCCCAAAGAATTATGGTAAGTTCTGTTCCTCAGGACTGTCAGTTAGAAACTAAATAAAGAAGAAAGCTGCCTGGGATGTGAGTCCATAATTAAGACCGTAACAGGGCAGGATATTTTCTTAGTTCTTCAAGGTGTTATTGTAAAATTAGTCTCATCAATACTGTTCTTGAAAAAGACAAGTTTGTTACTTATATGTTGAGAACCAAAAGGTAAAGTATAGTTAATATTAATGTATTACAAGCTAAAATCAACAGTGTTTCAGATGAACCATTTTAAGTAAGTTAAAACCCCAGTATTACTCATAGATTTCCAATCAAGTTTGCTAATTATTTAAGTAAACAAGGAAAAACAAAATATACAATGATGACAAAATGTGATGTCTTTAAAAAAAGTTGTAACAGTTAAATTTTACTATTTATTTATGCAAGGAAAAGGTTTTATAATTATACACCATTTCAGACTAAAGATGTTTTGAAATGCTTCACCCTGCCACATGTACAGGTTATATTTATAGCAGAAAAAAAAGAAAGTGACAAACAGCAATAATCTGATTGGCAGTGCTGGCATTTTCCTTATATGGTCATATTTTTGCAGCTTTCACTCTATGATCCCCTGGAGGTTCAGTTGCTGTATTGCTTGAGACTCAATTACTTAGTTGCATTTGTGTATTTTTATGTTAGGTTACAATTTGTTTGCACACTAAGCTAGATTACAGTTCACTATGTACACTAGCTTCTTTAGGCCCAACCTATCATTCAAGTATGGAGGCTGGTTTAGGTCAAAAATATTTTGGTTAAACAGTATGATAACACAAGGAACATCAAAAAGAGGATGCTCCAAAAGTCTTTGCTCTTACTCAATTTGTAACACTATCATAATTTACTGTCTTTCCCATAATCATAATGATAAGATAGGAGTGCACAATAGAATTTAAAGCAATGAATATCCTACTAGTGAGAGTGTCCAGAAGTCCACAAGAGCTAATGAAGTTATGTATGTATATATTAAGGGAAAAGGAGCTTGAACAAAGTTACCAAAGTAATAAAATTTTGAGTGACATTTTAAGAAATATTCCAGATCTACAAATGCCTATGCCTCAGCTAAAAATGCTGAGAATAATATTTGAGATCTAATATTTGGTACAGTACTTGATACATAGTAGGATCCATCTTTTATTTTAATGCAAATAATTGTTCAATATTACTTTATTTATATCCTAATGATAAGCTTCATGTTTGTCCCTTAAGAAGTGTTTTATTCCCTTTTTATGTACAAAATGTCTGATTCCAATTAGTTTTTTTAATTAAAGTTTCTGATGTTTCCATGCTTTTACTTACAATTAATGAATATAGCCCTGGTTTTTGAAGACATCTTTGATCTGCACATTCAAGATAAAATGCCACTTTGTCAAGTACTGAATGTACAAACATTATCTCCAAAAGCTCAAATTAAATAAACATTTTCTAACAGAATTCTAGACACAAAAGTGCCATATAATTATTTGTAACATAAATGGGCAAGACATAGCCCTATACAATCTAGAGAAGAAGATAAAATATGTGCTTCAGTGTTAACACCAAATTAACATAATTGTTTAAGAATGTCAAACCTTGGAATAATTCCCCAGGAAATGCAAGTAAATACAATGGTAATAATAACACTAACAACAGTACAAAAACCAGTTATTTTGTCCCTACAATATGTGACCCTTTCTATATATAATAATCTCATAACTCTTTTTTGATTATCATTATAATATTTTCTTTAAAAGTTATGCTGATAAAAGTGAGGGAATTAAGGTTAAAAGTGATGGAGTAACTTTCAAACTGTGAAATACTGAAGTGAGATCATTTTATATTTAAGTATAGATGCCAATTGATGATTGACAGATTACATCTCCAGCACAGCTCATACATTGTCTGCTTTTCAAATATCTGATAATAAACTATTTATGCATCTGTTTACCAAAGGATAATTGAAGTTTGAATCATTAACCAACCAATTTGAAAGAAATTTTAAAACAATTTCTTTCTTGATTTAGGTATGAAGAATCAATTGAATATTAGTCAATAGAATTTATTTTGACAGTGGTTTTTGGTGGAAAAAATCCTTGAATTTATCTTCATTAATGTTATTATTTTCACTTTTTAAGGTAGCCTCTATTTATCATAATTTGAAGGACCATATATTATTATTAATTAACTACAATGAAACATAGTTATCTGTTCTCCATGGCTTTTCATTTTGTCTTCTTTCCTTCTCCATTACTCCCACATCTGAGTAAATTTACCAAAATTATCATCAATTGTCTTTGTTTGTGTTTTGCATTGTCCTTTATTGGTAATTAGTCCTTTGTTGTGTTGCAACTTGTATTTGTTGGCATGTTAAATTAATACAGTATGTTCCAATCTAATTGATGCCACTTTCATTTATACCTGAATAGATTGGAAACATTTTCTAATATGTTCCTTTGCATGTAACAGATCTCTCTCAGGTTACATACTTTCTGCTTCTGGTTCTGCACATTGCCACTTTCCACAGAACCTAAGTGATTGGAGTGCATCCTAGTGGGGGCTCCGAATGGGTTGATGTTTCATTCCGTCTCTGATTCATGTGTTAGTTTTCAGATTTTGTTGTTTCTGTCTTTGTACATGAGCGTCAATGATTACCTTTGGTGGTTCATTTTCTAGAGTTAAAAACATGCATATAATTTCCTGAAAGACTATGGTTCTCAAACTGTTACCATGAATTAAATAATAAACACGTCAATGAGAGGAGGTGAAGGAATAAGGGAGATAAGTTGTGCTTCTTCCAACTAGAATTTGCAAGACTGAGGGCAACCTGAGCTCAGATAACAGGCACATAGAACTTTGAAACAAATGAGGCACTAAAAGATCAGCAGTACTTGGACTGGAGTTTTTGCTACATGAAGGTGAGATTGTTCTTTAGTATTTTGAAATGTCTCAAGACCTGAGATCTGAACCGAGTCAGAAAAGTTTTAACAATAAACATGGTAGTTTTGAAAGAAAACCAATAGAGCTATTGGACTTGCCCTCACTCAGTGAGCCATTTCTTTTTCTGATAGAGGTGTTGTTAACTGAGAGCATGTGGATAAAGAGTGATAAGCCAAGTGCACTTGGCATTTGACTTCTGGGGAGATTTGCTAATAAAAGCTATCCAGGATTATGACCACTGAATATTTTTTTTTCAATTTTTGTACATTTACTTTTAAGTTTTACTGATGATATTGTATGTCTTTATCTTGTACAACATGATATTCTCAAGTATATCTCCATTGTAGAAAAGGTAAACAATAACTAACTAATAAATGCATTATATAATATAGCTGTGGGTTTTCAGGGTGATACACAAAACATCCACTCCCTGTACATTTTTCCAGAATGCAATATTACATTGTAAACTAAGTTACCTTACTGTGTGGAAGATTCTGGAATTTATTCCTCCTATATGATTGTAATTTTGGACTTTGTCAAAAAAATTTCTTCCTCTCCCTCCCCCTAAAGACAACCAACTCTGCTAATCTTTTTCTTCTCTCCACTTAAACACAGATTTTTTAGATCCCACATAAGTGAGATCATGTGGGCTTTGTCTTTCTGTGTCTTACTTCAATTAACGTAAAGTCCTCTAGGTTCATTTGCGCTGTCACAAGTGACAGGATTTTATTCTTTTTATGACTAAATAGTATTCCATTGCCTGTACATACAACAATGTCTAACCTACTAGTGGACAGTTGATTTCATATCTGGGTTACTCTGAGTAATGTTGCAATAAACATGAGGCATGAGGGGGCAGATACCTCCTGGACATATTGATTTCATTTCCATTGTTTATATACCCAGTGGTGGAATTGCTGGGTCATATAGTAGTTAGTTATATTTCCAGTTTTCTTTCTTTCTTTTTTTTTTTTTTTAGTAATCTTTACATGAGTTCCCATAATAATTGTGCCAACTTATATTCACATCAACAGTGTTTTAAGAATTCCCTTTTCTCCATATTTTTTCTCTAGCTTTATCTTTTTAGAAATGTCTCTTCAGGTAATTTGCCCAACTTTAATCAGAAGATGATGATGACTATGAGGATGATGATGATGATGATGAGTTGTGCTGAGTTATGTGGCTCCTTTTATAATCTGAATATTATTCCCTGGTTAAATGTAATCTTAAATGCATCCTACTATTTTGTAAACATGAGAGAGGACCCAAATAAAATTAGAGTTGTTTTCTTAGTTTCTTTTCCAGATAGCTCACTCTTAGCATACAGACATGCTAGTGATGTTTATGTTGATATTATATCCGCAACTTTACTGAATTTGTTTATTAGTGTGAAGACTCTTTTGGTGATGACACTAGGATTTTTTAAAATATTATTTTAGTTGTAGATGGACACAATAACTTTATTTTATTTATTTATTTTTATGTGGTGCTGAGGATTGAACCCAGCATATCATGCATGCAAGGCAAGTGCTCTATCACTGAGCCACAACCCCAGCACCTCTAACACTAGGATTTTATATATACAATCTGCAAAGAGAGACAACTTATCTTTTTTTCTTTCTGGTTTGGATGCATTTTCTATCTCCTGCCTTATTTCACTGGCTATTACTTTCAGTAAAGTGTTGAAAGAAGTGAGGGGGAATCCTTGTTTTGTTTTTTCATATCTTTGGTGAAAAGCTTTTTGACTTTTGCCTGTTCAGTTTCATGTTAACTGTGCATTTTCTTTAAATGGCTTTCATGGTGTTGAGGTGTGTTTCTTCTATACTTAACTTGTACAGAGTTTATCATGAAGGGGTGTTAAACTGTGTAAAAGAAAAGTTCTACATCTATTATGAGAGTTTTGCCCATTGTGTTAATATGATGCATCACATAGAGTGATTTATTTGTGCTAAACCATTCTCACATCCCTTAAATAAACCCTTCTTGATGATGGTGAATTACCTTTTTAGCGTGCTGTTGACATCATTAGGTTGAATATTTTGCTTTGTTGTTCATCAGGGATATTGTTGCTGTGTGCTTTTCTGGTTTTGACATCAGGTTCACATGGTTCACATGTGAGGCACCCCCCCCCTCAAAAAAAAAAAAAAAGCTCAGGTGTGAGACAATGCACAAAGTCTTAGTAGTGAAATGATTGGGTTATGAAAGCCTTAATCCAATCGGTGCATTAATTTTCTGATAGGGATAATGGGTTCTAACCGTAGGCAGGGAGAGTATGACTAGAGGAAATAGGTTGTATGCAGGGGCAGGGGTGACTTTGAGCTGTATGTTTTGTCCCTGGTGAGTGTAGCCCTCTCTCAGCTTCCTGGCAACCTTGTTCTGAGCTGTTTTTCTGCTCCAGACTCCTCTGACATGATGTTCTGCCTCACCTCTGACCCAGAGCAAGAGTCAGCTGTCTATGGACAGAGACCTCTGAGTCTATAAGGTCTAAGCAAATTTTTCTTCCTTTAAAATTGTTCTTGTCAGGTCTTTTGACTATAACAGTGGAAAGCTAACTAAAATATATCTCCTACAGTATGTTCAAAAGAATCCCTACATCTTAAGGTTTTTTTTGGAATAGTTTGAAGGAAAAAAAATGTATTAGTTCTTCTTTAAATGTCAGGTAAAGTTCAGCAGAGGAGTCAAATCCTGGGCTTTGCTTTGGTGGTGGAAAATGTTTTACTCCTGTTTCATACTTTCATATAATAATTTTTAATCATTCAATCTGTATTCTTTTTATTGGCTTGCGTAGATATCCCTTTTCTTACTTCAAACTTGCTAGGTTGTAGGTGGCCAAGAATTTATACATTTTTGTCCAGATTTTATAATCTCCTTGAAATATAATCATTCATAATAATTCTTTATGATAATTTGTATTTTCTGGTAACGACTGTGATGCTGCCTTTTATATTTCTTAATCTTATTTAATTGAAGCTTCTCTACTTTTTCATAATTGGTCTAGGAAAAAGTTTGTTGACTTAATATTATTTTGAAAGATCAACTATTTGGTTGATATTTTTACTTTATTTTTAGTATCTATTTTGTGTGTTTTTGTTCTAATCTTTGTTATTTTGTTTTTTCTCGTCATATATGCTTTAGATTGTTTTTTCTAGTTCCTTGAGATATAATATTATGTCATTTGTTTGAGATCTTTCATCTATTATGACATATGTGTTTATTGGTATAAACTTTTCTTAGAATTTTTTAAGCAGTTCTACTTTCTAAGATGGTAGTTTTAAAGAAAAAAGCAATTATTTAGATGGATTTAACAAATTTGTGCTCATTCCATAAGCTGTTTCTCCGATGCAGCAGTTGTTGATTTGAGAACATATCGCCATGGATAACAAATGAGCTGTACTTGGCATTTCATCCTTGGGGAGATTTGCTAGAAAAAAACTTCCCAGGATCAGGGCTACAGAAATTTGTATTAATTGCCTCTGCACCTAAAACTTTCCAATAGCTTACATCTTTTTATAGGTATTTATGGGTGAAGCTCTTAGTGTTTTCACTTAAAATAAACTCCAGCTACATTGTTATGATTGTTCACAAAATAGCACCTATAATAAACTTTGTTGTTTTTTTTATTGTCATAAACAATAGAAATAGATTATCCTACAGATTTTTTTCTATTTTTTTTTTATTTATACCAGGGATTGAACTCAGGGGCACTCAACCACTGAGCCATATTCCCAGCCTTATTTTGTATTTTATTGGAGACAAGGTCTCGCTGAGTTGCTTAGCACTTCACTTTTGCAGAAGATGACTTCGAACTCTTGATCTTCCTGCCTCAGCCTCAAGAGCTGCTAGGATTACACCTGGCTATCCTAGATTGGAAGATCAGGGCTTCAAAGCATTGTGCTCCCTCTGGTTTCGCTAGGGGAGAGTCCCTTTAGCTTCCTCCTAACTTCTGATCATTTGCCCACTGTTCTTGCCATCCCTGCCTTTCATCTGAGCTCATCTCTGCCTCTGCAGGGCACAAGCATCCATCCCTCAAATGTCTGTGTCTTGGGCTGGGGATGTGGCTCAAGCGGTAGCGCGCTCACCTGGCATGCGTGCGGCCCGGGTTCGATCCTCAGCACCACATACCAACAAAGATGTTGTGTCCGCCGAGAACTAAAAAAATAAATATTAAAAATTCTCTCTCTCTCTCTCTCTCTCTCTCTCTCTCTCTCTCTCTCTCTCTCCCTCTCTCACTCTCTCTTAAAAAAAAAAATGTCTGTGTCTTCCTTCTTTATAAGGAAGACCAGTCTCAGAGTTAATGGTTTGTCCTACTCTATCTACTGAGGCCACATTTTAGCTAATCACATCCATATTATCCTATTTCCACACAAGGTCACATTTTGAGGCACCAGTGGTTTGTTTTGTTTTGTTTAGCAACTTTCCAAAGAGCACAGTTTGATAAGCTTAGTCATGATGCTACCACCACCATTAAGGTAATATACATACCCAACACCTCCCAGTTTCCTCCTGTCCCTTTTGTTTTGTTTTATTTTTTTCTATTGTGAGGATATTAAACACAAAATCTATCCATTTAATAAAATTTGAAGTGGAGAATACACTTTTGTTAACTAGAGGTGTTGCACAGTAGAATAAGCTATCTCTGAAATCTTTACAAGGACCGGGGTTGAAACTCAGTGGAAGAGCAGTACTATAGCTCATGTGAAGCCCTAGGTTTGATGCCCAGCACCAAAAATATATATAAATCATACATGTATAATCTTTTATTTCCAAAATGAACATTCCCCCCAGCCAATGCTAGTCAAACTGGGAATTTTCATGAATTTGTACAAAACGTCACATTATTTTAATTATAATTTTTTTTCAAAATTTATAAAGAAAAAGAAAACCCAAACAAAATTGCTTAAAATGTATCATGCTGTAATAAATGGATCTGTCATGTAATAGGACACACAATTGCACAGTGTTAGACAAAAGGTCAAAATTCACAGTTTTCTCTGTGTACCTCTATATAGGATAGGTGTTGAAGAAAAGGATCCTTCTGATTTCTTGACCTAACACTGGAGCTCTCAAAATTGCTATATATGAGGCCACCTCCCATTGCACTGATGTGTTCAATCTCCAACACGAAAATAAATTAAATGCTCCTAATATTCTTTGTAAATTATAGAAATATTCATAGTTTATTTCACATGTAATTCCCAATTTAATGCTGAAAATGGTTATTAAATATTCCATTTACTTTTCTATTTTTCAAAAAACTCAAATCATTTAATCTTTGCTCATAAAATTTATTTATATTTCCTCTATCTAAGGAATGATATTTTTCAATGACTTTATGATTACTCATACATTGTGCTGAGAAAGGCAGAAGAACAAGTTACTGATAGGTGTGGTTAAATCACTGAGTTTGTTCAAAACCTTTTAATTTAAAATATGAGTAAAAAACTCAGGTGAAGTTTTTCATCTCTCATCACTGTCTTAATCTTTCCTCAAAGAAAGTCCCCATTTTTCTATTTAAATGGTTTTATTTCAACTGAATGTTTTAACTTTGCATTATCTTATTTGTTTAAACACTTAGGTAGAATTAAGACACAAAGATGCCCATTAAAAATATCTCTTTTCAATGAATGCTTGCTGGGAATTAAACATATATTGAAGTTTGTTTTCCTTTCATTGAGTTGCATATTTTTTTTGGTGTGTGTGTGTTTGGGTAATTCCAATTTTTAATAAGAAATTTGATGAAATATTTATTTAAAAGAGAAATGTAATCTCCCTGAAGAACGAAACATACATTGTCATTGTAAATGTTATTGACATGTTATATATACATCAAAACATGTATACACAAACATTTTGCATGAATCATAGCATGCACATATTGATTAATTTTTATATAACATAGTCATGTAACCAATTCCTGAACATGACTTTGTGGTCTGTGTTTTTTGTGAACTGTTTAGTCTTTTTATCTATGAAGAACATGCACATTTTCTCTTATGTTTTATTATAAATTCAATTTTTTTCTTTTAAATGTGCATACATAGTCACCCAAGGCTGATTTTTATATGTGGTGCAAGATAGAATTTAAGGTTCATTTTCTCTGTTTCACATATCCAGTTAACACAGCACAGTTTATTGAAATCACCATCTTTTCTCAGTGGTACTTTGATATCATTGCTGTCATTAATCAATATGAATTTGGGACTGTTTCTCAATTCTATTGCACTTATTAATTAATTTGTTAACAAATAACTAAACCACACTTTCTTAATAATTATAGAGTCATAAATAAGATTTAATATCTGATTTTGTGAGTCCTCTGGTATTGTTGTTCTCATACTTTATTTCCTATTTTGTCCTCCTCTTTCCATCTGCTCCTCCTCCTCCTGCTTATTCTATTTAATCTTGTGCAGGATTATTTTAAATGTATTATTTAACTTAATTTTCACAAAACTTTAGATTTTTTGTAGTTTTACATTTAAGAACACTGTGTGGTGTTGAAATTGCATTGCATCTGTAGTTCATTTCAGGAAGAATCAATATGTTTATAATATGAAATCTATCAAAACTTAATACAGTATACCTCCATTTATTTACTTATCTATTTTTATTTTTCCTATACTGTGTTTTATGTTGTTTAAGATTTCTTAATATTTCATTTGATTTATCCACAAGTACTTAAGACTTTCTAAACTATGTTAAAATGTTTTATAAGTTGAATTTCCTATTCATTACTGATGAATAGAAATAAGCTTATTTTGCTGTGTGGATACTGTATTGAATTTACCTTGCTAAGTTTTCATACTTTTTATTTTGTGGGCTCTTTTTTTACTTGTCTTCCTAAATAACCACATCATCCATGAATAATGAATATGTTGTTTCTCTTTATATATTTTCCTTCTTTCTCTTACCTCTGGCCCTGGCTGGAGCTTCCAGGGCTCTGTCAAAACCAGTGATGACAGGGAGCATGCTACATGGTCCCTGATAGTCACAGAGAGAGTTGTCACCATTTTAGCATAAAGCGTGTTCTGGAGTATGACTGTGGGTCTAGTCACCAGAGTAAAAGAAGTAACTTCTCCTTTAGTTTACTAAGAATTTCATGCTGGACGACTGTTGAACTCTGTCAAATAATATTTTACATCTAGAGTATCATCATAGGACATATTAGTTTTGTATGGTGTTTCCTGGTGGGTCAGAAAGTTTAATATTTCTTTCACAATATTTCTGAGAGATAGACTAGTTTTTCAGTGACTTTATGCTGAAATGTTTGATCTCTCCATGTTATGTAGTTCCAGAAAAAAATTTAAAAGTTAAAAGTTAACATAAAGCATGTGCTCAGGCCTTCCAGAAGTAACCTACATCCCTTCTGAATTTTATCTCTCTGCAGTCTGTAAAAAACCTTTGAGCCGCCTGCCTGTTGCTCAGGATCAACAATGGCCCCCGGGGTAAGAGCAGCCCCAGAAGTCATTTCAGCTTGCTCAACTTCTCTCCTCTCCAGAGAGTGGCCTACTTCTGATTTCCTCTGCTATTCTCCACTGACACCAAACCAATGATTTCTTTAATTTATTAGACTTTTCCTGTTGTATTTCTGAAAGTAAAAAAGTCTTGGATTTACTTCAGACATGATAGTAAACTATCAAATAGTTTAGAGAAAATATCTTTGGAAATTTATGACAGTTTTATAGGAATTGCTATAATAATCTTATCCCAAATATTTAAATTTTATTCATGTAATTTTTTCCATGACTATAGGGGTACATATTATATTTGCAAATAGAGGAAATTAACGTTAGGATGCATTGTTTTACATTTTGACTCGATATTGTTTTACGCATATTTCCTACTTCCTACATGTAAAATTTCCATTAATCTTTTCCTATTTCAGCCCTTATAATCAATATATGTGATGTATATATCCTTCATTTTTTTATGACTAAGTACTGTATAAAATATTTGCTTCTAGCAAGGGTTGATGAGTTGTTTTGTATCAACCTTCTCCTAATAACAAATATATAAACTGGACTAGGTATATTAAAAATGGATACTTTCAAAAATATAACAGAACTACCATGTCCTCAAAATTTTACAGGGCAGCAATTTGAGAGGTATGGGAACTGCACAGAGCTGGCACCTAATTGGTACTACCTTTTCCCCTTATAGTATGACTCATTGTTAGAATAGGATGCTAGTGAGAATTTCAGTGATAGAAGCAATCTACTTTTAGGGTTATTTTTAATGGTAGAATCATTTGGGAGAAAAATTTCAATGTGTATCAAAATTTTGAATATGTAAACACTTTGAAAAAATTTTTAACAAACAATCCCATATCTACAAATCCAACTTCATTGATCTCAAAAATGAAGAAGGGGGAAAAAGAAGGAACGAATAAAATTGGCCACTGCCAATAGGTACACAATATTTTATAGCTTTATTATAAAAGAAAGAAATAAGTTATCAGAAGACCCTTATGATGAAGAAATATGTACTGTCCTGAACCTGGTTTGTGTATACATATATTTTAACACTTTTGTTAGTTAGAAAGAGATAAAAGATATATATATATATATATATATATATATATATATATATATATATATATATATGAATAAAGAGTCTTAATACCTCCATATGTATACCTGAGTAAGAAAGATGCTGTATTACCCACTGTAGAAAGTATATAGCATGATGGAATGAAGGGAGTATAGGGAGATGGCTAGATTAAAAGTTTGGCTTGAGATTTTATCCAATTTATTTTGGTGTGGTTAAAACTTTTAGAGCAAGAACATTTATGAATTCTTTGAGCAATGAGATGCACATGTGCAAATCGAATACTATTCTCAAGAAAGCTTTCTTTCTCTGCTTATATTTTTTATATATAATTTAGTCTGTGTGTGCTCCCGTTATTTCACAAGGAGAAAACTCACTGAGGTCCCAGAATCAAAAATTATGGATATTTTCATATTTAGCCAGGTATTTTCTTCATACAGTCCTGTGGATCACATAACTGATTGTATTCCTTTCTTATAATCTATATTTAACCTACTTAGATCTACATTTGTGGCATAATTTGGACAAGCAAAGTGATTGCTAAAACTGGTCAGAAAGAAAATCTAAAAATTGTAAAGTAAAAAGGCTTTATTTCTAATGATCATACACTGAATATTAAGCATATTTTGGTATTTTTGACAGGAATGTAATGAATAGAATAATTCAATTAAAGATCATATACAGTCAGTGAGAGAAACTTCCAGCAAGATCTGAGAGAGAGAGAGAGAGAGAGAGAGAGAGAGATTGTAAAGATGAAAGAGTTGTACAGCCCTGATGCTGCATCCAAGAGGAAAGAGGGACACCTGATACATTCTGATTTCTGCATGGGCAAATTTAGCCTCTAGAGGAAGAATAAACAGATCTTTGTGCCCACTTGTTGGTCCCTTCATAATGGCCCAGACTGTTACTGAATGTACGACAGGATCACTGCCTGTAGCCTACCTGAAATTCCCGTGCATAAAGTCATTCTCCAATAGATGGGAACTAAAATACCTCCAGAGGTCCAGGCAGGCCACAAAAAGAGAGAAGCATGTGATATTCTAGAAAAATAACCTGCTAAAGGTAATCAAACTTCTATTTTTACATTATTTTTGTGGATCCATTTTATTTTTATTTTGCTATTGTGAGGTTGACATTTAAACTGCAGATGAGTGAGCACATGGCTGGAGTGAAGCTGAGAAAGCAGGCCAGCTATCAGGGTCAGGTTGTAAGACAGAAGAGGCTCCTCTGGGGTCCCTGGTGTGGAGTGTTCTTGACTGAGCTAGAATCATTACGGGCAGGGCAGCCTGACCTGTGGAAAAAATATCATAAAGGCTGGAACATTAGATTTCAACCATGGCTTCTGTGCTGATTGTCTTTTTTTGGGAAAATACCTACAAAGGAATCATCTGTGTGGTTCAGGGGTTACCCAAGAGATAGGCCATCGCTTCCCTCCCTGTCTGGACTTGGTCACATGGTATATACTGCCTCAGGGAAATCAGCAAATTCTGTGTGGGCAGGGACTGGAGGAGCATCTGAGATTTGCAGCATGTGTGAATACATCCACGTGAGAGTCCAGACTCTACTGGATCAAGAGAATACCTGCATCAGTGTCCTTTGAGCCATGTTTTAGTCAGTTTTTTTCACTGCTGTGACTAAAAGACCTGACCAGAACAATTGTAGAGCAGGAAAAGTTTATTTGTGAGCTCACAGTTTCAGAGGTCTTAGTTCGTGGAAGGCTGGCTTTATTCTTTGGGGCTCAAAGTGAGGCAGAATGTCATGGCAGAAGAATATGCCAGAGGGAAGCAGCTCACATGAAGATCGGGAGAGAGAGAGAGAGAGAGAGAGAGAGAGAGAGAGAGAGAGAGAGAGAGAGAGAGAGAGACTCCACTTTCTAGATACAAAATATATACCCTAAAGCCATGCCCCAATTCCTACCTCCTCCAGCCATACCCTGCCACTTCCATTATCACTCAGGGGTAAGGATCCTTTCAGGGAATTAATTCATTAATTGGGTAAAACTCTCACAACCCAGTGATTTATCTTTTGAACCTTCTTGCATTGTCTCACATGTGTGCTTCTGGGGGCACACCTCACATCCAAACCATAACAACCACTGAAGGTGATCTGGTTTGCTCTGCAGTTAACAGGTGACTGGGGCTCCTGATCACCTCCTTCAAGAGCAGCTGGTATGAAAAACTCAGCTCTTTATGCTGTGTCATTGTATGGCCTCTCTGGGGTCTCCCACCAAGAACACAAAATGCCCTGTGTCCCTTAGCAGCATGCAGTGATCTGATCCTGCTTCTTAGCCCCTGACTTCCCTTCCCCACCTACTGTACAATCTACCTCACAAATCCATACTGATCTATTCCTGAGAACTCCTTGAGACTTCAGCACCAGGGCAGTAGCTAAGCTGCCCCATTCTGTGGGTGGGATGTTAGTATTCAGTCTTACTTCAGGACAAATTACAGGTGCTGTTGCCCCTTTCTCCATGGCCACAGCCCCATCTAACCCAGAGCAGCCTGGCATTTCAGGGAAATGACTGAGATGAGAAATCAAAGAAGATTTACACTGAGGCGCTCTGATCCATTGTATTGGAAATCCCTCTTTCCTGAAAGCAAGACTGGAGAATTAGCATAAATTGAAGCTCTGGGACTGCTGGGCAAGTTGCGGCCCCCACATTCATCGATGGCACTAAAAAAAGCCACATAGCTTAATAATTAATAACGAATTGATAATCATCTTGGCTCTCCTATTAAGTTTTAAAACAATGTGCAATTTTCTTATTTTCTATATGCTTCAGTTTCTTCGATTGTAAATGGGATTAATAAAATAACCTATTTTATGGGAAATGTTGGTATGTAGGAAGCATTTAAAGCATGTGAACTGCTATTACAAGTGGCAGAGTACTGGATTCTGCATGTCAATCCATCTGATCTCAGCTGCAGTCAGAAAACTGATGTAGGACTGAAGACAACTAGATTTTTCTCTGATTTGGAGAGAGAGCTATATTGAACTTCTGCACTTTTTATTTCATCATAGAGTAGAGTCTCCAAGAATTGACTGAGAAAGGTATTTGCAGCTCAGGTAATAGAGGGGTATTCCCAGTTACATCCTTACCCATGTAATCAGTGAAGGTAGCATGTGATACATGAAGGAAAGAACATTTCACCTAATTCTTTCCTGGGAAGAAAATTACAAGAATATAAGTTTTTCTTTTATGTTTGTCTTCTCAGTTAATGTTGGTAATTGCCCTACTTTCATTTCCATTTCTCGTCTGAAATAGTGGTCTGAGGACATTTTCAACAATTGAGAACCTATGATTCCCCACAGTCTATCACAACATGCTCTCTCAAGCACAGAGGGAGGTGGTCTCTCAGGGCCTGTTCACAATGTAAAGACATTATTGTTTGGAGATATCATCTTGGCAATAGCATCAGAGTTAGTATTGTCTTTGATATCCAAAGGCAGCCTATTATCAAACCTTCCTATGGAGGGGTAGATATGGTTCAAGTACTCTCTTGTTAACATTGTGCTTGTGAAACTATTGCTCATTTCAAAATTTCCACAGAATTTGACCTGGAGATAATGCCCAATTGACCCTTATTTTTTTTTTCTTCAAAAATCAAAATGTTCATAAGGAATGTTTGAAAAAAGAGAGAAAGACTTCGGTTAAGTTTTTGTTATAGCTGTCTCCCTACATTTTAAGTTTGAATCAAGGGTTTCCCTTTGCATAGTGAACTGTAATCTATTCTTGTAACAAGTAGCTCGTTCTCAGCCATTCACAAGAGGCCATCTTTTCAAACTAAGTTCAAATAAGATTTGAGCCATGGGCTGGGGATGTGGCTCGAGTGGTAGCGCGCCCGCCTGGCATGCGTGCGGCCCGGGTTCCATCCTCAGCACCACATACCAACAAAGATGTTGTGTCTGCCGAGAACTAAAAAATAAATATTAAAAATTTTCTCTCTCTCCTCTCTCACTCTCTCTTTAAAAAAAAAAAAAAAAAAAAAAAAAAGATTTGAGCCATGACCAGTCAGGCTGTCTCTGTACCTCACTTCTGTTTTCTGCATGCTACATAAATTAAATATTACCTGCTCAGGCAGTAGAGGGAGTGTTCTACACCACTGTTGGTCCAGACAGCTGCTGGATCACAATTAAAGCCCAAATTAGATTTGTTGTGATTTTGTCTTTTAATAGTGCTTCTACTTAGAGGAATTTGTGTTATGTGAATACAATAGAGAAAAGGTCCTAAACTACGTATAAAGTTCTGACTATATTTTTCAGGATTGGGCACTAAATGGGATCATTTCCAGGGACATTCTTCATATTTTTTCACATTCTTCATTAACAGATCTATGAGTTGAGAATAAAAGCCAAAACAAACAATCATGGTAGCATTTTTTTTTTCTGTTTGACAGTATCTAAACTCTAATATAAGTAAATCCAACTACTGGTATTCATTGCCATCATTAATTGCTTCTTATTGTTATAACATTTCAGATGTAACAATGGTATTATTGTTAATATTATTTCAAACCCAATTAAAAAGAAAGCTTTTCTTGAACACAATGATAGGACGTTTTATCAGAAAACTCAGGTTCTTAATAGATGACACACAGTGGGATTTAGCACCCACATCCTGTCAAGAAGGATAAGAAGAATGTTTAATGAAGTGTAAATCACACACACACAAACACACACAAAGAGGTTAAATAAATGAGAGATACCAAAAACTTTATGTGAATCAGCATACAAATTACAAACATGGTATTTATATTCATTAGTTATTCCGGAAACAATGAGATCAAGCTATTGTTCTTCTGTACTTAAATATTTAGTCATTTATAATAAGGCTTTAAAAAAAAGTCTGCCCATGTTCATAATGTTCTGTATAAAGTAGATAGAGAGGAAGGTATATGTCATTGCTTCCAAAGACTATGAAAACTCACTATATAGCATATATCCATAAGGGAACCTTGTAAATCTATTTTTACCTCAAGAAAGGACATTGTTTATATTGTCCTGGGCAGAGCAGCTCCCTAGGTGGAAGTGTTTCCATTGAGGGAGAAGCTGTGTGTGGTGGTGCATCCTTGCTTGGCTATCCAGCAGTCTTCTTTATTACAAAATGTTTCTTTTTCTGAACTTTAATATTCATGCTAGATGTCTATCATCTCGTTCCATTTATTTTGATCTCAGTTTTCCAGGGTTGAAAAACTGATTCCTCTCTCTTTGAAGTCCCCTAGCAGCCAGATCAAGAATCAGTCTGGGAGAAGACTCAAGACCTCAGTCCCTTAGTCCTCCATGTGATCCAACAGAAAGAACATTCCATAATGGAAATCACAGACCCCCAATAGTATTGGGGACATTCAGAGCTGCTTTCGCTTCTATCCCTCAATTTTTTAATTTAAGGAAGTCAGGAGTCTATCAGTCAGGACTGCAGTCTTCCCAGAACTCTATTCAGTTCTTGAGATCCTATAGAAAATAATCATCTTGCCTTTGATTTTGCTGTGTAATTAAGGTTTATGATCCTTCCTCAGAAATGTACTTTCACTTTGGAGGAATTGTGTCCCCTGGGAAGAAAATGCGCATCTACTAGGTTAGGGATACTAAAGCTTTTATTTAGGGATCTTTGTGAGATCTTGTTAAATTCTGTCTTGAAAAATTCCATCTCAATTTGCTCCCGATTTTTTAATGACTGCTGGCTAAACCAAACATTAGTTGGGAGCTAGATAATTTTTATATGCAAAGTTCTCCCATATTGTATGTAGTAGATTAATAGTGGAAGATTTTCATAGACATTTATAAAAAGTGGCTCGGTAGTCAAATAGGACTATAAAAGTTTTTATGCTATTGATTTTTTTGGAAACTCACAATTCCTATTAGACCATTAAAGACACTGTTTTGTCTTGCAGAAGAAAAACATATTTAACTTGTTTAAAAACCAACATTTTCTAAATTTATATTTGCAATACTTTTGTATTCCAGAAACTACTAGGAGAAGAAGAGTAGTTCATAAAATATTTAGGAAGTGAATTTCTAAGACACTTCATGAGCTTACCACTTCTGACTTCTACCATTCTATGGCAAATTCTTATTCACAAACAGGTTTAAACTTTTCTACATCCTATTGCCCTTATCCTCTACCTTCATTTTTATTCTTTTACATTCAACCTGTACACTTGTATTTCTTTCGATTCATGTCGCCACATTTGTAGCAGGTGTTGGAATCCATTAATGTGCTGCACTGCGAACATAAATGGATTGCAAGACTCTTTTTTGCCTCCTTCTTCTGTTGTACTTAGAAGTTCTAATCCGGAAGACATACCCCTTTTATTGGTTTCCTTTGTTCATGCTGATAAACTCCTCCCCAAATTTCAGAAGAATGAGAGGTTCACAGCTTCTCACTTGGTTAACTAAATGACTCACAAATTATATCTACATAAAAACAGGAACTAAAATCACCTCTTTGCATCAGTGCACAGTCTACCTCTTTTGAATAGTGGGCTGCATAACTTCCTTTGAGGTTCTTCACCATATTATCCTTATTTCTTATTTTCTCTTCATGTTTTTTGAGCATTCTAAACTATAGCTGGTAATGTTTTTTAACCTAAAATGTTAACAAAATATTTTTTGTTTTTCTTTTTTCTTTGGTGGTGTGGGGGAGGCGGGGCGGTGGGCACAGGGTATCAGGAATTGAACTCAGGGGCACTCAACCCCTGAGCCACATCCCTAGCCCTATTTTGTATTTTATTTAGAGACAGGGTCTCCATGGTTGCTTAGCATCTCGGTGTTGCTGAGGCTGGCTTTGATACAGAATATTTTTCATAACAACAGAAAAATAAACACATTTTTTTCTTTCCAAATATTTATCAACTTCCATCTGTTCACATGCTTTTAAGAGCATGTCTTAACAAATATATATTACCTTTATAGAACAACCTAACCAGAAGTTGGGTTAACGGGCTGGGGATGTGGCTCAAGCGGTAGCACGCTCGCCTGGCATGCGTGCGACCCGGGTTCGATCCTCAGCACCACATACCAACAAAGATGTTGTGGCCGCCGAGAACTAAAAAAAAATAAATAAATATTAAAAATTCTCTCTCTCTCTCTCTCTCTCTCTCTCTCTCTCTCTCCTCTCTCACTCTCTCTAAAAAAAAAAAAAAAGAAGTTGGGTTAAAAAGTCAACAAGTAACAAAGGAACAGAACTTTTCAAGGGACTTCAGAAAAGAGAAATGAAGCAAAGAATGACAAAGTTGGTGACATATCATCTTGTTTATAGGGGTTCCAGGCTATTCATCAGGAGAACATTTTGCTCTATTTAGGATTGTATAAATGCTGAACACAGTTTTTGTCTCTCTTGGTTATTGCAGCTGTGTGAGCCTATGTTGAGGAAAAAAAATTGATATAGTATTGACATTATCTTATAAAAGCTTTGTCAGGTTTTATTTGTGCAAATGACAATTGAGAGACTCAAGTGACTGTCCCTCATCACCAAGAATATCAAAGGAAATCAGCAAACAAACGGAAATGAAAGATACTAAGCTTGGACCAAAAACTAAAACAGAAGCAGGAGGGATAAAAGTCATGCTAATTTCTGTTATGTAAAAAAATAGTACTTAGTGAGTAGTTCATTTATCATTTCACCTTACCAAATGTGGTAGAAGACTAGTTATAACTAATACCTAACAATCTTTTCAAACTATATGATGGAAACATCTGTGGAACAATCTTCAATGTATTCAAATAGGTTCTTTCTAATTTCATATTTTTTAAAAGTAGATTGGCTTT
Organism: Urocitellus parryii; assembly: GCF_045843805.1. Taxonomy (NCBI): domain Eukaryota; kingdom Metazoa; phylum Chordata; class Mammalia; order Rodentia; family Sciuridae; genus Urocitellus; species Urocitellus parryii. The sequence continues at coordinate 104,749,403 of NC_135533.1, forward strand.
TCTTTCATTTTTAAGCGTGTCCAACTCCTTTAGGATTTACCTTTGTATTTTAGAAAGAGCAAGTGGAAATATTTTAAAATATGATAATTAGCACTTCATATGTTTTAGACATGGGGTGTCCCCATATTTGTGAGAAAATACAAAAAAAAAAGTTTAGTGGTGAAATGACTGGGTTATGAGAATCTTAATCCCCTGATAAGAATTAACTGGGTAGTCACTGTAGGCAGGTAGGATGTGGCTGGAGGAGGTGGATCACTGAGGTATTCCCTTGGGGTGTATATTTTGTCCTTTGTGAGGATTCTCTCTCTCTCTCTCTCTCTCTGCTTCTGGATTGTCATGTCCTGAGACACTTTCCTTCACCACACTCTTCCACCATGTTGTTCTGCCTCGCCACAGGCCCAGAGCAATGGAACTGGCTGTGCACAGAGACCTCTGAAACTTTGAATCCCAGATAAATTGTCCTACTCTAAAATTGTTCTTGTCAGGTTCTTTGGTCACAGCAATAAAAAAGCTGACTAAAACAGCACTTCAGGGCAAATTGACTTATTATAACAAGGCAAATAATGTGTGATGTTGTCTCCTCATCGACATGCAAAGCTCTTCTCAGTGAGTCCTGCAGTCTGGTCTCAACCCTCATCACCTGCTCTCTCTTCACAGGTCTTCCCCTCACCTCATTTTCCCCAACACTTCCCAGCTTCTGGTCTGACCTGACACAGCTTTGCCCTCCTGACAAAAACATGCACTCATCAAGCTCTACATCTCTTTAAAATTACAGCTGAGGACAGACTGCTCCTATGCCCATCTATTTTCCTGCAAAATTTCACCCATCATTCACATAAAGTCTTAGGACTTTCTCCCCATTCTTTGTATATGTCCCCTAACCATTGTTATTACCATCTTCATAATCAGGTCACTGTGACCAACAACAACAACAAAAAAATAACAAACAGGTATTCATTCTCATCTTTCGGTGAAATTCTGCTTCCCCATATGAGTAAAGGAAAGCAGACGCTTGTTCATTCTCTATCCAGTGATGAAGGGGTAGTTCATCTTACACAAGATTCCACATCTAACACCATCTACACTGCTTTATCAATTTGCCTATTGATAATTATGTGTGTTGAATGACTCTTTTGAACTGAAGTCTTCAAAAGAAAGGAAGAGGGATAAGTGGTATAATCTCATCATTAATTTCCCAACAATCTGAGCATACACAATGGTCAGGTGTGAAGACATTGAAATTTACATAGAACCATAATACTTAAAAAGGGGATGATATCAATCCTTTGAATAACAGCTAGTAATAATTTAACAACTGGTTAACTTAGAAAATAACTGTTCATTAAGATAATAACTGAAATCTGGCTTCTACTATATTGTAGTTCTGGCTACATCAAAATCAAAATATTACCTATCTGGGGAACCTCCTTGAACTATCTAAATATAAACCAATTAATACTATTATTTTGTTGTTGCAATTGTCACAAAATTTCAAATTTACTTGAATACTTTTCTATATGATAAAAACATAAAAATTTTATTAAAAATATAAAGCTGCAAAATTCTTTCCCTTTGGGGTAGAATTTGGTAATTGGCAGATGTCAAAGATAATTCCAGAAAAAAGCAATTGAATGCAAGGTCGATTATTCATGGTTCTTTATAATGATAAAACTTTTAAAAATATAATGTATACAAGTCATTAAAATATTTGACATGAATAACTTTATTGTTAATAATGCTCCTAATTATTAAAAGTGCACCCTAAGTTCTCAGAAATTTGCAAAATCTTAAATTTGGTTTGACATTTGAGTCGCATATCATTTTGGTTTGCAATTGGAGAATAAGAACTCATATTACTTTGTCAAGTGATCGAAGCATAATTAAACTCCAATCAATATCATTTGTTAATTTTGAGGTAACAACTCCAACACAAGATATAAAGGTTATTTGGTATTATTATTTTCCAAAAGTGCCTGATTTTAATGCTTTGAAGATGAAGTCAACCATGAAAACAAGGGAAATCAGAGAAAACTGTCATTTAACATCAACTTGTTTAAGCAGATGTGTGAAACACAAGTTTGTGGGTGGAAAACAAGGACAAAAAATGGAATAAAGGAGGGAAGATGATTACTCCCAGCCACTAGTATTTGATCACTAAGTGATATGAGATAAAGGTTTCAATTTTTCCTAGTTCAATTTTGCATGTCTTTTCTTAAAATATTATATAGAACATAAATATGTTATTGCTTTATTCCCTAATATGAGGCTATCCGTAGAAATATGAACAAATTCTTGCTGTTAAATAACTGCTCTCTAGTCCATGAAATAAGAAAGGCACAAATCAGTACATTATGAAGCAGAATGCTGTAATTTTCTGGGAGAATGTAACAAGCTGTGGGCTCAGTGGTGCAGAATTGCAGTAGGAATCATCTGTTGCAGAAATCAAGGCAGGCCCCACAAAAGTGGTGACTTGTGAGTAGCACCTTGAAACCTTGGAATTGAGAGAAATAGTGAAGCCAGAAAAGGAGGTCAGGGAAATGTGATACAAGTCAACATTTGTGCAGGACTCCCTGAGCTGCTGAAAGCCAAACTTTCCAGAATAAAAGAAGGTAAAAATATTTTTTAAGCAGTTATCATATTAACTACAAGGGAGTAATTTGGATTGTGATAGATACGGCATCAAAATAAATAATATAAAACAAAAAAATAAAAATTTGACTCGGGACACTTAAAAGAAGGTGAAAGTAGAAATACAGATGTCCTATGAGTATTGAAGTGGAAGAGGCTATGAAGTCGTTCATATTTTGCAAACACATGACAGAATGAGACTGGCTTTCATGATATCGACAGATAACTGAACTTCAATCTCATTTAAATGTCATTTATCCCCTATCTACTACTGGCTAAAAAACAAGCATTAGATACCAGGATGTCCAAGTACTTATATTCTTTAATGCTGGCTTACATGGAATTCTACTTTCTTCTATTTTCTTGCAAGCACTTATTACTATTGTCATTTCTTACCTCCTCTCCCTCAAGTGTTTTTCTTGGGTATTCTGAGTTTAGACTGTTATCCTATTAAATGAGAGACCTGTTTCTTTTTTGTCTTTATGCATTACTTAGGAGGAGTCTGGTCCACTCAGCTCTGATCAAAGCAACCAGCTGGGGGTGAGGGGACAGGTGGAGACACAGGACCTTCCTTCCATGCAATGACCATGGCCAGCATCTCTTCTATGGGACTTGAGAATCATTCTAAGAGTTTATACCTGTTTTATAGTGGTTACTAAACATTGAGAAATTCAACCATAGTTTATCTTATATTTATTTATAATCTTAGATCTTAAAGTAGAGGGTCAGATGTTGAATCTGCATAAATATCAGCTGTTTCACCACCTTTTATTGTGTCTGATTCTATCTGCCTGAAGAAAAAAACCCTCTTAATCCTACTATTGAGTTAATTTAGCATGAGGAATGGGGTTTACTACTGCAGAATTTAGTGTGAAAGCAATAAGTAATTTTATCTCTTGGTCAAAAGAATGGATTAAATGCACATCTGCAAACTTCAAATCATTCCATCTACTTTATCCTTCCAAAGTCTGCTATTTCATTTTCATTTCACCCAGGAATTTAGCAAAGTCCCACCTCTTTCCCAGGCTCATCAGCAGATCCATTGTATTTCTGGAAACTGTGAAGGCTGCACCAGTGCTGCAGAAGAATTATTCATAGGCAGATGATGTGGGGCAGGTGAATAAGTCCATACTACCTGAGAGAGGACTGCCTAGTGCTATTTTTGCTGATAGGACCTCATCATTTGACTAAGAGTACCACATAATCTTGTATGGTAGAAATTCCTCCAGTTGTTTATTGTGCCGTAAAAACTTTATTCTCCTTTACATTATGGTTCCTATTTCCATGGCAGCATAGTTCTGAAATATGAGGTTAATGCTGTTCGTGGCTTCAAATCTAGAACCTTAAATACCTTGACTGTTGTAAATATATAGCAAACAATCAAAGTGATCTTGTTACTGCACTGAAAACTTTAGTTTTGCTTTCCCACTTGATGAGTTTGTTTTCTTATGCCCTGTCTCCTTTAGATACAGTATATTACTATCATGGAATGTTAACATTATAATTGGTTGACACTATGAAACAGAATGGGTAGTTAGGAATATTTTCCTTGCTGGAGTTTTGTGAGGCTACTCTACCTCTAGTGGAAGGAGTCCCTCTTAACCTTAAACCAGTTAAAATGTGATTATTTCAAAAGTTGACAATGACATCACATTCCTCTAAGTCTAAGTCTGGTCAATTCCAGCATTTGTTTCAAAACTACATGAGTATAGTTGAAAAGTATGGGGTTAATGTTGTTCCTGGCTTCACATGAACAAACCAAAGCAAATTCATGTATTTTCAGAAATAAAGCCCATTCCTTCAGTTGTTCCATTTTATAATTAAACTGTCCTCAGTATTCTCAGGGAACACAATAATCCAGTGAAAATGAACAGATAAAAGCAGCAAGACTGACAGTTGGATGCCATGGTTTCAGAATATTTGCCAAAAGTAAGGGAGAGTGATGAATTTTCAAATATGACACAGCTTGTATAGGACATGGGTAACTTTTTAAACTATTAGTAAAAAACTGCTTTCTGACTGCTATAATTTATAGACACTTATTTTTGTCTATTCGTTGGTAAATAAGGACAGTATTAATTAACAATCAAAATAACACAACAAAAATGACAGGCATGAACTATGAGTACAAACTTAAAATTTCTATTTATTTGCAAAAATAATCCTTACAGATAATTTTAGTGTGATATCTATTTCTTATGCATTTATCATAGATTTCCAAAGCCAGCAGGATGGTGTAAGTTAAACTACCTGTGAGAATATATATATAGGAGCTCACACCACAAACCAACCAGGGATGATGAGATTATACAACCCAAGAGCTATAGATTGCCTACATGCAGCAAAGGGGACCGCTGGCTTCTTCTCTCCCTTCCAGTCCCCCTTCTTTCCCTTCTTCTCCCACTCCTTTCTTCTTTATTCCTGTTGACTTTTAAAGATAAATTCAATCTGATGATAGTAGGAATACCCTTGAATGATATAAGTAACTACTTATTCTTAAAAGTGATGAGGGAGTCCAGAGCAATTAGTGAGCTCTCTACCTGAGAAGTCACGTAAGATGCCTACAAGAAGTTTTATTTGCAAAAAAAGAGATTGAATAGTTATAGATGAGAATCACCATGAAAGTATTGTAATCTGGGTAACTTCTTCCTATGTCTATTTTTCCTAACCCCTGTTGTTTTCTCCATGACAATCAGCAATAAACCCCAAAAGATTCAGGTACAAAGATAGGTGTGATGGCACAAGAAACTTCCATGTTCACACAGAATGAGTGGGGAATAACCACCCTGACAAAGATAAAATTTGGAGAACATATGAGACTCTGTGTGACTGAGAATGGTCAGGAGAAAAACACTAATGGAAATTCTTTCCTCAATGTCTACAGGGGAACCCCTGAGGACTAAGAAGGGAGAACCCTATTCTATACCACACTGAAGAAAGTGAGATCCACAGAATTTGAGTGTGGGCCCAGTGCCCTAGAGCATGCCAAGGGCTTTTACACTGTAATTTAAAATCAATTAAGTTATTGATGTACTGTCCATTACCTTCTCCAAGCAGGCACATTGTATTCCTTTGACTCAGAGAGGTTGGTTTGCCTGACATGAAAGGCATGGAGACAGTCCCTCTTATATTCTTCTGGTGAAAGTCAAAATTAATAAGGAAAGTGCATTAGCTTTTTCCAAAGGAAGAAGGAGAGGACAAAGCAATTTGGAGGACTGCAGGTAATAGTGGACAATTCCTAAGAGAAGTTGGTATAGAGTTCACAGGTCACATGAATATTTGAGATCATAACCAGCTTCTTGGAAGGGTCTTGGTAAAAAGACCTCAAGGAGGGAATTTTACTTCGTTAAACATAGGACCACAAAACACAAGGCTTGACAACAAGGTTAGGAGCCCTTTGCCCTAAGTAACCACAGTTCAGTAGGTTTCAATAAGAATTTCCGTAAAGAGTCTGACTCCCCTGTTGGTGTTTGAGTGAAGGTCTTCAAGCCACACCATTCCTTTCCCCTTTTGTTACACTCCAGGCCAAATTGAGGAGAAGCTGGGTGTTCTGTCCTTTGGTCCTACTCAGAACTTTAAACTGTTCGTGCCTCGGTCCATGGGTGGGAACTCCTACCCCAGATCCATCCTGAACCATCATGAAGCCTCAATCAAGTCTGCTCCCCTAATGTCTTCAAACATTGTTGGACTTGCCCTAAAAACCTGCTCTGCTCTCCCCAGAAAGCCTCACTATGTGAGCAATCAACATTTCCGTACACTCACGTGCTAAGTGTTGTGATCAGTCTTTATGTCCAAACAAAAATTTTTTAGGGGATGGTGCCACAGTCCAGCTGCAGCAAAATAACAGGGGGGTGACGAACAATTTGTGTACATTGATACAGCAGGAGTGGGAGCCGTTTATTGTAGGACAGGAGCAGTATATATACATTCCACACAGCTTATCTTAATTAACATAAACTCCATACAGCAGTCAACCAATAAGGAATCTCCACACTTAATGGCTTGCTGGAGTTACTTCACAAACCACTCCCTCTGGCAAAATGCCAGGCGCCATCCAGACTTGTTTACAGACTCTAACATTTGCCAGGTGCCATTCTGACTTTTACAGACTCTAACAGGATGGGTTATAGGGTTTCATCCTGTTCTTGCTGGGTAATCATAATAAAGATATTGGTGATGGCATTAATGTACCAGAAATTAGAATTTCTTCTGCTTTGAGAAATTCTTACCCAATTATAGTAGTCTTGAAGACACATATTCACTGACTAACTTTCCTGCAAATTATTAATAGAAATGTTTAAGTAGAATAATTTAGTTTTGGTATATATAGTAAGGAAAAGAAGGGAAAGAACAGGATTGAAGTATCCCTATAGCCCCATATGGCCCCATTTATAAAAGTTGCAAAGAAACTCATGGTTTCCAAAGGCAACTGGTATATATATCAAGCTCTGATATTATTAGGAATATAAATTTGTTTTTAAGAATTCAAAAGTTCAGCATAAAAAGTGGAAAACATTCAGTGGAAGAGTAGTCTGGACAAATTCAAGGACTCAAATGGAATTTAGAAAGGGACAATTAATAATGAAAGTTCTACTTCCACAGTCTTATCCATAAAAATCACTAGATTGGCACACAATGAACCAAATTCTAATCTTAATTTTTCGAAAGTGTGTGAGAAAGACCACACACATCTCCTGAGACTAAGATATATTATGTCTTCGTAAGCATTTCAAATTCTGAGCCCTGCTCTTCTGAGCTCATAAGTATAATAGGTTCTTGCATTTTAAAATATAAAATGAGAGGATAGGTTTGAAGATATTTAGTGACATATAATATACAAAATATTGTTTCATTTGTTAAATATATTTATATTTACAGGTAAGAGTTTCTTTGGGGACAGAGCTTTTATTTTTCTCCCTTAGTTTAATTTAATCTTAGAGTTCTAATTGCTATAGTGGTTATTTTAGGATACAAGAAGTGTCATGAGTAAATATAATTTTATTGAAATCTAAATGTGTATAGGATTTATCAAAGAAGCCTGTTATGTTAGTGTAATAAAAATATTTTTAGGAAAGTCAGATAATTGTTAATTAATTACTCGCATAATTTTACTTGAATATTTACTTGAATAATGCATGACATTAGGGCCATTATTACTTTATCATTTGATATTAATTTTAGAAATGAATCATTTTATTCATTTTGTGTATCATTCATTTACCTATTTCATCTATATTTTCCATCATTTTTTCTATAGTTAGCTGAAGATCCGAGAAAGCTGAAATTTATAATAAAAATCTTATTATTGCAACACTATAAAACATCCTCACAACTATCTGAGATAAGATTTGAGATTTATCTGACAAAAGCATATAATTTAGCTGCATTCCCTTGACTAGGCAAAATTACTTCTAGAATCAAACTAATAAGATCTTTTGACATTGTATGCTGAATAAATTGCTGAAATACAAATCTCAGATACATATTAGAATACTAACCAGCCTTATGGCTGCAAGAAAATGCATTCTTAAAAATCAAAACTGGCCCTGGTAAAGATGGAAGCTAGTTAACATTTTTGAAACAAAATTACATTTATGGACAAAAATCAAATTATCCATCCAAACAATCTACAATTAAACATCAACTTTTTGAATTGTTTCTGATGTATGATTGTGTCATGGGGGCAAGAAGATACAAGTTACTTGGGTTAGAGTACATCTTGAAAGGCACACTATTAAACTTTCTATAAACTAGGATACACACAATTATGAAAATAGAAGAAACGTCTCAGCTTATGTATAGGGAGTCTGTGAAGAGATAAGGAAAGAATTGAAGCAGTTGGCATTTCTAATTACTTTGGAGACAACAAGAGCATTGACTGATGAGACTTTTGAAGACCACATAGCTCTTGCTCAAATCTCAAAATTATGAGTTCAGAAACCTGTTAAGTTTCCACACTCCAATCACATCATGACTAGATTTTCACAGTGACTTGAACACTTCATTCAAGTCAGGTTTGGGTTTACATTTTTAGTTTAGTACTACTGAGGCAGATGGATCCTTCTCCAGTCTAAGGCAGTTTACCCAACCTTACCCTATGTAATCTTGAGTTTCACCTATGAAAATTTATTTCTTATAGTTAAAATATTTTATCACACACACACACACACACACACACACACACACACACACACAGACAATCTCACATCTGTTTTCCTGTTTCTTCAATGATGAATATTTGGGTGTGTATCTGCTGGCTATGATGAATAAAACTGCTATGAATATTCAGGTAAAAGTTTTTGCTTATAACCTTTTTGGTGTATAGCAGCTAATAATAAAGTTTCCAGATGTATTTCTGGGTAACCCTGTTTAACTAACATCTTGAGGACTACTAATAACCTCCAAAGTGGCCATGACACTTTACATGACATTTTACATACTTATTAAGCAGCAAATGAAAGCACTGAGTTTTCCATATCTTACACATGCTTATTTTTAATTATTTTTATTTTTGTCATCCTAGTGTGGCCAAAGCACTATTTTACTGTAATTTTGACTTCCTTCTCACTTATGACCAAGGATGGTAAGTATCTTTGCAAGTGCTTATGGCTCATTTGTATACCTTCTTTTGGAGAATGTCTGTTCAAATTGTTTGACCTTTTATTTTTTAACCTTGGGGTGTCTTTTGTATTGTTGAATTCTATGGATTCTTTCCCAGTTCTGGATACTAGACACTTATTAGATTAACAACTTGCAAATATTTTCCCACATTCTATAGGTTAAATTTCTACATTCATCACCATGATTTTGATGCATTACAGATCTAAATACTGAAGTCTGATTATTATTTTTTAAATTTGGTTGGGTTTTTTTTGCTTTTGGTATCATATTTAAGGATACATTTCCTAATACAAGGCAAGAAATATTTATACCTGTTTTTTGTAATATTTATTTTCAGTTATAAGTGGACACAATATCTTTATTTTATTTTTATGTGGTGCTAAGGATCGAACTCAGTGTCTCACAATGCTAGGCGAGGGCTCTACCTCTGAGCCACAATCCCAGCCCCTATACCTGTTTTTTTTTTTTTTTTTTTTTCTAGGAACGTATATTTATAGCTCTATATAGTCTTTCATTTTTGGTCTACAAAATTCAATTTTATTTTTATATGATAGCAAAAAAAATCATCCAAAAATAAAATAAGAAAGATGTTCCACTTATAATGACATGATAATTAATAAAATACTGAGAAGTAAACAAACAAAAGTCAAATTTGTACACTGAAATATTACAAAATATTTCAAGAAGTTAAATAAGATCTAAATAAACATAAACTATGTTAATGGATTTGAAGTTGTAATATTATCAAGATGGAATACTCTCTAGATTTAATGTAATCTCTACCAAAATTCCAAATCCTTCATTTGCAGTAATGGACAAGAAAATCCTAAAATTCTTCAGAAACTACAAATTGAATAACCAAAACCATCTTTATAAGAGAAAAATGGTGGACTTACTCAGTTATATTTCAAAACATAAGAAGGCTACTACTAAAGTATGTTACTAGCACAATAATGGATATACCAATCAATGGAATAGTATCTGTTTCTAAAGTTGATTTTTTTTTTCAATAAGGGAATGAAAAAAAATCTAACAGGGAAAGAATATATATATTTTTTAACATTGGCAGGTATGACAATTAAGGATCCATACATAAGATAATCAACTCGGATTCACTTGTTTCATGTACAGAAATGAACTAAAAATGGGTAAAGGAACTAATATGCAGAAGCCAAAACTATATATTATTAGAACAAAACCATAGGTATAACTCTTCCTTGGCTTGGATTAGCAATATATCCTTAGGTTTGATACAAAATGCATAAACAGCCAATTACAAAATTAGATAATAGGGCCCCATACATGCACATGGCCATCTAGAATATCAGGAACACGTTGAACTGGTTCAAAGCTGCTGCAGACAACTCATTTCTCTGCTTTCCCTTTTGAGATTTTTAGTTAAAGAATTACTTACCTTAATTGCTCTCCTTTAACTTTGCCCCTAGGGAAAGGCTTTTTGCCCTGGGAGGATTTGAGTGATTTGAAATAAATTTTTCAAGTGGGTCCTCTAGGAAACCACCAGACAGGTCAAATAATAACAATTCCTTAGAAATGAGGTTTTGAAAGAGGTTCGGCTCCACTCCTGCTCCCATTGGTATGAGCAATGTGAGCTATTATTTATTAGGCTTATGGCTAAGCTCAGGATCAGGGAATGGGAACACCACAAAGGTCAATGTTCTTTCCAAGATTCAGCCATTTTTCTTGATTAAATGTTCTCCAATTTGCTGAAAGCCTTTGATTAATTTTCAGAGACGTGTAAAAGTTTATTATGACAATTTTGGGTTGCTGTTATAAAAGAGCAAAATTTCAGAAGCACTTGCTCTATGATTTTCAGTTATATCCCCTCAAAATGTAAGTATAGTTTTGATGATAAGTTTGATTTTTTTATTAGGACTAGTTTGGTATGTTGTGTTCAAAGGGCTACATCCATTTTATCTTGTCAAGTTGATTAGTAGAGATTTGTTAATAATACCTTAGTATTTTATTTAAGTATTTTTCAGATCAATATCAGCATTTTTGTTCTTTTTTTAAATTATTTTTTTAGTTGTTGATGGACCTTTATTTTGGGTCTAAATCGAGGTGTCTACAGGGCTGTGTTCCTTCTGAAACCTTTAAGGGAGAATCCAGTTTGCTTGGCTTTTTCAGTCTCTAGAGGCTGGCCACATTACCGGACTTGTGGCCCCCACACTGTTATTCCATCATTCCCATCTCTTCTCTGTCACCACTTCTTCTCTGACTTCTTGCTTTCTTCATTCCTGTACACAGTCTTTTGTGATCACACTGGTTCCACAAGAATAACTCATGACAATCTTCCATTAGGAGGTATTTAACTATATTTGCAAAGTCCCTTTTGCCATGGAAGGTAATACATTCACAAGTTTGGAAGTTTAAGGCCTGGGTATCTTAGAGAGGGGCAATATTATTCTACCTACTACAGAGTTTTAGTAATTTATTTGTATGTATAATTATTTCTTATTTTGCTATATTCTTCTCATATAATTTTTAACATTTGTTCTAATTTTTAGCTTAATGAATTACTTTGAACTTTTATAAATTGATAGCTAGATTTTTTTAAAAAAATAAGCATATATATGTATATATTTACTTATACATGCTTATTTAAAAATTATATATATGTGTATATATATATATATATATATATATATATATATATATATATATATATAGTAGCAGTGAACCCAGGGATGCTTAACCACCGAGCCACATCCCCAACCCTTTTATATTTTATTTTGAGACAGGATCTCTCTAAGAAGAAGTGAGGGTCTTCTTGGTTAAGTTCTCACCAAATTGCTGAGGTTGGCCTTGAACTTGCAAACCTCCTGATCAACCTCCTGAGACGCCGGTATTATGGGAACGTGCCACCACACCTAGCTGCTAATATATATATTTCTAAATCCTTCTACAGTTTTGCTACATGCTGAAAGTTTGCATAGCCCTATTTGTCTTACCATTCTGCTGAAATATAGCTTAGTTTTCATTGCAGATTTATGTACTTGACACCTGGGTTATTGGGAAATATGTAGGCTTTAATTTTAAAATATGTTGAGAGATCTAAACTTCTATTATTGCTTTTTAATTCATTCAACATTAGCATGAATATCCACAGATCACCAAATACAGGACAAATAACCCAATGGAAAGTTGGAACAAAGAATAAAAATAGTAAGTCAATGAAGAAAAATCCCAAATGTTAGATCAATACATGACAATACTCTCAAAATAAGAAATATTCGAATAAATCTCACTGAAAACAGCAACATACCTTCTTAACATTATCATAATTGCAAAAGTAATGGAGGTGAATGATGTAAATTGTTGCTGATGCTGTGAGGAGAGGGGTATCATGGCTTACATTATTTGAATAAGTTTTTTAAAATCATATTATGGGAAATGTATTGAATATGACACTATGCCAAAATGGGACTAAATGGGGAAGGACAAGACACTCTCATTTTATTAGGGATAAACACATACATATACACAGATTATTTCCATTATGGATTTTTGTTTTTTTTTATTTTTAGAATCATAAACATTTTTAGATTATGGGTCACATATCTTTGTGTCCAGATGGTAATATTTAAAAGTATAAATTTCTAGTAGATATATTACTTTAAAATTATTGGATATAGCATTACATCACATTGAAGATGATTTGTGATTGGAACATTGCTGATTTTATTGGATTGTGTCAAATGAAGTCATTCATGGATTTATATAGGTTTCATAGTCACAATTACCCCAGATTGATGATTGTTACTATACATACCACTGCTAGATGAGCTTCATTATAGAAATGCATAATACGAAAAAATGTATGTTACTGAGTTGAAGAAATATATTTAGCATTACAAAATTACTCAGAAAAAAATATTCTACACATTACCATGATCTTTGCGTTACAAGGGTTGTTTTACCTAGGCTCCCCAAACTAGGGATTAGACTGTTCTATACTTTTCCATGTGAATAGTCTAGTTTGATGCTTCATTTATATATCGGCAATTTGTGTCATAATGATATCATTTTTCTGAAGTTATCCAATTTAAACAGAAAAAATTATCAAATGTTAAAATAAGGGAGAATTAATATTGAGACTTGAAAAGAGAATAGGATACCTAATAATCTCAAGGAAATAATTAAGTTAAGAAAATGAGAAATAATATGAGGGTTAATATTTGGGATTTTGTGTTGGTCAGCTTTTCATCATTTTGACAAAAAATACCTGAAACAAAGAACTTGGAGGAGGAAAGATTTATTTTGGCTCATTTTCAGTTCATGGTTGGCTGATTCCAAGGCAGAAATGTCATGGCAGAAGGATTTGGCACTGGAAAGCTGCTAACTCATGGCAATCAGCAAGCAGAGAAAGAAAGAGAAAGCAAAGGGAGGGTTTCAGGGAAAAGATACAGTCCTCAGGTCATGCCTCTAATGACAGGCTTTCTCCTACTATGCTCTAGCCACCTACCGATGCCTCTACCTTCCAGAAATATGTGTTAATTATTATTCCATTTAGTGGATGAATTCACTGATAAGGTCCAATCACTCATGATCTAGTCACTTCCCCAAAACACCATTTCTGCATATTTGTGCATCATGGAACAAGTCTTCAAAACCCAAGACTTTGGGGGATATTCTAGGCTCAATATAAAAGACATTCTAACTTTTCTTCTGTTCTAAATAACTAGTTCAAAAATATAATGAGGAAAATATTGTATGCTTCATAAAAATACAAACATAAGAATTAAAAGGAATAGTGCTAATCATATGTAATCAGGGATAGGATTTAAGATTATTATATAAGACATGTGTCACTTTCTTGCATCAAAGGACTCAAAATTTATTAATGTCTCCACTGTACCATGTTATTATTGAATTTATTCAACATTTATTGGTGATTATATTAAGATTTCCACAAATATCAAATTATTTATTACAAAATCTTAAAGGTACCATTCTTATTCTTCTTATTGGTATTCATATCAATGTTATCACATGCCAAAGAAGCAATATATTCCAGTTTTTAATCTAAAATATGTGAACTTTTTCCTAAAAATCCTTTTAATAAAATCCAACAAAATGTTTACAAGTTTTCCTGAATGAATAAATGAGAGAGAATCATTTGGAAGTTTCTAAAGAAAAAATTTTCCAATGAAAAACTTAACTAGGATTAGGAGATTTTAAGTCACAGTAATCAAAACATCATGTACTGCTTGTAAAATAGTCAAATGGTTGAACTCAAAGTCTGTGTGTGAGGAGACTATCCAAATGATAAATATTAAATTTCAAATAGAAGAAAGAGCAATTAACTTTTCTAAAATTCGATGGAGACAATTGAAAAATGAAAGACCTTGGTCACTCATCAAATTGCTCATCCTAAAACAAATTCAGGATGAACCTTTAAGACTATTTTAAATATAATTGAATATTTGTGGCCAATGGACACAAGAAAGCTTTTTTCAAGCATGTCGATAAATTTAACTGAATATATATTTTAGCCTTCTCTACAGAAAATAGCTAAATACAGCCACCAAATAAAATCATTAAAAATGTCAAATGAAAAGGAAAAGCAAATGTTATAATGTTGACTCAATTGAGTTCTTATGAATCTGGCAAACAATAGTCACATCAATAGAAAGAAATCACCAAAGGACATTAACAATGGATTCACTGAAGAAGAATTTGAAATACAATGTAACTAACTTATAACTACATATTTATTTTAAATAGTTTATCTAAGTATATAATAGTAAATATGATTATATTAACAACATATTCATAAAAATGTCATAAAATTATAATAACATGCATTAAATGGTTGATAAGCTAAGATTAAATGAAACATTATAGATATTTTTAGGCATACATAATTTAATTATTATATTAATATTTCTAAAAATATGTAGAGTTAGACTCACATAGAGAGCACCCGGAAATTTATATTAATGGAATGGTAAAATGTATTTCTAGATTAATTATTAAAGTGTTTTACCTGAAAATAAAAAATAAACCTGCAAGTATACATAAATATATATATATATATATATATATTTATGTATATACATATATACGTATATATGTATATGTACATATATATATGCTGAAGTCATTCACAACTTTTATTTATGTGTATTTTAAAGTGGAAGAATGTTCTTTGAATGAACAAAAAACATTTTCAGTTTAGTCAAAGATGAGTATGGTACAGCAACAGATACTTTATTTCAGATAGTTATAACTTACAAACATGCACACACTATATGTATTTATGATGGCAGTTTTGAATCATGTACACACTGTATTTGTTTCTGGATCATGGGATTAAGTTTTCCTTCCATATTCTTGTTTACACCAAAATGATTATGTGTTTTAGATAATTAAAGATTAATAACCTAAATAACTGTCTAGTTTAAGTAAACTAGCTTTAATATCAGCAACTCTTTTATCCCTCAAAAGGCAGACGAGAGCAACAAGTCTATGGAATTGACAAATAAATTATTGAAATGCTAAGCAAGCTATTCATATCAATCATAAGGGCCATCAATCAGGTGAGTTTCATCATTTTTTCTTTGATTTTTTTCTCTAAATATTTTTATTTCATTTTTTAAATTAATGCTGTGAGTGTAATAGTTGTAGATATATATGTGTGTATCAATTTAGCTAACTATATACATTGTTGGTTGGGGGGGGTATTGTTTTGTTTTGTTGGCAGTTTCTTAAAGAACTCAAGAGGAATCCAGAAGAGATTTTCGTAGGATGGCTCTGTTTGCCTTGAGAAGAAGTAGTCACCACTAAGTGTCCAGGCTATTTCTGGGTTTCACCTGTACATCAGGGAGTCTGCTGGGCCAGTGTGTTCAGTGAACCCTGACAGCAGGGACCATCTCAGTGTAACAGTAGAACCTTGGCTCCTGTTTTTCTTCCTGGGCTTCCTAATGTCACTACCAACAAAGCAAGTTTTTTTTTTTTTTTCCCCCCTTGAAACATAGCCCTGATACCTCTCTTTGATGTGCCAAGTTTTCTGAGAGCAGAAAATGTGCTCTGGAGTGAGGCTGGTACTACCTCTGCCTAGATAGCTGTTTAAAATAACTTACTATTTATAGCCTTTCAGATTGTCTTAAAGACCTTTTCAGAAAGTAACCAGCATCACACCTGTATGTTTCCTACAAGAAAGCAGTCAAGTCATATGTCTAATATGAAAATAAAGTGAAACTTTTAGCCTCTGAGTTAACCATTCATTATGTTCAACATCTGGCAGGAAGCATCTTCAGTGTTCTGGCATGACACCATCGATTATTTCCATCTGTTTCATCTGATCCTCAACTAGTGTCTAGAAATAATCATTTGTAAGTTCATTTCATTACAGCAATATGATCCCTCATTTATTGGTTGTTTCTGAGGAAGGTTTTTTGCAATAAATTGTTGGTCATCCCATTAGGAGCTTTCTGTCATAATACAAAGATAAAAACAGAACAACAAACAAAACTTCTTTATTCTCAGCGAGCTATTTAACAATAGTTCCAAAATATTCTAACCATATCAAGAAGAAAAACTCAAAGACAAGTAGTTTTTTTAAATATGAGAAGTAAAAATTATCAATACACATTAATGTATTCATGTTTCAAATAAGTGATTCTGTATAGGTTGACCTCAATAAGAACATTGACTTAGGTTCATAGATTACTGAAAGACATTAAAGAATACATACTTTTATGGTTTGGATATGAAATATGATGTGCCCCCCAAAGACCAGTGTGCTCGTATATTATTCAGGGTTCACTAGACAAATAGAACTAGCAGGGTGTGTGTGTGTGTGTGTGTGTTTGTGTGTGTGTGTGTGTGTGTGTGTGTGTAAGAAGGCATTGATTAGGATTTATTAGATTGGCTTAAATGACCAGAAGCTGGATAGTCCTACTGTGGCTATCTCCAGGCTGGACACTTGGACTAACTAACTGATAGCTGCTCAGGTCAGAGTCCACTTTGGAAAAGTGAAGTTGCTATTGTACCATGTCTTTGAACAATAACACAACAATCCAAGCACCTGCTGAAGAAGAATGGCATTTATGTCAGTATTGGCTTCTCCTTCTTCCACCCTCCTTCCATCCAGTCCCCAAGCACATTGGACTGTGCCACACACATTCAGCGTGGGTCTCCCTACTCAGTTTACTCTTAACATGACAGCTATCTCTGGAAACTCTCATCAACACAGCAAAAATTCTCTTAATGGTAGGCATTTTTTTTTAATCCAATGAAGTTGACAATTTAGATTAGCCGTCACAATTCCCAATGCAGAAATTTCCCCAGGTGGAGCTTTAGTGAAGTGATCAGATCCCTGAGGCCTCTGACCTTGATACCTGAATGGACTACAGTTTCAAAGGAAACCATAACTGGGTAGAGCATGGTTGGAGGAAGTAGGTCACTGGGGGCTTTCTCTTGTCCCTGGCCCCTTCCTCTCTGTCTCTCTCTGCCTCCCTGCAGCCATGAGGTCAACAGCTTTCCTCCTCCATGCACTTCCACCATGAAGTTCTGTCTCATCAGGCCCAGAGTAATGGAGTCCACAGTGATGAAATGCTAACATACCACACCATTGAAACCCAAGAACATTGTAACTCAGATTAAACCTTCAGCTTAATGTCATACAAATGACAAACCTCTGTATAGACAGCGAATATGGACTAAGGGCCAGGTGCCATACTTTCACATATAAAGCTATTATAATCATATTGAAGGTATTGAAATTGTTTTATTAAAATCTTGGTTAGAAAAAATATGTAGCTTGGTTTTCTCATCAGGGAGTTTATTGAATATATCTTTATTTAAACTCTGCAAACTGCCTGATGTTTTCCTTTTACAAATAGCCTCATTCTTCTCCCTAAGTGGAATATCAGCCCCCAGAAGCAGGTTTCTCAGTTGATTGGCAGTAAGTGAATGGAACACCACGTGCAACCTTCAACTACTTAGATTCAGAGAAACAGGCTCAGTTTTTTTTTTCTTCTTTTTTTTTTTTATTGGTTGTTCACAACATTACAAAGCTCATGACATATCATATTTCATACATTAGATTGAAGTGGGTTATGAACTCCCAATTTTACCCCAAATGCAGATTGCAGAATCACGTCGGTTACACATCCACAATTTTACATAATGCCCAATTAGTAATTGTTGTATTCTGCTACCTTTCCTATCCCCTACTATCCCCCCTCCCCTCCCCTCCCATCTTCTCTCTCTACCCCATCTATTGTAATTCATTTCTCTCCTTGTTAATTTTCCCATTCCCCTCACAACCTCTTATATGTAATTTTGTATAGCAATGAGGGTCTCCCTTCATTTCCATGCAATTTCCCTGTTCTCTCCCTTTCCCTCCCATCTCATGTCTCTGTTTAATGTTAATCTTTTCTTCCTGCTCTTCCTCCCTGCTCTGTTCATAGTTGCTCTCATTATATCAAAGAAGACATTTGGTATTTGTTTTTTAGGGATTGACTAGCTTCACTAAGCATAATCTGCTCTAGTGCCATCCATTTCCCTGCAAATTCTATGATTTTGTCATTTTTTATTGCTGCATAGTACTCCATTGTGTATAGATGCCACATTTTTTTTTATCCATTCATCTATTGAAGGGCATCTGGGTTGGTTCCACAGTCTAGCTATTGTGAATTGTGCTGCTATGAACATCGATGTGGCAGCATCCCTGTAGCATGCTCTTTTAAGGTCTTCAGGGAATAGTCCGAGAAGGGCAATAGCAGGGTCAAATGGTGGTTCCATTCCCAGCTTTCCCAGGAATCTCCAAACTGCTTTCCAAATTGGCCGCACCAATTTGCAGTCCCACCAGCAATGTACAAGAGTACCCTTTTCTCCACATCCTCGCCAGCACTTGTTGTTGTTTGACTTCATAGTGGCTGCCAATCTTACTGGAGTGAGATGGTATCTTAGGGTGGTTTTGATTTGCATTTCTCTGACTGCTAGAGATGGTGAGCATTTTTTCATGTACTTGTTGATTGATTGTATATCCTCCTCTGAGAAGTGTCTGTTCAGGTCCTTGGCCCATTTGTTGATTGGGTTATTTGCTATCTTATTGTCTAATTTTTTGAGTTCTTTGTATACTCTGGATATTAGGGCTCTATCTGAAGTGTGAGGAGTAAAAATTTGTTCCCAGGATGTAGGCTCCCTATTTACCTCTCTTATTGTTTCTCTTGCTGAGAAAAAACTTTTTAGTTTAAGTAAGTCCCATTTGTTGATTCTTGTTATTAACTCTTGTGCTATGGGTGTCCTATTAAGGAATTTGGAGCCCGACCCCACAATATGTAAATCATAGCCAACTTTTTCTTCTATCAGACTCAGAGTCTCTGATTTTATATCAAGCTCCTTGATCCATTTTGAGTTAACTTTTGTGCATGGCGAGAGAAAGGGATTCAGTTTCATTTTGTTGCATATGGATTTCCAGTTTTCCCAACACCATTTGTTGAAGATGCTATCCTTCCTCCATTGCATGCTTTTAGCCCCTTTATCAAATATAAGATAGTTGTAACTTTGTGGATTAGTCTCTGTGTCCTCTATTCTATACCATTGGTCCACCCGTCTGTTTTGGTACCAGTACCATGCTGTTTTTGTCACTATTGCTCTGTAATATAGTTTGAAATCTGGTATCGCTATACCGCCTGATTCACACTTCCTGCTTAGAATTGCTTTTGCTATTCTGGGTCTTTTATTTTTCCATATGAATTTCATGATTGCTTTATCTATTTCTTCAAGAAATGCCTTTGGGATTTTGATTGGCATTGCATTAAACCTATAGAGAACTTTTGGTAATATCGCCATTTTGATAATGTTAGTTCGGCCTATCCATGAACAGGGTATATTTTTCCATCTTCTAAGGTCTTCTTCTACTTCTCTCTTTAGGGTTCTGTAGTTTTCATTGTATAAATCTTTCACCTCTTTTGTTAGGTTGATTCCCAAGTATTTTATTTTTTTTGAGGATATTGTGAATGGAGTGTTTTTCCTCATTTCCGTTTCAGAAGTTTTGTCGCTGATATACAGAAATGCCTTTGATTTGTGCGTGTTGATTTTATATCCTGCCACTTTGCTGAATTCATTTATTAGTTCTAGTAGTTTCTTTGTAGATCCTTTTGGGTCTTCTAGGTATAGAATCATGTCATCTGCAAATAGTGATAATTTAAGTTCTTCTTTTCCTATTGTTATGCATTTAATTTCCTTAGTCTGTCTAATTGCTCTGGCCAGTGTTTCGAGAACTATATTGAATAGAAGTGGTGATAGAGGGCATCCCTGTCTTGTTCCAGATTTTAGAGGGAATGCCTTTAACTTTTGTCCATTCAGAATGATGCTAGCCTGAGGCTTAGCATAGATAGCTTTTACAATGTCAAGGTAAGTTCCTGTTATCCCTAGTTTTTCTAATGTTTTGAACATAAAGGTGTGCTGTACTTTGTCGAATGCTTTCTCTGCGTCTATCGAGATGATCATATGGTTCTTATCTTTAAGTCTATTGATGTGGTGAATAATATTTATTGATTTACTTATATTGAACCATCCTTGCATCCCAGGGATGAATCCTACTTGATCATGGTGCACAATTTTTTTGATGTGTTTTTGTATTCGATTTGCCAGAATTTTATTGAGGATTTTTGCATCTAGGTTCATTAGAGATATTGGTCTGTAGTTTTCTTTCTTTGAGGTGTCTTTGTCTGGTTTCGGAATTAGGGTGATGTTGGCCTCATAGAATGAATTTGGAAGAGCTCCCTCTTTTTCTATTTCCTGAAATAACTTGAAAAGTATTGGTATTAATTCTTCTTTAAAGGTTTGGGCTTTTCTTGGTTGGTAGCCTTTTGATGGCTTCTTCAATTTCATCCATTGATATTGGTCTGTTCAAATTGTGTGTATCCTCCTGACTCAGTCTGGGCAAATCATATGACTTAAGAAATTTATCGATGTCTTCACTATCTTCTATTTTATTGGAATATAGGTTTTCAAAATAATTTCTAATTGTCTTCTGTATTTCTGTAGCATCTGTTGTGATATTGCCTTTTTCATCCCATATGTTAGTAATTTGAGTTTTCTCTCTTCTTCTCTTCGTTAGCATGGCTAAAGGTCTGTCGATCTTATTTATTTTTTCGAAGAACCAACTTTTAGTTTTGTTAATTTTTTCAATAGTTTCTTTTGTTTCAATTTCATTGATTTCCGCTCTGATTTTAATTATTTCTTGCCTTCTGCTACATTTGCTGTTGTTTTGCTCTTCCTTTTCTAGGGCTTTGAGATGAAGTGTGAGCTCATTTATTTGTTGGTTTTTTCTTTTTTTGAGGAATGACCACCAGGCGATGAATTTTCCTCTTAAAACTGCTTTCATTGTGTCCCATAGATTCCGATATGTTGTGTCTGTATTTTCATTTATCTCTAAGAATTTTTTGATTTCCTCCTTTATGTCTTCTGTAACCCATTGATCATTCAGTAACATATTGTTCATTTTCCATGTGATGCAGGATTTTTCCTTCCTTCTTTTATCATTGATTTCCAGTTTCATTCCATTATGATCAGATAAAATGCATGGTATTATCTCCACCCCTTTATATTTACTGAGGGTTGCCCTATGGCATAATATATGGTCTATTTTTGAGAAGGATCCATGTGCTGCTGAGAAAAAAGTATATTCATTTGATGATGGTTGATATATTCTATATATGTCAGTTAAGTCTAGGTTATTGATTGTGGTATTGAGTTCTATAGTTTCTTTATTCAACTTTTGTTTGGAGGATCTGTCCAATGGTGAGAGAGGTGTGTTGAAGTCACCCATAATTATTGTGTTTTCGTCTATTTGATTCCTGAACTTGAGGAGAATTTGTTTTATGAATATCGCAGCGCCATTATTTGGTGCATAAATATTGATAATTGTTATGTCTTGTTGGTGAATGGTTCCTTTTAACAGTATATAGTGTCCTTCTTTATCCCTTTTGATTAACTTAGTCTTGAAGTCGATTTTATTCGATATGATGATGGCCACCCCTGCTTGCTTACGAGGACCGTGTGCGTGGTATATTTTTTCCCACCCTTTCACCTTCAGCCTGTGTATGTCTTTTCCAATCAGATGTGTCTCCTGGAGGCAGCATATTGTTGGATTTGTTTTTTTAATCCATGATACCAGCCTATGTCGCTTTATTGGAGAGTTTAAGCCATTAACATTCAGAGTTACTATTGATATATGGTTTGTACTTCCAACCATGTTTGATTATTTATCCTTTTAAAAAAAAATTAGTTTGTTTCTCCATGATTATCTTTCCCCTCGCCCTCTGTCTTTACCGAGGCACTTCCCTCTGATGGTTTTGGTTATTGTTTTTCATTTCTTCCTCGTGTAGTGTTTTGCTCAAAATGCTTTGCAATGCTGGTTTTCTGGCTGCAAATTCTTTTAACTTTTGTTTATCATGAAAGATTTTTATTTCGTTGTCATACCTGAAGCTTAATTTTGCTGGATACAGAATTCTTGGTTGGCATCCATTGTCTTTCAGTGTTTGAAATACATTGTTCCATGACCTTCTTGCTTTCAGCGTCTGTGATGAAAAATCTGTTGTTAATCTTATTGGTTTACCCCTGAATGTAATCTGTCTCTTTTCTCTTGTAGCTTTTAATATTTTCTCTTTGTTCTGTATATTGGATATCTTCATAACAATGTGTCTTGGCGTTGGTCTACTGTTATTTTGTGTGCTCGGTGTCCTGAATGCATCTTCAATTTGTATATCTGTTTCCTTTTTTATTTCTGGAAACTTTTCTGTAATTATTTCATTCAGCAGGTTACTCATTACCTTGGTTTGAATCTCTGTACCTTCTTCTATCCCGATGACTCATAAATTTGGTTTTTTTATGTTATCCCATAACTCTTGGATGTTTTTCTCGTGATTTTTTACCAGCCTTTCTGAGTTGGCTAGACTCTTTTCAAGATGATATAATTTGTCTTCAGTATCTGACGTTCTGGCTTCTACTTGCTCCACTCTGTTAGTGATACTCTCAATTGAGTTTTTAATTTGGTTTATCGTTTCCTTCATTTCTAGAATTATTGTTTGATTATTTTTTATAATCTCTATCTCCTGATAAAGATGCTTAACTTCTTCTTTTATCTGTTTATGTAACTCATTCTCAATGTGTTCTTTTGCTGCTTGAATTTGCTGTCTCGTATCCTCTTTAAGGTTCCATTCCATCTGTCTAAGGTGTTCCTTGAGTTCTTTATATGAACATTTTTCCGATGACTCTAGGTCCTCCTGAATATTTAGGCTGTCCTGCATTGTTTGTACTCCTTTTCTTCCTTGCTTTTTGAAGCTGCTCATGTTACTTCTTGTTCTGTTTGACTGCTGAGTTACTGTTTACTCCTATAAATTTATTTGATGCTTGGGAGGAAAGGTATTAGAAGGGAAGGGAAGAAGTCACTAAAGAGAATGAGAGTAAGCAGGTAGAATTCAAGGAAGGGGGGATAAGATAATTGAAAAGAAATGAAAAGACAAAAGAAGAAAAAAATAGGAAATAAAAAAAGAAAAAGAAAAAAAATTATATAAAAAAAAGAATAAAACAAAAATTAAAATTAAAATTGGAAGAAAAAAAAATTTTTAAACTGTAAAAAAAAAAATTTAAAAACAAGAAAGAAAAATGAAAATGAAAGAAATCCCCAAATCAAAATCAAAAAAAAAAGAGAAAAGAAAAAAGAAAAAAAAAAACACTAATAAATGCAGTCTTAGAGTTTGATTAACTTTTCTTCCAGTAGGTGGCGCTGTGCCCACCAGGCCAAGTTTCACTGTGCAGCAGCTCCTCCTCCCAGACTGGGTGAGTCTCCAATCCTGAGTGCCTAGGGCCTCCTCTTGTGTCTAGTCACTTCCCCACTTTTCCTCTAGCCAGGCCCCTCTCACGGGTGCCGCTCACCACAATACTGGCTACACGCCAGATCTGCTGCTCCCGGGAGCCCTGTTTTCATGGACGATTGGGCACACTCTCCCGGATTGCCTGTCCCTCAGACCCTAAGTTTGTGGAGCTTAGGGCTGAGAATCCTTAGCAAATTTTACTTGCCCTCTGGTAGCCACGCCCCCGGTAGCTGGTGCACGAGACCTCAGCTGTCAGCTCTGGTGGGAGTGGTAGTTCCGCACCGTGGGTCCCTCGCCACCTCTAATTCCCTCGGTCTGGCTACCGCGCTCACGGGAGAGCTGGGAGGGGCCCTTACGGGAGAGCTGGGAGGGGCCCTTAAGGTTTCCCCGATGCGTGGAGAGGGAAGGCTAGGGGATTACACACCTGTAGCCGCAGGATTCAATGAAGTTATCTCCTCCGCCGCAGTCTGATGACGTCAGTTCTCTGCCATGGTGGTATCTCTTGCAAATGGCGACAGTTCGTTTCCCTTTGCCGGGTGACCAATGCAATGGGTGGGTCCTTACTGTCTCTCCCAAGCCCCGTTTGAAACCTGTGGCCACTACCTATGAAGGCTCGGTTGCCATTACCTCCGTAGGATCAGAAGGGCTGACCAGTTGTTTCAGCCGGATGGATTAGTGCTGAGTCGCAGCTGTTTGTCTGCGGGAATAAGGCGAATGGGAGCTTGAATTCAGCCGATCCGGGCTCAGTGTGTGTTCTGAGAGGTCCAGATTGATCATCCCGGATCCACGTCAGCTCAGCATTGCTTAGTGATCCTGAGCAAACAGATTTAGGCTGTTTACGACTCCCTATGCCTGCACAGCTGAAGAGGTCAGAGACTTGATCTCTCCTCGCCCGCTGCCATGTTGGAATAGAGGAGTCCCAGGCTCAGTTTTTGAAGCCTGCAAATAGCCACCAGTTTACCCCCAAAGCAACTCAAAACCCTTTGAAACTTCCATCTTACATCTAAATAAAATGAGTAGGATCCAGCTCCTGTGGAGGGAGGAATTTTATAGCACTAAATGTAAACTCTAGAAAATAAGAAACATCCCATAATCAACAATACAAGCTCCTATTTTGAAAACAAGAAAAGGGGAGTCAAGCAAACTCCAAGAGACAAAGGAAATAATAGAGAGAAGAGCAAAAATCAAGAGAAAAAAAAAATCAGTGAAACAAAAGAATTGTTCTTGGAGCAATCAATAAAAGTATGAAGTCTCTAGTAAGAATAGTACAAAAAAAAGGAAGACAAATTACTAATATCAGGAACAAAATCATTAGAGACCCCAAATATAACAAAATGATAATAAGGCTTTCCTATTCATAGTTCTACACACATGGATTTCATAACCCATGGACCAATTCATTTTAAAATACTGATTACTGCAACTAAAAAATATGAGGAAACTATTTTGTATAGCCTTAGAACTATTAAAAAAACTGAATACATAATTTAATAAATCATGAGAAATTTCCATGCTCACTAGAATTCATTAGAGAATTTTATCAGACATTCAAAGAATTGACACTTGTTTATACAATAGTTTCAAAAAATAGAGGGATTAACGCTTTCAATTTATTTTTAAAAACTCTGATATCAAAATCTGATATGAGAAAAACATACAAGCACATCACACACAAAACCCTAAACCAGTATATTTCAAAATCCTTCTTTGCTATTTTAGCAAGCTAAATCCAGCAACATTTAAAAAGAATGTTACAACACATTTAAGTGGTTTTTTTCCAATTATGCAAATCTGTTTCATCATTAGAAAATCAATCATTGAACAGAAGGTCATCTTGCTAAGTTAAATAAGTCAAACACAGAAAGACAGATTCACATGCTTTCTCCCATATGTATAAAAAAATGGAGAAAATTTCGACTTGAAAGTAGAAGAGTGACTATTAGGGACTGGAACTGGGGTCAGGGGATGAGGAGAGAGACCTGAGGATGAAAGAGGATAGAAGGGAGAATGGGTGAGACAAAGTAAATCTTTCTCCTCTAAGTTATTCTTGATAGGTGTTTTGGTTATAGCAATAGAAAGCTAATACATATGTAAATGTCACAATAGAGCCCATTAATATGTATAATTAATACATATTAATAAAAATTTGTAAAAGGAAAGTCAATCACTGTAATTCTCCATATAAATAAATAAAGTACTAAAGAAAAAGATTACATTATATTAAGTTATATAAGTTGAAGCAGAGAAAACATTTCCAAAATTCTGTCAATCTTTAGACTAGAAGTGAAAGGAAACTTTCTCACTGTTATAAGGTGATCTACAAAAACCTACCTAATATACAGCTAATATCACATATAATTGTGAAAGCCTGACTTCATTCCCTCAAAGATCAGAAGCAAGGCTAACTTCCTTGCACTAGGCCCCCACTCTTAAAGGGTCTACCACTTCCCAGTGCTGCCACAGACTGATGACCAAACCTTAAATACTGTGCTTGGGGAGACACTTAAGATTTAAACCATAGTAATATGTGAAATAACAAAATGTTTGGGAATTTATATTAAATTATTCTGCAAGATAGAATAGATTGATGAAGCAATGAACATGTTTCAAAATATTGTTATTTGTTGAATCTGGGTAATGGGCATGTGTTATCTCTTCTACTTCTGTGTATGTTTGCAAATCATCCTCTCTCTCTCTGTTTCTCTCCCCCTCCTCCTTCACCTCCTCTCTTTAATTCTGAACCATTTTAAAGCATGTTGTCCATATATTGCACTTTACCCCTTAATGCTTATGAAATATCTCTCCTATAAACAACAGTACAAAAATTAAGAAATTTAACATTACAGCTCTCAATTAAATTTTACCAGTTTTAATTGTTTCTGTAGATTCAGGTTCCAAGCCATAACCATATCTTTGATTTAATTATTATAATTATTTTTGGCTTAATCTGAAATAATTTCTCATTTAAGACATTTTCTTTTGCTTTTCCTGACTTTGATATTGTCCTTGTGTGATCTTCCCAGTTTGGGTCCATCTACTGTTTTTTTCGTGGCATATGCATTTTGGACAGAAGTCCCATAGAAATGAGGGTTTGATCTCCTTGCATCAAGACAGCATGATGTTGATTTGTTTTTTCACAGTTGATACGATTTTTTGCTTTGCTACAATGATGCCTGACTATTTCTGCTGGAAAAAACTGGAAAGTTAATTAATAATCATATTTGCATATTAATTAATATGAATTAAATATGAGATTTTTGGCACTATATAAATATCCCAGTCCACATTAAACTTTCATCCATTCGTTTAGCACCTGCTGCTAATTCTCTGCCTGAACCATTACTCTGGTGGTATCAAATGGTGGTGCTCTCACCTGATTGCACCATTCATGTCTAAGGTGAAGTTTACCTGGCTCCCTTATCTACTGATTTATATCAGTGTGGACACTTAGATTGCCATTCAATTCAATATTAAATAAGATTCTTAATGTCCCAATTCATTAAGATCATTATTTACATTAAATGTCATTATTTCCCAGACTGGACCAGTGGGAAATCCTTCAAGCTGCCTCCTCCATCCTCTTGACAAGATTCATTATTCTTTGAGCATTTCTTCACATTCTGCTACAACAAGATTAATTCTGATTAATACAGGCTATTTTCCTTGAACAATCTTTCTATAAAGGAATTTGTTTGTTGTTTCCTCATGGTATATGTATTGAAGAGAAGTGCCACAGCAAAGATAATTTGTTCTCTCTGCATCAGACATAAGATGCTGCAGGCTCATCCTGTGCTTCCTTTGGCTCAGCCCTGATATCAAGGATTCCTGAGGCTTTGCAATTGGGTATACTACTTCTAGTCCCTCTCAGCAGACAAAGGTAGGAAACAACTACATGTATATGCGTACATACACATTCACAATGCATACCTCCTAACTCCCCACCACCCCACCTACATTTCTGTATTTCTATCTTTACCTTTTATGTATATATCAACAGCTATGATATTAAGTCTAGATCTTAGATTCTAATCAAGTACTGCATGGTTAAACCTAGTCTTATTTATTTCTATATTTATAGTTTCCTTTTACAATTTGGTTTCCATTATATTCAACACATTTACTGAGGTATTTATTCTCCCTGAACATAATTTCTTTTTTTTTAGAGACAAAGAGAGAATTTTAATATTTATTTTTAAGTTTTTTGGCAGACACAACATCTTTGTTTGTATGTGGTGCTGAGGATCGAACCCTGGCCAGATGCATGCCAGGCAAGTGCGCTACCACTTGAGCCACATCCCAAGCCCCAAGAACATAATTTCTTAATCTCCAGGTCCATCAAACACAGCCCCAGGCATGCTTTCCGAATACTAACACCCTATTAATCTAATGCTTTTATCTGTACATACGTCCCCCAAACACACGGGGTAGGTCAGCCAAATGCTGGGACCCAACCAAGTGAAAGGTATTTAAGTTTTTTATAATTAAAAACTGTACTTAAAGTTACAAAACACATAGTAATTAACAGAGTCTATAGAAACTATTCAGAAATTTTTGATGAACATATTAGCATCTTTCATAAAATAACATGCTATTCCCAGATATGTATTTTAGTAGTCACATTTTCTGAGAAAAATAATTGCATACACATCTTCTATACCATTTATCCTTCTCCCCTAGCAAAATGTTTTTTTATTGTATACATGAAATACATACACATAATTATTTATTTTCTGTACTGAGTTGATATATAGATTTTTTTAAAATCTTCTATTAACTAGCTATTTTAGCTTAATATTATAAAAAAGTTTCCTTGAATATATGTTAACTATATTTTCCTGCTTATCCAAATTTAGAACAAATCTATAGTTTTTTTAATCTTTTTTAAGCATCAAAATGTTTTAGTGAAACTTTACTTACTCTTCTCCAGTTAATTTATTTCTAAGATACATATCTACCTTATTAGTATAATATTTTTTGCTCCACAAAACAAATATATATTTTCATCTTCAGGTCTTGTTTTTTTTTCTACATTTTACTTTAATATACTAATTACATTTTTAATTTTTACCTCAAATATTATCTATAGAGTT
Source organism: Urocitellus parryii (assembly GCF_045843805.1). NCBI lineage: Eukaryota > Metazoa > Chordata > Mammalia > Rodentia > Sciuridae > Urocitellus > Urocitellus parryii. Next base: position 104,778,597 of record NC_135533.1, read on the forward strand.
GTCATTGTTATTCAACTTAACACACATATAATTTTCTAATTTTGACATATTAGTCAATTATAAGCCCTTTGAAAAAATCATTGTCTGTGGCCGTCATATCACTTTGCATAAACCCTTTTTTCAAAATCTGGAAGATCTCTCCAAAATTATGGAATGTATTAGTTTTCTAATATCAGCAATGTGTAATTAATTAAATTGTCATATGTTCTGTAGGGTATTATTTCTTTATGTCTATGGAATTTTTAAATCAATTCTGCAAGCTTAAGTTAGTTCATGGTTTAGCTGCTTAAAATTTTCTTCCACAGCACTCTTCATACCAATGTAATGGAAGGAAATTGGTTCTGAGGATAAAAGCTCAATGTGGTGTTTAGCTATTAAGGATGATTTAGAGTCTAGTAACTTAATATTCTTCCCACGGCCTACCACTGAGTGATAGCATAGATGTTTTGATTAAAATGTTTACAAATAGGTATTTTTGAAGGTTGTTTGCATGAATATCTCAAGTAGCAAAAGTCAATAAATCCTCACAGAGCTCTAAGAATATTCTTTAAATAATTGGATAAATCACCAAGTTTTACAAAGTAATTTTAGGTTGGTTGATTTACAATGCATCAGAACTAATCTCTATTTAAATTTTCCATTATAAGAAAAATGTTTATAAACAAACACTAAGACCTGAAATAATGCTGCTAATACATCTGGCAGAACAAGAAGAAGTACTTTAAGAGAAGAAACTAAATCTCCTTTGAAAATGCTCCCCAAATTGTAACTTTGGCTCATGTATCATGTTACATTCAAACAATAGATTTTGCAATGTGCTAATTATTTGTTTGCTTTTCTTTCTCCCCTTCCAGTGTGTACATGGAATATTTTGTAATAGAATAAAGATATGCAAGTATTTGAAAGAATATCAGCAATATTAAAGCACATTGTAGGCAAGCAATTCAAAATACATGATTACAAAATTAATCCAGTAGCAAGCATCTGTTGTGCATATATGCTAGGTCATTTAGGGATAAGACATAAGTATATTTTCTATGTATGCTGTAAGGATGAGTGTTATATTTGAGGGAGCCATTTCAGGTGTCAGACTTCCTTGGTTATAATTTCAGTGCTATTACTTCTTAACTGTGTGAGTTCAGGTATAATGTTTTAATAATTCTGTCACTCAGTTTTTTGATAAGCAAAAATGAGAAAAATAAAAATACCCATTTCAATAAATTAATACATTTAATACTTCATGAGCAATACATGTCATCATTTTGTCAGATATATTATTTAAGTCATGTTATTTAAATCAATATTATTGATAAGCATTAGTCCATTGGAGAAATTCTTATTATATGTCCCCCACTCAAGTGACAAAGACTTATAGTCAAGTCTGTCTAAGCTCAAAACCATTCATCTATTTTTTCAAGTGTTAACTACTGTCCTTACCCTCATTCACCCTGTAATTTTACCTAGTAATAACATAAACTCTGTTAAAATATCTGACATATTATTTCCCTTCACTTTAATTTTATAACTCCTTTAATTTTAGTTTATATTTGCCTAATGATACAGAAGGAATAATGACTTTAAAATTGACATAATATTTAGATAGTCCATGCTTCCTTATGGAAATTTCTGAGAGTTCTTAAGTAAATTCAATGGGCCAAGATATTACTACCTTATGTTTTCATTTATTCCCTCATTAATTTGTACAACATATATTTGCCAACTATGTACCAAACACTGCTAAGTTCCGGGAATAAAATGGGTAATAACAGAGACAAGGGACATGCCCTCACGAAATATATGTGGGATGGATATAAGACAGATACAGAAAACCCTTCTACATGGAGATGGGGCCTTTAGGGATGTAAGTAATGTTAAATGAGGTTATAAGAATGGGATCTTGATTGGATAGAACTGGTGTCATAAAAGAAAAAAGGAAGAGATGCCCCAGAGCTCATTCTCTCTCTCTCTCTTTCCCTCCCTCTCCCTTTATCCCTCCTTTCCCACTCAGAGGAAAGACCATGCCCATCTGCAAGCCAGAAGGAGAGGAGAAGGAGGGAGAAAACACAGGAGCAGGAGAAGAAGACAGAGGAGGAGGAGGGGAAGAGAAGGAACGTTCATTGGTAGTCCCCTTTTCTTTATGCCTTAGTTTCATCCTTAACCAGTTTCACTTGATCTTTACAATTATCCCCTTGAAAATCTTCCACTTGTCTCTTATTTACTCATTCAGTTCAATGGAAATTTTATAATGAATTATAATTATGTACTATTTTCATTTGATTCTGTGGAAGAGATGTTTGCCCTCTTTTGTCCTGCGTCTCATTTCCCCTGAGTATGTATAGATAAGAACTGAAGGTGGATCGTGCATACCTGATGCAACACTGTTCAGCAGGAAGCAAGTTGAAGACTGCTTGGAAATTTTACTTCAGCCCTGGCTGCTGTCATGGGTGAATGAGGGAAGATGAAATTTAAGCCTATATATCTCTGTTTATTTCTTGTACTGTAGAGATCCTCACATGATCAGATGTAAGATCTTCACATGATATAATGCAAACTCCCTCTATTAACTGGATATCAGATATTGTCTAGTGATGATCTCTACCAAGACCTTATCGATAAGGATTAAAAAATTTAAGCACAATTTCCTTGGTTGCAATTGGTAATAATTATTATATACCTCCTCCACCCTTCCTTCTAGATTTGCATCCTAGTTAATCTGCATTTCAGTTTGCTAACCTACATTGCTTTTCTGGTGGGACAAACCTGATCTTTCCTGAGAATGCTATTAAAGCCCTAGTATCTTGTCTTTGTCAGACATTGGTTGCTACAATAATTAATCCCCATTACTAACAGTGAACCCCCATTATATAGCAAGTATTCGATAATAATCTTGGTTGTTTGCTCTTGTTATTATCTTTTCCCCTATCTTAGCCTGCTAGACCATCACCTTTAGAAACCTGAAATCATTAGGTAGAAGCTATTGTTGAAGTTCAGTTGAAATGTTACTGGATTCTTAAGACTATTATAGAGGTTTAAAAAAAAAACCCACAGGTACATTATTTGATGAATCCTAAGGATAGAATGACTAATTGCACACCTGGGGAACAGATACTTACAACGAGATGGATCACATCCACGTGCCATCCCTAAATTCAAGTGTTGTCGCTTTAGAGGACACTGTAGTCAGTATGTGTTGGAAGTTACATTAATACAAATTCCATACCTTGGAAGACAGTACCACGAATATTCAGTGTGTTGTTCCCAGACTGACACATTAACTGAGTCTTTAACAGTACCTGTCATTTTTCTATGAAACTGGGTGCTTTCAGGTAAGATACTACGTGGCAGAACCAGTGGGTCCATAAGAAGGCAGCTTCTCAGTTAGTAATTGTCTTTTAAGTTAACCTCTGGGTTGCTGATCCCTCAGACTACCCTCAGACTTGATGATGCACTAGAAGGATACACAGGACTTGGAAAAAACTGTTATATTTGATTACAGCTCATGAGAGTGGGAGGTTAAGGATGAAAATTAGCAAAGGGGAAAGCAGAAATTCATCCATTAGAAATGGATGAGCTTCTAGATGTCCCTTCTCCAGTGGAGTTGCATGGGATACAATTAATTTTCCTGAAATGATGTGTGGTGACACATTCAAAGTATTATCAATGAAAGAAGTTCTACCAAGTCTTACTGTTCAGGGTTTTCGTAGAGGGTTAATCATGTGTAGACATAGAGAAACCCTATGCTTGACCTCTATCATTCATCCTAAAGTAAAAATAAGTGCACACACACACACACACACACACCACAAGTTGAATCATTAAGGTAGACATATCTGGTGATGCTAATGTGGTGTTATCCACAGTCTTAAATATACAAATAAACTCTTAATAGGGAGAATATTTCAAGAGCTCAAAGGTTATCTGTTGGGAGTCCAGCCAAGATCTGTCCTACGTCTGAAATAATGAGAGAAAAATCAATTTTTAGCCATGGCCTCTTAGATGAAACCAGGAGAAGGTAACATGCCTTCCTATTTTTCTTTCTCTAGCTATTTTAGAGACCTAAAAATTCGGTTGCAGTGTATAAATCTCTGTACAGTGACCTCATAGGAAACCCAATATATCATGGCTATAAAATATAAAGTTAAGCAGCCCAGATGCTACCATGGAAGATTTTCCAAGCTATGAAATGTTTATGTCAACACCACATTTCATTTGTACTTTACACAGCACAATGAACACATGGTCTCAGAAGGTCTACTTCATCCGGCTGCTGCTCAGCAATTATTTTCATTCCAAACCACATGTGCATAGACACTCATGCACATACATGAAAGAGAGATAATTTAGAATTTTTTTAACTATAAAGATAGTATAATTTAATAGAATAAATATTTCTAGATACCTGGTACAATTTTACAAGTAATTTCCACTGTGTGCTAAATTACTGATTTTATTTTTATATAATGTCTAAAATAAATTCATTTTCTATTTCTATGTTCAAACTACATTATTCACTTTGAAGTGATGCATATTCTTAAATATAGGTCTAATTATTCCTTAGATATGTTTTACCTAATTAGCACAATGGTTTCTAATTTACTCCCTTCTCCACCTTCCTGTTTTGCTCCTCTGATAAGCAATAATTATCTTTGGCTTTTATTATAGTGATATTATAAGTCTTTTATCTTTCCTAAGCTCAGAATACTCATGTACATCATTCAGTAATGGAGCATCTATCCTGATATTGAAGCCCAACGTTATTCTATTTTCTGTCTCTGCTCTGAACTGCCTAGCCACAGTGTTCATAACCCACTCTGAGAGCAAGGGTGCCTTTGTAGAGCTATAATATCTTCCCTTCATAATGAACTCCAGGTTTCACTAAAGCATGCGTTAAATATGTAGTCATCAACACTTACATCCCTTATTCTTTAGGCAAGTCAACAAGTTCCTCAAACACTGCACATGATTCATTTGGATATTCTTATGAACAACTAGCTGATAGCATGATTGCTTGCCTTCTGGGTTCCCCACAGTTTATGGATTTATTGAGTAGAAAGACCACACTTTGTTGTTCTCAGGACATTCACAACTGGAATAGTTTGGGAAAGTGTCCTCCAAAGGCGCACACATTCAATGCACCTGTCTAGGGCTCCATTTGGAGGTGGTGGGACCTTTAGGAGATGGGAACTAAGGGAGGGAGTTAGGTCATTGGGGACCTGCCCTGGAATAGGATTTTGGAACTCAGCCCCTAATCTCTCCATTTTTATTCTCAAACCACCATGATGTGAATAAGCCTCCTCAACCACATGCTTCCACCATCATGTACTATACTGCCACCGACTGAATGCAACAAACAGCACCAAGTGACATGGACTGGAATCTCTGAATCTGAGTCAAAATAATCTTTTTTTTTTCTTTTTAAGTTTACTGTCTCAGTTACTCCGTCACAGTAATGGAAAGTAGACTAACACTAAAGCTTATCAGTTTTTCAGACTCTAGCACCTAGTGAGAAATAAGTCTTCATTGACTTTGGTTCACAGTATGATTAACAGGTCAGGAAAAGAAAGGTTTATGATTCCTGAGCTTTAGTGACTTCATTGAGCAACTCTATGAAATTTTTGAAAGGATATTCTAATAAAGTAATAAAACTTTCACATATGCAATGCATATTTTCAAAACAATTTAAAACCCAATATCTCACTCAAAATTTCAGTGAGGATTAATGTAGTGGTTACTATCATAGGTTTTAAGATAAAAATAAAAATCTAAGACATGAAGAAGTAATGAATAATAACATGACCTTTAAGATGCAATTCTAAGTTAACTTTGCCCGTGTCAGCATACAGATCCTTAATTTAGTCAAAAGATGTTTGGGGAAATTATAGCAAGCTATTTTACATTGTGTCAGCAATTTTCTAGAGTATTGTATTATGTTATTAACTCACATTGTATTCTTCCTTGCTACTCTATAAACACATGGTTATTAGATTTAGAATATTATTAGCATAAATGCAAACTCAAGTAACATGGAAATTAACATGAGAAAACTCAAAGTCAGGCAGGAAACTGTTTGCATGGACTCAATTGAAACCTTGCTTATTAGCATAAAGGAACAAGCAAGTGATCAGTGTTTCAGAAATAATAAGACAGCCACACTGTTTATAGGGCAATAACATTATACAATGATAAGGAGAAAATTATACTATGATGGTCATTAAAAATGTCCTTTTACCTCTTCATATGCAAGGTTCTTGAGCTAAATTTATGACATATTGCACAATCATTATTACTTGTTTGTTTTTGTGTTTTTGTTTGTTTGTTTTAGTATTCTGAGCCTCTTGTAGGTCCTTGCAAAGACTGATTGTGCAAAGGTAAGAATTTAAAAAGGATATTTTATCTTCTGTAACATAGCTCAGAATGATGCTGGTACCAACTGACCTTGTCTAGCATTTTGCAGACTTTTCAAAAATGAAATTTTATTATGTTGCACTGTGCTATAAACCTGTTTCTCTTTCCACTATGAAAACAATTTGGTGGAATCCTAAGTGGATAAACTATGAAACCAGAAGAAGATTGACTTATTGTCCCAATGAAGGGACTGGATTATTTTTCGAAAATAAATATTATGCCCGTCCTGATATCATTTTTATTTGTCAAGAGGGAATATAAGTAGAGACATTTGAAAGTAAGTGAGAATGTCTTGAAATTATTGAAAAGTTATGCTTGGTTGAGTTCATCTCAAAGGTACTCAGGACATGAAGTTAGATGCCAAAATGTAACATAAAAAGTAAGGAAAATAAGCAACTTTCAGAACTTTCAGGAAAAAAATAATGGTATTTAAGTGGAGAGATGCTTGACATTTTAGAAGCAGAAAGACTGATAATTAATGACATCAAATTTAGGGGTCATTAAGTTTGAAGAATTTTTAAAATCATGTTCTCAGAGAAGGAATATTTTAGACATATCTTACCACGTCATTATTCAAATAGAGACCAAGAGCAACATGGTCGGGGGCGACACACACTCCCGTGAACCCTAAATTTTTAAATACATGAACAGAACCCTAATGTTCTCTCAAACATTAATGGGTAAAAAAGGTAGGACACCATGTGCAAAAATTTCTGTAATTTGGAAAAATTACCCATCCTTAGTTCTTGACTGTCATTTTCAAATTCTTCTATAATTCATAAAATGATTTTCTGTTTACAGTTGGCTTAAGTGTTTTTGACTGTTTTATTAATATGAAAAGCTATTACATAACCAGATGTTTCCATGTAATGTCCACTAGAATAGGGGCTTTGGTGTGTGAGGTGATATTGAGTTCAGTCTCCACACAATGATTTTCAGAGATATGGTCAGGTACTGCCTGGGGAGTTGGAGCAGCATCACTCCAGCGCAGTGGCCAGGGTCCCCTGAGGGGGTTGGAGATAAAAATTTCAGTATGAATTTCTTCAATTGTTTATCAGAGATTGAGTGAACCAAATATTTATATTACAAAAGTCATGTAAATGGTAGTGTTGTGTTTGAACAAAGTACTCTTATTTGAATAGAAATAAAGTTTAACATGAGATTTTTAGTTTTTGTTTCAGAATTTTGAAAAATACTCTCTGTCTTCCTTTATTGCATTTTTTTTTTGCCGAATTATTATATTGTTTTCACTGTAAGGCATTTAACTCATTTGTGGAAGGAAATAACACACACAGAAAGAAAACCATGTTTACATAGGCATATGAATCAAAATATGAACTTTATAGCAGTGAAAACAAAAACTGTTGCTGTCTTATTTATTTCTTTCTCTTTGAGATGGTTGTTACACAAATGAGTCAAAGACAGCTTTTATGGATGTGTGCTATGTTATTTACTTTTTCACAGCATGTTGATACCGTTGAATCAGGAACCTGCTGGCACTAAATTCAAAGTTTTACACAACCAGTGGTTTTAAAGGCAGCTCCTCAAACAGATTCCCAGTCACTTACAGATCACTTCTTTTACAAACCCCACAAAACTTACCCAAATCCATTGTTACCCAGGGATAAGTTGAACCCAAGTTTGTACAGACCCTAAAACAATGCTGCCCTCCAGAGCTCTCTGGTCTAGACACTCCTGACTGATATCAGACAGAATTGAGTGATACCACCAAGAAGTGTGAGCACCCCCCCTCCTCTGGGAATCCGCTTGGCATAGGTCTGGGGCTTTGAGGGACTTCTCCTGAAAATAAGCCTGGTGGGTGCTCCTGTGCCCTGGTGCTCCTACCTTTTCCCTTGCTTAGTATCTGCATCCTTGGAACTCTCTAGAGTAGTGAGAGGAAAATAATTGGCACAATCAACTATATATATAATTTTTAAAAATTTTTTTCTATATAATAGACATTGTGCCAGCATCCTTCATTCATTTTATTACTTTATCTCTTGTAATTCTGACTCATTGGTCTAAAGGTGTCATTGTTCCTATACAAGAAAGAACACTGAGACTTGGTGAATCAAGTCCAACAGGACTTGATATGAACTTGCGCCCTGTGATCAGGATCAAGCAGCCTTCAAATCTCGTTATTTTCTGCTTCAAAATCACTAGCCTATCGGGTTTAGCATTTGGACTGGTAATCTTGAATCCAAAGGTCTCATTCAGAGGGGATATTTGTGCTATATCTTGATCTGCATCGGGCATCTCAGTTTTTTCCAAGTCTCATTTTCTTTACTTGGAAAAGTAGTTCAAGGAAACCCGTTCTAGACCTGTGAGACCCTGTCAGATAGTGCAGAGACAATTACTTCATCATCTGGAGAGAGTTCACATGATGGAAGGCATTATTTTCTCTTCTAATTTTGAAATGAAAATAAGAAGTGGGTCCTTACCCTATGGCCATTACTCTATAGAGACCAATAGTTTCAAAAGCTGATGTGAAACATTGTGATATAATTTACTTATGATGATATTTGGGATATAAAGTGTTAAGAATTCATTTTTTTAAATCTATCACAAAGAGAGAGAGAGAGAGAGAGAGAGAGAGAGAGAGAAAGAGAGAGAGAGAGCGCGCTTAAATAGGTCTCTGGAGAGAAAGAGTGGAGGTGGGGGACAAAAACTAAATACTCCTTAGTAATAAAAAAAATAGTATGGTTCTCATAAATAATTCAAAATCTGAATTAATTCTTTCATTTTCTTTTAATAGAAAAAAGTCAATAATATACATACTTCTATTGTCTACAAAGAATTTCATTTTTATTTTAACATGTAACAGCACAGGCTAAGAAAGGTAATAACATTTTTAAAATAAATTAAGAAATGAAGAAAAAAAGAAAAAATATTATTATATAAAACTTAAAATGTTCCAAGCACAGAATTTTCCCTAATTAATATTTTTCCAGGCTGACTGTACTATCCATCTTAGGCAGGAGCAAGAGGAAGTGGATAAAAACTAAATTTCCAGCTGCCAATTCAGATATGAGTCCTCATTCCACCAGATGCATGATTAGGTAATTTATGAAATAAGGAAAGAGGAAGTCACAGTTTATTCAAACCATGAATTGTGGAAGAATTTCTTTGATAAATTGAAGAAACTAGAAGAGATGTTTAACAGAATTTTCTGCAGAGGGGTAAGCGTGTGTGTGTGTGTGTGTGTGTGTGTGTGTGTGTGTGTGTGTATGTCTATGTGTGTGTGTGTGTGTGTGTGTGTGTGTGTTAATACCTATATTATAAGACAGGTTTTCAAAGTGTTTGAAAATCATGAATTTGGATCCTGATGTAGATTCTTTTCAGAATAATGAAAGTTCACCCAGAACAGCCAGTTATTATCATTGAACTCACTGACCTTTCTTCACTTTGACCTGAAAGTTGAACTCAAAGAATTCTCTTGTAAAGATATTTCCGTGAAATTCTACCTGTATGCTGCAAGACAGCACAGGAACACATATCTGATAGGGACCCTGTTAAATCACTCAAGTTTTGATTTAGAATTTTATTTCTAATAAAATTTCATATAAATTATGAGCATAAATAATGTCACATCACCATGACATGGGACTCCCAGGGGTCCTCACATCCCTGGAGAAGTGGATTTGGATATAAAGGGTAGAATTCTGACAGTTGACGTGGTTAACTGTTCCTCTAGGAGGCACCTGCTGACAGATGTTGGCCTATGTGGCATCATATGATGCTGATTTCCTTCCTACCTTCTCCTTCCTCTTTTCAGTCTTCTTTAAGGACCTCTGTCTTATTAATGCCTTTTTAATATAAGTGTTTTCCCTCTGTTCAGCCTCACTCTTTTACCCGATTTACATAGTTCCCTGGAACAACTCTGTATAATCCTAAATCCATAACAGCCATCTGTTTGAGAATTATTTCCCAATTTTTGTATCACCTAGCTGCTTTCTGAGCTCTAGAAACTCTTTATGGGCCTTTTTCTTATATTCACATGTTAATAGCATGGCCCACCAAAGAGGGATAGGAGAGACAGCAGATCATGTTTTATTTCTTTTTTTTTAAATTGTTTTTGTTTGTTTTAATTAGTTACACATGACGGTACAATGACCTTGACATATCATACATTTGAATCAGATGGGATATAATATCTCATTTTCCTGAGAGTACAGGTTGCAGATTCACATTAGTCATGCAGTCACGTATATACACACAGTAATGATAATGTCTGTTTCATTCTACTTTATTTCAGTGCAAATTTCTAGGGCAATCCTCTCCATTTTCTCTTGAACTTGGGGCTTCATTTATATTGACATTTGTGCAAGTATTTTGATGGTTTATGTCCTCATTTGATGCATACATGCTGCTGATTTCACCTAGAATACATTTTTCACTTCTTTAATATTTTGGTTTATATTCGCCTTCAAATCTCAGCTCAAACACAACCTTCTCTTTGTAATGCTATTTTAAAACTCATCTATTGTTACCTCAAACATACTTGGTATATCTCTTTTATAACCCTTGCAATTGCCTAGGCTACTTTATATTTCTGCTACTGATTGTTTGGCTATTTGATAGGTCTGACTACATTGTGTCCACATGTAGTCAAACCAATGACTACATTAGTGTTTTCACAATAAAAGGGTTGCTAAATGTTACTTGAACAAAGAAACTAATAGATTAGAGAAAGAGCAAATCAATGAACCATGCCATCTACCAGAGATAGATTCTTTCTTAGGAAAGTAGCTTCTTCTACTATTGATATATAGGTGTTCCCTTAGAAAATAAGAAGTATCTGCAAAAGTGCTTAGGACATGGAGGATCATTTTTAACCTCATTTAAAAATAATGTGGTGTTTCATCATTGGAATGATACTTCTTGTTAGTTATTGAATAAGAGAGGAATAATCATTTGACATCACCACAAGGACACTATTCAGCAGAGATCTTTTTTTTTCTTTTTAATTTTTTTTATTTATATATGAAAGTGGAATGCATTACAATCCATATTACATATATAGAGCACAATTTTTCATATCTCTGTTTGTATACAAAGTATATTCACACCAATTCATATCTTCATACCTGTACTTTGGATAATAATGATCATCACATTTCACCATCATTAATTACCCCAACCCCCTGCCCTACCCCTCCAATCTCTCTGCCCTATCTAGAGTTTGTCTATTCCTCCCAGGCTCCCTCTCCCTATCCCACTATGTATCAACCTCCTTATATCAAAGAAAACATTCAGCATTTGTTTTTTGGGGATTGGCTAACTTCACTTAGCATTATCTTCAGTAACTCAATCCATTTCCCTGCAAATGCCATGATTTTATTCTCTTTTAATGCTGAGTATTATTCCATTATATATATATATATATATATATATATGCCACATTTTTATCCATTCATCTTTTGAAGGGCATCTAGGTGGATTCCATAGTTTAGCTATTGTGAATTGTGCTGCTATAAACATTGATGTGGCCCTGTTGTATGTTGTTTTTAAGTCCTTTGGGTATAGACCAAAGAGAGGGATAGCTGGGTCAATGGTGGTTTCATTCCCAATTTTCCAACAAATCTCCATACTCCTTTCCATATTGGCTGCACCAATTTGCAGTCCCACCAGCAGTGTATGCATGTACCTTTTTCCCAAAATCCTCGCCAACACTTATTGTTGTTTGTATGCATAATAGCTGCCATTCTGACTGGAGTGAGATGAAATCTTAGAGTGGTTTTGATTTGCATTTCTCTAATTGCTAGTGATTATGAACATGTTTTCATGTATTTGTTGATTGATTGTACATCATCTTCTGAGAAGTGTCTTTGGCCCATTTATTAATTTGGGTTATTTGGGGTTTTTTGTTTTGTTTTGTGTTGGTTTGGTTTTTTTAGTGTTTAGCTTTTTGAGTTCTTTATATACTTTAGTGATTAGTGCTCTGTCTGATGTGTGAAGGGTAAAGATTTGCTCCCAAGGTGCAGGCTCTCTATTCACTTCACAGATTGTTTTTCTTTTGCTGAGAAGAAACTTGTTAGTTTAGATCCATCCCATTTATTGATTCTTGATTTTAATTCTTGTGCCATAGGAGTCTTATTAAGGAAGTTGGGGCCTAATCCCACATGATAGAGATTAGGGCCTACTTTTTCTTCTATTAAATGCAGGGTCTCTGGTCTAATTCCTAAGTCCTTGATCCACAGGAATGCCCTGTTTCACCACTTCTATTTAACATAGTTCTTGAAACATTGGCCAGAGCAATTAGAAGATGAAAGAAATTAAAGGGATACACATAGGAAAAGAAGAACTCAAATTGGCACTATTTGCTGACAATATGATTATATCCCTAGAAGACCCTAAAAGTTCCACCAGAAAACTTCTAGAACTAGTAAATGAACTCAGCAAAGTAGCAGGATATAAAATCAAAGGCATTTCTGTATTATCAGTGATAAATCCTCAGAAAGGGAAACGAGGAAAACTACCCCATTCTCAATAGCCTCAAAAAAATAAAATAAAGTAAAATAAAATAAAATACTTGGGAATCAACTTAACAAAAGAGGTGAAAGATCTATATAATGAAAATTATAGAACCCTAAAGAAAGAAATCAAAGAAGACTTTAGAAGATGGAAAGATCTACCTTGCTCATGGATAGGCAGAATTAATATTATCAAAATGACCATACTTTCAAAAGCACTATACAGATTTAATGCAATTCCAATCAAAATTCTAATGACATACCTCATATAAATAGAAAAGACAATCATGAAATTCATCTGGAAAAATAAGAGACCCAGAATAGCTAAAGCTAAAGAAGTTAGAGTGAAGCAGGTGGCATCACTATACCAGACTTTAAACTACACTACAGAGCAATAGTAACAAAAACTGCATGGTATTTGCACCAAAACAGACTGGTAAACCAATGGTACAGAATAAAGGACACAGAGACTAACCTACATAACTACAGTCATCTTATATTAGACAAAGGTGCCAAGAACATGCATTGGAGAAAAGATAGCCTCTTCAACAAATGGTGCTGGGAAAACTGGAAATCCATATGCAACAAAATGAAATTGAACCCCTATTTCTCACTATGCACAAAACTCAGCAGAGATCTTTTCTTTGTGCCAATAAGTCATGATTTTCAGTAATATGATAAAGGAAATATTATGGTATAGACATTACATGTCCCTCAAAAGCTAATATGTGAGATAATGCAAGAAAATTTTTAGAAGTGAAATGATTTGGGTTGTGAAATGATTAACCCAATCAATGTGTTAATTTCCTAATAGAAATTAACCAGATGGTAACTGCAGGCAGGCACGGTATAGCTGGAGGAGGTGGGGGCCTGGGTGCATGTTTCTGGGGTATTTATCTTTTCCTCATTAAATGTAGTTCTCTCTCTGCTTCCTGATGTGATATCTTGAGCCACTTCCCTCCACCATACTCTTCTGCCATGATGTTCAGTCTCACCAGGAGACCTAAGGGATGGAGCTGACTGCCTATGAACTGAGACATCTGAAACTGTAAGCTCCCAAATAAATTTTTCCTCCTCTAAAATTGTTCTTGTCATGTCTCTTAGTCACAGCAGTGAAAAAACTGACTTAAAAACTAATTAATTATTTTGATGGTAGCTAGGGTACTTTCTAAGGTTGTAGGCAATTGGTAAACCAAAGAGTTATTCCTTATGTATCAAGGCAAGTTTCAGAGTAGGTAACATGGGAAGTGTCTTTGAAGAAATGTTGGAATAAACAGATAACAGAGGAAGATACTTGAAAACAGTCTTTCAAGGAGAGCAAGTGGAATTCATGCTATAAAAAGAATTTTCAAAGTTAAGAAATAGTGAGATGGCCATTCTGGTGTTGCCACAGAAGTGCAGCATGCCTGATGACAGGACAGGCTTGTATTGGTGAAGAAAAGAAAAAGAAATCAGAGACTAAAACTGGAAGTCTGTGTATGAGGAGAAGGGTTCTATTATTATGTTATATATTATTTTATAGCACTGTGATTGTTCTCAAAACGTTGTGGAGAGTTTACTGCATACCAGAGATAAAGTTAAGACTGTTAAACTATTGCCTCGTTTAATTTCCTCACGAGTCATATGAGGCACATCTGATCTTCATGTTTGTTTGACAGGAGAAGTGGCTGAAATAAGTAGCTTCCTCTGTCATACTGCTAGTTTATAATAGAGTCAGAATTTTAGTCCAGTGCTCTTGATTATCACTATCTACATTCACATTTTTCGTCTACTTTTGCTCATTCAATCCATGGAGAAATTCCTGGATCATTGTCATTTGCCTTTCATTGACTGGAGCTGTACCCTCTCCCTTCAGCTCAGCAGATCACACCTTGCATTCATGTTAATTGACACTATCTATTTTTTGCTGGAGTCTGAGGATACCGCTGTTCATTTCAGGTACCTAGCTTATGCTCACCTTCAATGAGTCCCATATGCCACTGAACAAAACCACAAAGGGATACTGAGCTTTTGCTCTCACCAGGAAGAAATTTTATTCTCTAATCTGTAGAACTCTCTTCCCTGGTCTCTAAGGCCCACCTTCACACATGCAAGAAACATCCGTTTACTAATTGATCTTTTATTTGTTTGTTTGCTTACCAATTAAACATATGGCAAAAAAAAAATAGTGGTAATTAGACTTCTTGAGCACTGAATTTTTAAACTCAGATTACTTGCCAGGATGTGCTTTGGATAAATTCATACATATGTACATTTCAGAGGGAATACAAGTGAGCTGCGTGCATTGCAGGGCCCAACCTAAGATGCCCAAAGGAAGTTCTCTACATATCTTAGTCCCACATTTCACCTTTTTTCTTCCATTGGTACCATTTTCCCTAAAGTTTCTGTTATGAGCAATGCTCCTTTCCTGTTTATTCTTAAATCAATAAAATGTACCCATTTGTAGGGTAGCACTATTGGAAAGAGGTTGAACCTTAAAATGGTAGGACCTAGAGAGAGGGACTTTGGTCTTTGGGGATATGTGCTCAAAATAGATTAAGGTAGTACTAATAGCACCCCTTGGTATATTTCAAAAGAGGATTGTTATAAAAGCATGAGCCTGACCCCCACACAGCTACCTCTGGTTCCTGGTTTATAGCATGATGATTTATTCTGCATGTACTGTGCCACATGTCATAGTGCTCTCACCATACTCTGTTACCAAATTTTTTTTTTTGGATTTTCAACCTTCAACACCATGAGCTAAATAAACCTTTTTACTTTATATAGTTAACCTATGTCAGGTATTTCATTATAGTAACAAAAAGCTGACTAATACATGGACAGAATGAAAGTTGATATTGAGTTTATCAGTTGGAGCTGGATGTTCATAAATGTGTTTCTTTATAAGCAGGACTTTTCTTAAATAATATTTTTGTCATCTTAGAAATCACAAAATAAAAGTCATCTTAAATATTGGATTTGATGTGAAATTATACTATAAGAAATAAAATTATAACCATAGTATGTGAAATTATAAGATTAGAGATAACAACCACTTTTTCTAAGAAGTAAAGTATTTTTATCCATATGCATAAAACTTATCAACTTCTAATCAGTTTGTCTTTGGAAGAAACAAAGACAATTATAAAAGAGCATGGTGCCTCTGTGGGAAGGATTGCTGAAGAGGAAAGACAGAAAAACCCATGACAAAAGCCAGAAGAAAATTGAGATGGGAGACTGTTTAGAACAGAGGTGTATGTCAGGGACTTGACTGTACTCATTAGTTTCCCTGAACGTGAGTGTTGTCCTCATGAGAACACTCTTACAACTTGGTCAATGACATTCAGCATGAAGGATGAGAATGAGGTTAAAAGTGTGAACTGCCATGGGTCCTGGGATTTAAAGGATGAGGACGGGAATATTTTCTTCTTTGTGCACCATACCTTAATTCATCTTGATGAATAGGATTACTTTTTTAAGAATATGGGCATTTTAGATACCTAATTTAGTTTGGCAACATACTTGATTAGAGGGACAAAGAGATGAGAAAGACATTCCCTGGTCTACCTTGCTTTAACTGCAGTGTGCTGTGTTGCTATGCTCTAATGTGTAGGTGTGTGAAGTGCAGATTTGACATTTGATACTTTCAGTGTGTGATGGGTTTTCAGGACATAACTTTTTTAATAAGTCAAAGAGTATCTGTGTCTGTTTTTCTTGGTTTACAGATTGAGCAAAGTAAACAACCCAAAACCAGGGCCAGTTTTCCATGTGAAGAAATATGTTCTGGAGAGACCAAAGATGTGTTGCATTAGGACATTATTAACTTTAGATTTTTTTTTTCATAAAAAGCAAACAGAAGTACCCAAAACAGGCTTTGCTGCATGGAACTAAATCATATCATTATGACTGCAAGCAAAGAGCATTAGGGAGTCCTGAAGGTCATCTGTAATAACTCAGAAGCCTTGCATTCTAAAGTTTTGATTGTAACTTGCATTCTCGAGATACAGAGAAACTTGCCCTGTTCTTCTTATCAATTTCAAGCTACTTGTGACAAGACATGAGAATGATTCACAGAGCAATTGTATTAAAGCATTCTAAACTTAAAAGGGCTTTTTCATGCTGACCACCTGATGCTGTGTGCCATAGTGCCTCAAGGTGACATACAGGAAAAAAAGATGGTTATGTGGAATCCTGTCACCAAACATGAAAAGACTGAGATAAAACTTGCCTTGCAAAATTCCATTCTGTAGTTCTCTCAATAAAGACCCCTGCTAGCTAGTATGGCATGGAATTTTTTGTTAAGATGATGAGGAAATTATTAACCTGGGGAAAACTTCAGGTGTGTTGGTCCACTGTGTACCTGTGCCAGGCCAAATATATTCCTAAAATTCTATTCTGTATCTTCAACTTGCATCATCAAATACCCATTGTTTTCACAAAAATCATTTCTTCTAATAAGTTCAAAACATTTCTCGTTGTTCTCTCAGTATTTGGTACATATTTTAACAAAGGTCTGAGCATGATTCTGAAAACAAAATGCTTCCTACCCATGGAAATTTACTGTACGGTACTTGTATTTGGAGGATCCTTTCAGAACTTATTTGAGACCAATTTTCTCTGCAAAATTTTGCATTCTAGCCCCAAATAGCAAGCATTTACTGCATGTCTGCTATATTCTTGATGCTGCATTTAATGTTTTACAAATATGATCTCATTTTATTTGCACAATGACTCACAGATGAATGCCTTGAGATCATACATATAGAGAGCAATGTTGGTTAAAGTGAACTTTCTGTTACTGATAATCTTGATCCCAGGAGTTCCCTGAAGCCCAGAAACAAATGTAATGATGGAGAGCAATCACTGGGTGAGATATTCATCTTAACCATGTGCTCTGTTGAAAGGATCCTGTGTGTGAGTGTGCTGATTCCACATTGTAGCCCTCTTCACAACTGTGAGGCAGTATTGAGATTGTAAACTCAGGAACCATATAATTCTCAAGCCCTATCATAACGATTATAATCTCAACTAGAACCATCTTCATTGGGAAGCGTACGAATGGCTGACTGCCATGTGTGCACGTTTAGTTTTTTATTTGCAAGATTATACTTGCTTAGTTCTCTGGAAAGAAAACCCATTGATCATAGTCTCATAGGATGAATATGGTTTTGTTTATCAGGTTCTCTAAGTCATAAAATCTACCAGAGCCTGGAAATGCAAGGAAGTCCTTAAGGCAATTAAAACAGACCACGATTGCAGCTGAGATTAGTGACAGAAGTGTGGCAATGTCCCCTTGGCCAGATCCTCCTGTGTGAACTGACTGAGGTACCCCCCAGTTCCATGGAGGACAAAGAGCGGATAGATTGCTCTCAATCCATATATTCTGAGATGCTCAGGATTTTACATGGATCCTAAAACATGTTGATCCTCCGTCTGATGATGCCCCCGACTGAGACTGAAATGATAGAAGAGGAAGTTCATATCATTTCCAGCCTGATCTCTGTTCGGGAACATTCCATTCTCTTTTCATTCTTCAAGTAAATCTGCAAGCGCCACATGGATACTTACACAAAAGTTCTGAAGTGGTATCACTTTGAGCTTTGTCAAAATTAAAGATTCACAGAGTTTTAATCACTTTAATCTTATCTATGCTTCAGATTAATAATGCACATTTTCTATCTACACTAGTCATGCCATTTGGGTTTTATTTCTCTCCATGCTTAAATTATAGCTTCCTTAGGAGAGAAATTTTAAACCATATCTCATCTTTCTGCATAATGCCCAGGCAGCATTAACTTACATTCAGTTCATGAAAAAAGCTCTCTCTCTCTCACAGTCTGCCTTTGAGCTGCCCTTTCCTCTCCCTGCAGACCCCTCTCCTACATTCCATTTCCTGACTTCATTCTCACCTTCCCTTCAACACTGAGTCAGTTGCCACCTCTTCCAGGTGGACTCTCCTTGTGTCCTCAGGATAAGCAGCTTCAATTTGGTTTTCTTATTGTTTCCTTCCAGACTTCAAATCTGGATCACAGTCAGTATGTTCATGTGGCCAGTCATTTCTTCATTTTGCACTAGAATTTTAGCTCATTGAGGGCACAAATGTTTCAAGCATGCTTTTGATGCTTAGCATGTACTTTAGGACCACCTAACAAGATTTCATTTTTTATTAGTTTTTTATTAACTTTAGTTCTTGTCATCAAAAATGTTTGTGAATATTATCTTGGTCATAAAAATAATAATTAAGAAAATACAAAAGCAATAATTTCTGACCTATTTATGAAATTTTCTACTTAGAGAGGTAGGTACTTTATATGCTTTTGTTGCCTCACTCAATCTTCCTAACAATCACTGAGAAAGAAATTGTTATTGGCCCATTTTACAGATAATGAAATGAGGATTGAGGATATAGTTCAGTTGGTGAGTGCTTGCCTTGCATGTACAAGGTCATGGGTTCAATCCCCAGCACCACACACACACACACACACAAAAAAAATACATATAATGTACATTTAAATACTTGTTTGATGTTTTATATCAAGCAAGTGGCTGAACTGGGATTTCAATCTAAATATCTACTAACTAATTATTGGTTGAAACTAGCAGAGCTCATTTAAAAGATCAATTTTGATATCTTGCTCTGTAAATATGCAATTAATTTCTGAGATGTTAGAAGCCCTAGTGAATCAGTTGACAACTTTTTTTTATGCGTGTTTTGCAATGAGAAAGAGTGTACCACATGCCATTTATATTCAGATGCCAAGTTATAGCTGTACTTTCATCAGATGAATCAATTTCATATCTGTTTCCTGAATTAGCTGTGAATTCTTTTGTCAGTAATTAAATTGCACTTAATCAATTTAACAGAGAAAAGCCATCTGTCAGGTGTGTGAACCTAATTAGCCATGGTGTTTTGAATGGACCAGTATATAATGGTAGTGATTTTACTATCAAGAGTTATGATTCAAAAATACAAAATTTTACCATTACGTTTTGTGTGAATCTCAACAGCTCATCAAAAGTCTATTTCTGGGAGAATCTTCATACTTTTGCTTGATAAAGAACATTTCATGGGAGATTGCATCTGAATGAAGACATTTGTAGTGAGGCCAGAGTTATACAATGCCTCTTGTGGAAGATAATAGCCAGTTCATTGAGAGACATTTATATCTGAAATGCAGCTTGGACAAGCAACACACATTTGTTGGGCATCACTCTAGCATGCTCTGTGCTACACACTATAGAATTTGAGGATGGACAGATACTGTTGCTATTTTTAATTTTATAATATCATTGAGGAAGTGATTGTCACACAGTTAATGCAAGAAATCTAAAACCTCCAATGTATTGAACCCTGTTTTGACAGATTCTCAGTTAATCCTCACATTCTTTTCAAAAATGGGCATTTCTATGTTACATAAAGACATTGTGGTTGGTGAAGGCAGAGATTTGATAACTAGATATATAGACAGTGAGGTTAGATCCAAAAAATCAATCAAGAACTTTAAAATAATGATAAAAAATCATTTTATGTGACACAAAAATTAAGGTTTATTTTAGTGCCCAAGGTTTTAATGTTTTACAGAAACCTTTCTAAAAGAAGGATGAAGAAAAGGTGTTTTTCCTTCTTCTTCTATTTTTAAAATCATTTGGAAGGAATCAGTGCAATTTTAGGATTTTCAGGGGCTTTTTAACAGAAAACATTATCTACACAATTGATATATAGACAGTAAAATCTGAAATTTACAAAATTAATTTCATAAAATTCAGACTATTAGACTAAGATATGGAAACTGAAAACTCTGGTCTAAAACAAGAAAATGATTGCCTTGTCACACAGGACCATGTACCAAGGTGGAGAAAAATTGAGGTATCAGATGATAAAGTGGTGAAGCATTAGGAGGACACAGAACTCTGGCATTCATTATCTTCAAACACTCATCTAAGTGCTGATTTGCCTTCTGGATAAATTACAATCTTCCTGACATGGTTCATAAGTCTCTTCATTTGTAGCCCTGGCCTCCTTTCCCAAAGGTTTGCTGCATCTCAGCAATACTGAAGAATCTCATTCTAAACAGTGATTTATTTTTATTTGGTGGGCAATCCATTGTTCATTCATTCATAAGAATTATTAAGTCATGGAAGAGAGCTCATCTGAATGTCTTGAACAACTCACTGTGAGAACTGCAAATATCTCCATATTTCCTAATATCAATAATACAAGCTGTTTTCAGGTATCATTTATCACAAGGAAACAAAGTTTTTATCACTTCAGAGGTTACTGCCAGACTTTCCTTTGTATGAAATTCAGATTCAAACCTCAGCAAAATTACAAATTACAACATGACATATTGGTTCATGAATAGACAAAACTTGGAACACTAAATTTGCAAATGTCAAGGGTCTACTCTATTACAAATGCCAACAACTGAATATAATTCCGAGTAATAATGCCCTTGCAATTTAAAGTCAATGCTTATATTTTCCACGTTGTGAAGAATAGGCAGTGAACAGGAACACTTGTATTATGGTGCTGACATCTGACCATATCACTTTTTGTGCAAAAAAAATGTGTGGACTGACCATATAAAGCTCTCTTTTCAAGACAAGAAATTCATTAATGAGAAATGTAGCAATTATTAAAATTTTGACTACAAGAAAGAGATTCTTCTACCAAACACAAAGTGCAAAAAAAAATGGGGAAAAAATGAAGAGACAAAAAGATGAAAACTGAATGAGGGAGTAGGAATGAGAAAATTCTTGAGTGCTTACAGAAAATGGGGTCCAAGTGGCCACGTGTCTTATTTTTTTTTAAGAGAGAGTGAGAGAGGGAGAGAATTTTAATATTTATTTTTTAGTTATCAGCGGACACAACATCTTTGTTTTGTATGTGGTGCTGGGGATCGAACCCAGGCCGCACGCATGCCAGGCCAGCTTGAGCCACATCCCCAGCCCCACGTGTCTTATTTTTTAGTTGGTGAATGGCTACTTTGGATTGAGGTAGCAGAGTATTTCCATATGGACCACTCTTTATTCCACCTAAGAATTTTGTTAGTCCAGGTTGTTTTTCCTCTGGGCATTGCCTAAGAGACCCTGAGCAGGCAAACATTTGTGTTGATCCTCCATTTCTGCCTTCAGCATGTTACTTCTGGGTATTGCTCCTTACAGCTATTTGACATGTAAGGAAGCATTAAAGGACTTCAGCTGGGGCATTGACAAGCTCTATCTATGCCTTGTTAACACAATACATGAATCAAGCTTTCCTACCCCTCGGCCCCTCAACTATCCTCTACTTGACTTCTCTGTAAAGACCTACCCATCTGGTTTACAGATCCAATGTACTTGTGCTTGCCAAGATGCAAACTTGTCTACATCCCCTTTTCCCGCTGAGCTCTTGAGAGGCTTTTCTGTTGAAATAGACGACATATAGCTTTATGCCTAAGCTTTTCTGGCTGAGTAAATTTGCTTGGGTACAGATCTCTACTTAAGCATTTTTTTCTTTCTTTTTGTTAAGGCACTTCTTTCTTCTTTCAAATTTCCAAGACATCCACTGTCTGAAAACTTTCCATCCTTTCTTCCTACCATTCTAAGTTGGAAAAATGACAATACCACTGAAACAGCTTATCTCTCTCATTGAACCCTCACAGAACACCTTCAAGTGGGGGCTTCTGTTAACACTGCTATACAATGTAGAACACAAGACCAACAAGCCAAAAATCTTTCTCTTCCTTTCTGTCCTTCCCTGTTTCCTCCCATCTGTCTCTCTCAAGTCATTCTTTCTCTGTCCTTCTTTTCTTCCCTATTTCATATTATTTTTGTTGCCCTGTACTTTGGCAGAGTGGAGATTCTAAACTTGGAGGATTTGTTAATTCTATCACTTGAGTTAGGTACAACAAAAGAATATTAAATGGATAAAGTAGGGTGGGAATAGGAGGTTGTTTGCTTTAGAAAGCACAATGTATTAGGGGAAAATGTGTGAAATATGTTTACAGTATGAAAATAATATTCACATTGGTGTAACTTTGTAGGGTGACCAAGGTGAGCCCCTCTAAGAACACACTAAGCTTAAATCCCCAAAAGGCATAGAAATGAGCAATTGTAATTCTGGTAACACCCATGTGACCCTAGCTGGAGGGGATGTCTGGTTCTCTAACTGTGCCCTAACACGGGCAGGTTTGGAAGAATTCTGCTTTCATTTTTTGTTTTCTCTGAAAATCGCTCCCTCCCTTGGGCTGTTTCACCTCTGTTCTCTCTTTGGCCCAATCCTTTGATCAGAAAACAAACAAACACAAGCCTTAATGGCAAAAAAACTTTTCTAAATTTTTAAACTCAAGGTCTTTCTTATTTCCTTCCATCACATCCTTAAGAATCATGGGAATTCTGACACATTCTAGCCGTCTGTTTGGGAGTAAAGTAATGCTTTGAGGTCAAAGTACCAAGCAATGAAATCTGCAATGTGGACAACATTGAAGGACCAAACACTCCCTCACAGGGGAAATTCTCTCATTTTCAGGGAGAGAGGAGAGAGGTATCCTGCAGCCAATGCTGTCAAATCAGTCAGAAATCTTGCTGAACCTTAGTTGAACCAGTGCAGACCAACAGACTAAAAATGAGTATAGAGAGAATTACTATGGCCATTCACCAACAACATGTTAGAAGTAAAAGCTTGGTCTTTCTTCTATTTTAATCCTTATTTTCCATTACTCCCCTTTGTGGAAAGAACTTCCTTAACTCAGAGTTATTTACCAGCAATAATATCTATTTTTTAAGAACTTCTTTCACAACACCGAACTCACCAGCTACATCAACTTTCTGAATGATTTAATAATAATATGATCAATAAATTGGAGGGTTTTTTTGCAACATTTTCTGTCATTTCTTGAGTTTTTTTACATGCAGCATTTACTGTATGATATCTGCATTACATATAAATTTACAATATAATTTATATAACACTATTTATAACATCTACATTAATATAGTGCACATAATTGTGCTCAGTAGTTTTTGAGCATTACTATCCTAATTGACAAAATAAGAAAATAAAATAGACTTATTAAATAATCACCCAGGACATAGAACAGCTGAGAATGAAATGCCTGTCAGCCTGATTTCAGACTTAATATGCCTAATTACCCTAATTTTCTCTTGCCTATGAAATAATGTACTCCTGAAAGAGTGGGTCACACTTTGAATATAGATATTTAACATAGTTTTTATTTTGAACCACTTAAGTATTTTAACTACATAACACAAATGAATCAATAGAGAAAGCAAAACTTGAACATAAATGGAAAAAATAACATAATTCTCTATCAAATAAATGTGATAACTACAAGAGAAAATAATGGTTTCTTTAGTAATCTAGAAAATAGCATAAGGTCCACAACAACTTAGTGGGCTCTATTCAGAGGATAGAAAAACCTGAAATTAGTATCAATAGAATTATTGGTATCATTAATTATAAATTATTTTTATAGTGCAGGAGAATGCAGCAAATAAGTCATCCTGCCAATGCTATCAGTAAAAGAGAGGAGAGCTTCAACTATAACACTGAAAGGCTATGTCAAGTTCTCCCAATGCCAAATTTTATTTGGAATCATATTATTTTAAAGTCATATATTTCTACTTACAGAAGAAGCCTAGAAACTCTTATTCTGAAGTTCTTACAGGCCCATTTTTCATATTTTGATTATATTTCTTCACCAGAAAGAAATTAGTGCAACCACTCTGGAAGGCAGTCTGGAGATTTCTCAGAACACTTGGAATGGAACCACTATTTGACCCAGTTATCCCACTCCTGGGTATATTCTCAAAGGACTATAGTGACATGGCCACATCAATGTTTATAGCACCTCAACATACAATAACTAAACCATGGAACCAACCTAGGTGCCCTTCAACAGATGAAAGGATGAAGAAAATGTGATATATATACACAATGGAATATTACTTAGCCATAAAGAATAATGAAATTATGGCATTTGCTGGCAAATGGATGAAACTGGAGACTATCATGCTAAGTGAAATAAGCCAGTCCCCAAAAAACAAAGGCTGAATGTTCTCTCTGATGTGCGAATAGTAACACATAATGGGGGGCGGGGGCTGGGGAAGAATAGAAGTTCATTGAATTAGACAAAGGAAAATGGAGGGAAGGGAGGGAGGATGGGAATAGGAAAGACAGTAGAATGAATCAGACATAACTTTCCTATGTTCGTTTATGAATACATGACCAGTGTAATTCCACATCATGTACAACCGAAAGGATGAATTATGCTCCTTGTATGTATGTTAAAATACATTCTACTGTCATGGATAACTAAAAGGAACAAATTAAACAAACAAACAAACAGCACTTCTCAGATAAATCCAGTTGTCATCTGGACAGAGAAAGCAGAAGGTGGTACTTGGAAATCGTATTATATCACAATAGAAGGAAGCTCTTCATTGCCATCAAAGGATCAACTAGACCTTCAGACTCTGTGGGTTAAGAAAGGTCATGCACAGACAAATCTGTGTGGGCGAATATAGGAAAGGCATCAGAACTTGCCAGTGGATGTTCCCCTTCAATCCAAGCCTAAGAGCCATACATACACCAGACAACTCAAGTGCAAGAAGGGGAGGTCACCACAGGAGGGTGTGAGAAATGCTCTGTCTTAGAAACCTCATCTCTTGAACAGCTCCTTAGACATCCTTCTAATGGGTTCTGTCCCCAGAGTTATTGCACTCAGGGAAAACAACACCGATGACTTCATATCAGGTATGATTCTTTCAGTCCACATGCAACTTACTAATGAGTAGTAATTTGCACCACAAGCAATGCCGCTTAGTAATTTACCGTCTTTATCTGTTTCCAGGGAAACAAAGTGAAGAAGTTAACTGAAGGTCAAATTCTCAGGCACATGTGGGAAGGGTTTCATTAACCTTTTGCCCATAGAAATAAGTATTCAAATAGTAATGTTATTTTAAAAACAGAAAGCAAAAAGCAACAAATTGCTATTGTTGAAGATGGCTTTTATTCTAACACTTTAATCTGAAAGTTGATAATTAAAGGGAGGAGAAAGTTCTTCATCTGAAAAATCCAATAGCACCAGTTGATACGAATGGAGGCTAGTGAGGGTGTATAGGCAGCACAGGATAACAGTGGAATAGTAGGATTTTGGGATCCTTAAGGAAATATTTCATTATGGCAAGGATTATCAAGGGATGTTAAAACCATCAAGTGAAGGAGGATATCAAATTGAATATTTGCATGGTATATGAAGATCACCTATGGATTATAATATAGTCCCAAGGACTATACATTTCTACAGAATGCAGGCTTTTTGTGTCTCCAATATTATTCATGATTTAGATAGTCTCAGTTTTCCTGAACTTAATCCTCAGGGAAGAAAATATTCTAAATTTGGGGTTTCTAGGAAAAGAAGCTGAGCCTTTTCCTTCTTCACCTGTGGGAAACACCTACCTATGTTTCTCCATATTAAGATGCCCCTCAACAGGAAGTCTCCATTTCAGAAGAGGTTGTCCAGAGGTTTCTCTGCAGTCTGCATGGTGAATGAGTCAATCAAAATTGGAATGCAATACAGACAGGAACCTTGGGCAACATATTGCACCAGATATTCCAAGGAAGAGTATTAGTAATTCTGAAGGAAACCTCCCATTTGTCCCTTAAAAATAACTCTCTATACATCATGTTGGAGTATGTTACACTAATTGCATGGACTGTATTAATTTTATGGATTGAACTCATTGCCTCTTAGTCTTCTACCATCCCAGTAGAGGTCAGCCAAGGTGAGATTTTCTTTTCAAGAGGTCAGACAATGGCAAGAAAATGAATTGAGTATTCATTTGTCTGTAGCCCTAGCAGTAGTATTGACTTGGGTTGACTTTCTAACTCTTATCAAAGGTCATTGGGATGTATAGAACATGGTATTTAAGTCATGTGATAGTTGCTGTATTTTGTATTGTTAAAGCTTATATACTGTAATTATTCAGATAACTTCCACTATAGGTGATTCCTATTTTCTTAAGAAGAAATCTATAGGTCAGGCACAATGGTGCATGCCTGTAATCCCAGCAATTTAGAAAGCTGAGGCAGACTGATTACAAGTTTGAGGCCAGCTTTAGCAATTTAGAAAGGCTGTAAGCAACTTATTGACACTCTGTCTAAAAATAAAAAATAAAAATAAAAAGGGCTGGGATGTGGTACAGGGGTAAAGTGCCTAAAGGTTTAATCCCCAGTAACTATTATGACCCCCCAGAAAGAAAAGAAATAAGAGATTATTTAAACAATTTTATTGTGGCTATATCTAAAAGAATAGAATACCTTTTTTAAAAAGCCTCAATGAGAACAGAATCATACACTTATAATTATGTCAGTCTGATGCTTGGAAGAACTGCAAACAGTAGTTTTAAATATTAGAGTTTTGGAAGATGGAGGCTGGGAATGAGTGAGCCACTCTGTGCTCCGCGCCACCGCCGCCGCAGCGTATGTTGCTGCTTCTTAAAAGAAGAAGTAAAGATCATCAAAGGACATCTGTCGACAAGGATTCAGCACCGTGTCAAGAAAAGGGCCTAGATGGAGTGAATCCGCCACGACTTCAGCTCGAGCAGTAAGGCTGCAGCCCCCGAGCTGCCGGGCTCCCTGGGCCCCTTCTCACTCCCCTCTCCGCCTCTCCGCTTCGCTTCTCCCCCGCCATCTCTCCTCCCACGCTCACTCCCTAAATCTAGATCTCAATCTCTTTCCCCCACCCCACCCGCTCTCTCGCGTGCCCAGTACCCGGCCCGCGCGGGCCCCGAGGCGCTGCCTCCCCTCCCCCAGCCCGCACCCCCTCCACGGGGGTCCCGAAGGCCACAGCTTTGCCGCCACCACTGCCGCCGCTGTAGCCACCGCCGCTGCCGCCACCGCTTTCCGCGGAGCACCTTAGAACAGACTCTTAACCGAGTAAAATGGAACAGCTGATAAGATGAGTGACAATTTAAAATCTAAATGATCCAACATGGCGGCGGACGCGGAGAGATCAAGTCTCTAACCCCTTCAGCTGCACGGGCATAGGGAGAAGTAAACTGTCAAAATACTGTTCGCTCAGGACCACTAGGCACGGTTGAGCTGAAGTGGACCCTGGGCGAACGGTCTAGCCTTCTCAGAACACACCGAGCCCGAATTGGCTGCATTCTAGCTCAGGTTCGCCTGCTTCATGGACTCAACACTAATGATCCCACTGAAATAACTAGTCGGCCCGCCTGAACTCAAAGAGGTAAAAGCCAACTAAGCACCACAGCCAGACCCAGGGAATCAGGAGTGACGCAGGACTAGCGGCGCAGGACTCCCAGCTATTGCTATCACCAGTGCTGACAACAGGTCCCTTGCACCAGCTATCAGGGGAGTTGCTGCTACCTGAGGGCAAACAAATTCGCTGGGGGCCCTCAGCCCCAAGCCCTACAAACTTAGGGTCTGAGGGAGGCAAACAGAAAGGGTGTGCCCAGGCACCCATGAAAACAGGGCTCCCAGGAGCAGCAGACCTGGCGTGTAGTCAGTATTGTGGTGAGTGTCACAGGTGAGCGGGGCCTGGCTTGAGGAACCACAAGAGAAGGCCCTAGGCACTCAGGATTAGAGACCCAAACAGTCTGGGAAGAAGAGCTGAGGCACAGTGATTGGCTCCCACCTATCAAGAAGAGAAGCCTGGCCCAGTGGGCATAGCTCCACCAACTGGATGAGAAGTTAATCGAGCTATATGACTGCATTTATTATTATTATTATTTTTTTTTAATGATTATTATTAGTATTTCTTTTTTTATTTTCACTTTTTGTTGTTGATGTAGTTGTTGTTCTTTAACGTTCCTATTAATGGTTTCA
Organism: Urocitellus parryii; assembly: GCF_045843805.1. NCBI lineage: Eukaryota > Metazoa > Chordata > Mammalia > Rodentia > Sciuridae > Urocitellus > Urocitellus parryii. The sequence continues at coordinate 104,807,310 of NC_135533.1, forward strand.
ATTTTTTTAAATTCTTTTTATTTTATTAGTATTACTATTATTTTTTAGACTTTAATTTCCATTTTTTTACTATCATTATAAAATTTTTTCTTTTTTTCTTTTTTTTTTTGTTGGTTTTAAATTTTTATTTTTTTTCGTTTCTTCTTTCTTTCTTTTCACTTTTTTTTTCTTTTGTCTTCTCACTTCTTTCAATTTTCCTATTCCACCTTCCTTGAATTCTACCTGCCTACACTCATTCTCTTTAGTGACTTCTTCCCTCCCCTTCTAATATCTCTCCTCCCCAGTATCACACTAATTGGAGGAGGATCACAGCCACTACCTGCCCTGAAAGGGTGATTTTTCAACTATACAAGAGCAATATAATTAAATAGAGGGGGAAAATATCAAAGACACAACAATTTCACCAAGCAGAAAGAAACGCCAGCAGTATGAAACGACAAGGAAAGAAAGGACCACAGGCAATGCAGGTCAACTCAACTTTAGAAGAGGTAATAGCTGCAACAGATGGAATGTCAGATAGAGAGCACAGGACATACATGCTTCAGATGATCTGGAGTCTCAAGGAAGACATGAGACAGCAAAATCAGACAATGAAAGATCATATTGACAAGCAAATCCAGGAAATAAAAGATCAATTTCACAGGGAGATAGAGGTAATAAAAAACAAACAAATAGAAATACTAGAGATGCAGGAATCAATAAACCAACTTAAAAACTCAATTGAGAATACTACCAGCAGAGTTGATCACTTAGAAGATAGAACATCAGACAATGAAGACAGAATATTTCAACTTGAAAAGAACATAGATAGCTCAGCAAGTCTACTAAGAAACCATGAGCAGAACATTCAAGAGCTATGGGATAATATCAAAAGACCAAACTTAAGAGTCATTGGGATACAGGAAGGCACAGAGCTCCAATCCAAAGGATTAAGCAATCTATTCAGTGAAATAATACAAGAAAACTTCCCAGACTTGAAGAATGAGACAGAATCCCAAATCCTAGAAGCCTACAGGACGCCGAATGTGCAAAATCATAAGAGATCCACACCTAGACACATTATAATGAAGATGTCCAACATACAGAATAAGGAGAGAATTTTAAAAGCTACAAGGGAAAGGAAGCAGATTACATTTAGGGGTAAACCAATCAGGATAACAGCTGATCTCTCAACACAGACTCTAAAAGCTAGAAGATCCTGGAATAACATATTTCAAACGCTTAAAGAAAATGGATTCCAACCAAGAATCGTGTATCCGGCGAAATTAAGCTTCAGATTAGAAGATGAAATTAAAACCTTCCACGATAAACAAAAGTTAAAAGAATTCGCAGCTAGAAAACCATCTCTTCAAAAAATCCTTGGCAAAACATTACAGGAAGAGGAAATGGAAAATAACATTGATAACCAACAATGGGAGGTAGGACAGTAAAGGGGGGAAAGTAGTCAAAGAGGATAACAAATCAGGTATAGTAACATCAATAAACAAATATGGATAGAAGAACAAACCATATCTCAATAATAACCCTAAATGTTAATGGCTTAAACTCACCAATTAAGAGACACAGGCTAGTAGAATGGATCACAAAACAAGACCCAACAATATGCTGTCTACAGGAGACGCATTTGATAGGAAAAGATGTACATAGACTGAAGGTGAAAGGTTGGGAAAAATCATATCACTCATATGGACCACGGAAACAAGCAGGAGTGTCCATACTCATATCTAGTAAAATAGATTTCAAGCCAAAGCTAATCAAAAGGGATAAAGAAGGACACTTCATACTGCTCAAGGGAACCATACACCAACAAGACATAACAATCATAAATATATATGCCCCAAATAATGGTGCAGCCGTGTTTATCAAGCAAACTCTTCTCAAGTTCAAGAGTCTAATAGACCACCATACAATAATCATGGGAGACTTCAACACACCTCTCTCACCACTGGACAGATCTTCCAAACAAAAGTTAAATAAGGAAACTATAGAACTCAATAACACAATTAACAACCTAGACTTAATTGACATATATAGACTATACCACCCAACATCAAGTTGCTACACTTTTTTCTCAGCAGCACATGGAACCTTCTCAAAAATAGATCATATACTATGTCACAGGGCAACTCTTAGACAATACAAAGAGGTAGAGATAATACCATGAATCTTGTCTGATCATAATGGAATGAAACTGAAAATCAATGATAAAAGAAGAAAGGAAAAATCAAGCATCACCTGGAGAATGAACAATAGGTTGCTGAGTGATCAATGGGTTTTAGAAGACATCAAGGAGGAAATTAAAAAATTCCTAGAGTTAAATGAAAACACAGACACAACATATCGGAATCTATGGGACACATTGAAAGCAGTTCTAAGAGGAAAATTCATTGCTTGGAGTTCATTCCTCAAAAAAAGAAAAAACCAACAAATAAATGATCTCATATTTCATCTCAAAATCCTAGAAAAAGAAGAGCAAAACAACAGCAAAAGAAGTAGAAGGCAAGAAATAACTAAAATCAGAGCTGAAATTAATGAAATTGAAACAAAAGAAACAATTGAAAAAATTGACAAAACTAAAAGCTGGTTCTTTGAAAAAATAAATAAAATTGACAGACCCTTAGCCATGCTAACGAAGAGAAGAAGAGAGAGAACCCAAATTACTAGCATACGGGATGAAAAAGGCAATATCACAACAGACACTTCAGAAATACAGAAGATAATAAGAAAGTACTTTGAATCCTTATACTCCAATAAAATAGAAGATAGTGAAGGCATTGATAAATTCCTTGAGTCTTATGATTTGCCCAGATTGAGCCAGGAGGATATAGACAACCTAAACAGACCAATAACAATAGAGGAAATAGAAGAAACCATCAAAAGACTACCAACTAAGAAAAGCCCAGGACCGGATGGGTATACAGCAGAGTTTTACAAAACCTTTAAAGAGGAACTAACACCAATACTTTTCAAGCTATTTCAGGAAATAGAAAAAGAGGGAGAACTTCCAAATTCATTCTACGAGGCCAACATCACCCTGATTCCGAAACCAGACAAAGACACTTCAAAGAAAGAAAACTACAGACCAATATCTCTAATGAACCTTGATGCAAAAATCCTCAATAAAATTCTGGCGAATCGGATTCAAATACATATCAAAAAAATTATACACCATGATCAAGTAGGATTCATCCCTGGTATGCAAGGTTGGTTCAATATACGGAAATCAATAAATGTTATCCACCACATCAATAGACTTAAAAACAAGAACCATATGATCATCTCGATAGATGCAGAAAAAGCTTTCGACAAAGTACAGCATCCCTTTATGTTCAAAACGCTAGAAAAATTAGGGATAACTGGATCATACCTCAACATTGTAAAAGCAATCTATGATAAGCCACAGGCCAGCATCATTCTGAATGGAGAAAAATTGAAGGCATTCCCTCTAAGATCTGGTACAAGACAGGGATGCCCTCTCTCGCCACTTCTGTTCAACATAGTCCTCGAAACACTGGCCAGAGCAATTAGGCAGACGAAAGAAATTAAAGGCATAAAAATAGGAAAAGAAGAACTTAAATTATCACTATTTGCAGATGATATGATTCTATACCTAGCAGACCCAAAAGGGTCCACAAAGAAGCTACTAGAGCTAATAAACGAATTCAGCAAAGTGGCAGGATATAAGATCAACACGCATAAATCAAAGGCATTCCTGTATATGAGCGACAAATCCTCTGAAATGGATATGAGGACAACTACTCCATTCACAATATCCCCCCAAAAAATAAAATACTTGGGAATCAACCTAACAAAAGAGGTGAAAGATTTATACAATGAAAATTACAGAACCCTAAAGAAAGACATAGAAGAAGACCTTAGAAGATGGAAAAATATACCCTGCTCATGGATAGGCAGAACTAACATCATCAAAATGGCGATATTACCTAAAGTCCAATATAAGTTCAATGCAATGCCAATCAAAATCCCAACAGCATATCTTATAGAAATTGATAAAAGAATCATGAAATTCATATGGAATAATAAAAGACCCAGAATAGCAAAAACAATACTAAGCAGGAAGTGTGAATCAGGCGGTATAGCGATACCAGACTTCAAACTATACTACAGAGCAATAGTAACAAAAACAGCATGGTACTGGTACCAAAACAGGCGGGTGGACCAATGGTACAGAATAGAGGACACAGTAACCAATCCACAAAACTACAACTGTCTTATTTTTGATAAAGGGGCTAAAAGCATGCAATGGAGGAAGGATAGCATCTTCAACAAATGGTGCTGGGAAAACTGGAAATCCATTTGCACCAAAATGAATCTGAATCCCTATCTCTCGCCGTGCACAAAAGTTAACTCAAAATGGATCAAGGAGCTTGATATTAAATCAGAGACATGGCATCTGATAGAAGAAAAAGTTGGTTATGATCTACACGCTGTGGGATCGGGCTCCAAATTCCTCAATAGGACACCCATAGCGCTAGAGTTAACAACTAGAATCAACAAATGGGACTTACTCAAACTAAAAAGTTTTTTCTCAGCAAAAGAAACAATAAGAGAGATAAACAGGGAGCCTACATCCTGGGAACAAATCTTTACTCCACACACTTCAGATAGAGCCCTAATAACCAGAATATACAAAGAACTCAAAAAACTAGACAATAAGATAACAAATAACCCAATCAATAAATGGGCCAAGGACCTGAACAGACACTTCTCAGAGGAGGACATACAATCAATCAACACGTACATGAAAAAATGCTCACCATCGCTAGCAGTCAGAGAAATGCAAATCAAAACTACCCTAAGATACCATCTCACTCCAGTAAGACTGGCAGCCATTAGGAAATCAAACAACAATAAGTGCTGGAGAGCATGCGGGGAAAAGGGCACTCTTGTTCATTGCTGGTGGGACTGCAAATTGGTGCAGCCAATTTGGAAAGCAGTATGGAGATTTCTCGGAAAGCTGGGAATGGAACCACCATTCGACCCAGCTATTCCCCTTCTCGGTCTATTCCCTAAAGCCCTAACAAGAGCATGCTACAGGGACACTGCTACATCGATGTTCATAGCAGCTCAATTCACGATAGCAAGACTGTGGAACCAGCCTAGATGCCCTTCAATAGATGAATGGATAAAAAAAAATGTGGCATTTATATACTATGGAGTATTATTCTGCATTAAAAAATGACAAAATCATAGAATTTGGAGGGAAATGGATGGCATTAGAGCAGATTATGCTAAGTGAAGCTAGTCAATCTTTAAAAAACAAATACCAAATGACTCCTTTGATATAAGGGGAGTAAACAAGGACAGGGTAGGGACGAAGAGCTTGAGAAGAAGATTTACATTAAACAGGGATGAGAGGTGGGAGGGAAAGGGAGTGAGAAGGGAAATTGCATGGAAATGGAAGGCGATCCTCAGGGATATACAAAATGTCATACAAGAGGAAAGGAGGGGTAAGACAAGATAATACAAATGGAAGAAATGATTTACAGTAGAAGGGGTAGAGAGAGAAAAGGGGAGGGGAGGGGAGGGGAGGGGAGGGGAGGGGGGATAGTAGAGAATAGGACAGACATCAGAATACATCAGACACTAGAAAGGCAATATGTCAATCAATGGAAGGGAAACTGATGTGATACAGCAATTTGTATACGGGGTAAAAGGGGGAGTTCATAATCCACGTGAATCAAACCGTGTAATATGATGTATTAAGAACTATGTAATGTTATGAACGACCAATAAAAAAAAAAATAAATAAATAAATAAATAAATATTAGAGTTTTAATTTATTTATTTATCTTATTTTATTATTATTATTATTATTATTATTATTATTTTGCTTTAGCAATTATTTTACAGATTAGAAGATAGAGACCAGAATTTTTTTTTCCTCAGGGTGATTCATTTTTTATTTTTGAATACATTATTACTAATATCTTAGACCAGAAATATGTCACTAGGGGACACAAGTAACTAGTTCCAGCTCTGGTCATATGCCACCAAAAATCACACAAAAAAGTAATGGTGACAAACAGGAAAAGGACTTTCATCAATATGACCATATTGAGAAAGCAAAGTGAGATCCAGCATCTCAGGCCTGAGATCATCAGGGCTTCTAAGGCTTCTAAGGCATCATAGGGCTTCTAAGCTTTAAGTTTAAATAGAGGAAGCATTGGGGCTAGGGTGGAACGTATGCCTGATAAAGCTGTCTGGGTCAAACTGTGTTCTGTGAGATAGCTCTAGAGAAGTCTTGATCACTCGGAAGAGGCAATTTCCACATGCTGCTCAGAATGTTTGTCTCTCAGACCTGTGATCCTGAAAGGGGGCCAGGATTGGAGACTCGGAGTCACCACTCTGGGGTCTGAAAGAAGATGCTGCAATTCTTGCCTCAGTCTTCAAAGAGGATGAGATAGGTTAGGGAAAATTAGGGTTAATAAGCCTTGTGTCACTAGTTTTTATATGAACGTGCCTTAAATGATTAACATGTCCACACACAGAGCTGTGCAGTGTCACAAAGTTTAACATAATAAAGGAGACAAAACAAAGACAAACATGCCAAGCTTTATCCTGTTTTTACTTACCCATGGAGCATCTTCAAGTCTAGATAATCATGGTTTTAATAAAGTCAGCCTCTCAGAGTCCCTGGTACAATTCCCTTTCTACTTTAATGTTATATTATTTTCATTTTCGAAGCAAAATTTATTTTATGTAAAACATTTTAGGAATAAAATAACAACAAAAATGTCATCAATAATTCTATCAAGTCCTTGATTCTCTCATTCATTCTTCTCTATGCACATTTCACTCGACTGTAAAACTTTTGTATATTTCATTGTATTTATTTTCTTCTTTTGTAAAAAATAGACTACATTTTGCAAATCATTGGCAAACATTGTCTTGGTGGGTATTGCTGAGAATACCTATAATAATTAACTGTAGTATTTTTCATATTAGTTATTTCAGATATTTTGTTAGCAAACATAGGACTCCATTGCTTTTCTGCACCAATTTATTTTGTATTTATGAATACTACTAGAGATAGAGTACACATTGTAGTTATTAACTAAGATATTTTTAAGTAGAGCTCAGACTTCTAGAAATCCTTTTATAAATGGAACTCCAAGCTCAAATTTAACAAGAGGAAGGGGTCACAGAGTCAGGATGGAAACGCACTGGTCTGTGTGAGATCAAAGCCTGGAACTAGTCTTTGGGGGCGAAATCATTTCAGGGGCAGAATTGTGTGGAAAGCCTAGATTGATGTCACTGATTTTCATCTTTATTGATGAGTCTGTGTGATTTTGTTAAGACTATAAACTATCAGTTAGAAAATGTATGTGTCAGAATCATTTAACCAAAGTATTTTGTCTCCCTTGGTTTCATTATATCTAAACAGCAAACTCTAACAAAGCAAAATCACTGATAGCTTTGTTCCTCTTCTGAGGTCCAGCCTAGGAACATTCCTCAGGCTACTTGATCACCTTGTGAACAAACCACAGCCCATTCTTGAAGCAGATGTGATGCCTCCTGGGTACCTTGGGTCTGAGATCAACCTCTGAGATAGGGCCTGATGGAGGAGCCTGAATGCACAAAGCTAAAAATAAGGAAACCTCAATGGTAATGGCCAGGAGAAATGTGAATTTTGAGGTGAGGCAGACAGCACAGGAACCAAGCACATGAATAGACACACAGGAGAAATTGCAAATACCAAACTGCAAAACCAAACCAGGAAAGAAAATAGAACAAGAAATGAAAGTATGACTACAGAAAGTCACAGTGAAATGGATTCATGAATGAATGGGACACAGAAATGACAGGGGTAAGTCATTTGGCACTGTGTGAATCTGAACTTAGTCATCTCTGATATATAATGCTTAGAAAGAAGCCTTTGATTTCCAAAGTGATTTTTAGAAAAGTAGAGTGTGCTTCAAAGACTGTTGCCCAGGATTTCCCCTGACTCCCACATCTTCATCTCCACCCTCTCCAAATCACGCATTCCATCTGACTGCTTAGGCAAGGGAGAGGTTAAGCATTCTTTACCTTTTTGATTCAACATATCCTGGAATCTACATGCCTTCTCCAATTCCCTAAGCATGCGCTCCCTTTCTCAGGCAGTACATACAGTCTTCCCTCTTCTCTACAATTCTGGAATAGAATAGCAATCATATGTAGACCATGGAGCTCAGAACAAAACATGAGAACAGAATAAACTTTCAGAAATTTCTTCTTATATAGAAATATTGAAAGTTCAATCACAAAATAATTTAGATAATGTGGATTGCTGAAATGTTTCATTCTATATCTGCTAAACTCTTAACTCCCTTTTGTGATTTAGATGAATTATTTGTGTGTATGTGTGTTTTGTTTAAATCTATTTTTTTTAATTCTTTTTTCACTGTTGGAGACAGAAAATGTGGGAACATTCCAGAATGCTGTGTAATTTAAAAAAAAAATTGTTAGGAGAACTCAACTTCTTCATTCTTTTTCTCACTTACAGACATGAGAAAAATAAGCTTTTGAATAGATGTTTAGAACTTTCCTTTTATTTAGAGAGAATTTAACTACAACAAATTCATCATGAAGGGCCTGAATTTTGTTGTTTCTTATCTATCCACCTCTGCTTTCCTCTTCCAAGTACCATTCCCCTCACTTTGCTGCTCAGGAGGCATGCACCCCTGATTAGAAGAACCATGAGTAATCTGCACATACCTTCTTTGGGTTTGAATAGGAAAGCTTTCAGCCCAAGGTCCTTGGCTCAGATACATTTGAATGCTGTCCGTCCTGGGGATCCTCATTTGAGACTTTTCCAGGGTCGTGAAGGAACACCCAGACAGTGATCCGGCCTTCCAGAGACAGGCAGAGGGGCCAAAGGTGAAGATTTACTTTTATAAAAAATATATTTTTTTTTGTAGTTGAACACAATAACTTTTTTATTTATTTAATTTTATGTGTTGCCGAGGATTGAACCCAGGGCCCTGCACATGCGAGGCGAGTGCTCTACCGCTGAGCCATAACCCCAGCCCCTTACTTTTTTATTCTAGTGCATTTCTATTTTAGCAGCAGCTGTCTTTTTGTATTTTACCAAAAATTCTTAGGGGAAAAATGGCCTATAGTTAAGGATGAGTGTTTGTCGGGGGCTAGGGGTCCTTATGGAAAATGGAGCACTCTATCCTGCCATGAAAATTTCAACAGAACATGGAACTTGCAAGGTGACCCTAGCTCCCCCTCCAAAAAAAAGTATAAATAAATATATATGTAGATAGATAGATAGATAGATAGATATGTGTATATGTATGTGTGTGTATATATACATGCATATATATACACACATATGTGTATAAATAGATGGGTAGGTAGATATATATTTACATATAGAGAAATACCTTATCTGATGATTTTTTTTCATGGTCAACAAATTTTGGAGAATAATGTTTGTCATACATACACTTCAACATATGTATTACCAACATTATTATTATCTGAAAATAAGTCTTATTCAGTTACTTCTAGTAAAAATAAAAGAGACATACCTCATTAACTCTTCTTACTCAATATCAAATTTTTAAACAAAATTTTCAGTTCAAACTCAGTCAAAATACCTATCTATAAAAATCATTGAAGAGATTTTGCTTAGAAAGTTTGAATATGTATTTTTATATTATAATCTAAATTTATATTTACATCAAAATATAAAAGCAACATGTCATAATTTACTTTTTCAGTGTATATATATATATATATATATATATGGCTAGTTCTTCTGTCATAAGTATGAAATTATGAGTTTTTTTATCAATATTCACTGTTGATATGTTAGACTTGTATTTGTGGCACTTTGAAAGAGAAAATGGCAACAGAAGACAGAATTTAAAACAAAATTATAGACAAAATATACATGAGAAAAATTCCATTGTTTAATAACTTTTTAGTACAATTGAGAAGACTAATACATTCAATTTATTCTTATAGTTTATTGTACACTTTGTGTTAAAGGGATTATAAATGACAATCTGCCTAATTCATAGTGTTGTTTATAGGCATTTAATATGCTTTCACATTTCTACATACTTTTCCACAATTATTGAATTATACAGTTGAAATTTCTAATTTGTGATTTGTCATTTTTTAAATTTCTATCAATTATAATTTTCTGCTTTATTATGTATGCATGTATTTATTTATTTATTGGCATTAGAGATTGAACCCAGGAACACTCTACCACTGAGCTATATCCCCAGCCCTATTTTGTATTTTATTTAGAGACAGGGTCTCACTGAGTTGCTTAGTCTCTTTCCATTTCTGAGGCTGGCTTTAAACACTCAATCCTCCTGTCTCTGCCTCTCTAGCTTCTGGGATTATTTTTGCTTCATTTTGAAGCCTCATTATTTGCTGTTGATTGAATAAGAATTTCTATATTCTCCTGACAAATGGACCTCTTACCATTAGGAACTTTATTCACTTCTTAGGGCTGCTGTAACCAGGCACCAGAAATGCATGTCTTAAAAAGGCAGAAATGTATTGTCTCACAGTTTTAGAAGTCCAAAATCATGGTATTGGCAGGGCCATCTTCCTTCTGAAATTGTTACCAAAAGCCTGGTCCTTGTCCCCTATGCCAGTTCAATAATGAGGGCATGTTTTGAGAAAAAAAGAAAAAGAAGTTTTCTTGCTTTGCTAGCAAAGAAGAAACACCAGCAGAGTAGACTTTGTTTCCTTTTCCTGGGGGGCACTCATAAATGAAGTTACTGCTTTTTGGTGAGAATGTATCTGTACATTTAATTCACACAACAAATTTTATCCCAGGAGAGGGAATGGACAGTCTGTCATATACTAAACAATGTGCCTTAATCTTTTTTTTTTTTTCTTTTCAGTTTTATTTCAAGGGGTTGGAGCACAGATATTGTGGAGCTTGAAATGTCTCCCTTATTATCACAATGCCACCAACTTTGAGCAAATTCCCCACTGTCAATTGTACATTGTACCCAGGGACTTTTTTTTTTTTTTTTTTTTTAATCTAGGGCTCTCTGTCTAATTAAGCCACATTGACCATACAGAGACTCTTAGGGACCTCTCACTGCAGAAATCAGCAGGGCTAAGACACAGGCACCGGCATACAAGGGGACTACAGGGGGCACTTTGTATTTTAGCTCTATGGGCAACAGGCAGGGCTGTAGCCAGAAATGTCCCCCTGCCAAAGGAGCATCCTGTCAGATCTTAAAAGGGGAGGTCATTTTGTCACAAGGTTATAATCTAACAGTGCTGAAAGTCATTGCTATGTCCTTTGTGACTGGCAGCATATGCCCTTGAACAACAGAGGAAAGTCAGGGTAATGGGCCCCAATTAAGGTTCTCTTTTTCAAATATAAAGGCCACCCCATGAAGTTAAACATTCTAGTTAATTCCTTTGACCCAGAGCAGTGAGGGAAAATGGAGATGGGGTGGACCCAAATGGAGTCACAGAAAAAATTCAGACTCAAGGACTAAAGGAGCATAGTCAATTAGAAAGTCATGGGCCAAGACAATAGCCTTGGTACTCTCCTAATTCCTGTACAACATAGATTTCAACCATTAGCCCCAATTCCTTTTTAATATCCATTAACATGGACTCTGATCAATAGCTTTATCCAGAAGCCATATATTCCTAGACTAGTAAACCCAAATGGAAAAAGCTTCTGCTAGGTTCTCCTCACATCACACGAACTCTATCTTTCCTTCTCTCATTCAAACAAAACTTATTCCTTCCATTTAGGCCCTCTGCCACCATCCGTGGATTTCATTCTTTGAATCCATGAGACAGGAACCCAGAAAGAGATCAGTGAAACCTACAGCGCACACAGACCTTACCAGCCAGCTAAAGTGGCCAAATGAGTCCTGTTCTCAAACTCCGGTTTTATTCCCTTGGGCAAAAGAGGCTGGAAGGCCAGACAGAGGTTAGGTCCTCTTTGCCCATTTCTTTGGATCCCAGACAGATTTCCTGGGATTTTTTTTTTCCCCTCAGCCCCAGAACTAGTGTCTCTGACCCACAGCAAGATGATTTACAGCTGCCTGGGGCCAGGCTGAGAAGCAGTGCTGGAACAGCCAGCACTGTGTTGAAAGGATTTACATTTTTTTAAAGCCTTTCTTCTGGTGTCCTGCTATCCTTGCACAATGGAGGTAACAAGTTTGTTGGCCACCTTGCATCCTCAGCATGGAAGTGGTGTTGCTCGGAGTGCCAGGCCTGCCCAAGAAAGCGGGAGGAGGGGCTGCTCTGGAGTCCCATCTGGGTGACCAATTTGTTACTGAAAGCTTGGTCCTCGTCCCCAGTCCCAATCCAATAATGAGAACATGGTTTTGAGAAAAAAGAAAAAGAAGTTTAATTGCTCTGCTAGCAAAGGAGAAGCACAGGGGACTCCGTTCCCAGAAGCATCGATTCTCTCCATCAGGGAGAACAGTGGGTTTTTTAAAGAAACTATTCAAAGACTACATTCCAGGTGTTCCCTGGAGGGGGACTTGTTAATTTGATAGAGGGAGAGTGGAGAAAACATGTCCATTTTAAGATATGTGGTTAAGCAGCAGTGGCAGAATAGCAAGGGCCATATTCAAAGCACAAAGTGGTCTACTGTTACAAAACCTGCAAATTCGGCTTCCTTGCCTCTTTACAAATTCTGAGAATCTGCCTGCAGTGGCTTTCCTTTGCTTGTATAAGTTTCATTCCAAACCTTCTGTTTCTGTGAAGCTCTCTTTGGGTCTCTACACATATCTTCCCTTCCAGGGGTTCTATGAATAAATGTTGGCAAAGACCATGCTTCCAAATGAGGTCACATTGTGTAGTACTGATGTCTACGTGATTTTTTGTTTTGTTTTTCTGGGACTGAATCCTAGAGTACTAATGTGCCACATACCTAACCCTTTCTAGTTTTTATTTTGAGAGAGGGTCTTACTAAGTTGCTTAAGGTCTTGCTAAGTTGCTGAGACTGGCTTTGAACTTGCAATTCTCCTGCCCCAGCCTCCAAGCCACTGGAATTACAGGTGTGCGCTATTATGCCTACTGCAGTTAGAGTTTGAATATATATATTCCTTTGACACAATTCAACTCTGCATGCCATCCCTGCCCTGTCTATTCCAGTTCATCCATTGTCCTGTAGGTGATGTTCATCCATTGTTCTGTAGGTGATGTTCATTTATTGTCCTGTAGGAGATATTCACTAAGTTTTGATTTCTCTTTGTTCACTTCATTAATCTTTTTATTTTAAAGATTATTTGAATTGAATTTTTATTTTAAAAATTCTTATTTGGTATTAGTGTTTTGATTATATGAAATTTCCTCTAAGAAATTAGATGTAATACCAAAAATGTGTTTGTTTAGCTTTTATTGTTTTTTTCCCTAGAAATTCTTCTATTAAATTTTGCATTTTGCCTTTGATCCAAAATACATTTCAAATCGTAATTTCTACCTGGCAGAATCGTTTTTTTTGGAATTTTAAAAATTATTTTAGTTGTTTATATTTCTGTTTGCTACTAAATTGGGGTAAAGAAGTTCTGTTTACAGAGTGCTCTGCAGAAGGCTATGCTGATATGGCACATGCCTGGCACCTGAAAAAACAACCCTCTTTTTTTCTCCCTTTCTCTCCCTTTTCAACATGGCATCTACAGTACATTACATTAGACTTGCATGATGTAGATTTTGTTAAGGGGATTTTCAAAGCTTTCCACACTTTGCAAAGATTTGTAGAATGGCAATCCAGCCTCTTTTCCCAGAATACTTGAAGGTTTTACTACTATGGTTACTTCCTTTACCTCATTTCAAATATTTCCTATTTTGGCTATGCACTGTCCTATGAGGACATTGGTGTTGAGTACATTGTGTAAGCAAATATGTGCATATTTTCTAAATGAAGGCTAGGAACATTATAGCATCAGTGGGATCTGCAATTCTCTGTAATCAACACTAAACTAAATAGTTGAACTTCTGTGATATTGTTTTGCTGTCAGAAAAATTTTAAAATAGTACCCAGGTGTTATGCTGAAGAATTCAGCTTTCCACATTCTGAAGCCTGAGAGCTATCTGTTAGATTAACCTAACTGAAACACAATATGTGATGAAAATGGAAAGACAAATAGACATTAAAGAGATTTCAAAATGAAGGAAATTGTAGCTTAATTGTGATTATTATGATTTCAACATCTACATGAGGGAATTAAAACAAATCCATATAATTACAAATTTTAGCTGATAGAAGGTCTAGGGTTGTTGTTCTTAAACCTCTGTGTACCTACGAATTACCTGGGAACCTTATGCAGATTCCCAGGGGCTTATGTCAAGAATTCTGTCACAATAAGTTTAATTGTCTGCATTTTATTTGTAATTGCAAGTGACTCCCTGGTAGCTAGATCACTGAGTATACTTGGAGAGATTACCATCCCAAAATATTTCACACGAATGCTAAGGTTAATAATTTGGATTGCATGTTTTTTGACTTTCTAAGTAAAGATGGCAAATAGAACCTTCTATCTTCAACACTACTGAACCTAGGAATCTGCCAAAAGTATCAAACAAATAAATTAATTTTAATGCTCAGCTGGGTTTTATGCATCTGGGCACCCACTATTTTCTACCTCCCTTCAGGTTTTTAGGCTGAATTCTCCACTCTGCCTTTTCTTGGTTTAATTGGCTTGATCGCATGAATAATAACCTCCACACGTCTAACGTCCTCACAATACATGAACTATCACTTTAATTACTTCTGATCTTATGATAGCACAAAAACTAAGCTTTTCAAAAGTGAAAGAAAATGAGAATTTTTGTAGGCAATTAGAAAAATCAGAAAATGTAGATGCAGATGTACATTCAGAAATAGACATAGATATAAATTTTTATGTTATTTTACATTATAGAAAGAAGGCTTAAATATGGAGGTGTGTTTAATTTTACATGATGGAATGTTTTTTCTACAGGTAACAGTTTATGTTGAACATCCCTGCTCTGTCTTTCCTTGCAGATGGATATCCAGGACACAGCAAACTGATATTTTCCTACAGTTGTTGTAGAGAGTATCCACATTGCTTCTTTATGAAGGTTGTATAAAAGGAAATGTTTCCTACCTTTTAATGTCTGACAATGTCTTGCTTTTGCTTTCACTCACTGGAGCGATTGGTGAGTCTGCCTTAGAAAATGGCAGACATTCTTTCTTGATGGCTGTTTTATATAGAGCCCGAGACTCTGAGAAGTAAAAGTACCTACTCCTGGTCACTCAAGTGAAAACCAGTGGATTCTACAGACAGATCTAAAGTCTACTCTTTAATTGATTCATGAAGCTGTCATTCTTTTAGTCAGTTGGCAATTGTTGAACATCAATTATCCTCCGGGTTTTATTATTACCAAGATTAACAAAGGCATTTGTCTGCTACAGAGAATTTCACAGTATAATAATAGAGATAGAAGTGTTCTTCCTGTGTTATCTTTCATTTATCCTTCCCTTCAACTAAAATGAATCATTGCTCACCTTCTGTGTCCTGCACTTTATTTAGCCTGCTAACTGGAGCTTATTTTCTAATACCCTTCTCTAACCCGGTTACTCTTGAAACCAAGATGTGACCTTTGATTCTTCAGACCTCCAGTTTCATGAAGCTTTCCATGAAGCTTTTCCAACATCTTCTTCAAGCTGGAAATTTTCTCTTCCTCTACTGTATTTCCACGTCTCATATCACCTATCAGATTTCACTTGCTATTGCACTTATAAATTTCTATGTATAGAGCCTCACAACAAAGAAAAAAAACCTTAAAATTAACCATGTCTATTCAATGTCTCTTCCATTGAATTTAGCAAACCTTCACCTTCATACATGCCATGTCCAGGATCTTAAATCTATTAATACTTTATATTCCTTCATTTACTTATCTACTAAAATGATATTTTTAGAGTGACCTTCCATAACCACGCAAACTAAAATAGTGGTAATGTGTTTTATCTATTCCCTGATATGGCTAGTTCTGTTTAAAACTCCCCGATATTATGTTACTTAATAATTTAGGTAATATATAAACAATATAATACTTAAGGTAAGGTCCTTTTGATTCTATTTCTCTCTCTCTCTTTCTCTCTCTCATTAACAGTATCAAACAGAAGTGCTTATAAAGTATTCACAAATAAGTGACTTAATATTGATATATGAGAAAATAATTAAGAGATAATAGAAAAAATATCTAGAGATAACAATGACTTGGAAATGTGAAATAAATTAAACCACAATTACAGTTTCCCCATGTGTCCTACATATATTTTTTTTTTCTGTTCTTCTCTCAATTACTGGATATGGGGTGAACATCTGCTGATTTCTACCTGGCAAAAAGCTTCAGTGATGAATGAAAAGACTTCTTCATATGATTGAATAAGGGCAAAAGTTTTTCTCTTCAGAGCTACCTGAACAACACAGAAAATACAAATATGAGTTTCTAATATTACAAAAGCTATAACCAAAGGGAATACATGTATCATAACCCATGATTTCTAAAAAGTAATATTACTACCTACCAAGACATTCACAAGAAACATTGCCATTTAGTCTTCAGAAATAATGAAAGTCAATATATTTCAACAAACATTTTTTGAACATTTGTTACAGATAATGATCTTGGTACATTTCTAAGCATCTGGCAGTATCCAACTTTCACATATGGAAACTAACCCTACTGAGATTGATTGACTTGGCAGAATTTAGCTGGTTAAGGACTGTAAAAATGGTCATAGAGATATTTCTAATTTAATTATTTAGCTGCTTTTAAATTAATCATCAACCATTTCTTAGTGCTTACTGTAATAATGGTATTAGAAAGGTCTGTAAGTGGCTATTAAGAAAAATTGTAAATGAGTGGCTGAGTCCTCAGGATCTCTGGAGCACAGTTTGTTTTTACATGGTAGTATTACCAGATGTATCGTTTTGGTGTCATAAGGTAGTATTATAACCAACTAACTAGTTGCTGGTATCTTTAGATCTCATTGATATTGCTTTTTCTTTGCTCATCAGCTTTGAACTTTTATCCCATACATTGACCCTAACAAAAATGCATAGCTTTATAGATTGGCATGCCATGGCAAGTTAGTTTTATAACTCAGTGTATTTGTTAAAGCACTTGGTCTATTTGGGCTCCTGCAGAAGCTGATCATTAGGTAAGGATTTAAAGTCCAATAATCTAAATAGGAGGGGATCCTTATAATGGAGAAGTGAGGCAGGAATAAAAAGGAAAGTGAATGGCAGAGTGCACTCACATGTGTTAATTAATATCGAGGATCTCACAGGGACCTGTGCAAAACAATCATCAGTTATCCAACCTAGGAGGCCATGGAGCCTGAGCTTTGATGCTGCATTGGTCCAGGCTTACTCCCTGGAGCACTAGTATGCAGGTACTCCCAGCCTCCCCACTGCTTGGCTTGAGTCTGTTTGCATGGGTAGAAGAAGACTTCAGGAAGAAAAGTACAGAAATGGAGGAAGGCAGCTATGTGCATTGTGGCAATCAGGAGAAGGGGTGATACATCCAAACTTACTTCTGCTTTTCCACTTATTTATTCCTGCTTGAAAGACAATTCAATCAGTCTGATCCTTGGCTCTCCAAGACAGGGGATTAGATTATATAAAAACCCTCATTTATCTCCGAGCATGGCTGCTGATATATAGTAAGTAGTTACTAGATAGTTACATAGCAGGACTTCAGGACTACAAAGGGAATCAGAAACAAGGTGAAGAACATTAGCTACCACAACAAGTAGGTACAATGTCAACTAGTGTAGTTAACTAAGGACTACCTGAAGGTTAAATTTCAGTAGTGTAGATAATAAAGATAACTTTGCTACAGTCACCTCTGATGTACGATGAAGTCTCAGGATCACTGGTTTAAATGTTAAAGCCATAGACTAGATGTTAATGATGAAACAATCTCATTTAGGGTAAGATCAATGGAGAAAAAGAACAAGGGGCAGGCCACATGTTTTCAGTTTGTAGAAAACTTTCTTTTATGTTCCATTAGGCTGCCAGATTTCAAGTTTACTTTCAGAATGTATTAACTATGTAAATCTGAACAGGATAATTATTTTCCTAGTTTTCTCACTGATGATGTAGAAATAAGAATAGCACTAACTTGATAGAGCTGTTGTGAGGATTAGATTAGATAAAAACCCTCATTTATCACCTAGCATGGCTCCTGATACACAGTAAGTAGTTACTAGATGTCAGCTAATGGTATTATTAGTACATTATCTTATTTATTTTCACAGGAACTACCATAACTTTGAAATTTTCCATTACAAGGTGCACATTAATTTTTCATAGGGAAGAAATATATTTTTCTCAACTAATTCTAGTCCTTTCCAAATCAGAAACAACCATAGCATTTTATAATCATATATCAAATGAGTGAAAACATAATTAAATTTGATTAATGTGTTTTTTTCCTTAATCATGTTAAGTATAGCATGTTTTTTTTTTTCCTGTCTGGTATAAAAAGTTAGAAGTTAATGTCATTAAAATTCCCTGACATGGTGAGAAACAGCTATGCCATCAGGAGCTCATCCCTTCCCCAAGTGAAATCTTTAAGAAAAATAAATACTGTAAATTAATTGCACCATTAAGATTTTTCTCTTCTTTGAAATAATTTATAATTATTTTACATTCAATTGTAAATTGCAAGTGATTTATCATAATGGCTATGAATCAGGAGTATTTAAATGACTTCATGATTAAAAGAGTCCCTACCAGTTTGAACTACTTAATTTATTTATATCCTGCTCTTTTCAACTATATTAGGGCAATTTTAACATGAAATATGTATATCCAATATTTAATAATATGGTAATAGACTTAAAATTAAAAGTCCAAAGAAAGAAAGAAGAAGCATAAAATAATCAAGAAAATTAACATGCATGAAAAATTATCATATTAGAGTTTCCTGGCAGCAAATATAAAACTAAAAATAATACAAAACAAAATGAGTTACTATATATCATTAAAGGCCTTCAACATTAATAATAGGCAACAATTTTTTTCTGAAAACTAATTTTAAAATTAATTTCTTTGTCAATATTGCCAATTTTATGAATATTTCTTTTATCGTTAAGGGGAATCACAATATATGCCCCAATAAAATGCATTTGAACCTGTGGTACCTGATCCTGGTGAGGTGTGTGGAAATACCTTCTCATCATTGGTTTAGGCTCATCAACTGTAAGCCTGCCCTGTACTTCTCATCTTATAAACAGAAACAAGGCAACACAAAAGCCACACATAAAACCACCACCACAGTAGGAGCCTCCATGGCCTCATCCCCATCCAGCCCCTTTTCAATCCTCCCTTTCATCCTCAGAGTTGTCTCTGATCCCTGCATCCACATTTTCACCTCCCCTAGATAACAGGGTGGCTTCTTCCCATATCACTCCCTGAAACTGCCCTGATGAATGCCATCTTGTTCTGCACCCTACCAACCCTCAAGAACCATTGTTCTTATGCCATCTCTCAGGAGCTCTCAACACTGTTGCTAGTTCTGTTATCCCAAAAGCTAGTTCTGTTATCTCTTGGTTTCCTTCTTTTCTGATTCTCTTTCACTCTCCTCCTTTCCTTCCCTACCTCCTTTGCTCATTGATTCCTTCTCTACCTGTACCCACATGCACCTTTCATTCCTTCCTGAGGTTATTTGTATTCAAATACCTCTTCTGTTCTAACAGCTACCACCCGGCCATAACAAACTGATGTATCCTTATGGTGCTTCATGATCCTGCATGCAATATGAGTATTTCAACTCTAAATTTCCAAACCAAAACAGTCTCAAAACAATTTTTTTCTATAGAATAATAAAACCAACAATATCCAATTGTTTAGTTTGGAAACCAATGAGGTAGACTTTGTCACTCATAGCTCTCTACCTACTACACATAGCCAAGTTTTGTCAAACCTGCCTCCAAAATACCTCCTACATATGCATTTACCTCATGTCTCCTCATAATTAAACTGTGGCTATTTATCTGGGGAAAGAAACCACGCAGTGCAATACTCTAATCATACAATGTTCTGAGCCAGATCAGCAGGACTCATCTCTGGTGACCTTAGTCTTGATCTCTCAGTTAAGACGGCTGCCAGTTTTCTCCACTATAAAGTTACTGCTTTTTATTTTCTCATACTTTACTCCATGAAAATAAGTCCCTAAATCCAGCCTACATTCAAAGGGAAAGAAATTTCTACATTCTGTAACTGGGAAGGAGGAGCATCCATATATTGTAATTTTCTTTTAGGATACTTAAAAAAAAATCTCTTCTCCTCTTTAGACTTAGATTTTGAAGTCACATCTTTACCTCTTTATTAACCTGTTTGTTTTCTGTCTCCATTAGTAGTCTATATGTTCCATGAGGACAGAGTTTGTCTGCTTCCCTTGCAACATTTCTCTCCTAATACATTGGTAGCATTAAACTAAATATGTATTAAAAGCAATCATCATAAGGATGGTTGATAAAATATTGAAAATACTTACATATATTTAAAATATACTTAGATTTTTGCTTTATAAATGGCTTGCCATATGTTATTTCATGAAAAGGTTTTTGCTTGCAACAATAGCCACCATATCAGGAGCAGGAGCTGTAGCCAGGGAAGTGGCAGTGACCTCCCCTATCGCCATCCCCATCCTCACAGTTGTTGCTCCCCCACCATGGGATGGGGAATCAGTAATGGCAGTGAAGGCAGCTGGATTAAACAGATCACCTGCAGTTATTCGATGCATGGGTTTGTAAAGAAGGACATAATTGTCACTACTAGCATGATCACTCTGACAGTCCATATGGTGTGCAAACATTTTCAACAAGAATGCTATATTTATGAAGACCACTGCAGAAATGAACATAGAGAGCCGTTGAAACAGGCTTCAAAGCCTACAAAACAGACTTCAAAAACTACAAAACCATCCCTTCCTCAAGTCTCTCAACCTTGGTTGGACTGCTTGTCGAAATGAATACAGGCGAAAGGTGGGTCAAAAAAAAAAAATCCAACTATTCAAGGATAGGAGCAGATCCCAAGCACTGGGTGAATGTCACTGAATTTGTTCCAGGATACTCTAGTTGCACTGACCCTTTCTGCACTGAAGCACCCCTGCAGGGATCAGTGAGGAAGGAATAATCAGAGAAAGAGCAAACTGCAGTGGAAAGTAAGAAACAGCTTTGTCCCTATGCTGCCCCTATACTGCACCGGGAGAGTGCCACTATGGGGAGAAGGGTGTGTATTGTCCCAGATAGTCCTATGTTATGCATGGGCTGCAGGTCCTCCCCCCAATGACCCAGAACTCACAGCACATCAAATCTTGCATTGAGGCCCATGAGGAGGATATGGAGCTATCTTTGACCGTGCAGTGAAGTAAGGACATGGTGTGTGGGATCTGCATGAAGGTGGTCTATGAGCACTGCTCTGGGATCTTCTCTGACTGCAGCCATACCCACTTTCTCAAGTGTTTTTACAAGTGAAGAAGTGCTAAGCACTTTGAGAGCAAGATCATAAAGTCCTGTCCAGAATGCTGGATCACATCTAATTTTGTCATTCCATGTGAGTAATGGGTGGAGCAGAAAGAAGCAACAGCTCATTCAAAAATACAAGAAGGTAATGAACAGCAAAGTGTGCAGGTTATTTTGATGAAGGATGTGGGAGTCACTCATTTGGAAAGACCTATTTTTACAAGCGTATGTACCTTGATGTCAGTAGAGAGGAGCCACAGACAGTGGGAAGTACTGGCAGGTATGGGGCCCAGGGAAGGAGCCACTTTTGGGAAGTCATTGAAGAAAGAGAGAACAGCAATTCCTTTGACAAGATGAAGAGGAAATTGTCACCTTTTCACTGGGTGAGATGTTGCTTATGCTTTGGCTACAGGTTGCTGACAGTCTCAAGATGAGTGGAACTTGCTTCCTGATGATCTGGAGTCTGTGAGCCTCTGCAGTAGCTGTCCCCTGAGCTGTGTGGCAGTGCACTTGCTCTCCTAGGCAGGCCTCTCCACTCCAGGTGCTGTTGGGATCACTCACCCAGAGCCTGCTGCTCCCTCTCCCCTTCCCCCATGGAGTGTCTCTTTTCTCTGTTTTGTTTTGTTTTGTTTTTTAAAGTTTTTTGTAAGATGAATTTAACTGTCAGATGGTTGGTGTATGTTTGTTGTGTCATCTGTTTTCAGCCAGGTTGTATTTATGGACTTTCTGCACACATTTCTAGGACCATCAGTTCAAAAGCAAAAGCACCAGCTGTGCTTTGAGGTCCAAGAGTAGGGGTGATGGGTGAAGGGACCTAATGTTGTTGGCAAGTAGCTTTCTGCTGCAGAAATGGGAGGTGGATCCTCAAGGTATTTGGTAAAATCTGCACATTCTGATTTGTAACTGTTTTCTCTCCTATAACCCACCCCTCTCACCCATACACACACACACACACACACCACCACCAACAACAACAACAACAACGCTTCTCCTGTGGTTTTGGTCTCTTGTTAATCTGCACACAAGGAGTACTACTGGGTAAGGAGAACTAGGTGTGAATGGGCTGACTGTAGCATGCTAGGAAGATTTTTGAAAGAACACCTGTGAAGATATAATAGCATACCATTGGTGCAGGATTGGCAGTTGACTCCCAAGAGCTTGCTGTGTTGGGTTTAAGTGGGTACATGGGAAACTTTCTATCCCTAAATAGATGCAGTATTCTTAGCCTTAGTGGAAAAACTTGGTTTAATGGTTTCAGACTCATGTGTTAGACAGATCTTGTTATGGTTTGGATGTAAGGTGTCCCCCAGAATCTCATGTGTGAGACAATGCAAGAAGGCTTGAAGGAGAAATGATTGTGTTAACCTAATCAGTTAACTGATCCCCGATGGGATTAACTGAGTGGTAACTGGAGGCAGGTGGGGTGTAGCTGGAGCAGGTGGGTCATTGGGGGTGTGGCTTTGGGGTATTTATTTGTATCTGTAGAGTGGAGTCTCTCTTTCTCTGCCTCTGATCATTATGTGAGCTGCCTGCCTCTGCCACACTCTTCCACCAAGATGTTCTGCCTCACCTCAAACCTGGAGGAATGCAGATGGTCTTCTATGGACTAAGACCTCTGAAATGGTGAGACTTCAAATAAACATTTTTTCCTCTATAATTG
This sequence comes from Urocitellus parryii, assembly GCF_045843805.1. Lineage (NCBI taxonomy): Eukaryota > Metazoa > Chordata > Mammalia > Rodentia > Sciuridae > Urocitellus > Urocitellus parryii. The sequence goes on from NC_135533.1 coordinate 104,830,439, forward strand.
TGCTGGTAGGGTCCTTTTAGTCACAGCAGCAAAAAATCTGACAAGAACAGATCTTAAAGGGCCAAGAAGTATACTGGTGGTAGTTACAATAGCAGTGCTATCTCTGTCTATGTGAGAGAGAAATGGGATCAGCCATAGAGGTTAAATCACTGGTTATACCATATCTTAACACAGAACAGACTGGTCTTGGATGAACAGTTGAATGTTTCATGGTTTAGGTTTTCCAGAGTTCTGACATTTCACTTTGTCTTTTTTGAGGGCTTCAGTGGTCAGGTTTTTGTGGGTGTGGCCTCTTCCTATCTCTGAGCTTTGCAGGTAGACAGATGTCATTCAAAACTATGTTATAAGGTGTTCATTGTAGTGGAATAATTGGTTTACAGTAATAAGTCACACTTTTACACTAAAGGGAGGGTATAATCATCACAAGGCAAGCTGACATTCAGTTATCAGAAGAATTTCTTGATTGGAATGTTGACTTTTGCACTTTGATGCTTTGTTTCCTGAAAACGATTTGGGAGATGCTCCTGCTTTGTCCATTTACTGCTTTTGTTCTGTGGATCCCACCCATTTTTCGACTTCAAGAAAAAAACAGGTAACTGTTGCAGAGATCTTTATATTTTCCACCTGCCCTTTTTAAAGAAGCACTTTTCCCAAAGGAAACATATTTAACAAAGGTTTGGGCCACCACAAGTAGCATCAAAAGCTATTTAAAAATCCTTTGTTATTATTATTATTTTTTATTTCACAAGTGTCCCACCATCATGGTTATTTGACAGATGTGACATCTGTGTTCTTCATACTCATTATTGTGGAATGCATCCAGTCATATGCACAGCCAATCAAGGCACTGTAGCAGATTATCACACACTCTTGAGATAGGGCAGTAAAGTCTGTATTCATTATAGTCATTCAGTATAGTCATTGTAATTGGAGATTCTCCAACAGGAATAAATTCCTTGATTCCCCCGAGACTAACCACAAAAGTATGAAGAACTTACAGGTCAACTTGAAGCCTGGATAACTGTTGTCAAATTGTATTGTACATATTCTAATATTTTTCAGGAGAAAGAATTGATGACCAGAAATGCCTTCTTCTAGTATTGTATAAACCTGGGACTTTAATATAACTACAAATACCTATAACTTAAAGGTATCCAGTGCTTCCTTTGCTATAGGAATCTATAAGATTCTGTAGTGAAAGTCTGTTTAATCTTGTCTTGATATTACTAAAAATGAAATCTACATTTAGTTTCACATGTAAAAGTTGAATACACTAATAATTTGTTCTGAAATTCACAACCTGATCATATGAAAATATAACGTTCATGATTTTTTTCTTTATCTCTGATTTCTGTGGATTTGCATTATTTATTTCATCTGTAGAAATCTTTAACTCACCTCTCCTCAAGCCTAATTCACAAGAGTGCTTTCAGATGTGTTTATAACCACAGATGTGCTTTATAACTATCCTGATTCTTATAATGTGATTCCTGTTTCACTCTCCTTTCTCTTCAGTAATTCTTAACTCTATGAGGACATATTATAGCCTTTGACTCCAATATTTCTAGCCAAAAATTTTAATAAGAGATTATACAGAAGAAAAATAAAAAAATAAGATTCCAAGTTGGGTCTGCTGACTCTTAAATTATTAGCTCATTTAATCGTATCAAAGCTGTAAAATTAGAAGGAGAAGAAATAATGGAGCCTGGGGCCGGTGAGGTTTGCCTTGACCTCATAGGTTAGAAGGGAAGGAAGCAAGACTTCTGGAAGGGGGAGGAATATCCTTTACTTCTTTCACATCCTTGACCTGGGCACAGAGGTCAGGAAGCTGCTCTTCTTTCCTTCAGGGATGGGTGGAGTTCCCACAGAGAATTACATTTAAGCTCCTGATGGACTGTATACTACAACTTATTTAAAACCATTTTACCTGTCACACTGCCACGCTGGTGTCATCTGCATTTTGCTGTGACAATACAGTAGTGGCCACACACCATGTTAGAGTGCAAGAATGGTGCTTATGGAGCAAATGAAAAGACTGAGGGAAATCTACCTTCCTCTAACACAAAAGGCTACAGCCTATCCAATCCCGTTCTCCTCCTCACTAGGTAAAACAGGGTAATATGGAGAATACCACGTCTGACATACATGAGTTTCTTCTGAACTACTTATAACTAAGGACTGGCTCTACACACACCAGGTATTTGACCTCAGACTGTGTCATAATTCACAAAATCCATGCAATGAAGTACGCTAAATCTCTATGCTGGCCCAAAACAATACCAGGTGTTTATTCAGCCCATCAGCCAGTTAACCTGAATTCCAACAACATGCCCATTAGTGTGCAGAGAAACTAGAACAGAGCAGTGTACAAAACAAACTTAAATGCCTGTCTGTGAGCAGTTCACATTCTATGTAAGAAACTGATTATAAGAAGACAAAATACAGAAAACAAACTGGTAAATTATTCTGAGCAATAAGAAGTAACGAAAAAATGAGGACTGGAGACATACTGTGGCAAGTGGAGGTGGGGCATTGTCATTTGAGATAAGATAGAAAAATTCCCAATATTAATAGTATCTGACAGCCATGAAGAAATGTGCTATGCATTGTTGAAAGTCAGCAGTCAGTTATTTGGGCAGAGGGGAAGAGCATATGTGAAGGACAGGTGACTGTTTTGCCCCAGGGTTGCAGGAGGGTCTTAGTTACTGGAATGGATAGGTAGTGGGTCTGTAGCAGAAAACGTGGTTAATGAGGTGATATGGGAAACAGGATGAGGATTCTCATGAGCATGAAAATACATGAGCTTTTGAGGTTTATTCTCCATGTAATGAGAAGCCACTGAAGAGTGCTAAAGAGACTTACTTAGTTGATTATGGTGGCACTTGCCTATAATTGCAGGAACTGGGAAATTGAGGCAGGAGAATTGCAAGTTTGAGGCCATTATCATCAATTTAGCAAAGACCTAACCAACTTAGTGAGAACCTATCTCAAAATAAAAAAAATAAACAGTTTGCTGGGGATGTAGCTAAAAACAAAACAAACAAAAACAACAACAACAAAAACAAACAAACAAACAAAAAAAAACGAGAAAGACCTGACTTGATAACCTTCAATGTAATCACTCTAGCTGATTGATAACAATATGCAAAGGGTGAGGTAGGGAAACCAGGTAACTGTCAATCATGCAAACCACTGGGTGGTAGCAGGAAAGGCATTAAGCAATGGTGAGAACTTTGCTGTATTTGGAGGTTAAAGTCAATGGAATCTGCTAGTTTGTATTTGCTAGGGTGTGTAAAAGCAAGAAAATATTCAAGGATGACTGAGTTTGGGGGTGTGGTCCACTTGAAGAGAGGAATATTCATTTTCAAAGGGGATACACAAGAAGAAGATAATGTGGACCCAAGGTGGTAAAACATGATCAGTAGCTTACTTTTAGACATGCTAAGTTTGAGATGCTGTACCTCCTCCAGCTGGTAATGAGAAGAAAGATAAGATTTATGGGAATCAGAGCTAGAAAACAAAGATGTCGTTGATAGGGAAAACAATTGAAATAAATTATAATGTTCAAAGAACATTGCAAGTTTTCCCTGAAACTCAGAAATCTTAAACAGGTAGATCATAAGTTGGAATCCAGCCTCAGCAATCTAGCAAGATTGATTAGATCTCGTAAGATGTGATCAACTTAGTCCTCCCCACACTGCACCCCCCCCCAAAAAAAAAAAAACTGGGGTAATAATGGACCTCTGTCTTCAATCCCTAGAACATCAACAACCAGAAAACAAACATTTAACATTTGAGTTTAATTATTATATTGTTCATTCAATTGTGTAATCATTTTTTAAGTGATGGGGTCTCACTATGTTAAGCAGGCTGGTCCCTAAATTCCTGGACTTACTGAACCCTCCTGCCTCAGCCTCAGAGTAAATGAGACTATAGGCATGTACCACCATGCCTGATTATTGTGTAATTGGCTTTAATTTTGTATATCTTTTGTGCATTCTGTGTCTGATATTTATCTTATAAAAGCTTTTTTTGTTATTCTACAGATCTATGATTTTTATCAATTTATATTTAATGTGATCACTTATTTTCTAAAGGATATATTTGGAGCTATACATTCCCTCAAAACACTGCTTTACTATTGTGTGTTGTTATTATCATTTAGCTGGAAATATTTTGTTTCCCTTCCAATTCCTTCTTTGATGTATAGCTGATTTATTAACCTACTTTATAGAAACTTCTGCCTCTGCCCTGAATGCAAAAAGCTACAGGAAATGTTTTCTCACCTTAATAATGGGGGAAATATGGATAATAAAATCATATTTCCTGAGTTCACTTGAAGAGTAAAATCTGAAATTGTAATCAAGTATACTGACTACTAAAGAAAGACAAGATACACCAAGAGAAGGTAGAAAATAAACATTAGCCTCAGAGATACAACTATAAAACTGATGGCTGATTTCTTACAAAAAATATAGATGTAAGAAAATAATAGTATAATATACTTTGTATATTTGCAGGAAAAAAAAGAAACTGCCAGTCTAGAGTTCTGGAGCCAGTGAAATATTCTTTAAGTTAAATATGTAATACAAATAATACCAGATAAAATGTAAAAAAGAATGTATTGCCAGTAGGCTTGTCTTTAAAGGGGTATATGATCATTCTGTAAGGAGTGAAATGACTTTTGAAGATTGGTACACAGAAATACCTGAAAGAGAGGAGAATACCAAAATATGTTTTAAAAAAGCTGGCAATTATAAATGGCCATTGTAGAAATCTTAATGCATATAGAATTAGATATGCAAGCAATAATACTGCATTCCCCAAAGTGGGAAAGCAATGAGTAGAGTTTAAGTCTTCTAAAATTCTAGCTTGATAAAAAATATACCAAAGATGCAATTTGTAGTCTCTAATCAACAATAAAATAATAGAGAATAGATATATAACTAACATGGTAATGAGTAAATAAGTAAATATTTTATTATTTCAAAAGAAAATAGAAACACAGAAAAAATGAACCATAAAATAATTTCTCCTCACAGAAAACAAAAAGACTAGTGCAAAATTATATGGTGAATAAAATAAGTATTTCAGTGAAATAGTAATATTATTTGACCTAATTTTTAAAAGTGAAAATATGTGCTGTCCACCAAAGATAGTTTATGTACATAAAAGGTTTGAAAATAAAATATTGGGGTGCTGTATCACAAAGTACTACTTAAAAAAACACTGTAGTAGCCACACCTATATTGTATTTCTGAGTGGAATAACAATATTGACAATGTGGAGATGTTGTGTATATCATCTTTGATACAAAGCAAGCATTTTGGATGTTATCTGGCAACCAGTAAAGCGTGAATAAGTCTTATTTATTTTTTAAAAATACATACCATCTCTTTTGAAAATGCCCAGAAATATACATTCAATTATATCGAGAAAATTCTAAATGCAACAATGTATTTGAGTAGAATTTTTATTTTATCAGAAATAAGAAGCAATGAGAAAGAAAAATGCAACTAAATAATCTTAAAGATGCAGAAAATATGCAATAGTTTGACAGATTTCAAATCAAAACATCAACAAAAAGTATTAAATGGTCAAGTTTTCTTATTGTAACACAAAGATTCTCAGATACTATTTTCTAAAAATCATGTAAGTGGGATATTCAAAGACCCTGTAGATGAAGAGGATTTACCCTGGGAGCTTATACTAGGCAGGGAGCTGACTGGTCCCACAGAGGCCAGGCCAATAGTGTTCCCAGCACTCCTTTAGAGCATGGGCACATGAGCTTATGCTGCCTGCTGTCAAAACAGGCTCAGGAAGCCCCTCCTTGTGTGTGCTGCATAATGCAAGATCTTTGCAAAGAGCTCAGCAGAAGCCAGGCTCCCACAGGGTCAGCCTTTTCTGCAGGCACCTGTGTTGAATTCCAATCCATAACAGAAGATGTTTCCTGGCTTTCACTCAAAGCCACATACCTCATATGGGCTATATATCCAGTTAAAATAATATAAATACTGAAGATAGTAAATAAAGATAAAAACAAAAAAATAAATGAAAGAACTGATGATAATATTGAAAAGTATAAATTTCAATGCAAATAGCATTCATCAAGGAAAAGTTATTTGCTATTAAAAAATACACTTGAGTAAAATCAAAGCAATGATTCAACTATAACAGGTAGAATTTTTTTTCTTTTTCATTGATTTTATTTGATTAACAAATAAAAATTATATACATTCAAAATGTTCATGAGGTTTGGATATTTACACACATTGTGAGATGGTTCCCTAATCAAACTAATTAACATGTCCATATATATATATTATCTTAGTGAATTTCAAGGATATGAGACCTTACTATTAACTATATTCCCCACGTTGTTTGTTAGGTTCAAGAACTTACTTATAATTGCAGTTTTGTACTCTTTGACCAGTATCTCTGTAATTCCCCTGACTTTCAACCTTTGTGAACCATTTTTCTATTATGCTACTGTGAGTGTGACTATTTTAAAATTCCACATGTAAGATCATGAAATAGTTGTTTATTTGTTCCTGACTTACTTTGTATCACAGAGCAGCATTACCATATTCATCCACGTTTTTACAAAATTGCAGGATATTCATTCTTTATTAAGTCTGAATTATAGTCCAGTGTGTATGTGTGTAGGTGTGTGTGGGTGGGTATGTGTGGGTGAGAGAGTTTCTTCACCCATTCATTCACAGATGAACACAAGTTTGTTTTCACATTTTGCCTGTGGTAAATACTATTGCAACAAACATAGTAGTACAGAGATACTTTTGTGATCCTGATTCCAGTTCCTGTGATTATTTTTTTATATCCTTTGATGTGAGATTCTATGATGGCAGTTTTAATTTTTTAAGGAACCACCATGCTACCATGCTACTTTCTATAATGCTATACCAGATTACATCCCCTTCAATAATGTATAAGTGCTCCATGCACATAAGGTCCTACAAGTTCTCCAACACAAGTTGCATTTTCACATTCTGAGAATAGTAATCTCAGTAGATATGACATATCTCATTTGGGCATCATTTCCCTGATGATTAATGATAGAGAGCACCTTATCAGTACCTGTTAGCTATTTTTATACTACCTGTGCTTCCCTGTGAAATATCTATGTAGGTCTTTGTTCATTTTCATTCAGATTATTTTTTTTTATTTTATGTATATGTTTGCTATTGAGCCCCTTCTATATTTTGCATATTAACTCATTATTGGATATATGATTTGGAAAAGTTTTATCCAATTATATAGGATAATATTTCATTTCTTTCTTTCTTTGTATTATGGTTTGGATCAGGAATGTCCCCCAAAGGCTTATTTGTTAAAGACCTGGTCCCAAATGCAGAAATAATAAGAGGTGGAACTTTTAGGAAGTGATTGAATCCTGAGGGTTATAACTTCATTAGTGGATTAATCCATTTGATGGACTTGAAATTTGAATGGACTACTGAGAGGTGGTAGAAACTGTAGGCAGGTGGGCATTTTGGTAGGGAGTATATCACTGGAAGTGTGTTGTGTTTCCTGGTTGCCATGAATTCAGCAGCTTTCCTCTGGGGTGTCCTTCTGCCATGATGTTCAGCCTCACTTTCAGTCCCAAAGCAATGGAGGCAACCAACCATGGACTGAAACCTTGAGGCAAAATAATTCTTTCCTCCTTTTTTTTGTGTGTCATGTATTTTAGTCACAGTAATGAAAAGGTAACTCATACACTTTGCCATGTCTATACTTTTTTCATTTGGTATAGTCCTGCCATGTCTATTTTTGCTTTTGACCTTGTGGTTTTGTGTTATGCCCCATAATGCTTTCCAAAACCAATGTCAAAGAGTACATTCCCTATATTTTTTCTAAAATTGTTATGTTTTCAGGTCTTATGTTTAAACCTTTAATTAGTTCTTAGCTTATTTTTAAATACAGTATGAGGAAGGAAAAATAATTTTTTTCTCTTTATTTGACATGTGGATATCTAATTTTCACAGTACCACTTACTGAAGGAAGACACCACTGTTTCCCCAGAGTGCATTCTTGGTAACTTCAACAAAGATTATTTGGCCACCGTTTGCACGAGGTTATTTCTATAAGCCTTATATTCTGTTCTTCAGTTCTGTGTGTCTGTTTTTATGCCAGTACTAAAATGTTTTGCTTACTAGAGCTTAGGAACATAATCTGAAAATAGGAAGTGTGATGATTCAGGTTTGTCCCTTGTGCTCAAGGTTACTGTAGATCTGAAGGTTCTATTATAGTTGTACACACATTTTAGGATTTGATTTGTGTGTGTGTGTGTGTGTGTGTGTGTGTGTGTGTGTGTGTGAAAAATATCAGTGAAATTTTGGTTAGGATTCATTGAGTCTAAACTTCTTTGGCCTTCTTCCAATCTATTAACATGGACTATCTCTCCATTATCCTTTTGTGTTCCTCAATGTCTTTTGATGATTATAATTTCAGGTTAGAGATTTTCATCTCTGTTTGAATTTGTTTAAAAATATGTGTTTCAGTAGCTATTTTAAATGTGATTTTCTTCTTGATTTCACTGTAACATTATTTTCTTGTTATTGAGTACAAAAGCAACTGCTTTTTGTATGTCGATTTTGTATCTTGCAACTTTACTGAATTTTAAATTAGTTTTAAGAGTTCTTTTTTAGCATTTTCTATACATGAGAACACCTCACATATTAATAGAAACCGTTTTATTTATTTTTATTACTTGGGTGTCTTTTTATTTATTTATTTTTTTCCTTGCTCGTTTGTTCAGGCTAGGACTTCCAGCACAATGGTAAGTGGCAGCTATAGGCGTGGAACTCTTGTCCCTTGTCTCATTCCTTATATTAAAGGAAAATCTTTCAACTTTTCAAGTTAATTGTGGTTTTGAGATATATGAGCTTTGTTGGTTTAAATACTTTTATTCTTTACATACATTTATTTCAGAGTATTCATTTGTTGCTGGCAATTGTTTGTAGAAGTCACATATGGCCTTTTGTATTTCTGTGGTATCAGTTTTCATGTATCTTCTGATTTTATTTATTTTAGACTCTCTCTCTTTTGTGTTAGTCTACCTGAAGTTTTACCATTTTGGTTTAACTTTTTAAAAACCAGCACAGTTTCACTGAAACTTTCTATTGCTTTTCTAGTGTAAATTTTATTTATTGTCCTCTATTATTTCCTTCCTTCTATATTACTAGGATATGATTTGTTTTGTTTTTCCCTAATAGCTTCAGCTTTGACATTAGGTTGTTTGAGATCTACCTTTCTTCCTCCCTCCCTCCCTTCTTCTTTCTTTCTTTCTTGCTTGCTTGCTTTCTTTATTTTTTAGATTAGAAAATATCATCCCACTCTTTCTTAACCTGTAAAGCTTCAGCTGAAACAAACTAAACTTATGATATCCTTATAAATGTTTCTTTGTATATGAGAAAATTCTTTTATGTTTCTCCTTTCAAGTGTCCGTCTTTTTATTGGATTTTTGACAGTTTGATTATGTGTCAATGAAGTCTTCCTTGGGGTGAAGCTGACTGAAGACCTTGAGCTATGTACTGGGATGATGTTATTTTTTCCCATATTTGGAAAGTTTCAGCTGCTATTTATTTAATAAGTTTTGAGTCTCTTTCTTTTATTCTCCTCCTTCTTCACATTTCTAATATAAATGGTAGTCTCTCTTTTTTGTGTCCCCTATATCTCATACATTTCATCTTACTCCTGTAACTGTACATTTTCACATACTGTTATTGACTTCAGATTCTTCTGTTTCATCAAGTCTGCTGTTGGTGTTTTCTACTACATTTTGGAAGTTTTTATTCATTGTATTCTTCAGTTCCAACATTTTAATGTTTTGCCACTTTGTTGAATTTCTTCTTTTATATCTTTAGTATTTTTTAATTGTTATGTTGTATATTAATGTTTTCTGGTAGTTTGATAAACTTCCTTAAAGCAGTTCATTTGAACTCTTTGTTAGATAATTCAGAAATTTCCATTTCTTTGTGATCAGTTACTGGAAAATGGAAATTCTCTGGTGGTGACATGCTTCTTTTTGCCTTTCATTGATATCTGTATATTTGTTAGGGAAATTATCTTTCCAGTCTTTCTAGACTTGTTCTTTTTTTTTTTTTTTTTGTAATGGGGTCTTCGGCAACAGACAAATGTAATGGTGATCTTAGGTGGGGTATTGTCATTACTGCTCATTTAGACACAGTAATATAGTTTCCATATAGCTCTGTTGGCTAAGGTAAGCAGCAATGAAGATTTCAGGGGTCCTTAGTGGCCAAAGCTTTTGGGTTTATGCAACAGCATTGAGACCTGTTGGGATCTTCATTGACAAGTGCCCTTGAAGTGTTCCTGAACTTTTTTCTGCAAAGAGAATCACTCCTGTCACCTTATCTCACTCTTGAGCCCACTTAAGTGGAGTTAGAACTGATGACTGCTCCATGATAAATGTGGTGTGTCCATGGAGCTAAGGACCATGAGACAGTTACATGGGAACAGACCAAGGAGTTAATGACACCAATCTCCTTGGTTCAAGTGCTCATGCTGCTATATTGATGATGGTAATGTTATATGCAGAGGCACACAGAAGAGCCCCAGAGTCAGAGTTTAGGAGTTCAGGGATCCTAGTATTCTATATACCATGGGATGAACACATTTGCTATACCAGTGGACCTGTTGTCTGCAGTGAAGGTCTAGAGTAGCCACAGTTTAAGGGTCAGGAATGTGCATAAGAAACAGCAAATACATGGTTCAGAATGTACATGAACTCAGGGCATTGGACCAGACGACTAAGACACTTCAATGGATGGCATCAAGAATGAGGGTCTGTAATATTGGCTTGGACAGAGTTACCTGGCTCCAGGAATTGGAGTGGGTTAGCTATCAATAACAATGGCTTTAGGTCAAAGATAGGGTATAGTGTGGCATAAAGTCTGGACTATGCCAGCCTCTACTCCAGATTCTGGGGTATGCATTGCAGTTGGGGTGATGGTGACAACAGACAATGATCTCTCATTTTTTTGGTGAGAGTAAGTAGAATGTTCCCCTTCATGGGGCTCACAGTGTCAATGACTGTTGGTTATCTCAGTTGTAAAAGTTGTCAGTGTCTTCTGTAGAGAAGATCACCAGAGACAATGGTGGCATCTTCCATGTGACTAATACTGACAGCTTATAACCTTCTTGGTTGCCAGGTGTGCCATTCTCCCAGGTGATGCCTTCTGTATAGTTATGTCCAGTGTTTTTTTCTAGTGTGCTGCTGCAAGTCCTTAACTGAAAAGGTAAGCCAGCCCCCTCTCCCCACTCCAAGGCTATTTTCATTCACAGATACCTGTGAATGAGGGATGTTCTGTTGTCTCCTACTCTATCATCTTTCAAGTACCATTCATCTCCTTAGAGATTATTAAAATAACAAAATTTAGGAAGCAACATATTTAAAAAAAATAAGGTACATTTTTAAAAGGTCCAATTATTCCCTGAAACTTTATCAGAAAGTTCTAATTACCAGAAAACAACAGGAGAGCTGTTTTGGAAAAGAAAGAGCTGATAAAAGCATTTATGCAGAGCCTGACAACCTTGGGCCTGGAATGTGTGCCTACAAGGAAATAAGAAACACCTCTAACCTAATTTTTTTGTTTAGGGATATCTTTTCTTGATACAGGCTTAATTTTTATTTCTCTTCTCCCTTTAGTTATGTTCATCATACAATATCTAGTGGCCAACTCCCTGGATACATTTCTTCTTAGCTGAGACTAAGTAAACTGGTCCTTTGCCTACAACACTAGAAGGGATCATATGGACCATTTTCCTGCATTGGCTAGCAGGTGAAGTTCACTGGTCTTCAGAGACTAACAATCCCTACTCAAGCTGAGATTTCTCTATTTTGTCTGTGTATGAGCAAAACATTGTTCTGTCTAGTGTTTATATAAGCCACCTCTTACCTCTTGTCACCAATGCCTGCAAACTATTCAGTGAGTTGACATTCTGGGACTGCCACTCCAGGGATGGGCCACATGTGTCATTTGCTTGACAGAAACCTTCCCAAAGCATTTGAAAGAGTTTAATATAATCTGATAGCAATATCTGTTTAACAGAATAAACAGTAACTGAAGTCAAATTTTGTTTGCACATAACAACAAATGCATGAATACATGTTACCAAATCAAATCCAGAGAATGTATCAACATAAAGTAGTGTTTAGATATGAAAAAAAAATATTGCATATAAGATGAGCTCTTAATATCTTCCACTGTATTTAAAGTACAATGATATTTAAAAAACATGATAATGTATAAAGGGGAAAAATATTGAGGAATTACATTATTCAATTTTAAGACACTGCATTTCAGAGGTTAGACAAATAGATCAATAGTACAGAAAAGAGAAAGCAGGAGTAGACATGCATAAAGAGGGTCAACTGATTTTTGACTAGACACTAAAGTAAATCAGTGACAGAAAAATAGTCTTTTCAAAAATTGTGTTGGAATAATTGGACATTCACAGAAAAAAATGAAAACCTTCCTCACAGTAATCATTATACCTACACTTTCAATAACAAATTCAAATTATAGACTTGTATTAACTATATATTGTTTTAGCAGAATATATAGTATTAAATCTCTGTAACATAAGGCTAGGTGAAGATTTCTTAAGCATGATAGCATAGGCATAACTAATAAAATTTTTAAAATGATAAGTTCAATTTTATCAAAATTAAAAATCTTTATTCAGCAAAAGATCCCATTTAGAAGATGGGCAAGTTATCAACTTGAAATATGTTGACAAATCACATATTAATCAAAGAATTCATATTCAGAATATATTCATATCCCTCTAAAATACATGATAAGAAAATGAACCACTAATGAGAAAATCAACAAGAGTTTTAATTTTTTGAAAATGTGTATATATTTGTGTAGTACTGGGGATCAAACCCAGGGCAAGAACTCTGGCACTGATTTATATCCTCTGCCCAAACCTTTGCTATGCACTTTTCTAAAGAATATGTACCAAAAAAAAAAAACAAAAGAAAAAAACAAAGCATGGAACAGTGATAAATATCATCAGTAATAAGAGAATTACAAATGATAAACATGATAAGATACCTTGCTAAACCTATGAAAATGACTAAAACTATACCTGAGAGAGTCAAAAGCTGGCAAACACATGGAGAAACTGATTCTTTTATGCAATGCTGGAGATAATGCATTGTTGAACTACTCTCCTCTGGTTTCTCTTCAGATTATAAATTTGCTTTTTAAAAATGATAAACCAGTTTGTGAAACAATTGGACGTTTATTAAAAAATAAATTTAAACATATACTTATTACATCACCCAGCACCTACCCCCACTGTTGAACATTTATTCTATATAAATAAAAACTCAGTTTGAATAAAATTTATACAAAGGGCTGGGGTTATAGCTCAGTGGCAGAGCACTTGCCTTGCACGTGTGAAGCACTGGGTTCAATCCTCACCATCATATAAAAATAAATAAAGGTGTTATATCTATCTACAGCTAAAAACAAAAATATAAAAAAAATTATATACAAATGCTCTTATACACAAGCTTTTTTTGAAGTAACACCAAATTGAAATCAACTCAAAAATTCTTCAGCGAGTGAATGGATTAAAATAACATGGAATGCCAGGCGTGGTGGCCCATGCTTGTAATCCCAGCAGCTCAAGAGGCTGAGGCAGGAGGATTATGAATTCAAAGCCAGCCTCAGTAAAATTGACTTGCTAAGCAACTCAGTGAGACCTTGTCTCTAAATAAAAAACAAAATAGGGCTGGGGATGTGGCTCAGTGGTTAAGTGCCCTTGAATTCAATTCCTGGTCCCCCCCCAAAAACAACAACAACAACAACAACATGGTATATCTAAACAATGGAATACTACACAACAACAAAAAAATAGAATGAACTATTGTTCAAGCAACAATAAGATAGATCTAAAGGGTATTACTTTGAACAGAAAGCAAAATGGGAAGAACTATGCTATATGTATTTAGAAAAATATCAAAATGAACCCTGCTATTATGTACAACTATAATTATGTACAACTATAATTACATACACTAAATTAGTAATTTTTAAAGAAGTCAAAGTATCACACATCATATGACTCATTTTGGGTAACTTTCTCAAAGGGAGAAGTTAATAGTGATGGACAACCCATCAGTGGTTGCTGGGGTAAGTTGAGTAAGAATGCAACTAAAGTCATGTACCACTTTAAGGCAGAAATGTACTCTGAAAAATGTGTTGTTAGGTGATCATATCCTTGTACAAATATAATACAACATGTGAACACAAACTAAGACAGTTACAAAGTTTCTAGATGATATAATGTCATGGGACCACTGTAGATATAAGGAAATATTGCCTGTATTAAAGATTATTTGTGATAATAGAATAACTTTGTGTCCTGATTATGACAATGCTTACTCCAGCCTACAAGCATGCTAAAATTCCATAGAATGGCACATTCAAAAACATCATGCATATAAACTGTGGGAAGCCAACCTTACGGGTGACTGAGTTACACTCCCCAGCTAGGTGCTGAGCCGCTCAGTCACAGAAATGGGTGTATCTTCCTACAGCCCTATGGGTGCAGCTATGCTCATCTGTTGCTTTGTAATATAACCCCTTGCCCTGTTTAGGATAGAATCTTCCATGAAAGTGCCTTGTGTGTGCCCCCTTCTCTTACTGTGCCCTTGGGTGTGGCCTACCCAGGTGTCAGTCAACCTGCTGACAGTGGACAACATGAAGATAGACTCAGCCCCCTGAAACCTGACCCCTTGCCTCATTTGAATAGCTTCTTCTCAATAAAAGGGGTCAGCGTGTGCTCTTGCTCTCTCTCTTTCTGCGGACCCTTAAGGTCAGAAGAGCCGTCACAGCGACCCCAAAGAAAAAGGTATTTGTGTCTCTTGTGTGGTTATTTCGTGCAGCCCAGTTAGCCCAGTTTAACTAGTGTGACCTCTGAGCCCTTTAGTCGCAAGAACAGAAACCCAGCAATTGGCGCCCAACGTGGGGCGAAAGGTCTTTAAGCCGCCGGGACAAAAGCGACAAATGCTGGCTCCTAAGGGGACTCCAATTTAAATATTAAAGAAAGTTAGTGAAGTTGAAAGTTCTCTCCAGAAGTTAAGCATGCTTAGGATTGCAGAGTATTGTGGGCAGAATTGTAGAATGTAAGTGAATTAGACAAAAGGAAAATCTGTGACGTTAAAATTTTTAATACTGGGGTATAATTGTAGAGACTCTAAATAAATATAGTTATTAAGATGATTGATGGGCTATGTTGTTGAGTTGAGTCCTCTCCATGGAAAGTGCACTTTTGTGGATTTTTAAAAATTGTTTTTATAAATCTTTATAAAAGATTTTTTTGGGGCTCAGATTGTTGCTCAGCGGTAGAGTGCTTGCCTAGCATGGGAGGAACCTGAGTTCGATCCTCAGCATCATATTAAAAAAAAAAAAAAAAGAGGAGATTTTTTGGCCTTTATGTTCTAGAAGTTTGTGCTAGGAGAGTGAGAAAAAGGGAGAGAAAATGTGATGTTTACCTGGAGAGAAATAAGTTTCAATTTTCTATTGTTTTTGTCATTACTCAGAAAGTATGTACGGACCTTTTTACTACTTGATTGTCCTGTGAATCAGAATGGCTGTAACTCAGCCGCTGGGGACAAGAGACTTTAGCTGCTGCTGCTTGCTGTTCGCTATGGGGTTCTAGCCCCTGCAGCCAGCAGTGCTTTTAACCCTTGAATTACTTTACCTAAATGCCAAACACAGACTAACTTAAGATCTGATGGTAATGCTAGCGTTTGCTGCTAAAAAACCTTTGGAGCACCCATGTGCCACAGAAAAAAGTGCAGGATGTACACGAGCTGCAACCACAGGTCGCAGAGACAGAACAAGCTGCTACCGCAGTAAGATCTTGGCCGGGGGGGGGGGGGGAAATGCAGACAAAATCAAACAAAATGCAATCAGCTAGGAAAACTTGGGGAACTTTTGCCCCAAAAATGGGCAGCGGACTCCATGTGGTTTGCATCACCATGGTAACCATGGGGTGCCTGGCCGGAAGAGCGGCTTCCTGGTCCCACCTCCCACACTTTTGTGGGCTTCCGATTGGTTCTTCCATAGTCACTCAGACAGGACTTCTAGTCCCGCCTTCCAGCCACTAACCTGTACTACTGTGTTTCAGATTTCTACCAGAGCTGCTCAGAGCGTGTATTTTAAAAATGCCTACCTGTAAATGCTAACGAAAGATATCTTTTTCAGACAAAATTTAATTCCACAGGTTTCTATGTTGCAGTCCTAAATTTAAGTTAGTTCTGAGTTAAATAACCTGACTTTTCTCTATAGTTGTGTTACTAAATAATGTTCTATTGATGAGAGATATCAAACATGCTTCTTTATATTTTACTTTTAATTTTGGAAGTTATGAGGATGCATTTGCTCACCACAGGAACAAAGCCGGCAATGTTCCTATGATGACCAAAAAAATCCTTATTCTCATTCCTAACTATAAAAAAATAAATATGTATATTCAAGGATCTTATTTCAGTTACATCAAGTGACATCACATAGAAGAGTGCACTCCTAGTTAAAAATAAATTAAAATGGATCCAAATATTTTAAGACCACATGGTTACATAAAGTTAATACAATTATAAGTTATGTTCTTATTCTTAATATATATATTTTTTAGATATTTAGATAATATATATTTGTTAATCTATAAATTAATTAGCACATGCCTAATTGATTAGTTAATATATATTTGCCTAATTGTTTTTCTTCAACAGAAAACCTATAATTTATGTTTTATATTTACATTTATCAGATACTCTGCCTTTTCAGTTACAGATATTTGAGATAAATGTGTTTACTATAAATTTACTTTTAAGTGAAAATACAATCTTCAAGTAGTTTCTAATTCTCAAAGTTACTGTTCAAACTCATAAGATAATAAATAATTATAATTATGTCTACAAAATATCTAAGGATTTTAACTATTTTCATTGATATTTCTTATCAAAGTATAATAATTTGTTTATCGATTCTAAGGTTTTCAGAAATTGTTCCAAAATATAACCAAAAACATTTTCCAAAAGAAAAAGATGCTTCAACAAAGAAAAAGCACACATGGATCCTAAAAAGAAGAAAGAAATCATCTTTGGGTAAAACAAGGTCTTTAAATTCATTTTCCTAAGTAAAAAAAAAAAAGATTTTTATATTGTTATTTAAACAGATGATGTAAAAAGTTAGAACAATTAAAAGAGAGATTTATATATACTAAACTGACTATAATTAATTTAAGGATATTTCAGGTTATTTTCCTAATTTAACTACACTAATGTGAGCTAAAATTTTGTTCATATTTTGACATGATAAACACCTATTAAAATGTAAGTTTATTTCTTTAAAGAAAGATCCTTATTGCCTAATAATTCTTACTGTTTAAGATAAAGATTAATTTTGGTAAATAAATTCACATTGTTGATTAAACATTAAGTATATTGAACTACTAACTTAAATCCCAATTTTAACAATTGCCCTTAGAGACTAAAATTGATTAATTCTAAGACACTGAGATACTAATTTTTACATATTTTGTTTGTTAGATAATTATAAAACTAAAAAAAACATTTTATTAAGACTAATGTTCTCCAAATTAAAGTTATATATTAATTTTAAACAATAAAGGTTACAAACTTAAAAAAAAATTCATTCATATTATATAAATTCTCTAACTAGATCTATTGTCCATAAAAAATACAGTAAGATTTATATACTGCTCCCTACACAGAAAATAACCTTCATCATATTTTTTAAAGGCAATTAAGAGATACCTATTTAAAGGATAATATTCTAAAATATAGAGATTTTGAGACGTTCTCTCAAAAAGATTGAGGATTCTTTCTAAATTGTCAGGATGGATCGACTAGTCTATATAAAAAAATTAATAATCAATAAAAGGTAAATCTATTCTTAGTCATTTAAATACTTGTACTATTATCTATAACTTAAACTAATAATACTATGACTTATGCCAAGCCTTTACTCAATTTTATTAAATAAGAAAAAGGGGAAATACAGGATCCCAGAGAGACACTAGATTTTACAAAATACCTTAAAAGTTTTTTCTTAAATTGTAATATTGAGAGTCTTAATATTACTAAACATGATTCAGTAAATTAAATCAGATATCAAAGGAGAGTTTGGAGAGTTTAAACCAATCATCATGATAATGACTGAGAAACCTGGCCCAGGAAGGTCAATTTCCAGCTACAGAGCTTATAGCCATGCAGCTTCACGAGCTTGTCAGGTAAATAAAAATTATAAAAAGACTTGTATGGACCCATTTTCCAGGTCCACCTTAATGTGTCTTGCAGTGTAGACTGGAAAGTCCACCCATGAAACTAAATTAATTGTTCTGACTGTAATGGTCAGTTATACCTATATATTGATTTTATGGTAAACAGACTGTCTGGAAGTATCTTTTGAGAAAAAGACAGTGTTGAAATAATGGATTGTTCTGCATCCGTATGGATAGCAGCTATGGACCAGATGTGAGTAACACCAATTAGGGCCAGTTCTGTATGAGGGATCTCTTCATCTGTCTCTTTCAGCTTTGTCACTATATTACAGTTTGTCTTTCTATGGCCTGTCTCCTTCCTTCCTGAACCCATCCCCGCCAGCCCAGTGCTGTGAACTGGGCCCTCCAGGGAGAAGAAACCTGAGTTTGCTGATCCTAGGGTAAATGCTGGCGTGGAGGCAATGGGGGCATCATCTATCAAAGAGACAGAGAGCCCTCTTGGGGACGATGCCATGCACACTCCACCTCACCCTGTTTGGCCCCGGAGAATGGCTGGTTAGCCAGTGACGGGTAAGATTCCTCAAGGGAGGGACAACCTAAGCCAGGCACAGTCGCAGAGGGGCCATCAGGAGAAAATGGGAGCCAACAGATGTGAGGCAAAGAACCTCACCCCCCCACTGGTGCAAAGGCCTAATTCTTCTCCCCTTCTGAGAGAGGTCTCCTGCCCCATGGCTGCTTTGCTCCCCACATCCAGCTCAGATCAGAACCCTAATGACAGAAACTAGTCAACAGTGACTGCCTGCTCACCACAGCAGGAGACAAATGCAACTACAGGAATGGGCCATGTCTGGATGCTTTTCTCTTTCTTGGTTCCCATTTTTTTTCTATGCTTTTCCTTTTCCTTTCTTTTCTCATCAGGGTTATCCTTTGACAATGAATTTAATAGAAGAAGAGAAAATGTTAGTATAGCCTTCAGTTGCCACTAACAGCTACGAGCATATAGAGTTTCCTCACAGTATGGTTGCACTAGGCAGAAGATGATTGGCTTATGGATATTATCTTGCTTATGTAGGTGGACAGGCATGCCCCACTCAAACCCTGTAACAGTTGTGTACATTCCAAAAAGAAACTGAGCTACTGGACATTGACTTGAGGTTTGTCACGAGCCAGTTATCACCAGCTCCCGTGACTGAGGTAGCCAAATTGACCACACCAGTGACAGAAACTTATGCTAAACAGCAGATAAAAAACTCAAGCCAGCCAATTATGCTGGACTTTAGTGACTAAGACTACATTTACCTTTATGGACAATTGTTGGAAAGATTATTAAAATAAATTTTTCCAAGGTTATTTGTATTACTGACAGACCTAATTAACTCCTTAAATATGAGAGTGAAGAGAAAAAATGATAAATATCCTGTAGCCTATAAAAATACAACCTATTGCCTCATTAATTATTGCCAGCTAATATTTCAGAACTATAATATGCTAAAGTTAATATTCAGGCTTTAAAACAGGTGTATGTCTATTAACCAGACCTAGACAAACTGCTGGTCTCATAATACCTAAAGTAACTACTTTAAATATTATTCCTTGCTTATTCAATTTCGGCCTTTGTGGCTACGACTTAAAACTTACAATGTATGGATTTTCTTAATGTTTGATTTAAATTACATCCAACTTCCTTCATGGTCAGATAAGTACTGATGGAAGGATGAGAACTAAGTAATGATGTTCTAGAAGACAATGTAATAAATAATGTGAGTGAGCCCTTTGCTCTATGGTTTATGGAGAGGCCTAAATGCCATGGCAATGAAAATGTCTGTTACTATGGCCAAAAACAATGCATCCCAATAAAATTGGGAAAAGATTAAAAATCTTCTGATGAGTGTTTGGCAAGGTAATAATAATCCAGATTATTGTGTTGACTGTTATGAAGATAATATGTTTTCTACTAATTCTTTTTGTGTTTCAATAGCAGATTGTGATGACCTTAGACCAAGAGCCAAGTGACTGAAAGAAAATTTCCCAGTTACATTCTTTTTTTATATTAAGAAAGGGGGAATATGTGGGAGGCCAACCTTATGGGTGACTGAGTTACACTCCTCAGCTGGGTGCTGAGGCGCTGATTCAGAGAAATGGGTGTGTCTTGCTACAGCCCTATGGGTGAAGCTATGCTCACCTGTTCCTTTGTAATATAACCCCTTGCCCTGTTTAGGATAGAATCTTCCATGGAAGTGCCTTGTGTGTGTCCCCTTCTCTTACTGTGCCCTTGGGTGTGGCCTACCCAGGTGTCAGTCAACTTGCTGATAGTGGACATCATGAAGACAGACTCAGCCCCCTGAAACCTGACCCCTTGCCTCTTTTGAATAGCTTCTCCTCAATAAAAGGGGTCAGCGCGTGCTCTTGCTCTCTCTCTTTCTGCGGACCCTTAAGGTCAGAAGAGCCGTCACAGCGACCCCAAAGAAAAAGGTATTTGTGTCTCTTGTGTGGTTATTTCATGCAGCCCAGTTTAACTAGAGTGACCCCTGAGCCTTTTAGTCTCGAGAACAGAAACCCTGCAATTTTTTATAATCTTAACATAAAGAAGAATCAGTAATCTTTACATGCATCTTTTTTTAAAAAAAAAAATATCTGTAAGTTTTCAAATTTCTACTCCTAATAATTATGTGTGCATAAATTCTAAAAGAAGAAATATATAGAAAAATTGGCACCATCTCTATTCTGTGTCTCCTTGAAGTCAGTAATGCTTATATATTCACCTTTCCAATGTCAGATTTTCACACAATGTTTGTTCCTTATAGAAACTATTTTTTTTAATGTTGATTTAAAAATTGAAATTTACTGTGTGTGACCCTGAGCTTACAATTTAGAACCAGTGGGAGGTCCATAGGAGCTAAGGCAGAATCACCTGTGTTCCATCACCTCTAGAGGGATCAAAACCAGAAGAATGATGGATTTTATCTAATTGTCTAAAACCCTAATGAAATCCAAACTAAGATTCAACAAGAAATTTCTTCACTTTGGCATGGTTTAGTCTAAATAACTCTAATATCAACTTTGAGCATATATATTATTCTTTATTTTGATTATCAGTTGTTACCCTAATATTCAACATCATACCTACAACCTATTTGAATGTATTTCTTTAAAAAATTAATTGGAATCATTATACTTGCTTGTTTTTCCTCCTATTCTCCCTCTTGTACTGTCACTACCTCAAATACTTTCCATCCATCTTTTCACCTTTTTATCTTGGATCTGTAACATTATATTCAATCTTTTCTTTCCTTTTTTTCCCTGTTACTCTTTTTACCAGTCTCTTTTATTTCCCTCTTTAACCCTCATATAATGTTATGGCAATTGCATTATATTTAATAAGTAATTCTTCAACCTGTTTCAAAATCTTACTACAAGTTTATACATGTATTAGAGGAACTGTGAAGAACAATATCAACGTTTTTTTTTCACTTTTCATGAGGTTAAATAATATGTAGCTGGGTTCTAAAGTGAAAGTAGTAGATGGGGCTCAGTGGCACCTCACAAAGTGGAATTGAAATTGGAATCAAGAGAGGCCATACACAGACTTAAGCTATTAATACCAAAATATTCACCCAGTGCAGGACTAATATGAGAAAGAAGTTTACAAACTCATTCCTTGCTTAAAAGAAAGAAGCAATAACTATTCAAAGAGCTGGATAGCTGTACAAGCAATATGAGAAACGAAGGAAACAAACCACCTCAAATAGCCCACCACACTTCAGCATCTGAGTCCTTCAACACCACATTGTTGGAGAATGTCAGAAAAAGAATTTAGAAAGTTCATACATAGTTAAAATATTCAATGAAAATGAAAGAGTGAAATTATAGAGAAAATATAGGAAGTAAAAGATCACTTTAATAAAGACAGAGAAATTCTGGGAAAGGACCAAAAGAAAATCTTAGAAAGACTCAAATTAAATTAAAAATTTAATGAAAAGCACCATTAAAATATTAGACTACTTTGAAGATAGATTTTTCAGATCTCAAAAACAAAATATGTTATGGTGAAGGCGTTACTGCACCGGCTGTCTGACAGGGTCACAGCGTGGGGAATTCTGTGGCAGGGCTGCACCATCTGGAAACTGGAACTATGGAGAATATTAAGTATTTTGTTTATGATTCTTATGATATGGATAAGAGGGCATATGTCAATCAATAATAAAAATACGTGTAGCCTGAGATGGCAGGAAAATTCCCAGAATGAGACATGCTCCAAGGATAAGACATGCTCCAAGGTGTGTTTCAATATGTCTCAGGAAACAAATAATAGTGTTATTCCTCAAGAAATTCATGGGAAAAAGATTGCAAATTGAGGTTCCTGAGAAAAGCTTAACAATTTTCACTAAGTCTCCCATTCTAAAGCCATTAACTGTGCAAAGTACATCCCCCCACTAACAGATCCTTCTTTGCCTTACACAGGAATTCTTGAGAATGGGAAACACATAGTTAATATAAATGACAAATGGGTTAAGGTGCAAAGCCTTCCCTTTAGTTAAAGATTACAAAGACATAAGAATTGGTGTGCTTTGACCAAGGATCAAGGAAACTCTTTAAGAAAGAAGTTAAATGGGTCAATCATATGAAAAAAGGAAATGTCCTTGGAAATTAAAAAGAGAATAATGTAAAATTAATATAGATGTATTTTAGAGGCACTTCAGAATAGTAGGCTTTTAAGTAATAGACTTTCACTATTTTAAGTGTGTTTTATTGGGACTTTAGTTTAAAATTAAGAAAGTTTACCAATAATCATAGGTATGCTTTAAAGTTAAAGGTTAATGAAATAATTACAGGTATGCTTTAAAGTTAGAAGTTAATAATAGGTCCAGAGACATGTAGTCTAGTTGCATAGCTCAGCACCTAGTAATTGAGGTGAAAATATAAGAGCTTAATTGTGATTGGCTAAGGTTATAGAAAAAATATTTTTTTAAATGTACTCAATATTTTAGGCAATCAATGTGTGTCAAAAAAGATTGCAACTCTTGAAAATCATGTAAATCAAAGAAGTTTTTGGTTTTGAGGCTATCCATTAACTACCTGAAAAAACACCTTTAAAAATGGTACAAAAACAAAGGCCCCTCTAGGGACAGCAGATTTTTTCTGGAGGCTGCTCATAACTTGCAACCTGTCATCCCATCTCTTTTTCTTTCACCAACACCATTCCTCCTTCAGGACCACTGGATCCCTGCTGGGGCTGAATCCTGGCATCTGAAATCTTAAAAATAACATTGACCATAAAGAAAACACTTTAAGAGACTTTGAACACAATATTCACAAAATCTGGTATAAAATCAAGAGGCCAAATTTAAGAATCATTGGAATAGATAAAGGCTTTGGAATACAAAATAAAGGGATGCACAATCTTTTCCATGAAATAATATTAGAAAGTGTTCCAAACTTTAGCATTAACATAGAAATTCAAATACAACAGGCCTATAGGACCCCAAATATACAAAATCACAATAGATCTAATTTATGACAAATTTTAATGAAAATGCCTAACATACAGAGTAAAGACAGAATTCTAAAAGCTATAGAATAGCTTAGAAAAATGGCTGGTCACATTTAGAAATAAAGCAATTCAGATTTCAACTAACTTTTCAAACCAGACCGACCCTAAAAACCAGGAAGGCTTGGGATAATGCATGCCAAGCTCTGAAAGAAAATGATGAGTGCCAACCAAGATTAATATTCCCAGAAAAATTAAGGTTAAGAATTGAAAATGAAATAAAAACTTACATAATAAACAGAAACTAAAGGGTTTCATAACCACAAAGCCTGCACTACACATATACTCATGATGAATAAACTAAAAATAAAAATGAAAGCCAAGCTAAGGATCATTATAGTAGAAAAGTAGTTAATTAAAAGAGAATGAAGACTATATTAAACTTCAGAAACATTTCAAAGTGACAGAAAATTAAAAAAAAATCTCTCTATAATAACATTGAATGTAAATGATCTATAATCTTTGATCAAAAGACATAAATTGACAGGTGGATTAAAAAACAAGACCAAATAATATATTGTTTGCAAGACACTCACTTTACAGGCAAGAACATTCACAGACTGAATGTGAAAGTATGGGAAGTATGCAAATTGTAATGGAAAACAAGTAAGGATAGCAATTCTTATACCAGAAAGAATGGACTTCAAGGCAAAAATAATCAAAAGATATGAAAAAATGGTCATTTCATTCTGGTTAAGGAAATTATCCAAAAAGAAGAGGTAATGGTTGTAAATATTTGTGCTCCAAGCAATGATGCATTTAATTATATAAATCAAACTCTTCCTTTCTCAATATTAAAAGTCAAGTAGACCAAAATACAATAATATCAGATGACTTTAACTTACCTCTCTGACCACTTGATAGATCATCCATATGTAAACTAAGTAAATATTCTTCATATTTAAAAAATTCTATTAACCAAATATTAATAGATATCTAAAGAACAGTTAATAGATATCTGTCTACAGAACTTTCATTTATCAATGACTGAATTCACATTCTTCTCAGTAGTACATGGAATATTTTCTAAAAGAAATCATATTTTAGATAACAAAATAAATCTTAGCAAATAGGATACAAGGAATTCTCTCTTTTTCTATCATAATGAAGTTTAGTTAGAAATCAATGACAATATTTTAAAAAACACTCTAACATATGGAGACTAAATAATACATTTTTGAATAATTAATGGATAGAACAAAATCAGAGAGGAAATTAAAAAATTCTTACAAATAATTGAGAATACAACATATCAAAATCTCTGGGGTGGTATGAAGACAGTTCTAAGAGAAAAATTTATAGTACTGAGTTCATACATTAAAAAATTAGATGCCAAATAATTAATCTAACAGTATACCTCAAGGATTTATAAAAATAACAAACCAACATCAAGACTGGTACTAAGGTACTAATTAAAAGCAGAACTAAAATAAATGAATGGAAAATTTAAAAAAATGCAAAAGGGTCAATGAAACAGTTGTTTTTTTGAAAGGATAAACAAGATTGATAAACCACTAATCAAATTAACCAAAATAAAGAAAATAATTAAATAAATCAAGTTAGAGTTCAAAGAGGAAATATCATCATAGACAGCACTGAAATATAAAGGATCCTCAGAAACTATTTTGAAAATTTATACTCAAATTATAAAATCTTAATGATGTTGACATATTCCCAGATATGTATGACGTATCCAAATTGAACTGTGAAGTTTTAGAAAACCTTAAATTAATCAACGTCAACTAATGAAATTGAAGCAGCTATTAAAAATCTTCCAACAACAAAAATATCCAGGACAAGATGAATTGTCAGCTGAGTTGCACCAGACATTTACATAAGAACTAATACAATTCCTCCTCAAATTCTTCTGTGAAATAGAAAAGGATGAGTCATCACCAAATTCATTCTGTGAAACCAGAATCACCCTGTTACCAAAACCAAATACACATGAAGAAAAGAAAACTTCAGGCCAGCTGGGCATGGTAGCTCATGCTTGTAATCCCAGTTGCTAGGGAGGCTGAGGCAGGACAATCCCAAGTTCAAAGCCAGTCTCAGCAATTTAGTGAGGCTCTAAGCAATTTAGCAATACCCTATCTTTAAATAAAATATATTTTAAAAGGTCTGGAGATGTGGCTTAGTGGCTAAGCAGCCCTGAGTTCAATCCCTAGTACTAAAAAGAAAAAAAAAATTAGGTCAATGTCCTTAGTGAATATAGACACAAAAGTTCTTAATAAAATATTTGCAAACCATAAACAAAAAAAAGAAAACACACAAAAGTGGGTTTCATTGCAGGGATGCAAGGATGGTTTAGCATACAAATCAGTAAGTGTAATTCATCACATAAAAAGACTTAAGAACAGGAATCACATAATTTTCTCAATAGATGCAAAAAAGCATTTGACAAAGTGTATTTCCCAATCATGTCTGAACCACTAGAGAAACTAGGAATAGAAGGGACTTACCTTAGCATTGTAAAAGCTGTTTATTACAAACAAAATCAACATTATACTGAGTGGAGAAAAATTGAAAGCATTTTCTCTACATACAGGAATAAGACAAGGATACCTACTCTCACCACTTCTATTCAACAGTGGAAATTCTAACCAGAGCAATCAGGCAAGAAAAGAAAATTCAAGAATACAAATAGGAAAAAAAAAGAGCTCAAATTATCTCTGTTTGCTGCTGACATGATCCTATATATAGAAGGTAAAAAAAAAAAAAATTCACTGGAAGACTTTTAGAGCTGATAAATTTAGTAAAGTAGCAGGATAAAAGATCAACATAAATTGATTGATTTCCTATATTTCAATAACAGACCTATTGAAAAGAAAATTTGAGAAATTATCTCATTCATAATAGTCTCAAAAAAAAACCTTGCAAATCTAACAAAGGATATCAAGGATTGCTGTGATGAAAACTATAGAGCACTGAAGGGAGAAATTGAAGAAGACCATAGAACATGGAAAGACCTCTCATGTTCTTGGATAGGCAGTATTAATATTATTAAAATATTCACACTACCAAAAGCATTATATAGATTCAATGCAATTCTCATCAAAATACCAATGATATTCTTCAAAGAACTAGAAAAATCAGTTCTAAAGTTCATTTGGAAAAACAAAAGAGATCCAGAATAGCCAAAGCAATCCTGAGCAAAAAAAAGTAATGCTGGAGGCATCACAATACCAGACCTCAAAATATAGTACAGAGCTATAGTAACGAAAACAGCATTGTATTGGCACCAAAACAGAAATGAAGACCAATGGAATAGAATAGGAGATATAGAGATAAACCTACATAAATACAATTATCTAATACTAGATGGAAGTGTCAAAAACATTCATTGGGGAAAGATAGCCTTTTCAACAAATGGCTCTGGGAAAATGGGATATCACTATGTAGAAAATGAAACTTTACCTCTCTCTCCCTGCACAAAAGTGAACTCAAAGTGTATCAAAAATCTAGGAATAAGATAAGAAAAACTGCAACAGAGAAAACATAGGCCCAGTAACCAACTTCCTTAAGACTCCTAAAGTACAAGAAATAAAACCAAAAATCAATAAGTGGAATGGCATCAAATTAAAAAGCTTCTGCACCAAAAAGGAAATAATTAAGAGCATGAAGACAAAGCCCATAGAATGGGAGAAGATCTTATTTACCAGCTCCTCAGCTAAGGCCTTAATATCCAGAATATATGAAGAACTAAGAAAATACCAAATAATAATAATAATAACAACAACAACAACCCAATAGGTCATATAGGAAAATTCTACTGCTGAATTTATAACTCATGAATGAGTTTCCAGCTTATCCAGGGTTTTAGGGCATTACCTGAAAGACTTGCATTAGTTTTTCTCCACCCAGATCTCTGAGACTACTTGTATAGCCAAGACATCTGACAGTAGCTAGAGAAGAAAAAAAAAAAAAAAAAAAAGCAGGGGCTACTGTGGTCTCCATTGACCTACTCTTCAAAGAACCCCAGGATCCTTCACCAATGAGGATTTCAAAGACCTTTTGCCCATTATGGACTTTCTTCAGTTTTTACAAGCAAGTGCCCTGCTTTTTCTGCATTTATGTACCCCACCTGCCTGAGCTGCACCTCTGCAGCAGACCTAC
Source organism: Urocitellus parryii (assembly GCF_045843805.1). NCBI lineage: Eukaryota > Metazoa > Chordata > Mammalia > Rodentia > Sciuridae > Urocitellus > Urocitellus parryii. The sequence continues at coordinate 104,858,409 of NC_135533.1, forward strand.
CCCAATCGGCAATATTGCAGATGATTCCGCCTAGAGTTCAGCACATAAGTAAAGTCAACCTCTATAGATATTTCCACTAGTCATGTCACCCACTCTTTTAGGCATACTACTGTTGAATGCAGAGGGGCCTCAGGGAACTCTAACAACCTTTTCAGCCACAATGGAACTCTTATAGCTTCTATCACCAGGAGCTACCTAGTTGTTGATCACGTACACCCTCACTACCTAAGTCACAAAGCTAATGTTTTCTGTCTCTAAACCATCTCATGAACCAAAAAAAAAATGGCACCCTCTGAAATAATTCTTAGTGTCACAATACACTTCAACCTGCAATTCCAGTTGATGCTTCCATACACATTTCATCACTCAATATTGTGGGTCTTTCCTTAACAAAGCAAATCCAAAATACGTATAAAAATTATTTCTTCAAGTGACAATAAATGCTTAGTAATTTAATCAAAAAAGAAAGAAAGAAATGGAGCAATAAGTTGTCTGACAAAATATTTTTTAAAGAAAATGAACTATAAGAGAACTGAGATCAATAATGAAATTGGGAAAGCAATATTGGACAAAATGAGAAATTTAACAAAGATAAAAAAAAACATAAAATAGAGTCAAACATAAGTTTTGGAGTTTAAGAACCCATTGATAGCTGGGAAAAATCAAAAGAGAACTTCAACAGGAAGCTTAAGCAGAAGAAAGAAATTCTCACTAAAATTTAATAGTACATTTAAATTATCACATATCATATGCAAGTGGGATTAAACCCTGGGATGAACGATTGATGCAAAATGTGAAAGTGAATCAATGATGTACCACATTAACAGATGAAAGTTGAAAATGACATGATCATTTAACTTATGCAGAGAAAGAATTTGACAAAATTCAACATGTTTTCATCATTAAAAACCATTAACAAAATAGGTATGCATGGAAATTACCTCAACGCAAAAAGAGACCCTATAGGAAAAATCCATTATAAAATCATAATTCATGGCAGAAACCAACAGTACTTCCTATAAGATCTCCAATAAGGCAAAGGTGTTCACTATAATCAGTGCTATTCAACATAGTAGTACAAGTCCCTACCAGAGCAATTGGACAAGAAAAGGAAATAAAACATATCTAAATTGGAAAGGAAAACTGAATTTATTAGTATTTACCGATAATATAATCATATCCATAAGAAATCCTAAAGATTTCTTAAACTGTTAGAAATAATAAATTCTGCAAAATCACAGAATACAAAATCAATATACAAAAAGCTGGCATTTCTATACAAGTAACTAAAAGAGAAATTAACAAAACAATTCCACTTACATTTGTAACAAAAACCAAGTAAAAAAAAAACTTAGAAATTAACCAAATTAACTATGAACTAAAAATTAGTAAACATTGGTAAAGGAAATTAAATAATCTATAGATACATGGAAAGACATCTGGTATTTATAGATTGGAATCATTAGTATTATTAATATGCCTGTATTAGCCAAAGTGATCAATACATTTAATACTATCCCTATAATCTTTTCTTTTTCTTTTTCATTTATTATTATTATTATTATTAGGGATTGAAACCAGAGGCACTTTACTATTGAGCCAAATCACATTCCATTTTTTAATTTTGAGACAGAGTTAAGTTCCAGAGGGTATTAATAAATTCTTTGGTCTGTGCTTGAAATTACAATTCTCCTTCCTCAGCTTGTCTAGTCTCTGGGATTACAGATGTGGTGCTGGAATCCCTATTAAGATTTCAATAGCATTTTTTACAGAACAATTCTACTATTCATATGCAATTAGAATAGACCATGAGTAGCCAAAATGATACTGAATAAGAACAAAACTGGAGGTATCAAACTTACTAACTTTATAGTATTATACAAAGCTTAGTACTGGAGACAGTATGATGCTGGAATAAAAATGAATACATATATCAATTGAAGAGACTGGATAATATAGAAATTAACAAATTTATGGTCAACTGATATTCAACAAGATGCAAATAAAAAGCAAGAGAAAGGTTGGTTTCTTCAATAAAAGTTAGGTGTTCAGGAAACTGTATATCCACTTGGAAAAAAACGAAATCAGATCCCATCTCACACCTACACAAAATCAATCAAAATGGCATAATGACTTAAATGTAAAAATTAAACCATGATATTCATAGAAAAAGAAATAAAAACAGAGGAAAAGCTTTTTCAAAATTACTTTTATTTTTATTAATTTATTATAGATATACATAGTATTGAGGTTCATTTTTCCAAAATTATGTAAGTATGGAATATAATTTTCCCCTTTTAAGTCCCCAGTACTCCTCCTTTCCCTTCCCTCTTCCCTCTACCTGTTCCTATAAATTTACTGATTTTTCTTCAATTTATTATAGTCTCTTTAATTCATGCCTTGTGGATATACATAAACATAAAATTTACTATAGTATATTCACATATGTATATAGGAAAATTAGGTCAGATTCATTCCACCATTCTTCCTTTTCCTATCCCTTCTCCCTTCCCCTCAATCTTTTTCCTCTACTTCACTAAACAATCTTTTATTTTCATGGAATCCCCTGCAAACCTTTCTTTAGTTCCTTTTCTCTCCCTTCCCCCAACCCCTCATTTTGGTCTAACTTCTACCCTTCACTTTCAGGGTCTGGTTTATTTCATTTGGCATAATATTCTCCAGTTCCATTCATTTGGCATAATATTCTCCAATTCCATCCATTTACAGGCAAATGCCATAATTTTATTCTTCTTTATGACTGAGTAAAATTCAGTGTGTGTGTGTGTGTGTATACCTCATTTTGTTTATTTATTCATTTGTGGATGGGCACCTACACTGGTTTCATAACTTGCCTATTGTGAATTGTGCTGCTATAATTGATGTGGCTGCATTCCTATAGTATGCCTATTTGAGATCTTTTAAATTCATACCAGGGAGTGAGTTGGGTCATACGATGGTTCCAATTCTAATATTTTGAGGTACCTCCAAGCCATTTTCCAAAGTAGTTGTACAAATTTGCAGCATCACCAACAATGTATGAGTGTACATTTTTCCCCACATCCTCACCAACATTGATCATTATTTTTAATCCTGATAATTGCCATTTTGTGTGGAGTGAGATGATAACTCAATGTAGTTTTGATCTGTGTGCTAGAAAGTTGAATATTTTTTCTCATGTATTTATTGTCCTTTCTTTTTTGAAAAGTGTCTGCTTAGTTCTGTGCATTTATTAAGTTTTTTTTGGGGGGGGTGTTAAGGTTTTTGAGTTCTTTTTATATTCTATCAATTCAATATCTGAGAAGCAGGTAGCAAAGAACTTCCAATCTGTAGGCTGTCTCTTTATGCTCTTGTTTCCTTTGCTTTTTAATTTAATGTCATCCCACTTATTCATTTTTAGCTTTATTTATTGAGTTTTAGGAGTTTTGTTAAGGAAGTTAATGCCTGTTCCCATATAATGGAGCGTGAAGCCTGCATTTTCGTCTAGCAGATGCAGAGATTCTGGTCTTTGATCCACTTAGAATTGATATTACTCTTGACAATATTTTTTTATTTGGTCCCCCAAACACAAGTGACAAATGAAAAAATAAACAAATAGTACTACATTGAACTAAAAAGTACTGTACAGCAAAGGAAAACAGTGAACAGATTTTTATTGAAAAATTCATCTTCAATGGATAACTAAAAATGTGTGTGAAGAAGGTATTGGCATATGTGTGTGTGTGTGAATGATTTATGTATGCAAATGATTTATGTACGCTAAAAAATGAAAACAATCTCACTATTTTTGACACCATTGTTTGAACCAAGGGACATTATGCTATATGAGACAAGCAAAACATAGTGATATTTATAATCTTTAATCTCACTTATATGTCAAATCTAAAACAGTCAAACTGTTAGGAACAGGTTTTTCATGTTTTGGGGGAATGGGAGAAGGGGAAAATAAGGCAATATTTGTCAAAGGGAACAAAGTTTTAGTTATACAAGATGAATAATTTTGGATGTATATTGTATAACATAAAGATGGTAGTTAACAATATGGTATTGTGTACTTGAAACGTGCTAAAAAGATGGATCTTCATTCTTCTCACCATGCACACATATTCACACATGGTAACTATGTAAAAGTGATAGACATGTTAATTTTCTGGAATATGGTCATCATTTCACAATGCATACTTATATGAAAACATTAAGTTGTATATCTTAAATATATGTACTTTTTATGTTAATGATATCATAATAAATCTTTAATATAGACACACAATCTGTAAAATAGGTCTCACTAATTCCTAGCAAAGCCTGCAGTTTGTTGAATTTATTGTGGACAATTTGTGCTGAATTTTCTGCTGTCAATTCAGGGTTATGCTCCCACACTTTGAAGACTGTATCTGTGTTGCAAAAAAGAAGCCAGCAACTACATTTCCAACATAATATTGGGTCCAAATTTGCAAGTGTGAGGAACTGCATATTATTTTGGAGGCTGAAAGAAAGGCGTGACTGTTTTTCTCTGAGACAGTTAACAGCCAGACTGTTGGCTTCCCACATGCTCCTGAGAATTACTCTTTGCTACTGCAGACTGACAGGTTTGATAGAAACTACACTGAGATTCTTAAAAGTTGAAATGGCTTCCTGAGACAGGCTCATATTTATAATCCTAACTTAGGTATTCCTTAGCAGAGTACCTGATCTGTACTCTTCCAACTCTTCCAGCACGGCGTACATTGCTATTTCTCTGTAATAAAACTAGCCACCTCTCATATACCTTGACTCCAAGTCCACAAGTAGCTTCTGTTTCCCTGAACAAACCTGATTAGACCACAATTGCCATCATCTAAACTTAGAACCATAGTGCTTCTGTGTATGTTAGCATGGGGATATTTTTGCCCCCAACCCTCCATCAGATCTTGGAGTTCAGCCAATGACACTGACTTTTGCCATCAAGTAAAATCAGAACATTTCTGAGACTCATGATGCTCTACGATTTTTTCCTCTGTCCCTCTTGCAATTTATCTTGAGCTCCCTCAACACAATCTCCCCTCACAGCTAAACTATTCATTGAGAATTTTCTACATGTGCAGAACATTGGACCATTGGTGAATTCACTAGGTTATTCGCAATCCCTTCAGGAAGAGTAAGGATTCCATTAGAACTCGTTTTCCGAAAGGCTTAGTGGGGGGCTTGTATTTCCTTTTGCTTCTAGATCATTTTCTTCTCAACCTAACTTTGAAAAGTAAAACTGCCAAGTGTTTTCATGATCTACTCTTCCTTCTCTTTACTCTTGTCACCAGGAAATTAATCCCCATAATCTATAGCTATATAAACCCTCATTCTAAAATATAAGTCATTTGGGGCACGTATTCAAGACCCTATAAATTTACTTCTCCATTCTCTAAAATCCAAAAGATATCTTATCTATGCATTGATTGGCCACAATCTCACAATGGTGAGGATTTCTCATATTTCAAGAGGTCTCCAACGGGGAAATCTTTCGGGGCGCTAATCTTTGACCAACATCATCCATCATGCCATATCTTTTACTCTTTTGCCCAGTTTGCCTCTGCTTTATTTTGTGAAAATATTTTCTCTCTGGAATCTTTTTTTTTTTCTTCCTCATTTTAATTTAATTCCAACTTAGTTGCTATCTTATTCTAGTTTTGACTATGCTGTTCCATCACACCACACCAGTTTCCTGAACATTTTAACTTAGTGTACTTCCAAAATACTTCATAACACTTCAGATCGAGGCTCTTTCCAACATTCCATCACTTGGACTCCACAGATGGACTGCAGCAAGGATGATATGATCACAGTTTTGTAGAGTGCGAAAATCTAACAAGGTGTGGAAGCTACACATCAGTTCTAAGTCCACAGCCAGCCACTTGGCTCACTTCCCACACCAGAGTGGAGTTTGATCAAGGTCAGGGCTGTGGTGTTTTTCTTTTCAATATACCCAATACCTAGAACAATGACTCATGTGTACTAGGTGAATCTATCAGCTAATTGAATAAAGATTATTTTAATAGTTCTTCTAAAATTTTACCATTTTCTCCTAAACCCACACTCACACAATTTTAGAAAGATGAACTATCTTCCTCATTATACTGAAAAACAAACAAACAAACAAACAAAAAAAAAAACAACGATTTGGCCAAAATTTCTAAACTCAGTAGCTACAAATTTACATGGCAAGTGTTATCTTAATTTTAAGAAATATGTGCAGAAAGCATTATTTTTTTCTTTATAAATCAAATTTTGTGTAACTGGGTGAGAAAGAACATCATTCTCAATCATTTTGAGGCTTCTTATCTCATTCTTTTGGTCTCATGTTCAAGGATGTCAGCAAGGTCTCTATTGGGTTTGTCACTCCCCATGCTGTCTAACGCTAGACAGCCACAGGTCTTCCGTTTGGTTTGCTTACCCAGTGGTATGCACTACGTAGTATGCTTGTAGTAAGTGGAGGCTTGATGCAACTTCTCATGCCAGTAGAGGACATGAGTTCCTGGTGGTCACTGGATATTTTCTAGAGGTCCTAAATTATAGCTTCTCTGCTCATGGGGTTCTCCAAGGTCTTCCATTTCCCCATCCTTGCAATAGCTCTTACAATTATTAGGAACTCCATATTTTCTCAACTCTTCTTTCCTCAACGATTAGAGACTTTATAAAATAAAACCAGAAACAACTTTCTTCTGAGTTTGGAAACAGTCAGTGTTACCTGAATAAACAGAGAAAATGAAGGGACAAATTCAGGGAGAAAGCACAAATGAGTATCTCACAAACACTCATATCCAATAGTTTGCAAGAAAATAGCTACATCTGTCTTTCCCTTCCTTCCTGTTAAAGAATGCTATAGATACTATCTATGGCCAGGTCCTCACCTGGGTTTAGTATCCCCTTCTGAACCATACTCCACTTGCTCCATCCTTATGAGCATTTCAAAACCTTTGCATCTACTGCCTTTTTTAAAAACATGCTTATACTTGCACCAATACTTCCAATTTTAAAACAGCACTCTTAGATAATACCCATACAGTAATGTCCCTTCCTTTTACTGTTCTATAACTACGTATTTAACATGGTCTGAATGTTATGTCCCCTCCAAAAGTCATATGCTGAGATCCTGATCCCCAAAATGATGCTATTAGGAGGCGGGGCCTTTGGTAGGTGCTTAGATCAGGAGATGGGGTTCTCATTGTGATATTGGTGCCCTCATAAAAGAGGACCCAGAGAAATCCCTCACCCCTTCCACCATGTGGGAACACAGTAAAAGGCACCTTTCACGAGAAGGTAAGCTCCCATTGGACACTCTCTGATAACACCTTTATTTTGAACTTCCAAGTCTTCAGAACTTTGAGAAATTAATTTCTATTGTTTAATCAGCTTTCTGAACCTTCTTCGCACTATTGCTGTGAACCTAAAACTGCTCTAATATCAGAAATGAGTATGAGATTTATGGCCTTCTTCATTTCCTCGTAGCCCAGAGGTACAGTGACCACAGTCCAGACCTCTGCTTACTGGACTCCAGTGACCCCACCACTTCCAACATGGCACAGGCTGCTCTCAGCCTTCATCTCTGGGACTCTCCCCACAGAGGCACAGGTCAAAGGACACCTCCTTTTAAAGCTTCACTCTGACCTGGATCTGAACCTACCCTTTTTTCCTCCTCTTACCTTTGTTAACACTGTGCTTCCTGCTGTTTTATTTTCTAGGAGGTGTATGTGGTGTCTGGATCTGTCTCATCTATTTGTTTGCTTATGTGTGAATGTACTTCTCTCCTTCACCAGTACAAACTACAAAAAAAAAAAAATCAAAGTTCTTTCTTATCAACCCCTGAAGCCCCCGTGGCTGCTTACAACAGGGTCTGTGAAGTGACAGATTGTTGTGTCTACGCAATGTGATGGACTGTCTCCTAACCCTTGATAGTACTCAGTACTTGGTCTGAAAAGGGCAATACTATATAATTTATCTATGATGGTTCTAAAAGTAAGACTACCTTTTGTCTGTAAACTTACTATGAACCACCTGATGGCAAAGAATATTATTTTATAGCCTTTGTTATTTTATAGATTATTATTTTATAACCTTTGTAGGTTATGTGGTGATTTTAAGTCCTACCTATAGCACAAGATAGCTTGGAAGAGACATATAATAGAAAAAAATCCTTCAAATATGCCAAATATTTCAGAATTCTTCCACACTGGCTGAATGAACTGCTGGTTGGAGTGGAGCAAACACCAGGTTTTTGAGAGGAAAAGGTCTTAATTCGAGTCCTGCCCCATTAACCAATCAGGAAGCCTGGAAATAGTGTCTTTTTGACCGTCAGTTTTCTTATTAAATGATGCTCTGGACATGGCCTTGATGTGGGTTGAGAGAATTATGAGATTCAGTGTAATAAACATCTAGCATAATTTCTGCCTTGAAGGAAATTATCAATACAAAATCAGTAGCAGTCATAATTACCTCATCTATACTTACATCTACTTTAGTAGGTCAGAGGGTCAGGTGTTACAGTTGTTGGAGATACAGTACAATGCAGAAATGTTTCTCTGCAGAAGAACATAAAGTCAAATTCTATATTCAAACACCTATTCCAGAATGCCTTCTCTTAAATATAATTATACAAGAACATTTTTCTAAAAAAAAATTGTATGTACATCCCCACATGAATGTGGAGGACTGTTTTGATCCTTTTACACATTAAAAATTATATTTTAAAAACTCTGTAAGATCTAAAGCCTAATAGTACAAATAGCAGAAATAATCATGCATCCACTATCCAGTTTAGGAAAGAGATTGTAATCATTGTTAAATTGTTCCCCATAAGCTTTTTCCCAAAGTTGCATGTCCTTCTCCATTACCCCAAGAAAGACCACGATTCTCAAATATGTGTTTATAATAAATTGAATTTTGGATATAAGTAGTTTTCATATATTTGTTTTTATCTTCAAAGTTATATTATTTCATTTTGCCATTTTGAAATTTTAAGTAAGTGGTATTATCAAAAATGAAAATTCATTCTATTTTTATGGCTTTATACCATTCCATTGTTAGAAAATAGCACTTTAAAATAGCACCATAAGTTTATTCTTTCTTCAAATGATATATTTTGTCATTTTCACTCTTAGTTTATTTTTTCTATTAAAAGCAATGTCATAAGCTTCTTCAATGTATCTCTAATAAAGATATAAAAGAATTTCTTCAGGATATAAAACTGGTAGATCATAGGATATTTTTTTCAATTTCAATTCAACCATTTAGTCTTGAGAATTGTTCACTTAGGCACTGAAGTTGGAGTGAGGAGGAGCAACATACGAAATTTCTTTCCATATGATGCTTTTCTGTGGGAAAGGCAAATCATAATTTTTGAAAATAAAATATTATGGTGGTCAGGAAAGGCATGTTTATGCTCCGGTGACAAGCAAATCTACAATCCAATCTAATTTTAAATAATTTAAAATATTATTTCTTGATCCTGTCATACATTCTTTATGTCATATTACACACTATATGTCCTTCAAAGTGTTAACAGGGAGCTTTCCCCACATGGTCCTCCTTCTCATTTTAGGATGTGGGATGATCAAAGTCTGACCCTGTAGAATGTGGCATGCACTGAGAATAAGGTAAAGAGAATATGGCCAAGTCCATTCATGATCTTCAAGCTCCTGCACAGAATAGACACTTCACCATTAATATTCATACCTCACTCGCCTAACGACAATCATGATGACCTTGCTCCAACAGAAAGCAATTAACTCCTACCGGATACCTGGAAGAAAAGAGATCATCAAATATTTGCAAGAAGAATTGGTTAACTAGCACAGTTAGAATTTATTTATTGGATAAAGCAGCAATCAACCCAAGTTTTCACAGTTGGCTATGGGCAGGATGCTTGTTCCTCCCCACATGGGCCTCTCCAAAAGACTGCATGAGTGTTCTTACAACATGGCAGATAGCTTCCCTTAAGGAAAGTCATCCAAAAGAGAGAACAGGAAAGCAATGGTCCTTATGTAAGGTAGTCAACCTTGGGTAATCTGTTGATTGATGCTTCTTCCAATAAATAAATTCTAACTGTTCTAGCAACCAGGGCTTCTTGCAAATATCTGATTATCTCTTTTCTTCCAGATACCTGGTAGGAGTTTCTTGCTCTCTGTTGGAGCATGGCCATCATCACTGTCTTTAGGAAGTGAAAAGTGTCTTTTTTGACCTAATAGGAGTATGACTTGTTGGAAGCAAGTTGTTAAGTCTAGCCTACATTTGATGGTAGACAAATTACACTCCAGTTCTTGAAGGCAGAAATAGGAATTTAGTGGTATGCTTTAAATCTCAATTTAATGATTTCGGTTGTCCATTCTGTTATATTTCACACTGTTTTTTATACTTATTCTGTCACTAGTTCCACTGGGCTGTTTTTCTATTCCCTGCATCTATCTCCATTGTGGAAATTCTTTTGGATTTATGATAACTTTCATACATGGCAAAGCTAGATTCCTTCACATTGTTGTTATTGCCATAATTTTCATCCTTGTTCTTTTTCTTTCCCTCCTCCTCCTCCTTCTTTTTTTTCTTTTCCTCTTCTTCCTTCTTAATTTTCTCTTCAAGATTTCTTTATTATTTGATCTTCTGTATACATTTTAGAACAATCAACTTTCATGAACAAAACTTTGCAATTTTTAATTGAAACTACCAATAAATCTAGACAAATCTACACCATGATATAATTTCCCTGTGTGTGAATATAATATATTTAATTTACTTAAGTCTATTTTAATATCTTTAAACATAATACTACAAATATATTTCATGTGTTGAGTGTATTTTGACATATTATATATACATGTAGTATAACTTATTCTAATTAGTATACCATTCTTGTGGTTGAACATGCTGTGCAGTTAATGCTGGTCATATGTTCATATATAAACATAGGAAAGTTATGTTCAATTCATTCTACTGTCGTTGCTATTACCATTTTCTCCATTCTCTGCCACAGTCTGGCTGGGCATAATTCAGGAGCCACTTGTCAAGCAGAAATGAACTTTATTTTTAGAACACACACGCAGCACCACAGGAGCTCTTCAGGAATTCCCTCAGAGCACAACTGCCACCACCGGCTTCCCACAAGCCTCTCAACCCCCACTCCTCCCGCTCTTGAGGCCGATTGACTGGGTCCCGTGGGCGGAGCCAAAAGAGTCCCCCAATGAGCAGCTCCATGGTCTGAAAGGGCAGGGAAACAGCCCAATGAGCATCACCACAGAGGAGCCAATCAGCTGGCAGCTGGAAGTTTGCTGGGGCCACAGTGAGCCAATCAGCTGGAAATTTGCTGGGCCCACAGTGAGCCAATTAGCTGGAAGTTTGCTGGGGCCACAGTGAGCCAATCAGCTGGAAGTTTGCTGGGGCCGCTTGGGCTGTGGCTCTCAACAACTCTCCTTATTCCCTTTTGTCAAATCCAGTGGATTTATGTTCTCTTCCAGCCTTCTTATTGTGTGTTAGCATCTGCATATCAGAGAGAATATTTAGCCTTTGGTTTTGGGGGATTGGCTTATTCCACTTGGCATAATAGTCTTCAGTTCCATCCATTTACCAGCAAATGCCATAATTTCATTCTTCTTGAAGACTGAGTAATATTTCATTGTGTATATATAACATATTTTATTTATCCATTCATCTGTTGAAGGGCACCTAGGTTGGTTCCATAGCTTAGCTGTGTGAATTGAGCTGCTATAAACATTGATGTGGCTGCAACACTGTAGTATTCTAATTTTAAGCAAAGTTATCTTATTAATTCTAAAGTTCTTTCATATGTGTAGGGGTTTCCTATATTTATTAAATTTCATCTGTGGACATCAAAATTTACTTTCTTTTTGACAATTCTTACAACTTATATTCTTAAAGTTTAACTATTGTAATATGTTAAAGTTTGACAATCCTCCTTGCACAATAATAATAATGCCTTTACTTGTGGTTGACTCCATCCCAAGGAAGATGTCATAGTATTTTAGGTAAAGAATTATAGTTAATCCTAATTTAGCTACATGGCTGAGAGTTATTATTGTTAAGAATATACCCACATTTAGTAGTAGGGGTAGGATAGTAGCATAGATAACATACTTTATGCCTTATAATGCCCTGAGCGAAGAATGGATCAAGAGAAAAGAAAAATAGCACTATGAAATGGAAAAGAGGAAATATCGAGAACTTCCTTCATTCTGAGAATGTATCTGTGTTGTCAACAAGTCTCTCAATCCTTTCTTGTCACCCATTTAATTCTCCACTACAAATTTCATAGGACTACTTTTGTAAAGGGGATAATCTGATATATTCTTAATGTTTTCTTGCCGATGTTTATACATTAGTAGCATCAAAGTACATGCTTTGGTGAGAAGAGTTATACCCAAGTAATCTAATTGATGAAATTGTAACTGCTATAGATGTATTTATATTTTATTCTCATATTTTCTGTAGTTGCTTCTGTTTTGGTTGCAAAATGAGGAAATCTAGGTTACAGTGTGTCAATTTGAGCAAAAAACTTTTGTAGCAAAACTGCCCTATTCATGCACATAAGTGTGCACATGCTTGTGCATGTGTGCGCGCATACACACACACGCGCACACACACACACACACACTTCTGTGTTCATTTGAATTCTCTTGCTAGCATGCATAGCTCTTTATCCTTAGGGGAATTATACCTAACACCATCTACAGTTAATTTATTTTCCATTGACATTTAATTCAATTTCTTGGTAAATTAGCTGTTTTGGTATATAGAAGAGAGCTGTACCATCAATTTTCCATCTCTGCACTCTTTGAGCACATACACACATACTCACTTAATGAGTCTTGTTGTATGTTTTGACTAATTTATCTGCTTTAGCATTCCAATCCTCTTTGGATTTTGTACATGAATAATTTAATTTTTCTTCTAAATTCCTGTAGAATTTGCTTTAGGCATATTTTATTGCTAAATTTTTTAGTCCATCATACTGGCACATCTTTGGGCTACCATCTGTACATGAGCAAACACTTCCTGGGGTTCTAAGTCCTTTTTTTTCTCTATCATTAAATGCATGGTGTTCACTTCCATGTATTGTACAGATAAATCACTACCTTCATCAACTGGAATTAAAAGTGTGTGAAGCAAATTTCTGCTGGCTGATTTTTAGAGCAACATAATCTTCAATCCAAAATCTCTCATATAAAAAACAAGTACGCTGGTTTGTCTCAACAAGAAAGCATTAGCGCATCATTCCAGCTGTCAGTAGGTCAGGGGATCTATGTACAGCTCTACTATTGTCTCTGCAAGCCATGAATCTCCTTGTTCATGTCTCGCCTATGTCCCCAGCAGGCGGTAGAAATGGGGGTTCCCCTTGGTAGAATGGACTGGACGAGAAACAAAAGCTAGGAAAAATAGAGAGACGAAAAAGTCACAGAACAGAACACAGAAAGTAATTTCAAGAGTGGGGACAGAACAGGGAAACTGATCAAACGGATTGAGCTTCTAGACTATGGCAAAATGGAGCCTGCACCTTCTTTATTTATATTGGGAAACATCAAAGGCCTTCCATAGAATGTTCCTCACCAAAAAAGGTTAAAGGTGGACTGTCCAGTTCCCAAAGAGTTACGTTCATCTCTGGAGCTAATGTGAGGTATCTTCCTAGTGGAGCAGATATAAAGGTCACATGCATTGAGCAATCTATTGCCAGGGGACAGCCATGGATAGTTTGCAATGCCAAACCTAAATATCCCTGGCTACCAGACTGAGAAGATCCTCATGTAATTCACGAGGGGGGCTTCTCACATTCATATATGAGACAGACTCCACAATGCTTCCCTTGTCTGAGATTTTGAATAAACCATTTCTATTTTATCAGTGAGGTGATATCTTCTAAGCTCCCCCCTCTCTATGCAAATGTTTTTCTAACCGGATAGTCACTTCTGGTGTCAAAAATTCTCTAATGTCTTTCTGTTAAGGAATGGTTCCTAACACCCAGGAGCAAACCCCCAATTGTCTTCCAGTAGTGCAGTATAAAGCATCTGCACCAGGCTAAGGCAGTGGCTTTGCTGAGAAGTCTTATTGGATCTCTGCCAGAGGCTCCCGTCAGCATGCATTCCAGTTACAGACGATTCAGAAAGCATCTGAGTAATGGGATATTTACGTCACTGTCACATGGCCTCCTCAGCAGCTCTTTGCAAACATCGAGTTGTGTATTTGCTCAGGGCTTAAAGTAAATTTAGATTTCTTTCTTCACTCTTTGTGAATGGGGCCCAGTAAGGACTCCTGATGGCCATGATGTGGTTATGCCCAAACCCAAACAAGCCAACAAGTCTACTGACTTCCTGTTTGGAAGAAAATCAATTTACTTCTTACAGTTGGAAAAATAGTTCTGATTGTTTTTGTCCCAAAGAATTCCCCAGATCACTCAGACTACACTGCACATTTGAGTTGTGCCAGGGTCTATCCTGAAGCCTCTATTTATCACATAGATGACTATGGTTCTTATGTACTCCTGTTCTTTTTTCTCCAAGGAGGCGGCTTATAGAGACAAATGGAGCACACTGATTGATACTCAGCACACTAGCCTCTGAAACAATGCTTATGTATTTAAATATACTCATGATAAAGCTTTAAAAGTGAACTGGAGACCACATTGTATGAATCCAAATTGTTCTTGGATGGTTTCAAAATAGGATGATATAGAAGCAATTAGCTAAGTCTGCTGTGATTTGCTGTAACACTTGACCTCTTGTATTCTTCATATTGGACATGCAGCTGAGCTGGTCGAGCATTCAGAGTTATCCATCATCTGTATTCAACTGTCAATTTTAGTGATATCTCTACATTAATCCCTAAAAAAAATAGTTTTATAAACATGAAATCTGTGGAAACCAATCCTCCACATGCAACCATATTTTTTTCAGCACAAAAGTGATATCTTATTTCTTGTTTCCATCCTAAACTTCTATTTTGCTTAGTTTTTCAACAGAAGAAAACATAGACAATTCTAAAGGTCCCCAGGTACTGGGAAAAGGGTTCACTTGTTATTACCCATGTTGACAGAACTGTAGATGTAGAGCTCCAGGATATTAATTCAAACTGTTTTCAGGAAATAGTGAATCAACTACACTTTTAGTTTATTTTCTATTTTTCTCTTGAATCATGACCTTTTTGCCCTCAATCATATCATTGTACTGTTCAAGTATCACATTTGGGTCACTCAGAATGCCTGTTTTATCCCCTATACCTTATCTAGAAAGCGACCAAATTTTTTTCTTTCCATACTTCTGTTTTCTAATGCATATCATTGTAGCCAGCCTTGGGTCCCCCAACAAGGTTTAGGCAAGCAGTTATTTAATACTCTATCAATAATTTTAAGACTCCATGAATTAAACTGAGGGAGAAAATTCTAGCCCCTCTTCAAATATCTTCCTTTTTAGATTATAGTTTTTCCATAAAAGGATATGAATTCACATAAACTGGGTTATATGATGCAAGCTTGCTGAATTCTTTAAGAGGCACAAGTGTTGTGTCCAGTGTTGAAAGCTCTTTCTCTCTCCCAACCCTCACTATCAGTAATAAATACCATTTCTTTAGCAGAATTCCATTCACTTCCTTCATATTTTCCTTAAAAGTATTTTGTAGTAAAAAAAAAAAACATATAATATAAAAAGTTCCAATTCAACTTTTCCTAACCATTTTAAGTATATGAAATAGTGGCCCCAAGTACACTCACAATGTTGTGTAAACAACCATGCTCATTATTCTAGAACTTTCTGTCACCCAAATGGAACTCTGTACCCAATAAGCCATAACTTTCTAGTCCCTTTTCTCCCCAGATCCCTAGTTTCCTCTATTCTACTTATGTTCTCTATGATTATGTCTAGTCTACATAACTCACTTTCTATCCATTTTCCAGAAGGTCATCTAAGCTACTATACCTAACTAAGCTGATTATCTTTCCTTTTCCCTATTTTTTTTTTTTTTGCATATCTTTGTGTGCCATTTATCTTTTGGATAAAGCAAATCTTCTCCCATTCTTTAGCCCTATTAATGATAATTGACCAATCAAATCAGTTGCTGGCTCCTGAATATTTTGAAGTTCTTCAAAGATCAAAGCTATATAAGACACCCAAAATGTGGAGTGATCAAAGCATCTGCCATGGACAGTATCAATGGAATTAAATTTACTGTGTCCCCTTATAATCCTAGACACAATATTGGGTTTGCTGTATTGTTAGCAACCCTGTGTTTCAGAAGGAGCATTCCATCTGTTAGTTCTGATGGGAGCTTCACAGTTCATCTTTTAGTGTAGTCTGCTAAATTTCATCCTTACCCACTTCAATGAGTTAGTTATTGCAGCATTTGAAAAAGTTTGTTTCAACTTGAAAATCTGTTATAAACTCAAATTATCACTTCTGCTCACTAGTTTTAAAATAAGTAGGCCATGTATCACCTGGTAATTTACTCTAAGAATTTATTGTGCAATGAACGTAACAGGTTTTCACTGACCTTTCTCAGAAAATGGACCATTTAACAACAGCAACCTCTACTTCAAATGGTAATCTTCCTGCAGCTTTGGGTACCTCAGATGATAACTAGCTGTGAATTATTTTGCAAATGAATGTTTTTCTGCTGTAATACCTAGAGAGGCAACACCACACCTTCCACAGTTGGGAAGGAATGGAATTGCTTTATTCTCTTCTACTTTTTTCTACTGTCCTCCTTTAGATTTAGTTCCCATCTAATTTCCTCATTTAGACTGTTCCTGAGGATGCCAAAAGCATTTAGGAAGTATTACTTACTTATTACTAAGTCCTATGCTTAGAATTCTGTCTCCATCCTCTGGTTCAGACCTCTTAGGCTTTATTTCTTCCCAATTCCATTAGTTAAGACTGGGCACTATCCTCAACCCCAAGGTTTTCATCATCTCATAGCAAGGACACATAGGAATCATTCGCAGCACCATTAGACTTTCATGATGCTTTTCCCTCTTCCTCATAACTTTAACAAAATGTTCCTCTGCCTCTTCTTTGCACAACTGATGGACACCTCAGGTACCCATTATCACCATAAATGGTTGAAGTGTCAAAGTAAACTAACAGACACCAATGTGCCTCAACCTCAAATTTAATTAGTGATTCAAAGCACTAGCAAAAATGTTTCTCAGTAGTAGCAGTCCTTGTCAGTTAAACTCAAAATAGTCAAAAAAATAGCCTTCAAGCTCTTGCCTTTGCTGAACTGGGATTCATTTTTTTTTTTTTTTTTTTAAGAATAACAAGAGTTAACAAAGCCTGCAGTACAAGAGCCCAAGATGATAATCTCTACCTGGCTGTCTAGGAAACATGATTATTCAGAAAATGAATATCTAGATATGATCTCTCCACCTAACTGATTTGTGCATTTGGTAAGAGAAGTCAGGATTAAATTAGCAAAATCCTAAAGGTCGGGATTGAGAACATGGCGGCGGGTGCGGAGAGATCAAGTCTCTGACCTCTTCAGCTGTGCAGGCATAGGGAGTCGTAAACAGCCTAAATCTGTTTGCTCAGGATCACTAGGCAATGCTGAGCTGACGTGGATCTGGGTTGAACAGTCTGGGCCTCTCAGAACACACACTGAGCCTGGATCGGCTGAATTCAAGCTCCCGTTCGCCTGCTTCCCACAGACAAACAGCTGTGACTCAGCACTAAACCATCCGGCTGAAACAACTGGTCAGCCCTTCTGATCCTACGGAGGTAAATGCCTACCGAGCCTTCATAGGTAGTGGCCACAGGTTTGAAACGGGGCTTGGGAGAGACAGTAAGGACCCACCCGTTGCATTGGTCACCGGGCAAAGGGAAACGAACTGTCGCCATTTGCAAGAGATACCACCATGGCAGAGAACTGACGTCATCAGACTGCGGAGGAGGAGATAACTTCATTGAAACCTGTGGCTACAGGTGTGTAATTCCCTAGCCTTCCCTCTCCACACATCGGGGAAACCTTAAGGGCCCCTCCCAGCTCTCCCGTGAGTGCGGTAGCCAGACCGAGGGAATTAGAGGTGGCGCGGGACCCGCGGCGCGGAACTACTGCTCCCACCAGTGCTGACAGATGAGGTCTCTTGCACCAGCTACCGGGGGCGTGGCTACCGGAGGGCAAGTA
The DNA here is from genome assembly GCF_045843805.1 of Urocitellus parryii. NCBI lineage: Eukaryota > Metazoa > Chordata > Mammalia > Rodentia > Sciuridae > Urocitellus > Urocitellus parryii. Next base: position 104,876,544 of record NC_135533.1, read on the forward strand.
AAATTCGCTGAGGATTCTCAGCCCCAAGCTCTACAAACTTAGGGTCTGAGGGAATGGCAATCTGGAAGAGTGTGCCCAGTCATTCATGAAAACACGGCTCCCAGGAGCAGCAGACCTGGCATGTACCCAATATTGTGGTGAGCTGCACCCGTGAGAGGGGCCTGGCTAGAGGAAAAGTGGGGAAGTGACTAGACACAAGAGGAGGCCCTAGGCACTCAGGATTGGAGACTCGCCCAGTCTGGGAGGAGGAGCTGCTGCACAGTGATTGATTCCCGCTTATTGACAGGAGAAACTTGGCCTGGTGGGCACAGCACCACCTACTGGAAGAGAAGTTAATCAAACTCTAAGACTGCATTTATTAGTATTTTTTTTCTTTTCTCTCTTTTTTTTTTGATTTGGTTTTTTCTTTCATTTTCATTTTTCTTTCTTGTTTTTAATTTTTTTTACAATTTTTTTAAAATTTTTTTTCTTCCAATTTTAATTTTTTTTATTATTTTTTTAAAATTTTTTTTCTTGTTTTATTTCCTATTTTTTCTTTTTTTGTCTTTTCATTTCTTTTCAATTATCTTATCCCCCCTTCCTTGAATTCTACCTGCTTACTCTCATTCTCTTTAGTGACTTCTTCCCTTCCCTTCTAATACCTTTCCTCCCAAGCATCAAATAAATTTATAGGAGTAAACAGTAACTCAGCAGTCAAACAGAACAAGAAGTAACATGAGCAGCTTGAAAAAGCAAGGAAGAAAAGGAGTACATACAATGCAGGACAGCCTAAATATTCAGGAGGACCTAGAGTCATCCGAAAAATGGTCATATAAAGAACTCAAAGAACACCTTAGACAGATGGAATGGAACCTTAAAGAGGATACAAGACAGCAAATTCAAGCAGTGAAAGAACACATTGAGAATGAATTACATAAACAGATAAAAGAAGAAGTTAAGCATCTTTATCAGGAGATAGAGATTATAAAAAATAATCAAACAATAATTCTAGAAATGAAGGAAACGATAAACCAAATTAAAAACTCAATTGAGAGTATCACTAACAGAGTGGAGCAAGTAGAAGCCAGAACGTCAGATAATGAAGACAAAATATATCATCTTGAAAAGAGTCTAGCCAACTCAGAAAGGCTGGTAAAAAATCACGAGAAAAAGATCCAAGAGTTATGGGATAACATAAAAAAACAAACTTACGAGTCATCGGGATAGAAGAAGGTACAGAGATTCAAACCAAGGGAATGAGTAACCTGCTAAATGAAATAATTACAGAAAACTTTCCAGAAATAAAAAAGGAAACAGATATACAAATTGTAGATGCATACAGGACACCGAGCACACAAAATCACAGTAGACCAACGCCAAGACACATTGTTATGAAGATATACAATTTACAGAACAAAGAGAAAATATTAAAAGCTACAAGAGAAAGGAGACAGATTACATTCAGGGGTAAACCAATAAGGTTAACAACGGATTTTTCATCACAGACACTGAAAGCAAGAAGGACATGGAACAATGTATTTCAAACACTGAAAGACAATGGATGCCAACCAAGAATTCTGTATCCAGCAAAATTAAGCTTCAGGTATGACAACGAAATAAAAATCTTTCAGGATAAACAAAAGTTAAAAGAATTTGCAGCCAGAAAACCAGCATTGCAAAGCATTTTGAGCAAAACACTATACGAGGAAGAAATGAAAAAAATTAACCAAAACCGTCAGAGTGAAGCGCCTCGGTAAAGACAGAGGGCGAGGGGAAAGATAATCATGGAGAAACAAACTAAATTTTTTAAAAAAAGTATAAATAATAAAACATGGATGGAAGTACAAAGCATATATCAATAGTAACTCTGAATGTTAATGGCTTAAACTCTCCAATAAAGCGACATAGGCTGGTATCATGGATTTAAAAAACAAACCCAACAATATGCTGCCTCCAGGAGACACATCTGATTGGAAAAGACATACACAGGCTGAAGGTGAAAGGATGGGAAAAAATATACCACGCACACGGTCCTCGTAAGCAAGCAGGGGTGGCCATCCTCATATCGAATAAAATCGACTTCAAGACTAAGTTAATCAAAAGGGATAAAGAAGGACCTTATATACTGTTAAAAGGAACCATTCACCAACAAGACATAACAATTATCAATATTTATGAACCAAATAATGGTGCTGCGACATTCATAAAACAAATTCTCCTCAAGTTCAAGAATCAAATAGACCACAACACAATAATTATGGGTGACTTCAACACACCTCTCTCACCATTGGACAGATCCTCCAAACAAAAGTTGAATAAAGAAACTATAGAACTCAATACCACAATCAATAACCTAGACTTAACTGACATATGTAGAATATATCAACCATCATCAAGTGGATATACTTTTTTCTCAGCAGCACATGGATCCTTCTCAAAAATAGACCATATATTATGTCATAGGGCAACCCTCAGTAAATATAAAGGGGTGGAGATAATACCATGCATTTTATCTGATCATAATGGAATGAAACTGGAAATCAATGATAAAAGAAGGAAGGAAAAATCCTACATCACATGGAAAATGAACAATATGTTACTGAATGATCAATGGGTTACAGAAGACATAAAGGAGGAAATCCAAAAATTCTTAGAGATAAATGAAAATACAGACACACATATCGGAATCTATGGGACACAATGAAAGCAGTTTTAAGAGGAAAATTCATCGCCTGGTGGTCATTCCTCAAAAAAAGAAAAAAACCAACAAATAAATGAGCTCACACTTCATCTCAAAGCCCTAGGAAAGGAAGAGCAAAACAACAGCAAATGTAGCAGAAGGCAAGAAATAATTAAAATCAGAGCAGAAATCAATGAAATTGAAACAAAAGAAACTATTGAAAAAATTAACAAAACTAAAAGTTGGTTCTTTGAAAAAATAAATAAGATCGACAGACCTTTAGCCATGCTAATGAAGAGAAGAAGAGAGAGAACTCAAATTACTAACATATGGGATGAAAAAGGCAATATCACAACAGATGCTACAGAAATACAGAAGACAATTAGAAATTATTTTGAAAACTTACATTCCAATAAAATAGAAGATAGTGAAGACATTGATAAATTTCTTAAGTCATATGATTTGCCCAGACTTAGTCAGGAGGATACACAAAATTTGAACAGACCAATATCAATGGATGAATTTGAAGAAGCCATCAAAAGACTACCAACCAAGAAAAGCCCAGGACCCGATGGGTATACAGCGGACTTTTACAAAACCTTTAAAGAAGAATTAATACCAATACTTTTCAAGTTATTTCAGGAAATAGAAAAAGAGGGAGCTCTTCCAAATTCATTCTATGAGGCCAACATCACCCTGATTCTGAAACCAGACAAAGACACCTCAAAGAAAGAAAACTACAGACCAATATCTCTAATGAACCTAGATGCAAAAATCCTCAATAAAATTCTGGCGAATTGAATACAAAAACACATCAAAAAAATTGTGCACCATGATCAAGTAGGATTCATCCCTGGGATGCAAGGCTGGTTCAATATATGGAAATCAATAAACGTTATTCATCACATCAATAGACTTAAAGATAAGAACCATATGATCATCTCGATAGACGCAGAGAAAGCATTCGACAAAGTACAGCATCCCTTTATGTTCAAAACACTTGAAAAACTAGGGATAACAGGAACTTACCTTGACATTGTAAAAGCTATCTATGCTAAGCCTCAGGCTAGCATCATTCTGAATGGACAAAAGTTGAAGGCATTCCCTCTAAAATCTGGAACAAGACAGGGATGCCCTCTATCACCACTTCCATTCAATATAGTTCTCGAAACACTGGCCAGAGCAATTAGACAGGCGAAAGAAATTAAAGGCATAAAAATAGGGAAAGAAGAATTTAAATTATCACTATTTGCAGGTGACATGATTCTATACCTAGAAGACCCAAAAGGGTCTACAAAGAAACTACTAGAACTAATAAATGAATTCAGCAAAGTGGCAGGATATAAAATCAACATGCATAAATCAAAGGCATTTCTGTATATTAGTGACAAAACTTCTGAAATGGAAATGAGGAAAAACATTCAATTCACAATATCCTCCAAAAAAATAAAATACTTGGGAATCAACCTAACAAAAGAGGTGAAAGATTTATACAATGAAAACTACAGAACCCTAAAGAGAGAAGTAGAAGAAGATCTTAGAAGATGGAAAAATATACCCTGTTCATGGATAGGCAGAACTAACATTATCAAAATGGCGATATTACCAAAAGTTCTCTATAGGTTTAATGCAATGCCAATCAAAATCCCAAAGGCATTTCTTGTAGAAATAGATAAAGCAATCATGAAATTCATATGGAAAAATAAAAGACCCAGAATAGCAAAAGCAATTCTAAGCAGGAAGTGTGAATCAGGCGGTATAGCGATACCAGATTTCAAACTATATTACAGAGCAATAGTGACAAAAACAGCATGGTACTGGTACCAAAACAGGCAGGTGGACCAATGGTATAGAATAGAGGACACAGAGACTAATCCACAAAGTTACAACTATCTTATATTTGATAAAGGGGCTAAAAGCATGTAATGGAGGAAGGATAGCATCTTCAACAAATGGTGTTGGGAAAACTGGAAATCCATATGCAACAAAATATAACTGAATCCCTTTCTCTCGCACAAAAGTTAACTCAAAATGGATCAAGGAGCTTGATATCAAATCAGAGACTCTTTGCCTGATAGAAGAAAAAGTTGGCTAGGATCTACATATTGTGGGGTCAGGCTCCAAATTCCTTAATAGGACACCCATAGCACAAGAGTTAATAACAAGAATCAACAAATGGGACTTACTTAAACTAAAAAGTTTTTTCTCAGCAAGAGAAACAATAAGAGAGGTAAATAGGGAGCCTACATCCTGAGAACAAATTTTTACTCCTCACACTTCAGATAGAGCCCTAATATCCAGAGTATACAAAGAACTCAAAGAATTAGACAATAAGATAACAAATAACCCAATCAACAAATGGGCCAAGGACCTGAACCGACACTTCTCAGAGGAGGACATACAATCAATCAACAAGTACATGAAAAAATGCTCACCATCTCTAGCAGTCAGAGAAATGCAAATCAAAACCACCCTAAGATACCATCTTACTCCAGTAAGATTGGCAGCCACTATGAAGTCAAACAACAACAAGTGCTGGCGAGGATGTGGAGAAAAGGGTACTCTTGTACATTGCTGGTGGGACTGCAAATTGGTGTGGCCAATTTGGAAAGCAGTTTGGAGATTCCTGGGAAAGCTGGGAATGGAACCACCATTTGACCCTGCTATTGCCCTTCTCGGACTATTCCCTGAAGACCTTAAAAGAGCATGCTACAGGGATGCTGCCACATCGATGTTCATAGCAGCACAATTCACAATAGCTAGACTGTGGAACCAACCCAGATGCCCTTCAATAGATGAATGGATAAAAAAAATGTGGCATCTATACACAATGGAGTACTATGCAGCAATAAAAAATGACAAAATCATCGAATTTTCAGGGAAATGGATGGCACTAGAGCAGATTATGCTTAGTGAAGCTAGTCAATCCCTAAAAAACAAATACCAAATGTCTTCTTTGATATAATGAGAGCAACTATGAACAGAGCAGGGAGGAAGAGCAGGAAGAAAAGATTAACATTAAACAGAGACATGAGATGGGAGGGAAAGGGAGAGAAAAGGGAAATTGCATGGAAATGAAGGGAGACCCTCATTGCTATACAAAATTACATATAAGAGGTTGTGAGGGGAATGGGAAAATAAACAAGGAGAGAAATGAATTACAGTAGATGGGGCAGAGAGAGAAGATGGGAGGGGAGGGGAGGGGGGATAGTAAGAGATAGGAAAGGTAGCAGAATACAACAATTACTAATTGGGAATTATGTAAAATTGTGAATGTGTAACCCACGTGATTCTGCAATCTGCATTTGGGGTAAAATTGGGAGTTCATAACCCACTTCAGTCTAATGTATGAAATATGATATGTCTAGAGCTTTGTAATGTTGTGAACAATCAATAAAAAAATAAAATTAAAAAAAAAAAAGAATAACAAGAGTTAACAAAGCCTGCAGTACAAGAGCCCAAGATGATAATCTCTACCTGGCTGTCTAGGAAACATGATTATTCAGAAAATGAATATCTAGATATGATCTCTCCACCTAACTGATTTGTGTATTTTGTAAGAGAAGTCAGGATTAAATTTCTTTTGCTGCTTGATCCACTACCATTTATTAAACAAATTCTCTTTCCTCCTTCTTCTCTAAAGTATCATGTATGTCAATAATAAAAATGTCCACAGGGTAGATCTGTTTTGGCAATTTTATGAGTCCATTTGCTAAACATAGTTCAATAGGCAATGTTTTGATGAAGGTCATTTTGTAATATGTTTTGGTATTAAGAAGTATCTATACTTGAGCTTCACTTTTCTTCAGCAAGAATTTGGCTATTTCATTTGATTTTAGAATATGCTTTTCATTACCCCAAAACAAAAATATCTAAGAAGTTCTTTATTAGGATTTTACTGAAAATATCCATTGAAAGGAGACAACTGATATCTTTGTAATATCAGTCATCCAATTTATGAAAATGGCACATCCTTTACTTTAGGACTTTAAATATAGTAATATTATATATGATTATGTAGAATATATATACTGTATTATATAATTCTGTTAATATTATAAATATATTAATGTACAATAAGCAATATATTTAATATGATTTAACATAGTTTATTATATAATTCAAAATACTTTCATAGAATAAAATACATTAATGTATATAATATTTAATAAAATGTCATATATTTTTCTGTATAGAAATTTTTTAGGGAAGGGAGATACTAGGTATTGAACTCAGGGGTACTCAACCACTGAGCCACATCCCCAGCCCTATTTTGTATTTTATTTAGAGACAGGGTCTCACTGAGTTGCTTAGCACCTCGCTTTTGCTGATGCTGGCTTTGAACTCATGATTCTCCTGTCTCAGCCTTCCCAGGCACTGGGGTTACGGGTGTGCACCACCATGCCCAGTTTCTGTAGAGAAATATTGTACTCTTCTGTAGAGTTACTTCTAGGCATACGTTTCTTTTTTTTTTTTTTTTTAAATACTGTGTCCAACTTTATTTTATTTTTTAAATTTCTTTTAATATTTATTTTTCAGTTTTCGGCAGACACAACATCTTTGTTTGTATGTGGTGCTGAGGATCAAACCCGGGCCGCATGCGTGACAGGCGAGCGCGATACTGCTTGAGCCACATCCCCAGCCCCATATGATGTTTCTTGACATAATTGTAAATACATATAAAACTTATTTTGTAATTGCCAATATTTAATATCAGTGCTTCTAGTTATATCAATAACTATATTTATTGATTCTCATAGTTTACCCATACATATTTAATGAGGTGGCTTCATATTATTTGATTATAATTAACTAACAATTTTATTTCTTTAATTAAAATCCTTATCAACTTAGTTTGAATTTCTTATAGCACTAAGATTTTCAGTAAAATGTTTAAATTATGCTTATAATAAATTTTAGTATCTCATTCCTGACTTCAAGGATCAAGCTACCCATACTCAACCATTACTTACAGTAATTCAAAAATATTTTTAATAACTATCTTTGTGGCAGGTAGGTTTCCAGGATCCCCCACCCCCAGCCCACAAATTATTACCCTATAATAGAAAAGCATGCCATATTCCCCTGAAGTGTTGGCCAAGACCTGTGACTATGATGAATTCTTGTTCATGTCTTTCCCTTAATCATGTGCATTTACTATACCTATGCATTCTCATTCATGTGTTCCATCCTGGCACACATGTAGTTTTTCAATCCTTAATTTTACCCTTTTAACAAATAACTTTAGAGGTCAGAGTACAATATTTCTATGTAGATCTTTTTTACTTCAGATTCAGAGTACACATGTAGAAATTTTGTTTTGCAGTTACTTAGGCTAGTTCCTTTTCTCTGCCCTTCAGTCTAGCTAATCTATTATTTTGTAATAAAGTTGTTAATATTTTCACCATTGCTTTTAGTTTTGTTTGTGGCTGTGATTCCTCATGACTTTTGAGTGTTGATTTGAAACCAAAATTGAGGGTCAAAAGATAAAACCAGAGAGTGTTATTTTTGGAGATATACTGTTTAATGAAACAGTGAACTATTAAAATGAAGGCAGCATTTATAATCACAGCAGACATAAATAAGTGCAAAATTAAAATTGATTGGAAAGAGTTAACAGAACAGATGTTCGGTTTTTCAGATATAACCATTGGTGCTTTAAAGATTCTCATACATTAGCATTTTTTGTATAATGTAGTTGCTAAGCATGCACAATTGCAAAACATTCCTGACAGGCTGCATCAGAGAGGCCATCTAGAAAAGCTGGGTAACTCTACATGTTTACTGCAACTTTCTGAAAGTATAGATATGCTCGTCTAGCTGTTTGGGAGTATGTGTTATTTTAACACGGTGGTGAAATGAAGGAAATTTATTTTTCTCCAGCTTTGATTCTGAGGAACACTACAAACTCTGAAATGCATAAAACTACAAAGTATCATATTATCAAATTTAGATTTTAAGTATTATGGAGGTATATGTTCAAATAACCTAAATCAATATTTTGATTACAGAATCTATATTAGAGATTAAAGGGTGCAGATTACAGAGTATATATCAAAATGTAAATAAAAATAGAAGTTGCTTATTAAGAAAGTCTTGGACCACACCCCAAAATGAGCAGAGCTAAGGAGTGTGAATTGCATCACAGTAAAATTTATAAATTTTGTGAAGTCTACTACCTTTAATTTGAGATTATCCTTATCATCCTTTGATAATGTAGAAACTTATTTAAACAATCATTATTGAATGCTAAGGCATGATAGTTATCACTGGGAAAAATTCTGTCTAGAATATTTAAACTGCAACTGATTTCTCAGAGTTCCTGTAAGATAACAAATGTAAAAATGAATATTGCGTGCAAGATATTATCTGATATCATTGGTATTTATGTTTAAAAATAATATATATATACATATATATTATTTTTAAATATAAATATATGTATATATGTGTGTATATGTATATATGTGTGTGTATCTATCTATCTATATATATATATCCATGCACAGAAAGAACTAAAATTTTGTAATTAAAAATACAATAGAAGTTTAAAGTTTATAATAAAATACAATAAATTTTAAAACCTTTGAATAATAATGTTTCTACAGATTTTTATGACAAGTTTTATAATTTAATAAAAATTTTAGATCAACTAAGTGATGATCTTGATGTTACATGTCTATGGAAAACATTAATTTTATAGACTGCTTTGAAAATACTTTTCCATCAGAAGAAACTCCATGGGCAGGAAATTTATGGATGCAGAATCCATTTCTTTCATTGCAAGATCATTTAAATTTAAGAATAATTTTGCAGAATAATTTGTTTTAACAAATTACTATTAATATATTAAAATAAAATTTTAAATTTCAGCATTTTAAAATTTATTTTGAATAGAAATTAAAAATAAAGATCCTGGTCTTGCAGCAATTGTTTTAGATTTTAGCTCCTTTTCCATTGCTCTCAACATACTCCTGAAAAATCATGACAAACTTTTCTGTACCAATTTATTAAAAATAAAACACAAAGAGATTTGGTATAATTTACTTTGTGTTAATACATTCGAATCAAATCCAGACTATATTGATTAACAAGTGAGAAGTTAATTGACCATATGAAAAACTTTATATATTGACATATCAGTGTTTATTTAAAATCCATATATATGCTTTGAAATAAATGATCAAAACGTGTTATAATTTTTGTTTAGTTAATATTTCACAATAACTCTAAAAAGTTTCAGATATCTATACACTTCCATATATTGATCACTTAGCATACGTCAAAGAAAAAAGTATGTGCCTTTTTGTAATTCCAAAAAGTTTTCATAGTTGGGACACATTACATTTAACAAAAAGTAAACATATTTTTGTTAAATGAAGTCATTAAACTGACTGTATATAGTTTATATGTGTTTAGGATTTAAAACTTTCCTCTATTTTAGTCTAGTAAATTATTTATACTGTATTTCACAAACTATTAGTCTAACATGCAATGGAAATAAAAGAGACAAATGAATTTTTTTAAAAAACAACAGCAAAGAAAAATGGCACAGCATTTCATATCAGACCTAATAGCCTGGTTTCAGCATTACTCTCAGCAGAGGTGTGGGATGAGGTCTGAGTAGACCCTCCCAAAAATATGGCTCCTGGGCTGGTGAACCTGTCTTTTTACCAGTACCCCCATGGCTCTGCCTCAGTTCTGGTTTCGGGGAAAACCTCAGTGAGTGGTCCAGGCAAGAGGAAGTGAACAGCAAGAAGATGGCCATCATTCAGCTCAGCTGAGTTCTGGCTGAGGGCTCCCAGACTTACTGTGGCCACTTATTCTCCACTGGACTTGTGAACCATTCACACTGTTCTTTCTTCTGTGTTTCCATCTGTGTAGATTTTTCAAGTTTGCTGTCACTGAACTGGTATTCTGAGTTCCCCAAAGATAGAATTTATTCTGGAAAAGCAGAAAGAAAGAGGTGGGGACAGAATGAATGATAGAATCTAACTAAGGAGGACAAATTTACTGTTTGGAAGTAAGAAAGTCAGGATTGATTCCTGCCTATTTATCTAAACATAGTTTCCCTAGAAATGAACAGATTAAATATCTGTGGCAGATTGTCTTATTCTATAACAAGCCTTAACCTCCAAACAGTAATACTTGAACCATATGTATAGAAAAAATATATTACAATTAGTATACAGATAAAAGACAAGACCCTAAACCTATTTTCTCTTCCTTTGCTCATTTCAATACTTTTATTCAGCCATTTCACAATATCGTATTGTTGCTTTAGTATTAATGACAGTGAAAAGTAGACTATGACACACCTAATATGTAAAGTTAATTTAGTTGAAAACCATATAATGCAAATACCCCTGAATTTATTCTTTACTTCTGGTGAAAAATCTACTCTTCATTTTAATTTCTGCCTTCAGAAATGCTTTTAAGCTTGGCTGTGATTCATTTTATTGTGCCTTTTATATACTTCCAAGAATTGCATCTTCATCTAGTACTTGAAATGGTAACTGATAGAGGAAATCATTCAAGATAACATGCTCCAAAAGGAAAATGTATGCTGTTATTGTTCCAACTCCTTAAATCATGTTTTATCTAGTCTGATAAGAAGGCTAATTTACCTTGGAAAGAGCTAATGGGTTGAGTTCAGAGTGGGTTTTCTATTTCCAGGTAAGATAAATGTCAGGCCATGGAATAAAGCATAGATTTCCTGTTTTTTAATATCTAAATAGAGAACTCTGAAGTGATTGACACTTCATAAGATGTGACAATTCCTTTGAGAATAATATTCATTAAAATAGTATACAGGTAAGTCACTGAATGTTAATTGAAAACCTAGTACTTGTCAGAGACTGATCTTGGAGTAAGGGTTGCAAAAAAGAAAAAAATCACCTTTTCCCCTGGTTTATGTTTAACCTAAATAACCATGTCTCTGCCATAAGAATCTGAGGAGACATTTGCATCTTCTACCTCGATGCTAAGGAGAATACATAGTGTGTCCCTCCTGGATTCCAAATCCATGGGACGTGACTTACATGCTGAACATCTGCTATGAGTCATGCTGTCTCACCTCATCTGATGATAACTTCACCAGGTAGAAATGACTATTTCCCTCTTGTAGGTTGGTGTAGTTCAAAAAGAGGAAAATGATTTCATCATATCACGTAGCTTGTAATAGAGGGTTTCACTTGGATGCGAGAGTGATTTTGGAAAAGTCTGCCATTGGAAACAGTAGTCTTTAAAATATGAGGTAGAAATACCTGGCATTTATTTGTAGCAGTAGCTCTAGAAGGTTGAAAAGTTTCTATAAAACTTTTGTCAATTGGCAACTTCAGAGCTGAGAAATCATTCAATTTAGCTCACTGTCTAGAACAAATACACTTGCAGGTTGAAAAAAGAGCATTTATTCGTGAAAATGGTATTTTTTAATATAATTCTTGTTTCTGATTTATATTTGTTAAATTTCCTGATGGTATTTTATTTTAAAATACAGTATTTATTGTTTCCATGACTCACTGACCAAATAGAAGGCAAGAGAAGGTTTGATTTCTTAATGAAGTCTCAGGAAGTTTTTTCATTTAAATATTCTCTTTTGTTTAAATGTCCTTCAATTCCTCCTTGTTTTGTATAGTTTAAATATTTGAGATTTGTTTATATTATAGGATTAGTGAATTAACAAATATCCATGCATTTTGGTACAGAAAAAATTAATTCTAAACAGATTTAATTCCAAATCACATGTTTCCTCTAAAGATTATAATGTTAAGAAGGTAGAACTTTAGGCTTACGTCTTTATTCTGCTTTAATCATCTTATGAAGTGTCAATAAAATAATTATCAATAAGGGAAAATTAAATTTCTCAAATATCTTATTGGAGGATGATATAACTCATAGTAACTATCAATTATTATAATAATAAATGCTAGATACTAGTATAATACTATATTATAGGATGTGATTGCAATATTGTTACTAAACAGCATTACTAAGTAAAAATAAAATAAAAATATAATATAATGATGATTGAATACTTAGCAACCAAAACAGAAACTTTAATATTATTACAGAACAGTATGATTGATTCAATAGTAATCATAATTTTTTTCTAATCATAACATTGAGAAAAAGATAAATGGAAGAGAAATATGGAAAATATGTCATTTCTGTCATATTGGGATTGGCAGTATAAGGCAAGTAATCATTCTAAATGAAGCATTATTTTAATAACTATGTAAAGATTTAATAAAGAACTTTGTGGACTTTGTATGAAATAAGCAACCTGAGATTTGGCAACATAGTTTCAATTTGAAGCCTATACAGCTAATACATGCTTATTTTCCACTGGTGTTAACACACTGGTGCTGAAGGATATCAATATGAGAAATCAAAGTTCTCCTGTCATGCATTGCCTACTATTGTGTGAACTTCACAGTATGCAGCATCCCTACATTTGTCAAAAATGGTGTCTTTTAAACTATTAAAGAACTTCCATTTAAAGCATAGCTGAAATTGTCTCTGTTTTAATGTGCTTTTCCTCTATATGGTTCTTCCCTGTGTATTTGCCAATCTTGTAAATAAAAACTGACCTTCATACAACAGATATGTGTGCACACAAATGCATCTATATGAACACAATTTGTGAATACAACAAGGATTATCAATCAGAAGCTGAGTGGTGATTTTTCTTTAGCATTTTTAGTTCTGGTGTGATTAGATTATCAGTTATACGGTTTGACAAACAGTTTCTTTGATAGAGTATAACAAACACATTTTTGAGGGAAATATGAGAGAAAAGGGAATCTATAATCATTGGACATCCCTTTATGTTCCATGCACTTTGCAATGTCCTTCATAATCATTTATTAGAATGATTTCATGCGGTAATTATTAATACTCATAGATGAGTAAACTAAGCTCAGAGAGGTTAAATGACTTGTATTAATCAATTTTCCATTGATGCAATAACATATATAAGGCTTGGTACTTTATAAAGGAAAATGATTTACTTAGCTCAAAGTTCTGTTGGTTGAAGCACATGGTACCTGTTGGCTTGCTTCTAGCAAGGATCCCAAAGTGGATGGCATCACAATGTTGGGAATAGATATGAGAAGGAGAAATCAAAAGATGAAACAGGAATCCAGAGAGCAGTGGGAAAGGCAGTCCTTATCTGTTGAAGGTTCCACACCACTGCTGAATACCACACACTGAGGACCAACCTTCCAAGGCATGACCCCTTGGAGACACACTCAAGCCATATATTATGTGAAGTGATCCACAAGTGACTATTCTTGTGATAGTCAAAATTATTACTGATAGCCTTCTTGGGTTGTTACTATGTGTCCTCATATAGCCTCAAGTATTGTAGAGCTTTAAAGTAATTGCTATTTGCAGTTATCCTCCATTATTTATTATTTAACAATTAGTAAAGTGATCATTACATAGCTATATGTATCATCCAGGGATGATTCTTCCTGTGGAAATAAAACAAACAATAAAGTAAAACAAAGCAACATCTGAGTAAAAAACAAAAACAAAAAAAAATTGATCATCCCCTGCTGTCACTCACAGCAAGCTTTCAGGATACTAAGTCAGTAGCAATCACTATCCTTGCTTGCTCCTGTGTGAAAGTTCTTTAAAGTTCATTCCCAACCACTGCTTTTGTTGTGCTATGGCACCTCAAATTCTCAGGGCACTTGATAAGTCATCAGCAATCACTTTTCTATGAACAAACCAGATAATGACTTTGAAAAATATTCTAGATATTCCATCTAAAAAGACTTGGATCAGAGATCTTTATCTCCTTTTGTGGTGATAAATACCTTTGATTAATTGAGTTTACAGTCATAGGATCTCTAAAAGAAAATACATTGCAAGCTATATAATATGAAAATCATGTAAGTAGGAAACATCATGTCAGTTTGCAGGTACCATAATTATAAGCCTAATTAGATGTATATCTAATAAAATCTACATCAGGGGCTTAAAACCTCTTTATATATTTTAACTGCATGGTTGAAAACCAAGAGAGGGTTAAGCTTATAATGTTAACACAGACATTTTCAGGTCATTAACTCCTCTAAGTTTTGCAATAACAATACATTATATTTGTTGTTTTGGGTCTAATCTTTATCCTCCACTATATATGCAAATAGTTTTAGGAAATTTATGTGGAAATTTATAATGTTTTGCCTCTATTTGACTACCTAACTATCTAGTAGTTGTAATGATCCCCTTCCTCCTCCATAGCTATTAATTGAGAACTCTGTGACTGAATGCAGATGCTAGTTGAAATATTATCTCTTCCTTGGCCCATTTATTGATTGGGTTATTTGATTTTTTAGTGTTTAGCTTTTTGAGTTCTTGATATACCCTAGAGATTAGTGCTCTATCTGATGTGTGAGGGGTAAAAATTTGCTCCCAAGATGTAGGCTCTCTATTCACCTCACAGATTGTTTCTTTTGCTGAGAAGAACCTTTTTAGTTTGAGTCCATCCCATTTATTGATTCTTGGTTTTAATTCTTATGCTATAAGAGTCTTATTAAGGAAGTTTGGGCATAATTCCACATGATGGAGATTAGGACCTACTTTTTCTTCTATTAGATGCATGGCCTCTGGTTGTATTCCTAAGTCCTTAATCCATTTTGAGTTGAGTTTTGTGCATGTGAGAGATAGAGGTTTAATTTCATTTTGTTGCATATGGGTTTCCAGTTTTTCCTGCACCGTTTGTTGAAGAGGCTATCTTTTATCCAATGCATGTTTTTGGAGCCTTTGTCTAATATAAAATAATTATAATTTTGTGGGTTAATCTCTGTGTCCTCTTTTCTGTACCATTGGTCTACCAGTCTGTTTTTGGTGCCAATACCATTTTTGACATTTCTCAGAAGAGGATATTCAATCAATCAACAAATATATGAAAAAATGTTCATCATCTCTAGAAAGTAGAGAAATGCAAATCAAAACTAGTCTAAGATACCATCTAATTCCAGTCAGAATGGCAGCTATTATGAGGACAAACAACAACAAATGTTGGTGAGGATGTGGATAAAAAGGAACACTTGTACATTGTTGGTGGAACTACAAATTGGTTCAGCCAATATGGAAAGCATTATGGAGATTTCTTGGAAAATTGGGAATGGAACCACCATTTGACTCAGCTATCCCTCTCCTTGGTCTATACCCAAAGGACTTAAAAGCAGCATACTAAAGGGACACAGCCATATCACTGTTTATAGCAGTACAATTCCCAGTAGCTAAACTGTGGAACCAACCTAAATGCCCTTCAGTAGATGAATGGATTAAAAGAATGTGGCATATATACACCAGGGAATATTATTCAGCAATAGAAGAGAATAAAATCATGGCATTTGCAGGTAAATGGATGCAACTGAAGAAGATAATGCTAAGTGAAGTAAGCCAATTTACAAAAAAAAACTAATGGCGAATGTTTTGTGTGATATAAGGTGAACTGACTCATAGTCAGGGAAAGGGAGAATGGGAGGAATTGACAAATCTAGATAGGGAAGAGGGGTGGGAGGGAAAGGGAGGGGGCAGGAGGTTAGCAATGATGGTGAAATGTAATGGACATCATTATCTAAGTACATGTATAAAGACATGAATTGATGTCAACATACTTTATATACAGAGATATGAAAATTTTTCTATATGTGTAATAAGAATTGTGATGCATTCCACTGTCATATATTAAAAAAATAAAAAGCTTTAAACTCTCTACCATAAAAAATAAGTTGAGACCCAGAGAAAAAAGAAAAACTTTAACTAATGAAGCATGAACATAAACACATAATAAAAAGTTTTCAAAAGAAAGCTGCAGCTGGCCTTGTATACTTTTATTTAGGAAATTTAATTTTTCGTCAGGTCCTGGGAATACCTAGAAATAAACATTTGCTGAAATAGAAAAAAAGAAAAGAAATATTGTCTCTTCAAGTTTGGGCACACCTTGAAGAACTAGTGGACATGCACACACTGCATTGGCAGTGGTTTTAAAAAACAGCCATCCTTATTTTGTGCTCAGGATAAGATTAAATGGCACTCTTAAATTTACAAGTGGGAAGGGGGGCAGCACTTTCTAGCCTTTTGTCCACATTATCTCACATACTATAATTTTCCTGCCTCTGATTATCTACCTTCTCTAGTGACATGGAACTTGCTCCTACTGTATATTTGTAGACATTAATATGTTAACTTTAGTTTCTGATTTTATAACCTCCTCTAGAATTTGGACCAGTCTACTAATGGCTGATCCAAAGGTGACATTTCCAAGTCAATATTGTTCTTTGCATTTGTATTTTCTGTAGGAGAAACTTGAAATACAATAGTATCAATCTGCGTTTAGAAATGCCCTCTCACCTTGTTTTTCTTTTTTTATGTTTTGTTTTGTTTTTTTAAACAAATACTGCTTCTGATTTCATCTGTATTTATTTGTGGCTAAAAAGTTTAACATATGTATACATATACATACACACACACACACACATATTCTTTTTTAAATTCCGGGAATTGATCCCAGGACATTGTGTATTCCAGGCAAGTGCTCTACCACTGAACTACACCTCACAGCATTGTTTTTATTTATTTAGGAATGGTTTCCTATATTATTTATGCTGGCCTCAAACTCCTGAGCTCAAGCTCAGTGATCCCTGTCTCAACTTTCATAGTAGCTGGCAATAGACACATGGCATCCTTCCCAGCCGGCTTTTTATTTTTGGACTCATGGTGTTTGTGATCATCATGATTGCTTCTAGCCCTGACTATATTATTCTCCAACACTGAGAAACTGAAAGGTAGGCAGAGATGCCTACCAACACATCTTAAGGGCTTCCCTATCCTTGGCTGGCCAGGACAAGGTCAGGAGGCAAGAGGAGAATCTCACCCAGGCATGGTTCTGAGAAAATCCTGCTCATCTGACTCTTTTTTTGGCCCAGCTCTGCCGCACAGTGGTACCATCTTAAGACTTGTCCACTTGCTAAAATGCTTCTGTTGCATTGTTCTCCTAACAAAATTATATAAAACTGAAGTTGGTAGTTTTGGTGCTATTATCATCTTATTCATATGCTAGTGGACCAGTATTAATTTAAAGGGAAGAAGAATAGCGCCAAATCATACCAGGTTTGGGGAAGACCAATGTTTCTAAAGAATACTTAATTGTGAGAGGTTATGCACAAAAACATCTATACATAAAAAGATCTGTAATCTTCCCATGAAAACCCTCCCAGGCATTGAAATGTGCCTGTAGCAGGAAGGGTTTCCAGATTTTATCATGTTTTCACAATTAAGGATAGTTTCAGCTGAGAGCACTGCATGTGGTTATGAGCCAGATAAAAGTACATCATTAAGTGTTCTAGTTAAATTGGATACTTGCATGTTTGAATAATTTATAAATTTCTTGAGAGAGCTAGTTATGGACAGATACTCTACTTCATGCTTCATCTTCTAATGCTTTGCCCTATATTGTGAGACTAAGTAATTTCTGTCTCCATAAGAAGCTTTAGCAGAGCAATTAAAAGTACCTCTTCAGCTTCCAGATGTGATGGGTGATGAAGACCAGACAATAACAGGTGGCATTTTCACAGGTGCTTGAAAGAGGGAAGTCTTGTTTGTACACTAGATACATTGACTATTGAACTGGGAGCTTATCTGGACATCTGTATTGCCCCAATTAGCTTGTGAGTCAGTTTAATTTTGCACAGAGTTAATAAGAGAAAGGTCATTTGTTTTTCCCCTCTGCAAGTGAGAGTTTTGAGGTAAATTTAGAAGTAGAATCCCTGAATTTTATTTATTGGATTAAAGATTCATTTAAATTTCAGCTATATTAAAGTACCTAGATACAAAATTTATATTTTTCTTCTTCATTGGTATGGGAATTTTAGGAAAAGACAATTAACATTAACTGTATTTTCTGATGAATCTTCTAAATCTAATTTTCTGATGAATCTTCTATACTAGTTGTGTCTTTTGAGTTCCGCTTCTGAGAGAACAATCCCCTCTGGTCTGGGCAACATGAGAGTCATGGAGTGGCTGGGTGTTGTGGCAACCCTCTCTCCATTACCTGCTGCCCCTGCAGCTTTGTTGGACCAGTGTATAGCTGGTATTGGTGGGACCAGTGGCTTTCTCTTGCTTTTATTTCTATTTCTTTGTTTATTGGTTTTGTTGTTATTAGAAACACAGACCATCAAAGTCAGCTTTCTGTGGGTGATATACAAGGAGAGAGGAAAATCTTGGGAGCCATTGGCACCAGAGCTCCAGCAAGGTGGAGAAGGCAGGTCAGGCAGGGCAAGAGGCTGGGTGCCCAGGGAGAAGCAGAGGGCATGCATGCTTATGCACATAGTGCCAGCATCTGCCTGGACATCACAGCATGCCACTCTCCTCAAAAGGCAATGTTGGCCACTCTATGGAATAGAATTCAGGAATAATACAAAAATAGGTAAAAAACAAAACTTTCAAGAATATACTCTGCCTGGTATCATGCTCATAAGAATATCTAGAAAACAAGAGCAAACAGAGAGAAAATAGAATGGAGAAAATTCATTACAGAAAGTCTGAGGGAACAAGGATGGAGCTTTGGGCAAATTATGTGCAGCAGTGGCTGTCCCTGGAGTGGTGAGAGGGGCTTCTAACCAGGCTTCTCCAGGGGCGGTGGTTTGGGTGAGGTGCATGGGATGGGTCCCAGTGAAGCCCAACAGTGCAGAGGGTGAAGTGCCACATTTCTCCTCCTGCTGGACACATTTGGTTGGTTATATATTGGGATTAGTACTCTTGGTGCCAGGTAATTGCTGCAATGAGCCATGAGAAATAGGGTCATGAGAATTAGGACCATCAGAAACAGGGACTCTGGAGCATCACCCCAGAGCTTAGGGTATCACAGGACTTGGTGGCACTATAGATCTTAAGTGACAATGGTCAGGAACTGCTGAACTTGCCTGTGAAGTATATGGTTAATAGGCACACAGCTTTAACAAACATATTTTGAGACACCCAGGGTTTCCACTTAACCTGGAGGGTACCAGAGTGGGGATCTGGAGGTCACACTAGGGAAAGTTACATGGAATATTTCTCAATTGTGTCTGTCCATTGTAAATGTATGCATGGACTTGTATGTTTACCCACTTGAGCTAGTGAACCTTATGGCTAAAACTGCAGCACATGTATTTTCCCTCCTTCCTTCCTCTATACTATTTTCTTCTGGCTCCTACTGAACAGCCATCTTAAAATGTTACTCTAAGGAGGGAAATAAAACTGAGTCATTATCTGAATCATGTTACAGATCCAATTGCATTTTCTATTGAGGCAGATAGAGTTAAACAAAAGAACAATTAACTTCAGCATAATCATGATGTTGCAAGAAAGAGAAATTTGTTCAGCAGTAGAAAATTGATTTAACAGACTGTGCCTAACCTGATGTTCCTAATCTCTGTTTTCCTCAAAAGTCTGGTTACTGATTTAGTATCTTTGTTCTGTTCACTGACTTTTCCACACACCCTGAAGCATACAAGGTACTTAGTTGTCATGCTGGAGCAGGGTGAGGGTGAGGCATTGTATTGGGAATGAGGTGTATTCTAACAGGCAGGACCTCTTACATGACTGAAGGAGTGTCAGGATATTTATACACCTTCTGACCCAGGAAGAGGTTTATATCTGGGGTATAAGTTTCAGTGAAACCTTGTCGCATGACCTGTCATTTCTCTCTCTCCCTTCAGCTTGTTATAAGTATGTGAATTGGGGACGGGGTACTCTGAACTGTATGCTCATAAGAATATCAAGAAGACAAGAAAAAGCAGAGAAAAAAAATCGATTGGAGGATCCATGACAATGTGAGGGACCAAGGAATGGTCTCTGGAATGAGGATGTGTAGCAGCATCTGCCCTTGGAGCACCGAGGGGCTCCTATCTGAGCTTCTCCAGGGATGATTTCAGTCAGGAGCATAGATTCGGGGAGGCAGCCACATAATCTAGTGGAATTCTAGTTCTATTCTAGTTCCTAACTGGATACAAAACTGTATCAAGAGCTTTGTTACAACTATGCTCCTAAATAGACTTGTGGAATCAAGTACCACTATGGTGCCCCTGCATAATTATGCCAAGACCACCTGGAATGCTAAGTTACAACAGCTTTGCCACGGCACCTAAGTCAACTGAATTTGAACACATAATTCTGAGTTATTTTCTCCCCTAATATTAGAGACTGAATCATAGTTCCTTGGCTAAGGTAGTCATCATATATTCATTAATTTAGTCAATAAACAACTATTGACATTTTATGGCTTTGACTTTATGTTAGGTGAGGGTGATAAAATGTTGAGAAAATAAATTAAGCTTTCTTTCACAGAAGCTTGATCTAAAGTGAAAAGCTCAATCTAATGGGCAATATGTTGATTCCAGTGGAGAAATCACAAGACATCATAGTGTAGTACATAATTAAGCAGTTCATTCTTGATTTTATTAAGCCTAATAATTTAATGGATCATTTTTAACCTGGTGGTATGTTGCCTGTTTCATATTTTTTTTGTTTTATTATTCCAATACAATTCACTTAAAAGATGATTTAATGATTGATATAGAATGTGTTATTCCTGGTGTGCCAAATATCTTTGATTTATCCCAGCTGTTCAAGCTCAGGGCCATAAAGGCTCCAGTATGCTGTTTACCAATTCCCCACCACCACTTCCCCCTGCCAAAAAAAAAACACTTAGAGGACTCAATGGAGGGATCTTGTATATTTTCTTAATCATGTGCTGCTTGGTGACATCAGACCAAGATACAGTGGAGGTCTGCACCATGCCTACAGGCAGAAGAATATATAGGATAGGTCTTCCTTTACTACCCAGAACAAAAAGGATCCAAGGCACTGACTATGTTCATTCCAACTCTAGTAGACCCACTCTGCAATCCTCCCCCACTTGTTCTCTGTCTCAAGAGGCTGGCCCATGTGAAGTGTATCACCATTTGTCTCAGCCAATGAAAGTCTTCAAAAGTGCTCAAAGGGTAAGTAAGGGAAGAGGAAACACAGGTGATTCTCTCAGCTCTCTCCCTGTGGGTTCTAATCAGATTCTAGTAATTTCTCCCTTATCTCTTTAGATGGCTATATGGAATTCTAATAAAGTGTGATTGTTTTCTTAGCCTAAGTCAGAAAATAATTCTAGGTGGATTGCATATTCAGTGGTGGAAAAGAAGTGAGTTTTAGAAGATAAAGTTTTTTAAAATGGTCATAAATTTTGGAAAAACAAGATTTCTTAAATGGGGTACAAAAAAGGATAACTCAGAAGGAAACAAACTGATGGATGGCTACGTTAAAAGTATGACCCTTTATTTAGTAATGAGCACAAGAGACAAAAAATCAAGACACAACATGGTTAAAGATATTTGCAAAATATAGACCAGTCTGAGGACTGGGGTCCAGAATATAAAAATAATCAATACTTACAACAACAAAAAACAGATAATGAAAGAGGGGACTAGAAAAGAGACATTTCATAAGTAAGAACATCCACATATCCAAATTTTTCTAGAAAACTTTTGCTTCATTTTTTTACTGATATAGAAAATTAAAATTAAGATGACACTATAAGGTTTTCTGACATGATTAAGAAAAAATAACCTGACAGTAGCAAATGTTTGCCAAGTACTTGGAACAATAAGAACCCAGAATACTATTTTTAGGACTGGGACTCTCACAATGACTTTGAATAGTGGTCATTATCTATTAGCATTTACCCAATAATTTCAACTAATATTTTTTGAACAAGTATTTTTTGAACAGAAATGCTTATAATATCTTCACATAAAAATATATGCATACGTATGACTATGAATAGTAATTAAATCATATTATATTACCAGCTTTAAAAACCCTCAAGAAACCCAGATAGGCATCAACAGATGCATTCATTAATAGAATATTATGTAGTAATGAAGACTAAGCAATAGAGAGCTTGAAAACTAGAACAATCTCACAATTTTGAGTTAAAGGAGCTGTACAAAAATCAATACATGCTGAGCTATTCTAATTATACTACTTCAAAACAGGTTGAGGTGTTAGCCATGAGATAGTGTGGCTACATTTGGAAGGAGCACAAATGATACTTTTTTTTACTAGATGGTGTCCACAAAATATTTGTTTCCTCATGATAATTTAACTTAATATTATATTCTGTAAAGTTAAACACAAGTATAAAAATCTTGTATGGAGTTTTTCACTTGGAGGAGGTTTGGGGAGCTGGTAAGGATTTCACTTGGTTTTCAGTGAAACGCTGTATAAATATCAGAATGCCCCATGATTTACACACACACACACACACACACACACACACACACAATGGAAATTGCTGAGAAAGCATCAGCAGACACCACCCTTTGTCCATTTAGGTTCCACTACCCTCACCCTCCCTGAATTTGGAACAAACCATGATTCTCAAGAGCTGTCAACATGTTGAGCTTTGCCTCTACTAGCTTTGTCACAAAGTTACGAAGTTTTGTTTCATTTCTTCAGGCAACAAGGGAGTCACACTGCCTATGGTAATTCCTCTCTTCTGAAATATACCCACTCATTATTCAATATTACAACAAACTCTTTCCATGAAACATCTCCTCTCTATTCCAGTACAGCATTCATGTTAAGTACATCACTCACTTCTAAGACCTATAATATTTGTCTTCATCCTATGAGTGATACCCTAGGGAAGGGTCTTCATTATGTAAGGTCTTGCATGGGTCACTTTTCAACATCTATCCTTATCTCCTCAAGGATGGAAGGCTACCAGAAGATATGGTCCTTGACTTACATTTCTCCTCTATCACCTATTTCACATATAGGTGATGCACAGACAGTAGATATGAGCAAATAGAAGATGTTCAGTGAGAATATGTTTGAGATTTATTGATGAGGAGATGTTTTTAGATTTCTGATAACACTTGTCAAATGTGACAACCAGTTTCCTCAATTTTCCTCAGTGAATTTTCCTCCAATTATGTATCACTAAGTTCTCATCCGGCTGTTTGGAAATAAAAGTCCACTATGTGTTAAAAATAAAAATTTTGAGAGATGGTTTCATAGTGCTCATTACAGAGTAATTCTTACAGTAACATTATGTGGTTTTAAAAATCTTAACTACTTCCTATTTCCACTAAGTTGTTATTGAAAAAAATCAGCATATTTTAAGTAATATATTCTCTCCTTTGCTCCTGCCAAACTTCCTATAAATAGAAAACTCAAAATATTTCTGCCTATTTCCTATGCCAATGCTTTCTACTGGAAAACTTCTATTGCAAGGATAGATTAAACTATTTGGCATTTGAGATTGAGTCAATGTAATTATTTGGAATTTTCCCCCAAATAACCTTTCCTTTCAAAAGCAATCTCAAATATAGTCTAACATTGACTTGAACAGATGTAATCTGTTCAAGTCAATGTTAGACTATATCCTCTATCCAATCCATGTCCATCTTCCCGTGTCCATCTTCCTGTCAGCCAGGAACAGGAAGCATCATGGCATAGCTTCCACCTATACTGGAGTCAGCTTTCCATGCCAGGAGTATTTACACCAAATGCTTCCTCAGGCATCCTTTCTGCTGGTAGTGATTGATGATAGTTGCATTCACCTCCATCAAGCAAGACAACATGGCCATATTGGCAGTGCAGGTGACATATAACTGACCCTGTCCTCATGGGAGTTTCTTGATCATTAAAGGAACATCTACACTCACCGTCTCTGCTTTGTTTCCACAAAACAATAGCTATATTCATACACTTCCACTCTCTGCTATACAACTCCCCCACAGCAAGCCACACCTAATATTTAGATAAAAAATAAGACTATTTCAGTGACACTTCTCTGAAAAGAACAGGCCTCTTTCAAAGATGTACTAACCCATTGTTTTATATTCATCCACTAAAAATATTCAGTTTCATCTCCTCACTCATTCTTCTAGAATGATCACCAGTGAGAGAAATTTAAGAGAGAAACAATTTTAAGTGAAAATAGGGCTACCATTTGTTAAGCGTAATCCCCATAACAAGCCAACTAAAAATGTTTTCTCCATTTTAACTGATCAGCAAAATAAGATGCAAGGAAATAAATACATTTAAAAAATGTTACTTAATAATTGTATAATTTAAATACAAACCTCTTATTATCTGAAGTGAATGTTTGAGTTCCCTCCTGCATCCCTCTCCTAAGAGGAGATAACAAATGATTTATTGAATATTATACTGGGAGAAGAGAAGGGAAAATAATGAAGAGTACATGGTGGGGGGGGTGTTTCAGAAAATAAATAGTAAAAATATTTTTTAAGTTATGTTTTTCAAAATAATAGGAATTCCTGAGATACCTGTGATCTGTTAATAAAAGAAACAGCAATTTGGGCATATTGGAAAAGCAAGATAAAAGTATGTTTGGCAACAGAAAAAGGTAAAACTTTGGAATAATTGTTGTAGAGTAGAAATTTACAATCATTGTAAACAAAGCCAAAAAAGAACAAAAGACATAGCAAAGAATGAGGATTTGTAAAAATATAAATAATTGAATAATTAGAAGTAGTCAAAATTTCAAGCTATAATAATGAATATGAATGAGTTAAAGTATAACTGAAATATAAGGGCTTGAAAACAACACCAATATAAATATAAACACTTTATATTAAAGGAATCTTAATAGGAACTTAGTAGCAAAACTTTATCCCAAACTAAAAAAAAGTAGGTTGAAAGCAAGGATGTTCTGTGTAATTATTAGATGATCACCCTTTATTTGTGATCATACAAATGAAAACTTGTTTACTTCATCCAATGCACATGCTCTCCTTTTAAAAGACCTTTTTTTTTTTTTTTTCATAACACAATGACAGAACGTAGGAAAACAGAAGATGACCTCTACAAATGAAATACCCTTCTCTTAGCATGGTCTGGGACACAGTGGGGAATTTAGAGTGGAATGAGCTTTGTCAGTTTCATCAAATCTCAGGAAAAGGTGTTTCATTTCCTTTAAGGACTCTGATTTCATCTTTGCATGCCTATTCTCACTGCAAAAGAGATATATTCTCTGAGCCTAGGAAGGGAAATCAAAATCCTAAGAGGCCATTGTGCTGAGAATCAAAACTTTGCTTTGTGGCTTACACAAGGCTCAGCCAGTGTTTAAGGGCACCCTAGTGAAGTGTGGATCTGTTGGTCTTTTATTCTCAGTTTGTCCCTTCAGAATCATGCTTTGCTCTGTAAAGAAGAGGCTGATACTTATGGGCTGCATAAACCAAGCCTCCTAGAAGGAAGGACTGTTACTGAGCATGGGCATGAGACTGGAGGGAGGAAACAGGAGGAGAGTGAGGGATATTAATCTACTGGTCACCTTCCCAATAGAAGGATACTAAGCAGTCTTCTTTCCTCTACAAAAGTCAGCACACTTGAAAGGTATTTCTTGCTTATAGCTACAGCTCCTGCCCTGTTCTGGTAACCAGCTCTTTTCTTTGGATCTTCACTCCTGAAGAACATAAAGGTTTCTACCGTAGCTTTTCCCTGTGTACTTTGTCATCTACTGTTGGTGTCTCATGCTCCTGACCTTGCTAAATCCTGTTTTCATTGACACCCTCTCCATTTACAAGTGTGCTTTCTCTTTCCCGGCAGAGTCCTGATACCTCTGGTAATGAATTGAATTGCCATGTATTCATTAATTCATTAGTTGATGTAATACACATTTCTTAGCCAAAACCTATAAAGGACACTATGGACTAAAAAATAGGAATAAGAAGAATAAAAATAGCAATAGCTAATAGATACTTCTCTAAGTCCACTTTATGTGTTACTTAATGAGTCATCCAACAACCCAATGTGCATATCAGTCAGAATAGGTGGGGGAATGTTGTGATACAAAAAGTTCCAAATCTCAGAGACTTTATAACAACACGATTTATTTCTGAAGGATATCATAAGTAGATTTGAAACAAAGACTCTCCTCAACACAGAGGCACACACCATTTCCATACACATATATAAATGAGAGTACTCACACACACTCACACTTTAGCACACACATACAGAGACTCTTAATGCCATGAGCACCATCTGCACTCTTATGGCAAATTTTCAACTTAGGTTAAAAAATAAATGTGATGCAGTCTGTGTAAAGAAATTATAGATATATATGTTTTTTAACCACAAGATTTCTTAAGTGTACTGTGAGAGAATACAATCATAGATGTGATTTCTGCAATATGTCCAGAAGACTGCATTACCCTGAGCCTGTGTTGGAATATGTCTATTGACATCTGATTTAATGATTGCTGACCTTAAGGCAATTTCCTAAAAACAAAACTATAACCATACCTCCAGGTTGCATAGGCATTAATTTAATGATATACTTTCTTCATACATTAGGTTGATTTAAAGTTGGAAATAAAATATAGCCTAAGGCAAATACCTAAAACCAATCTTATGAATGATCCACCCTCAGTGCTCATAAGACACAGGAGACTGAACAGGGAACAAATTGGAGAGGGACAGTGTGAATAAAAGGTTTTAAAATGGGTTTGGGGTTCAAGTAGACTGAAATAAAGCCAGGGAATAAGAAACCAAAATGTTCACACAGGAACTTAAAATATATTCACTCATATAAAACTGCTAGATCCAATAAACATGTTTATTGCCAGATTGAAAACACAGGGGGAACAATGAGACTAATTTAGAAGAAATGCAGTTTTGTCTATAATAGTTATGGAAAGTCATTCAAATATCTATACGAATATTACATTTGGGCTATGAAATGGCCATGAATTTTTTTAAAATTTTACTACTATACAAAATAAGATTTCAGAAAGTAATCAATCATATCAATTAGAATTTTGATGCATGTTGTCAAACTTCCACTCTCTGAAAAATTAGTGGAAGAGATTCACCAAATAAATTTTTGTTGAAAGACAAAATCCATTTTATTTATCAGGATGAAGTCATCTACAACTAAAACATCTTTGTAATAAAAAATGGTTCAACAGATGTTTTTATTTTTAGATTTAAATGATGATTTAAGAACAGTGGCCTTTATGCTGAGACAATCAACAGAAGTGATTAATTTCATTATTACCACCACTACCAGAACTGCTGTCATCATCATTGTCTTTGTCGTTATTATCATTGCCATCACTACATTCCTCAGTACCACCATAATCACTGTCGATATCATCAACACTACCACCACCATCATCATCATCACTATCATCACCATCACCATCATCATTATCACTACCATCAACACCACCACCATCACAGTCAGCATTCTATCATAATGTTAGCAAACATTGGAGAAATGTTAATGTTAGCAAACTTGGAGAAAAGACTGTTAGAGTCTGTAAACAAGTCAGGATGGTGCCTGGCATTTTGCCAGGGGGAGTGGTTTGTGAGGTGGCGCCAGCTAGCCATTAAATGTGGAGATTTCTTATTGGTTGACTGCTGTATCTAGTTTATGTTAATTAAGATAAGCTGTGTGGAATGTATATATACCCCTCCTGTCCTACAATAAACGGCTCCCACTCCTGCTGTATCAATCTACACAAGTTGCTCATCACCCCCCCCCCCCTGGTTATTTTGCTCTGGCAGGGCTTCAGCAAAAGACATAAAGTATCCTTTGTGTCTCATTTCCAATTTGGAACTGGTGCTGAGTAGTTGCCATAAACCGTCTTCCTATTAATTGTAAAAAAATAAAATAAAGCCTCACTTTCTTGACTTAGAAGATCCCATGCTATCAATGATCAATGGAATCTTTTATATGATTTGGTAAAGATAATTTATTTTGGAAAAAAAAACAGGGATATGATTTCAAGGCCCTCAGTCTTTTCCCTGGTGTTCCATCTGCCTAAATCCACTTCCCCATTCAGTTTACTTTCTGAATTTCCATTCAATGTCAGGATGCAGACTGCATTCAAATTCCGGATACTCCTCTTACACTAACTAAAGTCATTCCCCTGCCCATGCCCACAACTGCTACACTTGCCTCTAAATCTGTGCTAAATTTTGCATATTGAAACTTCACCTATGTATTTGTCTACCCTGCTGTCCTTACACGTATTTTGAAAAGGTTAGAGAGGTGTATTTTTGCCTCTTTATCCTTAGTGTATAATTCAGCAAATAATCACACTAGATATTCATTGTAGCAATTGTTTTAAGTGCTTAGCTATTAACACAAAGTGAAGACCATTTTACTATTTTCTAATTGAAGTCATAATTTTATTTCTACAGACACCACACTTTTATTTATTTATTTTTTTAACCTAAAAATACTCTCCAACCTTCAGAATATAAAGTAGATCTTGTTGGCAAATACCACCCTGCACCTTATATTACTTGTCATGTCCTTTTGATTACACTCATGAAATATCTCACATTTATACTCTCCTCTCCATTTTTACAACACAGATTTGATAAAAGAGCTTGGAACCTCTTTTCGTTTTCTCCTAAAATGCCCCCAAATTAGCCTTTAAACTCAAATTTTCCCATTTCCATTTCTGCTACTGGAATGATTTTTCAGAGTAACAACATAATTCTACCATTAGAATTATGTTCTAGAAAGACAGTGATTTTGTAAGACCTCACTGACTTTGGAATAAAGTTCAAAGTCCTTCCAGACTCACTAGCATTTTAACTGAAACACCAGCAATTCTTGTCAGTATCCCAATATGCTAGTCATTGGCAGGAAGTGGGCAAGGTGTTTTGAATGTTATTTTCTCAGGACTTATCACAACCACCATATGGAAAAGATACAATTGTTATCCTGGAATTGTTTCTCTGTAATAAATGATTAATTGAAGAAGTCCAATTATTTTTCCTTTGTAGAGTAACTCCTAATTTGTTGACTGAATGGCTATAGAATTTGAAAACCCAATTTTTTTTCAAAACAATTTCACTTAGTAATATTTTAACTCTTGATTTAAATATTTAAAACTTACTTTTCAATCTTTACCTCCTACTATATCTTTAAGTATTTCTTCTCTCTGCTTTGCTTCAGATATGTATCTCTATAATATATATCTGCTATATCTGTTTACTTTCATACTTTGTTATTTAATTTTCTTCAGCAAGTTTTGAAGCATCTATTTTCACATATTGAATAGAATTTCTTCAATGTCTAACCAGGTCATCATTGATACCATTATGTAATTTCACTGGTGACCTTGTTTTTTGGGGGGGGGATGATTTTACTAAGAACATTGTTTTTGTTTGTTTGTTTTTTAACTTTTCAAATTCCCTCTTTTTATGAAGAGAGCTTTCTCCTCTTTTTATGAAGAAATACAATATCGTCTTTAATCCTGTTGATAACAGAATTTTATGGCACAATATAAAGATTTTTATTCATCTATTCTTCAGTTACTCATTTTTGCATTTGGTTTTTGTAGGAGTCTTTGTGGAAAGATTTCTCTAGAGCAATGTTTCCCCACCTCAACTCCATGGAATATTGGGCTTGATAATTCTGTGCTGTGGTGGCTATCCTTAGCATTAGAGGATACTCTGCAGCATCCTTAGCCTTAAACACTACATGTCTGTAGTGGTCCCCAAGTATGTCTCTACATGTTGCCATATATTGGGAGATATGCAAAATCACCCAGTTGAAAACTTGTCTTCAAGAGTGACTTTAGCTTTAACTGTATCTTTATTAAGGTAATTTTTGCTTTATTTGAAAGAATATTGTGGGTTCAGGGCAGAAACATGTAACTTTTGAGGAATCTCCTGAGGCAGAAATGTTCTTTTTCAGTCATAGGTAGCCCAGAAGACCAGCTCCCAACCAGGAGACCAGCACATTGGGTACCATATTGCAACATTTCAGCCAAATTCTTCACTAAAGCCTTCATGATATGTTATTTTCTATATATCTGACTGATCCCTGCATCACTAACAATCTCTGCTTAGAACTGTTGTATTTTTTGCATATACCAGGTCTTTGTTTTTCATTCATTAATGAACTACTTTTATTTTTGACCAATATCATAGTTGAAAAACATGTTCATTAGATTATTGTGGCTCTTGATTAAAATATTTTAGCTCTTTTGAAGGCAGGAGATCAATGTTATGACTAATTGCATTGTTCTTCACTTCCAGAGTCTGAGATTGGTCAAAGGGTTTAGCCTTGTAGTTCACTAAATCAGATATTGTATAAAATATTTTCCTTTGGGGATTTCTGTGCTAGTTCAGCATTTTTTTAATAATTCATCTACAGTCAATTCTTCTGAAGAAGAGTCCATCTAAGGATTTAGTTTCTTAATAATTAGTCTTCCTAAAATCTAATGGTTTAAAACAATTATATGCTCTTCTTGAAAGATAGTGGTCTTATGTTTTGTGGAAGTGTGTTTTCTTTTTAACTTTGGAATTTTTTGCACTTGAATATTTTAATCTTTTGATTTTAAAATATTTTCATAATATTGTCATGTTCTTGCTTTATGATTAACTGACAATGATGTTTTGAAATATCAGTTTGCTTTATCATCTAGTTTTAATTTTTCACATTACAAACATGAAAAATGAAGAGAGTGACATTTAAGAAAATTATGGCTGAGACACCACACTGATTAATTTTTGTCATCAAACTTTCAGTGTCTCACTAAATAAAAGCCACTCACAATTTACCAACAAATATATGATCTGAAAATAGTTACAGAAGGGGGAAAAAAACACTAAAAGCAGAGAAAGAGAGGGATACTTGTGCATTTGGTGAAGACATTTATTATAATCCCTGTCTAAAATTATCAGCTATATTATCTCTTATTTTAAAATATATTTTATAGTAGTTATATATTTTATATACTTTATAGTAGTAAATACTAATAAAATACTATTTTATAACCAATAAGACAATAATTAATTATTTTTCATTAACCAAAAAATGGGTTATTATAAAGAGTTTAAATCATACATTTAGTGACTACATAATAACATGAATATTGCATTTAAACCTCTTCTTGCAACAAATCAGAGTATAGTGGTACCCAAAGCCTGAGAACGGTATCATAATTTGCTCAGAGAACCCAAAGATTATCCAGCAGTGTGAGGAACTGTACAGTCCTTTGTAAATGGCAGAGAGTCATCATAATGCAGGACAGTAAAACAGAGCTGTGAAACTATAAGGAAAGACACAGATGCATTAGATCAAAAGAGTCAATGTGATCTAAATTCCAAATTACAGCCAAAGCAGTTGTGAAGCAAAGTAAGGGAGAGGGATGTGGCTGCAAAAGGAGGTAACGATTTCAGGATTTACAGTGAAGCCACAATAATTTAGACCATATGCAGCTGGCACAGAGATGATATGATAGATAATGAAACATAAAACCCCAGAAACATACACAGATGCACGTACTCAAATGCCTCACCATCCTCTCAACCTACTCTTTAACCATATCCTTCTCAGAGTTCTTCTCTTTTATTTCTGTCTAAATGTTAAATTCTTCAAGACCTAAATGCCTATACATCTTTTGTTCTTTATCTATAATTACTCTCTGCACCTTATAGTCCCCTTGCTTTAAATTCCATTTCCATGCTAATGTCTCTCTCCCTTATTGCCCCAATCCTTCTCTTCCCCTCACCTCGACTTCCCTGTGCAGCTGACTATTCCAGTCATTATTTGTGTATTTAATAAGGACATAAAACATATGCAAATAAACTCCTGATCTCTACACCTATACTCCTTTTTCAACTCCATAGTTAGTCTTCTGAATGAATAGCTACATTATTTATCCATATGCACAAGCCAAAATCCCTAGGAATTTGTCCACAGATTTAATATTATGGAATTATAAGCAATCACTAAATTGAATGAACTAGATCAGCATATACTTCAACCTATAAAAAGCTTAAATAAATAATTTGATTTTTTAAAAGACAGAAGGAATATGCTAACATGGATGTAATTTTAAAGGTACACTTTTAACAAGAGATGGTATCTATGAGAATGAATATGCATCTTTAAACAATTTAAATCTTGTGATTTCCTCAGTCAAAAGAGAAAATGGAGGTTGATTCTGAATGAAACTTCAAATGTATCTTCGTTTTTTCTTGTTAAGCAACATCTAAATCAAATATAGCAAATAAAATTATGTATTCAACTCACGTAGTTTGTATTGCTTTCAGTTCTTTTACTTAGCTTTAAGTTATATGTTCTATGATGTACATAAAGAATGAGGAGCAAAGAAAGAGCACCGTCACCAGAACCCCATCCTCTGGGTCATATGAGGTCTACCAAGGAATGAACTTTGCAGAACTAAAAGGTTTGCTGAGGGCAGACAAATAAACTCAGAATGGAATCGCTTGTTTGTTTAATGGTCTGCAATGTTATAAATATTTCATTGAACTACACTCAGAGAGGAATCGTTCTGAATGCACAATAAAAATCAAACAAGAAATACTATGCAGGAAAACACTGCATTGGGCAAGCCAATGTCTGCCATATAGTACAAGCAATATATCAAGAGTGGCTATGGCAGTGAGCAGTATGCCACAGAGCAGGGTGCACTCTTATGTTAGATAAATGTGCACCGTATCTTAGAGTTTGCTCAAGGTAAGTCATTGTACTATTTTAACCCTCAGGGCTTACATT
Organism: Urocitellus parryii; assembly: GCF_045843805.1. NCBI lineage: Eukaryota > Metazoa > Chordata > Mammalia > Rodentia > Sciuridae > Urocitellus > Urocitellus parryii. Next base: position 104,909,777 of record NC_135533.1, read on the forward strand.
TACTGGACACTTTTAAATTTTATATGAGCACAGTACCTCCACAGTAGCAGGTCTGAGATTCTTGTTTGTTTCTGAGAATTTTCTTTTTAAATGCAATTCCATCTACGCTATTTCATTTATTAAGTAACAATAGGGTACTGTTAATTTTGAAAAATCTGACATGATAGTCAATAGGGTTTAATTTTTCTATTAAAAATAATACGTTATGAGACATAGCTGATAGTATACTGCATATCTAGTATTGTAGAATATATATTAATTCTTCAGAAATTACACTTGTATAATGTAACACTTCCAAACTCACATATATCTGGCTCAGGTGGCATTCAATTAAGGGTGTTTAGCTGTTCTCATTCACTGTGATGGGCTGATAAATAGCTATTTATTTCAACTCTAGGATGTATAGGAAGATGATTGAAGTTTTGTGTTACTGAATGAAATTTCTGCATAGAATATTATAGAAATTACTAAGAAATAAATATATAAACATGGATTATATTTTATTCTATATTTCAAAATAGACATTACTGTCATATATAACTAAAAAGAAGAAATAAAAATAAATTAAATTATGAACCTTCAAAAGAAAGAAATATATAAAATAATTAAAAAAAGCTGTTTGTCAGGAATTTACTGTAAACTTCTTGCTTAGTATTTGAATCAAAGCAATTGTCATTAGCTAATATAATAATCTAAAAACTTAATAGCTTAATGTAGCCAAGTTTCTATCTTACTCATCTCAGATCCAATATGGTCAGAGTCAGTGGGTGACCCTGGAACCCAGCTCTTTCTACTCTGTGGTAAGAATCGTTCTGGAATGTACGTTCACCCTCTGGCCCGGCCTTCCACATTAGATATGAAGGTGCACAGGGTGAAAGTGGAGCAAGAGGGTGGAAGTACATTTTACCCAGAGCTGCATGTAGGTTTCATTCTCCTCTGGCTTCCAGGTGGATCTAGCTAATGGGATGCCCTGGTCAATATCAGAGGCCTGGGGAGAGTGAAATTGGGTTAGCTATTCATTTGTCTCACTACTCTCCCTCCATGCTGGGTGTGTTTTTTTTTTTTTTTTTTTCCAGTGGTAGCTCCATCCTGGCTACAGTCTGCACCAAGTTCTGGTGTGGCTGCTGCTTATGTAATAAAGGCTCTCTGCTCACTACATCCCCAGCATGATTACCCAAGGGCAAATTTCTCAGCATCACACACATATCTAAAAGTGGTCATTCTATTCCACTCTTCTCAACTGAAGGTTTGAAATTCACTCACTGTCCTTCTGGATACACCCATTGTCCAGAATTAGCCAGTCCTAGCTTTTCAAATGTCCTCCTGAGGACACTTGTGTCCCAGTGCATTAATATAATTGAACTCTTAAATAACTTGGTGACTAAATACATTTAGATAAGTGTTGAACCAAAGAAACTTGTATTTCTAATGTTTCAATTATAGTCCTGATAAATGCAATGTGCTTATGTGCTAGAGTTGCTTTTGGGGATGTTGTCTGCAGAATTTCCCCCTTTGAAATGTGTTATTTTTCATGTGGCAGCTGATGTGACAGAAGTTCTTTCCTGGGAAGTCAATTTTTGAACATGTTATAGTTACTTTTCAATAAACAGCTGGTGGGTCTATCAGTAACTTTGTCTAAGGAATGTTTGCTGGTTTCATCAAATCAAATCTCTTTTTCTTTTATCTGCTGAACTTCCTATGTTCATCTTATGCTATTCCAACCCTAAATCATCTTTATTGCACAAATTGCTTCAGTTTACAGCATATGCAAAATGAATTTTTATTTCATTTGCAAATTTTAATATTTACCACAAAATCTTTACTAACACTTATTTACTTATTTATTTTTGAGATGGGGTCTCACTATCTTGCCCATTCTAGTCTTAAGCTCCTGGGCTAGTCTTGAACTCCTATGTTCAAGCATCCCTCCCAACTCTTTCTTGCAAGTAGCTGGGAACTACAGTTGTGAGCCACTGTGACATGTTCTTGCCAATTCTAATACATGTTTGGATTCTTCCACTATGTTCAGCAAATCATGCCTCTCTCCTTTAATCTTTAGGCCATAATCTCTAGGCCACTAAGCCTACAAAGAAAATAGGGTAAACATAATAATTTTTAAATAATGTCTGTGTGTAACCCAATATTATCTAAAAAAAAATCATTTCCTTCAAAGCCTGTCTGAATAGATTTAGAAAGTCAAAAATGAGAGCCATTAAAAAAAAATCAGAACTACCTTTTAAACATTTATTCTTTTTCTAATTTTTTTTTGGATGTTGATGGACCTTTATTTTATTCATTTATTTTTGTATGGTGCTGAGAATCAAATCCAATGCCTCACACATGCTAGGTAAATGCTTTACCACTGAGCCACAGTCACAGCCCCTTAAACACTTATTTGGATAAGGTAATTTGTATCATTATGTCACTTACTACCCAAAACAACTTTATGGGATAGTATAATTACCTGCATGTACAGAGTCACTAATCAAGGCTTGTTAATATTAAAAAAAAAAAAAAAACAACCTAGAGACATAGCTAATTGTAATGATTCATTCGAATTGTCAAGTGGAGTGGATTAGGAGATGCCAATGATTAAGAGGCTGATAGGGTGTCAATGAGGGTGTGTCTGAGAATGACTGGCATTTGGTATAGAGAGATGAAATGGAGACCCTTCCTAAGCATGGACAGAACCATCCAATAGAATGATGGCTTGGATGGAATAAATGTTGGGGGAATGAGAAAACAGCAACAGATGCAAGCTTATTTCTTGAATGGGTTCTTGATTGCTGCTGTGATCATCTGAGGTTATTGGACTCTTGCTTCTTCACTCTTCCAAAGTGGATTCTGCCAGTGATTTTCCAGAAACCTTTTGTGTTGGACTAGGGTAGCACCATTGATCCCTCTTGTTCTGGGGCTTCAGCCTCTTAGACTGTGTAGCTACTGGTTCTTCCAGTTCTCCAGCCTGCAGATGGCCATTGTGGACTATCCAGCTTCTGGTCACTTAAGCCAACCTAAAATCCCCTTTTTATAATCATACTTCCTGTTGATTCTGTTCCTCTAGAGAACCCTGACTAATACACTAATAAATGGCAAATAGGAACTTAACAAAGGCAATGATTGCTTACATCATTACTGCTATGGCAAAGGGATGGGATGTGCAATCAGTAGGACATAGGGAAATTTTTTTTATAAATAAACACAGGAGAAAATATTGGTATCTCAGGAATAAAAGGACAATGTGACAAACAAGTCACAGGAAGAAAATGAACTAATGCAACAGAAAAATAAATCTTCAAGATTATTCTAAATAACATTCATGAAGAAACAGAAGCAGAAATAAGCAGTTATATAGAAGAAACAATTAAGGATACACAGAAATATGGAAACAAATTGCTCAGAGTATGGCTTGAACACAAAATATTTTAACTGACATAAAATTAGTGAGCTAATAGACAAGGTCAAAAACTCTGACAGAAATCACCAGTAATGGATAAAGGACAGAGAAAGAACAGCTCAGAGCTGTAGGAAATGAAGATAGAAGTATCTTATGCATTTTAAAGCAATTATAGGATGGACAAAATACATAAAAAATCAAATGGGAAGGGCATATGAAGTTCAAATAGAAGAGATAAAGAAATAAAACCAGATATAATTACATTTTAAAATATCAGGTATATAAAAATTCAGGGAAAACTATCATAAAAGTTTTTTTTTTTTTTTTTTCTAATCACTAAAAGCTTAGGATAGACACAGAGAAAAGTGTTTCAGTACAAGCAGTTCATATGAGACTTTTTTTAGGAAAAAGGGAAGGGTTATAGTAAAGAGAACAGTATTTATATTACATTTTCTCATAAAGTTAGATATAATCTTACCCAATGACCAAGCAATTCTACTCCTAGATGTTTCTCTCTATGAAATGATAGGATTATTTACAAATGCTATCATTTGTAGGAATATTTATGGTATCTTTCTTTACAATAGCCCAAACTGGAAATGAGCCAATGTTTCATAGGAGAAGGAATAGCAGCTCTGGTCTATTAAACAATGGGAGGAAATAAAAAAGAGCCAGCTGCTGATTCACAGGACAATATGGAGGCAAGTCAAAAACATTATGCTAAGGTAAAGGAGTCAGGAACAAGAGAGTTCATACTGTGCAATTCTCTTTATATGAAATTCAACAGAAAACTAATTTACAGTGATAGAAGTGTAACTCTGAATGCCTCTGGTAAGAGTGGGGTGAAGACTGAATGCAAAGAGACACAAAAGACTTCGCTATGCTAATGGAAGCAGATTATGTTTCATCTTGTATATAATTGCAGAATGATCTATAAAGAAAATGCACTTGAGTGAACCTTTGAACAAGCAAGGGGCCCTAATGCAGTGGAGGCACCAACTCTGGGTTCTGGTCTACTCAGGATGGCACACATAGATAAGGCCCAGCTGGAGGCCCAGGGAGGCAGTCCAGGGAAGCCACAGCCTTGAGAAACAGACAGATGGTTAGATTCCTGGCTGGGTCAGTTTTCAGCCACATTACTTCAGGCAATACTTAATTTTTCAGGTAATTAACTTTCTAATCTTGATTTATACCTAAAAATCAATTATACATATGCATGTATATATTTAGGATTATTCTAAAGCTAAACATGATATATATAAAGCACATAACACAGACTCTCAAGCATAGAAAAAGCTGACAATAACAGCTAATGTTCTCTCCCTTCCAGCCTGTGTGAGCATTTTTATTGTATTAATTTATATAATAATCACAGCAATTGTAAAAGAATGTGATCATTCTCTAGAAAAACATTGTTTCCATAATTCCATTTTCTCTCTCCATATATTCTATGTATTTATTCTCTATAGAACTTCTCTAAGAACTATTACTTTCTACATTTTATGGAAATAACTGAAGCAAAGAGAGATTGAAACATTTGCCTGTGGGCATGTACCAGTATTAGGTTTTTGTCACAGATAGCATGGCACTCAGGCTGTCTGTCTCCAGAGCCGGTGCTTTTAACAATAGCTATATAAGAAAGAGTTCTGGAAGGCTCTCTGGGACCAAGAAGGAGAAAGAACTTTATTCTACCAAGAAATAGGAGATCAAATTTCAGAGAAGTAGTGGCCTGTGAGTATTGTTTTAATAGTAAGTTTATTATCAAGCTAAGTGAATCTTCTATAGCCAGTGTTCTCTAAGACTCCAGGGATTCAATAAAGTATCTATGTGATGGACTGGGAAAAGGGGATCCCTAGTGTAAGAGTGTCGATAACAGGGAGTGGGTGAGCACTTCAACCAGAACATTCTCCATACCTGGTTTATTCACAGTGATTCTGTAAAGGTAAAATTTCTAAGCTGATTCTAAGCTGCAAGAGTCTGAGTTAAAGTGTAAAAGATTGGGCATTGTGAAGCTTCTAAATTGAAAGGCTTGGGCTAAAAATAATAATAATAGGCCAGGTATTGTTAAAATTCCTCTGCTACCCCAGGAACCTGTAATCTCTGTAGCTGTTAGAACAATACCTGAACTGCCCAGTAAAATATTTCCATTGATTCCCTGGTTGTTTATTAGCTAAGGGCTCCAAATAGCTCAGACGTAGGCATTGCAGGACCTAAACCAATCAGTTTGAATGTGTACCCCACTTAGGAGCACCAATCACCCCTGTCCAATCTGTTCCCGCCAATGTATGCACTAATCATGGCTCAGGGTTGTTGTTCAATTTTTCCGCGCCTAAAGATGATTTGTTCCGATGTATGCAAAGCCCCCCACCCTCTCCAAAAGTGTACTTAAGCTCTGCTTGACCTCTCCTCTGGGCTCTGGGCTGCTGCTCTCCCTTCCTGAGTGAGCCTTGAGCCCCAGCATGCTGGTTCAATAAAACTTCCCCCTGCAATTGCATGAAGCTGGTCTCTTGTGTGGTCTCTCCCTCCGACGCTCTGCCAGACCCTTACAATTCCATTAAAATTCACTTTGGAAAATGGTTTTAAAATTTATTTTTGAAGTAATTTTTTGTGACCTGCAAACACTTTTATTTTGAAAATGTAAAGAGGTTAAGTCATCTTGTAACGGAAAGCTTGGTCCCGTCCCCAATGCCAATTATCGCCAGTTTAATAATGAGGACACAGTTTGGGAACAAAGGAAAAAGTTGCTTTATTGCTTTGCTAGCAAAGGAGAAACTCAGGGGACTCCAGTCCCAGAGACTGTGGTTCTGACTATCAAGAGGAACAGGGATTTTAAAGGAGTTATTCAAAGGCGAGGTTCCAGGTGTGCCCTGAGAAGGGGTGGTCCCAGGGCACCCTGTGGGTGGATTAGGATTCACTTGTTAATTTGAGAGATGTTTACTTCCTAGATATCTCCTTCCTCTGGAGCAGAGATGATGCAAAGTAATCCCCTCCCCCAGATTAGGGAATGGGGAGAAGGAGAAGAGAAAAAGGAAAACAGGTCCCTTATAAAAATAAGCCTCAGAGCTATATTTAAAAGGAGAAGTGGACACTGGTACAGTCTAAGTAAAAGGCATCACTTCAAAATTAAGAGAGTTCAGATAAAATAAAAATTCAGTGTTTTTCCTATATATGTGTGTCAAAATACATTCTACTATCATGTATAATAAAAAGAACAAAAAAAAATCAGTGTTTTCATTCAAGCCTTATTGAATAATCTTTAAAAACACGTCTCTTTTAAATGTACCATTTAATTTGTACTATCTTTCCAATTTTAGGATAAATAACAAAACATATACTTATGATCCAGGGAAATATTCAATTCTGAACTATTAAATTTATTTGAAGAGATTTTCAGATTGATTAATGGTAATTTAAGGCAACTAAATAGCTAGAGGGTAAAAAACTACCTAGTATAATAATATTTATATAATTTTTTTTTCCTCTACACTTGTAAGGCTCATTTGAATTCATAAGCTATTTTTTCTTAGCTGATTTCAATTTAAAATTTACACCAAATTTTAACACCTGGAAATCTCTACTTGTATTTAAAATAGTAGAAAAATAAATTTTTTTTAAAAAAATTGATAACTAATTTAAGGTTCAATAGCCATCAAGTTGGGGATCTGAGCTCATTGAAACTATGAGATTCATATTCATGATGCCTTAATCTGATTATTGCCACTATTCGACAAACCATAGTTTCTAAATCTGAGATGACACATTGAAATAGACACATTTATTCCCCATTTTAAACATGAGAAAGCGAAACGCAGAGAGTTAAAGTGATTTCCCTTGGAAACTCTGATAAGTGGTAGAACTGGGATTTAAACTCTGGCTTATTTGAACATAAAGTCAATTTCCAAAGAGTTGGCTCTACTTTTTACTTTCCAATCAGTCTGGCATTATCATTCTTATTTTGCTCTGAATTCACTGTTCAGAGTCTTGGTTTTAATACAGAGTTCAGTGTGTGTGTGTGTGTGTGTGTGTGTGTGTGTGTGTGTGTGTGTGGAGGGTGGGTGATGTTCCAAGTTTGAAGTTGAGAAAGGAAAGGAAATTTTTTAAAAAAAAAATGCAGTTAGAATTCAAGACAGCCTCTGTACATGAGCAATTATGTGTGCCTTTCACCCCGCAGGTCCAGCTGAGCCCACAGTTGACCCATGAGTTAGTCAGGTGGAACTTATCCACATTCCACTTAACTCAGCTGCTTTTAAGATACCAGCAGTTTACCTGGAGGGACCATAAAAAGCATTAGGTAGAGAAGCTGCTGTCACATCCCTTGAATCTTCCCCAAGCATTGTGGATGTTCCACTGTAGCCAGGACTTAATGGTTTAGAAAACCCCAAGCCACTTAGAAAGCATCATATATACCTGTTTTCATCCAGGACAGTCAGTTGGGACAGAAAAAGATTGGATTTTCTTTCTGGTTCAATTCTCAGTAATCTCTCTCTCTCTCTCTCTCTCTCTCTCTCTCTCTCTCTCTCTCTCTCTCTCTCTCTTTCTTTTATAATACTAATCATGCTTCAAGGCCAAACTCAAAGTCTCCTTCTGTTTGATGTCCTCCTTGATCCCCTGCAGCAGAATTAATTGATCCCTCTGTGTTTTTATAGTTCTTTGTTTATATCTCTATAACAAAAGCTTCAAAGGGAATCCCAAGTCTTTGAGTCAAAGCTGCTGACAGGGCTATCAGCAAAGCAAATGGAGGATGGGAGAGGAGATTTGAGGAGGGAAGGTGGGCTTCCTTCCAAAAGGGAGCAGTTCTGGGGAAAGAACAGGAGCTATGTGACCCCAGGTCTTTTACCTTAAGTGTGCAGTATGCAGAGTAAAAGAGGAAAGGAAAAAAAAAAAGTGGTGGGAGTGTTGGAATACATTTTGGCTTTCCCCAAGTAAGTTGTTGAGTTGTTGTTTCTTAAAGGGTTTCTTGTTACATGGAGATTTTGAACCAAAGCAGGGAATGAAGATAGATGTCATGATTCTAGAGAAATGGAGTGAAGGTAGAGAACAAGACCACAGAGACCTGTGGGTATAGAGTAGAGTTCAGCAGGATAAGGGGGCTCCAGGCAAGGGCAAGGTTAAAATTATTCATGCATCTCGGGAGCACCATGAGGCTGTGCAGGAACCTGAGATGCAAAGTCAAAAGGCATTTGTCCTGCACATCAGAAATAGATGTACTCATGTGCATTCCAAGATAAAGAACTCAGTAATATCAATGCTTCATCCAGAGGGATCTGTCATGTACAACAGGGGATCCACACTTGAAAAGCATATTAATTGCAATTATAAAAAATGTGAATAGTGAGTATGGGTTTTAGAGACAGATTGTCTTTGTTTTTTAACTGCAGCCTTATTAGCTGTGTGATTGGAAATTCATATTAATGAGCTTCTGTGAATAACCATTTTATCATTTGTAAAGTTAAGATGAAAGTTTGTATAGACCATTTCTTTTGGAACATAAAATAAGGAAGCATCTGAGACTTCCATGTAGAGTTTCTATAGTATGATCTTCAATTATACATGTTAGATTCAACCTTTGGCTGATACTTAGGCATTTGCCCCCCTTCCCTCCATCTCTTCTGGCTTTCTTTGTCTTAGTGAAGAAAAAGAAAAAAAACTATTTAATTCTGTATGTGAGGGTTGTAAACACAGAGCACTGGTAGAGCATTAGATATGCCCTGGCTTGGCAATAAAATAAGTTCATAAGGCTTAGATATTCTACATATGACTAACTATATGCAAGGCCAATGAGCCCTATGCAGATTTGTTGAGCAAGTGGACTGTGAGTGAGACCAACAGAATGGAAGATCTGATCCAAATGAGAACAGATTCATTCATTCATCATGTATAAAAACCTAAAGAAATTACTCTTTTGGAAAAAAAATTAAGTGATTGAAAAATCTTTGAATGTTTGTTAATGTTACTGAATCTATAGATTTTTTTCCTACTCAATGCCATTTGCAAATATCCAAACAGTTGAAAAGGTAAACAGGAAAATTTATTCGATGTTCAATGAATGGAGAAGTGGAGCTCACAAGCTATAGACACCTGCTCCCCAGTGGGTGTGGGGTTTGGATTTTTAATGGGACTGGGTTCTGAGGGGTTGTGATGCCTTCATCAGCCTTTCATGGGATGGAAAGGGCATATCAGGAATCAGGAGGCCACCTCTTTTCTTCCTAAGATCTGTGCAGGGAGCATATATTTTTTTATTATTATAATGAGAATATAATGAAATAAAGGTTGTTTGGAATGTCAACATGGCATTGGAACCAGACTGAGCAACTATGAATTCCCCACCCTCTGTGGTTGGGACTGTGATGGTTCTTGGTACATAGCTGGGGACACATGGTTATCAGCATTTTTTTTTTCTAACTTTTGCAAGCAAACAAATCTGACTGACAGGACACAGGCTATCAGTAATTCAGGTATTCAGGTTGGTGCCATCAATGTTTGAAATATATTTGTATCATAATATATAATGGTGTAACAAATATCTACAATAAGTATTTTAGTATTTATAATGAATTAAAACTATTTTTGTATTTTAGTATTTATAATGAAAACATAAACTATGTCCACATAGCTTTCTATTTTTGAAAGTTTTGGGCATCTTTAACATATAGAAGAGAATCTTGTATATCAGACACTTCTCTAAGTAGCACTTGTTTACTTTTAATATTTTAATATTTTGCTTCAGTTTTCCAACCTTTATATTTTTTTGCAGATCCAGCCAGGGCCTTGCCACCATTCCCTTATTAGACCCCATAGATATCCCCATCTTTAAACTGTTCTCTTTCCCATGTATGGGTAACTTGTACAAAAAGCTACTGTTTTATGGATTTTAATTTTCACATAAAGATCACTGAATATAATAAAGTAATATTGGGATATTTTGCAACTTGCTTCTCTGGATACTATTTTTTTTTTTTTAAAGAGAGAGTGAGAGAGGAGAGAGATAGAGAGAGAGAGAGAGAGAGAGAGAGAGAGAGAGAGATTTTTTTAATATTTATTTTTTTTAGTTCTCGGTGGACACAACATCTTTGTTGGTATGTGGTGCTGAGGATCAAACCTGGGCTGCACGCATGCCAGGCGAGCGCGCTACCACTTGAGCCACATCCCCAGCCCTGGATACTATGTTTTGAAATTTATTAATGTTTATATTCGTAAAGCAAGTTTATGCATTTTATTTTGGGTGTAGATTTCCATTGCCAGAGGCAACAAAATTAACTCTTCATACTTATATCAAGTGGCAAGTAACATCTGATCTATATTTTTGTTTCTACATATAGTACTATAATGAACATCTTTATAAATGCATTTGTTAAAAAACATTTAAAATGAAATGAGAGAGAAAAAGTGTATGCTTATTTCCATTTGTCTAAACAACACAATTGTCTCTTAAAAATGTGTATGTAGTTTCTTCTCTGACACATAGAGAGCTTGAAAGTTTTCACTCCCAACTTTCCAAGAAAAAAAAGCTGAACAAACAGAAAATCAATGGCTATTCTTACAACTATAAGAAAATGAAGATTTCTGGGCAAACAGTTACCCTGAAATCTAAAGAGGAAGGTAAATACAGAGAATCACAGCCAATATCAGCTTCCCTGGAGAAAAACTAGGGATAACAGGAACTTACCTCAACATCGTAAAGGCAATCTATGCTAAGCCTCAGGCTAACATCATTCTAAATGGAGAAAAACTGAAGGCATTCCCACTAAAATCTGGAACAAGACAGGGATGCCCTCTCTTACCACTTCTATTCAACATAGTTCTTGAGACACTAGCCAGAGCAATTAGATAGATGAAAGAAATTAAAGGAATAATTATAGGAAAAGAAGAACTCAAACTAGAACTATTTGCTGACAATATGATTCTATACCTAGAAGACCCAAAAAACTCCACCAGGAAACTTCCAGAACAAGTAAATAAATTCATCAAAGTGGCAGGATATAAAATCAACACCTATAAATCAAAAGCATTTCTGTATATTAGTGACAAATCCTCTGAAAAGGAATTGAGGAAAGGACTACCCTATTCACAATATCCTCAAAATAAAACAAAATAAAATACTTGGGAATCAACTTAACAAAAGAGGTAAAAGATCTATACAATGAAAACTAAAGGATCTTAAAGAGAGAAATAGAAGAAGACCTTAGAAGATGGAAAGATCTACCTTGCTCATGGATAGGCAGAGTTAATATTATTAAAATGACCATACTACCAAAAGCACTATACAGATTCAATGCAATTCCGATCAAAATCCCAATTGCATTCCTCATAGAAATAGAAAAAGCAATCATGAAATTCATCTGGAAGAAAAAGAGACCCAGAATAGCTAAAGCAATTCTAAACAGGAAGTGTGAAACAGGTGATATCGCTATATCAGACCTTAAACTATACTACAAAGAAATAGTAACCAAAACAGCATGGTACTGGCACCAAAACAGGTTGGTAGACCAATGGTACAGAATAGAGGACACAGAGACTAACCCACAAAATTACAACTATCTTATATTAGACAAAGGTGCCAAAGTATGTACTGGAGAAAGATAGCATCTTCAACAAATGGTACTGGGTAAACTGGAAATCCATATGCAACAAAATGAAATTGAATCCCTATCTCTCACCATGCACAAAAGATAACTCAAAATGGATCAAGGACCTAGGAATTAGATCAGAGACTCTGCGTCTAAAAGTAGAAAAAGTAGGCCCTAATCTTCATCATTTAGGTTTAGGCCCCAACTTCCTTAATAAGACTCCAATAGCACAAGAATTAAAACCAAGAATCAACAAATGGGATGAATTCAAACTAAAAAGTTTCTTCTCAACAAAAGAAATAATCTGTGAGGTGAATAGAGAGCCTACATCCTGGGAACAAATTTTTACCCCTCACACATCAGATAGAGCTCTAATCTCTGGGAATAGAAAGGGCTCAACAAGATAAGCACCAAAAAAAAACCCCAGATAATCTGATCAATAAATGGGCCAAGGACCTGAACAGACACTTCTCAGAAGAGGATATACAATCAATGAATCAATAAATATACAAAAAAATGCTTGTCATCTCTAGCAATTAGAAAAATGCAAATCAAAAGGACTATAAGGTTCCATCTCACTCTAGTCAGAATGGCAGCCATTATGAAGATAAACAACAACAAGTGTTGGCGAGGATGCAGGGGAAAAAGGTAAACTCATACATTGCTGGTGGGACTGCAAATTAGTGCATCCAATATGGAAAGCAGTATGTAGATTCCTTGGAAAGCTGGGAATGGAACCACCATTGACCCAGCTATTCCTCTTCTCGGACTATACCCAAAGGCCCTAAAAATAGCATACTACAGGGACACAGCCACATCAATGTTTGTAGCAGCACAATTCACAATAGCTAAACTGTGGCGCCAACCTAGATGTCTTTCAGTGAATGAATGGATAAAAAAATGTGGGATTTATACACAATGGAATATTACTCAGCACTAAAAAAGAATAAGATCGTGGCATTTGCAGGGAAATGGATGGCATTAGAGAAGATTGTGCTAAGTTAGCCAGTCACCCCCAAATTAATGCCAAATGTCTTCTCTGATATAAGCGGGGTGACTCAAAATGGGGTTGGGAGGGAGAGCAAGGGAGGAAGGTTACCTCTACATAGGAAATAGGGGTGGGAGGGAAAGGGAGGGATAATGTGAATAGCAAGGGTAGTGGAAGGAGATGGTCATCATTATACAAAATTCATGTATGAAGTTGTGAATTTGGTGTCAACATACCTTATATACAAACAGAGATTTAATAAATTATGGTATAAAGGTGTATTAAGGATTGCATTGCAAAAATTATGAATGCAATGCACTCCTCTATTGTGATGTATTATGTAAAAAATAATAAAAAATTAATTAAAAAATAATAATAAAAAATAAAATGAAATGATAGAGGAAAAGCGTATGCTTATTTCAATTTGACTGAATAAACACAATTGTCTCTTAAAAATGTGTATGTAGTTTCTTCTCTGACACATAGAGGGCTTAAAAGTTTTCACTCCCAACTTTACAAGGAAAAAAAGCTGAACAAACAGAAAATCAATGTCTATTCTTACAACTATGAGAAAATTGAGATTTCTGGGCAAACAGCTACCCGGAAATCTGAAGAGGAAGGTAAATACAGAGGATCACAGCCAATATCAGCTCCCCTGGAGAAGCTACAGAAGCCAGAAACGGGTCACAACCCATAAATGGTCAATTTGGTGACTAGCTGGAGGCTGCAGGTGATCCTCACACTTCCTGGGCTTTACTTCCAGACCCTACACCAGGCCCTCAGAGTAAAGAGCTATAAACACCCGTAAAACACAAACTGTCTCGCCTCTGGCAGAGTGAGAGTAAAGTAACCATTCTGAATGCTGGAGTGTACTGTGTAACAAGGGCCAATTGTCCTGTAGAAAACTACATACTTGAACCTATTTCACTAAGAGGTTAGGAGGTTTACCTAGGTTTAGACCCTCTAGCCTTCCTTTCTGACACAGACACCAAAAGCCTGAGACTCATAAAGTGATGTAGCACTTCCTTTCCCACCACATGTAATGACGACATCTACCCCTGGGTATACACACAAGAGAAATGAAAACACATCTCCAAACTAAACGAATCACTCAAGGTAGCCAGAAGGTAGAAATAACCAAAATGTTGATCACCTTGTAAGTAGATAATGGAAACGTGGTATAGCCTACAATGGAATATTGTATAGCCATAGCAAGAAATGAAATACTGACCATGCTACAACACAGAGGAAACTTGAAGTTCCTCTTAAATGAAATAAGCCATTATAAAAGACTCAATTCTCATGAACTGTCCATAATGGAAATCCATAGAGACAGAAATTCAATTTTGATTACTACAGCAGGAGGAGGGTTTGAGGGGGTAGGGGAGCAAATGTTTAATAGCGCGCGCGCGTGCGCCCATGTGTGTTTGTGTGTGTGTGTGTGTGTGTGTGTGTGTGTGTGTGTTTAATGTGGTGATGAATTATAGAATTGACTGGTAGTGGCTTCACATAGTTGTGAATATAGTAAAAACCATTGAACTGGACATGTGAATGATTGTACATTACAGGAATTATACCTCAATAAACTTGTTAAAAATAAAGGCTATTTTTAAAAATGATTGTATCAGTTTATTTACACATTATTAATGAAGAAACATTTTCATTTTTTCACAGTCTTTTGACAGTAAGCTTTCCTAAGGGTTTAGCATGTCCTGGGTGTAGAAAGATTCCCAATTAAATTTCACATAGTAATTTTAAATTCAGCAGCCTTGTTGATATCTATCTCCCTCCAACACCCTCTCTCTCTTTGTCTCCCAGTGTGACTTGTGGTCACACTGCAGCAAAGTGCTGAATAGAAGCATTTTTACATTCAAAATGTACAACATTTGTTGCTTCTGAAGACATTATTTAATGTTTTGTTTAATGTATGTTTTGGCAGAGACACTCAAATATCCCTTTCTCAGTGAAGATTTCTCTTTTGAAAGATTTCTCTTTTGAAAATTGCAGTGTTGTCCCCAACGCATTTCATTCTATTTTTTTATTGTCCTTTATTATTTTCATACTCATAGTTTTAATTTATTTGATTTTTTGTTAAGTTTTCACCTATGACTGGCCTATTGTGGTAGCTAACCCTCTGTGCCAGCTTTGCATAAACAGAAATGAACACCATCACTGCCTCTATTGGCAAATCTAAAGGCCATACTTGTGGCTCTGGCCAGTATTTCCCTAGACGAATGTTGTTAGAGTTTAACTAACTGTTGGGCTTCCAACCCTTTTAACCTAGCTATTTGACTTGACATTTGGGAAGGCATAGACTGGCTGATTAAAGATGTTAATCTTCAGTTGCTTCCTGAGTAATTATCAGGATAAAAGGAATCTCAAATTTATATAGAAGTATTTTAAGAATTTAGGATCCTACCCTGACAATTCCCAGCTGTGATACATCTTTCTTCTCCTGAAAAAGTTTGCCCTTTGGATAAAACCAGGACACAGGAGCTTAAATATTTGATCTTAATCCTGGTTAAGTCTTATAAAAATGCCCCTGTCTTCTTGCCTGTAAACCTTCTAGACGAAAGATCTACGTGGAGCTGGAGAATTATTCAGGAAAAAAATAATGAAGGAATGGCTACTAGAAAAGGGCATTCCAGTTTGTAGTGAGTAACAGCCCAGTATCTGGGGAAGAAGTACTTTATTTATTTATTTATTTATTTACATTTAATTTTATTTTTTTTCACAAATGGAGCACAACCGTTCATTCCTCTGGTTGTACATGATGTAGAGTCACACCATTCATACAATCACAACCATACACAGGGGCAATAATGTCCATATCATTCTACCATCTTCCCCCATACATTCTCTCTCTCCCCTCCTTCTCCTCTGCTCAATCCAAAGTTCCTTCCTTCTTCCCTTGCTCCCCTGCCCATTATGGATCAGCATCCACTTATCAGAGAAAACATTTGGCCTTTGGTTTATGGGGATTTACTTACCTCAGTTAGCATGCTATTCTCCAATTCCATCCATTTATCTGCCATAATATCATTCTTCTTTAAGTAGTATTCTATTATGTATATATACTGAAGTTTCTTTATCCATTCATGTATTGAAGGGCATCTAGGCTGTTTCCACAGGTTAGCTATTGTGAATTCAGCTACTATAAACATTGAGGTGGTTGCATTAATTGTGATGATATTAAGTCCTTTAGGTATAGACCCAGGAGTGGGATAGCTGGGTCAGTTGGTGGTTCCATTCCAAGTTTTCAGAGGTAAAGGGGAAGGAATACTTTTCACCCCAAGATTTGAAGGAAGGAGAGATACTCATGAGCCACAATTTCATAATTTTCTTCTAGAGATTTTCTCACAAAAGAAAATATCCTGTACTACTCTCTTGAATTATTATGTACATCCCCACTGACTATTGGATTTGCCATGCCTGCCAATGCCTGACAGTGCATCTAACCAAGGTTTGACCCATGTCTCTCTTAACTGTGTTGGAAAGTCTACTAGAAACAGCAGGAAATGGCCTCAGAACCTGTACCTGTGAATATATCTGCATGTTTACACCCTGTCCCTAGAGTGGTCCTTTGGTTACTCTATGGGCTGGTGAATGCCACCTGGCTGAGGGCATGGGTGCACAGGATGGGACAGACTGGACTAATTTCCTTCTGCTAATTCCTTCAAAGACAAGGACAAGCCTCAATTATTAAAAACAAACAGGGAACACTAAAATTTAGCTGCTCAAGTGAATATTTGAATCTATTCCCACCCCAGATGGGCACATTAGTCTTGTGATTTTTCTGGGAGACTAATATGCTCCTTATAATTTGTTCTGTGTGTAAGAACCAGTGTGTAAGAGATATGTTTATATACTTAAGTAAATACCACCACTAGGTCATACAGTCCTCAGATATCTACAGAGGTCTATTCAAAGTGAAATCTTCATGTTAAATGAGGTTGAGAAGGGCTTTTAGGAACAGATTTTTTTCTGGTAATTTATGCACAGCCTCTGGACAATTGTTTCTATAATGATAGTCACACAAGTGATGAATGGTTTTATTTTGGCCCTGTCAAATATTGAGGTCAACCTCACCTCACTATCGAGAGTCTGAGGACCAATTGCCTTGGAGCCCAAGGCTGAATCTATACACTCACCAGTATATCCTGTTCCCAGACCACAAGAAAATGTCCTCCAGACATCAAAAGTCAAAGCCCCCTGGTTTTCTAATGTAGATCCTTGATGATCTGAAGACTTATTTATCCTGAGGACATAGTAGAGCTTAATAATGTAGAATGGCCTTATCCTGAATAAAGCTTTTAGTAGTATGGCCATTTTGGGTGAGGGGTACTGGGTATTGAACTCAGAGGTTCTCCAACACAGAGCTACATCCCTAGCCCTATTTTGTATTTTATTTAGAGACAGGGTCTCACTGAGTTGCTTAACACCTTCCCTTTGCTGAAGCTGGCTTTGAACTTGCAATCCTCCTGCCTAGGCCCCCTCCAGCTGCTGTATTACTGGTGTGTCCCACTGCAGCCGGCCTGTATGGCCATTTTGACAATATTAATTCTGCTTATCCAAGAGTATGGGAGATCTTTCAATCTTCTAAGGTTTCAATTTTCTTTCCTTAGTGTTCTGTAGTTTTTATTGTAGAGGTCTTTCACCTCTTTTGTTGAATTGATTCCCAAGTTTATTTTTGTTTGTTTTGTTTTGAGTCTACTATTGTGAACGGGATAGTTTTCTTAATTTCTCTTTCCATGTATCCATTACTGATGTATAAGAATTTGTTTGATTTATGTGTGTTGATTTTATGTCCTACTAATTGCTGAATTGATTTATTACTTCTAGAAGTTTTCTACTGGAATTTTTTTGTTCTTCTAAATACACAATCATGTCGTTGGCAAATAGGGATAGTTTGAGTTCTTCTTTTCCTATTTTAATCCCTTTAATTTCTTTTGTCTGTCTAATTACTCTGGCTAGAGTTTTCAGGACTGTGTTGAATAGAAGTGATGGGAGAGGCCAACCTTGTCTTATTCCAGCTTTTAGAGGGAATGCTTTCAATTTTTCTCTGTTTAGAATGATGTTGCCCTTGGGTTTAGCATATATAGCTTTTACAATGTTGAGGTATGTTCCTACTATCCCTAGTTCTTTTAGTGTTTAGAAGGGGTATTATACTTTGTCAAATGCTTTTTCTGCATCTATTGAGCTGCCATGTGGGAATCAGAGCCCCTTAGCTCTGAGAGTGTGGAGATGTGGAAAGCCAGCCATGGGCTTTGTGTGTGTGAACTATGAGCATTGAGCGCACAGGGTGGACTGAATGGACATTGCCCCTTTGTTTGGGTGGGCTTTGTAAATGTCTTTTTGCTCACTCTGCCTATGATCCCCACACAGCACATGAGATGGGCGTGGCCTTCCTAGATGTCAGTCAACATGCTGTCAGCAAGACATCAGGTAGCTTGACTCCACCCCCTGAAACCTGGCCTTTGCCTCATTTGAGTGGCTCCTCCCCAACATAAGGGTTCAGCATGTGCTCCTCTTTCTCTTTCTTGCTCCCCCTTGTGGGAACTGTGACTGTGGAGCAGTTACTGAACCCAAAGAAAAGGTACTTTTTGTGTCTGTGTCTTTACTCCCCAAATTCACTTTGAGTGACCCCTGATGGGTTTAGTCATCTGACGTGACAGAGATGATCATATTCTTGTCTTCAAGTCTATTGATATGATGAATTTTATTTCTTGATTTCCATATGTTGAACCAATCTTCCATCCGTGGGATGAACCCCACTTGATGATGGTGCACTACCTTTTTAGTATTTTTTTATGCAATTTGGCAGAATTTTATTAAGACTTTTTGTGCCTATATTCATCAGGAGTATTGCTCTGAAATGTTTTTTCCTTGATGCCTTTGTCTGATTTTGGAATCAGGGTAATACAAGCCTCATAGAATGAGTTTGGAAGGGTTCCCTCCTATTCTATTTCATGGAATAATTTGAGGAATATCTCTGTCTTCTTTAAGGTCTTGTACAACTGAAATCTATCTATCCTTGGTTTTTGTTTGTTGATAGACTGCTGTTCTGATGTTAGCTGTAAATTTCATATATGTCCCTTATCAGCTTGAGAAAGTTCTTTTCTATACCTATTTATTTAGTGATTTTTATTATGAAAAAAAATGGCTTTATCCTTGCTGTTCAAATCCCTGCTGCATGTTTCCTTGAATGAAGACTATATGAAACACATTTATTAGATTTTTGTCCTAGCTTACATTGTTCCTAAGAATGAGTGTCAGAGAAAATGGAAAAATCACCAGAAACTAAGAATGTGTAAAAACGTGTGGTGATTTTTGGACATGATTCTCCCTGGGTCTCTCATATTTTTATTTATATTTTGAGCAGAGGATCTGGCAGCCTTTTGGAAGTTGTTTATTTAGTGGATAGCCTTGGAAGACAGAGTATGTCTCCTTCTGAAGAAGGGAGGAGATTTGATAGTGTACAGTACAATAAAAAAAATAACATATCTTTCTGAGACAAAATTTACTCAATTATATTTAGTAAAAGAATTAGGCTCACTGAGCTAGAGATTTCTTACATTAAGAGGAAAAAAACAGTTGATGCACAATATCTACCCAGGCATTGCTCATGTTCAACCCCAGGGAAGGGGAACTGGCAGGGATGTGGACTCAGCAATGCCTACAGTGTTATATAGAAAAGTCCTTAGTGTGTGACTCAGCAATTGGGTGTCTCCTTATAACATCCACAGAACTTTGACAGTCTAACTGATTGACTTAGATGCAGGGAAACTTCTCAGGTCCTTCTTGATTGTAGCCAGCATGTGCTTTCTCAGCTGAATAAATATGTTTGAAGAGTTAACTTTCTTGCTTAAGGTAAGCAGAATTCGTAGCCACAGTGGCTTGGGAAGCTCCAGATTCAGCAGCTTGTTTAAATGACACACTTAGTTTACAGCTATTCCTGATTACCATTCCTGGCCCCACATCGTTAGCCTAACTTTGCCTTTCTTATTTTTAGTTCATTATAAAACTTATAAAAAATGTAGTATATGTTTTCATATTGTAGCCACTTTGATGTCATTTTTTTTTTGCTTTTAATAGTAACATTCATTGTTTCATTAGAATTGAATTTTCATAACTTGTTATATTGATGATGGATGAATAAATTTAAACCAAAAATAACTCTGTTTTCTTGACCCTATAAAATAGACTTGAAGGTATCTCCTAGTCGGCTTCTGAGGTGACATTTTACCTGGTGAGTTTGAAATGTGTCCAAATGGGGAGTGCCTTGTGTTCTTCTCAAGGTTTAACTCCCTGGTCTTTAATTTATTGACTTTAAGATACTCTGACTCTTGCTGTCCAGGTTTGAAAAATTAGTATCTGATTTGCAAATGTGTAACTGGTAGAGAAGCTTAGGAACGTTTTATATGTATATATACTCAGTAGAAAGTGTTATATAATAAGAATGCTATTTTGCTACAATAAGAAATGATTAATAAAATCTACTTTGAGTTTATGACACACCAAAAGCTGTATTTTTCTGCTGGGCATCCTTATTGTACATTTCTCAAATTTATCATGTGAAAAACAAAGTCCTTGCTTTTTACTATAAATTTAAGGCATTTTTTGTGCTCTTTAGTATTTTACTCAAATTTTTTATCACTGGGACCAAAAGATCTGACAAGAACAATTAGAGGAAGAAAAGATGTTTCACACTCAGAGCTTTAGAGGTCTCACTCTGTTGAAGGACTACTCCATGGCTCTGGGGCCAAGGTGAGGCACAATATCTTGGGGGAAGGATGTGGTGAACAAAAGCAGCTCAAGACATGGAAACAAGGAAGCAAAGAGAGCTCTCCTCATCAGAAACAAAATATATACCCCAAGGCATGTCCATAGTGACCCACCTCCTCCAGCCACACACTATCTGTGCCCTTACTACTTAGTTAATCCCTGTTAGTAGATTAATGGATTGATGAGGTTGAGGCTCTTGTAGCCCAAATTTTTTTTTAAGAGAGAGAGAGAGAGAGAGAGAGAGAGAGAGAGAGAGAGAGAGAGAGAATTTTTTAATATTTATTTTTTAGTTTTAGGTGGACACAACATCTTTATTTTTTATTTTTATGTGGTGCTGAGGATCGAACCCTGCGCCCGGCACATGCCAGGCGAGCATGTTACTACTTGAGCCACATCCCCAGACCTAGCCCAATTTTTTCACCTCTGAATTTTCTTTCCTTGTAACACACCTGTATATCTAAATCATAACATTTAATGACCTGCTTTACAAAAATTAAAAGCCTGTTCATTTCACTTGACTCTTTCCTTTTCTTCCATCAGAATCAAGTTATTGATGTCCTGATGAATTTATCCCATATCCATGTTAGGAGGCAGGCAGCTTAGGATGGTGGGAACATGAAGTTAAGAGAATAATTCTATAAAATAGATCCACTGTGATGACACACACATGCTTTCTTTTCCAAGAAGCAGTTTACCTGCAGCCTTGCCTGCCCTAAGGGGACAGGATATGTCACATTCCTCAGCAAACTGCTTGTTACAGCAGGAGAAATGCAGAACTAGATGATGGTGATAGAAGGATAAGGGGGAGACTTTAGTGATGAGATCCTAAAACTCTGAGAGATAAGGATAGTTCCTCCTAACCATAAAATCTCTAAAAACCAGTCGACATGGGCCAAGATGACCTACAGCTGCCGTACAGTGGTGATTTGATAGTCTGAGTCATCTTGCTGTCAGTCAAAAGTCAAGTGGTATAACTTACTCTCTGGAAACTTTTCTGGGATCCACAATGAAACTGGAGTACAGGAGAGACACATTGTCCCTTTTTTTCTCCGAGAGAATATACTCTCTCCCTTGAGAGTCCCCCACTTCTCCCGTGTCTTATCCCTTCAAAAACTCATTACTGTTTATCTGAGTGACATGTCTGAAATCTTTCTCACTTGACCACAAGAATCAGGATACGAAGAGGGCATCTTCATGCTGCCTCAGTTTCTCAAAAGATCCCACCTTTGTAACATTTGGTGTTTCCACCTGGTTTTCATCAGTTATCAGTGGTTACTGGTTATCTTCATTTACCCCCATTCTTTTCTGGTTGCTTTCTCTGTTCAGCCTTTTCTGAAACTCTGTCCCTGGTTCTTGGTACTTTGTTCACTCTTCCCTTTCACCATTGTCCATGGATTTTATTCTTCAAATTTGTGAGACAAGAATCTAGAAGAAAATTGGTGGGGCCTGCAACCTGTACTGTATGGGGATCTACAAAAGAGTGAGTTCTTTGGACAAGAGAGCTCTCATTTTTCTATGTGCTTTTTTTTTTTCCCTTAGTGGACAAACTCTTTTTAACATAGGGCACCTGTCAATCATTTAAAAGTGACTAGCATGGTTACTGGACTTAAGACTCAGGAGACAGTTTTGCTAGGCAGGTGGGTTTAATCCTCTGACACCCAGGTGTTGGTAATGTTGGTCCTGACTTGCTTCCATTTCTTTTCTGTGGGAGAAAGTTAGTATAAGAGACAGAAGAAGACTTGAGACAACTGAAGTTGCTGGCCATGGCCACTGCACAAAGGTCTCATGTCCTGAGTCTGACCCCATCTGTCCTCAGGGGTACAAAATACCAACCACTCTCTGTCTCTCTGTTTCCTATCAACTTGGCCCAATGGTGGAGGGCACCCTCACTCAATGTATCTTGGATCCTGAGATGAAGTCTTTGTCTGACCTGTGTCTTTGGGAAAGAGGTACCCATTAATCCCCAGAGTATAAGCCAACTAGTCTCTCTCTCTTAGAAATGCTTCTAAGCCAAGTCTGTCCCTGCTGACAACCTTTTAAAAGGGATCCATTATGAGAAATTACAATGATAGCTCTCCTCTTGCTTTTAAATTTGACTGCCTAACACAGTCTCACAAGTTACCTTTTCTTTTGTGCTCCCCTCATATGGCAGGAAAAAGACCAGAAGTTCTGTCTTAGAGTAAAATACCCCCTATCTTTCCTAGTTCAGGATGCCAAATTATTTATTTTCTTTTTCTCTAGTAGGAATATCAGCCAGAGCATTCACAAGCTGGCCTCTCACTTTAAAATGAGGAGCATGATATGAAATCATGGTCGAGTGACTATAAGGACACAAAAGGACAAAAGGAACATAAAAGATAAATTTTAAAGGCACATCTAGCTGGCAGATGTCCTCCCTTAACTTAAATAGTTATCAAGAAGTTAGTATCTTTCATTCTGAGTGAGGCCCAATTCTCCCCACCAAGAAAGTTTATTAACTAATGATAGGCTCAGCACAGACAGACCAGCACAGAAAGGGTTTCATCAGGTCTAAGGGTTTCATGGTCTCCCAGAGTTACCAGTAATGGTGGATAGTCTGGAAGCTTGCACCTTTTTCATGGCCACCCATAAAGGAGCAGAGAAGTTATGACCATGCTGGTAAAGCACCAGTTAAACCTGAGGTCGTGGAAGGAGGGTGGGAGCTGCTGACCACTAGAGGCTCCAGGTTAGGGAAGACATTCCCTAGACAAAGAGACAGTTTTCTTGGTGCAGGTTCCCATGTTCTGTTCTCTTTCATTCATTTGTTTTTGTTCAGAGGGGGCCTCATCCTCAAAAGTTATAACCAGGAGATAACCTAATCACAGTTGAGTTAAAGGAGATGCCTAATAATTTTCTGCATCCACCTAGCCTGATTACCAACTGGGAGAATAGAAAAACAGTCTCTGAAGGGAAACATAAACTATAATACCATACTTTAAGAGACTGCTGTTATATGAGGGAAAAGGGGACACTCTCAAGGGAGAGTGGATTCTCTCAGAGAAAAGAAAGACAATGGACCTCTCCTGAACTCCAGTTTTATTGAAGATCCCAAAGAGATTTTCAGAGAGTATCCCATCCAAGTCTACCTCTTGACTTTTGACTGATAGCAGGATGACGTAAGACTTAACTCACCACTGCCATGGGAACTCTAGGTACCTTGGCCCATGCTGACAGGTTCTTACATATTTTATGGTTAGGAAAAACTATCTTCATCTCCCAGAGTTTCAGGATCTGGTCACAAATGTCTCCTCTTTTGGGGGGTAACTTAGTTTCTTCTTATTAATATTATCTTGGTCCTGCATTCTTGTGAAGTTAATAGGCAGTTTGCTGAGGAATGTGACATATACTGTCCATTAAGGCCAGGCAGGGCTGCAGGTAAATTGCTTCTTGGAAAAGAAAGAATGTGGGTGTCATCACAGTGAATTCATTTTATAGAATTATTGTGTTAATCTGTGTTCCCACCATCTTCATCTGTCTATCCCATAACACCTTTTTTTTTTTTTTTGCTTCTTTCTACTCAACCCCTTCTTCTGTCTGGCTACTACTTTCTTCTTGATTCTGCTCCTTATCATTTCACCTAGGACATGACACTGCAGCCCTGCGTGGCCTAAGTGGATGAAATATGTCACATTCCTCAGCATACCACCTGTTTTTCTACCTCCTCTCTACTACATTTTCCAAACAAAACAAGGCTGACAGATCTGAAATCTAACCCCCCTTATCTGCAAATGACATTTTATAGACCTTCAGGGAATGCCTGAAACTAGGTAATGGCAAACCCTATACATACTGAGCCTTATCCAATACACAGATATAGTTATGACTTCAAAGTAGTCACTGCAATATCAAACAGTTGGTCCATCATGACCAATCCCAATCAAAATGGCCACCAAGTAACTAATTCGAGGGTAGTGTATACAGTGTGGATATGATGAATGAAGGGATGATTCACATCCTCTGTGGGATGAGTGGAACAGTGTGAGATTTAAATATGCTACTCAGAATGCAGTGAAATTTAATTTGATTTATTTTTTATGGAATTTCCATTTAACATTTTTTTCACCATGGTTTACTATGGTAACTGACAATACTGAAAGGTAAAATTGCAAGTAAGGAAGAACAATTAATACTCCTCTAATTATATTATTCCTTTTACATTAACAATGTCTCTCCATAGCTCATCATTGGAGTCCAAAATGCTTAGTTTTAATTGTGGGACATTCATCTGCTTCTTTATTTGTTTCTCTAAAGATTTCTTGTCCAAATAGAATGCCCAGCAACAGCGGTCTGCAGTGCCTCTGTATTCCTACCCTCCTACCCTTTGTGTGTGTGTGTGTGTGTGTGTGTGTGTGTGTGTGTGTGTGTGTGTCTTTCCTCTATTTTATTTTATTCTTATACAGTTTCATCAATACTATCCTGGTAAATGGTTCCCACTCTTTCTCAAAGAGGTGGGAGACACAAATTCCACTATGCAGGGTTTTTTTTTTCCCCCCATATCAATGCAATACATATTCCCTATATGGTTTACTTCAATTCACCAATGTGACTTCTCTGGGGGTAGGTAGACTTGGCTTCAGTTAGCTGTTGAAATCTGTCTCTAAAAAACCACTGATATAATTAAATTAGACATCGCTTCCTTCAGGAACCCTTCGCCATAGAGGCTACTTCACCACCCTCTTAATAACCGGTACATATCCTTATAAATTGTATCACGCATGTGCTCCATTTCCTGTTTTCCTAATTAAAAAAAAAATAAAAAGCATTTGAAACATCTTTGAATCAAGAACCATGCTCTATTCATTTTTTCATAGTCAATATTTAAGCCAAGTACATCAAATAGAAAATATTCTACATTCTTATACAAAGACGAATGAATGATATTGTAAATATTTTCTGAATCCATATTATTTATGGGTATTACATTAAAACTGAGGTTATAAAAGTAAACAAGATTTTGAAACTTTCTTTAAGAACTTTAAAAATTTAGACGGGAAGACTTGAGTCAAGGAAAAGCCTATGGGAGGTAAAGGAATACTTATGTGTGTGTGTGAGATGAGGAGGTGAAAGATAAAAGACAGAACAATGGGCAAGGTTATAATTCAGAAAGCCTAATATATCATGACCAAGAATTTGGGCTTCATGTGGTTGGCAGTATAAATCACTAAACATTAAATGACAATGACATGTTATATAGGATATATGATTACATGCTGCCACACATCAGGTAGTCTAAATTATTTTCTCTTATGCTTTATTGCCTGACATACAGGACATAAAATTGGTGTAGAAGGTTGGGAAACAATTTTAAGTCAATCATATATTTATGCATAAAAATGATCACACCTGGGAATGACTTACTTTTCATTTAAATAATTCTAGCATACATAGAATTATTATTTCTGAAAGAGAAGGTCAGGATGAGTAGAGGTTTAGGAAATAGGGATTGTTAAGTGAACAGTTATTAAAACATCTGCACTGGGGTCTGGTGACCTAGAAAAGAAGAGAAACCTACACTCTCAGTTCAAATCTTGGATTCTTATATGTCCCCAACCACAGTCAACTCTATGTACATTTTCATAATAAGGTTATCACATGCACGGGAAAGAATCATGAAGTGTGAAAACAGACTTAATGTACATTTAAACTTTGTCACACAGAGTTCTTATTTGTAATTTCATCTTTAAAATGGGAATAATAATACCTACCCCCATAGAACAGCAATGCTAATTAAGTAAAGACATAAAAGCACATGGTACATGTTAAAGTGCTTTAAATGCTAAGCTACTTTATTTATTATTAAGAACATCTCTATATATTTCTTCACACATAGGTGTTGCTACATAATATGCCTGAAGTCAGGAGTTTCTGAATTGGTTCTAACTTGGAATTAGGTCTAGGGTTCTAGGGCTTTCTTTGAACATCTCCCCTGATTCAGATTGACTTTTTTTTTAATATATGACAGTGGAATGCATTACAATTCTTATTACACATATAGAGCACAATTTTTCATATCTCTGGATGTATACAAAGAATATTCACACCAATTTGTGTCTTCATACATGTACTCTGGATAATAATGGTTATCACTTTCCACCATCATTTTTAACCCCATGCCCCCTCCTTTGCCCTCCAACCTCTCTGCCCTATCTAGAGTTCTTCTATTCCTCCCATGCTCCCTCTCCCTATTCCATTATGAATCACCCTCCATATATCAAAGAAAACATTCAGCATTTGTTTTTTGGGGATTGGCTAACTTCACTTAGCATTATCTTCTCCAACTTCATCCGTTTACCTGCAAATGCCATGATTTTATTCTCTTTTATTGCTGAGTATTATTCCATTGTGTATGTATGCCACTTTTTTTTTTATCCATTCATCTATTGAAGATCATCTAGGTTGGTTCCACACTTTAACTATTGTGAATTGTGCTTCTATAAACATTGATGTGGCTATGTCCCTGTAGTATGCTGTTTTTAAGTTCTTTGGATTTAGACCAAGGAGAGGCATAGCTGGGTCAAATGGTGGTTCCATTCCCAGTTTTCCAAGGACTCTCCATACTGCTTTCCATATTGGCTGCACCAATTTGCAGTCCCAGCAGCAGTGTATAAGTGTACCTTTTTCCCCACATTCTCCCCAACACTTATTGCTGTTTATCTTCATAATAGTTGCCATTCTGACTGAAATGAGATGAAATCTTAGAGTAGTTTTGATTTGCATTTCTCTAATTCCTAGTGATGATGAACATTTTTTCATATATTTGTTGATTGATTGTATATCATCTTCTGAGAAGTGTCTGTTCAGGTCCTTGGCCCATTTATTGAATGGGTTATTTGTTTTTCTGGTGCTTAGCTTTTTGAGTTCTTCATATACCCTAGAGATTAGTACTCTATGTGATGGGTGAGGGGTAATGATTTGCTACCAAGATGTAGGCTCTCTACTTACCTCACAGATTGTTTCTTTTGCTGAGAAGAATCTTTTTAGTTTGAGTCCATCCCATTTATTGATTTTTGGTTTTAATTTCTTGTGTCAAAGGAATTTTATTAAGCAAGTTGGGGCCTAATCCCACATGCTGAAGACTAGGGCTTACTTTTTCTTCTATGAGATGCAGGGTTTCTGGTTTCAGTTCTAAATCCTTGATCCATTTTGAGTTGAGTTTTGTGAATGGTGAGAGATAGGGGTTTAATTTCATTTTGTTGCATATGGATTTCCAGTTTTCCCAGCACCATTTGTTGAAGAAGCTATCTTTTCCCCAATGTATGTTTTTGGTAACTTTGTCTAGTATAAAATAACTGTAATTTTGGGGGGGGTTAGTCTCTGTGTCCTTTATTCTATACCATTTGCCTACCAGTCTATTTTGGTGCCAATACCATGCTATTTTTGTTACTATTGCTCTGTAGTAGTTTAAGGTCTGGTATAGTGATACCACCTGCTTTAATCTTCTTACTAAGGATTGCTTTAGCTATTATGGGTCTCTTATTTTTCCAGATGAATTTCATGATTGCTTTTTTATTTCTATGAGGAATGTCATTTGAATTTTTATTGAAATTTGCATTAAATCTGTACAGTGCTTTTGAAAGTATAGTCATTTTAATAATATTAATTCTGCCTAGCCAAGAACAATGTAGGTATTTCCATCTTCTAAGGTTTTCTTTGACTTCTTTCTTTAGGTTCTGTAATTTTCATCATAGAGATCTTTCACCTGTTTTGTTGATTCCCAAGATTTTTTGTTTATTTATTTATTTATCTGAGGCTATTGTAAATGGGGTAGTTTTCCTTGTTTCCCTTTCTGAGGATTTGTCACTGATATACAGAAATGCAATTGATTTATGGGTGTTGATTTTATATACTGCTACTTTGCTGAATTCATTTACTAGTTCTAGAAGTTTTCTGGTGGAACTTTTAGGGTCTTCTAGGTATAGAATATCATCAACAAATAGTGCCAATTTGAGTTCTTCTTTTCCTATGTGTATCCCTTTAATTTTTAATCTGTCAAAATGCTCTAGTCAGTGTTTCAAGAACTATGCTAAATAGAAGTGGTGAAAGAGGGCATCCCTGTCTATTTCCAGTTTTTAGAGGGAATGCCTCCAATTTTTCTCCATTTAGAATAATGTTGGCCTGAGTATTAGCATAGATAGTCTTTATGATGTTGAGATATGTTCCTATTATTCCTAATTTTTCTAGTGTTTTGAAAATAAAGGGGTGATGTATTTTGTCAAATGTTTTTTTTTTCTGCATTTATTGAGATGATCACATGATTCTTATTTTTAAGTCTATTGATGAATTACATTTATTGATTTCTGTATGTTGAACCAACCTTGCATCCTTGTGATGAATCCCACTTGATCATGGTACACAATCTTTTTGATATGATTTGCATTTGATTTTCCAGAATTTTATTGAGAATTTTTGCATCTATGTTCATTAGAAATATTTTTCTGAAGTTTTCTTTCTTTATGTGTCTTTGCTTGGTTTTGGAATCCAGGTGATAATGACCTCATAGAATTAGTTTGGAAGTGCAGCCTCTTTTTCTATTTCTTGAAATAAATTGAAGAGTATTGGTATTAGTTCTTCTTTAAAGGTCTTATAAAACTCAGCTGTGTATCCATCTGGTCCTGGGCTTTTCTTTGTTGGTAGACTTTTGATGGTGTCTTCTGTTTTGTTCCTTGAAATTGATCTGTTTAAATTGTGTATATTATCCTGACTCAATTTGGGCAGATTATATGATTTTAGAAATTTGTTGATACATTTGATATTTTCTATTTTGTTGGAGTGCATGTTTTCAAAATAATTTCTAATTATCGTCTGCATTTCTATAGTGTCTATTGTAATATTTCATTTTTCATCATGGATGTTAGTAATTTGAGTTTTCTCTCTCCTTCTCTTTATTTATCATGGCTAAGAGCCTGTCAAATTTATTTATTTTTTTAAAAAAACACTTTTTGTTCTGTCAATTTTTTTCAACTGTTTCTTTTGTTTTAATGTCATTGATTTCAGCTCTGATTTTAATTATTTCCTGCCTTCTACTGTTTTTGTTGTTATTTGTTCTTTTTTTCCTATGGTTTTGAAGTGTAATGTTAAGTCATTTATTTGTTGACTTTTTTTTTCTTTTAATGAATGAACTCCATGCAATGAACTTTCCTCTTAAAACTGCTTTCATAGTGTCCCGGAGATTTTGATATGTTGTATCTGTGTTCTTATTCACCTCTAAAAATTTTTTAATCTCCTCCTTGATGTCTTCTGTAATCCATTTTTCATTCAGTAGCATATATTTAGTCTCCAGGTGTTTGAGTGGATTTTAGTTATTATTTTATCATTGATTTCTAATTTAATTTCATTATGATCTGATAGAATGCAGAGTAGTATCTCTAGTTTTTATATTTGCTAAGAGTTGCTTTGTGGCAAATATATGGTCTATTTTAGACCAGGATCCATGTGCTGCTGAGAAGAAAGTGTATTCTCTTTTTGAAGGATGAGATATTCTAAATATGTCAGTTAAGCCTAAGTTACTAATTGTATTATTGAGTTCTATAGTTTCTTTGTTCAGCTTTTGTTTGGAAGATGTATCTAGTAATGAAAGAGGTGTGTTAAAGTCACCCAAAATTATTGTGTTTCAGTCTATTTGACTCTTGAACTTGAAAAGAGTTTGTTTGATGAATGTAGATGCTCCATTGTTTGGGGCATATATGTTTATAATTGTTAAGTCTTATTGGTGTATGGTTCCCTTGAGCAGTATGTACTGTCCTTCTTTATACCTTCTGATTAACTTTAGTTTGAAGTCTACTTTATTTGATATGATGGAAACCCCTACTTGCTTCCGCAGTGCCTGTGAGTAGTATGATTTTCCCCAACTCTGAACCTTCAGTCTGTGGATGTCTTTCTCTATGAGACAAGTATCTTGGAGGAAGTATATTATTGTTTTTTTTTTTAATTCAATTTTCTAGTCTATATCTTTTGATTGGTGAGTTTAGACCATTAACATTCAGGGTTATTATTGAGACATGATTTGTATTCCCAGCCATATTTGTTTATTTTTGCTATTTAATGTGACTTGGTTTCTCCTCTGATTAGATTTTCCTTCAGTTTAATTCCTCCCTCTGCTGATTTTCATCATTGTCATTTTTTCTTCATAGAATATTTTGCTGAGGATGTTCTGTAGTGCAGGCTTTCTCGTAAATTCTTTTAACTTTTGTTTATCATAGAAGGTTTTTATTGCATCATGAAATATAAAGCTTAATTTTGCTGGATATAAGATTCTTGGTTGGCATCCATTTTCTTTCAGAGTTTGGTACAGGTTGTTCCATGATCTCCTGGCTTTGAGGGTCTGGGTTGAAAAATCTGCTGAGATACAAATTGGTCTCCCCCATGTGTGATCTGATTCCTCCCTCTTGCGGCTTTTAAGATTCTATCCTTATTCTGTATACTAGGCATTTTCATTATAATGTGCCTTGGTGTAGATCTGTTGTGATTTTGTACATTTGGTGTCCTGTAAGCCTCTTATGTTTGGTTTTCTAATTCATTCTTCATGCTTTGGAAATTTTCTGATATTATCTCATTGAAGAGATGGTGCATTCCTTTGGTTTGAAACTCTGTGCCTTCCTCTATCCCAATAACTATTAGATTTGATCTTTTGATGCTGTCCTATAATTCTTGGGTGTTCTATTCATGGTTTCTTACTATCTTCACTGTTTGATCAACTTTATTTTCCAGATTGTATACTTTGTCTTTATTATTTGATGTTTTTTCTTCTAAGTAATCTAGTCTGTTGGTTATGATTTCTATTGAGTTTTTTATTTGATTTATTGTATCCTTCACTTTAAGGATTTTTTTTTTCAGAGTCTCTATCTCTATTTAGAAGTAATCTTTTGCTACCTGTACTTGCTCTCTTAAGTCTTTGTTGGAGTGATCAATTTTTGCCTGTATTTGCTCATTTACATCATTCCTTAATTCACAGATTGTTTTAATTATGAATCTTCTGAACTCCTTCTCTGACATTTCATCAACTTCACTGTCTCTGGGTTCTGTTATTATAATGTCCTGGTTTGTTTTGGGCACTTTCCTCCCTTGTTTTTCATGTTGTCTATGTGTCTTCCTTTCTTGCAGTATGGATCTGACATATTACACTTTCCTCCCTATATTCTTGTAGTACCCATGTAGATGTCTATACCTTACCTTGATGTTATGTTTCCAGACCCTGCTGATGTCTCTCAATATATGCTATTGATTCCTGGATCGAGGTTCTGTGCAAGTCAGTGTGGATAGATCTGGGCAGAGCCTGAACTCCCACAGTAGTCTGCTGGTCAGAAGGGGTTGGTCCTGTGCCAGAGGCTAGACTCTGGCAGGTGTCTGCCCTGCCAGTGAAGGGGTGGACCTGAGCCTACTGTGAGCCTGGGTCCTGCACAGGTTGTTGTGGGTGGATCTGGGCCACAGGGCTTGACCTCCTGCAGTAGTCTGCTGGTTGGAAGGGGCAGTTCTGTTCCAGAGGCTCTGGCAGGGGTCTGTCCTGCTGGTGGAGGGGTGGACCTAGGCCTACTGAGAGCCTGAGTCTCATGCGGGCTGGTGTGGGCCTCATTGATTCTTTCATGCATTCATTCATCCATCATTTATTCAAGTATTCATCAATTTACTCAAGAAATACTTATAGACAGATTCAGTATTCATCAAGCACAGCAGACTATACTGAAAAAGAAGTCAAAGCATTTGTCCTTGTGATAATAAGTCAGGTGTGGAAATGGGGTAGGGTCACAGACACTGAAATATAATTACACAGATGATGGTTTGTGCAATGAGCAATCAGAGCTAGGAAATAGACAGTAACATTCAAGTTCTTGCTGTTCTGAGAGTATAAGCTACACTACATTCGTATTTTTTGAGACCAGATTCTGTGACCACACTTTCGAACATGACTGTGCTATACCCAAACCTTCTGGAAAACCAAACTTATTTCTCATGTTCTGACAATGGTTATTTTCTAGGCCCTGACAAAGGCGTTGGGAATACAGAATGATTTTTTTCTCTCTGGGTCTAATTCCTCCCTTAGCACTCTTTCTTTGTTAGTTTTCTGTTACTGTAACAAATAACTGAGATAATAAACTTCTAAAACTAAAAAGTTTATTGTGGCTCAAACTTTTAGAGGATCCAGACCATGATCATTTGACCTGTTGCTTTGGACCTGTGGTGAGGTAGCACATCATGGCAGAAATCTATAACAAAGCAATACCACTTGCCTCTCATCCAAAGGAAGGGGGGAAGATGTAGAGAGAAGGGGCTCTTTGGAAGGCACCCTTCAGCTGACCTAAAGACTTCCTATAGTCCCCTGCATCTTAAAGGTTCTAGTACCTCCCAATAGCACCAGGCTGAGAGCCAAATCTTTAACCAAAGGCCTTTGGTGAACATTTAAAATCTAAACTATAGTACCCTGTGTGTAAATTTTCTGTACATAGTCTTTTGAGATGCTGTGCCGACTATGCAAAATTGCTACAAGTTCTGAAATCAATCATCCCTGTAATTGTACTCCATGACCATGGACTGAGACTTGAGATAACTTGAGAATTACTTTGAGGATAAAGCCTGATTAGAAAGCCAATTTTTTGCCCAGTTTTCCCTATCTACCTGCTGATGTTCATCGATCTGGGCTTCTCCTGAAATGCTGGACCAGGTGGGCCAGCAGTCTACACGGTCAGGCCCATGACAATTGAGAATACTTGAAGTTTAACATTTATTAAAACCTGTGAGCTTTCCAACAAATCATCTCAATTTAGCACATACAGAAAGGACATAAAAATTTGTAAATTCTTACTGAAGATTGAGTTTTAAGTGCTTTCTCCTCAATAAAAAATTGTAAGATTCACTTTAACATGTGGAAAATATATTCCTGGGAAATAGTGGATAAAAAGCCTATCCTCAAATATGAGATGCTTTTCTTGAAAGATTCCTAAAACTGCTCTTACATGCTATTGTTTTCCTTGTTCTTCTTTTATGACAGATTGGAGTTTTTGTTAAAAATTTATTGGCCAATAAACACACAAAAATATACTAGTGATTTAAACAACCTGTATTTTTCTGTGGATAATAAGTGTGAAAAAAATCTAATTAAGTTTCTAAAAATTTGTTATTTTATATCTTCCTAGGAAAAATGATGAAGGTATAACATTTGGTATCAATAAATTATAGTCTTGGAAAATCTTCTCTATATCCATCACACTCCCTATACTTAGAAATCTCACTGTTATGTGAATATGCACAGCCTTGCTTTGAAACTGCCTTATTGAATTATAGAGCTGTATAGAACCATGGAACTCTCTCAACCTAAAATCCTTATTTTGCAAATGGGATTACTGTGGTCATGAGGTGTTTAATAACTGTGCAATACCATATACCTATCTATGGTCTTTTACCCTCACCACATCTTTAAAACTGTGATTTGTAAGTTTTTGCAGATTCTCAAAAGAAGGATGCATCATTGCATGTATGTTCTTTCCACTGTACTTCTTCCAAATCCTTACACATAACACATCTTAGAGGAATTGTGGAATCAGTAAGCCTGAGTTCAAAATGCTTGACAGCCTTGTGATCTTTAGTGTTTGGGGGTTTGTAGTATGGGGGTTTGAAGGGTTCTCCACTATTTAGCCAAATCTATAGGCCTTTTATTTTGTTAATGTGGTTTTTGTTCTGTGTGTCTTTTGCAGGGTGTTAATGGGTATTTAACCCAGATATGCTTTAATTCTGAGCTACTTTCCCAGCATTTTTTTTTCCTCTTTTTGAGACAGGGTTTTGCTAAATTTTCCAGGCTGGCCTCAAACTTGGTATCCTCCTGGCTCAGCCTCCTGAGCAGCCAGGATTACAGGCCTGTGCCACCATGCCTGGCTGGATTTTAGTTTATAAACTGTGTAAACATTAGTTTTACAAACTGTAAAATAAGGAGAATAATGCATAACTCTAATAGAGCAAAGATAGTTTATATGAAGATCCCAGATAATGCACAGCTAATACCAGGCAACCAAAATAGTACTATTGTGTTTCATTTTCATGAAATAACTTGAAAATTATACTGGGTCTTAAAATTGAAATATTATATATTGTGTATTTATAATAAAACAAATGTTTACACTTGAATATTTCTCATTTATGATCAGTCTGATGAACAGAAATAAATGCATCTCATAACTCTCATTTCAGCAGAGAGTCTTCCTTATTATTAATAAGACATCTTTACTTGTCATTATCCTTTTCAAAAATTTCTCATTAATTTAATGTTCAAAAATTTCAAGAGGTAAATTATTAACCACAGTGTTATTACAATGTAATGGAATGTGAAGATACTCTGATCGAAACCCTTTCATTAAGAGAAGAAATGCCACTGAGCAATGGAGCACCTGAAATAAATCACCCAGGTGTTTAATGACAGAAATGGTACTAGAGGCCTGAGCCCAATCTCTTACTTAAATATCAAATAGCTTCTTACAGCTAGTCTATCCATGTGCCTCTACAACTGTCTTGCAAGTAATTCCAAATTCATTACCAATTTTTAGGCAATAACATATGAAAGGATAAAGATCACATTTTTTAAGTGAAATTCTGACAAATCTTTTCAGTGTAATGAGCATTTATTCAGAAGTTAATATATTTGGCAGGGATTATTTCAGTTATTAATAAGAAGAAGAGAGAATACATGAAAGGATGGTAGAGATAATTTGTAATTTAGTAGTCTGAAAAAAATATGTTTTTCACCTTTGCCAAAATTTTGCATTACAGCTTAATGTAATGCAAGTACATGAAAAGGAAAAGAAGTCTTGATGTAATTATTTTTAACTTAAATTATCTCATTTTGAGTATTTATCAAGTCTAGTTCTAAGCCAGTGTTAAAAATAAAGTAGACATTTTCTTTTCTTCCTATATAACTTTTCCTTATTTTACTTAAACAAAACCTTAGGAAAATCCAACACATATAAAATACTATAACTCAGAGGACATAGTGGCAAACAAAGTCTTTTCTCTATACCCTGGATATTCCTGAAGTAGTGGTAAACGTCTCTGAGTCTAAGCAAATGATTAAAACAAGATGCAACATGGTAACTGTGGCGTTGACTGTGAAAGAGGGGTCAATGTCTACTGAGGAAAGGGGTGTGTGTGAGTGAGCAGGGGCAGTCAGGGAAGAGCTTCCTTAGAAATGTTGAGCAGTCTGACTCTGAAGCAATTTTTTTAGACTCTTTTGTATGATGAGACACAAGAAAATGCTGAAACAAAATAATGGAAAAATTTGAACTAGAGACACTTAGTGAAATGTTTAGGTCCAGAAATCACAGGTAGAGAATAATAAGGACTAAATCTTGGAAGGCTTCAAGATCCCCAGGGGCAGGGGGGACTCAGTACCATGCTGTACCTCTAAACCAGTTAATTTTTGTGGCTAAATATAACTCACCTGTAATAAATCTTCCCCATATTCTTCCCACATCAAACATCTCTTTAATCAGAGATGAAGATTAGGAGTTATATCTTTTGTTGAATCTTCCACACTTAATGATCTGCAGTTTGAAAGGTGAGCAAACTATGGAGAAAGATAATTCTGCTGTTGAGATGACTAGAGAACTGTTGGTACAAACTAAAACATGAAAAATTGCTCATTTGAACTACTTCAGTGAATGATAAAGTGATACTCCCATCATGTGTGAATTACTGATAAAATCTGATTATTAATTCACATGCTATATAAAGAGATAAATAATTAAAGCCTAAGGGGAGAAAACT
This sequence comes from Urocitellus parryii, assembly GCF_045843805.1. Taxonomy (NCBI): domain Eukaryota; kingdom Metazoa; phylum Chordata; class Mammalia; order Rodentia; family Sciuridae; genus Urocitellus; species Urocitellus parryii. The sequence continues at coordinate 104,946,273 of NC_135533.1, forward strand.
AGAGATTAAACAGCTTTTTGAACAAAATTATGATGATAGATAGACAATCTGAAGGCACAAGTATCCAACTTTCAAATAGTTGATTCATGTACATGTTGTGTTTAACACAAATAATTAAGAATTTCTCCTTTCTTTCTATTGTTACCCATATTAATTTTCTAGGATTTCATAATAAAATAAAAAAGACTTGTTGGGTTGAAAAAACAGAAATGTGTTGTCTCATAGTTCTGGGCACTAGAAATTTAAAATCAATGGGTCAGCACAAATGGCTCCTTCCAGAGGCTGAGAAAAAGCTGTCTCATGCCCTTATCCTTGTGTTTTGGTCATTGACCAGAAACTGTGTAGTTCACTTTCACTCAGAGGATATTGTCCAGTGTGTATGTCTGTGTCTGAATTTTCCCTCTTTGTAAGGAAATGGGTCATACTGGATTAGGAGTCATGATATTTCACTATGAGTTAACCCTATCTTTAAAAATAATCACATTAGAGAATAACCTATTTTCAAATAAGGCCATATTGTAAGATACTGGGGATCAGCACATCAAGGTATGGATGGGGAGGGCACAATTCTACCTGTTACCCACCACCCTCTGGCTCTGCAAAATGAGTGTCTTTCTACATGCAAAACATTCCCAAAAGTTATAACTCATTTCTATACTAACTACAAGTACAGAAATATTACTTAAATATATCAGAGTTAGAAAAGTAGTCTGCTTCCAAAATGCAATGGTGGGTCAGTCATAAGACAGATGTCCTTATTTCAAAAGGAAGAAATCTAAAGGAAGAAAAGGGATTATGTATTCCCAGCAAGTTCAAAATATTGTGGGGCAAATTCCTTCAGAGTTTAAGGCCCCCAAACAATTCTCTTTGGCTCCACACTCTGTGCTCCTGACCCAGTAACCTGTTAACTATGCCTCTTCAGCCCTGAGCAGTAGCCATACACTCTTGGTTTATGCCCTCTGCCTGTGCTATTGTTGACAACACCTTTAAGACATAAAATCATTTTCCCATCTTTATCTTCTATCTCTACCCCTCTCAGTCTAGGGAGACCTGCAATGTTTCTGCTGGCATTGTTACTTGTTGTTCAAGATAGACAATAGAGTGGTCTGTCTTTGGTTTGAAGTGCCTAAGATTTAAGGTGCCATCCTGGCAGGAACATAATTATACAGTAATTTAAGCAAGTTTATTGCAAAGCAAAAAGTACATCTTGGAGAACTAGTTGGGCAAATCAATGAGCAACCACCTGCCCTGAAATGGTTGCACTTTGGAGTTTTTATGGGAATAGTGAGTGGGATCTCCCAGTGTCAGGAAACTGAAGCTTCACAGCTACACTTTTTAGGGGGCAGGCATCTGCACAGTTGTTGCTCTCAGTGGTTGGGGGAGTCATATACCTTCTCCTTGTAAGAACTAAGGGCATTTGTCTGTGCACCCTAGTTATTTTGCTGGTCTGGTACCAATAGCAAAAGGTCATATAATGGTCAAGCAACCTTTAGAGCAGCTCATGGGAAGCTCATGGGCATATGTACTTCCCTGAAAACAGATGTTTTTTTTGTTTTTTTTTTTTTCTGCTATGGATAGTATGTGCCCATTTGACCAAAGGTCCAGAATATTGCCCTTTTTGTTTTTCAGTAGATCCCTCACCCACCTGGGTGGAGCTCTTTAATAGTCTCACCCTCTTGAAGGAAGGATGGATTTAGGTCCATCTATGGTTCTTCTCCTTGCAAGATGGCATTGGTGCATGTCAATTGCTTGTCAGGATCCCTTTTCCAGTAGTCTGTAATATTTTAACTTGAGGCTGTGGACATTCCTCTCACTCCCCCCATCAAGTGTAATAAAGACAATAGTTGGCAGCATTATGGATAATAGCAGGATATGACTGCTTTTGTTCCATTAAAAGTAGCGTATATAAATTACAGTTAATATTTTCTGTAAACCTACTTATCCCTAGAAAATCTTTGTTTTCAGATAATGGTGGCTATTTCATTTGACCCAGAGATTGGCTTAGTGAGGAGAGAATAATGTAACATATGTCTGGAAATGATCTAAACAATAGAAAACTGCTGACAAAATTGCAGATGCCTGTGGTTGTATTTTTACTTGAAGTAAATAAGAACATGACTGGGAATTTTAAAAAGAAATTTTAGAGAATCATGAGGAGAGCTTTAGGGACCTATGAAATACCAACCATAACAGTATTATATAATGGAAATTATATAAAACATATTAATAATGCAAACTCCAGTAAGAGAAAAGAAAGAAAACATGGGTAGAAAAGTGAGTAACGAACAATCATAGGGTATTTACAAAAATAAAACTCCAATAAATTTCTGGGGATTTAATGAGTTGTATGCATGCCCAGGAAAGATGGTAAAGGAAGCAGACATTTACCTTTGACTGTTCTGCACAAAACAATGTTACCTTGCAAGCTGCCTGAACTTTAAAAGTTTGCTTTGCACATAAACATTTGGCAATGGACAGAAGGGATATATAGCGAAGCACTGAAGGCAATCTTCTAACCAGTTATTGTTTGTCACTAAATCAAAATAATATATATGTAGTGACATTAAAACTAGACTTAACAGTAAAAACATAAAATAAAAACAAAAGAACTATCCCAAAAGGCAATGACTTTACACATCAGGGAATATATAATTTATAGAACTAGTCCAGGGGAGTTTTAAACAAGTGAACAATAACAATAAAAACAACTATCACCACAACAAAAACCACTACCAATCCCATGAAAACCTTAAAAGATGAAAAATTGAAACTAGTGTTGCTTTTATGTAAAATATACAGTTTCAGTAAACATTTACTAGACATGAAATCAAGATGTACACAGAAAGAAGAAAAATGACAAATAGAATACATCCTTGAGGGTATCCACATTTTGGACTTAGCATAAAAAGAGTTTAAATACTTATTGTAAACATGTTAAAGAAATTAAAAGGAAGAATAACATTAGGTCTCATCAGAGGATATCAATAAAAATCTAGCAAATAAATATAAATAAATCAAACAAGTAAGGACACACATTTAACATAGTTAATAATCATAATATATTGAACAATAAATCAAATGTATTTAATATATCTAATAAATTCATATACTTGTAATATAAATTTATCTATTAAAGACATATTTAATATATAGTCTGCAGTTGAAAAGTACAATTGAAATAAAACATTCACATGAGATGTGCAGTGGATATTCTAAGTAACATAAAAAAAATAATAATAAATTTGGATACAGGTAGATATTGTTAAGTCTGAGGCCCAGAAGTAAAATAATGGTGAATCATGAGGCCACCAACCTTACCAATGCATTCATAATTGAAGTTCCAGTAAGTGAAGAGAAAGAAAACGTGGGTGGAAAAGTGAGTAGTGGTCAAATATTTCAAAATTTTATAAATATTAGTCCATAATTCAAGAAGCTCAATGAACTTTATAGAATAAACTCAAAGATAACCATACTTAGATACATCATAATGAAGTAAAGAAGGTCAAAAATGAAGACTTGAAAGAAAGGCTTATTTCTAAATTTTCAGCTCAGACTCCACATTCCAGGAGGTCTGAGAATGTTTCATTCATTTATGAACTAAAACATATGCTATCATGGATTGGCTGTGAGGTGTGCCCCCAAAATTCACACCTGTGAGACAATGTAAGAAGATTTGGAGGAGAAAGAAATTATTAGGTCATAGCCTTAACCTAATCAGTGAATTAATCCTCCATACAGATTAACTGAGTTATAACTGAAGCGATAGGGTGTGGTCAGAGGAGGTGAGAATTAGGGCATGGCTTTGGGACATATATTTGTATCTGGCAAGTGGAGTCTCTCTCTGCTGACTGTGAGCTGCTTTTCTGTGCCACACTATTCTGCTATGATACCCTACCTCACCTCAAGCCCCAAAGAATGGAGCTGGCTTTCTATGGACAGAGACCTCTGAAACCATGAACCCTCAAATAAACTTTTCTCCCTTTAAAATTGTTCTGGTCAGGTCCTGTAGTCACAACAGCAAAAAACCTGACTAAAACACAAGCCAACCAAGGCTGCTGTATCCATCAAAAAAGAATGGAAGGAGAAATAAAACTGTCCAAGACAAGGATAAGCTAAAAGAATTTGATGTTGAATTCAGAAGTACAGAAACTATTTGAAGAAATACTACACACAGAATGCTTAAAAATGAACCCTAAAGTACCCAACAGATACATTTCACAGAAGAGCTATCAAGCAAATGAAAATTAGGGCCAAATTAAATATAATTGGAAACAAAAATAGCAGAAAATAATAAACACCTCTCAATAATAATTCTGAGTTTATATGTGTTCAAGCTGCCAAGTAAAAGATATAGACTGGCAAATAAAATTTAAAAATAAGTAAATAAAAACCTTAAAAAAGATACAACTATATGTTTGCAAAACACTCATGTTACAGGCAAAAACATTTAGAAACTAAAAGTAAGAGGATGAAAATAATCCAAGTAGATTGAGTCTGAAAACAAGTAGGATAGTTATTTTCACATCTGAAAAAGCAGATTTCAAGTAAATGTTAATCAGAAGAGACAAGGGAGGTCACTACATGCTGGTAAAGAAAACACTATAACAAGAAAATATAGTGTTAGTAAATATTTATACCTCATAGGGTGGTGCGCCAAATTACATGAAACCAAACTTCCTTAACATTGAGTTCCAGGTAGAATATACAATGGCTAAATTCATTTTCTTCTTATGAATTCATGGAACCTTTTCCAAAATAGATCATGTACTAGGTGGGAAAACCTAACAAATACAAAATATTTAGTATTATCCCTTCCATCTTAATAATGGAACTAAATTAGAAGTTAACATCAAGATATATTATAGAAATCACATAAATACAGAGATTGAATATCAAGAAAAAGATCATAGTGGAAATGAGAAGATAAATATAAACATTTCTAGAATAAAATCAGAACAGTTATACAATGTACCAAAATCTGGGGATAGTATGAAGGAAATTCTAAGAGGAAGTTTATAGCATTAAGTAACACATTAAAAAATAAATAAATATTCCTAATAAATAATTTAATATTACAACTCAAGACCCTAGAAAATTAGAAATAAACTAATGGTTGAACCAGTAAAACACAGTATATAATTAAGATCAGAGCCAACATTAATAAAATTGCAAATTTAAAAAAGTACAAAGATCAATGCAATAAAAAATTGATTATTTGAAAGATAAATAATGTTGATAAATATCAAGCAAAATTAATCAAAAGAAAGAGATAGAAAATTCATATAAACAAAATTAGAGATGAAAAAGAAGATATCACCCCAGACATTTCTGAAATCCAGAAAATCATTAGAGACTATTTTGGAAACTTATATTCCCCCAAATTAGAAAATCTAGAAGACAGTGACAAATTTCCTAGAAACATATGACCTATCCAAATTTAACTAAAAGACATACAAAACCAAAACAGACCAATATTAAACCTTGGCATTGAAATAGCAGTTAAAAGCTTTCCAACAGAAAAAAAAAAAATCAGGGATAGTTGGAATCTCAGTGAAGTTCTACCAGACCTTTAAAGAAAAACTAATGCCAAACTTTCTCAAATTATTTGATGAAACAGAATGGGAAAGAACAGTTCCAAATGCATTCTATGAAGCAAGCATTATCCTGCTACAAAATTCAGATAAGGATATCAAGGAAAGAATTATAAACCAATATTCCCAATGAACATAGGCAAAAATAATGATAAATTATTTACAAACCATATTCCAAAACACAGTAAGAAGTTTGTTTCATCTCAAGGATGCAATGGTGGTTCAACATATGGAAATCAATAAATATAATTCATCACATAAACAGAATTAAAGACAAGAAATCACACGATCATCTCAATGGATGTAGAAAAAGTCTCTGACAAAATATCACACTCAATCGTGTTAAAAACACAAAGAAACTAGGGGTGGAAGGAATTTACCTCTACATCAGAAAGGCTGTAAATGTCAATCCCAAAGGCAATGTCATACTGAATGGTGAAAAACTGAGGCAAAAGCATGTCTTATAAAATTGGGCATAAGACAAGAGTCACCACTCCTACTCAATATAATTCTTGGAAATCTAACCAGAGCAATCAGGTAAGTGAAAGAAATTAAAGGGATATAAATGTGTGTGTGTGTGTGTGTGTGTGTGTGGACTACATATGGTCCTTACCCGTCATCGGATGAGCTGACCTCAAGGCGTCAGCCTCCTGTCTTAGGTTGGTACCATTGCTTTGTCTGGGGTGATATCTTCTTTTTCATCTCTAATTTTGTTTATATGAATTTTCTATCTCTTTCTTTTGATTAATTTTGCTAGACATTTATCAACATTGTTTATCTTTCAAATAACCAATTTTTTATTGCATTGATATATTTTTTAATGTAGCCCATGGCTTTTTAAGGAGGAGTTGTTAAATATATCACAATGGAACCATCATGGTGAAGATTTAAAAAGAATAGAAAAGAAAAGCCCAGGAACTCTGCCAGTTGGCACATTGCCATTGTGGACGTTTGTATCTTGTTTGCCTAGTCCAAAGTGTTTAGTTCAGACAATGGCAGAGGAAGGAGAAGACATATTGATTCAAGTAAAAGAGAAGGTCTCTCAAGTTAGTAAGACAGAGGAAAAAATTGAAGTAAAAGAGAAGTTCTCTCGAGCTAGTCAGACAGAGGAAGAAAGATTAGAGCAGAAAAAGCCATCAGGGGAAAAGTTACAACAGGAGACTGCTACTAACACCTTTCTGTCACCAGAGAGATTAACTAAGGTTCTGACCCAGTGATTGTCTGGAGTCGGGGGTCTGTTTGTGTGTTTCCACAGGGAGAACAGCAGCCGATTTGGATTCCAGAAAGATTAACTAAAGCCATTTCTACAGACCAAAAAGAAGATGATTTGGTTCAAATCCATAACAGCTGATATCCAGAACTCCAGTTTGGCTATACTTACATCTGCAACAGCGGTTCTCCCACACCTGGAGGCTAATGAAACCAGGATGCTTTTTTCAATATCTATTTTATTATTGCCCTTTCCCACATCATAAAGTTCTATTTTGTTTTTTGAGCTCATATAGACCTAGGTTAATGTTTTGCTGATCAGTTCTATTTTTTGACTATGGAGTTTTTAAACATTGCAATGGAGATTTCACCTGTAAAAAGTTACAAGGCCTTTACTATTATGTTATGTGTTGTATGTATTATATTATGTGTGCACACTTGTGTTTTGTGATGTATGTTTGTATGTGCGTATGTCCATATATCATATATGATGAGCGCTCATGAAAACAAGGATCCAAATTTTTTTTTTCTTATTCAGGTGATTTAAATGGTTTAATTTAAATTGGGTAAACAGCTGTTGAGGATTGTTTTAACATGTGAACAAAAAAGGAGGTTACAGACCTGTTTGTTTATTTTCACCTTTCCTTTTCATTATATTTAATAATTCTGTTCAGGATAATGTAAATTGTTCAGAAAATTGTTTTCTTTTAGTGCCTGCTGGAATGTTACATAATTTTTTCTTTAGCCATTATTGCCAGAATTCCTATCTTCATCCCAGTGCCCATGAAGACAAAGATAAAACCAAACTACAATTTCTGCAATAGTTATCACTGAACTGCTTGCAGAACTTGCCTGGACTATGTATTACTTGTATGCATTGTGAACTATCTGTTGGTGCAGTGACTTGTGGTAGTGCTGGGGTATTTTTGCTGATGGTGTCATCAGTGGTACAATTTTTCCAAAAGGAGCCATCAATTGGCTTGGTGTATCCTCCTCCCTTCTGCTTGTGATGGTCGTTCAGCTAAAATTTGGGGGCCAACAGAGGTGAGGCAAATAACTTCACCCCCCAACTGGTACAAAGAGCTATCCACAGGTGTGGCTGTATACTGGACTGGTAGTCAATGACGGGTAAGATCCAATTGCAATGGTACCACCTAAGACAGGAGGCTGACGCCTTGAGGTCAGCTCATCTGATGATGGGTAAGAACCATATGTAGTATTGGACAACCTAAGGCAGGCATGGTCCCTAAGCCACATACTTGTTGTTCAAACAGAGAGGGGGAGATGTTGAGAGCCACAGCTGAAGGGGCCCCAGCACTTCCAGCTGATTGGCTCACTGTGACCCCAGAAAACTTCCAGCTGCCAGCTGATTGGCTCCTCTGCAGCGATGCTCATTGGGCTGTTTCCCCACCCTTTCGGACCATGGAGCTGCTCATTGGGGGACTCTTTTGGCTCCGCCCACGCAACCCAGCCAATCAGCCTCAAGAGAGGGAGGAGTGGGGGTTGAGAGGCTTGCCATAAGCTGGTGGTGGCAGTTGGGCTCTGAGGGAATTCCTGAAGAGCTCATGTGGTGCGGCGTGTGTGTTCTAACAATAAAGTTCGTTTCTGCTTGATAAGTGGCTCTAGAATTGTGCCCAGCCAGACTGCGGCATAAATTATTACTGTTTGCAGATGAAATGATCCTATACTTAAAAGACCACAAAATTCCACCCACAGGACATGTATGAATGAAAAAAAAATTCAGGAAAATAGCAGGATACAAGATCAACATACAAAAATTAATAGCTTTCCTGCACTCCAATAATAAATCTACTGAGAAAGTAATCATAGATATAATCCAATTTAATATAGCTTCAACAAACAAAACAAAGTAAATTTTAAAAGTATTTATGTAAATAAATATATCCAAGAGGTGAAATACCTTGTTTTAGTCAGCTTTTTCATTGCTGTGACTAAAAGACCAATTTTAGAGAAGGAAAAGTTTATTTAGGGGCTCATGGTTTCAATACATAGAGAGCAGGCTCCATTCCTAGAGGACTGGGGTGAGGCAGAAGATCATGGCAGAAGAGTGTGGTGGAGGGAAGCTGCTCATATGAATATCAGGCAGCAGAGAGAGACTCCACACACCAGATATAAAATGTATTCTCCAAAGGCACACCCCTAATGATCTGTGTCCTCCAGCCATACCCTACCTGCCTTCAGTTATAGCCCAGTTAATCCCATCAGGAGATTAACTCACTCATTGAGGTATGGCTCTCATAACCCAATCATTTCTCTTCTAAACTTTCTTACATTGTCTCACACAGGAGCTTTTGGGGGACACCTCACATCTAAACCATAACAGACCTTTACAATAAAAACTATCAAACACTGAAGAAAGAAAGTAAAGGAGAGCTTTTATGTTCATGGATACACAGAATAAATACCCTCAATATGGCCATATTACCAAAATCAATATACAAATTCAATAAAATACCCATAAAAACACAAATGAACTTCTTCACAGAACTATAAAAATAAAATAGTCCTGATCACTCTGGGAAGACAGGGGAGTAAAGGAGTTTGCTTTCCAAGCTGTTCTGTGGTGTGAGACCAAGCAAGGGGATAACCAACGTATCCATGAGGTAGTGAAAGAGAGACCTCACTATGAATTAATAATGGATATTCAGAATAGCTTGGGAACTCAGAAGGTTGGATACAATAAAAGAAAGAAGAAAGCCCTATCATCACTGCTGAGGTCTGCAGAGCTGACCCTCCATGGGTAAAGTAGGGAGAGGAACTAAGGAAAACCACATGTGTGGTGGCACTGCAGTTTGTTTTGGTATGGAGAAGTCAGAGATCAAGATCACTGCTGTACTGATCCAGAGGCTGTACTGCACTATATCCTGCAGTGAGCAAGATCCCTCACATCTTCCAATTGCTACAGAGAACAGAGACAGAAACCATCTTGCCTCTGTGCTGCAGTGGCCAGCAGCTGTGGGAGCAAGCTTAGGAGCCCAGACCTTTGAAATCCAACCTGGTTCCCCAAAACAGACTTTGCAAATACATGCCACATGACCCAGAGTGTGTCTAGAAGACCAGGAGAAAAATCAGGTGCAAAGAGTGTTTTACCCAGGGGAATATGGGTTACAAAGACCAAAGAGAGCCTGGTTGCTTTCTTCCTGTTGTGGGGCAGGTTGCTCAGAAAACACACCCAGTACCAGTTTTGTCCAAATTGAACAGTCTTTATTTAGCCAGCCAGAAACTACTGCTTCAGGACCCATAACTGTGGGTCCTGAGCATTTTAGGATATTTAAAGGCAAAACCACATCTGGGTTGACATAGCTACAAGCAAGCAGGTACAGAAGCTGAATTGGACAGTTAGCGAGACAATGCAATACATTGGTATTTCCCATGGGACTTTCTAGGTTGGCATAGAAGCAAGCAAGCAGAAGGTAAGTGGGTCAAAATGACCTGAGTTCAGTAATAGTTAGTGAATGATTACAAACATCTAGACGATCAATCTCTGACAAGATACATTGCCTAAGAAAAATGGAAACCAAAGAGAAGAATTTTACATTGTATAAGAATTGCTATTTTGTGTTGCCAAGTATGTTATGCTAGGTAACTATTAATGGGTACAGAGGCAGGACTTTCCCATAGGAGAAGCATTTCTTACATACTATAGAGTCTCAGGGTAAAATGGAGTCTGCTTGGTCATTGCCCATCCCTATAGCCTGGCCCATAACATTTCCTTTGAGTCTGGTGGTTTGCAGGACTAGCTGGGTGCAGGCTGGAATTTGAACAGGTAAGCAGGTGTGACTTTGCTTAGAGTTTGAGCCAGGGACACCTGGAAGGGTCATGGAGGGTGCTAAGAATTGGCTTCTCCACCTCATGAGTAAAACCCAGGGGTACAACTGGATTGACAGCTGCTGGGCTCTGGAAGTGCACTGATTTTATATCTTTCAACCAATTGCCATTTAATAAAATACCTGGGTCCTAACTAGAACTAGGCACTGCCTCCAGGAGCTCCACCTATGGGAGAGAACTCCTCTCACAGAACTCTACAGTGACCCCCACCCTGAGAGTGGAGCAAACAGTACCTCTCCAACCCAACCCACCTCATACTGCCAAAAGGAGAAGTCAAGAATTTTTGAACTACAACTGAAATTTGTTGAAGAACACACACAAAAGAAGAGGACTGATTTGACAGCTTGTGGTCACTACTCTTGAGTACAATACATCCCAAAAAAAGGAAAGAAAGACATTTGGAAACAATGAACATATTCTCATTGACACCCTTTAACCACTGCAATAAAAACAATCTCTTCATTTTTCATCAACAACTCTCTCTCTCTTTCTCTCTCTCTCTGTTTTGATTATGAGTAGAATGTTTCAAGGATATATATATATATATATATATATATATATACACACACATATAAGTATATATATATGCATATAAATATATATATGCATATAAGTATATATATATATGCATATAAGTATATGTATGCATATACATATGTGTATTAGTCTCTCTTTTCTCACTTCTAGCATTTTTGAAGGTAGTTATTCATGACTTTGTCTATAGAGGGCTACAATTTTTGAGTAGTATATTTTGGTTTTGCTTTGCATTGTTGTTCACTTGTTTGTTTCTCTTGGTTCTCTCTTTTCTGTTGCTAAAAGCCATATTACATTGTTCTCTTTTTCACTCTTCCTTTAATTTACACTTCTAATTTCTCTTCTCCTCCCTCATAACCATCACATCATACATCTGTTCTGCATTCTCTCTGTTCACCGTTTGCAAACTTAAAGTTTTTACTGTCATCAGTTGCTTAGCATAGCATATCTGTTTATTGTTCCAATTAAAATTATAGATGTCATAGTAGAAACTATGTATTTAGTGTAATATTGTATATTGTTTGCATTGGTTGTTGTTGTTATTCATCTACCCCTACAATGTTATTTACAGGATACCTTCAGGGACACAGTAGTTCATAGGGTAGAAATTCTGGTGCATCAAATTCCTACTGATAGATGGATAGACAAACAATATGAAAAATTGAGGGAATTAATCATCCCACACAAACCAAAATACCTCAATAACAGAATCAACTGACAACACCTTGGAGAAAATTTCAGAGAAGAAATCTACAAAGTTCATAGTTACACTGATCTACAAGGTAAAAGATTATGCAAGAAGTGAAATTGTAGAGAAAATACAATAAGTGAAAAATCTCTTCATTAAAGAAATAGACATTTTAAAAAAGAACCAACTGGAAAATCTCAAAATGAAGAAATCAATAAATCAGACTAAAAATTCAATGCAAATCATCACGAACAGACTAGATGACTTGGAAGATAGAGTTTCAAGCAATGAAGACAAAATATATAATCTTGAAAGTAAAGTTGACCATCAAGAAAATGCTAAGGACCATGAATCAAAACTTTGAGATATATGGTATCACATTCAAAGGCCAAATCTAAGATTCACAGGGATAGATAGGTGAAAGCTCTGAAGTTGAAACTAAAGGCATGAATAATCATTAATGAAATAATATCTGAACATTTCCCAAACCTTAAGAAAGAAATAGAAAATCAAATACAAGAGGCATAAAGACTCCAAATGTACATAACTACAATAGACCCACATCAAATCACATTATTATGAAAATGCCTCATGTAAAGAACAAAGATAGAATTAAAAAAAAACACTAGAGAAAAATGATTAGTCATATTTAGAGGGAAGCCAATCTAGATCTCAGCTGATTTCTCAATGCAGACTCCAAAACCTAAGAGGTCTTAGAATAATATATACCAAGTTCTGAAAGGAAACAGATGCCAACCAAGATTACTATATTCCTCTAAATTAAGCTCCAGATTTGAAGATGAAGTAAAGCCCTTTCATGATAAACTAAAGTTAAAAGAATTCACAACTAGAAAGCCTGCACTATAAAACACACTCAATAAAATATTTTGTAAAGTGAAAATGGAGAATAAAAATGAAAACAAGCAGAGGGAGAAACTATACTCAAAAATGAATTTATGACATTCACTGAATCTAGAGACTATTATGGTAAGTGAAATAAGACAATCCTAAAAAACAAAAAGTCAAATATTTTCTCTGACATTTTTTGCCAGCTTTCAACTACACTCAAAGACTAGTCAGGCAAAGGGAAATTACTTCAACTTAAAAACTATAAATAAATAAAACAACAGAAAATAAAAATCATCTGTCAATAATAGCACTGACTGTTCATGGACTAAACTCATCAAATGAAAGACCTAAGCTGGGCAACTGAATTAAACACAAGACCCAACAGCATGCTGTCTCCAAGAGACTCACCTTATAGGCAAAAAAATTGACAGACTGAAGGTTAAAGGTTGGAAAAAAAACTACCACTCACATGGATCTTATTAAACAAGCAGGGGTTTCTATTCTCAGATCAGATAAAGTGGATTTCCAAAACCAGAGTTAATTAAAAGAGACAAAGAATGCCACTTCATAGTCCTTAAGGGAATCATACAACAAGAAGAAATAATAATCATAAATATTTATGCCCAAACAATGGAGCATACATCAAACAGACCCTTCTCAATATCAATAATAAAACACACCACATAACAATAATACTGGGTTACTTTAACATGGCTCTCTCATCAATGGAGAGATACTCCAAACAATAACTAAAGAAAGAAGCTATAGAACTACAAGATACAATTAATAATTTAGATTTTATAGACTATATAGAATATTTCATTCATCAATGACTGAATATACTTTCTTATCAGCAGCACATGAAGCATATTTTAAAATAGACCATATCTTAGGCCATAAAAAAATCTTTCAGCAAATACAAAAAAAATAGAGATAAAATGCTGCATTTTATGAGATAATAACAGAATGAAATTTAAATTAGTGATAAGATTAAAAAATAGAAGCTACTATAACACCTGGAGACTTAACAATCTGGTATTGAATGATTAAATGACAATAGAAGAAAATACAGCTGAAATTTAAAAAATACTTAGAGGTAAAGGAGAATAGCGATACAAAATATCAAAATCTCTGACACTATGAAGGTAGTTCTAAGATGAAAGTTCATAGCATTGACCTTATTCATTAAAAGAATAGAAATACGCCAAATAAATAATTTAACATTGCATTTCAAGGCCTTAGAAAAGGAATAAATTAACACCAAAAGCATTAGAAGATAGGAAATTATTAAAATCAGAGCTGAAATCAATGAAATTGAAAATTTAAAAATTCAAAAAATTATCAAAACAAAAAGTTTATTCTTTGAAAAAATAAACAAAAAATGATGAAAAATTAATATTATTAAAATTTGTGATGCAAAAGTAAATGTCAACACAGACACTACTGAAATACAGAAGATAACCAGAAACTATTTTGAAAATTTTTACTCCAATAAGTTGGAAAATCTTGAAGGCATCAGTCATTGGACCCAGCTATCCCACTTCTTGGTATATATCCAAAGGAGTTATAATGAGCATAATACAGTGACACAGCCACAACAATGGTTATAGCAGCTAAATTTACAACAGCCAAGATATGGAAATAACTTAGATAACCATTAACAGATGAACGGATAAAGAAATTTTGGTGTATACATATAAAATGAAATATTACTCAGCCATAAAAAAGAATGACTTTATGACATTCACTAGTAAAGGGATGGATCTGGAGACTATTATGGTAAGTGAAATAAGACGATCCTAAAAAACAAAAGGTCAAATATTTTCTTTGATATTTTTGCCAACTTACAATAAGGTGGAGGGGTAGATGTTCTGTGGATTAGACAAAGAGGAACAAAGAGAAGGAAGGGGGGATAGGAGTTAAAAAGACAGTGTAATGAATTTGACATAGTATTTCTACATCCATATATGAACACACCACATTAAATTTCACCCTTGTGCACATCCACAAGACTGGGATCCTAATTATAATAAGATGTATTCCATGCTTGTATATCAAAATAGACTCTATCGAAACAGATAAGTAAAAAGAATGAATAAAAATGATTTTAAAAGTTCTAAAATTTATATGAAAGTATAAAAGACTCAGAAAAGGCAAAGGAATTCTGAGCATTAATAAGAATTCTGGAAGCATAAAAATGCTTGCTTTCAAATTATACTACATTGCTATAGTTAAAAAAAAAAAAAAACAGACCTGAAGACGAATGGAATACAATAGAAGGCAGAAAAAATTTCCCAAAGATTTAGTCATCTTATCATTCACAAAGTTTTCAGAAAAGGATTCTAGAAAAAGCCTTTGAATGGTGGTGAGAAAACTGGATATCAACATGTAAAATAACAAAATTTGACCTGTATCTCCCTTCTTGCACAAAAATCAACTAAAAGCACATCAAAGAACTAAAAATTTGACACAGAACTCTAAAATGCTAGAAGAAAACATAGAGGCAACACTCCAACCTATTGGCATAGGCACTGACTTTCTTAATAAGACTTCTAAAGTTCAAGAAATAAAGTCAAGAATTAATAAAGAGTATATCATCAAATTAAAAGAGCTTTTAAGATTGTGAAGAGAGACTTTAAAGAATGGGAGAAAATCTGCCTGCTTTTCTTTGGAAATATATCTAGAATATATTAGAGAAAAATGTAAAAACTAAACACCAAAAATAAAATATAACCCAATCAACAAGTGAGCAAATAAGTTTAACAGATATTTCTCAAAAGAAAATATAAAACTATCCAAGAAACATGTAAGATATTCAACATCCTTAGTAATCAGGGAAATGCAAATCAAAACTACACCAAGATTTTATCTCACTTCAGTTAGAATGGTGATCATCACAAACACAAATAAAAACAATTGCTGGTGAAGAAGTGGGGGAAAGGATACATTTATGCATTGTAGTGTGTTACCCCGAGTGGTATAAACATTTTGAAAATCAGTATGGAGTTTCCTCAAAAGACTATGAATGAAACCATCATATGACCCAACTATTCACTCCTTGTTTTTCATCCTAAAAAACTAAAATCAGCATACTATAGTGATACATACCAATGTTTGCAGCAGCACAATTTACAATGGCCAAGGAACTAGCCTAGGTATCTATCAATAGATGAATGAATAAAGAAAATGTGGCTTATATACACAATAGAGTTTTATCAAACAACAAAGAAAGATGAAAATATGTCATTTACTGTTAATGAATGGAACCAGAGACTATAAACCTAAGTGAAATAAGCCAGACCCCGAAAGTCAAAGTTCACTTTTTTTTTTTCACATGTGGAATCTAGACAGAAAACAAGAAAAGGAGTCAAAAGGGTGGAGGGGTCTCATTAAAATAAAAGGAGAGTCAATAGAGTAGAGGAAGTGGATGTAGATGAGGCAAGGAGACAATACATGAGAAGTTCTGGGGAAACAAAATCTATCAGATTATGATCTGTCCATGTTTGAATATGATAAGGTGATAATAATGATAATAATAACAGAAGGAATATCAGTAGATTAAAGCAAGCAGATCAAGAGGACAAAGGAGAAGAGAGATAGGAAAAATATTAGAAATGAAATTGATCAAATTGTGTTATGTACATGTTTGAATATGGCACAATGAATCCCACTACTATGTATTATTACAACGTAGCAATAAAAAATATCTTGGAAAAAGCAACAGAATAATGACTTAACACATATGGAAATCTTCCATTAAGTTAACAGCTGACTTCTCTCTAGAATGAAGGTGAGAAGCCACTAGAATGACATCACCAAGTCAAAATATGAAAGATCATTCACCTATAATTCTAAATCCAGTTAAGATTCTTATGAAAATAATGGAGAAATTAACCTATTTTTAGATTGAAAAATAATTCATCAGTAGTGGAAATGTTTTATAAGAAATCCTGAAGGAAATTCATAGGCTGAAGTCAAATGGATATAGAGGGGGGAAATGATCAATAATAATAATTAATACATTTTCTTTTGAAACTCAGTATAAATGTAATTTCAAGACACTTTCCTTTTCCTATATGTTATGTAAGATATTGTATAAGCCAGTATTAGTAAAACTATGTCAAACCCCTTATAGCATATGAATATGTAATAAAAATAATATTACAACAAAAAATTAAAATTGAGGATATATTCAATAAAATATTTTGTATAGACATCAAATTGATTGTATTAATCTGAAATAGATTAATTCAAAGGCTTTAAATATCAAATCTAATGTTTGTTTTTTCTTGTGGACAATTTTTTTTTTCATGCATGGTCTATGCTTCATGATGTCTTTGTGCACCTTAAATTTTGTTGTTGAAAAATGAACATAAAGAATATTATAATGTGGCAACTATGGAAATCAGACTATCCCCCTCCCTGAGCATTTCCTGTTGCTGGTTATGGTAATTGTTTGAGTGACTTTATGAATTAATTTTGTAAAGTATGCATTCTATAGTTGATGGTCCTCACAGAAGTCTTTGTGGTAACTAACTTAATGGTGAGGTAGTAACTAAACATTTTGGATATGGTATCTATATGTTTGTGAGTCTGTCTTTTAATATTCAGTGAGACAGTTTGCAAATCTTCCTTCACCTGCTTGTTCAAAGGCTGGAGTTGGCCAGAGCTGAGAAGTGAGAATTGTTTCACATCTTTCTTGAACATGCACACAGTCTTTGGCATGGACACCACTTGCAGATTACCAGGAGTATATTGGAGTGCTTCAAAGCTCTTATTTCCCAAAGAAATTATTCCAGAGCCTTTCTGCCCACGTTTCTCAACCACTCAATTCTTTATTACAATAGTTATTTGCTGCCTTAGACAGCAAAGTACATGTTGCCTATAAATATTTTTGACAAATCCTCCCCAAGTAGTTTCATCAGATTAGGAGAGTTCTGAGCAAGGGGAGATAAGAGCAAGGCCTTTGTGTTTGTTCCCAAGGGAGTCACCAACAGGTAAAAACAAAGGGCCACAGTTCTTTGCAGATGTGGTCCATTCAGCTTCTTCCAACCTTCCTGTGCAAAACTGGAGTGTTATCTTCAAGGCCACAACCAAACTGTGCAGCAGGATGCAGCACCCAGGAAATATCAACTAAGGCATACTGTTCCCATCAAAACTCAGCTGTATTTTTTCCTTGATTAATGTTTGTTTTGTTTTGTTTTTAATTACTGCAGCCCTTTTGGTTACTTCACAGAGTTCTAAATAACTAATTCTGACAGGTTTGATAAGTTTTCAATGTTATTTTTTTATGGAGGGATGCACTGTCAATGTTTCTTTCTAGGCCAATTTTTTTTTCTAACATCATTTGCTAATACATTTTTGAAACCAGGCCTAAAATTATCTTCTTAGGTGAAGAACTTAAAGGGATAGATAGCATTTTTCTCTGAAGTTCTAGTAATTTTTAAGCATTTCAAGGCAGTTCAGTAAGATTGAACTATAAAAGCAATAAGTTTATTTCTTTCCTCACAAATACGTCTTACTGAAAGGTTGAAAAACAGCATACTCCCTTTATTCTTTCTTTTAAATTGTCATGTGTTTATATTTTTCTTGAAATTTTGAATTTTTGTGTGAAGGATGATCTTGAATCTTTGAAGTTTATTTCAGACTCTAAAATATTCCTGTCAATTAGCATATTTCTCACTATAAAATCCCTTTTTACCTTCAAAAGACATTCAGTTGCTTTTCATTCTTTTTCTTTGAGGGA
The DNA here is from genome assembly GCF_045843805.1 of Urocitellus parryii. Lineage (NCBI taxonomy): Eukaryota > Metazoa > Chordata > Mammalia > Rodentia > Sciuridae > Urocitellus > Urocitellus parryii. The sequence continues at coordinate 104,964,739 of NC_135533.1, forward strand.
TTAGAGTTGACACTATTTTTTTTTTCTGAAGGCTGAAGGTTATATTTTGAATTGGATCTTATATAATTGAATTGACCCCTTTTTAGAGTGAAAAATCTTACTTTTGCTTTTGTGACATGTTAGGATAATTTATATTTTGTAAAGAAAAAAAAACCTTTTAAAATATTGGAAAATCTCTTCCAACATGATTGGGTTAGCAAATTCAACCACAAAACTTTTAGAAAATTCCACATAGTAACTATTTCAAGTACATACCATAGTTATTTCACAGAAATTTTTCTCAGAATGATTGTCAATTTTTATCAAATGCAGAGTAATATCTATTCATTTTGACAGATATTTGTTGAGTGCTTTCTATGTAGCATTTAATCATCTAGTCACCAAAGAAATAGAAAAAAGATATATACTTTTTTTTTTTTTTGTTCAAAGAAACATGCTCTCTGATGGTAGGGGATTTTACAAAACAATTCAGTGCAATAACTTGCTGGCTGCTACATGTACTTCAAGAAGGCACAGTGAATCCTGGGCTGATAGATTCACCCAAGTTTGCATTTCTTCTAATTTTTGGACCTTTACAGTTTTCTTGTCTGTGATTTAATATTCAATTAGCTAGATCTTCTGTATTTAATGTGTATGTAATATTGCCGTTTTGTAAATTTGGGGAAAAAACCCAGAAATGTACCTTTACTCAGAACTTTACATCCAGATGTTGATAGGCACTGTGAGGATTTCTGTTAAAAGTAGGCCAGGACAGGTCAGGGAGGTGCTATGGTTAGAGTTAAGAGAGAAGGAAGAAAGGATGACAAGTCTTAAGAAATGGTCAGGTGCTCTATATCCTTGAAAGTAGAAGTACTAGATTTTTCTGATCATTGGGCATCAATGATGACAATGGACACAGTCAAGGTTTCAATGGAGTAAGAATGGATGAACCATAAGAGAGAGGACTAGTGGGAAGAGAGAGAAGGTTTAAAAGTAACATCATAGCTTTTTTTTTTTTTTTCCTTTTTCCCTTTGGGCATGTTGGATTTGAGACTCTTAGATTGGTACTAGAGCTGTCAGTTTGGCACTAGTACATGGGAAGCTGAAGTTCAGGGTAGAAGAGAGATTAAAATATAAATGTAAATTTTAGATAAATCAGCATGTAAATGGATACAAGATTGTCATAGGATTGGGTGTAGATAGAATCAAAAGAGAATCCATGGACCAATCCCAGGAGCATGTACATTGTTAATGTCAAGACCAGAAAAATGAGCAGTGAACAGATCCTCTAGAATGAAACTCTCTTAAAACCAACAATGGGAAGCAGGCTACAAGATGCCTCACATGAAAATGAATAAAGGATTCCCAGGAGAAATGAATGATCACCTGTGTCTTATGCTAATGACCTGGAATTCACATTGTATTTAAGAATATGGGTACCACATAATGATGTGATGAAAGCAAAAACCTCTTGGAGTTGGTTCAATTGAAATATTATTTTAGTTTTTATTAATACATTAATTGTGTTTTATGAATGGAGTTCAGCATGACAGTTCAACACAAGGAAAATATAGTATAGATATGGGACAGAATGTCATTGAAATTTAAAGAAGAGTAAATCTTTTAATCTAAAGCAAAACAAATAGAGATGGAGAATATTTTGTCAAATGATATAGGACAAACACATAAAGACAAGTACTTCCTGTTCTGTGTATACATGGAAGCTAAATAACTTGACATGAATGAAGAATAGTGATAGGGTACTAGATGTCACAATGGGTAGAGATGATAGGTGCATAGAGGGAGGTTGGATAACAGGTATAAATGTAATAATTGAGAAGAAATGGAAACATAAATAGAGAAAATTTGTCAACAAGTTTTGTTACCAAATGAGAAAATAAAGTGATAGTGAAAAAATAGACATGGGCTCAAGAGTTTCTTTTTCTTTTTTAGAAAAAGGAAATCAGAGCATAATATAGGAAAGGGAGTCACATGGAGATAGAAAGTGAAAGTGGTGCTTGCTCTAAGCAGAGTGTGAGCATATAGGAAATGAACTTTGATTATTCACCTTGAGTTCTAGGATGCCTAGTGAAAATTTCAGAATATGGGTGGAGACTGAGAAATCGTCAGAAAAAAGTGATATATATTGTCCAATGGAGGGTGTTAGAGTCTGTAAACAAGTCAGGATGGCGCCTGGCATTTTGCCAGAGGGAGTGGTTTATGAAGTAATGCCAGTGAGCCATTAAGTGTGGAGATTCCTTATTGGTTGACTGCTGTATCCAGTTAAAGTTAATTAAGATAAGCTGTGTGGAATGTATATATACCCCTCCTGTCCTACAATACACGGCTCCCACTCCTGCTATATCAATGTACACAAGTTGCTCGTCACCCCCTGGTTATTTTGCTGCAGCCGGACTGTGGCAGGAGGGCAGAGTATAATGAAAGAAATATGATCCAGGATGCTGAGGATCCGTTATTCACGGACAGGCACCGTGATTAGCTTGATCCTGAGTGCTCTTAAGCAGAGACTAATATGGAAGATGTGAGAAATGAGAAGGTCCCACTCTACTCTCATTGATGGAGGCATAGGGTTCTGCAGATGGGGTGGTTTCCCTCAAGAGCCATGACTCTGTTAGGTAGTAACTAGCAATGAGCAGTTAAAGGCATGGCAAGGTCACAGGTTTACTTTAAATTACTTTTGAAGTTTTTTTTAAGTTAGTGCCAAGACAGATGAGCAAATAATTTGTAGCGGACAACTTTTAGAAAAACACTGATACACAAACTGTTAGGACAAACAAAAGTAAAGGGATAATGGTGGGGGGAGGGGTGCCTCAAGAAAGAAGCATTTATGGTAATAACTCTTGACAGGACACATAAAGGTCAAAATAAAACTAGAAGCTAAGGTGTGAAGTATCTCTTAATCTCTTACTAGCTCAGAAGGATTCTTTTGTGGTACAGATTTACTAAAGTAACTTCTTTTTTTTTTCTTTCTTTCTTTCTTTCTTTTTTTTTTTTTTTTTTGGTACTAGGGATTGAAGTCAGGGGCATTTGACCTCTAAGCCACATCCCAAGCCCATTTTTGTATTTTATTTACAGACAGGGTCTCACTGAGTTCCTTAGCACCTTGCTTTTTGCTGAGGCTGGCTTAGAATTTACCATCCTCCTGTCTCAGCCTCCCGAGCCGCTGGGATTAAAGGTGAGTGCCATGGCACCCAGCTCCACTAAGGTAACTTCTGACCCACTACTGAACACAATGCCTGCCATTAACATGGGGTTGACATTTAGATAAATCCTCCTGAATAGAATGGCCACCATGACACTTCTGGAGAGGACCAACTAAGGTCAAAAACTGCACTGCCCAATGTGAAGGAGGAGTTGAATGACTAATTAGCAAAGATACAAAAGGTGGTCCCCAGTTCTCCTGGTCAACATCCAACAGTAATGAATTTGGAGACAGCATTGTAGCCTTTGTCACGCTCTGCTTAAGACTACTGTCTGAGCCTTATTTTACTTTTACTTTCTTTTCCCCTCACTTCCACTTGATTATCATGATAAAGTTCTCTTGCATGGCTTTTGATGGTCATATTCAAATTTTCTTTCATCAAAACACAAGAACCAATGGTTGGCATTTCAGCTCCCCATTTACCAGTGATGACTCCTTCTTAACTTCTGCTTCCTTCCAAGGCCTCCAGGCAGACAGGTATCAAGCCTCCTGGTGAAACTGGTGATCACTTGACTGTGAACTGCTCTCTGTGCATGGAAAGTCTCACTCTGTTACTGTAAATATTCTTTTTTTAATTTATTTTAACGTCTCAAATATTTATTCTCTAGCCCTTCACAGTACCAAAAAAAAAAAAAAAGAAAAGAAAAAAAGCCAACTGCTTTAGAGGAAATCCCAACCAATAATTCTCATGTATATTGAGATAACAATAGACTTTTAAAAAATGTTTTAAATATAAAGAAACCTAAAAGGATCATGATATATTGGATCTAAAATATTTCACAGAGCTTGTCAGTGGCCACAATGTTACAGTAAAATAGGAGAAATAAGTTCTGGGTGTTCTACTGTATATTAGGGTGAATAGCATTAACAATAATATATAATCTCAAAAGATAGCATTTTGAATATATTCATTATAATTTTAGGGTGATGTGTATGCTGTTTTCCCAAGTTTTGTCTTATACAATGGTACACATGAGTTGAAACATTACACTGTACCCCATAAATATATAAATTATTTTGTGTCCATCAAAAAGTTAAAGACATTCAGCCAGATGAAGTGGCACGAGCTTGTAATCCCAGCATTTCATGAGGCTGAGACAAGAGGATCGTGAGTTCAAAGCCAGCCTCAGCAATGGCAAGGCGCTAAGCAACTCAGTGAGAAAACCTCTCTAAATAAAATACACAAAAGGGCTGGTGATGTGACTCAGTGGTCAAGCACCCCTGAGTTCAATCCCTGAGACTAAAAGAAAAAAAAATTAAAGACAAAAATATGACAGGAATTATGCAATTTTAAAAAAGAAAACTTGTTGCATAAAATATAAGAGAATATTTAAGATACCCAACATAGTAAGAAAATAAAAGTAAAAATTATAATAATGTATTAATCAATATGTTAATGTAATAAGGGTTGATATTTCCTGAATGAAACAAGAAGCAGCTATACACACAAAAAATAATAATAGAGAACTATAGAAAGCAACTGGAAGTTTCAGATCTGATGGCTAACAACAAGAAAATGGAACTTGGTACAAGCACTGTTGTTTGTCTCCAAAGCCTCTTTTTCTTGTCTATTCTCTTTTACTAATTAGACTGAGATGAAACACTTAAAAAAAAAACTTATTGGTTGTTGAATCTTACAGGTGGATGAATTCAGAGGTAGAGTCTTACACTAGGCACTTATTGCTTTTGTTGATTTTTTTCTGTTACTGGTTATGCATTTGGTGTTATCAAAATTGCCGAATTCAAAGTCACTAAAATTTTCTTCTAAATTGTTTTATAAAATTTTATAGTTTTAACTACTGTATGTATATCTATACTTCATTTCAATTTAATTTTTGAATATGTTGTGAAGGAAGGGTATATGTGTTTTTTTATTTTTTATTTTGTGTGGTCTTCTTTTACTCATATCTTATAAGTACTGCATGCTAACCAATTGCACCACCAAAGCTCCTTTTGTTGATTCATTTCTATACAATTGCAACAGCAACATTTATTGAGCCTACTACCCTTCATGATCATTTAACTTGGCACTTTTTAAAAAAATCAATTGCCTTTTAGAAAAGAAAACATAAGTTTTGCATTCTCTGTTCTATTGAACTCTTTTCTTTTTTTTATGCTAATGCCACACTCTCTTGACTACTTTAGTGTTGTAGTAATTCTTGTATCCAAAAACATATCTCCTCCAACTTTGTTCTTTATCGAATCAATTTTGCTTTTCCATTTGAATTTTTAAATAAGCTTGTCAGTATCTACAAAGAAGGCTGCTGGTGATTTGATTTGGGTTACTATGAATTTATAGATTCATTTTGACAAAGCTGACAACATTGCAAGAATAAATTTTCTAATCTATGACCACTGTATATCTTTCCCTTTATTTAGGTCTACTTTAATTTACCTCAGTAATATATTGTGGTATTAAGAATGTTGCCAAGCCTGCTAACCTGATTGATTGGTTCTAGTAGCATGTTTGGACTCAGTGGGGTGTTCTCCATAGTTGATCATGTCATCTGTGAATAAAGAGAGGTTTAGTTGCTCTTTTCCAACTGGATTTGCTATGTTAACTTTCTTCATTACATTGATCAAAATATACTGTATGATTTTTTTCTAGAAGTCATGCAAACAGACGCCCTTGCCTTGTTTATGATCTCAATAGGAAAGCATTAAATCTTTTATCACTAAGTGCAATGTTAGCCATGGGTGTTTCTAAGATGCCTTCTATCAGCTTAAAAAATATGCTTCCACTTCAACATTTAAAATTTTTTGTTTGTTTTTATCAGAAATAACTATTGGATTTTCCGTATCCTTTTTCCACCTCTTCAGTTGATCTTTTGTTTTTATTCTTTTTATGCTATTTACAAAAATGTTTACATTGACTCTTTTGATTTCTAAACATATTATCTTTAATTGTTCAATTTGTTGAGGTATAACTGATAAACATGGAGTATGTATATCTATGATGTAAAACTCAATGTTTTGTGCATGAATTGTTAAATGACCTTCACAATCAAGCCAGTTAGCATAACTGACACTTCACATAGTTACTATTTTATTTTTTGGTTTTGCTTTGTATGTGATGAGAACATTTAAAATCTACCCTCAGTAAGCTTCAAGGGTATAATAGGTTGTTGTAAACTGTTCTGAACAGGCAGTACCTTAAATCTCCAGAAAGTATTCATCTTACAATACTAAAACTTTGTACCCCTTGACCACTGTCTCCTAGTTTCCCCCGCCTGCCATCCTTGACAATCAGCATTCAACTCTCTGCTTTTTTGAGTTTATTTTAGATTCACAAAGTGAAGAAATCATATGGTATTTCTATGTCTGGTTTATTACACTTAATAGTATTTCTTCTAGAGTCACCCTCATTAAAAATGTCAAAATTTCTTTCTTTACCAACACTGAATAATATACTATACACATATATATTATGTTATGTATCCGTTTATCCATCAGTAAAGATTAAGTTTATTTCCATATAGTTGCTACTGAGAATAATGATATAAGGAAGGTCATGATGTAGATGATTCTGTACTCTCAAAAAGATATCAGCACTGTTGTCTTTCTTGCAGCATTGTGTATTATATAATTCTATATATACCCACGTGTGTGTGTGTGTGTGTGTGTGTGTATGTGTGTGTGTGTGTATCATAGCAGTGGGATTACTGGATCATATGACAGTTCCATTTTTAAATATTTGAGGAAATTATCTACTGTTTTTCAATTATGGCTATACTGGTTTATTTACATTCCCACTAATTGTGCACAAGGGTTTCCTTAGTTCTACATCCTTGCTAATACACAGTATCTTATTTTTTGTAATAGGTATCCTAATAAGTACATTGTGATCTTGAGTTGCATTTCTCTGGTGATTAGTGATGTTGAAAACCTATTATGCCTTTTGATTGTTTATCATCTTTTGAGAAATTTCTATATGGGTTCTGTGTTCATTTTTAATCAAATTATTTGTTTGTAATAGAGTTATGTGCTTTTCTTCTATTTATTGAAGGTAACCCTATTATTAAATACACAAATTTTGCAAATATTTTCTCCCATTCCATAGATGATCTTTCTTGGTTGTTTGTTTTGCTGTGAAGAAGCTTTTTGATTGGCTTTAATCCTACTTGTTTACCTTGTCTTTTGAGGCCTGGGCTTTTGTTTGCATATTAAAAATGTTGTTGTCAAAAATGTTATGGTTTGGATGCAAGGTGTGCCACAAAACTCATGTGTGAGACAATGCAAGAATGTTTAGAGGTGAAACGATTGGGTTATGAGAGCCTTAACCAAATCAGTGAATTAATCCCTTTAAGAGGATTAGCTGAGTGCTTAACTGAAGGCAGGTAGGGTGTGGCTAGAGGAGGTGGGTTCTTGGAGGTGTGCATTTGGGGTTTATAGTTTGTATCTGGTGAATGGAGTGTGCCTGCCACCCCCCTCCTGATCTTCATGGGAGGAGTCACACACCATGATGTTCAACCTCACCTTGAACTCAAGGAATAAAGCCAACTGTCCATGGACTGAGACTTCTGAAATCTGGAGTTCCAAATGGACTTTTGTTTCTCTAAAATTGTTTCTTTCAGATATTTTAGTCACAGCAGTAAAAAGCTTACTAATACTGGAATTGGTACCAAGAAGTGGGTTCACTGCTGTTACTAACCGACCATATAGATTTTTGGAGTTTGTGGGAGGAATTTTGGAAAGTTTAGCAATGCAAGCTGGAAAAGATTTAGATTGTTTTAATCAGGGCTTAATGGATTTTTTGGGGGGAAGAAGGGGGAAGTGGAGCTCAGAAGACCAGAATACCAATAGGACTGTGCACAGTAAAGACAGAGCTTAAGAAGTTTCAGAGGAAAAGGAAGACAACTGGATGAGAGGCTATTCATATTGTGTTCTGGCTAAGATATTATCTACATTTTGCCTGTGTTCTGAGAATTTCTCTGAAGCTGATTGTGTGTGTGTGTGTGTGTGTGTGTGTGTAGAGGTAGACTTCTGATAGAAGACATTTCTAGATAGCATATTATTCAGTTGGTGGCATGGGTATTGCTGGTAGCTTTAGCCAATTTTATTTTGATATTCAAGAGCTTAAGCAGAGCAGAAGTATTTGAAAATTTTGGACTTGAAAGATGGGAATGAAACTGGGGTTAGAGTTTGCAGTTGTTAAAGACATTAAGGTCACTAAAGAAAGTGAAGTCTTTGCCCAGAGAAGATCAAAAAGATGGCTTAGAATTGGCAAGACTATACCCATCTTGGGCCCAAGGGAGTAAAATTAAAAATTCCCTTAAGAGATCAGTTGGGCACCCTGTTTGCACAGGCCTAGGAAGTTTTTCATCTTTCTTAGCCACCCAGGCACTCAGATACTGCTACAGCCATGGTCCCTGGAGGCTTGGCTACTACTTGAGGTGGAGACAGACCTTATCATCAACCCATGGTCCTGGTTCTGCAGTATTGCAGGACACTGAAGTTAGGGGGTCATGGAAGCTTCCTCCAAGATTTCACAGGGAAGCCTAGGAAGTCAGGCAAAGGGCAGCAGGGTCAAAGTATCCTGTCATGCTGCCCTTGAGAGGTCAACAACATAGAAGTGATGGAAATATGAGGAGGAAGCCAAAGCTGCAGTGGACACCTCCAAGATTAAAAAATGCCAGTACTGTGGAACATCTGCCTAAGAAACTTGCAGGAATAGATCAGAGACAAGCTAAGAGAGAGGCCATGTGAACTTCAATCAGCAAAGCCATAGGTGCAGAGCTACAGGAGCCCCTTGGACAGAACACCACAATGCCATGTGCCCCAGATGCTGGACATGGAGCTACATGACTTATTTGCCCAGCTGGATTGGCCTTGCTTTGGTACCATCCCTTCTTTATATGCCCCTATTTTTCTGAATGAAAATATTTACACTTTACCATTATATATTTGATACTGGTAAATTGCTTTTGATTTTCACAAATCACAGAAGCTCACAATGAGTGTTTGCCTTGAGTCTCAAGGGAGACTTTGGACTTAAATATTTGGCCAAACTTAAAAATGTTGAGACTATGGGGACTCTTGGAAATGGTCTTGATGTATTTTACATTTTAGAAGGTCATAAGCTTTTAGGAGCCAGGGGTGGGATGCTATAGTTCAGTTGTGAGGTGTCCCCTAAAAGTTCCTGTGTGAGACAATGGAAGAAGGCTTAGAGGTGAAATGTTTGGGTTATGGGAGCCTTAACACAATCAGTGAATTAATCCCCTGATAGGGATTCATGGAATGGTAACTGAGGCAGGTAGGGCATGGCTGGAAGAGGTAGGTCATTTGGGATATGCCTTTGGGTTATAAATTTGTATTTGGTGAGTAGAGTCTTTCTTTCTCTCTCTCTCTCACTCTCCTTTCTGATAATATGTGAGCATTTCCCTCCAGCACACTCTTTAGCCATAATGTTTAGCTGCTAATCAAGCCCTAAGGAATGGAGCTGGCTGTCTGTGGACTAAGAACTCTGAAACCATAGGTCCTGAAATAAACTTTTTCTCCTCTAAAATTATTCTTGTCAGATATTTTAGTTGCAACAGTGAAAAAGCTGACTAAAATACAGGAATCATGTTAAGAAGACTCTTGATTATTTTTTTTCCTACTAATTTTACAGTTTCAGGTTTTAAATTCCATCTTTGCTATATTTGGAGACATTTCTGTGCATGATGTGCCATAGTCCAACTTCATTCTTCTGTATGTAAATATCCAATTTTCTCAGAACCATCCATTGAAGAGAGCATTCTTTCCTCCTTGGGTATTGTTGGCACCCTCACTGGACATCAGCTGATTGTAAATGCTTGCATTTTATTTCTGGGCTTTCTAAACTGTTACTTCAATCTGTATGTCTGTTTGAATGCCAGCACTTTCTGCTATCACATTTATAAATGTTAAGAACTAAATCTACCTTGTATTCCTGGGGTTATTCCCATTTGTGCTGATTTGATTTGCTAAAACTTATGTTGATAATTTTTGCATCTGTATTCACAAGAGATAACGCATAGTTTTGAGGTAGAGAAAGGATAGGTGGTTCAGAGTAAAAAGTCAGCAAGAGAGCAAACAAAACTACAGCCACCTTAATGTGCCCTGCCATGTTATGGAAGAGTTCTGTAAGCTTCCATTTTGCATAAAAAGAATATGTAATTCAGCCCATCCCACTCCCAGGACAAATGAAATTACAAGAACCAATGAGCAAAGCACATTTTCCAAATTAGGAGGAGCCTATCAACTGCTATAAGTGTCTTTAAAAAGAGGAAATGCCTAAGACTTAATGACACACTTGCCCCTTCCAGGCACTATGAGTTCTGAGCCTTTCCTTTCACTTTTTTTTTTAAATAAAAAATTCTTGGTCACTAGCATACTTATGCTTTCCCAGTTAGTTCATTATTCAACTCTGGGGACACACAGCCCAGATCCCAACTCCTGCCAATAACAATTTCTCTTTACGTCTAATATTTTCCTCTCATTTTTGTATTAAAGTAATACTAGGCCCATAGGAAACAAAAAAAATTATGTATTTATTCTTCCTATATTTTACAAATGTTTTGTGTAGAATTGGTTTAAAAATAATTTTTTTAAAAATATAATTTGCCAGTGAAGCTATCTTTGAATGAAGTTTTCTTTACTGTAGGTTATCATTTACAAACTCAGCATTTAAAGGAGTAGAAGCAGACCATTCGAAGTTTCTAATTTCTTGTTGATTGTTCACCAGTGAAATATTGTTTAAACTTCGCGCCTTCCTCCCTCCCTTCCTCCCTTCCTTCCTCCCTCTCTTCCTTCCTTTGTTCCTTCCTCCCTTCCTCCTTTCCTCACTTCCTCCCTCCCTTCCTTCCTCCCTTTCTTCCTATCTTCCTTTCTTCCTCCCTTTCTTCCTCCCTCCCTCCCTCCCTTCCTTCCTCCCTCTCTTCCTTCCTTTGTCCCTTCCTCCCTTCCTCCTTTCCTCACTTCCTCCCTTCCTTCCTTCCTTCCTTCCTTCCTTCCTTCCTTCCTTCCTTCCTTCCTTCCTCCCTCCCTTTCTTCCTATCTTCCTTTCTTCCTTCCTTCCTTCTTCCCTTCCTCCTTCCTTCTCTCCCTCCCTCCAGGGTTTAAACCCAACAGCCCTCAACCACTGAGCCACATCCCCATCACTTTTTGTTTGTTTTGAGATAGGGTCTCACTAAGTTGATCAGGGTCTGGATAAATTGCTAAGGCTTGGGCTTGCTTTGAACTTGCAATCCACCTGCCTCAGCCTACAGAGCCACTGGGATTACATGTATATATCACCATGCCCGGCTGTTTTAATATCTATAAAATCTATAGTGATACTCACAGGCTCATTTTTTTATATTGGAAATTTCTCTCTTCTCTCACATCAAAGAAATATCATGCTTCTTTCTGCACTGCATAAGAATACTACCACAATTATTTTTTGTTTTTCCTTCATAATTCTTTGTACTATTGTCATGGTACTACAGTTTTACCTATGTAAATGTAACAAATGCATTTCTTTTTTATTTCCTTTAAATAACTCACTATACTTTAGAAGAGTATAAAAACTGGAAATAACGTTTACGTGCTGCAAATAATGACCATTTCCAGTATTCATTTTGTTGTTTAATCCAGATTTCTATGTAGTACCATTTTGGTTCTTTCTTAAGGACTTTTTACAATATTTATTTTAATATAGATGACTAGTGTTAAAAATCTTTAAGCTCTTGTGGGTCTGAAAATTTTTTGTTTTACATTTCCTTTTGAAATACATGCTTGAGGTTTAGAATTCTAGTACAGCGGTATTTTCTTTCCTTGGGAACATAAATTGTTTGTGATGAGACATTTTCTTTTATTCTAATCTTTGCACATTTCTGTATAATGTGTCTTTTTTATTTTAATGGTTTAAATTTTTCTGTTTATCTTGTGTTTTAAGTATTTGGATAATGATGTACTTTGGTATTTTCTTTTTCTTTTTTTTCTACTTATCATCATTGAGGCTTAAAGATGTGTACATTTGAAACACTTTAACCTTATTTCATCCAAAATTCATATCTTCTTCCTTGGAATCTCCAATTAGAAATTAGTTGCCTTTTGTTCTAAAATTTAATGATGCTCTGTTAATTTATATAATGTTTTATTATTATTATTATTATTATTATTATTATTCTCTATTGCTGAGTTTTCAAGATACTCTACTGTAGTATTTTTTTTTTTTTTATTACTGGGGTCCCAAAGCAGTTCGCTTTCCTCTACCTTTCACTTTTCTTTTTCTTGTAACTGATGCATTATTTCCAGAGTGTTCAGTTGTGAAGAAGAGAAAAGAAAACAATTTTTCACACCATGTTATTGAGATTTGAAGATTTTTGCACAAGTCTTATTTGTAAAATGAGTAGAGCAACAAATGTATCTCCTGTGCTATGGTAACATATGTGTCTGTACTTTTTCAGTATTTGGTCATTGTTCACTATTACTTTTGTCATCTCCTCTCAATTCTTTTCTATTCCCTGCCCTGTCCTTATTTTCTGTTCCTTAATAATCCCTTTCAAAATTGCTATATGATTCCAATACTTTGGAATCATGTTGCAAATATCCTATCATTGCTAACTTGTTTGAAATTATATTGAGAGTTTTTGATTAAGGCTGTAAGTGCAATACCAGATGACAGAGGCCAGATTTGTCCTTTGCCACATTTTCATATTTCATTAGAAAACATCTACAACTGCTCACCAGTTGTTTTGTTTTCTTTACCACATTGCTCTTGCTCATCTGAACCATCCACATACATCAGTATATTGAGAGTTAAATTGAAATATTTGAACAAATAAGACAAATAATTTTTTTTTAATTTTTGAATTTTCTTCTATTTTCTCTTTCTCATCTGTCCTCTTTATTTACATTTTCTCTATTTCATTCTTCCTTCCTCCCTTTCCCTTCCTTTCCTCCTCCTCCTCCTCCTCCTCCTCCTCCTCCTCCTCCTTCTTCTTCTTCTTTCTCTCTCTCTCTCTCTCTCTCTCTCTCTCTCTCTCTCTCTCTCTCTCTCCTTTATTTTTTTCTTTTTCTTTTATTGCCATTCCTTGGGTTTTGATTGGAAATTCAAAAGAGTCAAGCACAGACATATGGAAAAAAAGCTTTTATTCAGAAAATTATTTTCAGTAAATAAATTTTGCTCAATATTATTTTGAAAGTCAAAGAATAAACAATAGACTCTCCACATATGAATGATTACTGATTTTCCATTCATTAAGCCCCAAGGGGGAAAAGAATCTTAACATAAATATGTAGTAGAGAAAGAATTATATCAGACATCATAGATGCCCTTTGACTAAAAGTTGATTTTCTGTTTCAAGTGATGTAAAATGTGTAATAATTCTAATGGTTGGATGGATATGAGAATTTAACACATGGATAAAACAGCAATAACCCAGTACATTGCAAAACTAATGATATGCTATATTTAGTGAACAAAGATAATATTCATAATGTGCCCATTTGTTTGAATTCTTAAAGAAAAACTATAAAATGTAGCTACTTTGGAAATTATTTTTTTAATGTTAAAGATACCAGTTGTTTTTACTATCAGTTCAATGAACAATTAAAATTCTAGTGTCTAAAACCCAACAATTAGTCTTACAATTAATGAAATATAACCTCATTTCTGAGATGGAATTAAGTGGAAAATATATAACAGTTGTCGAGTATGTATAAAATATAGGGATTCATACTAAGACTTATAATGTTTATTAACTTCTTTGGTTCTTTTTTTTTATTGATGGTCGTTCAAAACATTACATAGTTCTTAATACATCATATTTCACAATTTGATTCAAGTGGGTTATGAACTCCCAATTTTACCCCGTATACAGATTGCTGTATCACATCAGTTACCCTTCCATTGATTGACATATTGCCTTTCTAGTGTCTGATGTATTCTGCTGTCTGTCCTATTGTCTACTATCCCCCCTCCCCTCCCCTCCCCTCCCCTCCCCGTTTCTCTCTCTACCTCTTCTACTGTAAATCATTTCTTCGATTTGTATTATCTTGTCTTACCCCTCCTTTCCTCTTGTATGACATTTTGTATAACCCTGAGGATCGCCTTCCATTTCCATGCAATTTCCCTTCTCACTCCCTTACCCTCCCACCTCTCATCCCTGTTTAATGTAAATCTTCTTCTCAAGCTCTTCGTCCCTACCCTGTCCTTGTTTACTCCCCTTATATCAAAGGGGTCATTTGGTATTTGTTTTTTAAAGATTGACTAGCTTCACTTAGCATAATCTGCTCTAATGCCATCCATTTCCCTCCAAATTCTATGATTTTGTCATTTTTTAATGCAGAGTAATACTCCATAGTGTATAAATGCCACATTTTTTTTATCCATTCATCTATTGAAGGGCATCTAGGCTGATTCCACAATCTTGCTATCGTGAATTGTGCTGCTATGAACATCGATGTAGCAGTGTCCCTGTAGCATGCTTTTATTAGGTCTTTAGGGAATAGACCGAGAAGGGGAATAGCTGGGTCAAATGGTGGTTCCATTCCCAGCTTTCCAAGAAATCTCCATACTGCTTTCCAAATTGGCAGCACCAATTTGCAGTCCCACCAGCAATGAACAAGAGTGCCCTTTTCCCCGCATCCTCTCCAGCACTTATTGTTGTCTGACTTCCTAATGGCTGCCAATCTTACTGGAGTGAGATGGTATCTTAGGGTAGTTTTGATTTGCATTTCTCTGACTGCTAGCAATGGTGAGCATTTTTTCATGTACTTATTGATTGATTGCATGTCCTCCTCTGAGAAGTGTCTATTCAGGTCCTTTGCGCATTTATTGATTGGGTTATTTGTAATCTTATTGTCTAATTTTTTGAGTTCTTTGTATATTCTGGTTATTAGGGCTCTATCTGAAGTGTGTGGAGTAAAGATTTGTTCCCAGGATGTAGGCTCCCTGTTTATCTCTCTTATTGTTTCTTTTGCTGAGAAAAAACTTTTTAGTTTGAGTAAGTCCCATTTGTTGATTCTAGTTGTTAACTCTTGCACTATGGGTGTTCTATTGAGGAATTTGGAGCCCGATCCCACAGTATGTAGATCATAACCAACTTTTTTTTCTATCAGATGCCGTGTCTCTGATTTAATATCAAGCTCCTTGATCTATTTTGAGTTAACTTTTGTGCATGGTGAGAGATAGGGATTCAGCTTCTTTTTGATGCAAATGGATTTCCAGTTTTCCCAGCACCATTTGTTGAAGATGATATCCTTCCTCCATTGCATGCTTTTAGCCCCTTTATCAAATATAAGATAGTTGTAGTTTTGTGGATTGGTTACTGTGTCCTCTATTCTGTACCATTGGTCCACCCGCCTGTTTTGGTACCAGTACCATGCTGTTCTTGTAACTATTGCTCTGTAGTATAGTTTGAAGTCTGGTATCCCTATACCGCCTGATTCACACTTCCTGCTTAGTATTGTTTTTGCTATTCTGGGTCTTTTATTATTCCATATGAATTTCATGATTCTTTTATCTATTTCTACAAGAAATGCTGTTGGGATTTTGATTGGCATTGCATTGAACTTATAGAGAACTTTTGGTAATATCGCCATTTTGATGATGTTGGTTCTGCCTATCCATGAGCAGGGTATATTTTTCCATCTTCTAAGGTCTTCTTCTATGTCTTTCTTTAGTGTTCTGTAATTTTCATTGTATAAATCTTTCACCTCTTTTGTTAGGTTGATTCCCAAGTATTTTATTTTTGGGGGGGATATTGTGAACGGAGTAGTTTTCCTCATTTCCGTTTCAGAGGATTTGTCCCTGATATACAGGAATGCCTTTGATTTATGCGTGTTGATCTTATATCCGGCCACTTTGCTGAATTCATTTATTAGCTCTAATAGCTTCTTTGTAGACCCTTTTGGGTCTGCTAGGTATAGAATCATATCATCTGCAAATAGTGATAATTTGAGTTCTTCTTTTCCTATTTTTATGCCTTTAATTTCTTTCGTCTGTCTAATTGCTCTGGCCAGTGTTTCGAGGACTATGTTGAACAGAAGTGGTGAGAGAGGGCATCCCTGTCTTGTACCAGATCTTAGAGGGAATGCCTTCAATTTTTCTCCATTCAGAATGATGCTGCCTGTGGCTTATCATAGATTGCTTTTACAATGTTGAGGTATGATCCAGTTATCCCTAATTTTTCTAGCGTTTTGAACATAAAGGGATGCTGTACTTTGTCGAATGCTTTTTCTGCATCTATCGACATGATCATATGGTTCTTATTTTTAAGTCTATTGATGTGGTGAATAACATTTATTGATTTCCGTATATTGAACCAGCCTTGCATCCCAGGGATGAATCCTACTTGATCATGGTGTATAATTTTTTTATTATGTATTTGAATCCGATTCGCCAGAATTTTATTGAGGATTTTTGCGTCAAGGTTCATTAGAGATATTGGTCTGTAGTTTTCTTTCTTTGATGTGTCTTTGTCTGGTTTCGGAATCAGGGTGATGTTGGCCTCGTAGAATGAATTTGGAAGTTCTCCATCTTTTTCTATTTCCTGAAATAGCTTGAAAAGTATTGGTGTTAGTTCCTCTTTAAAGGTTTTGTAAAACTCTGCTGTATACCCATCCGGTCCTGGGCTTTTCTTAGTTGGTAGTCTTTTGATGATTTCTTCTATTTCCTCTATTGTTATTGGTCTGTTTAGGTTGTCAATATCCTCCTGACTCAATCTGGGCAGTTCATAAGACTTAAGGAATTTATCTATGCCTTCACTATCTTCTATTTTATTGGAGTATAAGGATTCAAAATAATTTCTGATTATCTTCTGTATTTCTGAAGTGTCTTTTGTGATATTGCCTTTTTCATCCCGTATGCTAGTAATTTGGGTTCTCTCTCTTCTTCTCTTCGTTAGCATGGCTAAGGGTCTGTCAATTTTATTTATTTTTTCAAAGAACCAGCTTTTAGTTTTGTCAATTTTTTCAATTGTTTCTTTTGTTTCAATTTCATTAATTTCAGCTCTGATTTTAATTATTTCTTGCCTTCTACTTCTTTTGCTGTTGTTTTGCTCTTCTTTTTCTAGGATTTTGAGATGAAGTATGAGATCATTTATTTGTTGGTTTTTTCTTTTTTTGAGGAATGAACTCCAAGCAATGAATTTTCCTCTTAGAACTGCTTTCAATGTGTCCCATAGATTCCGATATGTTGTGTCTGTGTTTTCATTTAACTCTAGGAAGTTTTTAATTTCCTCCTTAATGTCTTCTAAAACCCATTGATCACTCAGCAACCTATTGTTCATTCTCCAAGTGATGCTTGATTTTTCCTTCCTTCTTTTATCATTGATTTTCAGTTTCATTCCATTATGATCAGATAAGATGCATGGTATTATCTCTACCCCTT
Organism: Urocitellus parryii; assembly: GCF_045843805.1. Classification (NCBI taxonomy): domain Eukaryota; kingdom Metazoa; phylum Chordata; class Mammalia; order Rodentia; family Sciuridae; genus Urocitellus; species Urocitellus parryii. Next base: position 104,982,279 of record NC_135533.1, read on the forward strand.
TATATTGTCTAAGAGTTGCCCTGTGACATAATATATGGTCTATTTTTGAGAAGGTTCCATGTGCTGCTGAGAAAAAAGTGTAACTACTTGATGTTGGGTGGTATAGTCTATATATGTCAATTAAGTCTAGGTTGTTAATTGTGTTATTGAGTTCTATAGTTTCCTTATTTAACTTTTGTTTGGAAGATCTGTCCAGTGGTGAGAGAGGTGTGTTGAAGTCTCCCATGATTATTGTATGGTGGTCTATTAGACTCTTGAACTTGAGAAGAGTTTGCTTGATGAACACAGCTGCACCATTATTTGGGGCATATATATTTATGATTGTTATGTCTTGTTGGTGTATGGTTCCCTTGAGCAGTATGAAGTGTCCTTCTATATCCCTTTTGATTAGCTTTGGCTTGAAATCTATTTTATTAGATATGAGTATGGACACTCCTGCTTGTTTCCGCAGTCCATATGAGTGGTATGATTTTTCCCAGCCTTTCACCTTCAGTCTATGAATATCTTTTCCTATCAGATGCATCTCCTGTAGACAGCATATTGTTGGGTCTTGTTTTTTGATCCATTCTACAAGCCTGTGTCTCTTAATTGGTGAGTTTAAGCCATTAACATTTAGGGTTATTATTGAGATATGGTTTGTTCTTCTATCCATATTTGTTTATTGATGTTACTAACCCTGATTTGTTATCCTCTTTGACTACTTTCCCCCCTTTACTGTCCTATCTCCCATTGTTGGTTTTCAATGTTATTTTCCATTTCCTCTTCCTGTAATGTTTTGCCAAGGATTTTTTGAAGAGATGGTTTTCTAGCTGCAAATTCTTTTAACTTTTGTTTATCATGGAAGGTTTTAATTTCATCTTCTAACCAGAAACTTAATTTCGCCGGATACACGATTCTTGGTTGGAACCCATTTTCTTTAAGTGTTTGAAATATGTTATTCCAGGATCTTCTAGCTTTCAGAATCTGTGTTGAGAGATCAGCTGTTATCCTGATTGGTTTACCCCTAAATGTAATCTGCTTTCTTTCTCTTGCAGCTTTTAAAATTCTCTCCTTATTCTTTATGTTGGACATTTTCATTATAATGTGTCTAGGTGTGGATCTCTTATGATTTTGCACATTCGTCGTCCTGTAGGCTTCTAGGATTTGGGATTCTGTCTCATTCTTCAAGTCTGGGAAGTTTTCTCGTATTATTTCACTGAAAAGACTTTTTATTCCTTTGGTTTGGAGCTCTGTGCCTTCCTGTATCCCAATGACTCTTAAATTTGGACTTTTGATATTGTCCCGTAATTCTTGGATGTTCTGCTCATGGTTTCTTAGCAGACTTGCTGAGCTGTCTATGTTCTTTTCCAGTTGAAATACTTTGTCTTCATTGTCTGATGTTCTCTCTTCTAAGTGATCTACTCTGCTGGTAGTATTCTCAATTGAGTTTTTAAGTTGGTTTATTGTTTCCTGCATTTCTAGAATTTCTATTTGTTTGTTTTTTATTACCTCTATCTCCCTGTGAAATTGATCTTTTACTTCCTGGATTTGTTTGTCAATGTGATCTTTCATTGTCTGATTTTGCTGTCTCATGTCTTCCTTGAGACTCCAGATCATCTGAAGCATATAAATCCTGAACTCTTTATCTGACATTCCATCTGTTGCAGCTATTACCTCTTCTAAAGTTGAGTTGACCTGCATTGCTTGTGGTCCTTTCTTTCCTTGTCTTTTCATACTGCTCGCGTTTCTTTCTGCTTGGTGCAACTGTTGTGTTTTTGAAATTTACCCCCTATTTATTTATGTTGCTCTTGTATAGTTGGGAAGTCTCCCTTGCAGGACGGGTATTGGCTGTGCTCCTCCTCTAATTATGGTGGTCTGTCTACCCCGCTGATCGGTCGCAGGTCTGCCGCCGCTGCGGGCCCGGGTGGCGGCTTTGCTTTGCCCCCACTCCAATTGTGGTAACGTAACTACCACGCCCTGGGGTCGTTAGTCCTGATCTGGATGTGGGTGGCGGCTCTGCTGGGCCCCCATTTCAATTGGTGTGACGAGTCTACCGTGCTGGCAGACCTCTAGGCCGGTGGGTCGCAGTTCTGCACAGCCCCCACTCCCAATGGGGGTACCTGACTACCTCTCCAACGGGTCGCTGAGCCCCCTCCGGACCCGAGCGGCGACCCTGCTCCACCCCCACTCCAACCAGTGTGACGCGACTGCCTCGGTGTTGCGTGTCCACCACGCTGGCAAGCTACGTGGCCTGTCTTGCTAGTTGGCAGCAGGTATGCCTGCCCTACTTGCTCAGATGGCAGTTCTGCACAGCCCCTACTCCAAATGAGGTTACTTGGCTACCGCGCCGCGGAATCGCTGGTCCTATTCTAGGCGTGGGCCGCTACTCTCTTCAGCCCCAGCTGCATTTGGGGTGTCATGGTACCACGCCGGCAGGTCACTTGGCCTGCTCTGGGCGCAGGTGAAAGCTCCACTCTGCCCCTACAGCACCCCGCTGGACCCTGATTGAGAAGCAGTCACCGCCGGTTCCCTAGCCTTGGGCCAAAGCAGCTTAGGTAGCTGGAACCCCGCCTCTCCTATCCCGATACACTCTCCGCTGGGAGCTGGCTCCAGCGAGCGACCCCCACGGGTTCCCCAGCCCCAGGCCAAAACTGTTCCGGGAGTCAGAACCCAGTCGCCCCAAGCTCAGCACACTCTCCACTTGGAGCTGGCCTCCACCGGCAGTCTCCGCAGTTTCCTCAGACCTGGGCCAGGTTAGCCCCGGGAACCAGAATCCAGCTGCTCAGTGCCCGGTGCACGCCTTGTCCGGCACGCGCCTCTAGGAGTATTCTCCACAAGAACCCCAGTCCCGAGCCTGAGCAAGAAATCTGTCTGCTAGACGCAGGCAAATACCAGCCTGAAATCACCTGTTCCGTAGTTGAATGGGCTGAGATCAGTAGAACACGGGGATGATTACATCATCTCTCCGAAATGGCGGCTGCTGTCCTCCACTGTGGTCCGACCGGTGTCTGGAACCAAACTGGGCCGCTTCTCTCCTCTGTTTCAAAGCCGGAACTCAGCACTAAGGGCTCCGATGTACCACTGGCGGGAGCCCCCCCGGATCCGTATTGCTGTTCCCCCGCTCCGGCACCCTGCCGCTCCCCGGCGTGCGCCACAGACTCCAGCCACGGGGCGATCGCCTGTCAGGCTATGCGACCCTCCATGCGGAGAAATGGAGCTCTCAGAGCCGAACTTCGCACTATGGAAATCTGTCCACTAGATTCTGGAGCACCTCAATTTCACTGGAACTTCCCAAAGATAGCCTTCAGCCGTTTTGCATCGTCTTTCTCCCACTTAGTGACGCGGCGCCCTGGGGTGATGCACTCCCTTCGCCGCCATCTTCCAGTCAGCCAACTTCTTTAGTTCTTACAACAAAACTGTAGAGGAGGTGTTATATTGCTTAACTAAGAAAATGAAGTACAAGCTCTGATAGGTTAAGATAATTTCACCAAGTAACACAATTGCTAAGATTATAGTTTAATTCACAATAAATGAAGTCTTGATTCAAAACTCATGGCATTTGAGGCATAACTGATAATCAGTTTGAAGCAGAAAAAAACCACAAAATAGTCTAGGGTGTTTTACAGTGGTAAGAAACAGACACAACAAATCAACCAAAATAATATTAGCCCCAACATAAAGTAGCATTCATTGGGCAAATATGGGATAATATAATACTTAAAAGACCAGTGAATGCAATTTATGAAAACAACATGTGCATAAAGACTTATGTTTTTAATCAAGACAGAGTAATGAACTGAATAAAGTGTCTCACCTGCAGTAGTAGTAGTAGTAGTAATAATGATAATAATAAACAGCAGAACAGATCTGATCTGAAACACCATTATTCTGGAATTAAATATCATATGGAATGGGATGGTGTTCTACGAGGTTTGAGGAAACAAAAGTTGAGGAAACAGTGATGTCCCCCTTCCAATCTGGAAGGAGATTTCAGGCCACCTGATAAGAAGGCAAGCACAGGAAAAAAGTGTGGCAACTGATTTGAAATGAGAAGAAGTAAATGAAAGATCTGGAAGAGTTCTGGTAGACAGAGTTCATAAAGCAGAATATTTGAAAGGGGATACCTGCAATGAAAGAGTGCTCTAAGATCTGCATACTTTCTTTCAGACCTTCAGCAAGGACTGCTCCATGAGTATACATAAGGAAATTAACAGGGTGTAGAAAAGAATGACTTAAAAATTAATGGGGAAGATCTCTAAAGTTCTCAAGAGCTATTTAAAAAAAAAGTCAAGAAAAAGCCAGTTGAAAAGATTATGGAGAAAAATGCTCAGAGAAAATCACAGGGCCAGGCATTGTACAGGATTCCAACAGCAGCATCAGCTAGATTGTTCACAAGGTGATTGTTCTGTTATAATTACTCCAAATTAATGGTGTGCTGTTCCAACAAAGTTTAAATGCAAACATCAAAAGGATCAAACTGTATCCCAGTAAGTTAACTAAGTCCTAAAATAAAATTCAGTAACATTTATACAATTACAAAAATTACCTAAACACTGAAAGATGGTATTCACTTTCTGTCAACAACACTTTTAAGGCCCTAAAATGCAGAAAAAATATAAACTATGATGACAATAAAAAGCAATGCATTTGTTCTGGGGTTGTGGCTCAGTGGCAGAGTGCTTGCTTCACACACATGAGGAACTGCATTCGATCCTCAATACCCACAAAAATAAATAAACAAAATGAAGATATTGTGTTCATATCTAGATAGTTTTTTTTAAAAAAAAGCAATGCATTTAAACTAACTCTCAAATGATACAGATATTTTCATGAAATGTACAAAAAAATTAAAAAGTTTTTACTGATACTGAACTTCAACTTGAAATAGAAATTATCAGAAATAAAATTCAGAGCAAAATCTATCTGAAAAAGTCAACAATCCATCATTGATCTCTGAAATAATTTAAGAAGTCAAACGTTTTATAGTGTGAGTACTTGTGGACAATATTTGAAAAAGTGATAGCAATTTTTTCAAATTTTCTTTTCTTAAAAATGCTGATAAGAAGGCTGGGGTTGTGGCTCAGTAGTAACGTGCTTGCCTAGCATGCATGATGCACTGGGTTTGATTCTCAGCACCACAAACAAATAAATAAAATAAAGGTCCATCAACATTTAAAAAATATTTTTTTAAATGCTGATGAGATAGTATAATCAGAGAAAAAGCAGTTATTTAAATAAAACTATACAAATTATAAAACTGAATATTAAGTTTTATAAGATATGCTTAATAGTAAAATAGAAGTGATAGAAAGTAGAATTAATGAGCTTACAGACAAATCAATAGGAATTAGAGAAATGCAAATCAAATCTACTCTAAGATTTCATCTCACTCCAGTCAGAATGGCAGCTATTATGAAGACAAACAACAGTAAGTTTTGACAAGAATGTGGGAAAAAAGGCACACTCATACATTTCTGGTGGGACTGCAAATTAGTGCAGCCAATATGGAAAGCAGAATGAAGAATCCTTGGAAAACTGGGAACTGAACCACCCTTTGACCCAGCTATTCCACTACTCAGTTTATACCCAAAGGACTTAAAAACACATACTACAGGGACATAGCCACATCAATATTTATGGCAGGACAATTTACAATAGCTAAACTGTGAAATCAACCTAGATGCCCTTTAGTAGCTGAATGCATAAAGAAAATGTGGTATGTATACATAATGGAATATTATTCATCATTAAAAGAGAATAGAATTATGGCATTTGCAGGTAACTTGATGAAGTTGAAGAAGATAATGCTAAGTGAAGTTCGCCAATCCCAAAAAAACATATGCTGAATGTTTTCTCTAATTTAAGGATGCTGATTCATAATGTGCTTGTGGGGGGCATGGGAAGATTAGACAAACTCTAGATAGGGCAAAGGGGAGGGAGGAGAAAGAGGAGGCATGGGGGTAGGAAAGATGATGGAATGAGATGGACATCATTACCCTAAGTACACGTATGAACACAGGAATGGTGTGACTCTACTTTGTGTACAGCCACAGATATGAAAAAGAGTACTCTATATATGTAATATGAATTATAACACATTCTTCTGTCATATATAACAGATTAAAATTTAAAAAATAAAAAGAATGATTCTCAAGCAAAATAAATGCAAGATAATTTTACTAATAGATTTAACCTTAAAGAGTAGCAAAGGGATATTTTCATATAGAAAAGAAGTGATGTAAGAGTCCTGGAAGATCAGGAAGCAAAAAAAATAACAATTAAAAGTATGGTTGCATATTCTAGATTCTTTAATTTATGAGTTTAATAAGCCTGATTAGTGATTGAAATAAGACTACATATTGTGACACTTGAGACAGTGATATTATAGGTAAGGAAGGTACAACAACCTTCAGAGTGGTAAGAACTTCACAGTTAGATTGGAGTGGTGAAATGTTGACCCTGGTAGACTACATTAAGTCACATTTGTAATGTAACTCTCAGCACAAGAGCTACAGAAAAGATACATTAGTGTTGAGAGCCACAGCCGAAGGGGCCCCCAGCAAACTTCCAGCTGCCATCAAACTTACAGCTGCCAGCTGATGATTGGCTCACAGTGGCCCCAGCAAACTTCTAGCTGCCAACTGATTGGCTCCTCTGCAGTGATGCTCATTGGGCTGTTTCCCCGCCCTTTCAGACCACAGAGCTGCTCATTGGGAGACTTTTTTTGGCTCTGCCCACGCAACCCAGCCAATCAGCCTCAAGAGCTGGAGGAGTCGGGGAGGTTGAGTGGCTTGTGGGAAGCCGGTGGTGGCAGTTGGCCTCTGAGGGTTTTCCTGAGGAGCTGTGTGGTGCTGTGTGTATGTTCTAAAAATAAAGTTCTTTCTTTTGACAAGTGGCTCCTGAATTGTGCCCAGCCAGACTGCGGCACATTAGCAAACAAAATGAGATCTTACATAATGTTATGTAGCCCATAGAAATAGAATAGAGGAATGGAGAAAAAAGGACCAGAGGAAATAAATCAAAAACAAAATAATAAAATGGTATACAGAAGAAAGAATATATCAATAGCTATCATAAATTTAAATGATACAAATATATCAGTAAATAAGAGATTAGTATAGCATATAGAGATCACCCAAAGTCATTAATTGTATAAGAAACTGGATCTAATTCATGGGAATTGAATTAGATTGAAAGAAATGGAAAATTATGTTACAGCAGCATTAATAAGGAAAACATAGGCATGGATATATTGATACCTGATAATGTAAATTTTGGAGCAAAAATTACTAGCAGCAAAGGAAAATGTTAATACTAATAAATAGATCAGTATATCAGAAAAATACTGATCTTAAATGTGGGTGCAAAAATGTTATGCTAACATTGATAAATACAAAAGAATAAATAATCAAATTCATAAATACAGAAAATCAGCAAGAATAGAGAAAATCTGAATATCACAATTAACCAACACTATCCAATGAATATGCATAGAACCCTCTATTCCACAGCAGAATACACATTTTTTCCCCCAAGTTCCCATGGAACATTCTCCAAAACAGACTGTATTCTGAGGCATTAAATAAAACTCAATACATTTATAGAAATTGGAAACATACAGAGGATGATACATTATATAAAGTAGATACCATTACAGGAAATTGGGAAAATTTCTAAGCAGTTAAAAATTAAATCCCTATATATGTAAGTCATTCTGATGTCAAGAACAAGTCTCAATGAAAATGAGGGAGAACACTAAGTTGAACTAAAATGAAAAATACATCATATCAAAATTTGTAAAAAAAAAAAAAAAGATAAAACAATGCTGAAAGAGAAATTTAAATTTATATGGCCCTTAATATCTATTTTAGAAAGGAGGAAAAGACAACAAGCAATAAGCAATCATCTCAGAAACCTAGAAAAAAAATCGTAAACAAGAAGATGAAAGAATAATAAAACTAAGAATAGAAATCAATAACATGGAAATTATTTTTTAAAAATAGTAGAGAAATTAAGGAATCAAAAAGCTACTTCTTTGAAAGAGCTATGACAGCCAGTTCTTGATGGTTGTAGAAAGAGTGACAAAAATAACAAAGCAGGTTACAAAACTCACAAATGTCAAAATAAAAGGGAGAATGTCAGTATAGATCTGAGGAGTAATGTTATTATGACACCTTTTTGCTCTTAAGTTCATAAACTTTGAAGACAGAACAATTCCTGGTTAACCAATAAGTACTAAAACTCAGCCAGATGGAATTGACAATCATAATAGCTTTGTAGCCATTACAGAGATGTAATGCACAATTTAAAGTTTCTTATAAAGTAATTTCAAGTCTCAGATAGTTTCGCTGATGACTTCTTTAAAATTTGAGGACATCAATTTTAAAACAATCTTATCCATCAAGAGCAGGAAATATTTTTCCAGTTCATTTTCAGATGCCAATACTTCCCTGATTTCAGGACCAAAGATAGTACAAAAAAGAAAAAGAGAACTATATCTAACAGGAAATTAATACAGCAATCCTCAACAAAATATGAAAAAAATGAAATTTAGCAATGTACTAAATAATACACCATGACCAAGTGGACTTTATTCACGACATGCACAGCTGCTTTAACATTTGAAACGTCATCAATGAAATCTTCCATATCAATACACTAAAGAGAACATTTATATACCTATACCAATTGATACAGAAAAGTATTTACAATCTACAACATCCATCAATGGTATAAATTTTCAATTATTTAAAGAGGGAAAAATACCTCAACTTGTTAAGGAGATTTAATAATAATACCTACAGCTAATGCCATACTTAATACTAAAAAAAAATATTTCCTAATAAAATCAAGTATAAGGCCAAGATGTCTGATCTAACCAGTCGAATTCAATATTGCAGGAAATTGAAGCTATTACAATAAGATGATACACTGGTCTAAGTAGACAATTCCAGGCAATCTACAGAAAAATAATTGCTCTTACTACTAAATTAATTCACTAAGGCCATGACAAACAGATCTACACAAAAAATAAACCACATTTCTATGTAATAAGAATGAACATAAAGAATCAAAAATTAGAACCCTAAAACCATTCACAGTCTCTTCAAATTTTAAAAATATTTAGGCATAAAATTAACAAACATGTAAAGGGCATTTGTATTAAAATTACAAAATGCTGAAAAAAAATTAAAGAAAAAATAAATGTCGATTTTTTTTTTTTTAAACTGGAAGTTTCACCAAAGGAAATTTGTCAATTTTCTCCAAACTGATCTACAAGCTTAAAGCAGTTTATATCATAATTCAACAGGATTTTCTAAAAGTGTCATCAACATTATTCTTTTTTTCTGTTTTTTTCAGCTATATATAATATTAGGATTCATTTTGACATAATTATAAAAGCATAACATAGAATAGACTTTGCTCCAATTTAGTCCTCAGGATTTTCCCTTTCCCCCACCTCCTCCCTAGATCTATTCCCTTCCCTCCACTCTACTGATCTTTCTATCTACTTTCAGGGTTTGTTTGTTTGTTTTTGTTGTTGTTGTTGTTAGTGTCTTCTGGATATTCATGATGGTGAGGTTCACTCAAGTATATTCATGTAGGGACATAGGAAATCATGACTGATTCTTTCCAGTGTTCTTCTCTTATCCTGTTCCTTATCTTTACCCTTCAGTCCATCTATTTTGATGGGATTCCTCCTTTTACTTATCATTATCTTTCTTTCTCTCTTTTTTGTTCCCCTATTTTGGAGTAACTTCTGCATATCATAGGAAATATTTAAACTTTGGCTTTCTGAGTCCAGCTTATTTCACTTAGTGTGATAGTCTCCAGTTACATTAATTTACCAGAAAATGCCTTGATTTTCATTCTTTTTTATGTCCAAGTAATACTCCGTTTTAAATACAGTTTTTGGCTAGTTGCATTTCTTCTTTTAAGAAGTGTCTTCTTAGACCTTTTCCTCATTTATTAGTTGTATTACTTGTTTTATTTGGTTTGGTGGTGTTTGAGGCTTATTTTTACTTTTATTTTATTTACATATGACAGCAGAATGCATTACCATTCATTTTACCCATATAGAGCACAATTGTTCATATCTCTGGTTGTATACAAAGTCTATTCACACCAATTTGTGTCTTCATACATGTACTTTGGATAATGATGTCCATCTCATTCCACCATCATTTTTAACCCCATGTCCCCTCTCTTCCCCTCCTACACCTCTGCCCTATCTAGAGTTCATCTATTCCTCCCTTGTTCCCCCTCCCTACCTCACTATGAATCAGCCCCTTTATATCAGAGAGAACATTCAGCATTTTTTGGGGGGGGATTGGCTAACTTCACTTAGCATTAATTTTCTCCAACTTCATCCATTTACCTGCAAATGCCATGATTTTATTCTTTTATTGATGCATAATATTCCATTGTGTATATATGCCATATATTTTTTTTTATCCATTCATCTACTGAACGGCATCTAAGTTGGTTCAACAGTTTAGCTATTGTGAATTGTGCTGCTATAAACATTGATGTGGCTGTGTTCCTGTAATATGCTGATTTTAGGTCCTTTGGGTATATATCAAGGAGAGGGATAGCTAGGTCAAATGGTGATTCTATTCCTAATTTTCTAAGGAAATCTCCAAACTGCTTTCTACATTGGCTGTACCATTTTTTTTCTATATTCTGGATACTAATGCCCTATCTGAGGAGCAGGTGGCAAAAACCTTCTCTCATTGTATAGGCTCTCTCATCATGCTCTTAGTTGTTTCCTTTGTTATGCAGAAGTTTTTAAATTTGATTTCATCCCACTTATTGATTTTTACTTTTATTTCTTATACTTTTGGAATCTTGTTAAGGACATCAGTTCCTGTGCCACCATGTTGGAGTGTTGGGCCAATGTTTTATTCTAGCAGTTGCAAAATTTCTGCTCTTATTCCTAGGTCTTGTTCTACATGTTATACAACAATAAAAGTTTTGGGAAATATACATAGGACAAAATGTTCATAAAATAGGTACAATCCATAAAAGACAAAAAGAGTAAATTAAACTGACTTACGTATTACACAATGCATACAGGCATTGAAACATCACATAGAAACCAGTTTGTAAGTATATTTTCATATGTAAGTTAAAAACAAATTTAATTTAAAGATTTTTTTAAATGGTAGAAATGACAAATTCTTAGTTTTGAATCTACCTTCCATATTTTTCACCATTATCTATATCAATTCCAATAAGATCTTGTGTATTTGAGTAGGAATTTTGTGCACATACATTGTCTGAGGATTACCTTATCTTTAAGGCTTTCTCTATACACACAGTTCTAGCTGCATTGAGAGGCTTTAACTCTTACATGGATAATGTGAATTTATAAGCACAAAAATCCGGTTCTTTCAAAACACTTATTTAAAACCATAGCACATATACCTTAGCAGAAGTCTCACTCTTATAGAAATAGCAGTGCTCACCTCAGTTTTGTTATTGCAATATCCCATTGTAAAAGCCCATTACTAGATTCTGAATCAACTTCTTAACATTCTCAATTCTTCATTAGATTGAATTCAATTAGACTGAATTCACTAAATTCATTGAAGCAGTTTTGAAAACTTATAGATTCTTGGAATAGAACACTAAATTTTCTGTTAATTTCATAACTGGGTATCATTTATACCTTAGAGCTAATTAAAGATTACATGTCAATAATGATGTATATAAACTAGAATCCATGACTATGGCATGCATTTCTATTTTGCAGAGTTTTTACTTTCAAAATTAAAACATGTAACAGCATGCTATAATTTCTTCATTTAATATTAGAGTTACATAGAATTTTGTAAACAAATATGCAATCTCCGTGCCTCTTAAGTGACATGAATAACTATATGAATTTTGTTACATATTGTGAAATCATTATACCATAATTAAAATAAAGTTAGATACAAATAAAGACCATAACAGAATAAAGAAAGGGTAATTTCAAACTCTACAGAAATAAGTCAGATGATGATTTTCTCTTCAATTGATACACATAAGATTTATACAAATAAGTACTCCTAATCATTTCTTAATCCATTTCCCATGGTGTGTAATAAGTACAAGAATAATTGTATGGTGGTGTTCCTTAAAATCAACTTCTGTTTTGTACTCAATAAGAATTAGGCATGGTGGCAGGCACAAGTTTTCAGAACTAAACATGACTTATAAAATCTTCTCCTCTTTGTTTTTGAGGAGTCTCAATTCCCTTTTTCCATATTAGACAAATAACTAGACAACATAATACTAGTTGTTGCCATTATGTAAATACCCACTGCATTGGGAATCCAATAGGAAATTAGGAAAAACATGTTGAATGGCTGACTTTGGGGCTTTGAAGGATGACCAAAAAAATAGCTTGGAAAAAAAGAAAAGGCAGTTGTCAGAGAGGAAGGCTATAAAAGCTGCTTGACATAGTGCTGACTTTTAAGCTTAAGCCACACTACTACATGGTCAGGACATTATGCATTAAATCATTGATATTTATAAACCAACTTCACTCTGTCAAAACACCTAAATGGGGAAAATGGCATCCAGAATCACCACAGCCATAAAAACTCATACAAAATTGATGATAATCTAGGTAATGTCCTTTATGAATTTATAACAATCTTGTTTACTGTTGCATTCATTGCAAAATGGAAAAAAATAACCTTGAGAAACAATGGCAATAAATAACACTTATAGGAAATAGAAACCATCACTACTTAATTGCACTCATGTGCAGCCCTAATCATCCTAAACCTTTGAGGGATTTATTACTCCCAGGCAAAACATGAATGGAGATTAATATAAAAATATAAGAAGTTATTGCAAGGTGTTACAGAAACACTCTGTCATGTATTATGTGATTCAGAAGGGTGCCTGTCTGCTACAAATGAGAAGGTCCCAATGCCTAGTCAGCATAGATCCTCAATTAAGCCCCGGTCTCAATAAATCTAAGAACATCAAGTTTGAAAATTTATACAAATAGTCATTGTATATGTTTAATGCAGTAAATTTAATAAGAACTTAAGATGCTTCACACTGAGGCAAGCTGAAAAAAACAGCAAATTGACCGTAATTTATTATTTTATGTGATATGTGTTAAAGAAAAATGTTTTTCTCCAAAATAATAATTTGGGATCTTTACTTTCTATAAAAGTCTTGGTTGATGTCAAGAAATCTCCTTTATCTTCACTACATAGTTGATGATAATTTATCACATATATAATCTTTTTTCTATTTAAGACTGTCAATTTCTAAAATTTGAAATTTTAACATTTTATAGTGTCAATGTAAGGCATTTTAGTTTTGCTTTTAAATAGATGTTGATGACAAAGTAAGAGGGCTTATAATATTTCTTTTGTGGCTAAAATTTCATATAGTTGAGTCTTTTAATCATTATTTTAAGAGTTGTTTTTAATTGATCACCAAATAATATTTTCACTTTTTTATGAATTTAAAATAAACCTTAATATATTTAAGGATATCCTCATGCCTTTCTCACAATTGAAATAAAATTTCCTGGGCATTAAACTTTCTGATCACCAATATATTCCCATTTCACATAGCATTGCTCTACTCTGGGCATTTCATTTACAGAGAAAATTAAATCACAGAAGGTCTTTTGCATTCAGAAATTTCAAGTTGACATGTTTGTCTCAATTACTCCTGTTAAGTGCATCTAAAACCCCAAGGTCTTATATATAAAACAAACATTAAAGGACTTTTTAAAAGTAAAAAAGAAAATGGCAGTCTTGCTGGGGACCTAGGGATCTGGGGATGAACACCCTCAGTTTTCTATTTTGTCTCACACATCTCACACTGGAACCAAAAATAACAGCTACCCACAGCTGTCAAGGCATGCCAATAAAGCAAGTCCCAACAAAAGCCTAATCTTTCTAACCAAAGAATCAGAACAGAGGCAGCCTACAAAGACAGAAGATTTTAGAAAATGATTATTCTAGATAAACATGACCGATACAAATGTGCACTTTTTCCACACCCAGAGTTGTATACCCCCAAAAAAATAATCAAATTAGTACTGTTCTGATGTCAGAAGGCAAAATCTGGAATTTTATTACTGCCATCCACTAATGAAGTTCCTCTCATTGCCACAATTTCAGTGGAGGTGTTATAGAGGGTGAGGAATTCTTCTTTATCCCAACATTAACAAAATACCACTCTCATTTCCTGTTGGAGTGGCACAAGCAAACATCTATTGGAGAGTTGAGCCTTTTGTCAATGTTCAGAAGTGATGAGACTACCTGTATTGCAGTGTCAAGGGATAATGTGCCAAAATCAAATCCTAACCAAGCCCTTTATCAATGAGGAGCCTCCTCTGCTATATATCAAAGGAGGCTTAATGAAGAATCTGGACACATACAATAATCTGGCTATAATGAAACAGCAACTCCACTTCCACTATCAGAGAAAGTAATTAAATGCAAGGATCAAAATGTAAATTAGTCTTTCCAGGTTTTAATAGAAAACAGAACATATATTAAGAATCAAAAATTTCTGAGACTGAGAAAAAAGATGATAATAACAAGGAGATTACAAATGTGAGAATTGCCTGAGGAAAACTTTAAATCAGATCAGTCATAATAAATAAATAAATAAATACTTCAAGAAACAGTTACAAACACTCCTGAAGCAAATTTTTTTTTTTATTGGTCGTTCATAACATTACATAGTTCTTAATACATCATATTACACGGTTTGATTCAAGTGGATTATGAACTCCCACTTTTACCCCGTATACAAATTGCTGTATCACATCAGTTACCCTTCCATTGATTGACATATTGCCTTTCTAGTGTCTGATGTATTCTGCTGTCTGTCCTATTGTCTACTATCCCCCCTCCCCTCCCCTCCCCTCCCCTTTTCTCTCTCTACCCCTTCTACTGTAAATCATTTCTTCGATTTGTATTATCTTGTCTTACCCCTCCTTTCCTCTTGTATGACATTTTGTATAACCCTGAGGATCGCCTTCCATTTCCATGCAATTTCCCTTCTCACTCCCTTTCCCTCCCACCTCTCATCCCTGTTTACTGTAAATATTCTTCTCAAGCTCTTCCTCCCTACCCTGTCCTTGTTTACACCCCTTATATCAAAGGAGTCATTTGGTATTGGTTTTTTAAAGATTGACTAGCTTCACTTAGCATAATCTGCTCTAATGCCATCCATTTCCCTCCAAATTCTATGATTTTGTCATTTTTTAATGCAGAGTAATACTCCATAGTGTATAAATGCCACATTTTTTTTTATCCATTCATCTATTGAAGGGCATCTAGGCTGGTTCCACAGTCTTGCTATCGTGAATTGAGCTGCTATGAACATCGATGTAGCAGTGTCCCTGTAGCATGCTCTTGTTAGGGCTTTAGGGAATAGACCGAGAAGGGGAATAGCTGGGTCAAATGGTGGTTCCATTCCCAGCTTTCCGAGAAATCTCCATACTGCTTTCCAAATTGGCTGCACCAATTTGCAGTCCCACCAGCAATGAACAAGAGTGCCCTTTTCCCCACATCCTCACCAGCACTTATTGTTGTCTGACTTCCTAATGGCTGCCAGTCTTACTGGAGTGAGATGGTATCTTAGGGTAGTTTTGATTTGCATTTCTCTGACTGCTAGCGATGGTGAGCATTTTTTCATGTACTTGTTGATTGATTGTATGTCCTCCTCTGAGAAGTGTCTGTTCAGGTCCTTGGCCCATTTATTGATTGGGTTATTTGTTATCTTATTGTCTAATTTTTTGAGTTCTTTGTATATTCTGGTTATTAGGGCTCTATCTGAAGTGTGTGGAGTAAAGATTTGTTCCCAGGATGTAGGCTCCCTGTTTATCTCTCTTATTGTTTCTTTTGCTGAGAAAAAACTTTTTAGTTTGAGTAAGTCCCATTTGTTGATTCTATTTGTTAACTCTAGCGCTATGGGTGTCCTATTGAGGAATTTGGAGCCCGATCCCACAGCGTGTAGATCATAACCAACTTTTTCTTCTATCAGATGCCGTGTCTCTGATTTAATATCAAGCTCCTTGATCCATTTTGAGTTAACTTTTGTGCACGGCGAGAGATAGGGATTCAGATTCATTTTGGTGCAAATGGATTTCCAGTTTTCCCAGCACCATTTGTTGAAGATGCTATCCTTCCTCCATTGCATGCTTTTAGACCCTTTATCAAATATAAGATAGTTGTAGTTTTGTGGATTGGTTACTGTGTCCTCTATTCTGTACCATTGGTCCACCCGCCTGTTTTGGTACCAGTACCATGCTGTTCTTGTAACTATTGCTCTGTAGTATAGTTTGAAGTCTGGTATCGCTATACCGCCTGATTCACACTTCCTGCTTAGTATTGTTTTTGCTATTCTGGGTCTTTTATTTTTCCATATGAATTTCATGATTCTTTTATCTATTTCTACAAGATATGCTGTTGGGATTTTGATTGGCATTGCATTGAACTTATAGAGAACTTTTGGTAATATCGCCATTTTGATGATGTTAGTTCTGCCTATCCATGAGCAGGGTATGTTTTTCCATCTTCTAAGGTCTTCTTCTATGTCTTTCTTTAGGGTTCTGTAATTTTCATTGTATAAATCTTTCACCTCTTTTGTTAGGTTGATTCCCAAGTATTTTATTTTTTGGGGGGATATTGTGAATGGAGTAGTTGTCCTCATTTCCGTTTCAGAGGATTTGTCGCTGATATACAGGAATGCCTTTGATTTATGCGTGTTGATCTTATATCCTGCCACTTTGCTGAATTCATTTATTAGCTCTAATAGCTTCTTTGTAGACCCTTTTGGGTCTGCTAGGTATAGAATCATATCATCTGCAAATAGTGATAATTTAAGTTCTTCTTTTCCTATTTTTATGCCTTTAATTTCTTTTGACTGTCTAATTGCTCTGGCCAGAGTTTCGAGGACTATGTTGAACAGAAGTGGTGAGAGAGGGCATCCCTGTCTTGTACCAGATCTTAGAGGGAATGCCTTCAATTTTTCTCCATTCAGAATGATGCTGTCCTGTGGCTTATCATAGATTGCTTTTACAATGTTGAGGTATGATCCTGTTATCCCTAATTTTTCTAGCGTTTTGAACATAAAGGGATGCTGTACTTTGTCGAATGCTTTTTCTGCATCTATTGAGATGATCATATGGTTCTTATTTTTAAGTCTATTGATGTGGTGAATAACATTTATTGATTTCCGTATATTAAACCAGCCTTGCATCCCAGGGATGAATCCTACTTGATCATGATGTATAATTTTTTTGATATGTATTTGAATCCGATTCGCCAGAATTTTATTGAGGATTTTTGCGTCAAGGTTCATTAGAGATATTGGTCTGTAGTTTTCCTTCTTTGATGTGTCTTTGTCTGGTTTCGGAATCAGGGTGATGTTGGCCTCGTAGAATGAATTTGGAAGTTCTCCCTCTTTTTCTATTTCCTGAAATAGCTTGAAAAGTATTGGTGTTAGTTCCTCTTTAAAGGTTTTGTAAAACTCTGCTGTATACCCATCCGGTCCTGGGTTTTTCTTAGTTCGTAGTCTTTTGATGGTTTCTTCTATTTCCTCTATTGTTATTGGTCTGTTTAGGTTGTCTATATCCTCCTGGCTCAATCTGGGCAGATCATAGGACTCAAGGAATTTATCTATGCCTTCACTATCTTCTATTTTATTGGAGTATAAGGATTCAAAGTAATTTCTGATTATCTTCTGTATTTCTGAAGTGTCTGTTGTGATATTGCCTTTTTCATCCTGTATGCTAGTAATTTGGGGTCTCCCTCTTCTTCTCTTTGTTAGCATGGCTAAGGGTCTGTCAATTTTATTTATTTTTTCAAAGAACCAGCTTTTAGTTTTGTCAATTTTTTCAATTGTTTCTTTTGTTTCAATTTCATTAATTTCAGCTCTGATTTTAATTATTTCTTGCCTTCTACTTCTTTTGCTGTTGTTTTGCTCTTCTTTTTCTAGGATTTTGAGATGAAGTATGAGATCATTTATTTGTTGGTTTTTTCTTTTTTTGAGGAATGAACTCCAAGCAATGAATTTTCCTCTTAGAACTGCTTTCAATGTGTCCCATAGATTCCGATATGTTGTGTCTGTGTTTTCATTTAACTCTAGGAAGTTTTTAATTTCCTCCTTGATGTCTTCTAAAACCCATTGATCACTCAGCAACCTATTGTTCATTCTCCAGGTGATGCTTGATTTTTCCTTTCTTCTTTTATCATTGATTTTCAGTTTCATTCCATTATGATCAGATAAGATGCATGGTATTATCTCTACCCCTTTGTATTGTCTAAGAGTTGCCCTGTGACATAGTATATGGTCTATTTTTGAGAAGGTTCCATGTGCTGCTGAGAAAAAAGTGTAGCTACTTGATGTTGGGTGGTATAGTCTATATATGTCAATTAAGTCTAGGTTGTTAATTGTGTTATTGAGTTCTATAGTTTCCTTATTTAACTTTTGTTTGGAAGATCTGTCCAGTGGTGAGAGAGGTGTGTTGAAGTCTCCCATGATTATTGTATGGTGGTCTATTAGACTCTTGAACTTGAGAAGAGTTTGCTTGATGAACACAGCTGCACCATTATTTGGGGCATATATAATTATGATTGTTATGTCTTGTTGGTGTATGGTTCCCTTGAGCAGTATGAAGTGTCCTTCTATATCCCTTTTGATTAGCTTTGGCTTGAAATCTACTTTATTAGATATGAGTATGGACACTCCTGCTTGTTTCCGAGGTCCATATGAGTGATATGATTTTTCCCAACCTTTCACCTTCAGTCTATGTATATCTTTTCCTATCAAATGCGTCTCCTGTAGACAGCATATTGTTGGGTCTTGTTTTTTGATCCATTCTACTAGCCTGTGTCTCTTAATTGGTGAGTTTAAGCCATTAACATTTAGGGTTATTATTGAGGTATGGTTTGTTCTTCTATCCATATTTGTTTATTGATGTTACTAAACCTGATTTGTTATCCTCTTTGACTACTTTCCCCCCTTTACTGTCCTACCTCCCATTGTTGGTTTTCAATGTTATTTTCCATTTCCTCTTCCTGTAATGTTTTGCCAAGGATTTTTTGAAGAGATGGTTTTGTAGCTGCGAATTCTTTTAACTTTTGTTTATTGTGGAAGGTTTTAATTTCATCTTCTAACCTGAAGCTTAATTTCGCTGGATACACGATTCTTGGTTGGAGCCCATTGTCTTTCAGTGTTTGAAATATGTTATTCCAGGATCTTCTAGCTTTCAGAGTCTGTGTTGAGAGATCAGCTGTTATCCTGATTGGTTTACCCCTAAATGTAATCTGCTTTCTTTCTCTTGCAGCTTTTAAAATTCTCTCCTTATTCTGTATGTTGGACATCTTCATTATAATGTGTCTAGGTGTGGATCTCTTATGATTTTGCACATTCGGCGTCCTGTAGGCTTCTAGGATTTGGGATTCTGTCTCAATCTTCAATTCTGGGAAGTTTTCTCGTATTATTTCACTGAATAGATTGTTTATTCCTTTTGGAATGGAACTCTGTGCCTTCCTGTATCCCAATGACTCTTAAATTTGGTCTTTTGATATTGTCCCATAATTCTTGCATGTTCTGCTCATGGTTTCTTAGCAGACTTGCTGAGCTGTCTATGTTCTTTTCCAGTTGAAATACTTTGTCTTCATTGTCTGATGTTCTCTCTTCTAAGTGATCTACTCTGCTGGTAGTATTCTCAATTGAGTTTTTAAGTTGGTTTATTGTTTCCTGCATTTCTAGAATTTCAATTTGTTTGTTTTTTATTACCTCTATCTCCCTGTGAAATTGATCTTTTACTTCCTGGATTTGTTTGTCAATGTGATCTTTCATTGTCTGATTTTGCTGTCTCATGTCTTCCTTGAGACTCCGGATCATCTGAAGCATATATATCCTGAACTCTTTATCTGATATTCCATCTGTTGCAGCTATTACCTCTTCTAAAGTTGAGTTGACCTGCATTGCTTGTGGTCCTTTCTTTCCTTGTCTTTTCATACTGCTCGCGTTTCTTTCTGCTTGGTGCAACTGTTGTGTTTTGAAATTTACCCCCTATTTATTTATGTTGCTCTTGTATACTTGAAAAGTCTCCCTTGCAGGTGCGGGCGGCGGCTGTGCCCCTACTCCAATTGGGGTGACGTGTCTACCACGCTGGCGGCTCTCTGGGCCTGTTCCGGGAGTGGAAGGCGGCTCTGCTCTGTCCCTATTCCAATTGGGGTGTTGTGACTACAATGCTGGCAGGTCGCTGGGCCTGTTCCGGGCGTGGGCGGTGGGCTTGGCTGGCGGGATTCCACCTAATGGCAGTCCCTAACCTCCCTGCTTGCTAATTAATGGCTTCTCTGAGGCGCCATGCCTTCTGTAGCTGCGGGGCAGGCCGCGCGAATCAGTTGGCCTGGATCTCCGGGGTCCTGCTGCTGGCTGTTTTGATGTTGCAAGCTGTTGGAGAGTGGTGGTGTATTCTTCAGCTTTCCCGGATGGTGGCCGCTGACTGCCTGGATGGAGTGTCCGCTGTTTTGATGTTGCACTCTGAAGGAGAGTGGCGGTGTATCCTTCAGCTTTCCCGGATGGAGGCCGCTGAATGCCTCGGTGGAGTGTCCGCTGTGGGGGATGGGACTGTACCGCTTCCTTCCCCTTCTGAGATCCGGTGCTCGGCCCAAGGGTCCGTGTGGGCTTGGCTGGTGGGATTCCACCTAATGGCCTCCCCTAACCTCCCTGCTTGCTAATTAATGGCTTCACTGAGGCGCCACGCCTTCTGTAGCCGCAGGGCAGGCCACGCGAATCAGTTGGCCTGGATCTCCGGGGCCCTGCTGCAGGCTGCTGGGATCCCTGGCACTCTATCACTTTGATTTTTTCTGCTTGCCCCTCCCCCAGCGCTGGCTAGCCAGGTTTCGTTTTGGCTGCTACTGGGAGGAGGGGTTGGAGGTCAGGTGTCTCTGGTTTCCCCCTAGTCTTTATGGAGGCTCAGCTTGATACTCCCTCTCCCGGCAAGCCTAGGAGAGATTTTATGCGAATTCCCGCTGTCTGGGGGGTGAGCTGAATGACACCGACCTGTTTTGATGTTGCACTCTGAAGGAGAGTGGCGGTGTATCCTTCAGCTTTCCTGGATGGTGGCCGCTGACTGTCTTGAAGCAAATTTTTAAAAAGACAAAATTTTATTAAAAGATAGATAACCTTAGAAAAGAGATATAAGATCTCAAGAAGCACTGAATGGAAATTTCCATTTATGGCATCTGTCCCAAAAGAAGAGAAATAAAAGAGGGTGAAGTTCTCAAAGAAATAATGGCTGAAAACTTCAAAGTTTTAGCAAGAGACATATACCTAGAGACTCAAGAAGCCAGTTAAACACTAAAATTCACAAATACAAGGAAATTTATGACAATAAATTACAAACTTATGAAAACTAAAAGACATGAAAAAATCTTGAAAGCAACCAGAGAAAAATAATATCTTACTCATAGAAAGATAATCAGGAAGACTATGGATTTCTTATCTGAAACTATGAATCCAGAAGGAAATGGGGAACAATAATTTGCATGCATTTAACTAAAACAATGGTAAACTGAGAATCTTTTACTCAGTAAATATATTCTTCAGGAATGACAAGAAAATCAAGATATGTTCATATTTAGGACAGCTAAGAGAATGTTGTTTGAAGACTTAAATAGCTTAAGGAAATCTTCTAAATAAAGAGAATAAGAAAGGACAACTGAAGAGAGAAGGCTTTCCTTATTCTCATGTGTATTCTAAACAGTTTTCATAAGTCAAGCAAAATTGTAATGTGGTAATATACTGAGTAATATAATGAAATATAATATAAAATATAATATACTGGGTAATATAATGAAACCACTGGAAAAGTTTTACAAAATACTCTCAAAACCCAATAGAAAACTTCAAGATGAATTTTTAAAAATGTTCAAGTAACCTACTGAAATGTAGAAAAAAGAACATGAGAAAAACTAGAGAACAAATATAAAACAAATAATCAAATGGCATATTTACACATAAAGACAAATAATTGCATTAAGTATAAATTATCCCAATGCCAATTAGAAGACATGTTGAATTTAAAAAATGAACTATATGTTGTCTTGAAAAACTCACTTCAAGTTTTTGTGCAAGATGGTAGAGCAGATCTTAGAAGAAAACTTCAATTTCTTCACAGCCCAGAAATAAAGCAGTGAAAGAACAGTTAACCAGAAAAATTTGTGTCAGAATATCCACTCAAACCAAATTTTTGATAGGTTGAGACTTGGAGGGAATTAGAATTTAATTGCTGGAGCAGAAAATAAAGAATCCCTTAGCCTCAAACCCTGACTAGTGTTGGGTCTGGGTGACAGGGTAAAAGAAAAAACTCACAAACTTACTTCTTGACAGTGGTTGTAAAGAAAGTCAAACCAAGTTAAATAGGTCAGACACAGCAAAGACAGTGAAGGAGTTCACACAATTCAAACCAACCTTTGGTAGGAAAAAGTGCCAGGCACAGCAACTACTTTGTGGAGCCCACATCTAGCCAGCCTCCTTAGAAGAAACTAAATCAATACAGCTCTTCCCCACCTAAAGAGGATAGCAAGTAAGACCATAGGGAATACCTCCAAAATGGGATGTCTCAATAATTCATCTAAAAGGAACTTGTAAAGGAATTCATCCTAGCTGATGGTGATCCAATGCTCCTCTCCCTCACTGTGGACAAGGTGAAGGGGGTAGAGTTAAACCAAGAGCAAGTCACTCCCATGAAGTGCTAACCCCAACTCAGCACTCCTCAGGAACTCTGCAGAAGTGCAGGTGAAAACAGTCCAATGGACACTCCACTTCAGCCACAGTGGTGGGTAAAATTCTGGTGTTCTGCAGCAGCCAGAGTGGAGGATTCTGTGCCAACGACCACCAACAGAAAGCTTACATTGGCTGGCAGCACAGATGCAGCAGTCATGAGGAGTTTAAATAGGTCTGTTACAGATAAGCCCCAGCAGAGGGGAATGGGTGCTCAGCGATGCACAGCTGCAAGTTGCAGAAGCTCAGGTGAAGAGAGGTCAATTGAGCTCCTATCTAGGTGAAGGTGACACATAAAACCCAGGTGATCTGTAGAAACAATGGTGTAGGCTTCTGTGCCACAGTCTGCCCAGAATGGAATCATATCCATAGGCTTCATAATTACAGCCAGTCAGCAAGTGCTTAGATAGGGCCTTTATAAACCAGACCAAGCAAAGGGGAGCAGGCAGTTAGTGACACACAGCAGCAAGAACAGCCCAGCACCCTGTACCCTGAACCAAACAAAACAGCCAGTAGACAGAGCATTCCCCAAACATATAGACTGGAGGTTCTGGGCTAACCAAAAAGCACCAGCTGGTGAGAGAATTGTAGCAATTGTAGGGAAGTTCTCCTGTACCCCAGGAATTTTTGGAGAGTTCACAACTGTGAGTCTCACAATTTCCAGTTAACTCAATTCTCATTCAGATTCATAGAACCACAGAAGAAATTTCCTGAGGATAACCCCAAATAGCCAACAAAGAACCTCATGTATGCAGTACATCCCACAAAGGGGCTAACAGAGGAGCATCCCACAAACACAAGCTTCCTCCCAGTGTGCCTGCAACCTTCACACTCCAAAGTGGGCAAGAGTCCTACACTTGCCATAGACAATGCAGTACCACTTCAACCAGACCACAGTATTTCTAACTTACATTTCCACACCTTTCACACTCTGAAGTATTCACAAGAAAGTCCAAAATGAATACACCGAGCTTTCTCTTAAGTAGGACACTTGAGACTGTGTTGCCTAACAGGGACTAACCTGGCTTCGAAGTCACAGACAATATAGGGGACCATCTCCTCTGACCTACTTGAAGGATAGTATGTACCTGAACACACTAAAGATTGGAGGAGGCTTACTAGAATTGTATCAGAGGTGAAAAGGTGTGACCACTACCTTAACACCCAGGAAAATGAGGTAAAGCTGAGAAACAGTGGATATCTTGTAATAGTTCCAAATCCTGAAGAAATCCAGATCAGGAGGGCTAAATAAGGAATCTCCCCACTGTGAATAGCTTGACAAAGAATATTATAAATAGCTTTAATGTCAGTTTTTATCTTACTCTTGATTTTGAATCTATAGATGTTCTTTTGTTATTTTATTTTACAGTTCTCAACACAACTTATTGTATTTCTTCTAATGCTTTAAAATATTAACTAGAATTATTCTATCTTTTCTTTCCTAGCTCTTGTTTACACTTGTTCTTTTTAGTTTTTTCCTTCCTTTTACTTGCTCCTTTCCCAAATCCCTCTTATTTTTTCTTCTTTTTATTTTAGTTTGTATTATTTCTTTCTTCTTTATTTTTGGTTCTCCTCCCATTTTTCCTCTTTTCCACTTTTCAACCCCTAAAGTTTGGAAATAGTTTTAATAACCATTTCTTAACCTTTCCATGAACATTATTTCCATTTTTTTACTTGGATTAAAGGAATTGTGATGAATATTTGCAAAAGAATTTTTTTTAAAGTTTAACACAACATGGCTGTTCTTTGAAGTGATTGTAGTTAATATGGTTTAGTATCTTCTGTTAAAGCAGTGCTGGAAAGTGGGCACAGTAGAGGGTACACATGGAGTATCAATACTTATATATTTGTCCAGTATGTGACACTTAAGAGAAAGCAGTCCACTAAAAAGTTTCTTGAATGAGAGTAGAAGAGATAATCATTCCGTTGGATGGAAAAAATATATACAAACAGTATATTTAAGGAAGGGGAAAAGTCAGCCCTATAAATAGTTCATAACAATTCAACAACTGATTCTACTGACACACAGTGGAGGAAATGTTAAATAAATAATTTAGTAAGTTCACATTTAAAATGTTTAATGAACTAAAAAAATATATGAGATAAGATAGAAAATACAGGAAAAGATATAATATTTTATTAAAGAGATTGATATTCTGAAAAAGAACCAAAAATACATTTTAGAAATTAATGACTCAATAAGTCAAAGTAAAATATCAGTTGAGGGAGACTGAAGCAGGAAGGTTCTGAGTTCAATGCCAGCCTCAGCAACTCAGTGAGACCCCAACTTTAAATAAAAGACAAAAAAGAGCTGGAAATGTGGCTCTGTGGTTGAGTGCCCCTGAGTTCCATTCCTGGTACTCAGAAAGAAAAAAAAAAAAAGAGTTGAAAGTACCACTAAATCACTAATAGTTTAGATCACACAGAAGACACATTTTCAGGTCTCAAAGACCAAGTTTATAGTGTTGAAAGTAAAATCATCAACAAAGAAAAGATAATAGGAAACCATGGCCAGAATATTCAAGAAATCTGTGATAGTATTAAAAGACCAGATCTAAAAATCATTGATATATAGAAAGGCACTAAGACACAAACTGAATGATATAATTAAAAAAAAAATCAAACCTTAGGAGTGAGATGGACATTCAAATACAAGATGCATTTATAACCCCAAACAAAAAAGTTCCAAAAAAATCCTATGATACATTATAATTAAAATTTCTAATATACAGGTCAATAATATTTTAAAGGCCACAAGAGGAAAATGGCAGATTATATTGAGAGTAAGGCATTTAGACTTTCTCTGATATTTCAGCCCACACTCTAAAGGCCAGGAGAGCTTGGGATAATGCATATCAAGCCCTTAAATATAATAAATGCCA
The DNA here is from genome assembly GCF_045843805.1 of Urocitellus parryii. Lineage (NCBI taxonomy): Eukaryota > Metazoa > Chordata > Mammalia > Rodentia > Sciuridae > Urocitellus > Urocitellus parryii. The sequence continues at coordinate 105,007,916 of NC_135533.1, forward strand.
ACTAAGTCTACTATATCAAAAAATCTATCCTTCAAATTTTTATTTTATTTTTATTTATTTATTTATTTATTTATATTTTTTTAAAGAGAGAGTGAGAGAGGAGAGAGAAAGAGAGAGAGAGAATTTTTAATATTTATTTTCTAGTTCTCGGCGGACACAACATCTTTGTTGGTATGTGGTGCTGAGGATCGAACCCGGGCCGCACACATGCCAGGCAAGCGCGCTACCGCTTGAGCCACATCCCCAGCCCCTCCTTCAAATTTTTAGATGAAATAAAAACCTTTCATATTAAAGGAGAAATTAAAAGAATTCACAATCACTAAGCCAGCACTACAAAACATACTTAATGAAATGTTAAACACATAAGACATGAAAAATAAAAAAAACATCAGATTCAGAATGAATGACTCTCAGTCGAATAGTTAATTAAAAGAGACTCATCTGAATTAAACATTAGAAATAAATAAAAAAGGAAGTAAATAAAAATCATATCTCCATAATAATGCTAATTGTAAATGATCTCAACTCTTCAATTAGCAAAGTTTAGCAGAGTGGTAAAAACAACAACAACAACAACAACAAAATAACAGCAAGACATAAGCATGTTGTTCATAAGAAATTTAATATACACACAAAAACATAGGCTGAGGGTGAAAAGAAGGAAAATGTATATATGCAAATAGAAACCAGAAGCAAGCAACAGTAGCTACTCTAACATCTAGCAAAATAGACCTCAAACCATCAGAAGAGACAAAGAAAATCACTTCATTCAACAAAATATAATGATTATAAATATTTATGCTCTAAATGTCAGTGTAGATAGACAGATAGATAGATGTAGATATAGATAGTGTTGGGTGCAGAGCAGGCTAAACTGTGTTGTCTGCAGGGCAGGCTGAACAGATGTTGGCTGCAAGATAGCCCATGCACTCAAACCCCCCTCTATCTGGTCCTTTATCACCTGTTTGTGTCAAGTCCCGCTCAAGGCTGAGCACTCAACCCCCCTTGGGCCAACAAGGCAGCTTGCAGACCCAGAGGCCCCATTAGATTTGGGCTATAAAAACTCCCTCCTGCCAGGCCCCCCTCTCTCTTGCTCTCTTTCTCTTGCTCTTTCTCTCTTGCTCTCTCTCTCTCTTGCTCTTTATCTTTCTTGCGTGCACTCTCTGTCTCTCTCTTGCTCTTGCTCTCTCCCTGTTCATCTCTTCTCTTCTTTCTTTCTCTCTCTCTCTCTCTCTCTCTCTCTCTCTCTCTCTCTCTCTCTTTCTCTCTCTCTCTTTCCTTCCTTCTTTTCTCTTTGTTGCACTGCTGCAATAAAGATCTTTTGGTCACTCCGAGTGTTGTGGTCACTTTCCTTTCAGATAGCCCTACCAAATTTAAAAATTCAATTAGATCCCAATATAATAACACTGGGTGATTTCCAGATATCTTCTTATCAATAGATAGATCTTCCAGACATAAGCTCATAAGTTAAGTAAAAACTCCTTGGAACTAAAAGACACCATTAATCAGAAGGACCTAAGAGATGTTTATTGCATAATTCATCTATTAACAACAGAATTTACTCGTTACTCAGCTGTACATGGAATCATTTCTAAAATAGACCCTATTTTAGGACATGAAGAAAGTTTTAACAAATACAAAAAATAGAGATAATTTCTTGCATTCTATTAATTCATAATGGAATGATACTAGAAATCAATAACAAGTACAGTTTTCCCCATTCTTTCAGTGCTCTCCAAAGGGGGGGGGGAAAGTAAGTTACTTACTTTTGAAGCTTTTAGCCCTGAGCTAAGTGAAATGGTGGTGGTGTGTGAAAACAGCACAGGACAATCAGAGAAATATCCTGTATCCTTTCTAGCTGGGAGAGCTGGCCAACTAGAGCCAGAGAATCAGAGAATGAGGGGGAACTCAGATGAGGGATCTCTAATCAGATCTGTTTATTTCCAGTCACTTTCCATTTAAAAGCTATTGTTATTTTATGGTGTTGAGAAAGTTCTATTTTCTGTGGGATCAGAGTATTGTTGAATGAGGGGGTCATACTCTATTAGTATCAATAGCAAAAAATTGGTTTTCTTTCTATGTATTAAAAAAGATTCAAAGTAGAGTTATTTGGGAAAGCATATATTATTCTTAAAAATTGGGTATTGAAAAATCATTTTGTCTATTGTACTGATTTTGTTGTTACAGTTATATATTTGCATGTTCATCAAACTCTAATCACTGAACATGACCTACCTAATAAATGGCTTTGGTAATTTATAGACATTTCTATTTTGACCCAGTCAGATATCATTTGTATAATAAGATCAAGTAAATTAAAAAAGAAACTGGACATTTTATGCACAGTGTTATAAATGGATCTGGTTGTCCACACTTGGATAAATTGTGTACTTTTGCCAGTCTCTTGAACTTCTAATGCTGAAATATATTTCTTAAGCTTCAATATTACGAATGCAGATACATATTTATATTGCATTTTGTTTTCAAATTTATGCTAGTACCTTCAGAAAAGTTTATACCTGTAATTTTTTTCTTAGTAAATTTTTAAAATCTTTCTCATAGAATATGTTCCTTCCTAATATCTATTTTATGTGCTAATTGTATGGGCGACCTTTTTTTTTTTCTTAGAGTGCTTTATATATTGTCTGTTTATTTATTTTTATGATTTTGTTACTATATTATTTTATTATAGCAGCTTATAAACAGAAATGGCTAAGATATTCTGATTAACTCTAAAATTTTTAATGATATATTAAATATTTTCAAACATGCCCCCATTAGAGAATTGTATATTCAGTATCATGAATATCCCCAGAACACTAATTAAGAAAAGAAAAGGTAAACTCTAAGTGGGTTGAAGAGATTGGTGGAATAGAGGTGGGAGGTCAAGGGGAAATGCTGGGGATTGAATGGAGCAGGTTGAGTTTCATACCTTGCAACAATGTAAAAGTGTGTCCTGATGTTGCATATAACTAAAAAACATTAAAATTTTTCTCAAAAAGAAGACACATAGTTAATCACCAACAGTCAAAATCATCTTACTTTAGTAACATTTATTTTATCTATCACTTTCATGCTAGTGGCTGATAATTTTTAGAGAATATTTATGATTTTGTGTCACTTCAACTCCAAATGAGTCAGTGTCACATTTAAAAATTATGATTATTTGCTAAAATAATTCTAACATCATAAACACATGAAGATAATTTAATGATCATTTGCTTTTATCACCCACTGATGGTTTTCATCATTTGATTACCTAATATAATCAATGGCCTCAATGTGCCTTTATCCAGTGTTGTTTAAAATAGGTCTTAAACAAGTCCACGTATTTTTATGCCTGTTGTGTCCTTTATCTCTTTATTCTTGAGTGTATCTCTTCTCCATTATTTCTGTTTTATTTATTTTTTCTGTGACAATGACTTGATGAAGAACTGTGGTTATTCATCTTATCATATACCCTGTATTCTCTGTTTTTCAGTTTTTACCCTTCTTGGTAAAATGTAACTAGTCTCAGTACCAGGTCTCCCATCCCCCTATATTTTGCAAAGCTGAGTTAATTCTACAGGCTTGGTAATATTGGATGATACTTCCTTTGCAAATTTCAAAGAAGCTGCTTTGTTCTTCCTCAGGAGGCACACAACATCTAGAGAGATTCAGATGATGGCTGCTGAGTGCTCAGTCCCTAGGTCTTCTCTACCGTATCAGCCAATGGTATCACCATGGAGTCCTTCGTGAAAATCCAGTGGTTCAAAGTTACCAGTTATCTTCTGATTCTGTCTGTCCTTCCACAGTTATTGCTGAAGATTCTTCAATCAGAGTTGTTTTTTTCTTTTTTCTCTCAAACATTAGAACTATTTATGTGTTTTAGAGTTCATACATCTTTGGCCTAATAATACTTGATTTGTTTTCTTTGTATTCCAATTTTCAGGGAAAATACTCCATTGCTAATTACTGTCAACCTTGGTTGGCGGGAATCTGTTTTTGTTTTGTAGCTGCTAATACTGTTATTTCCATTTTAAGGCATCATCTTAAACTTAATGAATTTCAATCAGTTGTACTGATTATTTGTTTGCAGCTCCAAGGGGCTCATCTTTGTCCTCTGCACTAAATTAGCTCCTATGGTACATTTACATAAATTCACTGGCAATGTGTTTTCATCTGGTGAAAAAAGACAGGCGGGGAAGAAGATAAAGAACACCTGCTAGACCTAGAATTAAGTGCAATTGGCTTTCAGCGGTTAATAATATGTATAGAGAGAAATCTTGAAACTAGGCTACTTCTGCTACTAGATTTTCATTCCTTGAAAATAATTTAGGTTTGGTGTGTTAGCACAGGCTTGTAAATCCAGCAACTCAGGAGGCTGAGGCATGAGGATCACTAGTTGAAAGCTATCCTTAGCAATTTAGCAAAACCCTGTCTCTAAATAAAATATATAAAGGGCTGAAACGTGGGTCAGTGGTTGAACACCTCTGGATTCAGTCCCAAGTACTACTACTACTACTACTACTACTAATAATAATAATAATAAAAATAACAGGGCATAAAATCAGGATATAAACATAATTTGAAGAAATAAACAATTTCAATTCAAACTAAACATTAACTTATTTTGTACTTCTATTATATTTTATTTAACTAAATATCTTGGCTGCTAAGAAGACTGACATAATCTTTTTGCAGAATTCTAGGTAACATGAAATGCTTTAAAACCATAATACATTATTATTAGTTATTTTAAGACTCCTGAGGAAAATCACTATGCTTTTTGTGTCGATTTTCCTTAGCTTTCCTCACTGATTTTCTATGAGCAAAATAAATTTTAATTTTTACAAATAAAAGCAAAAGTGTACTATAAACAAATTGTATTTTGTTTACATAAAGGAGACTAGCAGGTCTCCTTTATGTAAAATACTTGAGCTTCCCTTCAAATCAGTATCTACAGAAATCATTTATTATTATTATTATTATTATTATATTTTACTCCATTTTATAAGTATGTCATAATGTATCCAATCAATCTCTACCTGGTTGTTATTTCCAATCATTATTAGACATATAAACCACATGTTTAAACTTAAGTAACTTCTTATTTGCCCCAGATTTTTAGACATGGTTTTCAGTAAAAAAAAAAAAAGCATATTGAATTTTGCTAAAATAAATGCATATTTAATTACCAAAGTGACCTCAGTAATAGGTGTATGATTTTCTGTTCTCAATAGAAATTGTAGATTTTCCACAAAATTCTAACAAAAAAAATGCTGCTGAATTTGTTTTTTATCTTCTTCTTTTTTTATTATTGTTACTATGTGATTGATGAAAATGTTCTTAATGTAGTTTAAGTTTCTAATTTTCATTGGTTGACAGTATACTTTTGGATACTTTTTAGAGCATTTGAAAGTTTATAGGAAAACTAGGCAGAAAACCAGTTTCCTCTCTTCCTCTACCACTTATGCATAATTTCTTTCCTAATTATTACCTTGTTGTGGCATATTTACTCTAATAGACGATCAGATAGTGAAGCACTGCTCTTAACCTAAGACCTGGGTTCATGTTAGGGTTTACTGTGTTGTGCAATAACATGAGTTTTGAATAATGTATGACAAGAAACCATTGAAAGTCATACAGAATAGCTTCATTCCCTTAAAAATCCTCTATGCTTTTCCACCCATTCATCCTTCCCTCTCCCATACCACTTATCTTTTCAATGTCTCCATTGTTTTTCCTTTTGCAGAATGTCATATACTTGGAGAAACATTGTGCAGCATTTTCAGGTTGATTTCTTTCATTTAGTAAATGTGGTACACATATAATGGAATTGTATTCAAACAAGAAGGAAATCCTTCATTTGTGGCAACAGAGATGCACCTGGTTGGCATTATACTGAGTGAAGTAAGCCAGATGTAAAAAGAAAAGTACTGCACAATTTCATTTATGTAATATGTAAAATAGTCAAACTCATAGAAAAGTGGAATGCTGGTTGTGAGGGTTTTGGGAGGAGTGGAGAAATGGACAATTTCTACTAAATAGGTATAAAGTTTCAGTTATGCAAGATGAAGAATTTCTAGGTATCTGAAGTGCAGCATTGTGCCAATTAACAATATTATTTGGTGCACTTAAAACATGTTGAAAGTAGATCTTATACCAAACATTCTTACTACAATAATAAGTAATAGAGGGAAGCTATTTTTAAACATTTTTTAGTTCCACAGTACCTAATGAAAGGCTCAATGATTAAAATTGGACTTTCAAGTTGATGTAGTACTAAAAATAAATATTTGAATGTTTCAGGGTAAAATAAGAAAAGCCAAAAAAAAGTACCCCCCCCAAAGTGAAGTACATTGTTAGTTGCAACTGTGCTATAAGACACTACTTTATCATACCCTCTCAGTTTTATGAATTCCTGTTTTTGGGGGTGGGAGGTGCAAGAGGTGTTATTGGTGATTAAACCCAGGAGAACTTTACCACTTAGCACTATCCCCAGTCATTTTTATTTTTAATTTTGTGAGAGGGTCTTCTTAAGTCACTTGGGGCCTCACTCAATTGTTGAGGCTGGCTTTGAACTTGCAATTCTTCTGCTTCAGCCTCCCCAGTTGCTAGGATTACAGACATGCTCCACCACACCCAGCCTATTTTCAAATGCATGCATGCTTATAAAATCTACACACTCATTCTTTCTTCTCTCTACCCCCCCCTCTCTCTCTCTATATATATATATATATATATATGTTTTACTCAGCTTTTTCATTGTTGTGACTAAAAGAGCTAACCAGAACTATTGTAGAGGAGGAATAGCTTATTTAGGGGCTCACAGTTTCGGAAGTCTCAGTTCATAGACAGCCAACTTCATTCCTCAGGGCTCCAGTTGAGGCTGAACAGCATGGCCGAAGAGTTTGGCAGAGGAAAGAAGCTCACATGGTGATCAGGAAGCAGAAAGAGATTTACACTTGCCAGATACAAATATATACCCCCAATCCACATTTCCAATGACCTACCTCCTCCAACTACACCCCACCTGCCTTCAGTTACCACTCGGTTAATCCCATTAGGGGATTAATTCACTGATTGCGTTATGACTTTCACAACTCAATCATTTCTTCTCTGAAGCTTCCTGCATTGTCTCAAACATGAGCTGTTAGGAAACACCTCACATCCAAACCATAACAATACATATATATTCAGATGTACATGCATATTTATGAATATTAATGCATAGATAGTCATGTGTAAACTCAAATATATATTTGCATATTGGTATAAAATATATTAAAAGTTGTCTCATTTCACTGTAAAAAAATACCCTACTACTCTAAAATATTATAGAAAATCAGTTCTCAACTCTCCTGATTCATCAAAGTGTATTTTTCCCATGCACACCCCTGCTTCCTTCTCACTACCCTTTCTACCATTTCCCTACTGGTATGTAGAATTCAGTTCAAGCATCTGGTTCAATGACTATAAGCAAAGATTACAACTCAAATTATCCAACATTTTATCAAGGTGATTTCAATTTAGAAAGTCCTATTAAATCAGTTAAATATGTGTACATAGTTTACTATATCAGAGAACAAAATGATATGTGTACAAAACTTGTGAACTATAGAGCATCAAATATTTGATTTAATATAAAGTTAAATGAACATGTTAATGATGTTTTATATTGCTTTTGTTTTCATGTATTTGGTTTTTAATAATTTTCATTATTATTTTTGAAAATTAAAAAATGATTAAGCAACACTAATGTAGGATAAATTGTCTTAGTATACTTTTTAAAATTGACTTAATTTTTTTATTATTGGTCGTTCATAACATTACATAGTTCTTAATACATCATATTACACGGTTTGATTCAAGTGGGTTATGAACTCCCGCTTTTACCCAGTATACAGATTGCTGTATCACATCAGTTACCCTTCCATTGATTGACAAATTGCCTTTCTAGTGTCTGATGTATTCTGCTGTCTGTCCTATTCTCTACTATCCCCCCTCCCCTCCCCTCCCCTCCTCTCCCCTTTTCTCTCTCTACCCCTTCTACTGTAAATCATTTCTTCCATTTGTATTATCTTGTCTTATCCCTCCTTTCCTCTTATATGTCATTTTGTATAACCCTGAGGATCGCCTTCCATTTCCATGCAATTTCCCTTCTCACTCCCTTTCCCTCCCACCTCTCATCCCTGTTTAATGTAAATCTTCTTCTCAAGCTCTTCGTCCCTACCCTGTCCTTGTTTACTCCCCTTATATCAAAGGAGTCATTTGGTATTTGTTTTTTAATGATTGACTAGCTTCACTTAGCATAATCTGCTCTAATGCCATCCATTTCCCTCCAAATTCTATGATTTTGTCATTTTTTAATGCAGAGTAATACTCCATAGTGTATAAATGCCACATTTTTTTTTATCCATTCATCTATTGAAGGGCATCTAGGCTGGTTCCACAGTCTTGCTATCGTGAATTGAGCTGCTATGAACATTGATGTAGCAGTGTCCCTGTAGCATGCTCTTATTAGGGCTTTAGGGAATAGACCGAGAAGGGGAATAGCTGGGTCAAATGGTGGTTCCATTCCCAGCTTTCCGAGAAATCTCCATACTGCTTTCCAAATTGGCTGCACCAATTTGCAGTCCCACCAGCAAATTGACTTAATTTTGATTCTAAGGGTTTGCTGATTTTGTTCTTCTCATCCTGTCTTCCTGATTCATTTAAATAAAATCAGTGTAGGACATACAGACATTACACATCCCCTTGAGAAACGTATGACATAAGCATAAATACAAAGTAATTTATGGATGAAAAGAATTTCAATATTCTGATGACATTTTTTTCTGAGCAAGCTTTCATAAATTTCTCCAAATAAATTGCCTCATTGCATATTATCTGTAGGGCAGATTTTTTTTTCACTGTGAGAATATTTGTTTCACTGTGAGAATATTTGAAACTTAAGAGAAAAGTACTTTTATTAAATTTCTATTGAAATGTATACTTCTCATTAAACAAAATAAATACCTTTTTGAATCAATATGTGTATAATTCACCATTTTGAATGAATGAATATATGTACACATACATATGTAAAATTCACAATTTTGAATGAATGAGTATGTATACAAATATATTATACATATATATTCCACATTTCACAGTTTTATTTAGAGCGGTTTTATTTAAATCAACTCAATATGGAATACATTTTGAATGATTCCAGGGACAAAACGGGTATAAACAGGAATTTTTCAAAGAAAAGATGTTTAAAAATTTGCACTTCCAGGAAGTCAATACATAATATGTCTAAATAATTTGTGAGAGAGGAAAACAAATAGTCATTTAAACTATGATCTCCAAATGAAAATAATCATAAGGATAGCAGCTCCCAAATGTGGTCCATAATTTGTAAGTAAAATGACTCCCCCATAAGTCCCTTCCTATGGCATGCTACACAAGTTGCATATCAACAGATTTATTCAACCATAGTTGATAAGTACCTAGAGACTTTCTAAAGCAAAATATAGAGTCTAGCTGAATACAGGCATGTATAAAGAACAACAAAAAATAATCTAATATTAATTCCCTCCCCTTACAGATAGTCACATATCAATGTGTAGTCACAGGTGGCAGTTAAGCTCATGTTCTGCTGAACTTTACATTCTTGCTGCAGTTACATATTTTCACTGGTTTTTCTTTTATACTCTCTAAAATCTATGTGCTAAAAATGAGGTCCTGCAGCACCTGGAAGAAGCAAAGCAAATCCTACTTAGAAAGCAGTATTCAACTAATTCCTTTTAAGTTTTCCCTAAATAAGGTAGAAGGCAGCTTAAAGCCTCAATCTAAAATTATAAAATTCATAGAAACTTAAGGCACAAAGAATGAGTATCATTAAAAATTCTTCATAGTAAAATGAGACCTATAGTAATTCAGATGATGAAATGGTAAGACAGATGAGATAAATTAGGTGAGGCTGAAAGTTTAAAATAATAAAATATGAAATGGAGAAGGTGGATAAGACAGTATTAAGAATGATGTGTCTTTTTACAAAGTCATTTGTATGAAAAACTCATCCAAGGACCAATTAATTTTAGGGTCTATGGGAGCCCAGATACTATGCTCATTTGTAGATTTATTTTGGTAGAAATACTCCCAAATGCTGTGTTATTGCCTTTTAGTTTTTGTCTCACCTATGACTTTTATAGTAACATTTCTTTATTGAATATATTATAAGTATAATATTTATTAACTTATAAATATTATGTACATATAAATTGTGAGAGTGACATTAATAATGAGAAATTGCCTCATATATTTATGGAGGCTGGGAAGTTCCAAGACCCACTGTGATCAAGTTGGAAATGCAACAGAGACAACAAATAGTTCCATTCCAGATGTGAAATCCTGAGAAACTGGAAGATCTAGTTTCAGATCTAGTACAAAGCCAGAAGGCCCAAAACCCCAGAAGAGGAATTGACCAGAAATAATAGTATTCCTGCCCAAATGGTCAGACAAGAGGAATTCCTCCTTATTAACAATTTTGTTCTACTTAGGTTTTTAATTGCTTATATCAGGCCCAAATAATTGTTTCTGCTTTACTCAAATCTATTGATTCAAACAGTAATCTCATTCAGAAATATCCTCACAGGTATACAGAGAATAACATTTGTCAACATTGCTAGTTATATGTTGGTTCAGTCAAGTTGACACATAAAATTAACCTCCTATTTTTTGAAGTAGCCTTAACATAATTTATTTTACCTCATTAATGAGATGAATAAAAAAATTGACTCATGATTGTTTTAATATATTTAATTGTAATTCCAGAGAAATGTTAATTTTAATGAAGGTGTGACAGTAATCATAAATTGTCCTTCAAATCCAATTCCCCTCTTCTTCTATAATGATAGAATATGACCTGGCCATGCAGCTGCATAGTTAGTGATCATTTCTCCAAATCCCAGTACATTCCCATTTCATTTCGTTTCCACATCATTACTAATGAAATGAAGCAAAAGTGACATATATTGTTTCTGAGCCTCCATTTTAACACAGTGTGTTATGTACTGCCATCTCGTTTCTCCTTCCAGTGGGCTATAACATGAACATGTGTGTGACTTATCTTTTATTTTAAAAAAATCAATCTAGCTTCCTGAGAGCCAAACAAAATTCAAGGAATGGAGAATATGCTTACCTGCCTGGCAATTTTACATGAGAAAAAAGTATCCTTTTTTTTTTTGCCTATTAGAGTGAAGAAAATAGTTTATCTGTATATTAATTAAGCTATTTATGCTTTGTTTTCTTTCTTATATTCGTTTAGTAATTATTCTAATAGAGAAATCAGTAATTTCAATTGAAGCATGAAGTTGGGCATATTATATCCAACTCTAAGCTATGTGCCATAGAATAAAATAAAATATGAGGAGAGAGCAAGCTTCAATGGTAATCTTACCAGCTGGTGATACCTACTGAAAAGTCATTAAAAAAAATGGCAAAACTATTTCCCTTTAGTAACTTGGCAGAAAAACAAGTATCTAGTGAGGAAGAAATTATGTCAGTTGCTGGTAAATGTATGGAACTGGAGCACATCATGCCAAGTGAAATAAACTAGATTCTGAGAGTCAGGAGTCAAAAGTTTTCTCATATGCAGAAGCTAGAGAGAAATAAGGATTTCTTAAAAAGGGTATTTCATGAAAACAAAAGGGAGAACACTAGAGTGGAGGAAGGAGATGGGGCCTTGGATGAGAAAGGGAAAGAACTGTGTTGAGAGTCACAGCCCAGTCAGAACTGAAGTATGAAACTGAACAAATTTGGTATGTGCACATAGGATATATCCCAATGAATCACACTTTTCTGTAAATCTATAACGCACCAATTTAAAATACCATAACTTAATAGGAGGAAGACCAATAGAGTAAAGGAAGAAGATTGGAGGAGGAAAGAAAGGAGGGAAAGGGAAAGTACTGAGGTTTGAAATGGAATAAATTACATGATATGCATGGATGAATATGTCTAAATTAACCTCACCATTATTTATAACTATCGTGCACTAATAAAAATGTAAAATAAAGAAATACACGTTAGAAAACAGACTTTGTCACTTTATAGGCTCTGATGGAAACATCCACAAATTAAACATTTGTGTACAATTAGAGAGCATAATGAACCAGGAAAAATTCCTCAGAGGGCAAGGCCAAAGTCTGTTGCAGACAGTAGGCAGCATCCATATGGTCAAATAAGAAAAATCCCTCTTAATACCAGTGTAATGTGTACTTCAAATTCTTACTTAGCATAATTCTTTCATTTTTAGTAATCAGTTGTTGTGTTTTTTAATGGTTTCTCTTCTAGCTATAGTTGTTTATTATCCATTTTTCAATTATCTTGTTACTGGTTGGATAATGAGTTTGGGGGTGGTAGGGAAAGGTCTTGACCTATATTAATCATGTCATTAGTCCATAAGGGTTATAAACCCTTAAAATTAGAAAGAACCAAACACCAGCTTTGGTTTTAGCTTCTTTGAGGAAGACATGAGTGTGCTTTGTGAGGAGACCCATGCATATGTGTGACTGAACTGCCATATTGGTACAATGTGGCAGAACATATTGGCTGTTCATAGGCAAATGTCTGCCTCTTCATCTGTAGTCATAGACTTCTAGATGTTGTAAAACCCAAATTGTCCAATAACAGAAGCACTTGCTTATGGTGGATAAAAAATGAGTGCATTGTCTGTTAATCCTTAGTTAACATTACCATGAACATGTGCACACCACTTTTCCCCTGAATTTATTACCTGATAGACTTTATCACCTCAGTGAACTATCGATTTGTCCCCCCACTGGAGTTTACTCTTTGATTTTTAATTAAATAAATGGAGAGTTGTAATTAAATAAATGGAGTATGTTGTTGTTATTCTAGAGGTCCTATGAAGTTTTGTCTCACTTGCATCACTGGATTTCCAACCCTGAGAATAGAATATCAAAGAGCACCTTGCTTTCACAATCATGGGTTTGCTCTTCCTGGGGAGGAATAAATCAATAGTGACAGTGATGTTTTCCTCTCTGCATTATCATTCCCAGCTAGTCATCTCCTGTCTGTGAAATGCTCTGTGACTCTGGTGTGACTTTAAGTTATATGCTGAGCTTTGAACATGGATATGTTGCCAGATTTTTTGTTTATTGATCATAGGGAGAATGTTTGGCTTTCCCCTATCATTGATAAGTCCACTCTCAGGTGTAAAGAATAGTCTTATGGGTTTCTCTGTGGAAACTTTGGACTGAGAGCTTGAGTCAGTTAACACCCTCCTTTGCACAAACATGATTCTTACAGGTAGAGACATTGTGACTCCAATTTCTGTGTCTATATGGAAGTGCATCAGTTTTTCATTAAAATAGTTTTGAATTAAAATACAGAAAGGAGAACTGCTGAGTTTATAAGGTCTTACTCCCCTGTGGAGCACTAGAACAAAAAAGGGAAACAACATAATTTTGACTCCAATATGGTTAGTTTCTTGTTAGACTGAATCATTATATATGCCTTTTGTAACATTTAGTCTAAATAGGCTGATCTAAAATTGAGATGAGATAATTTATTAATTATATTATAAAACCTCTTTAAATCCAGGCACAGTGGTGCACACCTGTAATATCAGCAACTCAGAAGGCTGAGGAAGGAGTATTGTAAGTTCAAAGCCAGCCGCACAACTGAGCAATGCCCTAGTAACTGAATAAAACCCTGTCTCAAAACAAAAAATAAAAAAAGGCTGAGGATGTTGCTCAGTGGTTAAGCACCCTTAGTTTTAATCTCTGATACAAATGGAAAAGAAAAAAAAAAACTTTAAAAATACAGAGGTATTGTGCAGATCAATGTGAAATCAAGAATATGTGAATATCATATTTCTAATATTTCCAATATTCTGGAATTTAAAAAATTCTGAATGTCACTCTGGTTAATGAACTATCCCCCTCAGTGACTATTCCTTATTCTTAGAGCCAGCTTTTATGGCATTTTTTGTTAATATTTTTTCAAAAAATTCATTTCTCAAATAGAAAATATTAGAATATTTGGGGTTTATTTTACACATAAAACATTTCTGGAGTTTTCTAATTGCTCACTAGACAGCCATAAAAATTAGATCATTTTATAAATGGAGAGAAAATGGATTTGTTAGGCATTCTACAAACTTTGATATTTTGGCACTATTGTAAAAATCTTTTAAAAATGCTTTATTAAGTTGGAACCATTTAGCCTTCCTGGAAATATTATATTTAAGTAATTTATTTGATCTTTGCATGATTATAGTTTTTATACTGAGAGAGTCGCATTGGTATTTATTTACAAAGACTGACACAATAGCTATCTATACTCTTCCACCTTAGAAAGATAGTATATCTAGTTTTAATACAGAATGACTGTATTTTAAAGCAAAACCTAAAACTCTAGACTATTTGTCAATACTCAAACTATCCATGATATAGTCTGACTCAGTGGTAATTATTAACTACATCTTTATTAGCAGATATACCTTCTAACTAAATAATTTGATTTCACATGTTCTGGATTTATGGGTTAAGGACAGTTGTAGATTTACAGATTTTTTTCTGTCTTTGCAATAAATTAAAGTGCTTGGATGCAACTCTTAAACATAAAAATGAAAGCCTAAATAAAGTTCTTTTGCAGATAATTTTTAATTTTGTTTTTATTACAGAAAATTACAACAGTAATTTTTTGTAAATATTGGAAAGTTATTGACATAAACCCTCATACCATCCCTCCCATATCACTTAGTGTTCATTTCCTACTAACAAGAACAGTCTCCTGCAAAACCACAAGGTAATAATCAATAACAACACATGAACAGTGATTCCACACTGTCACCTCATTCTCAGAACCACTCAAGTTTTGCCATTTTTCCTAAGAATGTTTTTAAACACAACATTCCAGTTGAGATTCACAAATTGCGTGTATTTCTCATCTTTTTAGTCATCTTGTATTTTCAGTAATTTCCCAATCTTTCTACTGCACGAGTTGAATGCTTTTGAAGATGACAGGCCATTCATTCTGCATGACATCCTTCCATGCGTGTTTCCATCATGGTGCCTCATGTTTAGATTCAGGTCATGTGTCTTTGACAGACATATTTTAGAAGTGATCTTGTAATCATTTTGCACTCTGTCTAATTAAATACAGTGGCAATTTATTCCATTATTATTATTATTATCTTGTGTAATGTCTTCTAAGAGTCTCCACTGAAAGCAAATGGTAACTATTATACCTTTCTTTCCTCCTTTTCATTAATTAGTGTATCGGGATTTATTGAGACTATGTTCTTCTCCTTTGTCATACTTTGTGTTCATTTATTTAATTAATTAGTTTATTTCAGATGTATTTTTGAACCACAGCTTTTGAATATTCAACGAGTTGTACTTTGTTACTATCAACTTTATTTTGTGCATAAAACGTCTAAGAGTTGTGCAGTGGGAACTTCTGTATGTTCACTTTTGTCCTATTAGCATTTCCTTATCATTCATAGAGTACTTTCTTGCATTTTAGGTGAACAAGATATTTTAATTCAATTTCTATTTTCTTTTTCAACCCTGGATTCTGCCATTTTTCCTCTGAGGTCAGGTTTCTTTTGTGGAGACATGTATTAAAAACCAAGCTCTGAATATTGCTGTCAACCATAGTTATCCTATATGTGCAATAAAATATCAGATATTTTTCTTCCTATTAGACTACTCCTCTGTACCTAATTAGCTATTTTCTCTCCATCTTCCCTCTCCCATCCCCTTCCCAAGCTCTGATAGTGACTTTTCTATTCTGTACTTCTTTGAAACTTTTCAGCTTCTACATATAACGGAGAATATGGGATTTTTGTTTATATGACAGATACTATGTTTATTCTACTTTAGGAATATTCTTAATATATGACTCTTAACTTTAGGATAATATCACACAATATTATTTTGTAGAATATTGTTGCACACTGTATTTATTCTGAAAATCCACAGCAATCTGTCCTTTACCTGGATACTTTCATCACCTACTTTACAGTAATCTGCTGCCAGCTCTACCTCATGTGCTCAGGATCTCACATCACCTGATCTGTGTGGTGGTTGATTTGGGTAGGTCACCTTGCATAGATCTCTGTACTCAGGATTTGATCAGACATCAATAAAGATATTGCTGTAAAAGCATTTTTTTAGGTCTAATTAATATCTAAGTAAAGCAGACTACTGTCCATAATGTGGGTAGGTATTATCCATACAGTGAAGACCTTAAAAGACTGATATCCCAGAAGAGTTAAAAAAAAAAACTCTAGCTCTGTGCTCTCTTGAGACTCAGACTATATCATTCATTTCTCCAAGCTGCCAATTTGCTCTGCAGAGAGTTCAGACCTACCAATCCTACCATGATTAAAAGTCTTAATCACCTGAAAAATTTTGATTACTTGGTGAATGAGATCCTTATTGAACTGAATTGAACATTTTGTTCCTAATGAACATTTGTAATGTATTGACTTATGGATTCATTCTGCCCATTCTAGAGTTCAATTTTTCACAGTTTAGTTAGCCTAAGTACCATGGAGACTTTCCCCCTTGTTCTAGAACTTTTATTTTTTAATGAAAAAGTCAAATGAATTTACAGGTTCTTCTTAGTGGGATATGGGTGATTATTGCATAGTCTACACTGGCAAAAAAAAAAAAAATAGGGCATGTCTATTTCTTCATTCCTTCTTTCTACTAGTGAGCAGACAGACGGGTCTATGAACAGACTAATAGTAAATAGATGGGGCAGATTCCCTTCCTGTTATCAGGAAGGCAAAACAGGAAGTACCTGACCTCATGTACATAACATAGCCATCCACAGTGACTGCTTGCCCTGGCAGGCTTGTACATTAAGCTGCTGTATGTAACTAAGGCTTTCATTTTGGGGGGAGTCTGAGGGTTGAATCTAGACGTGTTTTACACTGAGGCACATTTCCAGTCCTTTTTTAAATTTCACTTTAAGACAGAGTTTTGCTAAATTGCGGAGGCTGGTTTTGAGTCCCTGGGATTACACGAAGGTACCACTTCTCTGGCCAGTCTTTTTTCAATAGCACCCAAACTCCTTACCCTAAGCAATCAGTGTACGGCAAGACAAAATATTTAAAGAAGTACATGTTTCCCCAGTATTTTTTCTTGCTTTGATGAAAGATGTGACTGTTCAAAATTAAGAAATGAATTAAATTTTAATCGAGATTAAATCATCAGATATGAATTCTTTAAAAATTGTATTGAAATTATGTGGATTCATTAAAGAGAAACTACTAAAATGGGATAAAACATAAATAAAAAAGAAAAGAATAAAAAAGATCGTTTTTTCACTATCAAAATGCCCATAAATTTATAAATGTCATTGAAGAACAAAAGTGAAACAAAAGCATTTTGAGGTACAAGATGATCAATGGAATATATAACTAATGATTTTGTAGTGAAGTAATTTCTAGATGTGCTTCAGTAACAAGAAAAATGATCCCAGAAAGAAGACCTAAATGGAAATGGAAATTTGTAGATACCATGCATAAATTGGTTAACATGGTTAAACCTATCAAACAACAGAATTCTACATGATAATTATAATCTTTATTTTGCAGTGTTAAAATGTAGAACTAAAATACAGGTTTTCAGCTTTATGTAAGACAAGATGATTAGCCACTAAAAGAAGTCTAATGGCAGATGAATTCCAAACATACAGAAGAGGAAGAATCTGGAATAAACAAAGTTGAATTGATGTAAAAGAGATTAAAAAAATAAACATAGTAAAACTTAGAAAAAAGTACAAAATCAAAAGGCAGAAATAAATCCCACCATAGCCATAAATATAAATGTACATATTTCTTTAGAAGAGGATAAAGATTATCCTCTTCTAAACCAATATAAATAAAACACCTGATGGAAAGATCAAACCAACTGGGTGATGTTTTAAGGTATACCATTGCAACATATTACTTACAGTATTTATAGCATATACTAAGGAAGAATTGAATAATGTATTATCAAAATGGAAGATTTTTTACAGGTTGAACAACACAACAAATATTAACCAGTGGGAATAAAAGGCAAAGCAGTTGTATTAGCCAGCTTTTTGTTACTATAAAAAATACCTAAGATAATCAGTTTAAAAAAGAGGAAATCTTGGGTTGGGGTTGTGGCTCAGTGGTAGAGCACTTGCCTGTCACACTTAAGGCACTGGGTTCAAAACTCAGCACCACGTAAAAACAAACAAACAAACAAATGAAACAAAGGTATTGTGTCTATCTAGAACTAAACATAAAAACTTTAAAAAAAAAACAGGAAAGCTTTATTTGTCTCAGAATTTTGGAGGCTCTAGCCTATGATTGGTTGGTCTTGATCCTTTGGATCTGTGGCAGCATAGAACAGTATGGTATGTGTGTTTAGTAGAAGAAGCATCTCACCTCATGACCTTGGGAAGTGAAACTTAAAGAGACATGGCACCCCACAACCTTATTCAAAAGCACACCCCCAATGACTAGAAGGCTTCTAACTCAGCCCCATTTCTTAGTGTCCACCATCTTCTCATAGTGCCAGGGGCAGAGGACCAAGCCTTTAACACACAGGCCCTTGGAGGACACTTACCAAAACCATAGTAAGAATCCTAAACAAGCACAGAGAAACTGTAGAAGAAAGAGAAGACATTTAAAGTGACAGATTCAAAACACATTTTACCTACAAAGAGTGATAGAATATAAAATCCTTAACAGCAATTTAAGGATCCAGAAAACTATAGTGCAGAATTTTCCAACCTCCTGGAGCAGGAATACACTTGAAAAGAAACAAGAGGTATACACACACCATACCAATGTTTTCTAAGAGGAAATGAAAACAGAGAGTACAACCAACAGATTGTCCCTAATGATGTTTATAAAAAAAGGCTGTGATTAAGGTTTTCATGCAAAATAAAATGTGATCAAAGTATGTAAATACAAAGAAAAGAATCCCTTGATTACATGAAATAATAATATTTAGCTGAGGGCTAAAAGTACTCGGTAGAAGAGCTTTCTCAGCAACATAAAAGAACCAACTGAAGGCACTCCCACTGGCAAAAATTTGTGACCATTTGAGCATGAAAACACATGTTGAAAGCAACACATCAAGTCTCTTGAATAAATTAGTATTCCATGAGTTCATATTGCAATGGGTTAAAAGCAGACAAGTCAGAGGGTTTGAGGACAGGGATGTCATCTCAAGGTAACCCCATACAATATACTAATCCTAGCAAGAAAATGGGTCACTTGAGTAATAAGTCTGACTGACAGCTCCAGGATGAAATAATCACCAGTAATGGGATACATCATGTGGATCACCAGACACAATGCACATGTTCTTCAGGGGCAAGTGGCTCAACGAACAATAGTGGAGATCAGCACAGCAACAAAAATGAATCTACTACAAGCATACACCACAGCGCAAAAATTTTCAGAAAACACATGGGACAAAAACAAGTAAAAAAATACACAAGAATTTAATCAGTTGGATTCCATTTTAAAATACTTCAAAAAGAAAAAGCCTATCTGATCATATGAGGTTGGGTTTTATGCATTTAAAATAAAGAATAGCAAGGGCTTATGAATGCAGAATATTTTTTTTTTGCATAGTGATAGTTTTTAGGGGAAGTATTATTTCATTATTTGAACCAGGATGTAGGTTTCATTATGATGGTTATATAGTTATTTAAACAATTTATATGTTTGAAATATATTAGAATATGGTTTTGAAAGATTGCTCTGGCTGATGAATGGATTGTTGGCAACATGCTTGGAGCAGGAAGAGCAGCTGGAAAATTACTCCCCTAATCCTGCCAAGATGTGATGCTGGCTTGAAATAAGGTGTTGGCAATGGAGACAGAGAACAGTACATGGTTAAAGTGTATGTTTTGGAAGGTAGATTCAATTGATTTTCCAGATGGAAGGATGCAAATACTGATTAAAAGGGAGATTACAAAGATGACTCTTTAGGTTTTTAGCTTTGCTAACAAGAGGACATTGAATCGTTGAAATTAATTCAGTAGAGAAAATTGACATTCAAGAGAGAAGAATTGAGACAAATAGTCAAGCTCTTTTAAAAAAATCAACTCTTCATTTTATTAATCTTTTCTATTGTCTTTCTAATCGGTTTTCATTTTATCAAGTTTTACATTTTGCTAACTTTGAGCAAAATTTATTCTTTCTTTTTCTTTCTTTTTTTTTTTTGGCTGTCTCCTTTCTGAAAGTACAATGTTAGGTGAATTGAAACTTTTCTTTCTTTTTTAATGTAAGTCTTCATTGCTATGAAAGCTTGGCACAGCTTTCACTTCATTCACTAAGTTTTGATAAGTTGCCCATTTTAGCTTGGAGGTGGGTCACAGACTACATCTGGGGCCAAGGTTTACAGGCCTGTTACCTGAGGCATGAATAGGTTTGACTCCTCTTCTGGTACTTTGCAGATGGTGCTGGTACAAAGCCTAAGGTGAATTGGGCTAAAACTGAGGACATATGAAACTATTTCTGGGTCTCATTTGGATTCATTGTTGGTGAATAAACAATATGGATTAAAATCCTGATTTCTCAAAGTGGTATTCTATGTCATGGCTTCACCCTGGTTCACAGCCTTCTATATGGAAACCAAAGCTCTCACAGGGTAACTTTTGTCCATGGATAACTGATAATTATTGTTACTGTGGGGGGTTATGAGTAGGAGACTGCCTATTCTGCCATCTTTTATAAAGTGTGAGGTTCTTTTTTTATAATTTTGATGTTCTTGTTGATTCTCTCATTTTGTGTGTGTGTGTGTGGGAGAGAGAGAGAGAGAGTATGCCGCAGTCTGGCTGGGCACAAATCACGAGCCACTCAAGCAGGAACAAACTTTATTTCCAAACTCCACCAGCACACTCCCCGGGAACTCTCCCGAATGCCATCCATTCGGCTCCTCCAGGAACACACCACACACCAACCGGAACTCCCACCACAGGAACTTCACCAACCAACTTGAACTCTTCAGGAATCCCCCTGAGAGCTCAACCAGAACTCAACAGGAACTCCGTGAGAACTCAAAAGTCATCATCTTAATGGCTCGCTGGCGTCACCTCTCAACCACTACTTCTGGCAAAAATGCCATGCGTCATCCCGACTATGGCCCTCAACAAGAGTATACACACACACACACACACACACACACACACACACACACAGTTTTCCTAAATTCCTTTAGTTTTATTGTCATGTTTTTCTTCAACACTTACTGAATATTGTTTTTAAAAGTCTTTAGCAAGTCTAATGTCTTTGCCTCATCAAAGATGAGTTCTGTGCATTTAATATGCTCCTCTGAATAGGCCACACTTTCCTGTTTGTTATCCTTGCATTGTTTTGTTATTGAAATCTGGATGGTTGACTATTACAACATGGTGACTGAAAATCATATTCTCTCTCTTCCATATTTTTTTGAATGTTAAATGTTGTGGTAGTCCATTTATTTAGTGACCTTTGCCAACAATTTTTAGTCTATACTCTGCTGTATTGTGGTTACTGAGTCTCTTTTGCTTAGTTTTTGTCAGCTAATATTTTGACTGAAATTTCCTTAAATGACAAGAGTCAGAGAGAGAAAGAGAGAAGAAAATTAAAATTAGAAAAAAGGAAAAAAAGAAAAGCCCCTATTAGTCTTTGCAGGTTGGATCCTGTATACTGAAGCCTTCTTTCAACATCTGTGTTGTCTAGCACTGAAACTTGGGAGGAGAACAAAGGGAAAACTTGGGGTCTTCTTAGGTTTTTCTCAGTGTGCATCTTTTCTCCAAGCATGTTAATGACTTTCCTATTTCTTCCAAATACACAAATATTTTTGAAAGCCCTGATTTCCCAAGAATCTTTCTCCAGCTCTTCCTTTCAGGCTCTAGACTATATATTTTATGTCTGGAGTATAATCTTTGCTCCACACAGCTTCATGTTGTCTGCTGCCTCAAAATGCTGTTGAGCAGTGCTCTGGGTAGGTTCCCAGTTAGGGAAAACAGAGTCAATCACCTTGTGTTATTTCCTGTTAGCCAGCCCCAGATAGATTAGAACAGACATAATGCAATAATTGGTCAATAAGTTCTAATCAGCTCTCTCTGGAACTAATGATCAGTGTCCCACTCTGGGAATAGTTCTGGAAGACTGCTGATAAGTAGCAAAGGCATAGGACATAGAAAATGAAAAAAAAAAAAATCTTTGCATTTTTATGTTGCTGTCTTCTAAATTTGGAATTTACTAAAACAATTTAAACTTTGCCTATCTTCTAGTTCTACCAAAGTTTGTTCTAAATAGTTTATACTTGTTTTTTCAGTGTTTCTTCTTTGGAACAGAATCTACTTTATCATTTTGCAGACAAGGTGTTTTTAGGTAGTTTATTGTCTTAAAGGAAACAAGACCTGGTAGAAGGTAAATCAGGACAAAAAATCATGAAGAGTTATGCTGAAATGATATGTTTCAAGAGCTTTTGGGAAATGTGATTATTGAGATTATATAGAAAACAACAGGATTTATGCAATAAAAAGAATCCCAGATTTAGAATAAACAGATCTGGGAATGGACCTTGCTAAGGTTTCATTATGTGCTTCAAGTTTCATCTGGTCTCTATTTGGTCTGCCATAAAGCAGGAAGGTGTAGGAAGGTGAAGCTTAAAAAGAAGTCGTTAGTCCACAAAAGCTCTGTCCTCACGAATGGATCAATGCTGTTATCATGAGAGTGAAATTTTTTAATAAAAAGGTCTTTTTTTTTTCTTTTGTTCTCATCTTTCTTGCTCTTCTGCTTCCTCCATGAGATGATGCAGCTCAAAGTCTCTCATCAAATGCTGGTGCTAGGCTCAGAGATTTCCCAGCCTCTAGAAATGTGAGTCAAATAAATCTTTGTTCTTTACAATTTACCCTGTCTCAGGTATTCTGTTTTAGCAAAAGAAAATGAATTAAGATAGCCTTGTTCCCTCCACTTGAGAATCTGAGTAAGCTTACATAGGTCATTAATTTTTTTTTTTAGCTGTTTCACCATCTTTGAAATATTAATGATAGTAATTAACTAACACTTTTGGAAAAATATGCTGAAAATTAAGGAAGACAAAAAACCAAGGTAATGATCCATATATGACTTTGATTATAATAATTTACAAGAATGACAAGAAGGGGCTGGGGATGTGGCTCAAGCAGTGGCGCGCTCGCCTGGCATGCGTGCGGCCCGGGTTGGATCCTCAGCACCACATACCAACAAGGATGTTGTGTCTGCCGAGAACTAAAAAATAAATATTAAAAATCTCTCTCTCTCTCTCTCCTCTCTCACTCTCTCTTTAAAAAAAAAAAAAAAAAAAGAATGACAAGAAAAATACATTTTTACCAGGTGCTGTTACAGTTCCCGTTGTAGCACATTCTTCTTTTCTATCATATTTTTCAATATTTCAATTTTCTTTTTTTTAAAGAGAGAGAGAACTTTTTAATATTTATTTTTTAGTTTTTGGTGGACACAACATCTTTATTTTATTTGTATGTGGTGCTGAGGATCAAACCCAGCGCCCTGCGCATGCCAGGCCAGCGAGTTACCACTTGAGCCACATCCCCAGCCCCAATGTTTCAATTTTCTTAAAAAGTCTATTAAAAATCAAACTGAGTTGGTTGGAATTACGTGTTTTTACAGTGTTTTATAGGTGAAGAATCTGGTTCATTTAACAAAATGTCTACAGCTAAAAGAAAGGTAGAAAAAATCCAATGGCCCTGGCCCTGTTTCTATGGGAATACTAGTTCTTCACATTATTTTTTTTAGAGACAGAGAGGAGAGAGAGAGAGAGAGAGAGAGAGAGAGAGAGAGAGAGAGAGAGAGAGAGAGAGAGAGAGGAGATTTTTAATATTTATTTTTCAGTATTTGGTGGACACAATATCTTTACTTTATTTTTATGTGATGCCGAGGATCAAACCCAGCGCCCCTCGCATGCCAGGCGAGCGCGTTATGGCTTGAGCCACATCCCCAGTCCCAGTTCTTTACATTTTAACTCAATTTTTCAGGGATCCTTATAACTAAAAGAAGAGAAAATAACTAATAATGTCAACACTTGTGAATTATTTGTTTGGTTTGGCAAAGTTCATTTTCTTTCATGTTAATATGCAAAGAATTCTTTAAAAATAATCTTTCAATTTGACTAAACAGCTTGAATTTTTGAGTTTATGTGGGACAGACCATCCCCTTGTGTATACAAGGAAATCAAAGGGAAAGAGAGTACTTTTATGAAATTGACAACACTTAAAAATACCCAAAATATTATTTTAATTTGGCAAAAATGAGGCCCCTGGTTTCTAAATGAGTTCAATACAGAGCTTCTCTTACTTTTCTGATTGAGAAATTAGATTAAGGGATGATCAAACCTGAGATTATCAAGAAATATCTGCTTATTTGGGTTCAAATCACAGTGGTGATCATTTCTAACAGTGTGGGTATTATGGGAAAACTAGTGCTACATTATAGTATTGAAGGGCATTTTTTAAATTTTCTACATTAGTCACATTTTAGAGTTCTTAACATAAAATATAGAGAGTGCTGAAATTGTTCCTCACTAACCCATCACCAAGATTCAATAATTATTTACTTTGATCAATATTGTTTCATCTTGCCTCTCTTTACAACCTGCTCCCCCATCTCCAACCACCCAACACATACTCAAATGTACAGTGGATTATTTTTAAACAAATCCCAGACAGACAAACATGTAAGCAAATAAACACTTTGGAACATTTCTCATGGGATGGAGCATGGCTCAGTGGGAGAGTGCTTCCCTAGCTTTGGCTGTCCATAGCACTGCCAAAAACCAAAACTAAACAAACAAACAAAAAACAAAGAGAACAGAATATTTCTTTCAAAGATGAGACATTTATTATTTTCAATGCAACCTAAATACAATCATAATAACTGAAGAATAATAAATATGTAATATTGGATAAGCATTAAAAATCTTTCCTATTGTTTCATTTTTAATATAGTTAATCAGGATCCAAATAAATTCACATAATGCCTTTGGATGATGTGTTGCTTTAATGTGTACATTTTTCTATTCATCTTTACCTGCCATTGTAACTTATTATTAAAGACACCAATCTGTTTTCTTTTGAATTCCTTGTTATCTGAATCTATGACTGCACATCCCCTTAATAAGTTCTCTGTCATCCATATTTCTTGTAAAATTACAGTCTTGAAATTATTCAGATTGATTTCTATTATTAAGAGTTGTGAAGTTCTACTATCTCCAAAATTAGTAAAAGTATCTAACATATCTGACACAGGCTTGAGTAGATATTTGTTGGAGGTTTAGGTTGCAGAATCAAGAATAAAATATCAATTCAATATGTGGGAG
This sequence comes from Urocitellus parryii, assembly GCF_045843805.1. Taxonomy (NCBI): domain Eukaryota; kingdom Metazoa; phylum Chordata; class Mammalia; order Rodentia; family Sciuridae; genus Urocitellus; species Urocitellus parryii. The sequence goes on from NC_135533.1 coordinate 105,033,283, forward strand.
GAAATAAGGTGGTACATACTCCTATTGTTTAGTTTGTGACTATTTCTCAGAGGTCCATCTGTTGAAGACTCTGTTTTTGTCAGCTTTTTCACTGCTGTGACTAAAAGACTGACCAGAACAATTCTACAGGAGGAAAAGTTTATTTGGGGGCTCACAGTTTCAGAGGTCTCAGTCCACAGACAGCAGGCTCTATTCCTCTGGGCTGGATATGAGGCTGATCATGGTTGGAAAGTGTGGCAGAGGGAAGTAGCTCACGTGATGATTAGGAATCAGAGACCCCACTGACCTGAGTGGTAACTGAAGGCAGGTAGGTGGTGGCTTCAGAAGGTGGGTCACTGGAAATATGCCTTTGGGGTATGTATTTTGTATCTGTTGAGTGAAATCTGTCTCTCTGCATCCTAATCATTGTGTTAGCCACTTTTCTCTGCCACACTCTTCCACCATGATATTCAGCCTTGCCTGGAGCCCCAAGAAATGGAGCCTGCTGTCCGTGGACTGAGACCTCTTGAAACTGTGAGCCCCCAAATAAACTTTTTCTCCTCTACTATCATTCTTGTCAGATCTTGTCACAGCAATGAAAAAGCTGAATAAAACAGAAATGGTCCCCAGTCGTGGTGCTACTGGGAGCGGGTAGAGCCTTCAGAAAATAGAAATTTGTGAAAACTGGGTCACTTGGGATGTTCCCTTGAATGGAATATAGAGATCCAGGCCCCTCCCTCTTTCTCTCTCTGCTGTCCGGCTCCCATGGGCTCCCACTGTGATGTGCTTCATGATGTCCAACAGGGCCAAGGACCATGAACTGATACTTCTGAAACCATAAGCAAATACAAACCTTCGCTATTTTTAAAGTTCATTTATCTCAGGTATTTATTACAGTGACAGAAAGCTGACTGACATATGTATAGATAACATAAATTTCAGTTTACAAAATATGAGTTACAAAATGGTACTTTATTTTTCATAAATGAGCATAAATTTTGACTTTAAACTCCCAGTCTTAAGACTAGCAGAAACATTAACTTTACCATTTTCCATCAGCTGGTCAAAATAGAAAATATATAGTTAAAAGTAAAAACGTTTCTTTGAAAGCACAAAGGGATATTTCTTGCAGATTTACATTTATGAAATGAGTTACACCCTGGAGCAATGTGTTTATATATCCTTATGTAAACGTCTGTGGGTATGCTTGCATTTACATGTAATATTTATCAAGAAGAGGAACTGATGGAATTCAAGTGTTATAAATCCAGATATTTAGTAATTTTATATAATGTTTTTTAGAAAAGTTGATTTGTTTTAAATTTTCAAAATATCCCCTTTTTTAGAAACAGTATTCATTGTCAAATTTTAATCAGAAGAGAGTTACTCAGGGCAGTTTCTTTCACATATTCTAACTTCCTTTATTACTATAATCATGCTATGAAAAGTTATGAACAAGGTCAACTTATAACTCCACACAGTTTCAAGTCTTGAAATTGTTAGTTCAACACTAATCAGTCCCCTTCAAAGCTCATTCCCTTGGTAACACTCTCAGCTATTGTCTCAGGACCAACTGCTGAAAGATGGTTTTGCCAATTGAAACAGAATGGGCTGGGCCTTTAGGAGTTGTTTTGGAAGTAAGAAAGCTCAGGGGTGTGCTCTTGAAGACTGTGATGGTAATAATGACCTTAGTGACCTTTATCTGACCTTCCAGTTTCAAGTTCAAGAGTCAGAGATTTTGAGCAAGTGTATATTCATGCCAACAAAGAAGGGTGTGTGTATGTGTGTGTGTGTGTTTGTGTTCGTGTGTTAGAGAGAGAGAGAGAGAGAGAGAGAGAGAGAGAGAGAGAGAATTTAAAATATTTAATAGTTCATTCTCTTAAGGCAGCAATGTTTTTAAGTTATTTCTTGAAATGGGTATTGTTTTAAGGTTTTCATACATTTTTCTTTTTTGTCCCTACAAACAGATAAATCACCCTTTCCCAGCAAGTTCAGTTTTTCATTTGCGACAAATTTAAAAACCTGACTGGCTGAAAAATGGGAGGGTTTATTTTTCTTTTCCTTTTGTGAATGAGGCATTAAGTCTAAAATTGCCTTCAGTGATAAATTCCTTTCATCCCTAATCCCTCATAGAAATACCTTAGTGACTATAAATGATAGAAGGCCCCAAAGAAATAGGTGGTCTCAGCTTTGTAAATAAAATCCATCTTGAAAACTAGAAGTAACAGAGACAGGCTTACCCTAAAGTTTTTTTTTTTTTTTTTAATTAGGCTTTCATAGTTTAAAATGCAAAATGAATTATAATAGCATCTAATCTTCCAATTATGTTTTCACTTTTGTTTAATTATTTTGTAAATATAAAGAAAAACAGCCATGGCTCTTAGTTTTTATTAGAATTGTCTGTCTTGTTTACAGAATGAAGTCCGTAATATGTTAAGGACTAAATCTTAATCAAAGAAACTAGCATTTGAATCTGCTTTTATACACTTTTACTTACAGAAAGATGTATTGATAACTCATCACACGCCAAACAGGCCAACCCCTTATAAGTATTAAGAAAGTTAGAACCAGGACCCTAGTCCCAAGGACCACACCTCTACCTACAAACATAAAAAAATAATTATGAGAAGAAATGAAATGGAAGTGTAGTCTTTTTCCTTTGGATAGCAATCAAAAATTTTTTTTTATTGTTGTTGTTGTTGTTCAGGGGTTTTTGTTTGTTTTGTTTTTTTTGTTTTTAATTTTTTAAACTAGAGGTAAAAGAATGAAGAACATCCTGAGCTGAAATCAGTGTAGAAATAAAGAAAAGCAGATTAGATCAAGGAAATGCATGCACAAGGTTAAAGAGTTTTAAAAGCATAGCAGACGTGTTTCCTTCAGATTTTGTATGGGGAAATAGATAAACTGGACATCAAGGTTGATTTTGAGGGTCTAAATGCAAACAATTTAAAGAGTGAAGTGTGAATTTGAACTTGATTTCATATGGCTTGGGAATGTAAAGATTGAAATAACCAAAAAGTCTTCTAGTATTTTATTTTTAATCCGTATTAACAACTGGTTTAAATTCAAATTTTCAGTTTACAATTCTAAAATCAAATGAATATAAGCAATGTTTTTAATTCTTAAATATCATAATCCCTCAATGTGCACCTGTGTTTTTAGGAGTGTTATTGAGATATAATTCAAAACTCATAGGATTGTTCCCACTTAAAATACCTAATTCAATGACACTTTGTATATTCACAGAGTTATGGGTATAGTTTTTCTTTTTGGAATGACACTAGGATCTAATTTAGAACAGATTATATTTGTCATTCCAAGAAGAAAACAATCACACTCTATCCATCTCTACCCTGCTCCCACATAAATCCATGCTTTCTCAATAGGTTCATTCATTCCAGGCATTTCATGTAATGAAAATACAAAAGCATGAAGTCTTCTGTGATTTTATTTCAGTTAGCATATTTTTTCTGAAGTTCTTTCATGTGGCAACACCATGTATTTCTTTGTCAATAATATTACATCATATAAATATATTGTATTTCATTTATTATTTGATGGACGAAAGTGTTGTTCCTCCACTTTTTCATTATTAATAATAGTGCTGCTATGAACATTCATGTATAATTTATTATGTGGATAAATATTTTAATTTTTCTAGCGTGGATTTTTTTGTCATATGTTCACTTTATGTTTAACTTTTTGAGGAACTGCCAAATGATTATCCAAAATGGATATACCATTTTATATACCCACTAGTAATGTAGGACAGTTCTAATTTCTCACATCCTACTCAATTGTTATCATCTGTCTTTTTTATTATAGCAATCCTAGTGGGTGAGGAGTGATATCTCATTGTAATTTTGATTTGCATTTCCCTAATGACTAATAATGTTGAGTATCTTTTTATGTGCTTATTGCTATTCATTTTTCTGAGATAAGAGTCTACTCATAATTTGCTCATTTTTAACAATTTTATTGAAATCAATTCACATAACATATAATTCACCCACTTGAGTGTACAATTTAATGGTTTTTGGTAAATTACATTATTAATTTTTAAAGATTGTGTAAAATACATACAACATAAAATTGCACAACATATAATTTGCCCATCTAACTATTTAAAGTGTACTATTAAATGGCCATTAATTATATTCACAATATAGTGCATCTGTCAGCACTATTTCCAAAATGTTTTCATCACCTGAAAAAGAAAATTCTGTAACCACTGAACAGTAATTTCCCATTACTTTATTTCCTCTTGTGTACTCTAGAATTTGCCCATTTAAGTGAAATCATATATGGCCTTTTGTATTAGCTTATTTCACTTAGCATTACATTTTCAAGGTTCATCATGTTGTAGCAAGTGTCAAAACTTTATATATATATATATATATATATATATATATATATATATATATATATATATCATATTTTGCTTTTTCATCTGTTGATTGATAGTTGGGTTGTTTCCATCTTTTGGCAATGCTGTACAATGATGCAGTGAACATTGGTATGCAAGTAACTGTTCAAGTCTCTGCTTTCTCATTCTTTGGTTATGCACCTACCAGTGGAATTACTGTAGCACCATGCAATTCTAGACCTACCTTTTTGAGAAGCCACCAAACTACTTTCCATAATGGCTGCATCATTTACAGTTCTAACCAGTAATGGAGAAATGCTTTAATTTCTCCACATCCTCACCAACACTTATTTTCCTTTTCAATTAATTAATTTTAATAGACATCCTAAAGAGATGTAATATCTGGTATTATTTTAATCTGATACATAAAACCATATACATTGTACACATTAATGGGTTGCCATATAATTTTTAATTTATTATTATTATTATGATGATTATTGTTATTATTATTATTAATTACCAAACATTTAACCCAGGGAACCTTTACCACTGAGCCACATCCCCAGCCCTTCTTATTTTTATTTTATTTTCATTTTTGAGACAGGTTCTCCCTAAATTGCTCACTGTTGCTGAGGCTGACCTTGAATTTGAGGCCTCCTTAGTAACTGGGGTTATAAGTGTGCACCAACACACCTGGTCCATGTAATGTTTGATGCATGTGTGCATTGTGTAATATTCAAATCAAGTTAAACATATGTATCTCTTTCATCATTCACTATTTCTTTGTGGTGAGACTTTCAGAATTCTTTCTTCCAACCTTTTGAAATGTGCAGTACATATTGTTATCTATAGTTACCAGACTACAGAATAGTACACAGGACTTTTTTTCTCCTTTTTTGGCGATACTGGGGTTTGAACACGTGGGCTTTTTACCACTGAGCTACATCCCCTGACTTTTTATTTGTTTGCTTATGTATTTATTTAGATAGGATCTTAATAAGTTGAAGAGGCTTCAAACTTTTGATCTTCTGTTGAGTTGTTGGGATTACAGGCTCTTGTCATGGTGAGCAGCAACCCCTCAGCTTCTTGCTCTTAGCTATAATCTTATTGTCCATTAATGAACCTCTCCCCTCTCCTGTTATCTACTGTTCCTGGACTCTTGATAACCACCATTCACTTTCAACTTGTGATTCTGATTTGCATTTCCTCAATGAATAATGCTGTTATTCTTTATTGATAGGGAGTATTGATCTGTATTTTATATTTTTCTTGTCTGGCTTTGTTATCAGAGTCTTCTGGCCTAATATAATGAGGAGAGACATGTTCCCTCTTCAGTTTCTTTTTCTCTTTCTCTCTTTCTGTTTTTTCTTTTTCTTTTTCTGTTTTTTTTTTTTTTTGGCGGGGGGGAAGAGTTTGAGAAGAACTCATGTTGTTTTTTAAAAAGTTTAGTATAATTTGCCAGTGAATACCTATGTTCCTGGGTTTTTCTTCGTTGTTAATTTTTGATTAATGATTCAATCTTTCTTTTCATTTATTTGTGTATTCAGCTTTTCTGTTTCTTCCTAATGAGTTTATATGGATTATTTATTTCAAAATTTTTGTCCATTTCATCTAGGTTTATTCAATTCCTGAGAGTAAAATGTTTCATATGCTCTCATCATTCCTTTTATTTCTGAAAAACCTATAGTAACTTTCCTGCTTTCTCTCTAATTTTAGCAATTTAAGTTTTCTCTTTTTCTTCTCTGTTGGTTTAATCTAATAGAAAACTTTCTCAATCGTGTTGTTCTTTTCTAAAGATCCAACTTCTGCTTTTGTTGATTTTCTTATCTACTGCTATTCTTTCCCCTGTTTAATTCATCTCTGCCTTAACCTTCTGTATTTCATTTATTTCTTTCTGCTAGGTTTAGGTTTATTCTGGTTATCTTTTTGCAGTTCCTAAAAGTTTGACATTTAAGTCTTATTTTTATGATTTTAGGTTTTTGATTTGATATGCTATTTTAAAATGTAAGTGCTTTCGGTATAGTCTTGCTCTTACTCCATCCAGTAAGTTTTGGCGTCAGTGTTTTTGTTTGCATTTGCCTTAAAGTACTTTCTAATATCTTTTTTATTTTTCTTTTGACTCATTAGTTTTTAGCAGTGTGTTGTCTGATTTCCCTGCTTTTTAAATTTTTCTTATTTTTCTTTTGTATTTCATTTGTAATTTCACTCTATTTTGATTACAAAGATAATATATATAATTTCAGTCTCTTTAAACACATTAAGACTTGTTTTGTGACCCAAACTATGGTCCATCCTGGGAAATATTTCATAGAAGCTTATTAAAAATTTGTATTCTGTTCTTGTGGGTAGAATATTCACAGTGTTTCATATATCCAATTTTATGTGTTAGGTCAATTTAGTTTATAGTGCTGCTCAAGTCCTATATTTCCTTAGTAACCTGTTTTATCCATTATTGAAAAGGAGTGTCAAAGTGTTGAACTAGGGTTTTATTACCCATACCTTCCTTCATTTCTGTCAATTTTGTTTCATACATTTTTGGATCTCCTTTTTATGTGATTCTGTAGCAGCTATGTCTTCTTGCTTTGCTGAATGTCATCATAATATGATGTCCTTTCTATCAGTTTGATCTTTTTGCTGAAGTCTACTTTTGTCTAACAGTAATAAAGCCAGGGCAGTTCTCTTTTGGTCACTATTTGCATGAAATTGCTTTTTCCATTCCTTGATTTTCAATCTCTTTGTGTCTTTATTTTCAAATTGACTCTCTTGTAGAGGAGTAAATAAACAGATCATGATTTGTTTGTTTGTGTTTTGTTTTATTTTTTCCATGGTGCTGGGGATTGAACCCTGGGCCTCACATATGCATACAACCCACTGAATGTAATGTAGTTAAAGATAAACAAGAATTTGCCTTCTCCCATGTAGGTTATTTGCTTTCCATGTGTCATATGATTGAGTATTGATACTTAACTGTCACATTATTGCATAGTTTGGGATTCTTTAAAATTATTGTGTTATTTTGATTCTCTTCTTCCCTTTCCTATATTCCTAGCTTTATGAAGCTGTCGCTGTAAGCATTCATTTCAAAAAGGTCTCAAAAATACAGTAAAATAACAATAATTTTTAAAAACCCTAACTGTACAGTTTAAGTAGAAAATGAAAAATTTTGCACAGTTGTCAAAATCATTTGACTATAATTAGGGTTAGAATTTATTTCTAGACTTTTAATTCTATTTCATTTTTCTATATGTCAGTCTTTATGTATGTACCTTGTTTCCCTGATTGGTGTTGCTTTGTAGTAAATTTGGACATGGATATATCTATATAAGCCCTCCACCTGCCGTCTTTGGTTTCTTTGGTTATTCTGGTTCCCTTGAGTTTTTGCATGAATTTACTATGAGCCTACCAGTTTGTATAATGAAGTCAGCTGGGACTGTGATAGGGATGGCTTTGAATACATAGTCAAACAAGTGTAGTACTGCCATCTTAACAACATTAAACCTTGTTATCCATAAAAACTGTGTGTTTTCATTAATTTAAGACTTCTTTGTTTTCTTTCAAAAATACCATTTTACTTTTCAGATATTAAAATTTGTACTCCTTTGGTTAAATTTATTCCTAAAAAAATCTTAATATTTTGGTTTCTACTATAAATGGGATTATTTTCTTTCTTTTATTTCTGAATTGTTGGCTAGTTTACAGAAAGAAAGCAGATATTTGTGTATTGATATTGAGTATCTTGCCAACTTCCTGAACTCATGTATCGACTTTAATTTTTTGTTTTTAGTGTATTCCTGAGATTTTTTTTACGTTTAAGGTCATGTCATCTGTCAGTTAGTTAGTTTTGCATCTTCATTTCCCATGTGAATATCTTTTATTTCATTTCCTTGCTTAATTGCCCTTGAGGAACCTTCAATAAAATGTTAAATAGAAGTGTAAAGAGCAAACATCCTATCTTTTCCCTGGTATTAGAGGGGAAGCATTCAGTCTTTCACTCCTTAGAATAATATTAGCTATCATTAGCTGTGTGGGGTGTTTATGTTTATTTGTTTGGGTTTTGTGGTTGTTGTTGTTGATACCCACTCTCATGTTGAGGATGTTCCCTTCTATTCACCGTCTGCAGAATGACTTTATTATGAAAAGATATCAGATTTTGTCAAATGGCTTTTCAAATCCATATTAGTCATTTCAAATTGTAATTTATTTCTTTTTTAATTTGATGTTTTCACATAATTACGAATTTTCACATTTCCTTAAGTTATTTATTTCTTATTAGATCCCATTGTCCTTCATGAAAAGTAGAGTGTATGTTTGCAGTCTTTTTAAACGTGTCAGTTTGTTTCATGGCCCTGCATATTGGATATGCTGTAGAAGACCTTTTGTGTACTTCAGAACCATGTTACATTATGAAGGGTGTTCTGTTGTGGTTGTGCAAAGTGCTCCATGCATATTTCTCTAGCTGATTTATAGTGTTCTTTAAGCACCCCATTCCATTATTATTTCACCTAATCATATCCACTACAGAAAGTGGGGCCCAAAGATTTCCAACTCTATTATTGAATGTTTATTTTTCCTTTCAACTCTGTGAGAATGCACACGGTGTAATTAGTGTGTCTTCTTTATGGACAGACTTTTGTAACAAATATACTTTTTAAAGTTAAAATATTGGTCACTATTTTAATTCAGTTTTTATTAATCAAGTATTTATTTTTAATGTCAGACTTTAGGGTAAAAAATAGTGACTAGTCATGTACAACTTGCTATTCTCATGGAACCTAAATTTTAATTCCAAAATCAAACCCAAAGTATTATAAATAAATAAATAACACATTAATAGAGAAAAAAATAATGAGCAAGGTAAGAGATCATCACTACCAGTTGGGAGTATGGAGGGAGTGATGGAGCTATAATTTATCTGGAGTAATTGGGTTAGGTGATAACAAACCAAATTGAGATTTACTGTTTGGATGAGTATCCTGGACTTCTTATTCAACATATTAGTCATTATAAGAAGGGAATACAGGTGCAAGGAAAACACATGCAAGTTAATTGGAGTAACTCATGCATATGGTGCTTTTTAAGGTATAAGCATCATTTTATTCAATTCTCATAGCACTTTTGGTTTGTAAGCATTATTACATTCATTTTGCAATGAATAAAATGAGATTGAAATCACTTATTACTTATTGATAATCATAGAAATTAGGAAGTAGTCAGATAAATTACACTTCTAAGCTTTTACATGTTTCTATTAATATCAAGTGGGTTCCATATTCCAACATATGCACTAACCTTTTTCTTAGACAAAGTTCCTGATTTAGATTTATTTTAAAGGTTTCAAAGTGGGAATGCAAAAATAAAACTGGGAAGTTAAGATTCTTCTTAGCCTTATTTTAGTTAATTAAATATCCCACAATATTTTAAAATATTTTTTGAATAATCATTACCATTTTAACTTTCTATGTATTTCAAAATGTTTAAGATAAGCCATGAGCTCTGATACATAGCAGCCTACGTATTTAACATTATTACCAGTATATATAAATATTCAATGTAGATAAGACTTGTTTTATTTTCATAAGAATAACAAATGTCAAATCATTTTATAAAGAATGAAATTAAGAAATAGTAAATTTTCAAGTCTGAGGGATAGTATGATTTTATATTTATTCATTAAGTACAGCCACTGAACTTCTCTGGAGACTAGAAGAAAAGATTTTGGCACAATTTAACATTTTTACCTCTTTAAAACTTTTTATAAGTATTCCAGTGATTTCAAGAATTGTATTTCAGGTACATATTTTCTTCCTTGTGCAACATATGAATTTATTAAGTAGATTATGGTGCATTAATTTGTGTTTCTGAAGAAGTTAATTTATATGTCATCAAGTAGGAGACAAGATGAAATCTGTGAAATAAAATGAAATCACTACTTTTACTCATCATATTAATATCCTTGTTAGATGGAGAAGTTGCCATTTAATCTATAAACTGCCAGGAAGAAATAAACAGATGGTGAAAGAAAGCCTTCACAAGTTACATATTTATGAGAAATGAAGGCATGAGATGATAATTAAAGCTCAATATTAGCTGGCCTTCTTTCAAACCTGAAGAAAGAAATTAATCCTGTGGAAACTGTTCTTTCATTTGGAAAAACACAGAAAGATAGTAACTTACAAAAATATGGAACTGCAGTGGACTATCACTCTTTTTTCCAGTTTTACACATCTTTACATTAGATCACCTTCTATGCCCTTCTTGAATCTCCATTGATGGAACCCACGTTCTTTAATATCTCAGCCATTTGCTTCTAGAAGGCAGCTATCCTACCTTTATTCATCTTTATTTAGTGTCTCAAGGGAATTCTGCCCAAAATTCTTATGAAGAACTTGACAAAGTCTCTCTTTAATAAATTGTTGAATAACTGAGTCCTTAAAACTGATCTTATTGTTTAAATTCATACATTTGATTTTGTTAATGTCCTGGTTTAGATTTGGTGTCCCCCCAAAGCTCATGTGTGAAATAATGCAAGAAAGTTTAGAGGTAAAATATTAGGTTTTGAGAGCATGAACCTAATCTGTGCATTAATCTGCTAATAGGCACTAGCTGGTAATTGTAGGCTGGTAGGGTGTCACTGAAGAAAGTGAGTCATTGAAGGATGCTTTTGAGGTATATAGTTTGTCATTGTTGAGCAGAGTCTCTGCTTCTTGGGTGCCATGTTCCCAGCTGCTTTCTTCCACCACAACCTTGCACCATTATGTTCTTCCTCACCTGGATCCCAGAGTCATGGATTTAGTCATCTATGGACTAAGACCTCTGACATTGTGAGCTTCAAAATAAACTTGTCCTCCTCTAAACTGGTTTTCGTCAGCTTTTTAGATAAAAGCACCAAAAAGGCTTACTGAAACAGTTAAGTTTTCAAATACTATACTATTGAATCAAAATCTCTGCTAATTCTCCTGAGGAGTTAAGACTCACCAACATCTCTTAAATTATATTTGAATTCTTCATTCATAGTTTCTTGATGTTGATATCATTTAGTGAATTTAATTTTGTTGTAACAGCAGGATTTTGTTGAAGAATACTTTTTATTCATATTTTTCTGATTATTTGGTTTTTCATCTCTATGGAGGTGGTTGTGCCCACTTCTGCTGTTGAAGATTAAAGTACATTGTTACCCAGAATGCTTAACCTTTGCCATTATTGTTATTCAAGAAACACTGGTTCTCTTTCTAACAATCCTCACTATAGTTAGAGTTTTACCCTCTTTCTGTTTGAAAGAGGGAAGGGTGTGGCGGGGACAAAGGTAGGAGGGTTCATGCACTCAGTGGATGCTTATTCAACAGAAACAAAGTGATGAAGCACATCATTAATCCACAGGTAGGGAAAGGGGTCTCATCACTGCATTCTCTTGTACATTTTGGCTAGACATCGGTGTCTAAGTAATCACAGAAAAGTAATTGTGCACATTCAGTAGGGAAACCAAAATTTTCTTGTTTTATAACAGTTTCTGCATTGTTTAATATGCTATTTTACACAATTGTTTAAGCTATTAACCATGAATTAGGTATAGTTATAGTATCAACATTTCTGAGCCAAGTTTTATAAAATACCAGCTAAATGATGTATTAAAACTTTATTTTTGATTGTGCTGGAGATGGAGCTCAGGGTCTCCTGCGTGGTAGGGAAACACTACCACCAAATTACATCCCCAGCCTATCTGTATTACTGTCAGGGTGTCCAGATGGGGTCCAGGTCCTTGCTTTTCCAAACAAAGAATTGAGCAAGACACACACAAGTAACCGGCAAAGCACAGGTTTGCTGAAGTGAAAGTGGAAGTACACGCCATAATTTAGGGAGGAGTGGGTCATGCAAGAGAGAAAAGCTCAAGACCTCAATGTCTGGAAATTTGCATCTTATATACTGAGCTCTGAGGTGTTCTCTTCTCTATGCATACCTGATTGAAGACCTTACCTCCATTTGTCCCCATTGGTTTACCTTATGATACCTGATTCGAATTTTGACCAATTTACCACCATTGGTCATTTTAAAATTACTGAACCTGTGGTGGAGTTGACTTGATGGTAAGTGTTGTGGGAGTTGTCATGGTAATGAGAGTAATCAACAGAGACATGACTCTCTCCCAGTCTTGTCCTCCAGCAGCTCCTCCTTGTTATACCCTGCCTTTACTGTCTTGGAGTCCCTGAATTCCTATCTAACAGTGGCAAACTATATTTTAAACTAAAAATATGTATTTTTGGTCAACTATTAGAAATTTAAAATGATAACATTTCTATCTTCAAAATGTACACTTATTAATTTATAGCACCCTTTCCATTCCCTGAGGAAGCACCAAATACACACACACACACACACACACACACACACACACACCCCTGTATGCATATGTACATATGTATATGTTTCACAAGTTTATGCTCTCACTGCTGTCTATGACATCTAAATACTTCTGCTAGCACATATTTGTGGAATTGAACTAACATCAATTTGAGTAGAGGAGAGAATCAACATAGCTCCCCAGTGGCAGCTACTCTAATCTGAAAGCTACCTAGGTTTTAAAATATTCTCCTTATTATACAAAGTATAGGTTAAAAACTACAGCATTACCTTATTTTATTTTTCTTTTCACTTCTAATTACAAGTATCCACTTGATGCCAAAGGAATCAGAATCTCTGGCCATCCCCAGAGGTGATTATTTAGTACAGAGCAGTTTGAGAACTTAATATAGAGAATCTCTTGGATGATGAAATTACATGTTGATCTCCTTGATGACAGTCATGATGAAAGGCCTCAGACAAATCATACATGTATCATGCATCTATATACATGTGTGTATGTATGCCTCTATGCACTTGAAGCATGTGGTATGTGGATCCACATATGATTAAGTGCCTGCTTTGATTGCCTTGGACACCCCACCATTCCCACAAGCTGCAACCTAACCTTGCCCTGTCTTTGTCATTACCCCTGTCTCTTCTTTGCTTATTCCCTCAGGAGCTTATTCCCCCTAAAGCTGTTTTTTGAGCATTTTTCCCTTGCTATTCTAAGATGCAGAAGTTCCTTGAGGGTTAATGACAGTCTACTAAGAAGGCTGGGTAAGGGACTTAGATGAGACTTCACCTGCATCTGTATGGTGTGATATCAAAGATCACCTGTTTGGTACCTGTGTATAGTTCTCCCTCCATCCTCCTGGGACACATCTCTCTTTACCTGCAGAGCATCACTATGAGGACAGCCCAGCTATCCACTACAGGTGCAAATAGTTGATCCTTCTCATGGCTTCCTGATTTCTCTTTAATCAACTGCCATCTGAAATATTGTCACATCATTAATAATAAATATTATAATCATTGCTTTATATTAGTGGACTTAATTTTTAAGCAACTTTCATCATATGAAAAAAATAAAGAGCACCCTCCTCCTTGACTTTTCCCAACTTGTCAGTGTTTGGGATTTAAACCATTCTAATTAGTATATAATTGTTAGCTCATTGTTTTAATTTGTAGTCTCTTATGACATATGATATTGCACATTTTTCCTATGCTTATTTCCACACACACATATTCTTTATATTCTTTGGTGAGGCATTTGCCCCCCCCCCTTTTTATTTAATTGGGTTGTTTGTTTTCTTACTGCAGGTAAGAATTCTTTGCAAATTTTGGACACTGTTTTCTTACCAGAAATGTGTTTTTTTTCTCCCCCAAAGACTTCACCACCTTCCAACTCCTGTCATTGTGTAGCTTGTATCTCCATCTTAACATTATCTTTTACAAAGGACAAGATTTAATTTGAATTATGACCAGCTTGTCAAGATTTTCTTTTATGGATTGGCTTTTGGTGTTGCATCTAAGAAGGTCTTTTCAAACATAATGTCATCTAGATGTTATAATTTTTTAATGTCCACAGAACAACATTCTGAGACTTTCTTGTTGCATTGAATTTACAGATCAAGTTGGGAAGATGACATCTTGACAATGTTGAATCTATTTATTTAGATCCTCTTTGGTTTAATTCTTCAAAGTTTTAGTTTTCTTCATAGAGAATCTTTTATATATTTTGTCAGATGTATAACTAGGTGTTTCAGGGCTTTTTTTATTCTTTTGTTTTTGTTTATATTTTTATTTTGCATGGCTTAGATTGAACCCAGGACCTTGTATATGCAAAACACACACTCTACCACTGAACATCCCCAACCATATTGCAGTTTTTAGACATTAATGTAAATAGAATTGTGTTTTTCATTTTAAATTCCAATTAGCCATTGTTGATATACAGAAAAGTGCATGGCTTTTGTACAATAACCTTGTATTTTGCTGCTTTTATACAATGACTTATTAGTTCCATGATTTTTCTTTCTCTCTTTGGTTTTTTTCTCAATACAATCTGCAAACAAACACAATTTATGCTCCCAATTACTTTCTTCCCAATCTGTATTCTTTTTATTTCCTTTTATTGTATTATTGCCTTCACCAGAACTAGTGGGGAGTTCAGTAAGAGTGGAGAAAGCTGCATCCCTACTTACTTAATGATCTAGGGGGAAAGCATCCAGCTTCTCACTATTAAGTAAAATATGCCTGTAGGGTTCTGAAGTTCTTCAGCAAGGGAAGGAAGTTTCTTTCTGTTCCTGGTTTCTAAGTGTTTTTAAAATGAATCAATGTTGGATGTTATCAAATGACTTTTTTGTATCTATTGAAAAGATCATATGTATTCTTTAGCCTACTGAAGGGATAGCATGTTTTTTTTTAAGTCTTAATTGATTTTTAAATGTTTAATCAGTGTTTTATACTTGCAGTGGATCCCACTTGGCTGTGCTGTTAATCTCTGTAACAGCAGACTAACCAGTCTCCCATTGGAACATATATTGGGCCTTTTTCTCAGCATTCATCTCTAGTGAGTAGACTTCAAAAATCTCTATTCTGTGCATCACCTTTGCTACATTTTGCTCTATGTATATCCCCAATGTCATTAAAATGGGAGATTATAGAAAGGTTTCTAATCACGTTTTGTTCATTCCCTTTCTTTTTCCATGCTTTATGTTTCTCCGTAGTTCTATCACCCTGTGAATTAGTTTCCTATTGCTGCCATAGTAAATTTCCACAGAATGGCTTAAAAGAAAGTAATTATTTTATTATTCTGTTCCAGAAGTCAAATTCCAAAATGAGTCCCTCTGGACTAGAGTTGAGGTGTTGAAGGGCTGGGTTCCTTTCCAGAGGCTCTAGGAGGTTACATTTCCCTGCCTTCTCCAGTTTGCAGAGCCACTATTATTCCTTGGCTCCCAGCCCCTTTCTTGAAAGCCAGCAGTACAGCATCTATCTGAACAGCATCTCCTTCACTGACTGCAGCTGGGAAAGATTCTTAATCACATCTGCCAAACTCCATTTTCATGTAAAGTTTCATGAAAAGTTACATAATCAGAGATGCTAGAAGAGTAAGCTGTGATCACCCTGGTGGGGAAGGCTATTATGTGCATATATAATAATATTCTAAGAATTCTATATAAATTTTTATGATATCTTTCCACCAACTCAAATGTAGATTTTCTAAGACAAAGGTTTTATTTTATTTTATTTTATTTTGTTTGCTGTATTCCCAGATACCACCTGGTATATGCAAATAAGGTGTGCTTAATTCTTGTTGAATTAATGGATATTGTTCACTTTGTTTTCTAGCATTTTGTGTACTTGTCTAAACCCAATGTTAAGTTATCCATTCCTTTAGGAGAAATATGTTCCTTCTGCCAGCTTGTCTTCTTCATATCCTGCTAAATAATCAATATAAATCCATATGTGCTGAGTAAATCACTATGGAATGTAATGAGCTAAAACAATATGAATTAAGATAAAATTATGATATTTAAAAATGCCAATTGCAGAATTATGTTGACCAAAACAAAAAAAAAAAACTAATAAAAATAGCATTTTTTCCTTGAAACTAATGCAATGCCCCAATTTTTTTCCAATGTTTTGTAAATTATTTGAAGGTTGGATTCTTCTATGTTGAGAGCCACAGCCAAAGGGGCCCCAGCAAACTTCCAGCTGCCAGCTGATGATTGGCTCACAGCGCCCCCAGCAACATCTAGCTGATTGGCTCCTCTGCGGTGATGTTCATTGGGCTGTTTCCCTGCCCTTCAGACTGCCAGCTGATGATTGGCTCACAGCAGCCCCAGCAACATCTAGCTGATTGGCTCCTCTGCGGTGATGTTCATTGGGCTGTTTCCCTGCCCTTCAGACTGCCAGCTGATGATTAGCTCACAGCGGCCCCAGCAACATCTAGCTGATTGGCTCCTCCACGGAGCTGCTCATTGGGGGACTTCTTTGGCTCCGCCCACACAACCCAGCCAATCGGCCTCAAGAGCAGGAGGATTGTGGGAGGTGGAGAGGCTGGTGTGTGGGTGAGAGGCTTGTGGAAGCTGGTGGTGGCAGTTGGGCTCTGAGGGTTTTTTCCTGAGGAGCTGTTTTGTTTGGCGTTTGTAGTTCTAAAAATAAAGTTAGTTTCTTTTGACAAGTGGCTCCTGAATTGTGCCCAGACAGACTGCGGCACTTCTATGCGTTCTTTTAAATATTTGAAGGTTTTCAGAAGTTTCAAAAATAGATTCTGAGTTTATCACTCCCAAGCAGTTATTTATAATTTCTTTCTAAGAAATGTCATCACATTTTTATTTTACCTAATGGTATCTTTTTTAAATGAGGCAGTATCTACCTCAAGAAGCCCAGCAGGACCAAATATAGTCAAACCTTTGATTTGTGAAAATGTACTTAAATGTTCATTGCACATGTGATCGATAATTTACTCTTCTTTTTGGTGGAATCCCAGGTACTTAGATAACTATTAAATGTTAGTCTTGGTGGATGGCATGCCCAGTGTCTATATATACTGCCTGCACTTGTACGTTCTCTTGTCTCTCTATACACTCATGTGAGGACATACAGTTAATGGTCCTCTACACTATTAGCTAAATTCAATGAAATCAGAAACTGGGTTATTCAATCCAGTAGGTTGCCATATGTGCTACAATAAACAGATGCAATATTTGTAGCCTGAGCAACCTCTGTCTTCAAATGAATGTTACCACCTGGATATCTACTTTCTTTGATAGGTCTTATACATATCTCTTTTAATTCTTCTGTAGCACAGGGAGATATGAGGGTGGAAGCGGAGGCTCAGGCAACAGATTCAGGATCCCTGCAGATGGAAAAATATGGGAGGCATGGTTAGGAGAAGATATATGCTTTATTCAGAGGTGGCAACAGCCCCCAGCCTCCAGCTTCAGCTTCAGTCCCCAGCCAAGTTTCTTTCACCCCAGCTACTTCCATTTAGTCCCCCTGAGTTCTTTCTATAAACATTTTTATATGCAAGCCAAAAAAGGAGGCACACTGTCAACAGGTTACATAAGTGGGCACATGCTCACAAGCCAACATTTATGACATTGAGTATGTACACTGAATCAGGGTGTTTGTGATCTTGGAGATATACTAAAAATATAGTCTGCTGGTAGCCTCAGTGAGGAAGCCTAACTATAGCCATTTGGAGCCTGCCCAAACAACAAAAAAAAATTAAAAAGTGCCTTTTGAATATATGATTTGTGCCAGTACATGTAAAGTTCATAAGAGGAAGCCGTTTATTCTGTTACTTATGGTATATTGCTATGACTTTGTTAAATACTGTGTTTAAAACATGTCTCTAAAACTTGCTTTATATATGACTTTAAGTAATGCTTTATCACTCTTCTGCAAACTTCAGTTTCATGATCTCTAAAATTCCACTGAGAGTTACTTCATAATATATTTACTAGAGCTCAATGAAGTAATTCATCTAAAGCAATTACATGACTCTGCTCCATTACATATTTAAGATTACTGTGTCACTTCATGCAGTATTCACAATAATATATGAAACAATTAGACTTTTAGTAATTCATTTAACTTACCTGGAATTGGCATAATCTAAAATTTATATACTAGTATTCTGAGCTCAGTCCACTTTTCAGCTTAGACTAGGTAGGATGGAACCACATCTGTTTTTCTTGAGAAAAACCTGAACCATTTTGATTTTTCAACAATTGTCATCAATATGGATGGCCTTCTAAGGACTGGAGAAAACTAAAAATGATACAAACAGACACAGACACACACACACACACACACACACACACACACCGGTAAACACACACAACACAGGGGTTCAGAGTCTTGCTACCAGCTTCATTGTTAACAAGTATAAAGCCAAGTCTGAGAAGCATATGGACGTACATTTGTTTTCCTCTACTTCGAGACACAGAATATTTGTATTCCTCTTGCAATCTTATTGGAATTCCTGTAGGTTATCCCATGTAAGGTTGTCTAAAAAGGTCTTGCATGTATGGTTCAATTTATAACAAGGACAATGACATTCTGTGAGTTATCAACCAAATTTCTAGATGGATAAAGCAAAGAGTTTGTCCTTGAGTAGGTATGAGACTTAAAAGCTGAAAGTGGTTGAATCACCTTCTTATACCATTCTAGGTGACAGAAATCACTACTACTTTTATAGACAGCCATTTTATTTTAATATAGTTTAAGTATTACACATTTCAGCTTAAAAATTATTCCCACCTACTGTCATGCTAAACAAACCTCTGCTGAAAATGCAGGTAACAATATTTGAAGCATATAGGAGATCAAAACCTACCTGGAGACCTTCAAATGTTTACTGTCCACACATGGTGTGTATAAGCCTGATTAAGTTAACCTCAATTTTAGTTTATCAGTCTGGACTTGCAGGATAAAGTTAATTTACAAATATATCACACTATTTCCACCTAATTATTTTAAATCATGTATATTTCAAGTGGATCATATGTAATAAACAACTAGCAGAACGTGTAAATTTGTTTCCTCACATAGTGAATATCACTTTGCAGATCTGATTAAGGAAACTGGCTCCCAGGTGGTGAAATTATCCTGGGTTATTTGGGTGGACCCAATCAACTCCTATAAGTTCTTAAAAATAGAGAAACTTTTCTGGCTATGGTGAGAGAAAAAGAGGTGTGAAAATGGAGGACTTGTAAGGGCAGAGTGGCTAACTTTGAAAAATCAAGTGATAAGAATTCTGATTCACAGGAAACTGTCAGAATCATGAGTGCTTTACAGTTATAATATGAGGAACTATGATTACATGGTAACACATTTAAAATTTGTTGCCCTGGATCCGAAATGTTGAAGTTGGTGAAGTTTGCAATGTCATTGTCATATTCCAAGATGAATAACTGAAACAGAATAGATTACTTATAGAAAGATGAGACAGTTTTGGGAAAAGTTCTAGATTTCCCACTGGTAGGGGACAGAGAGATGTGAATGGTGGAACACGAGTTTAAGAGAACAATTCTACAAAATAGGCCCACTGTGCTGAACCCCACATGCTTTCTTTTCCAAGAAGCAATTAACCTTCAGCCCTATCTGTCCTAAGGGGACTTAATATGTCACATGCTTCAACAAACTACTTGCTATATGAGAAAGGAGAGGCCCAAAATAATGAGGCATGAGAAATGAAGGCCCCAAATAATGCTGATAAGAGGAACCCAAGTTACCCTGGAAGGGGAGACTTTTGTGATCTTTCCATAGACCAGATCCCAAACCTCAGGGAGATAAGGATAATTTCTTCTAACCATTCTAGCCACAAAAGTCTTTAAAAATTTATGGTTAAGAATCCAATTAGAACCTGTCAGCATGGACTAAGGTGACATAGAGTTGATAGAGTTGTCATGGCAGTGGGGACTTGAAAGTCTGATGTCATCCTGCTGTCAGTCAAAAGCCAAGAGGTGAACCTGGACAGGACTCTTTGAACATTTCTCTGGGATCCCCAGTAAAACTGGTGTGCAGGAGCAGCACATTGTTCTTCTCCTCTTTGAGAGGACTCACTTTCTTTCTTGAGAATGTCTTCTTCCCTTTCCTATCCCTTCAATAAACTCAATCCTGTTACTATGAATGACATGTCTGAAATCTTCCCTATTTGATCAAGAATCAGGGTTTAAAGTGGGGTGTCTTTACACCGTGTCAGTTTCCTAGAAGACCCCAGCTCTGCAATATCAAAGCATGGGGCTGAATGGAATGGGTTAGGATAGAATGAATCTTCAGTTTAGATAGATGTGAGATCCTGGTGCACAAAACTGACAAGAAAATTTGAGTTTATATATTATCTCTTGCTTAAAAGTTTTGAGTTAAAATATAATACACATTATGTAATTTTGATTTAGTATTATTTTAAGCTGCAAAATAATCATGATACATGAAACTACTAACTGTGAGGAATCCCAAGGATAAAGCCTTCAATTAATGTGGGGAGCGTATGGTGCAAGGAAGAACTGCCTACACATCACAATGCAATTCACTCTGACTACTTTGGGACCATGCTTATTGTGCAAAATCAGGGAAAATTAATTCCTGCCCCCACCCCAAATCAATCCATACTCCCTCTACCTCATGAAAAGGTTGCTACTCGTACGTGTGTCCCACTGCCTTGTGATTATCTACTTATCTCCTTGTCTCCTTCAGCATGTAGGAGATATGAGCCCTGGAATCCATCCTAATACAATTACCAACATTCATAATTAGACAATCAATCTGTTTGGAATACCTAAGTTCTTCAATACCTGAAAAATAAGTTGAATTATCACAAAATACAGACCAACTAAAGATTTATTATAGTTTATTCCTAAATGCAAATCGGTCAGGCTGAGTTGATAGTGACCTATATTGTCTACTTTTATGTATCCTCAGGAAGAGCCCATGAATTAATTGGTACTTTCGTCATCTTTAACTTTGCAGCTGTGTGTGATGCTTTTTCAGTCTCTTTCAAAATCCCATTCTATCCATGGATAATCCTTCCTGGTAAGTGTACGTGCACTGGAATTTTATAGCAGTCACACCATTGTCCAATCTGTGCTTGGAAATGCCCCACCCTTCCATCTTCAAAGCCAGATTTCCAATGTGCCACTACAAGGGTTAAGTGCAAAACCTCTAGTGATGTTAGAGTTTATAGGGTGAAGGTGAGAGGAAGCAAAGGGAAGGTCTATAGAAAGCACTAAAATCAGGGGTAAAAATGCAAATACAAAACATCTTCATTAATATCCAGTATGATGATGTTACTGTAGCATTTGCCAAGATGTTATACTGATGTATGAAAACATCACTATAGTATTTACCAAGATATGAAACAGAATAAAGATGTCACTGTAGTATTTATCGTGGCAAATCTGGACCTCCCAGCCCCAGCCCAGCCTTTCCTGTTTCATCCCCGTCACTCTCCCAGCACAAACAACACTATCACCATGGCAGTCTATCCACATGTATCATGAAATAATGCACCCTCATGCTCTGAGGCTTGGACTTTTTTCCTGCCTTGGTGTCTGCAATGTTTTTCCATAGTGTACTCTTCTACTACATGAAATCATTCTCAGTCCTGAAGACTCAATGTGCAGGGCCCCCTCTCCTTGAAGAAGCTTTTATTCTCTCCATGTTGAACACATCCTGTCCACCTGTCTTCCCCAATACATTGAGTACACTGTGTGCAAACACGTTGAGCCCATTTCCATATTGTTACTCTTATAGCCCTTGAATGTGGGCATTATGCCTTGATCATACCGTATCTCTGTTTTGCTGTCAGGATTAAGGTTAAGTACAAGCACAGAAAATTCTCATCCAGTGTATTTGGAAATTTAATTGAACTGCTGAATTTAATTGAACTGCTGTAAGTTTACAGAGTCACCTGGGGTCCACCCGCCTCTGAAGAGTTGTGTTACTTTTTTACAAAAATAAGTGAATCCAAATTTCATTAGGAAAATTGATATCATTTTAATCACCGTTAAAGATAGTCCTCTGATTTAATATGACTTCACTTTTACATTTGCTATAATAATAGTTCTCTTTTGTAGTTATCAAATTGGAAATGTTTACCATTTTCTCTGTAGGGGTAAATACAAAATTACTAGAATACAATGGGCACATTGAATTTTAAAGGCTAAAAGTCATTTTGGAATGGTCAATTTTGTTCTACTTTGTGGTTTGTATGAAGTAGGATGCAGTACTAAATTTCATTCAGATTGCCTCAAGGAATAGAGCACCAATGTTGAAGACCAGTTCTTATTTGCCCAT
Source organism: Urocitellus parryii (assembly GCF_045843805.1). Lineage (NCBI taxonomy): Eukaryota > Metazoa > Chordata > Mammalia > Rodentia > Sciuridae > Urocitellus > Urocitellus parryii. The sequence goes on from NC_135533.1 coordinate 105,055,778, forward strand.
CGTAAGATGTGGCATATCCAGGCACGTCTTTAAAAGGAGCAAACTATGTGTTCTGAATTGATCTTTTCCATGAGCCCCTACCATCTCAAATGTCACCTTTACTTCTCCCCTAAAAGCAGAGGAATTTCTTCACTAGTCATTGTTGTCTCCAAGAATGTTCTCTTGCCACTTTCTATAATGGAACCCCGACTCCCTGAAATCTCCTCTATGAAGGCTTACTCTATACCAGACTGGAGTCATTCTTCAGGCTATTTTCCATAGTTCTAGGAAAACCCTCTTTAGTACATTAGCTATATGACTTTTCATCTGCTTTATCCATTATGGCAGAAACATTCCAAAGGAAGAGATCCAGTCTTATATGGCCACATCCCACTATGATGCCTATATTATTTTTACATATCATTGTGTAAAAATGAATGCATGAATAATAGTCTGCTGAGGTGCATTGATCATGGCACATAGGAGCTCCCTTTGAAGTTCCATACATTAGCAGACATAATCAGTGAGCATACAGGGAGTCAATTAACCAACGAAATATCATCAGATACCTTTACTTTCTACCTCTCTAGGGGTCAGATAGCAGAGAAGAACTTACAGAAACAGACTTCTCCTGTGATTCAGAGGTACAGATAGTGAGAAAATGGACTCCAGGCCCTCTGCAGATGCTCTATATTTGCTTTCCTGCCTGAGGCAGATATCATCATTACCACTAGCTTTGAATTTTGCAAGCTTGTCTCCCAGCTGAAGTAGAAAGTTTAAATCTAAAGGAATGCCTGCATTTCAGCCTGAAGGTAGTTCTGCAGATTTGAAGAATGAGCTAGAAAGAAAATCAAAAGAAAAGCATTATAAGGAGATGTAAGGAAATCAAGACCAACTTCAAGGTAAGGTGAGTAAAAGCGTATGACCCCAAGGACAAACAAAGGGAGTGGCAGCTCATTCCCAGTGCCAATCATTGGAAAAGACACAGGACATGCACACCCAGAGAGAAGAGAAGCCCTGTTTGAACCTTTCAATGTGAGCTCCCATTTTACACATCACAGGGTCTTCTAATGCCTGAGATCACCCTTAGATGACAGAAAAATGACAGGGAACAATCATTGCACAGAATTCATGCTGGAGGAAATGGGGCATATTTCTGAGCAAGATCATCTAAACGCCCTGACTGCATTTATTCACCTTTGTTTGCCAGTGTTCAGGAAAGTCATCCATCATTCTGACTCTGGCTGTGCCATGGCCGAAGAACCTGAAGTACTTGGCTATGGTCACACTCTGGCCAGACTGGTGAAGCACCTCACAGTGTGGCTGCTTCAACTAGAGTAAAATGCTCAAGGCACAAATACAAGACCCAGTAGAGAGCCAGTCCCCAAATGTGGACTGTTTTACCTGCTCTCATGATGTTATTAAAGGAAATAAGTTTTTATTAAAAGAAATTCAAATCAAGTTTAGGTATCATTTTATCTTGGTTAGTAGGTCTTTATTTTTTGAAAAAAAAAAGATTTTTATGAATTTGACTAAAATTGTGTGCCTCAATAAAATTGTGTACCTCAACAAAACATTGCATATACTTTCATGATATTCACCTAAACTGTAAACCTACTTATAATTAATAAATAATAATCCCGTCCTAGAAGGAGATTGTGGTTGCAAGAGGAAGCAGAAACAACTGCTGCAAAATAGGATCAAAGATCTGCTAATTTTTTTCTTTCTCTCTCTCCTGATGCACATGCATGCACATGTGTGTACACACACGCGCACACACACACACACACACACACACACACCCCAGGCTGTGCTCTGCTTCAGGTAATAGATGCATGTATACGTATATAGATGCACTCACATGATGTATAGACCAGCAGTTTTCAGGCTGTGCCAAAACCATTTTGTAAAGCAGTAGTTTGCCATAAGCTATTCCATTTTGAGTTTAAGCGCTGAGGTAGAATAACTATATACCTTGTTTGTACTAGTTAACAACCACCATCTGTCTTGCACAACCATAAGGCACAAATTGATAAATTAATTGTGCTAATAAAAGTTACCACCTGTGAACTTATCCAATTAATCAGAAACACATGGATGATGAGCATATTAAACTCATATTGGAAAAACCAGGCCCACGAGCTTATCAAACATACCAGACTACTGAATGAAGCAACCTGCTCTCTTGAGGCCCATAAAAGAAAGAGTGACCCATCACCTGGTCACTCATCATGAGACTTACCCAGAAAAATAGCCAAAAGAATGAACTTCTGCATCTCTGTTCTTACGCTTCTGACCATGATGACCACTGATGATCCACTCCAAGCTGACATCTTAAGATGACATTCCAAGATGACACAGAGACTGTTGTCCCAACAATTCTAGACTGTTAGCCTAGAATACATTTCCTGCACTTTGACAGCTTTGCACCCTGAACAAGTTCTTTGGTCCTAATCTTATCTGAACACCTACAATGACTGAGATCCTGATCCCTGTTTTTGCTCTCATTTAAGCCTGCTGACCCCCTCTGGCTGCCTGAACCTTTTCTTAGCCTTTCTGTAACCTGTATAAATAATTGTATAGTGTGTGATGTGTGCATTGAATGTTATAGATATTACAAATTAAGATTGGAATACAAGAACTTGTGTTTGCCTAGCTTATGACTACCACTTGACCCATAAATACTCAGTGAACAGCCACCAGTGAAAGTGATGAAGCCTATGAATTTATTGTTATTCAATAAATTATGTTATTGTAGATAGACACAAATATGTTTGGTCTATGTTAATGGCATCTCTCTCACTAATTATATATATATATATAAAATTTCTAATTATTTCTAATTCATATGTATACAATTATTATTGATTCATTTGCATTTATTGCTGATTGCAAGCATAAACAGCATGCTTTGTGAACTGGGCACTGGGTGGGAGTTTTTTAACATTTATTTTTTTTTTGTATGTGGACACAATACCTTTATTTTATTTTTATGTGGTTCTGAGGATCGAACCAAGGGCCTCACGCATGCTAGGTGAGCATCTTTCCTCTGAGCCACAAAACCCCAGCTCCTGGATGGGAGTTTTGTGCTGGAGATGAGGATGTGACCTTATGTACCTTGGGATATAGCAGATCATGTTTCATGCTGCCCTATAGAGAGCAAAAGGCAAAAGGTGGATGTCAGCAATTACTGCTCCATTTATGATCTATTCAAACAGTAATGTATAGTGGAGTGTAAATAAAAGAAGTTTCAAATTCTATTTACACATTTTATGTCAAAGTAAATAAACTTGCTCATAATGGGTGGGGGGCGGGGCAGAGAGAAAGAGAGAGAGAACCAGCTGACAGAATGATGAACTTGGGCAAAGCAAGGTTTATCATATTAAATCAAAGAAACTGAAATACCTAGGGATATAAGTAGTCTTTTAGTCTTCTATTTTTTTTTCCAGATGGATTTTTAGAATGTGAACTATTCAAACCAATTTGAAAAAGTATGTGCTAGCAGTTAAGGATGTACAGGGAAAAGTCTAGCTGTGTGCTCGTGTCTTCAAGATCCTTTATTGCTTGGAGCTGTAGAGGAGCCAGCAGCTTGAGGCATCTTGGCTTCTTTTCTCCCCAAGGCAAGAGGTAAGTGCTCAGTCACACACATCTGAGTCTTAAGTCCCTTCTACCTTTTCTCACCACAGATTTTTCCTCTGCTGAAAACCTGTTTGGGGAATAAAATGGCCTGTTTGCCTGACCTTCTGAATTGTTGCAGATATCTGTCATCACTTAAGTGCATGGCTTCTCCTCCTCTGAAGAATAGGCAGGAATTTCAGAACTGGTACTATAAAAAAGGCTGAGTGTGTTCCACACCAAAGCAATGGCTGACAAGTGAAAGATCATGCACATGCTAAGGTCCTGAGCTTTGGAAAACCATCTATTTTCTCTGAGTGAAAGAAGCTGCTTTGAGTCACACTATAAGCACAAATGATTGTGGCAGGAACAAGATGGTCGTCACTAAGTCACAGTAGTGCAGAATCAGCCACAGATTCCCAGTATTCACCATATCATTGTAGTCAAACTGTCACAATCACTAAAAGGCTGGCAGGAAGCACACAGGTACTGTGGCTTTGGGGGGAAGTATTCCAGTGAGATAGAAACAAGGCTGGGTGAGAGATGAGATTGTGTGCCACAAAATACAAGGTGAGAGGAGCAGATGTAAGACTGCATCAAAAGAAACAGTGATACAGAATAGGTCCAATCTTGGAGATGATCAATGAAAGAGCAAGGGAACCAAGGAAAGAAGAACCACAGCCAAACTCAGAGCCTGAAATCAGCTCTCAAAATGCTGTCATGGGCCACATTTCAGTAAAGGATGGATCACACACACACACACACACACACATACACACACACACAGAGACAGACATACACATAAATATTACCCTAAGATTATAATGGAGGTTAAAATTCCTGTCTCCTAGTAACATCACAGCACTTTTCTGTGGTGATGGTATTGATTTTGAAAGTTGTCTTTTTTAAATGAACACAGCGTAACCCTGTGCTTTGTAAAGTCTGGAGTAGTCACAGGTGTATCCCAGGCCTTCCCATTGGCTCTCCTCTCACTCACAGACTCTCTCAGAGCACCTTTCAGTCCTGAAAGCTCCATTCGTGGGAAGGATCCTTGAAAGAATAATATTTCTTGTGCTTTATACCATACTTTTAGTGTACTTTTTGTGTTTTTATAAATATTTTAGATGCACTCAGAGAATTGTGCTGCAGTCACCTCCAGGATTCAGCACAAGTTTGTATCTTAACAGCAACAGGCTCTACCATATAGCATAGGTGGGAGTGTGCACAGGCTGTCTGAATGTTAGGCAGTGTAAGTGCACTCTGGGGTCTTCACACAATGATCAGATCACCTAACAGCTTTCTCATGCTGAGCCCCTGTTGTTAAGCAATGTGTAATTCAGATATTGTTTGTAGGAGTCATTATCAATCTTTTTCCTGACAGAGTCCTAGACTCAGACTCTGCCTTTCAGTTATTTGACAACAGTTACATATAATATATTCACTATGTAACTTTATCATTTTGCCTGTGATAATCATCTTTCATGTTAGAAGTTGCTATTCCCCTACTTTTCTAGAACTGATAGACTTCCCACAAAACTTTATGATCTGGTTCAAATATTTCTATATGTATTAAGACTTTGCTTTTTTTCAGTAAAAAATCATGGCTTTGCCTTGTGTTCCTAAGATTTTGCAGTTTCTCTCTAGATGATTTTATTGCACAGTATTTTAAATAATTAGAATGTAAGATCGAATCTGAGTGTGCATGTGCATGTGTTTGCATTATGTATATGCATGAGTGGGTCAGCATGAATGTGTGTGTGTGTGTGTGTGTGTGTGTGTGTGTGTGTGTGTGTTCCTTGTCTATTCTAAAAAATAAACTCTTTGGGGGTAAATTTTGTGTCCTGATTGTCATTTGATCCTTGCCCATTTCCATAAGGCATTTCACACAATAACATTCAACACATCTTTTCCAATGAATAAATGAGTAAAAAAGTTGGACAGTATGAGTTGTAGAAGTAGAATTTCAGGAAATTTTGTGCCCAAACATGAAAGCAACAATCCAAGGGATTGTCTCCCAACTTAGGAGTCGTGAATACTTTCCAATGTATTTTTTCCAGGCATCTCTGAGTCACCTTCAATTATCTGACCCTCCTAATGCCCAAGTACTTACACAATTTCAAATATGCAGCATTATGATGAAATATGAAATAGAAAATCATTCCCCCAATGCTATTACACAAAATTGTAGTTCAATAACGATATAAATAATACAAGATTGTACATATAAATCCTGTAAGACTTAAAAAGAGTAAGTCGGAAACAGAGAAGAGTATAACTAATAAATGAGAAAACATTAAAAGTTCTTTGAGAAAATTAAAATATAGAAAAATCATTATCATGCATTGAAAAACAATAAATGGGGCAAATGTAGAATGCATAAAATACAAAGTACAAATATCAAGCAATAAATAACCAACCAAAGAGAAAAATTATATAAAATTTCTATTTACTCCAAAGCAGCAATTTACTTGTTATTAAAACTATGTGCATTCATTGTACAAACTCTAAAAATTCCAATTTCCATGGAAGAAATAGTGAAAATATTTAATTATCTTCCCCCCCATCAATAATTTTAAAGTACATGTAATCTCATTGCTACAAAAACTGCTCAAATTCTTAGAAGAGAAATAAAATCTTTTAAAATTATTTGTTTAAGAGAATGTACTATATATATTAAAACCAGTAATGGTCCAAAAATGATGCTCAGTCAAATCTTATTTTAAATATCAGTGTAAAAAATGTCAAATAAAATATTATCAAACAAAATTCAATAATGAATCAAAACACACTAAAGTCAAGTAGGATTTATTCCTATAATGCAGTCCCATATATCCGGCAAATATTGTGAGCACAGTTCTTAATAGAAAAAATGAAAATGTCCTTTGCATTTGTTAGGTTTGAGCTTTGCAGTATATATAATTGGAAAGAGCATCAGATTCACCCTAATGAGAAGAAAAAAAAAGACAGAAAACTGCCAATCAAGGAATTTTTTCTTGAGTTCATCAAAGAACTAAATTGGGAAGGTTAACTAGTAACAATCTGGAGAGAAGTGGGCAGTTTCAGGGGCAAAAGAGCTGGAGCCTCTGCTTATATGGAATAGATAGTGGCCCCATAAGGCATATGACAGTTGTTTTAGTCAGCTTTGTCAACTCTCTTATCAAAAGACCCAACAACAACAATGGAGAGGAGGAAAAGTTTATTTTGATTCATGGTTCCAGAACTCTCAGTCCACAGACAGCTGAATCCATAGATTGGGGCTCAAGGTGAAGCATAACATCATAGAAGGACATAATAGGTGGAAACAGCTCAGAACATGGGAATGAGAGGTAGTGAGAGAGAGTTCTGCTCACCTGGGACAAAATGTAAACACCTCCAGTGACGTGTCTCTTCCAGCTATACCCTACCAGGTATAGTTGTCTCCCAGTTAATCCACATCAGTGGATCAGTCCATTGATGAGAATAGGGCTCTCATAACCCAATCATTTCACCTCTGAAAGTTATTTCATTGTCTCACACAGGAGCTTTTGGGGGACTCCTTGTATCTAAGCCAAAATACCAGTTAAAAAAAATACTCAATAAGTTGCTTAAGATTTGATGGCCTAGATGAAAATGTAAAGACTCTGGGGCCCCTTGTAGACTTTGCCAGTAGTCCCTCCAGGAGGTCACATGGAAGGATCATTAGAAAACTCCACTCATGGTGGCATATCAGGGAGGGTGACAGGCAACTCCTTTTTAATTCCCTACCCTCTAGTGTAGGTTGACCTCATAATGCATTTCTAAAAAAAGTATGTCAATAAAAAAAAAAAACCTGAAGCTTCACAGTAGTGAAATCTTGTGGACACCACTCTAACCAAGTATGCAAAATTAACATCCCCAGCAATGTCATGATGATATTATGTACCCTTGATCAGAAGAGCCACTTCATCTCTGTCATCTTATTTTTTCCTCAGAATGCACAAGCCCAGTTTAATCATGACACAATATGGGAGAAATCTAAATTAAGGAGCACTCTACAAAGTACTTGATCAGAACATTTAAAAAGTGACAACCAGAGGCTGAAAAACTTTCTCCAATTAGAAGAATTAAAGAGACAAGAGGTCTAAATGTGATATGGCATCCTGGATGGGATCCTGGAAGAGAAAAAGATTTCAGTGAAAAGTATAGCAAATTATAAATAAACTCTGCTGTTTAATTAGTTGTAAACATATCAATGCTATGAACTTAGTTCTGATAAGTTAACAATAATTATGTAAGACAACATAAAAGAAGCTTGATGAAGGGTATATTTGGACTTTGTACATATTTCTAATTCAAAAATAAATTTAAAAATAGAAGCGAAATCAATTTGAGCACTATTTCTCAAAGTTATTGTAGGAGAAATAAATTAAAATCACATCAAGATAGTATTAATTATCAATCAACAGCAAAATATGTAAAACTATGAAAGCATTCTCTATACTCAAGTTGTGTAGAAATTGCAGTTATTAACTATTCCTGGTGAGCAGGTAAACTTATAACTCTGTTGAGAATGATTTAGCAATATCTGGAAAAAAATAACTTATCTATTTGTCCCCATAAGTCTTATTCCTAGAAATTTATAAGAATGCATAAAGGCCAAAAGTAATAGTTTCAATGATAACTTGTTTATAATAGCAAAAATTGGAAGCATGTGATATGCCCCAAAATATGGAACTGGTCATGTAGAGAAATCAACACAGTTGTATATTATCATCTATAGAAGGGATAAGAAAGATATATATTTTTTTTCTATTTGGTACCAAGAATTAAACTCAGAGGGCACTTAACCACTGAGCCACATTTCCCAGCCACTCTTATTTTTTTTTTTTATTTTGAGACAGGGTTTCCCAAAGTTGCTCAGACACTCACTAAGTTGTTGAGGCTGGCTTTGAACTTACGATTCTCCTGTCTCAGCCTCCAGCCTTTGGGATTACTGGTGTCACAAACCACACCTAATTGAAAAAGTTGTTTGATATGAACTGATCACTAGAGTATTTTATTAAAATTAAAAAGAACAGAACTTTGTATGCAGCATAAACTCGTTGTAACTGTGGTTGGAAAAAAAGGTTGGGAATGGGAAAGCATGAACAGTATAGTATGTATTTCCCTAAAGAAAATCTGAAATATATGAGCCAATAAAGTAATCAATTGGATTTTAGAAAAAGAAGGTAAAAGAGAAGAAGTGAAAGTAAGACATCTCTGAAAATGTTTTGCTAATTAGTACTGACTTGAAAATTCTTTAATTTTCTTTAACATACATCAAGAGTAAAATTTAAGGAGATGTTAAATATAGTGTTCCCTCAGTAGATGCAGTCTTATGGGTCTTATGACACTGTCATCCCACATAACACCACATATATAATAAAATTTTTGCATATAACTCACATACAACCTCTCATACTTTAAATCATCTCTGGATTATGTACAATACCTAACACAATGTAAATGCTATGTAAATAGCCTTGTTATATTATTGTTTATGGAATAATAATAAGAAAAGTATACATTTTCAGTATAGGTGCAATTCTTTTGAAATATTTCCTGCATGGTTGGTTGAATCTATGAATGCTGAAACTAACTGTACTACAAGAATGATGAAACCGACCTAACTGCATATTTGTATGATAATGTGATCACAAAGATAAGTAACATTTCAAGAAAACAATATTTTGACTATACATCATTTGGTCAAATACAGGCTAGAGCTGCAAAGAAATCCTAAGCTCCCATTATTGCACCTAACTATAACATGAGTTTCTTTATTCTTAACCAGTTTTATTTTCATGGTAAGAAAATACAAATACTTGATATGCTATTGTTTTTAGGATCCAATGTTTTCAAAGTGAAGAAATTTTTAAAAATCTGTACATACAAACTTTGACTTAGAATATTAATATGGATTTTTGGTTTTTCTTTAAACTACATATTGTCTAGATATCTATGCTGATAAAGTATAAAGACCATAACGACACCATGGTAAATGGCATCCCTAGTGGCAAGTTGAGGGTTTTTATGTCTTTTTTTTTTTTTTTTTTTTTAGTATCAGGGATTGAACTCAGGGGCAATTGACCATTAAGCCATAACCCTAGCTCTGTTTTGTATTTTATTCAGAGACAGGGTCTCACTGAATTGCCTGGTGTCTTGCTTTTGCTGGGGCTGGCTTTGAACTCGAAATCTTCCTGTCTCAGCCTCCCGAGCTGCTGGGATTGTAGGCATGCACCATGGTGCCCAGCAAGTTGATAGTTTTTAAATAGCATTTTCCTAATTAAAGAATACCAGAGTTCTTTGCATGAATGGCTGACTTCTTATTTGCAGCAGGAGATACATAAAATGAGCTATGGTTAACTTACTATGCCAGAAACCAAGGTATCCATCAAAGACTAATAAAACAATGCAAAAATGACCCAGGATTCAGTATGAAAAGAAATTTTCAACATAAAAATATTAATTAATTCATTTTAAAATATTGAATGAATGAATAACTGATGAGGAATATGATAAGACATTAAAAAAGAAAGAGAAGGAAGGAAGGGAGGAAGAAGAAAAGAACAAAGGAACAGAGGAAAACCAAAGTAAGCCACTGGATGCCTTTGGATATTATGGTATCCACAGAGTCTCCCATACTCTTCCCTTCAAGACCTGGGACCTGATTCCCCTGCTTTTGAGTATTTACTGGATTTGGTGTCTCATTCTTAGTAAATAATTCAAAGTGGAGTTGGTTTTTTTATGTGACTTCAGAGACTAGTTCACGAAGAGTCCAGTGGCTTTCTCCTTGCTCATTTTCTTTCTTGTATCCTTTACTGTGGGAGAAGTAAGTTACTGAAGGTCTCGCGCCAGGGCAATGAACTTTCTTGAAGGAAGACCCTTCACTCTGTCAAATTGACTGATGCCTTCCATCCTGACTAACAACTTGGCTGCAAACTCTTTTTTTTTTCTTCTTTAATTTTTTTTTTTTTATTAGTTGCTCAAAACATTACAATGTTATGGTATGACACTAAGGACACTTGCATACTCTTGAGAGAACCTGAGTCAAAGCTTGCAGTGAAGGTGCTCGCTGATACTCAACTGTGGGAAACCATAAGATGTAATAAAGGTGTCTTGATTTAATCTTCAAGTTTGGGGATAATTTGATACACAGAAATAGATGATAAGCACAGGTGTAATTGATAGCAACTAAGGCACTAACATCTCACTCATAAAAGTAGGCTCAGAATGAATGATCAAACATTTGTTTCACAATTCCAGTATGAAACATATTTCTGGGTAACAAAAGACCCAGTAGATAAGAGGAAGTTTCTTTTTACAAAAACATTCCAATTAATAAATATACAAAGAAGAAACACATTGGCAAATCACATTTTGTAATTACGGTTTAGCCAAACATCAGTAACAGATGCCAACAATAGATTAGATGGGAAAACGTACAATGGTGGAATTATGCTGTCACCAAATGAACCTACTGATTAATCTTGGCAAAGTGAGCCAAATTTCACTTGTGGAGTATATTTTATTCTTGGTCTAATAAACATAAAAAGCTAGTTTTGAGAAAGTCAATGAACAGTATGGTATGACACTAAGGAATTAGTAATAATTTTTATAATACATGAAAGTGACATTTTGGTTATATGAGAAATATTTTTATAAATACAAATTAAGTATGTATGCATAAAATGAAATGGTATCTTATATAAAAATGGTATATTATATAAAAAATTAAATATAGGATCTGAGGGTATAGTTCACTGGTATTAGTGATTGTGTAACAGGCACGAGACCCTGGGTTTGATTCCCAAAAAAGAAATACATATATATATTTATCACCAATTTTAATAGAGTTGGGTTAAAAGAAAAAAATTAGATAAATTTTAGCAGATTCTATTTGAATTAAAAAATATCCATGAGTCCTGCAGCACCCTGAACCAGCAGTGGTCAGGTAGTCTTGCTAGAAAAAGAAAGGGTACAGAAACCGTTTGGTTACAACTTGCCTTTTGCCTTATATGGACATATCTGATCATTGGGCAGCCTGTGATTGGCTGAAGCTTGGCTGCTATGATTGGCTGAGATTCAGCTTTGTTTCAAGAATATACTCTTGAAATGCATTGATAAGATAGATTGTTCTGAAGGAATTCAAAGGACTGAGGCACCTTTCAACCAAACTCTATTGAATTTAATAGCTGTTAGCATTAGTGTGGGGTCAAGGGAGATGTAAACACCAAGAAGTGCCTGGGAAGAGCACTGGAAACATTCTATACCTTAGCCTTAGTGAGCATTTACTATCTATTCATTATGCACTACTTGCAGGTTATAGACACAACGATCTGTGTGTGCTTCAGATCATAATGAAAATAAAAATTTTAAATTGAATTATTAATATGCTTATGAAATAAAATTTAGACAGGGTGAAATGTTAATCCATAAAAATTCAACTTTCACTAGCAAGGAGTCAAGATGTACTCTCTACATTGATAAATGAAACAATAATCCATAGGATTTTAAATTCTCCTTGTGATGTCAGAAGCATGAACAACTAAGCCGGTAGACACACACTTGTAATCCCAGTGACTTGGGAGGCTGAGGCAGAAGGATCACAGGTTGGAGGCCAGCCTGGGCAACCTCCTGAGACACACAGCAACTTAACAGAATCGTGTCTCAAAATAAAAATAAGGAGGACCGGGTGGTGTAGCTCAGCAGTAAAGCATTCCTGGGCTCAATCCCAATATCAGAAAGAAAAAAAAAAAAAAAAGAACATGAGTGACTAGAAGCATAAACAGTTTAAAACATTTATTTCTTGAGTAGTGGATGTAGGAGTGAATGCGAAGATGGGAAGACTTTCTGTTAATATTTAATACTTTTCCATAATGTTTAACTTTTTGACATACTGTTTTTTATAAACAAAAGCATTCATTAGGGAAAGATAAAAAGAGATTCTGATGGAAGTGCAGTGGCAGAAAAGTTAATTTTAAAAACAGCAACCCCAGCCAAAAAGTCCATTTCCACATTGGTTATGCATAACTACATATAAAATTATTAGATTTTATCGTGGGACTCATTCCACCTCCATGCTCACACCACTTCCATTGTCATCTCTCTGTCTACTTGTGTTTGTCTTCAGACTTCCTCTTAGCCTTATTCTCTACTTAACTTGAACCTTTCCCAAATATTAACTCTCACAGAATATTTTTCATGTGCCAGACCTCTGCCTGTTTATCCACCTAAAAAAAGCTGCCTAGGCTCCAGGCAAGAATTCACTTCTTTGCATTTACACATTCCAGCCAGTATTTCACGAGGGTTCAATATCCAGCTTTCACCATGCTTGTAGAATATTGCAGATGGAGATAAAATAAATATATACTTCCTGGGTCATGTAAGTTTTGCCCCTCGGGTATTCCATACTTCTTAGTAAGTAGAGAAGAGTGGGCTAGGAGTACATAAATAAAATATAAATAAGAAAACATAAACTTATGCTCTGTTATGGAAACATTTAATTTTATTTATTTAAGAAAAACATTACCACTCCAAATGAAGCTTTCTATAGAGGAAATTGATGGATGTTTATTGCATTACTGTCACAAAACCTTATGAAAGCAAGGTCACTCGTTTCTTAGAGATCATTTCATTACACAACATCTTCATATAAAATTAAATTTTCTTGAATTATTATTTTCTTGAGGAGGTCTTAATGATGGAGGGCAAATATTTATTTGCATGTAATATTTTATTTTAGGAATTATAGAAAACTAATAGCAAAAGTGAAATGCCATCATGCTTAGAAAAAATACACCTTACATTTAAAAATTTGTACTTAAATGGGGAGGAAGATGGTGGGCCAGAGGGAGACAGCATTCTGTGTCACTCCGTGATCCAGGTCTCACCTAGTCAGAATACTGCATCTCTAAGACTGTTAGACGACCTCTATATAGCTGCTTTCCTCAGAAATCACCAGCACATGGCTCAGGGCTCTGGTCCTCAGTGTTCGAGCATGACACCCAGTGTTCGAGCAGGACTCCTGGCTCCCAACACCTAAAGCCCAAAGTTCTAGCAACACAGGGCTCACAAGCACCTTAGCAGAATCACCTATCAGCACTTCTGCAGAACTCCCAGTCTTTGCTCCTCTCCCTTGCTGGTCACATAGCTGCTATCTACCCACAGCACAATGCCATTGCCTGGCTCCCCCCTACTTCACCCAACACCCCAGAGCTGGAAGCAGACTTCCACCTTCTTGGAGCAACTTCTTCACCTTAATTGGTGGGAGCAGCTCCCAGATTGGCTCTTTGCTGGCCAGCTACCAGGTTTCAAACTTCCCCCTCTCCCCAGCGTGGTAACCCAACACAGCAGCTACCCAACACAAAACAACTCTCAATGGGACAGGTGTGCAGTGTGACCAAGGCACCACCCATAGGAGGCCAGGTGTGAGAGTTTCCTCAGTGGAGAACTGCTAAGGGAGAGGGAGATGGTGCTAAAGTTTGGAGCCTAACAGAGAGAGAACTGGGAAATCTTCAGGCAAGATAGAGAGATAGTACCTGGCACACAAGTCATATAAGTGGTCCCAAAAAGAGACCTGTGAGGTGAAATCTCCCTGCAGAATCTGGAGAGTAGCACTCCTTGCTCTCAGGAGCCCTGCACTAGGCCAGCCTTCCCACCCTGGTTACCTTCACCATCCTGAGGGCAGAGACATCAGCTTACAACAGACAACCCCACCTATTAGATGAAAAGAGAATCAGGAGAGATACAGATCTCTAAAACTAGCAACAATCCTGGTTTCTTTCTTCAAGTATTGTTTTTTTTTCTTTTTCTTCTACCCCTCTATCCTCCCACCCTCACATTCCCAACATATGTGAAACCAAGAACTTTGCATGAAATAGTATTTTGAGGACTGGGTCATTAAATAATATAATATAGAGGTGTTGTATATTCCCTTTTGTTTCTTTTTTTCTTCTTTCATTTTTCTTCCCCCTCAAATTTTTACTATTTCAATATTCTTTATTTTTATAAATACATATGTGTGTTTGTTTTATGTACTCTACTACCTTCTCACGTAATTGTCTACCATAAATTACTTCCTGTCTATACTCTTGCTACTAACGCTCTTTATTAGATTTCTCTTTCACACTTCCTAAGATATTTTATTTCTATAACCTCACATCCTACCTCCTCAGCATATCATCCTATACCTCACCCCCAGTTCATTGTCTACTGTCAGAAACTGTAAACAATTTTACAAAACTATTGATTATATTATAGATAATAATTGGATCCAATATTTTTGTATTTTGAGACTAAAATGTAAATGTCTTAATAACAACAAATTGTTCACAGGTGGTATATTGTGGTATATTTGGATCTGTTAACATTGTCCTTCCCCTAAAGGAGAGGTACTGGAACCCTACAAGAGCACTACAAACCTATAGAGTAAAAACAGTAACACCCCAGACACACAGAGCTGGAAGAAGAGATACACAAACAACATAATAAGACAAGGGAAGAAAGTGTCCTAAACAAATCAAGACACCACATTATTAGAATCATTGGCAGCCACAAGAGAAAAAAATGACAGAAAAGGAGTTCAGGATGTACATTGTTAAAATGTTCTGTGAAGTCAAGAAAGATATAAGAGAGCAAATACAGGCAGTGAAAGATCACTTTGACAAGGAGCTACATAAACAAATACAGGAAGCCGAAGACCATGTCAACAAGGAGATAGAGGTTCAAAAAAAAAAAAAAAGATATCCTTCAAATGAAAGAAACAATAACCCAAGTTGAAAGCATCACCAACAATAACCCAAATTAAAAGCATCATGCTAATGAAAGCATCACCAACAGAGTAAACCACTTGGAAGATAGGATATCAGACAATGAAGATAAAATATATAATCTTGAAAAGAACATAGACCACACAGTAATAATGGTAATAGACCATGAGGAGAACATTCAAGAAATATGGGATAGCATAAAAAGACCTAACTTAGAGTTATTGGGATAGAGGAAGGGATAGTGGTCCAAACCAAAGAATGAACAATCTATTCAATGAAATAATATCAGAAAATTTTCCAAACATGAAGAATGAGTTGGAAATCCAAATTCAAGAAGCCCACAGGATGCCAAATGTACAAAATCACAACAGATCCACAATAATGCACATTATAATAAAAATGCTGAACATACAGAATAAGGAGAAAATTTTAAAAGCCACAAGAGGAAGGAATCAGATTACATATAGGGAAAACCAATTAGGATATCAGCAGATTTTTTAACACAGACGCTGAAAGCTAGAAGATCCTGGAATAACATATATCAAGCTCTGAAAGAAAATGGATGCCAACCAAGAATTTTGTATCCAGCAAAATTAAGCTTTAAGTTTGAGGATGAAATAAAAACCTTCTATGATAAACAAAAGTTAGAAGAATTTATATGTAGAAAACCACTATAAAACATCCTTGAAAAAAGATTCCATGAAGAGGACATGAAAAACAATAATGAAAATCAACTGAGGGAGGTAGTACACTAAAGAAAAAACTAATCAAATAAGAAAATAAAGTCAAGTTAAATAACAAAAATAAACAAATATGGCTGGGAATACCAACCATGTCTCAATAATAACCCTGAATGTTAATGGCTTAAACTAACCAATGAAAAGACAAAAGGCTAGCAGACTGGATTTTTTAAAAAGACCCAACAATATGCTGTCTCAAGGAGACTCATCTGAGAGGAAAAGAAATACACAGACTGAAGGTGAAAGGTTGGGAAAAGTCATACCACTCACATGAACTGTGGAAGCAAGCAGGGGTTTCCCTCCTCATATCAAATAAAGCAGACTTCAAGCCAAAGTTAATTAAAAGCAATAAAAATGGGCATTACATACTGTTCAAGGTAACCATACACCAACAAGCTATAACAATCATAAATACATATGCTTCAAACAATGGAGCAGCTATGTTCATCAAACAAATTCTTCTCAAGTTCAAGAATCAAATTGACCACAACACAATAATCTTGGGTGACTTAAACACTCTCTCACCAATGGATAAATCTTCCAAACAAAATTTGAATAGAGAAACAATAGATCTCCATAATACAATTAATAAGTTTGACTTAACTGACATATATAGAATATTTCAACCTGCATCAAGTGGATACACTTTCTTCTCAGACACACATGGATCCTTATCCTATTTTTCTAAAATAGACCATATAATATGCCACAAAGCAACTCTTAGCAAATATAAAAAAGGAGAGATACTACCCTGAATTTTATAAGATCATAATGGAAAGAAATTGGAAATCAATGACAAAGTAAAAAATAAAAATTACTTCAATTCTTGGAGACTAAATAATATCTTGCTTGTGCTTCTATAGCAATAAATAAATCAATTATTATTATGAGGAAGTAGATTAAAGTTATCAAACAAAAAATGTTAAATTTATTTTTAAAGTCTAAGAAAACTTTATGAACTCTTATTTTTAGAGGAAGTATCAAATACACATAAAATTTAAGTAAGAAACAAAGTGAATCTCTAGGGACAGAGAACCAAGTATTGTTCTCCTAGGAATGGAGGAAGGACTGGGAATTGGCTGCACACTTGCAAGAAGAAAGTATTGGGAATGAGAGAAACATTCTAAAACTGTGATGTGATGATGGTTGAACAAATCATGAAAATTTACTGAAATGATTGATTTCTAAAAACAGGTGAATCTTATGGTATAAATTTTATTTCAGTAAAAGAGCTTAAATTTATTAGTGATTTAATAAAGGTATTCAAATGTCAGCTCTGGCATATTAAAGACCTTGGAAATCATCCATTTCATCCTTATAATTGGGTTGAGGATATAGCTGAGTTTATTGGTAGAACATTTGTCTGATATGTGAAAGGCTCTGGAATACTCAGCCCTGAATAAAAAAATAAATAAATAATAATAAATAAATCTTTAAATGATAATAATGGAAACCAGGGCAAAGTGAACATTAGTGACTTTTCTTAAACTTATCAGATTTGAGTGTCAGTACCCAAATCTGTAGAGTCAGGCAGCTTAGAAAAATTCAACTGTCACCTACCTACTATGATTAGAAGAAAATAAAGCTGAAAACTAGTAGCAACATTCAATCAGCAATTTGGGATCATGACAAATTGCTGGGTAATGGGTATGAAATAGTCTGAAAGTGAGACACTGGGGGATGTGGTATCAAGAGGTCATGTTATCATAGGCTTTTCCTCCTGGAACTTACACTTTCATAGAGATGATCCAAAAAATATCTACTTGGGGTTTTGGCCAGATGAAGAGAGGAATGGCCATTGGAAATAGGCCCAGAGCCTTGTTCATAAGAAAGGCTGATTCTTCAGGGGAAAGAAAGTTGTCAGAATTTTGTCTTGGATAGGGAAGATATGTTCTCCCCACTAAGTTTTAAGATTAACAAAAAAAAAAAGAGAGAGATTGTAAATGTGCAGCATGAGTGAGTGGTAGGAGAGAACAGTTAAGTTAAAGAACAAACTATAGAGTAATCCACCATCGTTCATATAGAACATGTTCCAAGATCCTCCATGGATGCCTGAAACTGTGGGTGGCACTGACCTCAATACATGCTATGTTCATATGCATGTATACTTGGTAGTTCATTTTACAAGTTAATCAAGGTAAGAGATACCAATAACTAGTAAACATAGAACAATTATAACCACATGTTATAATAAAATCACCAGTGTCACTACTCTTGTAATGGCTACCCATGAAGCCATTATTGGGGCCATTATTTTGTACAATAAGTGTTATTTGAACACAAGCACTGCAAGACCTCTACAGTTTATTATGATAACCAAGAAGGGAACTAGGAGACTGATGGGATAGAACCACATTCAGTATGGATAAGATGGCCAAAAAGACGGTGTCAATCCTGGATGGGACGGTGAAGGACAGCTCAATATTTCATCACATTACTCAGAAATGGCAAGCAATTCAAAACCTGTGAGCTGTTTATTTCTGGAACTTTCCATGTAATATGTTCAGGTTGAGATTGACTGAAGGTAACTAAAACTCCAGAAAGTAAAACCACAGGTAAAGAGAGAGGACTATGCCACTTGAGATGTGCTCTGGAAAATCACACCCCAAGACATAGCTTACTATGAGTCTTAAATCCTAATCAGATGATGATAAAATGCCTGATTTCCTATGCCACCTACTGCCATGCCATGCCTTATTACTTCACCAGCAAGATCCAGCATAATGAGAGTAGATTACTCCTGTAGGAACTGAAAGACATTGCCCCCCTGAGGATCACAAGCCTAAAGATGATATTCGAGAGATTAAACAAGGACACCAGAGAAGTTTGAGGACTCTGGCACCTACAGCTACAACAAACATGAAATGAAATCCA
Source organism: Urocitellus parryii (assembly GCF_045843805.1). Lineage (NCBI taxonomy): Eukaryota > Metazoa > Chordata > Mammalia > Rodentia > Sciuridae > Urocitellus > Urocitellus parryii. Next base: position 105,074,754 of record NC_135533.1, read on the forward strand.
ACTCCCAGCCAGATTATCATACATCCTGACATCAAAACTGTGATATTTGTTTTTTTTCCTTGGTGGGTCCCTAACTTTAGGCCAAAAAAGGAATTTTGAAGAAAGCCTCTCTGCCCTTGGAGGAGGTTGAGGAGTAGCACAGGTTCAGAGGAACCTGAATTCTGGGCCTGATTCTAGGACTTTAAACTTCCTTTAGATCAAATCGCACAGCATGCCATAAATGTTCCATATTAGAAATATCCTTCAGGGTGCCCAACACCAGAATAATAACAAACAGAGAACTGAATAAAGGAAACTCTTGAAGGAACAATGCATCCAAATTTTCCAAAATCAATGACAGTCAAACTACACATTCACAAAAAATGAAAATGAAGCAGGTTACATACCCAAACCAAACAAAATAAACAATTAGACAGACTATACTGGAAACGGTGGGAAACCAGACGATGTGATATTTTTTAAGTTCCAAGAGTCAGGGTGGGGGAAAGCTTCAAAGAGGAACGGAATAGGAATGGCAATGGACTTCTCAAAAATTATGAATGAAAAAAGAGAATGAAATGAAGTTTTCAAATTTCAAAAAAGAAAAAATCACTATTAGGGTTTGAATATGAGATGTCCCTCAAGAGCTTCTGTGTTAATGATGGAGGTAAAATGATTAGATCATTAAGCTATAACCTATTAGTGGATTAATCCATTTGAAAGTACTAGGCGCTAACTATAGGCAGGTGGAGCATGGCTGGAGGAAGATCACTGGGGTCATGGCCTTGGGGACTATACCCTATGGCCCTATCTCATTTCCCCCTTCTCTGCTTCTAGACCACCATGAGCTGAGCAGTTTTTCCTCTGCCATGTCCTTCCACCATGATGCTCTGCTTTACCTCAGACTACAGCAATGGAGTCAGCTGACCATGCACTGAACCACATTCATGAACTGTGGCAATGAGCAAAAGCGCAACATTTGCAGTTGAAGGGAGACAGAAAGAATGTCCATATGCTATGCCCTTTTGTTGCTTTATTCTCTCAAAATCACTCAATACAATTTCACTCTATATGTTCTTAATCAAGGAATGGCAATCCTTAATGCTGGGCACTGCAATAGACATAATCAATTCAAAGCAAACAATTCTAAGTTAACTCAAAGCACTGCAAACACACTTTTTCATGACTGGCAGGCATTCATTCCCTGTGCATGCTAAGCTTAAGTGCTAGATTTATAGTCTTAAGTCTTAGGTCTTAAGTCCAGGGGATGCTCACTCATTCAGACTGCAGTAATCAGGTCAGGAGCCAATGGAGGCTTCTTCTGGTGTGGAGTTGACAGCTGGTTGAGGGGATGGTCGTAAAGGGTGTCGCATCCTTACCAGGGTCAAAAGGTTTCTGTAGAGTTTAAGAGTGGTGAAGACAGTGCAGAGGATCAGGCAGATGATGAGAAGAGTTGGGATATCAGTCCAGGTCTTCATCAGGCTCTCTGGCATGTGTGCATCAGTATCGGCTGGCTTCTAATGTCTGTTCATTGGCTCCATCATTTATATTAAAGTTTGGAGCTTCTGCATGCCCTTTGGTATCTATCAGCTGTTACTGGGTTTCTTAATGACATATTAGATCTTAGAATCAGGACATATGGTGTGGTGGTTTCCTCCTTGATATTACCCTTCTGACTCTTATCAGGGTTAAGGCAAATGACATGTTTATATCAAGAGACTTCACTCTGACTCTCATTAGGATTGTGGAAAGTAAATTGTTTTTATTAGGCTATGCCTGATGACATATTGGAAGGCTCTGTGGAGGGGTGCCTGGTGACACTTCAGGTTTATTTTAAAATGAAGATTTAAAATGGAGTTGCTTAAGCTAAGGCTATCCTTACATGAACCCAAATTAATTTTTTGTATTCTAAGTTGTTCTTGTCAGATATTTTGGTTACAATAAAAAAAAGTTGGCCAGTCCTGGGTGGTAACTATAGGCAGGTAGAGCATGGCTGAAGGAAGATCACTGGGATCATGGCCTTAGGGACTATACCCTATGCCACTATCTCATCCCCCTCTTTTCTTCTTCTAGACCCATGAGCTGAGCAGTTTTTCCTCTGTCATGTCCTTCCACCAGGAGTGTTGCTAGAGTAACTGAATTGTGAGGATAAATTTTCTCAGTTGGTTTTGTAGTTTTGGAGTTGACTCTTTAAATTGGATAGTTTGCTAGTCTCTGCTTGTAGTATGTAGAGCCCTGATAATCCATGGAGTGAACTGTTTAAAGAGATAGGCAAAGTAAATATATCTGATGAGCCTGATTTTCCTCTTGTGAGAGGCAAGGAATTTAATGACTCTATACATGATACTTGGAACATTTCTGTAAGATTAAATAATATATAACGATGTTTCCTGGTTGCTTCTGGCTTCTCTGGACAAAATAATAAAGAACAAGGATGAACTCAACAATTCATTTTCTCAACTCCAATCTAAAACCTATTCAGTGTTTTCTGAAGGAGAATCTTCTCTCCTTTAGGCATACGGCTGAGGTTGCCAAAAAACAAACAAAAATCCTCATGCTGTAATTGGCTGAATTATGATGCATATTTACCTCTCAGCCTAGAAGGGCATGTTCAGTTAAAGTGAGATCAGTGCTTGGAAAAGAATTCTATAAACTGAGATGGAGATGTGTGGGAGGACCCTGAAAGGGATGGGGACATTGAATTCCTTTATTCTGATGAGCTTATCTTGGCAGAGCATGTGGCCTCCCCACCCTTAACATCAGCAACAGGGGCATCCCCATCCTTCTATGATATTGGCTTCTTCACCTCTCCCAAAGGGAACTAATTCTGCATTGCCTATGGAAACACTAATGACTTTCCCTGTTGCAGTTTCTGAGCATGACAATGAAGGTATTCCTTAGGACACATCCTCACCACCCACGTTTGCCTATAAGCCTATAACTGAATGCAAGTCTAAGCAGTCCACTAGAGGGGGAAGTACACCGTGTTGATACCACTGGTTACCAGTGACAAATTCTGCCCCTCACATTAGAGAAGCATGCTGAAGCAAGCATATAAAGCAGTGTTTCTTTAAAAAGGGGTAACATAGAATTCTCCCAGGAGGGAGAAGAGGGCCATAGCTGGTACTCTGGTATCTCAAGAATCGAGGCTTTCTGACTATTTTTACATGTTCTAGGGTTCCTTTGTTATCCTGTTCTCTTCCCCTTACTGTGTACATGACTAGGCCCAGGAAATGCTTGGTGGGATGGCCAAAAAAATGGGAAATAGGTGAGCTAAAGGGTAAAGGACAGGATGGAGCAGCCCAGGAAACTTTAATTAGCAATTTTTACAACTCAATGTAGGGAGGGACAATTCCTTGAATGGGTTACCTTAGCGATAGGTTGGAGCAGGGGCAGTTATATTGATAAGATGGAGGAAGGGTTCTGAAGGCATTTCAATCCCTCAGGAGGTAGTCTCCAACTTCCCAGACTCCCTCAAATTGGCCTCCTTGAACTGACCTGATTCGATTTACTTATCTATATCATCTGCCTGTTTAATTCTGGCTTCAGTGTGACCCATAAGTAGGTATGCTACAATCCAAAGGAACTACCTGAGTCTTCTAATATGACTAAGCAGCGTTCTGGAGGCATGCATGGAAATGGATTCTAAGGGTATGGGATGATGATAGAAAGAACATAAAATCAGACCAGGCTGAATTTATTGATATGGTCTCATCAACAAAGGTTCTGAATTTAATATAGTAATTCATAGTATTTCTTTAAAAAGTACTAATTGGTTGGTAATCTGAAATATGCATCAAAAGGTGATCTACAGTAAATAAGCTGAAATGCCTGACACACATTGGTTTTCTGTTGAGGAAGGGATTTAGATGATTAAGAGAGAGAGGAATATGGAGTACATTTGCCATGTATGACCTTCTTCATCCTAGGAGACTTCAGAAGATATGCCTTCAGCAATACCTCAAGAAATATACCTATGGTGGGCTACCAGCATCCTTGAAGAATTTTGAATCTTCATAATCTTATGATGATTGCAGATCATCATAAGGTCATCCTTGAAGACCTTATGATGGGTAACACAGTCACTCAATTGGGAAATTTAAATGTGATGGGTATAATTGAATCCTGTTCTGGCAGGTGTAAGTTCAGGCAGTAGCGATCAAAAGGAGGCAGATTTAAAAAGGCTGCTGAACAGGCTTTATTGAGATTTCACTCTTGGGCGGACCCTCAGACCAACGTGGTGGGTCTAAGGAAAAGCGCATGGGGCTCTATCAGACTGGTATATTTATTGGGCTTAGGGCAGGGAGGGAGGGTTTGGGACAAGAAAAGGGTTTTTTTTTTTTTTTTTTTTTTTGTCAATTGATTTTCTTTTTTTTTTTTATTTTATTTTTTTTTTTATTGGTCGTTCATAACATTACATAGTTCATAATACATCATATTACACAGTTTGATTCACGTGGATTATGAACTCCCCCTTTTACCCCATATACAAATTGCTGTATCATATCAGTTTCCCTTCCATTGCTTGACATATTGCCTTTCTAGTGTCTGATGTATTCTGCTGTCTGTCCTATTCTCTACTATCCCCCCTCCCCTCCCCTCCCCTCCCCTCCCCTCCCCTCCCCTCCCCTCCCCTCCCCTCCCCTCCCCTCCCCTTTTCTTTCTCTACCCCTTCTACTGTAAATCATTTCTTCCATTTGTATTATCTTGTCTTGCCCCTCCTTTCCTCTTATATGACATTTTGTATAACCCTGAGGATCGCCTTCCATTTCCATGCAATTTCCCTTCTCACTCCCTTTCCCTCCCACCTCTCATCCCTGTTTAATGTAAATCTTCTTCTCAAGCTCTTCGTCCCTACCCTGTCCTTGTTTACTCCCCTTATATCAAAGGAGTCATTTGGTATTTGTTTTTTAAAGATTGACTAGCTTCACTTAGCATAATCTGCTCTAATGCCATCCATTTTCCTCCAAATTCTATGATTTTGTCATTTTTTAATGCAGAATAATACTCCATAGTATATAAATGCCACATTTTTTTTTATCCATTCATCTATTGAAGGGCATCTAGGCTGGTTCCACAGTCTTGCTATCGTGAATTGAGCTGCTATGAACATCCATGTAGCAGTGTCCCTGTAGCATGCTCTTGTTAGGGCTTTAGGGAATAGACCGAGAAGGGGAATAGCTGGGTCAAATGGTGGTTCCATTCCCAGCTTTCCCAGGTATCTCCATACTGCTTTCCAAATTGGCTGCACCAATTTGCAGTCCCACCAGCAATGAACAAGAGTGCCCTTTTCCCCACATCCTCTCCAGCACTTATTGTTGTTTGACTTCCTAATGGCTGCCAGTCTTACTGGAGTGAGATGGTATCTTAGGGTAGTTTTGATTTGCATTTCTCTGACTGCTAGCGATGGTGAGCATTTTTTCATGTACTTGTTGATTGATTGTATGTCCTCCTCTGAGAAGTGTCTATTCAGGTCCTTGGCCCATTTATTGATTGGGTTATTTGTTATCTTATTGTCTAATTTTTTGAGTTCTTTGTATATTCTGGTTATTAGGGGTCTATCTGAAGTGTGTGGAGTAAAGATTTGTTCCCAGGATGTAGGCTCCCTGTTTATCTCTCTTATTGTTTCTTTTGCTGAGAAAAAACTTTTTAGTTTGAGTAAGTCCCATTTGTTGATTCTATTTGTTAACTCTAGCGCTATGGGTGTCCTATTGAGGAATTTGGAGCCCGACCCCACAGCGTGTAGGTCGTAGCCAACTTTTTCTTCTATCAGATGCCATGTCTCTGATTTAATATCAAGCTCCTTGATCCATTTTGAGTTAACTTTTGTGCACGGAGAGAGATAGGGATTCAGATTCATTTTGGTGCAAATGGATTTCCAGTTTTCCCAGCACCATTTGTTGAAGATGCTATCTTTCCTCCATTGCATGCTTTTAGCCCCTTTATCAAAAATAAGATAGTTGTAGTTTTGTGGATTGGTTACTGTGTCCTCAATTCTGTACCATTGGTCCACCCGCCTGTTTTGGTACCAGTACCATGCTGTTTTTGTTACTATTGCTCTGTAGTATAGTTTGAAGTCTGGTATCGCTATACCGCCTGATTCACACTTCCTGCTTAGTATTGTTTTTGCTATTCTGGGTCTTTTATTATTCCATATGAATTTCATGATTCTTTTATCGATTTCTACAAGATATGCTGTTGGGGGAGCTGGCTAAGATACAGGATTGGCCAGGTGACCCTGCTAATTGACAGTTAGCAGTTCCATCAGTGTCTGATTGGTGTTTCCTTCACGCGCCTGGGCTGCTTGGTGCTTTGTTCCTCAGCCACCTCCATCAACCTGACAGCAGGAGCCAAGTGGCTGCTTGATGGCAAAATCAGACGTGGTTGTGAAATGAAATTATAAAAAAATGTTATGGCAAGAAACCAATGCTTGAGGAAAGTCAATTCCCCTCCCCTCTTTCATCCTTTCTTTAGGAAACCTAATTAACTATCTGTCTTAACCTTTTAGATTGTAAATAACTGCCCCAAGAGTGTGACTTTCCCCTCTTGATATGTAAACACCTCCATGTTAGTCTTTCAAGGCTAGAAATTTAACAGATGCCTAGAGAAAGATTCATTTCTTCTTATCTGTTTCTGTAAGAATGCTTTATGTTAGAGACATAAAGCACAAGACCTTCAGCCTTGTAGATTAGGATTTTTTTTTTAAGAGGAAAAAAACCTCAATGATAAGATGGGTCTAAGATGATGCCAAATAACCTACAATTGTTGTGACAAACTGTGGATCAGGGCCCAGAATTTGGAGTTTGCTCTCCTCTGGGCCCACCACATAAAATAAAATTTGGAGTTCTCCTCTGTGAGATCTATTTGTTGCTTTTCCACCAGTCTGTTTCTCACTGCATCTACACTCAACCACCAAAATCAGGGTGGTCATATGACAATGGACATCAAACAAGAAGCAATGAACAGAATATTCTGACACATGTAGATCTGTAGCATTAACTAATCAATCACAATATTCCCAGAAGTTAAATAGACAGAAAACCCACCAAATATTTACTCAATTCATGAAAGCAGAAAAATTTCAGGGCAAATATACAAGTCTGGCTTAATTCATAACAACAGAGAATCATGGTCAGTTTATAGAACCAGAACCTCTCAAATGATGTGAACATAGATCTCCTTGAGAAAGAATCCTGGTATAGTACCCAACTGTTTTTCGGTTAATTCTTCCCTCATCCTTTCCCAAAGGAGCCTATGGCTTTTTATGGGGGGGTAACTGTGCATTGGGGAAAGGCAATGATCCTGAGTTTTGGTGGATTACTAGTTGCTGGTTCTGAATTGACAATGATTCTGGGAAAACCAAAATGTCATTGTGGCCTTCCAGTCAAAGAAGAAAATTATTAAGGTAAATTGCTCAATGGAGTTTTGACCAAGCTTCCACTCACGGTAGTTCTAGTGCATATCAGAACTCAATCTATAATTATTTCCCCAGTCCCAGAATACATAATTGAGATACATACATCAGCACTTGGCAGAACCCCCACATAGTTTTCTAACTCATGGTGTGAGAGCTACTGTAGGATAGGAAACGCCAAGTGGAAGTTACTAGACATGCTGCCACCTGGAAAAATAGTGTAAAAAAAATATTCCAGGAGGAATTATGGAAATTAGTGCCACCATCAAGGACTTGAAGGATTTAGGGTGGTTGTTCCCAACACATCCCCATGTAACTCTCCTATTAGGCTTGTGCAGAAAACAGATGGATATTGGAGAATGACAGATGATTATCATAAGCTTAATCAGGTGGTGACTCCAATTGCAACTGCTACACCAGATGGGGTTTCTTTGCTTGAGCAGATTAACACATTTTCTGGTTCCTGGTATGCGGTTACTGATCTGACAAATGTTTTGTTTTGGTTTTGGTTTTGGTTTTTCTCCATACCTATTCAGAAGGCCTACCAGAAGCAATTTGCAAGGCTGGCAATATACCTTCACTCTTCTTCCTCAGGGTATATCAACTCTTCATACCTGTGTCATAAATTAGTTTGCAGAGATTTTGATTATCTTTTTTCTTCCATTCATTACATGAATAATATTATGTTAATTGGACCAACTGAGCAAGAGATTCTATCTCTTGATTTACTGGCAAAGCATTTGTGTGTTAGGGAATGGGAAGTAAATTCAGGGGACTTCTATTTCAGTAAAATTGCTGGAAGTCCAATGGTGTGGGGCCTGCCAAGTTATCCATTCTAAGGCAAAAAATAAGTTGTTGCATCTGGCCCCTGTTATACACAAGAAAGGAGCATAATGTCTGGTGGGCTTCTTTGGATTTTGAAGGAAGCACATTTCTCATTTGGGAGCATTACTCTTTTATCTATGTAGTGACTAAAAAGGCTCCTAGTTTTGAATCAGCCTCAAAACAGGATAAAGTTCTCCAATATATCCAGTCTGCCATGCAGGCTGCTCTTTTTCTTCCATCAAATGATCCAATAGACTTAATAATACTTGAGGTGTCAGTGGAAAATATAGATGCTATCCAGAGCCTTTGACAAGCCCCCATAGGTGAATCACAAGAGTAGCCCACTGGATTTTTGGATCAAGGTCCTATTTTCATCTGCAAAGAACCATTCTTACTTTGAGAAACAGCTCTTGGTCTGTTACTGAGCCTGAGTGAAAACTGAATGATTGAGCATGAGCCACCCTGTTATCATGTGACTTGAGCTTCTTTTCATAAACTAGGAATTATCTGATCCAGCAAGCCAGAAAGTTGGATGTGCACAGCAGTGATCCTTCATCAATTGAAAGTGATACATATGTGATCAAGTCCTGGTGGTTTCGGAAGGCACAGGTATATTACATGAAGAAGTGGTTCAAACGCCCATGATTTCTATTCCTGCTATACTTCCTTCTGTCCCCCAGCATAAACCTATGGCTTCATGTGGGTATAGTCCATGATAAGTTGACTGGAAGAGAAGACTAGGGCCTGATTTACAAATGTCTCTGCATGATATGCTAGCATCACCCAAAAGTGGACAAGCACAGCACTATTTGAAGTCCCTTTCTGGGACATCCATGAAGGACCATGATGAAGAGAAATTTTCACAGTAGGCAAAACTTTTGACCCTGCACATAGTTGTGGATTATTTGTGGAAGGAAAAAATGGCCAGATGTGCAAGTGTATATCAATTCATGGGCTATTATAGCCAATAGATTGGCTATAGCAGGGAACAGGAAAAAACATGATTGAAAAATTGGTGGCAAAGACATTCAAGGTACAGATATGATAGACCTCTTAAAATGGATAAAAAAATATGAAGATATTTTTCCCTCATGCAAATGCTTACCAAAAGTTAACCTCAACTGAAGAGGACTTTAATGATCAAGTGGATAGGATGTCTGTGGGTAGCAGTCAACATCTTTCCATAGACACTCCTGTCATTGCCCAATGAGCTCATGGACAAAGTGGCAATGGTGGCAGGGGTAAAGGGTTATGCATGGGCTCAGCAACATGGACTTCTACTTACCATGGCTGACTTAGCTACAGCCACTGCTGAGTGCCCAATCTGCCAACAGCAGAGACCAACACTAAGTCCTCAGTAGGCCATCATTCCTCAGGCTGAACAGTGAGCAGCGGGTGGCAGGTTGATTATATTAGACCACTTTCATCATGGAAAGAGCAGCACTTCATTTTTGGTGAAATAGACACATTATAGGTATGTTTTTTTTCCTTTCCCTGTATGTAATATTTCTGCCAACTATTATCTGTAGACTTGCAGAATGCCTTATCCACTGTCACAGTATTCCACACAGTATTGCTTCTTACCAAAGAACTCACTTCACAGTCAAAGAAGTGAAGTTTGAAGCTCATGCTAATAAATCCCATGGTTTTACATATTTCCCACCACCTGAGCAGTGGACTTGATAGAACAGTGGAATGGCCTTTTGAAGATACAGTTTCAGTTCTAGCTAGGTGGCAATAACTTGCAGCTAGGGCAGTGTTCTCCAGAAGGTTGTGTATGCTCTGAATCAGCATCCACTATGTGGTACTGTTTTTACTACAGCTAGGATTCATGGGTCCATAAATTGAGGGATCAAAACAGTAATTGTAACATTCATTATTAACCCTAGTGAACCCACTAGAGAAGCATGCTTCCTGTCCCCACCTTATTCTCTGCTGCTCTAGAAATATAAGCTTCAGAAGGAAAAAAGCTACCAGGAGGCTCAACCATTGTTCCATTGAACTGGAAGATAAGACTCTCCTGGCCATTTTAATCTCCTCATGACTCTGAACCAATTGTCTAAAAATGGAGTTATGGTGTTGGAAGGGGTTACTATCCAGATTACCAAGAAGAAATTGAACTCTTACTATACAAAGGAGGTAAGGAAAAGTATTCCTGGCATTTAGTAGATTCCTTGGGGCATGTCTTAGTAATACCAGGACTTGTTACTAAGACCAATGGGATACTAAGAAAAAAAAGTCAGGATGACAAATATTTCATACCCATCAGGAATGAAGGTTTGGGTCACCCCTGTAGGTAAAGAACCAAGACCTGCTGAGATGCTTGGTTAAGACAGAGGAAATACAGAATGGGTAGTAGACTAAAGTAGTTATAAATAGCAGGTATGGCCATGAGACCAGTTACAAAAATAAAGATTATAATACTCATGAGTATTACCTATTTTATCTGTATATATATATATATATATATATATATATACACACACACACACAGATATATGTGTGTGTACATACAAACATATATATTATATATATATGTGTATTTATACATATGCACACATGTATTATAAGTAGATATGTTTGTTTCCTCTCCTATTCCTTTATCATAGTATCATCACATTGACTTAATGTCAGTACTTTAAGTGATATTAAATCTACTATATAGTATTTAAATTGTAGGATGTGTCACTTAAAAAAACTTTGCCTCTTATTCTCAGAAAGAAGCTTATGCATTTTTAGCCATATGAAAGACAGTTATAACATGTGAAGCTATATTATCACCCTGTTATTGTATTTACTTCATGATTAGATATGATTTTAAATAAATATGTTTGGGTGTCAAATTGACAAAGTTTTAACTTGTGAAAATTAATCTGGATTGCAAATTTAATTGTGTTGAAAGATGACTCTGGGCATGTCAATGAGGATGTTTTCAGAGAAGAATGGCATGTGGAATAGCAAAATGAGGGGAGACTAATTCTGAATGCAGGTGCTATACTCTGATGGTCTGGGACCCCGGATGGAAAAAAGGTGGAAGAAGGAGGTGCTGTTTTCCTTGGGTGTGAACTTGGCTTATTGCTGCAGTAGTCTTAGGATATCAGACTCCAGCTCCTTCACTCTCCCCAAAAGGGGACTCTCATCAGAAATTCTCCAAAATGTTTCCAGGCTTTCATTCCAAAAATGAGGCTGCATCATTGATCTCTCTTTTTCTGTTGCTCTAGCTCCTTGGACTGAGTATCTACTGATTCCTCCATTTCTTCAGTCTGCAGATACCATTGTTGGGACTATGCAGATTCTGTTTCTACAAGGCAATTTTTTAAATTCCCTTGTCATAATTATATCCTATAAGCTAATCTACTAAATTCCATTTTTATAACCAAATATATAGAACCTGTTGATTCTGTTCCTCTAGAGAAACTTGAATAATATAATCAATAATCTAAAATTTTGTATTCACAATTATGCTTCAAAAGCTGAAGTTATTCATCAACAACAAATTTGTCTATTAATAAATGTTGAGAAAATTGCTCCAGGCATAAGGTAAATAATACAGGTCAGAAAATAAGAAACATTAAAGGTGGAATTCAGATAAAACTGTCTCATCTAGATGAAACATCCTAAATAATAGCCTAACCTTCAATTATAGAAAAGTAGAAGACAATGAATGTGATAAAAGTCCATGGAGGTTTGTTAACAGACTACAAATTAAGCCTAAAATAAGAAATGAAATAATAAAAATTATAGCAGATTTCAATGTACATAATAAAGGAGCCCAGGATGCAGCATAGAATATCAATATAAAAAAGTTAACTATTCTCTTATATAACAAGTGAAAATTAAAATTTAATATTAAATAGAACATTATAATAGTATGGAAAAATTAAATACTTACAAATAAATTTAGTGTACCACATATTTGCAGAAGATTAGAAAACAAAGGGAAAAAGAAATCATCGATGTGAATAAATGATATTTCACATTCATGGATTGGAAGACACAATATTGTTAACTCTTCCCAACTTGTTTATGCCTTCAATACAACAACCAAGATCCTAGTGTCCATGGATAATAAATAAGTAAAGCACAGGGGATGTTTTGTATGGAATGTGATTTCATTTTATATTGTAATGGTAGACACAGGACACTATGCAGTTATCAAAACCCTTAAAACATTACAGCATAAAAATAAAATTTATTATATGCATATTTTAAAAATCAGAGGATCCAGGAGGTTATGCAGACTTTGATAAAAATCATATAACCTTATTATAGATATTTAAAATAACCTCATTGAAGATGCTGGGGGGAAAGGTGTTGAACAAGGGAGCTCTGAAAATGAGTGGAGCATTGAAGACTGGAGCAAAAAAGGAACTGTACATAAGCACAGTAATCTAGTTTTTATAGAATATGGGTTAACAATTCACATACCGCTATCACTGTATAATGGAATTGAAAATGTAGGTAAAAGAAAGATGATTAGATCCAGGTTTCTCATTGTTGGATTGAGTTACAGTCAAGCAAAGGGAGGAGACCAGAAAGATCTACATGGTAATAGATTAGATTAATTTATGGTGTTCAAATTCCTATTCACCATATATATTGCTATATGGGTTTAATAAAGATATAGCTTTTTACATATTGAAATATATTAATTGCTCTGTTAGCAGAGAGTGCCTAGAAACAACTACCCTCTCCCCACCTCCTCATTCCATATCAAAAAGTATACCTGATAATCAAGTGTACTCAAATTTTAGAGTTTTCTGGAATTTTCCAATACAAAGAAGCAGGACTCCTTGGAAAAATGACTGGCACAGAAAACACAAGGAGAATCTCGAATGTACTGCTATGCCAAGTGGTAAGCACCTGCTCTGCTCAAGGGAAAAAAAAGAAAAAAAGAAAACCACAATCATATGGATGTAGTAAAAGTTATAGAGGAAGACTGAAAGAGCTTCCAGTAGCTAAAGCTGGAACAATTTTTAATAACAATATAAATGAGGTAGTATTGGGTTCTAGCAAAAAATATAGAGCAAATATACACAAGTTCATAATAATATCAATCAATTACTCAATACATAAAAAAGTTGAGAAGAATGCACAAATTTCCCAGGCAGAAAAATTCTGAATAATATATATATATATAATACTCTACCCTTAAGAAGTAAAGCTTAACTTCCCAATTATTTTTTTAAGTGTTAGCTGCACATAGTGATCTCTATTCAAAAATCTTAATATAAGTAAGAGATCAAAAAGGGCCTGTAGAATGAGGAAATCTCACAAATACTCTCAGCCAGATGATCAAGGGTAGCATCCATTTTGATAAATCACATTGACAGCTTGTATCTTTCACATGAAATGATATGAATGGCACTTTATGGTCTTCCCCCAGTCATTTTCCCAACTCTTGGATAATCATGAAAGAAATATCGGACAAATCCATCAGACAAAAGTTATGAAAAGCACCTCTCAAAACTTCATGGTCATCCAAACCAAAAAGGAAAGTCTAGAAAATTTTTCCCAGCTAAGAAGAGTCTAAGGAAATAAATAGAAAATGAATAATTGTGTGGTATCTTGGATATGATCTTGTGACAGAAGACAACACTTAGGAAAATTAAAAGTATAGCATTAGCTAATAAATTAATATTTAATTATTAATGGGGACAAATGTCATTTAAGATGTTGATAGTAACTGATGGTAGAATAGTTAGTAACTGATGGTAGAAGTAGGTGATATACTAACTTTTTTTCTATTTTCTCAACTGTTTGGCGATTCTAAATCAATTCTTTAAAGGTACATATATCTGAAAAACCAATGAAGGGAATCAGAAAAATTGTTGATAGATTTGAGTATGAAATATGATGCACAGGTGAAATATGGATGCACAGAGAATAAAATAAATATATGTAAAACATAAATGACAAAAAAGGAAAAGTATGTTACTATTTTGTCTTGTTTCCCAAAATTGTTTTAGAATAACTTTGAGATATTACAGATAGCCATATGAACCAAGACAATGTTTTTTTTTGTTTGTTTGTTTGTTTTTTTAAAAACAATCCCGATTTATTCTTATATATTATTAGGCTGAATCATCAAAACATAGCTTTAAATGAATACAACAACAACAACAACAAAATCCTTGCTGAGGAATTGTTTTTTCAGAATTGAGCACAAGACAGGAATAAGCATATTTCAATCAAGAAAACAAAAATTAGCAGTATGATGACTCTCATGATGTGTGAATCTCCTAGCCAGCCTTCAAGTATAAAGTTTACCCATGTAATCATTTTCTTTCTTGTTTTTCGTTTCGTTGTTTTGTTTTTTTGTTTGTTTTGGTACTGGGGATTCATCCCAGAGGGCCAATAAGATACATCCCCATGGGCTGGAGATGTGGCTCAAGCGGCAACGCGCTTGCCTGGCATGCGTGGGGCGCCGGGTTCGATCCTCAGCACCACATAAAAAAAAATAAAATAAAGATGTTGTGTCCACCGAAAACCAAAAAACAAACATCAAAAAATTCTCTCTCTCTCTCTCTCTGTCTCTCTCCCTCTCTCTCTTAAAAAAAAAAAAAAAAGATACATCCCCAGCCCTTTTTTAGTCTTGAGACAGTATCTCGCAATTTGTATACGGGGTAAAAGCGGGAGTCCATAATCCACTTGAATCAAACCATGTAATATGATGTACTAAGAACCATGCAATGTTATGAACGACCAACAAAAAAAAAAAAAAAAAAAAAGAGACAGTATCTCTCTAAGTTGTGAGGCTGGCCTTGGACTTATGCTTCCTGCTTCAGCCTCCCCAGTTGCTGGGATTACAGCAGTGAATCACCATGTCTGGCTATATAATCATTTTCTTTCTTTTTTTAATTTTTTTTTAGTTGTAGATGGACACAATACCTTTATTTTATTTATTTATTTTTAAGTGGTGCTGAGGATTGAACCCAGGGCCCCACACGTGCTAGGCAAGCGCTCCACCACTGAGCTCTAACCCCAGCCCTATAATCATTTTCTTAAAAGGTATTTTAAAGTGAATTTGACTTAAGAAATTAGGGTTAAGATTATTTTTTATAAACCAATCTGTAATTTCAAAGAACATGATTCTTTATTTCAGAATAAATGTCTTTATTTCAAATGGTATGGTAATTCTATTTATCTCATAATTTCATGAAATTAGAGCATGGATTATAGGACACAAACCCATCTCAGCATTTTCAAGTCTGTTTTGGTCAAGAAAACATTTAAAGTGGATTACAAAGATACATAAGGTGTAACAAAATGGAAATAAATGAAAAACAGGCATTACATGTAAGAAAGTTCAAGGCTAGTAATAAGTTTAGAATTCAAAATGCATTCATGAAAATCAAGATGAATGAAAATTCAACCTTAAATTCTCTAGCAGTCAATGCAGAGGGAAATGCTAATGGTGGATGATTTACCCCAGGGTCCACGAGACAAAAGTTCAGAGCAGTTTCTCAGAAGAACCAAGACCAGGGCAAGCGCTTCTCTTTGGGAGTTTCAGAGAGATGGCTAAATGTGGATGTAAGAAAAACCTTCTAGAAAGTTTTGAAAAGAACTTTCATAGGCCAATGATTAACATCAAGGTGAAATTAGGTGAGTGTTCTGAGCAGTGCGGCTGTGACAGGGCCCAGGAAAATTAACCACTTTTTAAAATCTGATGCATGCCAAAGACATTTTGGTTTGTCACATCTTTGAGACAGCCATTTACAGTATGTCTCTCAATGAGGTTCTAGATAATTATTGAACAGGAATAGTTAAAATTGTTTTCTCAGGGCTTTGAAGTCTATATATTCTGTTTTACTCATTAAACAGCTGTAAAATTTAATAATCAGCCAATTACAAAAAGAAAATATGTTTTTTTTATTTTTTTATTTTTTTTTATTGGTCGTTCACAACACCACACGGTTCTCAACACATCACATTACACGGTCTGACTCAAGTGGATTATGAACTCCCGCTTTTACCCCATATACAGATTGCTGTATCACACCAGTTTCCCTTCCATTAATTGACATATTGCCTTTCTAGTGTCTGATGTATTCTGCTGTCTGTCCTATTCTCTACTGTCCCCCCTCCCCTCCCCTCCCCTCCCCTCCCCTCCCCTTTTCTCTCTCTACCCCTTCTACTGTACATCCTTTCTTCCATTTGTACTATCTTGTCTTACCCCTCCTTTCCTCTTATATGACATTTTGTATAACCCTGAGGATCGCCTTCCATTTCCATGCAATTTCCCTTCTCACTCCCTTTCCCTCCCACCTCTTATCCCTGTTTAATGTAAATCTTCTTCTCAAGCTCTTCGTCCCTACCCTGTCCTTGTTTACTCCCCTTATATCAAAGGAGTCATTTGGTATTTGTTTTTTAAAGATTGACTAGCTTCACTTAGCATAATCTGCTCTAATGCCATCCATTTCCCTCCAAACTCTATGATTTTGTCATTTTTTAATGCAGAATAATACTCCATAGTATATAAATGCCACATTTTTTTTATCCATTCATCTATTGAAGGGCATCTAGGCTGGTTCCACAGTCTTGCTATCATGAATTGAGCTGCTATGAACATCGATGTAGCAGTGTCCCTGTAGCATGCTCTTGTTAGGGCTTTAGGGAATAGACCGAGAAGGGGAATAGCTGGGTCGAATGGCGGTTCCATTCCCAGCTTTCCGAGAAATCTCCATACTGCTTTCCAAATTGGCTGCACCAATTTGCAGTCCCACCAGCAATGAACAAGAGTGCCCTTTTCCCTGCATCCTCTCCAGCACTTACTGTTGTTTGACTTCCTAATGGCTGCCAGTCTTACTGGAGTGAGATGGTATCTTAGGGTAGTTTTGATTTGCATTTCTCTGACTGCTAGTGATGGTGAGCATTTTTTCATGTACTTGTTGATTGATTGTATGTCCTCCTCTGAGAAGTGTCTGTTCAGGTCCTTGGCCCATTTATTGATTGGGTTATTTGTTATCTTATTGTCTAATTTTTTGAGTTCTTTGTATATTCTGGTAATTAGGGCTCTATCTGAAGTGTGTGGAGTAAAGATTTGTTCCCAGGATGTAGGCTCCCTGTTTATCTCTCTTATTGTTTCTTTTGCTGAGAAAAAACTTTTTAGTTTGAGTAAGTCCCATTTGTTGATTCTGTTTGTTAACTCTAGCGCTATGGGTGTCCTATTGAGGAATTTGGAGCCCGATCCCACAGCGTGCAGATCATAACCAACTTTTTCTTCTATCAGATGCCATGTCTCTGGTTTAATATCAAGCTCCTTGATCCATTTTGAGTTAACTTTTGTGCATGGCGAGAGATAGGGATTCAGATTCATTTTGGTGCAAATGGATTTCCAGTTTTCCCAGCACCATTTGTTGAAGATGCTATCCTTCCTCCATTGCATGCTTTTAGCCCCTTTATCAAAAATAAGATAGTTGTAGTTTTGTGGATTGGTTACTGTGTCCTCTATTCTGTACCATTGGTCCACCTGCCTGTTTTGGTACCAGTACCATGCTGTTTTAGTTACTATTGCTCTGTAGTATAGTTTGAAGTCTGGTATCGCTATACCGCCTGATTCACACTTCCTGCTTAGTATTGTTTTTGCTATTCTGGGTCTTTTATTATTCCATATGAATTTCCTGATTCTTTTATCGATTTCTACAAGATATGCTGTTGGGATTTTGATTGGCATTGCATTGAACTTATATAGGACTTTTGGTAATATCGCCATTTTGATAATGTTGGTTCTGCCTATCCATGAGCAGGGTATATTTTTCCATCTTCTAAGGTCTTCTTCTATGTCTTTCTTTAGGGTTCTGTAATTTTCATTGTATAAATCTTTCACCTCTTTTGTTAGGCTGATTCCCAAGTATTTTATTTTTTGGGGGGATATTGTGAATGGAGTAGTTGTCCTCATTTCCGTTTCAGAGGATTTGTCGCTGATATACAGGAATGCCTTTGATTTATGCGTGTTGATCTTATATCCTGCCACTTTGCTGAATTCATTTATTAGCTCTAATAGCTTCTTTGTAGACCCTTTTGGGTCTGCTAGGTATAGGATCATATCATCTGCAAATAGTGATAATTTAAGTTCTTCTTTTCCTATTTTTATGCCTTTAATTTCTTTCGTCTGCCTAATTGCTCTGGCCAGTGTCTCGAGGACTATGTTGAACAGAAGTGGTGAGAGAGGGCATCCCTGTCTTGTACCAGATCTTAGAGGGAATGCCTTCAATTTTTCTCCATTCAGAATGATGCTGGCCTGTGGCTTATCATAGATTGCTTTTACAATGTTGAGGTATGATCCAGTTATCCCTAATTTTTCCAGAGTTTTGAACATAAAGGGATGCTGTACTTTGTCGAATGCTTTTTCTGCATCTATCGAGATGATCATATGGTTCTTAATTTTAAGTCTATTGATGTGGTGGATAACATTTATTGATTTCCGTATATTGAACCAACCTTGCATACCAGGGATGAATCCTACTTGATCATGGTGTATAATTTTTTTGATATGTATTTGAATCCGATTCGCCAGAATTTTATTGAGGATTTTTGCATCAAGGTTCATTAGAGATATTGGTCTGTAGTTTTCTTTCTTTGAAGTATCTTTGTCTGGTTTCAGAATCAGGTTGATGTTGGCCTCGTAGAATGAATTTGGAAGTTCTCCCTCTTTTTCTATTTCCTGAAATAGCTTGAAAAGTATTGGTGTTAGTTCCTCTTTAAAGGTTTTGTAAAACTCTGCTGTATACCCATCCGGTCCTGGGCTTTTCTTAGTTGGTAGTCTTTTGATGGTTTCTTCTATTTCCTCTATTGTTATTGGTCTGTTTAGGTTGTCTATATCCTCCTGGCTCAATCTGGGCAGATCATAAGACTCAAGGAATTTATCTATGCCTTCCCTATCTTCTATTTTATTGGAGTATAAGGATTCAAAGTAATTTCTGATTATCTTCTGTATTTCTGAAGTGTCTGTTGTGATATTGCCTTTTTCATCCCGTATGCTAGTAATTTGGGTTCTCTCTCTTCTTCTCTTCGTTAGTATGGCTAAGGGTCTGTCAATTTTATTTATTTTTTCAAAGAACCAGCTTTTAGTTTTGTCAATTTTTTCAATAGTTTCTTTTGTTTCAATTTCATTAATTTCAGCTCTGATTTTAATTATTTCTTGCCTTCTACTTCTTTTGCTGTTGTTTTGCTCTTCTTTTTCTAGGATTTTGAGATGAAGTATGAGATCATTTATTTGTTGGTTTTTTCTTTTTTTGAGGAATGAACTCCAAGCAATGAATTTTCCTCTTAGAACTGCTTTCAATGTGTCCCATAGATTCCGATATGTTGTGTCTGTGTTTTCATTTAACTCTAGGAATTTTTTAATTTCCTCCTTGATGTCTTCTAAAACCCATTGATCACTCAGCAACCTGTTGTTCATTCTCCAGGTGATGCTTGATTTTTCCTTTCTTCTTTTATCATTGATTTTCAGTTTCATTCCATTATGATCAGATAAGATGCATGGTATTATCTCTACCCCTTTGTATTGTCTAAGAGTTGCCCTGTGACATAGTATATGGTCTATTTTTGAGAAGGTTCCATGTGCTGCTGAGAAAAAAGTGTAGCTACTTGAAGTTGGGTGGTATAGTCTATATATGTCAATTAAGTCTAGGTTGTTAATTGTGTTATTGAGTTCTATAGTTTCCTTATTTAACCTTTGTTTGGAAGATCTGTCCAGTGGTGAGAGAGGTGTGTTGAAGTCTCCCATGATTATTGTATGGTGGTCTATTAGACTCTTGAACTTGAGAAGAGTTTGCTTGATGAACACGGCTGCACCATTATTTGGGGCATATATATTTATGATTGTTATGTCTTGTTGGTGTATGGTTCCCTTGAGCAGTATGAAGTGTCCTTCTTTATCCCTTTTGATTAGCTTTGGCTTGAAATCTATTTTATTAGATATGAGTATGGACACTCCTGCTTGTTTCCGCGGTCCATATGAGTGATATGCTTTTTCCCAACCTTTCACCTTCAGTCTATGTATATCTTTTCCTATCAAATGCGTCTCCTGTAGACAGCATATTGTTGGGTCTTGTTTTGTGATCCATTCTACTAGCCTGTGTCTCTTAATTGGTGAGTTTAAGCCATTAACATTTAGGGTTATTATTGAGATGTGGTTTGTTCTTCTATCCATATTTGTTTATTGATGTTACTAAACCTGATTTGTTATCCTCTTTGACTACTTTCCCCCCTTTACTGTCCTACCTCCCATTGTTGGTTATCAATGTTATTTTCCATTTCCTCTTCCTGTAAGGTTTTGCCAAGGATTTTTTGAAGAGATGGTTTTCTAGCTGCGAATTCTTTTAACTTTTGTTTATCGTGGAAGGTTTTAATTTCATCTTCTAACCTGAAGCTTAATTTCGCCGGATACACGATTCTTGGTTGGAGCCCATTGTCTTTCAGTGTTTGAAATATGTTATTCCAGGATCTTCTAGCTTTCAGAGTCTGTGTTGAGAGATCAGCTGTTATCCTGATTGGTTTACCCCTAAATGTAATCTGCTTTCTTTCTCTTGCAGCTTTTAAAATTCTCTCCTTATTCTGTATGTTGGACATCTTCATTATAATGTGTCTAGGTGTGGATCTCTTATGATTTTGCACATTCGGCGTCCTGTAGGCTTCTAGGATTTGGGATTCTGTCTCAATCTTCAATTCTGGGAAGTTTTCTCGTATTATTTCACTGAATAGACTGTTTATTCCTTTGGCATGGAGCTCTGTGCCTTCCTGTATCCCAATGACTCTTAAATTTGGTCTTTTGATATTGTCCCATAATTCTTGGATGTTCTGCTCATGGTTTCTTAGCAGACTTGCTGAGCTGTCTATGTTCTTTTCCAGCTGAAATACTTTGTCTTCATTGTCTGATGTTCTCTCTTCTAAGTGATCTACTCTGCTGGTAGTATTCTCAATTGAGTTTTTAAGTTGGTTTATTGTTTCCTGCATTTCTAGAATTTCTATTTGTTTGTTTTTTATTACTTCTATCTCCCTGTGAAATTGATCTTTTACTTCCTGGATTTGTTTGTCAATGTGATCTTTCATTGTCTGATTTTGCTGTCTCATGTCTTCCTTGAGACTCCAGATCATCTGAAGCATATATATCCTGAACTCTTTATCTGATATTCCATCTGTTGCAGCTATTACCTCTTCTAAAGTTGAGTTGACCTGCATTGCTTGTGGTCCTTTCTTTCCTTGTCTTTTCATACTGCTCGCGTTTCTTTCTGCTTGGTGCAACTGTTGTGTTTTTGAAATTTACCCCCTATTTGTTTATGTTGCTCTTGTATAGTTGGAAAGTCTCCCTTGCAGGGTGGGTAGTGGCTGTGCTCCTCCTCTAATTATGGTGGTCTGTCTATGACGCTGATCGGTCACAGGTCTGCCCCCCCTGCGGGCACAGGAGGCGGCTTTGCTCTGCCCCCACTCCAATTGTGGTAACGTAACTACCACGCCCTGGGGTCGTAGGTCCTGATCTGGATGTGGGTGGCGGCTCTGCTGGGTCCCCACTCCAATTGGTGTGACGAGTCTACCACGCTGGCATACCTCTAGGCCGGTGGGTCACAGTTCTGCACAGCCCCCACTCCCAATGGGAGTACCTGACTACCTCTCCAACGGGTCGCTGGGCCCCCTCCGGACCCGGGCGGCGACCCTGCTCCGCCCCCACTCCAACCAGTGTGACGCAACTGCCTCGGTGTTACGTGTCCACCACTCTGGCAAGCTACCTGGCCTGTCTTGCCAGTGGGCCGCAGGTCTGCCTGCCCGCTCTGCACAGCCCCTACTCCAAATGAGGTTACTTGGCTACCGCTTCGCGGGGTCGCTGGTCCTATTCTAGGCGTGGGCGGCTACTCTCTTCAGACCCAGCTGCGTTTGGGGTGTCATGCTACCACACCGGCGGGTCACTTGGCCTGCTCTGGGTGCAGGTGGAAGCTCCACTCTGCCCCCACAGCACCCAACAGGACCCTGATTGAGAAGCAGACACCGCTGGTTCCCTAGCCTTGGGTCAAAGCAGCTTCGGTAGCCAGAACCCCGCCTCTCCTATCTCGATACACTCTCCGCTGGGAGCTGGCTCCAGCGAGCGACCCCCACGGGTTCCCTAGCCCCAGGCCAAAACTGTTCCGGGAGTCAGAACCCAGTCGCCCCTAGCTCAGCGCACGCTCCACTTGGAGCTGGCCTCCACCGGCAGTCTCCGCAGTTTCCTCAGACCTGGGCCAGGTTAGCCCCGGGAACCAGAATCCAGCTGCTCAGTGCCCGGTACACGCCTTGCCAGGCATGAGCCTCTAGGAGTATTCTCCACAAGATCCCCAGTCCCGAGCCTGAGCAAGAAATCTGTCTGCTAGACGCAGGCAACTACCAGCCTGAAATCACCTGTTCCGTCGCTGGATGAGCTGAGATCAATAGAACATGGGGATGATTACATCATCTCTCCGAAATGGCGGCTGCTGTCCTCCTCTGTGGTCCGACCGGTGTCTGGAACCCAACTGGACCGCTTCTCTCCTTTGTCTCAAAGCTGGAACTCAGCACTAAGCGCTGCCAAAGTCCTAGCACCAAACCGCTAGAGGCAGTTCACAGACTCAGGCCTGCGGAGCCTGGTCTGGCCGCCTCCGAGCCGGCTGGGGGTGGGGTGGGGTGGTAGGAATGTGGATCCTATTGCTGGACCGCCGGAGGCCATTCACAGACTCAAGCCTGTGGGGCCCAGTCTGGCCGCCGCCCGCGGCTGGCGGGATTGTGTCCCTGGTCCGCTTTGCTCCGAACTGGCTGGGGGTGGGGTGGGGTGTTAGGAGTGTGGATCCTAGCACCAAGCCGCTAGAGTCAGTTCACAGACTCAGGCCTGCGGGGCCCAGTAGGTTCCTATGTTCGCTGCAGTTCAGCGGCGGCCGGCGGGATTGTGTCCCTGATCTGCGTTGCACCGAGCCGGCTGGGGGTGGGGTGGTAGGAATGTGGATCCTATCGCTGGACCGCCAGAGGCCGTTCACAGACTCAAGCCTGCCTGCGGGGCCCAGTCTGGCCGCCGCCCGTGGCCGGCCGGCGGGGTTGTGTCCCTGGTCCGCTTTGCTCCGAACTGGCTGGGGGTGGGGTGGGGTGTTAGGAGTGTGGATCCTAGCACCAAGCCGCTAGAGTCAGTTCACAGACTCAGGCCTGCGGGGCCCAGTAGGTTCCTATGTT
Organism: Urocitellus parryii; assembly: GCF_045843805.1. Classification (NCBI taxonomy): domain Eukaryota; kingdom Metazoa; phylum Chordata; class Mammalia; order Rodentia; family Sciuridae; genus Urocitellus; species Urocitellus parryii. The sequence goes on from NC_135533.1 coordinate 105,098,143, forward strand.
CGCTGCAGTTCAGCGGTGGCCGGCGGGATTGTGTCCCTGATCCGCGTTGCGGAGATTCACTCACCTGGGACCAACTGACCCCTCCCACAGACTTACTAGTTATCGGCAGGTCTCCTTTCAGTGGAAAATTGTTAGAAGTTCCTCAGCATGTCCCATGCAAGTGTATTTATGTGTCTCTCTGATCCCGTTACTGCGGAGGTATAGAAAATGCTGCCTGCTCGCCGGCCGCCATGTTGGATCCCTTCGACAATGTTTTTTTAAAATAAATGTAAAAATATAAAATAAAAGTTTTAATATTGTTTAGCATGGGCTCTCTTGGGTTGTTGGAATTCTGATTTAATGTGCTTTTCTTGTTTATAATTTTTTGGTTGGCTTCCAGTTGTCATGTATTATTTTGAAAGGAGAAAAAATGTAATCAAAATAAACGTTCTATCTTCATTGAGTTGAAATACAGCCACAGGCCATCCTTTATTAATAATAGATTATGTTGATAAAATTTTCAACAGAACATTGGACTTAAGATAATCTATTCTTCTCCTGAAACATCAAATACCTTTCCAGAATACTGAATTAATTACAAATTTCAAAGCTGTTACTTAGGACCATCTGAACCAGAACCCTGAAGAAAGCAACGGTTTGCTTTGGCATCGGTACTCACCTCCCATGTTCATCCCATTATCCATTTTAACCACGCTTTCTATGTGCCCCAAGGATCCAGCCGCCTCCTTTCCAGAACTTTAAATTCTAGACTAGCCATGCATGTGCATAGACAGAATTTAAAATTAAGTGGAAAGAGTAGTGAAGACCATTTGGTGAATAATGATATCATGAAATTGGAAAAGCATCCAGTGATTAGAAACAGTGGAGATTTGGGCCTTGGCATTCAAGGGAAAATAGAATTGGGAAGTTAGTTTGAGAGAAATTGGGTGTGAAGGATTTAGTTTGCTACATTTTTTTAGGGTATTAGTGTCTTAGTATTCTTTTATTAAACAACAAGTTATTCAGAGCATATTGTGTGGAAGACTTTCTATTGAGCACTGGGGGTTATAATAACAAGGCAGACAAGGTATGGAAAGATCCTTAGAGGGCTCAAATTAAGGGTGCATGAAACACCAAGAAAGAAAAAAATGTATGTTGACAAATAGGAAAAAAAAATAGATGGAATTAGTTGGAAAATCTCATAGTAAGTGTATTTATCAATAAATGACCAAGAGAAGTATGTGAAACAAAAGGAAGAGTGAGGATGATGGAGAGAAATCTTAACTAGAGAAGGGTATGAGCAGTGATAAGTTGGTAGGTATTTAACAATGATTGTTTTGTGGGAAAAACTGACTTGTAGCATTTGTCCATTTCTGTGATGTGAATATCCCATTGTGCCCAATTTAATTGTCACATTAGTAAATATGGTGTTGAGAAGATGCCTATCTTCTCATATGCATCTAAGTTCCTAACTCATATTTATGTATGGTAATATTTGCACCTCATAGATACTTCAAGAACACAAACAATAGTAAAGTGTACAAAACAAAAGTAATAATGTTGAGATCTATTATTATTTCTTCTAATGGTTTAACTGCAAGTGTATGTAATTTAATTTCTAGTGATTACTATTTTTACAACCAGATTATAAAATTTTGAAAAATGTAGAAATCAATTTCCATGAGCTTACTCAAGCAAACACTTAAAGTGTAATTGTTATGTGTCAATAACATTGAATAATTTTGTATGAATAGAGCTGAAAACATAAGAAAAAAAAAAAGGAAGAAGGAACTGAAGATGGAAAAAAATATAGCTAAGATTCTGAGCTGATGACCCCAAATGTCTCTCTCAAGGAAGATGGACCTAAATCTGCACTCTGTGGAGAGATGTGTGAGTCAATCAACAAACTGACAAAGATGGTAGCTATGGATGATGTTAAAGCAGACTGTACTAAGGCTATGGCGTAGCAAAATAATCCATTTAAGTAGTTTCATCTGTGCTCAGAAAGGAAGATTAGGAGTCCCTGAAGAAACAGAGTAGAAACAAGGATGACAAGCAGTGTACTCTGCAAGCCATTCTTTGACACTAAGGAACATTTCTCATTGTAAGACGCAATTCTTCTTTCTCTGAGTGTGAAACTGGCAGTTTTGAAGAGTTAAGCAGGAATAAGGCTACCAGGAATCTGTAGAAGATAAAGCATGTGCTATTTGACTGCTTCTTTTCTCTTTGAATGCTTTTTTATGTTCTGTCTAATCTGCTTATCTTAATCCCATTAGCTCACCAGTAGTAAAAGGAGAAGGATTAAGAAAGAAGGATTAATTAAGAAAGATTACTTAATCTTTGCTGTGTGTAGCATCTTAGTGAGATAATTTTTAATTTGGTGTCTAACTCCAGGATTCATAAGAAAAGTGTATCAATAGGTGACTTTATTAAAAGGTTATTTTATAAGTTTATTACCAGTCCCATTTTCCTAGGTGGATGTTCTCTATACAAAAGTCATAATTGATTCATAAATCCACAGGAGATTGAGGAGATTGGACTGTAATTAATATTTAAATTTGTTAGCTTAATACAATTGCTAAAGAAAATCTTAGAGACCAATCTAATTGAGCCATTTCATTGTACAGATGAAAAATCCAGAGATTCAGTGAAATTAACAGACATTTCAATTGGTGAATGGAGAAACACATATCACAGACAATTTGCAGTGAACAGAAAACCAGAGAGGTATCCATGGATAGCTAGCACAGGACAGAACATCACCAGGGGGTCAGGTAGCTGCCTGTATCAAGATCCCGGAGACCTGTCTCCTGGCTCAGGTAACACTGTTGTTATTATTGTTACTAATATTATTATTATTTGGAAAATACCTCAGAAAATATGATTCCGCCATATTTTAGAAGGACTATAAATTTTATCCAGTGAGATCCACCAATAACTTTACCAACTAAATACTTACATGTACTTTGTAATTTATTTAAACATTCTGGACCTCAATTACATTGTGGAAGTGGAAGACTTTAGCCTGTAAGGGGTTCTCCTGATGATTATGCTTGTCATAGACATAAAATGAAGATCACTGCCCCAGTATCATGAATTAGCACACCCGATTGATTGTGGCTGAGGGCTGATGGCACCCCTCCATTGTTACAACTACAGAGCCTGCCGAGCTCAGAATTCGAGCACAAACTGTATAAATGAAAATAATTATTCTAAGAGTGACTAAGTGATTAGCTTAATAATCAGAAAGGACCAACATCCCCATGAGCAGCATTCAGAGCAACCTAAGAGTTCATTCCTGACAGTGGTCTTTGTGCAGAAGACTCTTCATTTATAGAGAACTTCATCATTATATCTGGTAATTTCTGGAATCTCCATGAGACTGCAAATCAGCACAGTCTCACTTAAATATGAAACTGAGGAAAATGGAGAAACTTCTAGAAATACTGACTTATATGATTCCTGTGCACTCACATTCATTTGGTCATGGCCATTGGCCCCCAACTTTCCTCCCCTGGCATGCCTCAGACTTAAGCCTGAACCACCTTGCTTTGACTAACTTTGTCTCTGGTAATTTGCAGGATGTTTACTTTGAAAATCTTCATACCTTGATAATCTGTGACCTGTACTTGTTTTGTTTTGTTTTTAAACCTAGAAAACAGATTTAAATGTGTCCTTTATGATTTAAGTCAAATAACAGAAATAGACATTTGAAATTTAATAAAACTTTGTACAACTTATTAAGCAGCTATGAGTGCCAGACACTAGGCCTGATACTGATGATATTTTTATAAGAAAAAAATGCCTTTTACAGCAGAAATACCACAATCTATTGAGGAAAAACTAAAATCAAACCAACCATAGCAGTTCAATCAGTGCACACAGGAAAAAAAAAAAAAAAACTACATAGAAAGCACAGAACACCTAAGTAGCTGGGTGGTCAGGGATCCTGGAAGTAGATAAGACCTGAAATAAATCTTCAAGTATCAACAGGACTCAGCTGGGCAGCAAAAGGGAAAGTATTATTATTAGGAAAGGCACAGACACAAAGACCAGGGAAGATGATCGCACACGGAACATATTTGTAAGATGAGTAAGATAGCATGACTTATTAAGGAAAGGAGATATCAAGAATTCCAAGGAAGCAAGGGTTTTGAATAATGAAAGCCCCAGGTACTCACCTACTCAGGAAGCTAAGGTGAGAGGATCTTCTGAGCCCAGGAATTCAAGGCCAGGCTGGGAAATATAGTATGAGGCTATCTCAAAAATAAATAAATAAATAAATAGAATTTTTTTTTTAATTATTGGAAGAAATTAATGAGGAATGTGATGCAACTCAACTGTCTCTGAGCAGCACTAGAGAATTCAGGTCTGAGAGGGGGAAAGCTGGAAACTAGGGACCAACTATGGATGTGTGAGAATAGTTCCAGGGAGAAATGACAAAAGGCTATTCACACAGGGAGACACACAACAAGCCAGTCAATCTATGAATAACACTGATTCTGAGCTACAAGGCAACATTTACCAAAATATCTAATTTTTATAAAATTATCATTTACCAATATTGTAATTCTTTTGATTTCTCATATTTCTTTTCCCACTCTTGGGACCTTAGGAGAAAGCTCACTTTCTCAGAACACAACAGCCTCTCTAAGAAGAGGAATCTACCTTGAGTTTGAACTCTATAGCTCAATGAGGCTAAGGGGCAAAATTTGCCAAGATATGCCTATTTTGTAGAGAAAAAGACAGAATTTACATTCAAAAATTCCAAATTAGTGTTAGTCTGCTGTGAAAATGTGTTTATTCGTGTAAGGGTTAATGCCCAATGCTCTATCTAGTTTTGAAATTTTGATAAGAAGCCAAAGAATTTGCCAACCCTAAATACTATACAAACATCTACTTTTGTGTGTGGTGTCAATAGGCAGTCTAGGTTCTCCATCTTGCTAAGAAAAGACACTTCTTAGTTCCCAGATTTTCCTTATATAAAATTTGCTGATTTTTTTTTGTATGGCCTTCAAATTTCATGCTGTTTGCCAATTTTTCTTCTTTTCACCTACTGATAGTGTTCTCAGGTAATAATACATGTGAAAAAAATTATAGGAATTCTCCTCTAGGAAAAAGTCTAGCACACCAGCTAGTAAGTTTCTGTTTCTACTCTTGGTTATTGATTTGAAGAAATGGCAGAAAACCTTGATAAACTTTCCAAGCAATGATATGATAGACCTGGCTGTTGTCAAAAAGGACTAGAATGATGGTCATCTAGTTTTTGTTTGGATCTTGGCCAGAGTCTCAGGAAAACTCCAACACAAGGTTTGCCATGAGCTATGTTTATTCTTGGAGACAAGACAGAGTCAGGAGGAAATAGTCCAGGTTAGGTAGGTAAGAGCTCAGAGCTTCTAGGTAAAGTGTTGAGTCATAGGGGGCCCATTGATGCTGAGTGAGTGTGTGTGTGTGTGTGTGTGTGTGTGTGTGTGTGTGTGTGTGAGAGAGAGAGAGAGAGAGAGAGAGAGAGAGAGAGAGAGAGAGAGAGATGTAGACAGACAAGAGACAGAATGGAACCAATTGCATAGAGGAGATGTGTGCAGATAGGGGTCAACATTTCAAACAGTCAGACTGAAGCATGTAAATAAATTTATCTTCCTCCTGGAAGGCATAAACTGAGTCCTCCAGGCAATGCTGACCTAAAGTAGAAGGGACTGCAAATGATATAAAATCAAAGTCACTTGAAGACAAAGACTCATCAGGGCTTATCAGTTACGAGATACTGTGGAAACAAAATTCAAAACCAGAAAGAGTTCAGGTAATGCAACTGAGGCTCCCAGTGGACTTCCTTTCCTATTCTGTGCCAGGCTAGAGGGGAAAGGGACACAAAGCAAATACCACAGATTATAGTTTTGGAAATTTGCTCATTGGCAAGTGAGGTTAAGGACAGTTGATTACTAAGGCCTTCTTCTGTGCTATATGCTTTTAATAAAAAGATTTAAAAAAAAATCTATGCATTCTTTAGCAATAAGACTATTCTGAAGTTTTATGTTTGTTTGCCATGTTTGTGATTCAAATAGGGCAGAGGGGTTGGAGGGGAAGGAAGGGGGTATGGGGTTATTAATGATGGTGGAATGTGGTGATCATTATTATCCAAAGTACAGGTATGGCGACATGAATTGGTGTGAATATACTATGTATACAACCAGAGATATGAAAAATTGTGCTCTATATATGTAATAAGAATTGTAATGCATTCCGCTGTCATAAATAAATAAAGCAGCTCTACTCAGTTGCTGAAACAAAAATAAAAACAAAAACAAATTGATCAAAAGTGTCAGGGTTCCAAGAAAGATTCCTTTGGCAGGACTTGCACTGGGAAACAGTCCTGCAGAGAGGTATAAGATCTAAATTAAGGATCCCACTACTTTTAAATGTGTGGCTTTGGGCAAGCTATGAAACCTCTTTCTACCCAACTCAGAAAAAAAAAAAAACTTAATAATAATGCTGTGGGGGTGTCAAGTGAGATGGACTACATAAGCATGAAAAGCATAGAAAAGGAGGGTAAGTATTCAAAAACTGTTATTATCATTGTTATCACTGACCTCAAATAGGCAGTGAGTTCTGCTGTGTCTGTAGGAATACTCAACATATCAAACTTGTGAAAAAAAAATGTTACCTGCTTTTTACATAACTCACTGGAGTAAACAGTACCATTGATATATATATACATATATATATCCTTTCCTGTGAAATGTCCTGACTGATACCCAAGTTCTTGTACACAGTCCTATTGTCTAGCACAGTCATTCAAGACTCTTTTGGGTTTAACCTTGGCAAGTTTATGCCAGTTGTTATATAAAATTACTTAATTTAGTGGAACTTTATTGGATGAATACAAGAGTTTTAAGAAAATATTGCTTTGTGAAGTCAGCTGAGTTGCCTTTACTTTCATGAACATTCATTTCTTGTATACGCAGTTTCTTCCTTCTACTCAACTTGATCCTTCACAATTCAGCATATTCCAAAAAAGTCACTAACCTGAGTAAAATATTTCAGTGGTTTTTCAGCAATCTTAACAATAATAACAAAACTCTTTTTGAAAGCACTTAAATTTTACCATATCATGCCTGTGTACAAGTGTAATGGGGGAGGGGAGGGTGCTGAGGATAAGGCTCAGTAGAAAAGCCCTTGCCTGGCATGCATGAGATAGGAAGGGAAGAGAGGGCAAGGAGAGGAGGGGAGGGGGGGCAATGGAAAGGAAGGGAAGAGAAAGGAAGGGAAAGAAGGGGTAACAATGGAGGTAAATCTCATGCTTGTAAAATGAAGGATTTGTCTGATTGAGTGACATATGTCCATGAATGCAGTGAGGCCATATCTGGTCATGCTATGTAGCTTGTCATGATACGAGGTTTGAGAGGAAGGATAAAGCCTCAACACCTAACAGGTCTTTCCTTACTTCATAGATGATCAGGAGACTAGTCTGTCTGGAGAGGAGACAGAAATTAAGATGAATGAATCCAGGTATAATAGGAGATGCTTTTGAAGAGAGGGCTGTAACTACTTGAGTGTGGACTTTTTTTCTACAAAATATATATGTTTGAGTAAGAGAATGGGCTGTATATTGATGATGATTAATCAAGGAGGAATAGAAAGGAGAGATTAAGGAGAAATCTAATAGAAATGGGCATTTTTTAAAACATTAAAAGTATCTCCAGAGGTTCAGAAAATCAAGATAATCCATTTGCATTCAAAAGACTAAGTCTCAAGTTCCAATCATATGATTTTGTATAGAAATTAATTATCAGATAGAAACACTTTTCTCCAGGCTTGTGAACAAAAGTACTTTGAAAACAAGTAGATTTGGAAATGTTTTATCAATTTTCAAGTCATTCATAGAAAGCAATTTTTTTTTCATTCAAGGCACCAGATTAGTAGGCTCTTGATCCTTCCCCCACCCCTAGATTTCCCTGTCCTATATTCCTTTATTCTATAAAGGAATAAATTCTTGCCATTCATTTTCCAACATTTTCCATAAGCAAAGGCTGCCTCTGTATGCCTTCATAATCTGCCTTTAATAGCTGTCTCTGCTGATGCTTGGAGTAAATAGCGATACTCTCTAGATGACAAAACAGTTTTTCACCATTTGTATCACACAATTATTATCATGTTGAGTTCAGATGATTTGTTGTGCATAGACTATTCATTAAGGTATCCTAACTATCTGATTTTTTTTAAGTATGAAACAAATTACCTTCTTATGGCTTAATAAAATTAATCCATCATGCTCTTGAAGCTGATTTCCCAGTGTTATCAGGTTATCTGTAAAAGCAATTCCCTTACAGATATTACTGAGAGTCCTGACCTTGAATTCCCTAAGAGACTACAGGGCAATGCTTCTATGTTATTGCCTGAAGCTAATTTATTCATTAAATTAAGGTAGGGCCATTTGGTCAGCTCTCCATTACTCCCAGATGCTTCCAACCCCTTCCCTTGCAGCCAGGTTCTTGATGCCACGCTGGCTCATGATCATTCAAGTTCTTGACTTTGGTTCATGAATATGAATCACTTTTGACTCTTCCAGCTCTCCTGATGCTCTCTCATCAAATAATTCACTAACATTGTCTTATTTCTCTCTTCAAAATCACTCCAAAACTTTCTTTTTCATTCATGTCCCTATCAGATTCTGAGAACATTTAGAATATATTGAAGAGAATAATGATTCACTGTCATATATATCATCACTGATTTCAAGTGGAGTTCAACACAAATTCATGTTCGATCCTCACAGCAACCTTGAGGAGGAAAGATTACAATTACCCCTTTTTCAGAGATGAGGGGTAACAAAATTGAGAGGAAGTTCAAAGAAAATGATGGTCATTCAGAAAATCTGACTTCAGAGGAGGCATTTTTTTCACTTTTCATTGCTAGACAAAGTGAACTTACAAGCTCTGCTGTTGCTTGTATTTTTCAATTCAAATTGTGTATGTGAGTGGGTACATGCATACATATATAAGTATATATGTATATGTACGTGTGTAATACCTTCAATTTTTAATTTGAGAATATATACACCAGACTCATATTACATCTAGGTAGATATTTCATATGTACAAATGTTACAAATTACAGATGTGGTGAGGTTTTGTATAGTAAATAATTTTTTTTTTATTAGAGCGTTTTCATTATACACAGTATTTGGGTTAATTTTGACAAAATTATACATGCAAGGAATTTGATTTCAATTCCCATCCCCCTTTTCCTTCCCTTTTCCATCCCCCATTCTCCATCCTCTACTCTAATAAACTTCCTTTCTTCTAAATATACTTACAGGTGAAATTCCCTTTGGCACTTATATATGTACATAATTTATAAACATAACATTCAAATATATATTCATATATATAAAACATGATTTTTAAAAATCATTCCACATTTCCTCCCTCCACATTACCCATCCCTCCTCCCCACTTCTCCATCTCTTCCTCCTACTCCACTATCTTTCCTATATCTTTATGATATCCAATCCCCCGACCCTTTCCCTTATTTTGCTGTAGCTTCCATATATGAAAGAAAATCTTTGACTCTTGACTTTCTGAGTCTGGTTTATTTCATCCATTCACCAGCAAATGTCATTACTCATTTTTTCTTTATGGCCAAGTAAAACTCCATTTGTATATACACCACATTTTCCTTATTCGTTCATTTATTGATGGGCATTACAAATGTAATCTTTAGACCACTGTAGAAATGCTATCTGCAAAGACTGTGGAATATATTCCTCTTGCTTCTTTTTTTAACACCCATAGATGGGCATACCCTAATGTGTGACTCATCTTATATTGAACAGCTGTTTCTTTGTGCTTCTCTTCTCAATTGTGACAAAGAACGCATACACCGTTTCTCTTATGTGATGAATGGCTTTACAGTATGTGGAAACTGTTGCCGTCTCTAATGTAGAACTACTTAGATTTCTTGACAAGTACTTCTAGATCCAATGACTTACTACAAATGGAATGCAGTGTGGACATCCTAAGGTAGACATGATTCCCATAGGCCGCACTGTGAAAAGCTTTTCAAAGAAAAAAATGCTATTCTATAGATGAATTTCTAATCCACCTATTGAATTAAGATCATTATTACAATATTGTATGGTTTTCTCAATAATTTATGGTTAGAAAAAAAAACTGCATTATTGAAGGAAATGGGGCATCTTAGAAACCAGAGGCAATTTCCTACCCATAGTTTTTATTTTGAAAAGCATATAACACCCACAAGCCCTCACTGAGAGGTGACAGCAAGCTCATCAGCAAGTTAGCATCTGTGAAAAGTGTTGCTATCACACTGCTACAGATACAGGCCTGGAGATGAACCAGCTCTCCAGCGATCAGACATATAGAATTCAGAGCTCTGCTATCTAACAGTGTGCCAAGTGTCATTTTCCTCTTATCTGGAAAAGAATCAGCACTTCTGTTATTGCCTGCAGTGTTGTAGCATGAATGGTATTATTATTGCTCATGATATCCTACATTATACATGGATAAGTAGGCATAGAATCTTGAGGCAGTATCCAGAAAACTATTCTAAATAGCCATGCTAGATGACTCAGTCTAACACTAAGGATGCATGACCACAGCCATGGAATTCAAGTAATGACCAATACTCAGACTTCCCATACCACTCCAGATCCACAGGGAAGCACAGTCAAATCCACTGTGACCGTAGAAGCTAGGCACCTGGGACAGTTTCCATATTTCCATCAGTTAAGGAAATGGGTATAACTCACAATCCTTTTCTTAAGATGGGCATAAATTATTTGTATCATTACTTATAGCAATATTAGATAAAAAGCAAGAATAATAGCTATCATTTACTTAACAAAAACAATATGCCTGAGGTGTTATATTGCCAAAGTTTTTTGTTGTCATTTATTTAACAACCAAAGCAAACCTATGCTATCCATATGCTATTATATATGAAAAGGATATAGGTTTGAAATCACAAATTTATTTATAAAGGCACAAATTTTTTGCCTTCAGCTCACTTGAAAATTAATTATCAACTGTTATCTTCATAGTTTGGTCATATATTTAACTTTAAATATTGTTGGTACTTTCCTGTCCACAGTCGCATCATCATCATCCTTGTAGCTTAAGTAATGTTTAAGAAATGGGTCAAAAATACACAATATTCAGTGTTTCATGTGGTCACCTTACTGTCTTCAAATGATCAAGAGTTAGCAATGAGGGCTGGGGATGTGGCTCAAGCGGTAACATGCTCACCTGGAATGTGTGGGGCGCGGGGTTCCATCCTCAGCACCACATAAAAATAATTAAAAAAAAATGTCGTGTCCACCGAAAACTAAAAAAAAATTGAATAAAATTCTCTTTCTCTCTCTCTTTAAAAAAAATTTAAAAAAGAGTTAGCAATGAAAGGGCCACTTTCAGAAATATGTTCACAGCTAAGGGAGTAAACAAGGGATTGGGAAGCTTCAGACATGACCAAAAGAGGAGAGCACTAAATAACTGTGGAACTGGCCTCATCCTGGGGCTACACCCAGGAAACAGGCTTCAATCTCAAGTTCATCCAACAGAAGAAATTCTGTCACTCATTAGGTTTACAGAAACATCACCACCACCAATCAACACACATATACACACAGAAGTGGAATTTAATATTCCATGCTTCCCTGTGGCTACCAGGTACACTGGACTTCATCTAAGTGCAGGCCCTGGCCCTTAGAAGTCAGGTCTGCTTTTATGAACTCATTTTTTTCATTTGGTCCTGCCACCTGAATGTTCTCCAGTGTAGTGACAAAACAACAACATAAACCTTCACTGAGAGGGAAAGCAAAATACAGGGAAAGAAATACAAAGGAATGCATGGAATTATCAATGGGACACCACAGTTATTCATTTCTCATCAGGATGAACAGAAAGACACAGAGATATTTACTGTAACCATCAATTTTAATGAAGATCCACACAATGAGGAGGTGATCAAACAATAGGAAAGTATTTTTTTCTCAAATAAACAGTTAATCCACAACCTGCTGTTTCTCTTTAATCCAAATCTTAACAACAGCTTTCTATTTCTTGTCAGCTATAATGCAATGCTTTAGAAATATAGATTAATAAAATTTCAAGAATAAAGGGGAAAATGCACAGAAGAAATGGAACATGTTTCATTCCAATTGATGTAGTGACATTCCCATGCATACTTTGTCTCTGAGACGTGCCCCCATTTGTTGAATCGCATCATTTAATCTCATAGTAGGGGTACATGCCAGACTCAGATCACATAGAATGAGGAGGGAAAAGTGATTCACGACTGCAGAACTGGTCTGGCACTGCAAAACAAGATGATTATATAGGCCAGATGGATTAAACATGTAAATGATGTACTTAAACATAATGGTATTTAGATTAGGTATTTAAGGAATTTTCAGAGAATGATAGGGGAAAGTATCTTGCATATAAATGTAAAATCTTTATAATAAAATGTTACGTACTGTCATGTTCACCAAGAGATAAAAACAAAAATAGATAAATAATAATAATTCAGGAATGTTTAAATAAAAATATGCCAAAATAGGATAGAAGTAATGGCCTGGAGGGTTTAATTGATAAAATATTTAGATCTTGAAGAAGCATGGACAGCTGTCCAAACATTTACAGGGGAGAAAACAGATTTTCATACCTCTGATAACATCTGAAACAATAAACTTACAGGAAGAATTTGGGGCTCATGTCTTCAGAGGTTTCTGTCCATGGCTAATTGGCTCCGTGGCTTATGGATCTGTGGTGAGGCAGGACATTAGCAGCGAGCATGTGGTAGAGCAATACTGATCACCTTATGGTGTCTGAGGAGCAAAGGGATACTGGGAAGGAAGGCACACCCCCAGTGACCCACTTACTCCAACTGGCTCTACCTCCTAAGGTTCACACCACCTCCCAGTAACCCACTGAGCTATCAATGCATTAATGGGTAGATCTATAGATAAAATCAGAGCCCTCATGATCAATCATCACCCAGAGGCCTCACCTCTGAATATTGTTACACTGGGGACAAAGTCTTCATTACATATGCCTTGGGGGGGATATTTTAGATCTAAACCATAACAAATACTTTAAACCTTAAATTAAAATATAGTGTAGATGAATTAAAAATCTTATCTGTAAAAAAATAATAGAAAAGCTATATACAATATGGTAAGTGAATAATTTTGTTTATGTAATATCTTTTGTAGTCTTTTAGCAGGAAAAATCTCCTGAAACACAGGTCTAGGCTTGGGGAATATCCTAACAGCATATAACTTGAGTCTATGGAAGCCTTCATAATCTACCCTTGCCTCAGATTGGAATAACATGCCAACACTAATTTAAAACTACATAATTTATTAGAGAGCTTTCTTTTCCTCTCTTTCTTTCCTTTCCCTTCCTTCCTCCCTCCCTTCTTTCCTTTTCATCCTTTCTTCCTTCTTTTCTTTTTTTCTTTATATCTTTCTTTTTTTTTTCCTTAAAAAAATGAATTATCTAAAGCCCTTATTTGTGATGACACCCTAAAATAAAAAGGTAGATAGTGAGACTAAATACCCTGGGGGAGATTCAGTATTGTTAAGAAATATTATTTTCTTAAATTGATGCACAGATTTGAAGCAATTGCAAAGAAAATCTTAGGATTTTGTGTTTCCCATGCAATCTGAATTTAAAATTATTTGAGAGAGAAAAGAAGTCATTCAAAGGAAGGGAAGCCTGTCTTCCACCTGACCCCAAATGAATCTGAGAGAAAAGAGACTATGTCTGAAGCTCTTACTAGCTCCTTCTCATTAGCTGGGGGCTGGGTGACATCCCAAGGTCTTGGCATTTTTCTCATTTTCTCATCTTTAATTGGGTGCTAACTTCCTATGGTAATTGAAGATTTAAGTAAGATAGGGCATGTAAGATTTTATCATGCCAATTAACATAGAGTAAATCTCAATGAAGGGTTACTGTTGTCCTTCACCCTCATCTACTTGCTGTTAAATAGGGGCTTGTTTAACCAATCTCACAGTTAATATGCCAAGACATAAGGCCAGCCACTACCTGGCAACTATTCCGTTCTTTGCAACATGTCCATCAAAGAGGTGTAAAGAAAGCAGTAAATTGCCTCAATAAACTACAAGGATTAATGTGTCTTCGGAATGCTAACCTCCTACCTGGGGAATAGCTGACAAACTGCCCAGGATAAATTCATCAACAGAGTTGTCAGAACCCCAGCAAAGGACCAAATCTGAGTCACTATTGTTTGCCACATATTTCTTGTATTTTCTTCTATGATTTTCATGTTTCAACATGAAAATCCCTTTAAATGAGTTTCAGATGATTCAACCTGATTCTGATAATTCTGATCATTTGCCTGCCATCTAAAATGAGGATTGTGTTTGTCTTTTTTTAACTTCATCAAATCCAAAGTAGAACTGTAAACAAAGAAATTTCTTTTATTCTCTTCATTTTAACCATTTTACAAAGCAGTTATTGTGGGCTATAGTATTTTCTTACTATGTATTTTTGCTATCTTGCTCTATTTTATGATGTTCATTTGGAATGTCTTGCTTCTATATAATATAAATATTCCTTGTGTATTATGTTACTTAAATATATTTCTGAACTGCAAGGCATCCATTTGTATGAATTATTGAGTTTTTATGATAATATTTAATGTGTAGTTTAATAATGGGAGACATAAAAAATTGAGCAAGGTTTTCATAAATATGGAATAGGTCTGCACTTATTCAAACTCTTTTGTTGCAAAATTAGCCTATAAATTCCTACAAAAAGCCATGTCTTTACCCCTCATTAAGTTTGCAAATATTATGAGTCAATGTCTTTATTTGTACCAATATGAATTTTATACAACATTCCTTGCTTTTCTGGGGGATAAAAAGAGGTTAAAAACTCCAAGAATCAGAAGATGATTCAGAAAAGTCTTATGGATGAGTGATTCAAATTTTTCTTGTAGGTAATATTTGCTAATATTTGAGTGCTTTACATATGAAGAGCAATGTGATAAATACTTTATACGAAGGACTTCATGAAAACTGTAAAACTCTGTGGCACATATAGTAATATTCTTAGAATATTACTAATAAGGAAATGGTAACACAGTGAATAAAAGCATTTTTTACATAATTCAATTAGTGTCAAGATAAATCACAACATACAGAATATGACCTGACTACCTTTTCAGCATAATTTCTTGTTGACATGAAATATGTGTGGTATCAACTAACACATTTTCAGAATCCATATAAAACAAATGAAGTTATTGAGTACACCCAGAATTTAATAATATTTGAGATGCATGTAAATGGCCTCATATCTGAATGCTTTTTATTATATCTTAAGTGCATTTAAACTCTATTATAATTTTTGACTAGGTGGCAAGTAATCATATTATCATTTCTGTTTTGCATAGGAACAAAACTAAGTTACAGAGGAATTAAGGAACCTGCCCAAGGCTGCCCAGCTTCTCCAAGCACTGCAAGTGATTCCTTGCAGGCAGTCTTCTCCAAGAGCCTTCTGTTCCCATGTGCATGTGTAACCTCACCTGTAGCATTAGCAGAAATACCAGGGAAAGGCAATGCTACCTACAATTCTTTGGTTGATCTTTCAGGCCAAAGAGATTGATTGCATGCTGAAAGGTAAGATAATATTAGGGGAAAAAATATTCTCAGCTGAGCTGGGGTAGAAGTTTTATTAAGAAAACACCAGCTTTCTTAAAATGGGCTTCTGCCCCAGAGCGCTAAAGACTATTTCTTAAGAGAAGGAGAGAACTTGCTACTAAAATGGCCAAGTGGGGGCAGGAGGTATTTGAGGAAGAGCAGAAATCAGGAATAAGGGATAAAATGAAGGAGACAGGCAAATTCATTGAAGAGATTATATGAAGTGTGGCTTCTTTTATTCTGGAAAAGAAGTGGTGGAAATCAGCAGCCAGGTAATATGAAAACAAGCAATTACCATCATGTCACTTAGCAACAGAAATATGTTCTGAGAAATGCATCATTAGGCGATTTCATGGTTGTGTGAACATCAGAGGGTACTTACATAAACTTGGTAGGCAAAATCTTGAAAGGTTTGCTATTTTTCAAACAGTACTGCTCCATTTTTTTCTGGCATAGCAATTTAGGAAGGCAGCTTGGAAGAGGAACTGGGTCATCTGTGACACCTTATTGTCCCTGTAGCACTGGCAGTATGTGCTTAGTGATGCACTTGAAGGCCCTGGGGCTCTCACTGTGCCTGATCACAGGGGGTTTCAATTTGTAGCCTGAAACATTGCCCCAAAGCAACACTGTTACCCTGTCCTATAAAACCTTGAAAACTGTCATTGACTTGACCTGCTTTTGAGTGAATGTTTTTGCAGGCACAAGTTTCCAGAACAAGGAGTTTCCACCCATACTCAAGATATGCTATAGCAAGTAACTTTCCTCCTCAATCAGCTTATCTAGAATTTCTAAAAATTCTTCAATTGCCTTCACATCAGCACCTGCAGACCCACCACTTACTTTCACATTATATAATTGTTAAGGATTCTTGAGTTGTTGAAACCACTCAGAGCTACCAGGAATTTCAACATTGCTGGTGGGTGGTTGGGCCAAAACTTTTCTGAAATAAACTTACTTTTGGCTTTTGTCATGATCACCATGCTCTGCTACACTTTATGTGACTAGCAGCTCATCAAGATTGCTATCATAGCATCAACACCCATAATACATTGCATAGTGATGTCACAATAACTATGACATCATTTGGTAATAGAAACTTTCCAGCTCTTCTATAAACATATATATAGTTTCTAACTCACTGAAGCATCAGGATGTGGTGCATGACTGTGTAGTTAATTCATGTGGCTTTCCATAGGATTCCTCCTAGACAACAAGTAATGTTCACTACCCATCACTAATCACAAACTGTGCAGCAGATACTGTGCTAATTGCTTCATATTCAAAGTCACCAGCTAACACATGCTGCAATGTGGACTTCAAAACCTGCTCTGATGGTTCTCTGCTTGCTCCTAGGGATACCAGTTAGTGAGCTGGTATGTCTCAGCACTTCATTGGAATGCTCCATGTTAGCTCCAGCATGAAATGCAGCCCAGTTGAAGGGGATTTGTTTGTCTACAAGGCCTCGTGTGTACCAGATGCCATGGGAGCTCCAGGTGGATGGGAGCAACTCACTAGAGTTTGTGTCATTGAGTTTAAGTTTGCTGTTTGGCAATGTGTCTTACTCATTTTTTTTTTCTTGAAGATAAGATGTGAACTAGGTAAGAATGTAAAAACCAGGATTTACCCTTTTGGGTCAGGCTAAGATATAGTGGATCCCAACTAAAGAAGCTGGTGTCAGTCATTGTTCAACTATCCAGAGAAGTGATTCTCAAGAGTTCATGCATCACAGGTACTTGGAAGGCTTGTTGAAACACAAAATGATGCCTGAGTCTCAGAAACCCTGGTATTTCAGGTGGGGCATTTTAGGTGGGGCATAAGCCCAACACAAAGCCCCAGCTGATGACAATGTAACTGGTCTATCCTTGAGCAATAAACACTGCTCTGTTCAGCCTGAATGTGTTCTGCCCCAACCACCATGACAACTTGATGTGGACTGTGATTTTGAGGGGTTACTATTTCAATTTGTGAATAAGAGCATGCCTTATAAAAGCAAAGAGCTCATATTTTCAATCAATATAATTTGAATTCAAATACTGTCCCAAAACATGGTAAATGTGATCCAACTGTAAACCAAAAAATGAACAAAATTATAAATTTCTAACTTCATATATCCATATTTTTTTCTAATAGGTATTTTGCTTTGTTCTTGTCATAGTGCTCAAAATACTTCACTGTAGAATGTAACTCAGGCCCAGAAAATAACAATTATTTTGCTAATAGTTTTAAATAACTGTCAAAACAGGTAATGATATCTAATGCTGAGTGTAATGTCCAGAATGAAAAGGAAATTCATAACTTAGAAAGTATGCATCAGGCCGAGTGCTGTGGTGCATACCTGTAATCCCAGCGGCTCCAGAGGCTGAGACAGGAGAATTGTGAGTTAAAAGACAGCCTCAACAACTCAGTGAGACCCTGTCCATAATTAAAATACAAAATAGGGCTGGGGATGTGTTTCAGTGGTCAAGTGGCCCTGAATTTAATCCCTGGTACCACAACTCTGCCCAAAAGTTATGCATTGGCAGAAGGCTGACCATACTGGCAGATAATGATAAAGCCAGTAATGTAGGACCACAAACCATAGAAGCACAAGGGAAAACCAAGCATCCCTATTAGGGGAGGCTTTGGCACCCTGAAGACAGAAAATACCCATAGCAGACATCACTAAAAGGTAAAAACAAAAGGCAGATGTTTAATGCTACAAGTAGAGAAAGGTATTTTACTAAAACAATAATAATAATAATAATAATCATATAGTTAACATTGTGTCAAATGATTTTTTATTGCTCTGTTTAGTTTGAGATACTGTAGTTCAGTTATGAGTAAAAATTCATGAGTGAGATTGAGCTAAAGTTTTACTCTTATTTGGTTGGTTTTGATATGTGCAAAGTATATGCTGATCTCAGAAAACTACTTGAGAACTGCTTCTTGTTCCTGGTTTTCTATTTCTAGAAATGTTTGCTTCAGTTGGGTTATTGCTAAAGTAAGAGTCTGGTATGGTTCACCAGAACCATTCACTGACATATCCTACAACATCACCCTGTGCCCTTCCACCCTCACCCCATTGCACTTCAGCACTGTGCAACTCTGTCCACCATACCTCCACAGAGTGCAGGTCCACACCAAATCCAATACCCTTCCAGCAAGACCTAGAGCAACTTTGTAGATTAATACTGCATGTGAACTTGCTTAATTTAGTGGAAGGTATACACAAAAAGAAATCTATAGTAAATAACTTACTACTGAAATGTCCAACACTTTTCCTTTGAGATTGAGAATGAAACACAGATATCCATTATCACCATTGTATTTCAGGTACTAGCCATAGCAGCAAGAAAGTTCACCAAGAAAACTTTACATAAAGTGGAAATAATTAAATGTCACTATTATTCATAGATAACCGATAATCATTTTGGAATTAATATGTGAGTTGAGCAAAGTTGTATGATACAAAATTAATATACAAACAATTGAATTTATATAGCGAGGCAATATTTGGAAATAAATTTAAAATATTTTGTTTATAAAAACATAAGTACATCTTCATCTAGAATAAATTTAAAGAAAGTTGTAAAAGATCTGTACTCAATTTTCATTGAACAAATTGATAAACTAAACGCAATACATATCAGAACATTAGTAGGTCTATATTCGTGGAACAGATGAGTTAGTTCAACATTTACATGTAAATGCAAAAGACCAAGAAAAGCCTAGACAATCCTGATGAACAAGAAAACATTACAGGAACTTATGTTAGTTAATACAAAGATGTTTATTACTATATAATAAAAACGTTAGTTTGAATCACATGATTGACAGATACACCTAAGAAATACAATGTGCTGGCCTGAAACAGACTCAAATATGGATCCATATCCATGATTAGGACAGCTCTTTAGAGTAGGGATTAAGGAGATTCTTTTCAACAAATTGTGATGGATCTGTAGATATCAATGTGTAAGAAAATGAACTTGACCTGTATGTCACTTTACAAAGGAAAATTAATTCCAGGTTTCTTTGGAAATAAACACTGTAAAAGTAAGAGAATTCAGCTTAGAAATACAGCAAATGAATAATTTGCAAGATGTTGGTACATTTTGAAAACAGAACCACAATATGTGAATAGTAAAAAAAAAAATAGTTACTACATTTTATTAAAATAAAAAGTTCTTCAAGAAATATTAGTAAGCAGGGAAAAGTTAGAACTACTGAGAAGGGAAAAATGAGATATTATATCCCAGCTGATTCAAATTATTACATGTCAAGGTCATTGTACTGTCATGTGTAACTAATTAAAACAAACAAAAAGAACTACTGAGAAGGAGCAGTTATTTCTAATAAGCATAATCAATTACCTCTAAGTTATTATACCACCTGATTTTCTCAAAAGTAAACACTATTTGGTCACCACTAACCATTTAAAAAACCTTTGTGACTTTGGGTTAGGCAACTATTTTTTTTACACAACCACAAAACATAACCTCAGAAGAAAAAGTAATGTATGAATTTTGTCAAAATCGACAATTTTCCTGTTCAAATACATTATTAAAAACAAGAAAAAGTTAAGCCACAGAAAAGGAGAAAATATTTGCCAAGTATATAAGTGCTAAAAAAAAGATCTTACAGTTTTATAATTTTAATAAAATATGAGCAAAAAGTTTGAACAAATACATTACCAAATGAGTGATTCTCAATAAGCATATAAAAATTTAAACTTTGTGACCCATCAAAGATACAGATTAAATGATAGATACCCTTGCACTCTCAATAATATGACTATATTTAAAAGACTGGAAATATTAGACTTTGGTGAGGATGTGGAAAAATCTTCTTTTATTGCCTCTTTGCTGGTATAGTAGTATGGCTACTTTCAAATGCAGTTTGACAATTTTTAAATATTTAAACAAATACTTAAAATATGCTCAAGCCATTCTGCTCCTAGGTATATATTCAAGAAGTGTGAAAACAAAAAAAAAATTTTGTTTGTAATGGCCATAAGCTGAAAATAATCTAAACAACATCTCTATATTAGATTATTATGTAAATATATTAGATTTGATATATTTATATATGCATAAATTTATATATGTATAATAGGAATACACACACACATTATATATATATATATATTATATATATATATATATATAATATATACTATATATATATATATATATATAGTATTAGCAGGTAGTCTCTTTATACAAAGAGAAATGAGTAGTAATTACAAAATTTACCACTGTTGTTTCAGTACTGTATAACATCATGTATAATCATTAGAATGTGCCATTACAGTTTAGATGTGAGGGGTCTTCCAGAAGTTCATGTGTTAGTCAATGCAAGAAAGTTTAAATTGGATTATGAAGGCTTTAACCTAATCAATCCAATAATCCACTTGAATGGATTAACTGGGTAGTTACTGGTTGCTAACCAGTTTGGTTGTGGCTAGTGAAGTTGGGTCGCTGGGGTGTGCCTTTGGGGTATATATTTTGTCCCTGGTGAGTAGTCTATCTTTCTGCTTCCTAACTGTGAATGTCCTGATCTGCTTTCTTCGACTACACACTTCCGCCCTGATGTTCTGCCTCATCTCAGGCCTGAGACCTCTGAAATCACGTGCCCCCAAATAAACTTTTTATCCTTAAAATTGTTTTTGTCAGGTCTTTTGGTCACAGCACCAAAAAAAGCTGACTAAAACAGCGACAAAATTGAATACTACTTAACAATGAAAATAAACAAACTAGGAATACAAGCCCCATGGATGAATTTCAAAAATATTATGCAGAGATAAAGAAGCAAACAAAAGAATACACATCGATTGCTCTCATGTGCAATATGAAAAACAGCAAATCAGTTGCAGCTTTCCATAAAACAGAGCAGTGCTAATTGGGGATTGGTTTGGTGGGTACTGACTGGGAAGGGATGCAGGAAAATTTTTGTAATGCTGAAATTATTCTGCCTCTTGACAGTAGTACTACTTATAATTTCTTAAAATTCATTGACCTGTGTATCTACTTAAAATAGATTATTTTAAATAGAATATACTTGTTGTATATAATTATACCACCATAGGGTTACTGAGCAAAATCAATATATATATATATATATATATATATATATATATATATATATATGTAACGGGTTGTAGAAAAGAAGTTTAAGAAAAGAAGTTTAAGAAAAAAGTTGTTTTTCCCTAATATTCCAGTAATTCCCCTGCACCACACTTACTTGAAGACTACTACCCATCATAATATCTTTCTGTGGGGGGGGGACCTGACATTCTGTCTGATTCACCTTGATGAGTACCCCTCCCCTAAACCATCTATACCCTAACCTTTAATTTCTCTTCATTGGGATAACACCACTATCTACTCTCCTATGATTTCATGCATCTTAGAGGCTCAGGATTCCTCTCTTTTATCCCTTTCCAGACCCCAAAATTGGATCATCATATTCTTTGTGACACACTTGGTTTAACAGAGTTTATTTAACATTTGACTACATCATTTCTTCTTTGACACCAGACTTGTGAGATGGTTACTAGGTCATAACTTCTACTCCTTTCCCATATTTATGAAGTAATTACCATTGTTTCGTGGGGGAATAAAAGAAAGAACTTCCAAATTATGGCAACTTAGCAGGGAAAAAGTTATCATAAGGAATTTATCATTTAAAATATGAATCTATAGAGTTCTGTACTTTGCTTGTTATAGATGTGAATTAAATAATGCCCTTAGACAAGATGACAGAGGCTACCTTATCCACTGAAAATTACAGAAGGCTTTTGCTCTTTCTAATGTTTCCATAGAAACAGATACAACACCAGCAAAGGTGATGTCAGGTCCTTTAATGCAATTTTCCATCACTAGCGATTTTTTAAAAATCAGATTTTACTTTATCCTGTTCAAGATCATTATCAACTGTTTGAAGTTAACTGGTGCCCTCACTTTCATAGATGCAAGGTATAGCTCATTAAAATGCAGGCTTGGTGTGAAGCCATTGCTTTAGAACAATACTTCTTGATTGTCTGGTTTCAGTGTCATCTGACTCACAATTCTAACATGCATGCTCCTAGGTTGTTAATAAGAATCCTAAATAGAAACTGGAAGAGACAAAAATATCCCAGTAATATTGAACTTAATATTCCCTGTACTTGAGAGAAACTTATTAATCCACAAGGCCCAAAGATTTGACGTAACATAGTCAGTAGTTTTCTAATACCATATCTCGGGAAAACCAGGTCTGTCTGTCACTCTTTCATCTTTTTCTGTTGCCTTTATCTCGTTAAGAAATAACGATCTCCCTTTATTACAAGGCTGCTACATTTCTATTTATTTATTTATATGTCCCCAAGAGAAATGTCTGCTTCTTTCAGCTAAACAGGTGTTTTAGCCCTGGAATGTGAAAAAATTAATTGTATGTGTGTTCTGGGCATATGCCTGCCCATGTCTTATGTGGAATTCTGCAAAGAGGGGCTTGGTGAGTTCTCACTCTGAACAGTACCAGTGCAGAGAGGAGGGGATACTGAGGTTATGGTGGTTTCTCCTTCAGAGAGAAGTGTGGACATGACCCAAGTGGACAGAAAGTAAAGGGAAGGATGATCCATGCTGGAGCCAAGATCTCTAAAGCTGAAATATCTGTAACTATATATCTATATATCTGCTGATTTCAACATTACTCAATGTATACACGTATCAAAACATCATATGGTACCCCATAAATGTGTATAATTTTTTATATTTTATGTAACATTTAAAAAACAAAATCCAATTTAATTTTGAAAAGAGATGCATTTCTAAGATATTGAGTCTGGTCAATTATTCCTGCATTAGTCTTAAACTACAATAGTTATTCCATTTTAGTCCCATTGAGGGGATGAAATCTAAACCCTGAAGAAAGGAATTCCAATAATGCCCTCCCCAGCCCCTCTCCGTGAAGACCCTTTCTATAAGCACTCAGACTTATATCAGAGGCCACCACAACACCCGTGGTCCTTCAGGAGCCCACTCATCTCAAGAGCATCTGCACCAGGAGATCTCCACACTAGGGACTAATACCACGGTTTCTGAAATATCCCAGCTGTTTCAGAAAGGCTCCCATTTGTATGGTCATGGCCACCTAATGTTGCTCTGATGTCAGCCAGAAAAAAAATAAAAACATATTTGGATGAGTATTTAAGAAGTTCTGTTTTTTCACACAGTATTTTTTTTTCTGTTTGGATTCTTAAAACTGGTATGTGGCATGATTTACCTTACATAGACTCCAGAGAAATCTCATGAGCCTGACCAGGAGATGGGTACAGTCTCCCTATAATATAACGTCTTCAGTGTTTCCACACCCTGTATGACAGAATCTGCCAGCCACCTAAAAGGTCACTCCATGACAATCACAGGAATTAAAAATAAAGTTGTAAGCATTGGCCACACTGAGGTTAAATAAAGAACATATAAAGAATTTTTTTTTTGTGGAACTTTCAACTCTCCAACTGACTCTGAACTCCAAAAATAATAAAATTCTAGGGGATAGGTTTTAAAAAATGACCTCTTTAGTATTCAGTGTTCATTCTAGAATGAAAAAAAATAAAAGATGTAAGTTGATACATTTACCTACTGTGCTTGGCAAATATTAAAACACTCTAACTCTGAAAGTGACAAAGGGAAGTCCCTGATAGAAAACTTATGCACACATAACCCTAGGCTTTAGCTCAGGCCACAAAATGACTCGGATCACCCAGAAGCACCCATAGCTACAGGAAACCTGAAGTTGTTTCCAAAAGCAATGTTTCCAAAGCTATCTTTCACACATAAGGAAGAAAAAAATCTTGTTTGAGTGAATATATTTAATTAACAGAAAACTTGTAACTACCCTTTTGCTTCCTCCTAGGTCTTGTAAGGCTTCCCAAAACAGCAGAGATGGGGAGGATGTGGGGGAAAAGGTATACTCATACATTGCTGGTGGAAATGCAAATTGGTGCAAGTACTATGAAAAGCAGTATGAAGATTCTTCAGAAAATTGGGAATGGAACCACCATTTGACTCAGTTATCCCACTCCTTGGTTTATACCCAAAGGACTTAAAATCAGCATGCTACAGTGATAAGACCACATCAATGTTCATATCAACTCAATTCACAGTAGCTAAACTATGTAACCAACTTAGGTGCCCTTCAATAGATGAATGGATAACGAAAATGTGGTATATATAAATTCAATGGAATATTACTTAGCTTTAAAGAGTAATAAAATCGTGGCATTTTCTGGTAAATGGATGGAGTTGAAGAATATCATGCTAAGCAAAATAAGCCAATCCCAAAAAAGCCAAAAGTCGGATGTTTTCTCTGATATGGGGATGCTAAGTCACAGTAAGGAGGCAAGAGCACTAGAGAAGAATAGAGTTACTTTAGATTAAGTAGAGGAGAGTAAAGGGGGGGGGAATATGGGGATAGGAAGAACAGTAGAATGAAACAGACATTATTACCTTCTGTACATATATGACTGCATGATTGATGTGAATCTACAATATGTACAATCAGAAAAATGAGAAATTATATCCCATTTATGTATAATATATCAAAGTACATAAATGCATTATTTTATAATATATAACTAATTAAAACAGATAAAAATTTAAAAATCCAGAAGAAATCATCTCAAAAGGATTGACATGCTCAAACATAGTAACTTAACATAAAACTTTGCACTTACACATTGCTTTTCAAAACCTGTGTGTTTCCAAATGGTGTTGTTTGTGTGTCTGAACATGTGTGAACGACTGTATTGAAATTTAGTTCTGATACCATACAATTCAAAGTATACAATTTTCTTACTTTTGGTATTTACACAGTCATCTATTCACTATGAAAATCTATCTCTATTCTATTTCTTACCTGAAATAGAAAACCGGAACCCCATCCCTCTCTTGCTCTTCCTCCCAACCCCAGTCTAAACAATGATCTGCTTTCTCTCTCTAGATTTACCTATTCTGAGCAATCTACATGACTGGAATTATGCAATGTATGTACTTATGTGTCCAGCTTCTTTCAAAAAATAATTAAAATAAAAAGGCTGAAAGATAAGGATCTAATTTCATTCTGTATATGGATATTCAGTTTTCCTAGCATCATTTATTTTTTAAAAAAAGGTTTTCTTTCCTCCAACGTATGCTTTTGGTACCTTTATCTAATATCTGATAACTGTATCAATGCAGGTTTGTTCCCTTATCTTCTTTTCTATTCCTTGGTATTTATGTCTGTTTTGGTGCCAATACCTTGCTGTTTTTGTCACTATAGCTCTACAGTATAATTTGAAACCCAGTATTATGATGCCTCCAGAATAACTCTTCTTGCTCAGGATTGCTTGGGCTGTTTTGGGTCCTTTATTCTTCCAAATTAAATTTAGGACTAATTTTTCTAGTTCTGTGAAAAATGCCATCATTATTTTGATGGGGATTGCATTGAATCTGCATCACACTTTTTTTTTAATATGACCATTTTGACATTATTAATTCTGCCTACTCAAGAATATGGGAAGTCTTTCCATCTTCTAAAGTCTTCTTCAAATTGTTTTCTTCAATGGTCTAGTTTTAATTGTAGAAGTCTTCCACTTCCTTTGTTACATTAAGTGCAAACTATTTTGGGGGGGAAGTGGTTATTGTGAATGGGATCATTTTACTTATTTCCTTTTCTATAGGTTCATTATTGGAAACAATATGATTAATTTATATATGTTGATCTTATATCCTGCTACTTTATTAAATTTGTTTATCAGTTCTAGAAGTCTTCTGGTCGAGTTTTTGGATCTTCTAGATATGATGTCTTCTAGATTTGATCTTCTAGGATGATGTCTTCAGCACACAGGTAATTTTTTAATATTATCTTTTTTAACATTTTTTGTTTATTCTAATTTGTTATATATGAAAAGAAAATGCATTACAATTTACATTACACATATTAGAAGACAATTTTTCATATCTCGGATGGTACACAAAGTAGAGTCACACCATTTATGCCTTCATACATGTACTTCGGATAATAATATCCATCTCATTCCACTGTCTTTCCTACCCCCATGCCCCCTCCCTTCCCCTCCCACCCTTTTTCCCTATCTAGTGTTTGTCTAATCCTCCAGTGCTCCTCCCCCACTCCATTATGTACCAGCATGCTTATATCAGAGAAAATATTCAGCATTTGTTTTGGGGGGTTGGCTTACTTCACTCAGCATTATATTCTACAAATCCATCCATTTACCTGCAAAAGTCATGATTTTATTCTCTTTTAATGCTGAATAATATTCCATTAGCACACAGATAATTTGACTTCTTCCTTTCTTATTTGTATCTCTTCAATTTCCTTCTCTTGCCTTATTGCTCTAGCTAACGTTGAATAGGAGTGATAAGAGTGCACGTACTAGTCTTGTTTCTGTTTTAGAAGAAATTCTATCAGTTTTCCTCAAATAATTTTTATGGATAAATAATATTCCATTGAATGGATAGATTACTTTTGTTTGTATACTCATTGGTAAATAGAGAGGAGGTTTATTCTATTTATTTGGCTATTATGAAAAGGACTGGTGTGAAGTTTTACTTACAAGGTTACACATTTATGTATGTTTTCATTCTTTCTTAAAGAGATATTTAGAAATATAATTTGTAGGTCATGTGGTAATTTTACTATTATTTCTTGGTCTCATGAGAAACTTCGGGACTATTTTTTAAAATGGTTGCACAAATTTACATTTTTACAAGTGGTTCAAGTTTCTCTACATCTTCATCAACTCTTGTGATTATTTGATTTTTGATTATAGTCATCCTAGTAAATGTGAAGAGGTATCTCACTGTGAGTTTGATTTGCCTTTCTCTAATAGCTAATGAGGCTGAGTCTTGTCTCTTCTGCTTCTTTTCATTTGGGTGTGTTTTATGGAGAAGTAGCTATTCAGATCCTTGCCAGTTTTTAATACCTTTTATTAGCTGAGTTGTAAGGATTTATTGTATATTAAGGATACATATCCTTTACAACACATATATACACTCTCCTATCTTTGGGACTGTGTTTTCACCTTCTTGATGATATTGTTTTTAACCCAATAGTCTTTAATTTTGACTAAGTCCAATTTATCTATATTCTCTTTGGTCACTTACTTTTTTGCTATCATATTTAAGAAAACTTTTAAAAATATAAAGTCAGAAACATAGAGCCATATTTTATTCTATGAATTTTATAATTGTAGTGCTAACATTTAGGGCTTTAATCCACTTTAAGTCAATTTTTTGTTTGTGTGTGACACCTGCTTTGAACTTCATTCATTTGCAGGTTTCTATTCAGTTGTTCTAGTGCCATTTGGTGAAGACTATTCTTTCACCAATGAATGTTGCTCATACTTTTGCTAATAATCCACTGACCATAAATTTAAATACTTTTCTTTAAGCTCTTAAATATATTCCATTGATCTGTACATTTTCCCTTGTCCTGGTACCATGTTATTTTTGGTACTGTAGCTTTATAGTAAATTTGGAAATGGAGAAGTGTGCATTCTCCAACTTTTTACTTTCTTTCAAGTACACTTTAGAGTTGTGACTAGAGTAGAAAATCCTGGACCCTCCTTCCCCCAATAAACACGTTATTCAGCAATAATTCTTGGATGCATTCAATTTATGAGAAAGCCAGAAGCTAATTAAAAGGTTTATGCACCCCAAAAGAAAAGAAAAACAGACTAAAAGAAAGACTAAAGACAGTTCTTCAGGTTCCAATGAAAGGCACAAACAGCAACATGATAACCTAAGAAGTAGAAAAATAATTAGTAAATGCAAATATTTAGAAAATACAGACTCCCGAATTATTATCATCTTGATGGTGAAATCAATCTGAATGCGAGTATAAAAGTTAAAACATAAAATTATTAGGAATAACTATGATTTTAAAATATATTAAAAGAATACATGAAAATTCTGAGAATAACGAAGTGGGAAGTGAGTTAAATTGTAGCCTTTTTTGCATGTAGTTGAACTTATTATCAACTTATGTTTTCTTAACTATAAAATATTTTATGTCAAACTTGAAGTAACCTCCAAAATGCCTATGGAAATTACACAAAAGAAAAAGAGAGAAAAAAATCAAAACTTATTAGTAACATAGATAAATAAATAAATAAATCCATAAAGGATGACAGAAAAGAACTACAAGATTAGCATTATGTAGAGACAAAATGACAATTCTAAACCACCTACTATCAATAATTAGTTTGCAGATAAGTGGATTAAAATCTCAATAAAAATGTGGAGTTTATGAATAACTACATCCAGTCTATAATGAATTTATTATAACTTTCAGTAAGCACTAATGCTGAAAGGGAAGGAAGGAAAAGAATAATATATATATATATATATATATATATATATATATATATATATATATATATATAAATGGGTAACAAAAAGCAAAGGGCAAGGGCTCAGGTGTAGCTCAGTAGTAGAGCAATTGCCTAGCATGTGGTGAGGCACTGGGTTCAATCCTCAGCTCCAGATAAAAATAAATAAACAAAATAAAGGTACTGTGTCTATCTATAGCCAAAAATATTTTTTTTTAAAAAAAGAAGAGGGCATATAGAAGACTTCACTTATATAAAACAAGGTAGAATTTTTTAAGTAAAAACCATCAGCAAAGAAAGGAAGGGCATTATATAATGATGAAGGCAACAATTTAGTAGAAAGAGTGGGAAATAAAACAATTGCAAAATATATGCACCCAACATAAGAGCATCTAAATATGCAAAGAAAACACTGGCAGAGCTGAAGGGAGAGACAGACAGCAATATAATAATAATAGGACACTTCAATATTATGCTAGTGAATAGGTCATCCAGGCAGAAAATCAAGAGAAACAGAACTTGAACATCTAGACCCAGTGGATCTCACAAATATGTACAGAACACCATAACCAACAGCAGAGGAATACACATTGTTCCAAAGAACTCACTGACCTTTCCCCAGAATAGCTCCCAATTTAGGTCATGAAACAAATCTTAATTTAAGAATACTGAAATCATATAAAGAACCTTTTTTTACTACAATAGAATAAAACTAGAAATCAATCAAAGAAATTGGAAAATTCAGAAATTTGTGAAAAGAACCACCACTTCTTTAACTGCCAATAAGTCAGACAGAAAATCATAAAGTACTTTGAAAAGGAAAATTCAGCATGCTAACAATATGGACTAACCGAAAAGAAATAGTCACAGGGAACTTGTGATTGAAATTTTTACATTCAAAAAGAACAATCTCAGACAACATAACTTTACACCCCAAGAAGCTAGAAAAGGAAGAAAAAAAAGTATCCCTACATTTAAATAAGGGAGATAATAACAAACATTCGAGTAGAAATAAATGGAAAAAAAAAACTATGATAGAGTAGCAGAAAGATCAAGAGTGTCGAGGAAATCACATGATTTAAAATAGTATAGTTTCAGAAGAGTATAGAGGAAAGGGAATCGGGTGAGGAAGGAGGGGAGGGAAAGAAGAAGCACCAACGATTGAATTAGAGCAAATTATAACCCATGCGTTTATAATTATGTCAAAATTAATCCTCATGTTATGCAAAACTGAAAAGAAGTAATAAAAAGAGTACAGCAACAGAAAAAATCTAAAATATTAAGAATTTTTAAGAAGATACAATAGGTCTAAACAGGCTAAACTAATTAAGAAAAAGAAAAAACTAAAAAATAAAAGCAGAAATGAGAGAGTAGATGTTATACTGTTGTCACAGAAATGACAATAATCATGAGAGACTGCTATTAAAAAATTATACACCAGCAAACAGGAAAACAAACGAAAAACGGACAAATTCCTGGAATCATACAACATACCAAGACTAACTCACGAAGAAATAGAAAGTTCAAAGTGAAAATATATAAAACTAGCATAGAGATTAACTAAACAAGAAAAAATCTAATCTTCTAAGCAAGAAAAGTCCAGGATCAGATGAGTTCCTTTGGTGAGTTGTACCAAATATTTAATGAAGAGCAAATGCAAATCCTTCTAATGTTCTTCCAAAAAATTTAAGAAGATGGAACACTCTTAAATTTATTTTATGAAGCCAAGAGTATCATGATTAAGAAAAAAAAACCTGTAAGCCAATGTTCCCAATTAATATAGACACATAAATCCTCAATAAAATATTACCATATAAATCCAATTAGACATTAAAATGATCAACTGAGAGTTTGCCCTGGGATGCAAGAGTGGTTCAACATACAAAAATCAATTCACAATATACTCCATTAATGTAGTAAAAGAATTAAAAAGTATGATTATCTCAATAAATGCAGAAGAAACATTTGACAAAAATACCCTTTTGTGATTAAATAAAAACTCTATAGGAATAACTCAGAATTAAAGGAAAGTACCCCTACAAAATCAAAGCCTTGTAGGAAAAGTGCATAGTTAGCATTATAATCATTTTTGACAAAACAGATGTTTTTCCTCCAAGATTGTGGCAATGAATGCCCACTCTTGTAATTTCTATTCCGCTTAATATTGGAAGTCATAGGGATGGAAAGTAGAGAAGAAAAAGAAATAGAAAGCATCTAAAGCAGGAAAGAAGAAATAAAATTATACCTGTTGAGAGATGTCATTATCTTGTATATACAAAACTTATAGACACCATTTAAAAACTGTTAAACTAATTTTTCCAATTATAGGACACAAAATCAACTAACAGAAATCATTTGTTTCTACACACTAATAACAAGCTATCTGAAAAAATGGAACAATTTTAAATACCATTTTAAAAAGCATCAAAAATAAAATACTTAGGAATACATGTAATAAAGGAAGTAAAAGACTCTTGTAATGAAAACTGCAAAATATTGATGTAAGAAATCAAATGAGACACAACAAATGGAAAGATACCTCGTGTTCATGGACTGGAAGAAAAAACTGTTAATATAACAAATATACTCAATGCAATATGAAAATTCAATAAATCTACATCAATATCCCAATATCACAGAAAGAGGAAGTTATTCCATAATTCTTGTTGAATCTATCTGAAGAGAAAAGAACAAATTTGGAGCAATCTATTTTCTTTATTTTAAAATATAAACCTACAATAATTGAAATAATATGGTACTGACATTTAAAAAGGCATATAGATCAGTGGAATATAAACCAAGAAATAAATCCAAACATATATACTTAATTGATCTTCACCAAGGATGCAATATTAGACCATCTGAACAACTCCCAATAGAGTTGGGACAACAGACTATTCACATGTATAGCAATGAAGTTAGATCTTATGTCATATAGAAAAATAAAGCTTGAAATGAACTAAATACTTCAAAAATAAGAACCAAGGCTATAATTGTACTGGAAGAAAACAAGAGGGTAAACTCTATGACTGTGGTCTTGGCAATGACTTCAAAGGAATGATATCAAAAACACAGATAACAAATCAAAAATAGATGAGTGGGGTGGCATCAAATGAAGAAGCTTCTACATATCAAACAATCACAGAGATAAAAGTCTTTTGAAGAAAATTTTTCCAAACCATATTTCTGATAAAGGACTAATCTCCCAAATCTATAAGCAACTCCTACAACTCAATAAAACAAAACTAATAACCCATTTAGAAAATGAGCCCTGTATTTTAATAGACATTTCTCCAAACAAGGCATAAAATGTTCAAAAACAGTGATCAACAGAGAAATGCAAGTCAAATATTGCAATGACATCTTCTCTCATCTGTCAGTGTAGTTATACATCTATTTAAAAAACAAAGAAATAAGCACAGACCATGATATTGTCACCATCACTATTGTAAAGTTAAATGAAACAGCCATGATTTAAAATAGTATAGTTTCAGAAGCACCATATGATCTAGGAATTCTACTTCTATGATTTTATTCTAAAGAATTGAAATCAAAATTCTGAAGACATATTGGCGTTTCCATGTTCACTGAAGAACTATTTTGTTAACCAAAATGTAGAAACAGCCAAAATGTCCATCAACACATGAATGATGATTGCAACAAGAAAGCATGTTGTGTGTATATATGTCATATATATGCATGTGTATATGTGTGTGTGTGTATGTGTGTGTGTGTGTGTGTATATATATTTCAAAAATAAGAACCAAGGCTATAATTGTACAAGGCCTAACTATATCATATCATATCTAGTTAGGCCTTAAAATACAGGGCAATTCTGGACAGTATGACAATATGGATCAAAGTTGAAAAAAATGGGCTACATGAAATAAGTCAGTCATATCTAGAAAGAGAAATATTCTATGATTTCACATAAATGAAGGTGTCAACTTAATAGAAGCGAAGAGGGATAGAATTTGCCAGGGCACAGAGAGAGTAGGAAATCAACACACATGACATGTCAATTAACAAGATGAATAATATTTGGAAATCTCTACAAAATTGTACCCATATAACACCGCATTGTACACTTAAAATTTTCTTTAAAAGGGTAGCTCTCACGTTGTTTTCTATCACAGTAGGATAATTTATTTTTTTACAAAGGACATTTTGGCTGTTGTGCATTCTTTACATTTTTCTGTGACATTTTGCCTCAGATTGTTCGTTTTTGCAACATGGCAGCCGAGATTGAACTACTGAGTCACATCCCCAGGCCTTTTTATATTTTATTTTGGGAAAGGGTCTTGCTAAATTGCTTAGGGCCTCTTTAAGTTACTGGGGCTGGTTTTGAACTTTGGATTCTCCTGCCTCAGCCTACCAAGCCACTTGGATTCCAGGTGTGCCACACCATGCCTGGTGCCAGCTGGGGTTTTGATAGTGATAGATAGTGGTTGTATTGTCACTTAAGGATTGAGTCTTACAATTCACAAACATCATATTCCTTTCTATTTATTTAGAGATTCATTTTTTTCAACAATTTGTGGTTTTCAGTATACAGGTCTTGCATCTCTTTTGTGAAATATATTCTTGAAATTTTTTATTGATGAATATATAAATAGAATTTTAATTTCATTTTTATGTAGTTTTGTTCCTTATATATAAAATATGATTTCTTTTGTATATTGATATTTTTATTCTTCAAAGATGTTGAATCGTTTTATAATTCTGTTTTAGTGAGTTTGTACTGGTTTTCTACATACATGATGCCATCTGTGAATAGAAATCATTTTACTTATCTCATATTGAATGATTTCATATATTTTTCTTGCCTATTTTAGTGAGGAACCCTAACATGATGTTGAATATAAATGACAAGAACAGACTTTCTTTTCTTAAGAGATCTTGATACATTATTTCAACAGTAAGTATGGTGGTAGTTGTAGGTTTTTATTAGATGTGAGTTTTTATTAGATCTTTTTATTTCTCTTTGTCAATTCTAGACACTGTCACCTTTATGATTTTATTCCTTGTGATTGCATTCATGTGATTTTCTTTTTTCAATTTAGATTTTTAAGGTCAAATGTAGTGTATTGATTTTTAGATCCCTTATATATTTTAGGTGTTTATGGCTATAAATTTCCTTCAAGCACTGCTTTAGCTGTATATAATAAGTTTTACTAGGTTTAATTTTCATTTCATTCATCTGAAAAAATTTTTTAAAAAATTTATTAGTGCATTATAATCATACATAATATTAAGTTTCATTTTTGATGAAATTATACAAGCATAGAATATAATTTGCTCCAATTCAATCCACAGTACTTTCTTTTACCCTTTCTTCCTCCCAGTCCCTTTCCTATATCACACAGATATCTTTCTTCTATTTATTTATATATTTTTAATTAGTGCATTATAGATATACATAAAGGTGAAAATCCCTGTGGTATGTGCATATATGTACATAGAATGAAGAGCTGGGTCAGTTTCACCCCAACCGTGCTCTCGTTTCCCATCCTTCTTTCCCTCTGCTCTACTAATTTCTTTTCTATTTTCATAAGATTCCCATTTCTTTCTCTTTATTTTAATCTCACTTCTGTGTACATCAAACTATTTTTAATATCCTTTCTATTTTCTCTTTTATTGTTTGTCATTTTTATATATTTGTGAATGCCCAAAATTTCTGTGCCATTGACTTCTAAGTTAATCATGTTTTAATCAGAGAACATATTTTATGATTTTTTCAATCATTTGAAATTATTAATTTTTTTATAACTTTTCATATCATCTTTTATGTTACTATTTTGGGGTGGTATTTTCTATAGAACATTTTATAATTTGTTGGTTTAGAGATGTGTTCAATGCTTCTGTTTCATTACTGGTCTTTTGCCTACTTGTTTACATTACTTTTCTGTCTCATCAATTATTTCCCTTTCTGCTTAAATAGTTTGGTGCATTCTTTTGCAACATATAATCTTAATTGTTGCAGCATCCCTATAGAGTGGCTCTTTTGTCATTTCAAAACATCAGGCATCATCTAGTAACAGTGTTTGTCTCAGAGCCTTTTCTTTCCCACTAAAAGTCATTTTTTCATTTCTATCTTCATAGTTTATCATTTGACTTTAAACCTAATAGTATCTTCAAAATTAAGTTGAATTATGTGTTTTATTTATTGATGTCCTTTGTATTATACTTTATCCTTTCTCTGAAGTGTTGATCCATTTATATTAAATATAATCACTGGTAATTTATGACTTATATGTTCATTATGGCCATTTGTTTACTGTATATCTTTGGTCTTTCTTACATCTTTTCCCTTCAATATTATCCTCTCTTTAATTAAGTAGATATTTTGTGCTTGAAATCTTTAATTTTTTATTCTTTCTTTTGAGATAATTTATTTCTTGGTTGTTATTTGGAGATTACAATTAACATCTTAATTTAAAACGATCTAATTCTGCATAATGTTAATTTAATTCTAGCAGTGTACAGGAAGCATACTCCGGTACAGCTCCACATTCTCTACACTCTGCTGTGGTTTTATTGTCGTACGAATTTTAACTTTGTATACTACAGCCCATAAATGCAGTCTTATAATTGTTGTTTTTTGCAAAACTTTTCAGATCAGTTAGAATTAGGAAAAGAAGCTGTTAAAACATGTTTATACTGTCTTTCATACTTAAATATGTTATTGACTTCACTCTTTATAAATACCCTGTATTTTCAACTTGAAAAAATACATTAATATCTTTTTTTCTGATGGTAGCATTTGATGTATGTCATCCCACTGTCTTTGGGCCTTCATAGGTTCTGATAAAAAGACTGTCAATCTTTTTGAGAAGCCATTGTATACAATGATAATTTTGCTTTTGTTTTTTGCTCCTTTCCAAGTTTTATTTGTTCATTTTCCCCAAGGAATTGGCTCTGATGCACCTAAGAGTAGATTTTTTTGAGTTTATTATTATTGGAATATGTTGGGTTTTTAAGTGTATAGATTAATGGTTTTCAGGAAAAGGTTTTATTTCTTTCTGTCCCGTTATTTTTGGGACTCCTATTTTTCTCAGTTTAGTGAGACTTCATTTTAATGATCTTATTTCATTCTTAAAACATGGTTTCCTTTGATAATTCACTATATTTATAATTTCCAATTTAATGAAAAATTTTAATATGAACTTGGATCCTCTCTGGGACCACTGCTTTGCAGATCCCTTAATCACAATTTATTGTCCAAAACTGATACTTTTAGGTTCATAATAAATCCAGATATGATACCCCCGCACCCCGGCTTTGAAATTGTTACTTCATTTCTTCTTAGGTTTTATTTTGTTTGGCTTTTTGCTGCTCCTTGTTTGCTTAAGAACTTTCCTGTACTAATATTAAAAAAAAAAAAAAATCTGTGTTCCTTGTGTTCAATCATTATGTAGTAACTACTGAAATCTCTTGCTGGTCACCTTATCATTAGGCAAATATTTTCCCATGTGTCTTGAATCAATACATTATCCACACTTAGCCTTGAGGATCATTAAATCACATTCAGTTTGTAACTCTGCCTTAGCCTTCACTTCCTGATTACAAAACACCTTAAGGTTAGCCCGAGGTGAGAATTTGGGGCTTTCTCAAGTCAGTCATGGATATGCACCTTGCCTTGCTCATGACTGTCTAGCTCCCACACAATGTGTCAGATCTTCTATAGTCCCTTAAAGATAGCTCTTTCCTAGAATTTTCTTTTAAACTTTTTGATTAGGCCTTTGTTTTCAACTGGCATCACGGACTTAGGATAAATAATGACAATGTTCTGCAGATAGGCTTTTCAGAGAGATGTGATATTGACACTGATCTAAAAATAGGGATTTTGAAGAGCCCTAATACTGTTTCCTCTAGGGGATATAAAACTTCTATATTTTAAGGTATCATGACACTGATATGAAATAAAATGAAATCAGGAAGACATCAAGTTATTTTACCACAACCCCTACTATTTGTAATAATACAGTAGTTTTTCATGAGTAAACATTCCTCAGATTGTTGAAAACCTGTGTTTAAATTCCAGGATTCTGCACATTTTTAATTTGACACTTTTTAGAGAGCTTTAATTATTTTATGGTGAAGCAGATTATATACTCCTTCACAGTGCCATTCCTCAAGTCTTGCCCAGTGCTGGTTTGTGTCTTGCCTCTGTAACATGGCAAGAATTAAATTTCAGAATGTTTAACAGAGTCAGATGTCAGTATTCTTGTGATATCAAGGATATTTCTAATCTTGTTGATATCACACTTCCTAATAAATAATATAGCAAACTTATGGCTAAAAGAAAAGTTTAAGGTGAGATGTAAATAATTCACTTCAAATAAAATATTAAGCATAATGGTTCAGTGTGTCTGAAGTATATTTCACAATAAGTGGATGGTAGGGAAGAGGATGCAAGGGGAAAAAGATAGGTGTAGGACCTTCGGTACCTTGAAGAATCACTGACTAAAGTAAAAATGAAATATCCTCATATTTGTGCTGAAGAAAAAGATAATTTAATTGTATAACAGATAGCAAAATTATCTCTTTGTCAAAAGGAATTTCTAAAACAATGAAGAATACTAAAATTATAAATTGGAGCTGAAAATTGGCACAAGAACACTATCCTTCAATAAAAAGGGTTCTAGAAATTGATCTGATATGGTAACTATCCTTCCAGCTTCTCCCTGTGGTTCTTCCTATTTCTAACTGACACAGCAACTTGTGACAGAACAGATCTTAGAAATCTAATTTCATACCAAATTATACTTTGTATAATTCATTTCTTCAAACCATTCTTCTAGGTTATCAAATTGTTGATTTATAATTTTTATAAAAATCCCTAGAAATCTTTGATATTAAGAGTTCTACTACACACATTGCTTTCATAAATATTCACGAATAACTTCAGAATGTCTTGTACACACTTGAAAGTCCAATTTAAATGAATGGCTTGTAAGGAATGCTGCCTCAGTGTCTGAACTAACTTTGTGACAGTTAAGACACAGGGTCAATCAGAGATTGGTGGCTAAGGACCTTCCAGCCTTGAATTGCCTGATGACCATTTCCTCCATAAGCACCTGTAACTTAACTGTCATTACCAAGGCTTTCTGTTGTTTTTTTTTTTTTTTTTTTTTTTTTGCTTTAGAGTGTAAATGTCAGTAGAAACAGCCTCTTGCTCCATGCTTGGAAACAAAGGGTCTTTTTATTTCAGACCCTGAAACAGAGACTGAAGAGAAAGAACAATTATTGAATCTATACCAGGGGACTTGAAAGAGTGATAATTTAACATTCTCTCTTATGTCCACGAGCTTATGATGTCCACATTATGAAGCCTACATCATTGTCCTCAATTTATATATTCATCCAAAGCCAAGGTGAGTAGCAGAGCCTTCATTTGAATTAAGTTCTCTATGTGGTCCTCCCTTTATATGAAGAGTGTAGATGACTATAAACACAATCTGCCCCTCAGCAGCCAATCCAAAAGAAATAATCAGAGGAAAGTTGGAAGAGAACTACCAGAGGGAGCAGACCCCTGTTGTTTCCCATCAGATAACTTTTGTTTACCAGCAGTCTCATAACCCCATTACAAAAAGGATTTAAATCCAATCCTTAAGATATTTTGAGTTGTTTTCTGATCCTTAGGAGTCATATGAATTTTCTTTTTCATATAACCTCAGTGTTATTATTTTCCAATAGGATAGGACGCTTTTCATATAAAACCACTAAGAATTCTTAATAAGACATGTGAGCAAAGGTTAATTATAAACCCATATTTTAGTAGTAAGTGAAAGCCAATAAATGGATTTTTTAAGAAGCATCCAGGTCCTCAATCAGAGAAGGAATCTGGGAAGTCCAGACAGCATTTCTACATTTTTTACTTTACTAAAAATTAGTATAATATTAGAAAAAACTATTTCTAAAAAGCTAAGAAGTCTAATGTGTCATTTTAAGGAAAAAATCATTGAGAAAATGACATCAAAGTTACCTTAGTACACAGAATGTTCAGACCCAAAATGATGCAATGTATGTCTTCAATATTAGGGAAAATATCTAGCAGAAAAGCACTCTATTTCAAAATAAGCTTGATCATAGAAAGAGAGACTATGACAGATAAAAATATTGCTATGAGACAGGAAACACCTAAAACTAAAATTATGATGATACAAAAGATCAAAACCAGAAGAGAATTTGGAGTTCCAGAAAATAATGTAGGATAATATTTGTAAAAAAATTATCTATTTGTGAGATTATCTATTTGTTATTTTTTTAAAGAAAAATCATCCAGATAGAATAAGAGATTCTTAAATAGATTTTTAAAAAATTTCTTACATATATGACTATAGTGAAGTGCATTACAATCATAATTATCTATTCACAGAACAATTTTTAACTCTGTATATAAAGTATTTTCATGCTAAATTAGGCCATTATAAATGAGCTCTATTATTATTATTATTATTATTATTTGCATTTGCATTACAATTCTTAATACACCTTATACCACAATTTATCATATCTCTATATTAAATAGAAATCTATTTTAAATTTTTAAATAGAAATATATAAAAGCCATAAATAAGTAAAATCTCTAAGAATGACAAAATGAAATGTGAGCATTAACAAAAGCACAACAATTTGATGCTAAAAATTTAATATTAGCAATAATTAATACTTACCACTTACTGAATATATATTGTGCTGTGCTAACTACTTTAAATAATACTAGTAATAATGACAGTACTGATGGTGGCAAACAGATGTAGATAAAATTATCACCTGACCATATTTAAGACTCAAGAACAGATAATTAATAAAATGTTGATTGAACCCCTTAATATAGAACAAATGTTCACTTAGATGTAGTACAGTAATCTTTGATTCACTAAATTGATTTCCTCTTAGATAGGAGACCAGAATAGCAGAAAAAGAAAATTCATAGAAAAACAAATCGACTTACACACTGGTAAATATTATATAGAGAGTTTTCCTATGTTATGCTTCCATGAGAACACCATTTAAAAGCCATAAGAAGTAAGGCACTGAATTTTTAAAATATTGTCTGCACAATGATTGTTAAAGTCTATAGTGCACAATATTGAAAATGCTAATGAATATTGAAAACTCTAAAGGACAATGACATTTGCAGCTTTCCCATATTTAAAATTAAGCACATTTTTCTATAAATTTGAGCGCCCATTTCTTATGTGTGTATATTTGTATCTGTCCATTATAAAATATTATGATAATTAAACATGTACAATTATATGTTCCAGGAGAACATATAACAATTACGGAAGCAGATAGCCCATTCCTTTCTTTTATCACAGCAAAGCACACTCTTCCACAACCTCTGGAATGAGTGCATAACCAGTTGTACATTTTAGAAAATATTTTGTTTTGCATGACCATGAAGGTGCCTTCTAAAACTGAGATTGCAAATCATTGTTGCTAAAAATGCAGATATGTTTATTTATGACACCTTTCTTTTTCTTGGATTTTAATATTCTTAAGGACTAGAACAGTATTTTGAAATCCTTTGAAAATCTCAGAACCTTAATCAGGTAATGCACTTTGTGGTAGCTTCATACATATTTATTGACCGACTGACTGATTGAATGAGGGAAGAGATAAAATACCAGCAAATACTTATGCATTCAGTCTGCTAGCAATGTTTGCTCTTGACTCAGAATTATTTGGAGAACATGGAAAGATGCCTGTGACTGTGGAACTCTGCTGGACTAGGAATACCCCTATGTCAATATGTTATTAGTACTCCCTCCAAACAGCAAGTTTGCTGACTTCTGGCTTACATGGTCTACTCTCCTTTCTTGTCAGGTGTCAAGGTATCTGTTTTCCTCAACTTTCACTTGCATCAGTGGACAAGGCCTGTTTTTCCCCTAAAGATAGAATTTATCACTCTTTATTAACCTTAATGTACAATTCTCATAAATCACATTTTTGAGTCTGATTTTTTTTTAAAAAAAAAACAAACAAACACTAAAATGACACTGTCAGAACTTAATTAATTTGGTAGTAAGATGAAAGAGAAAGCACAATTTAGTCATATGCTCATGATTCCAGTCTCTTAATTTCAAAATTTTCGACCAGTGACTTTAGGTGATCCAAGATGTTTCCTAGTCATAACTGGAAATTCCATCCCATTAAATCTATGTTTTATAACATTAAAACCACCTGAATTGCCTGCTTTAGCAAATTACTCAGGAAGTTTCTTCACTGAAGTATTTTCCCTTGATTAGCAAATCAAGGAATTCATTGTCAAGGTTTGGATATGAGATGAACTGTTTATATTGTGAGAGTTGAACTTAACCAGTTGATTAATCCACTGATACATACTACAGATCTGAGAACTTCCTGGAAACCAAGGCAGTGCAAAGATCCTCCCCCTACTTCAAACCCCAGTTCTTGCAATCAAGTCAGAAAGATTTCAGACATGTCATCCAGAGTAACAGACATAAATTTATTGAAGGAATAGGAAAAGGAAAAGGGGACACTCTCAAGGGAGAAAGTGGGTCCCATCAGAGAGAAGAGGGACACTGTGCCTCTTCTGCACACCAGTTTTATTGGGGGAATCTGAGAGAAGTTTCCAGGGAGTCCCACCTAGGTCTACCTCTTGATTTGTGACTGATAGTAGGATGACATCAGACTTTCAAGTCCCCACTTCCATGACCACTCTAGGTCATGTTGGCCCATGCTGACCATTCTAATTGGATTCTTAACCATAAACTCATACAGATTTTAGGGTTAGAAGAAATTATGCTTATTTTCCTGAGTTTTGTAATCTGGTTTGTAAAAAGGGTCACAAAGGTCTCCCCATTCTGGGTAACTTGGGCTAGCCTTATCAACATTATTTTGGGTCATCTCCAGCAGAGTTCCACAATCACAGGCATCTTTCCATGTTCTCCTGCAGATAACAGGTAGTTTGCTGAGGAATATAAGATATCCTGTACATGTAATGCAGGCAAAGCTGCAGGTAATTGTTTCTTGGAAAATAAAGCATGTGGGGTTCAGGACAGTAGGCCAATTTTATAGACATATTCTTTTAACCCCATGTTCCCATCAATTGCACCTGTCAGTCCACTTATAATGTGGATAAACTAGGAGGTAGATGTAGGCAAATAAGGAAGTAGGTCACTGGCAATGTGACTTTGGGGTTTATATTTTGTTCCTGCTGAGGATATCTCTCTCTCTCTGCTTCATGGAACCGTATTCTGAGCTTCTTTCCTCTGCCACACCCTTCCTCCATGATGTTCTACCTCACCATGGGCCCAAATCTGACTCAACCTGGGTCAGCACACCAGGAACTGAACTTCTGAAACCATGAGCCAAAATAAACTTTTCCTCTTCTAGGTTGTTATTGTCTGGTATTTTTGGTTAGACTTATGAAAAGCTAAACTAACACACACGCACACATGTGTATGTATGTGTACAAATGACTATAAACATTTATATGCATATATGTAAATATATATGTGGCCACTATATGCTAGCTGTAGTTGTATTTGCTCCACTGACTTAAAATAAGACATAATGTAGAAATTGGCTTTCAGGTTTCAGGCCTGGTAGAGAAGGAAAATGTAGAACAATGCTTTCCCTTTCCCAGGGTAACCTTAAAACTCACACTTTAATCTTTATCCATTAGACTTCAAGCAAAAGATGTAGGCAAAAATATTCCAGATTGGCATTAATCCCAGGTATTAGGTAGATAGAAAAGTGACTCTTAAAAACAGAAAACCAGACAGCAAAGGATTTACACAGGTAAAGTCCAAGGAAGGTGAAGAAATATGATAAAGAAGTGCAAATTCTTCCCCATATCAGATATTCAGTGGAACAAACCAGGACAGAATCATACCTATAAGGACTGCGGGGATAAAGAATTCTTACACAGTATAAATGACTAAAATGCTTCTTAGAGAGCAGGAAACACATCAAAATGGAAACACATCAAAAGAAAATTATTTAGAACTATCAAGAATTTTTGAAAAAAAATATGCATATAAAAATGAAACCAGAAACTCTATACAGTTCAAACAGAAGCAAAAAGAGAATTAGGGAAGAAATCATCCAAAATCAAGAAAGGACAAAGTACATAAAAATATGGTTATTTATGAACAATGATTGTAGAATAAGAGGTCTGGCTATATATAGCTCAGTGAGATTCCAAGCAAAGCAAATATAGAGTATAGGAATGGGCTGTAGTTAAAAAGATAATCTTTGATTTGTTTGATTTTGTGTAGTTTTTTTTTTTGGTAGAATCTGTGAAAAATAATTAATGTTCAGATTTAAGAAGCCCAGTGAGTCCCAAAATTGATAAAGAAAAATAAATCTATTATTAAACCATAGCACATGAAATCTCAGATGAGGTGCTCTCAAAATAACAAGAAAGAATATGACTGGTATAGCTAAAGTGGTAGAGATCACAGAGTGTAAAACAGAGAATAAATCTATGACTTCGTGGTGTTACCTTCTAGTGGAGACACAGAAAATAAACAACAAACTTTAAAAAGTAGGAAAAGAAACCAAAAATTAGGAAAAGACATATCTGAAACTTAAACTCCGAAAAGAGAGATTAATATTTAAAATATTTTAAAAACTAAAGTAAATAAGAATAAAGCATGCACTCTATAGGAAGTGAATAGAAGG
This sequence comes from Urocitellus parryii, assembly GCF_045843805.1. Taxonomy (NCBI): domain Eukaryota; kingdom Metazoa; phylum Chordata; class Mammalia; order Rodentia; family Sciuridae; genus Urocitellus; species Urocitellus parryii. The sequence goes on from NC_135533.1 coordinate 105,141,825, forward strand.
AGCCCAGAAAAACTGGAGAAAAGCAAAAGACATTTCCCAGAAGAAGTCCACAAAGCATGTGAATAGCTATTTCCCATTGTGAGAATTAAGAAAGAGTAAATTAAAACCATAGCAAGACACTGTTCCATATATCACAGTGACAGAAATTAAAACTTCTGACAAGACCAACTTGGTGAGTTTAGATGGAACCAGAAGCTCTGAGATCTTATTTCTGGAAATTTATTGAGATCATTTTGAACAATTTAGCACTACTTTTTCTTTAATTTCAATGGGTATATCTGAGACTCCAGCAATTCTATGTTTTTACAGAAATAATAGTTTCCTTTTAGGAGATATGTTCAATTATTCTCATTTCAAAATTGTTTTCAATATTTAAAAAAAAACTTGTAAACAAGCTGAGCATCAACATGCAGGTGAATGTTAAAATAATCATCCAATAATATACACAGAAAAATCAAGTGAAATACTAGTATCTATCTAACCATGAGTTGAATCCAATAAACCCTAATTTGTGAGCATAAAAAATGAAGTAAAAAGATAATTAATAAAATATGTTTTCAGTCAGGCCCCATGACACACTCCTGAAATTCCAGAGGCTCAGGAGGCTGAGACAGGAAGATCCAGAGTTCAAAGCCAACCTCAGCAATGGGGAAGCACTGAGCAACTCAGTGAGAACCTGTCTTTAAATAAAATTAAAAATAGGGCTGGGGATGTGGTTCAGTGGTTGAGTGCCCTGAGTTCAATCCCTGGTAGCATAAAACAATTTAACATATTTGAATAATTGCTAAGAACTCAAGTTTTAATACAACCATCATTCACTAATATATAATATGTATTACATATCTTCATTCAAATACATATCTCAAAATATAAAAGAAAAATATCATGTTACAGTTTAACTAATCAACAAAAGGAGAAATCACTTATTCAGTTTAATAGATCCTAATGAAGCATTTGGTACAATTCAACACTTATTCATGAATTTTGAAAAGAACCATTAGAAACTAATAATGAAAGTTAACATACTGACTATGGAAAAGAAATGAGCATCAATCCAAAATTTTTAGCAAAACCACATCTTAGAAGAATTTTTTAATAATCTAGAAATTGTCAAGATTGAACACATTATTGGCACTGATATAAACAGTAAGCCAAAGAGAAATTTATATTCATAAGTTTTAGAACAAGAAGTATGAACAGGGAATTTGGCTACCATTATGAACAAAAAGTAGTATTAAATCTTGATCTTGATCTCACACTATATGTGAAAAGTTAAAGTTTCATGGGCATTAAAGTTGCTTAATAAATATAATTCTGAAAAATTCTGCATTAATAATGCATATACTTCTGGGTACATGTGCCCATGACAGTACTTGGTAGACATTGATTTGTCTTTATGTTTTCTTATCAATAATAAAAGCAGCAAGGAAACAAATCTTATTTATCCACTACAGTATTGTTCAATCATTGTTGCAATTTAAACAAATCTTTACTTGTTATTTTAAGAAACACAAATCTGAAGTTTATGGGAAAGGAATATTGAAAATAAGAACACTCTTACTTCCTTATGTTTCCTTAACAAAAGAGCAATTTAAAAGCTATTCTATTAACTATAAGTTTCAGTGAAATGTGATTTAAAAATGTTTTTCAGATTACTATTAATGTTGGTTTGATAGGAAACCTTGCCTTATAGTCATATCAAAAATTTGGCTTTTCTGTAGATTTACTTGGGGTAGACTGTGGATCAGGGAATTTTAAGAGAAACAGAGAATAGATTGAGGAATCATATGTTCAGTTTAGTTCAGAAAGAATCACCCAGTGAGTGAGCTGAGTGGTGGAGAGAAGGACATGTCCACGCACATCATTTAAGTTGGCCCTTGGCTTCTTCTAGCAGCCTGTAATGAAATGCAAAGGAAAAATGTGCTCAAGAAAAAAATCTGTTAAATTATAAGGCCATAGTTTACTTAAACTTCTTCACACTGCTACTTGCGTGGCTGGACATTCTTCTAAGAGAATTAAGGAGAGAGCAATGTTCCTGTTTTATAGTAAGCCATGTGTAAGTATGTGAGGTTTGATCACAGCTGTTTCTTCTTTGTTTTCTTGTCTTTCTTTCATTTTTAAAATGCTTTTTCCTTAGGGTTTGTTTGTCTAACTATTCAGGAGCATCAGGATTCCAAAATGAGTTATGAACAGTATTTCTGGTCAGAATAAACAAGAGTGCCTAGATAATGCTATAATGGCAATGCTAGGAGGCAAATATAAAATTAGAGACTAGGGAGAAAGATCACATGTTCTGTTTAGGCAGCTAGAAAGTTCAGCTTGGGATTTCAGTTGCCCTCTGATTTTCATTCTTGGATGCTTGGAATACAGTCCATTCATGGTTGGTGGGGGGGCGGTGGGATGAATGAAAGCTCTGTTTGCCCTAAGGCAGTCACTGAAATTTCCAGGGCACCTTTATCCCACAATGTCATCCTACTGAGCATGAGGCTATGCCAATACCACTTCCACCTACAAGCCCTCCCCCTTTATTGGCTCATGTATTTATTTATGCTTTAAGTTACTTCTTTTCATTTTCTGAGCTGTGAAATTAATAGGGAGCTTCTTCCCTGGGCCCAAGATCTCAGGGGATTTCTTCCCTTTCCTCTTGTTCCGACAGAAAATTCACTAATGAATAATTACAAATGCCACCAATCTTTCTCAGTCCCATGAAGAAATAAGTACGTGCTCTCCACTTGCCTAGTGTGGAAGAGGAGACAGGCAAGCATAAATAGATATTTGGGAGACTGGATGAGTATTACCAGTACTTTCAGACCACAAAAGAGGGAGCAATGAGATCTGCACCAAGAAGACAGAGAAGACCTTGAGGAAGGGTGAAATTGAGGGAGGGCTATGAAGAAGGAATTGCATAATAACCTCTAGAATCTCACCTGAGCCATCAAATCCAACTCACTCCAACATTTATGAGGTCCATATCATGGAAAGAAAGAGAGCGGTGCTAGAGATGTATGACTCCCTGCAGTGTGACTCTCTGCAGCAATATATGTACAGGACTTTACAAAAGTCATGGAAGCAAAAGAGCAACAGTGCACTTGCAAATAATTTATATTTTAGAAAAAGGCTTCCTACAAAAGGTTACTCAGGTTGAAACATAAAGGATAAACTCAAGATAGATGATAAAATGGTGACAAGTGTCATGTAACAAGCAGATGAGGAGACAGGAGAAAACTCACCCATGACAAGGACCAAAGAAATATATAAAGGGTTTCAATACTGTTGGGGCCCCAAACCAAGTTTATAGTATCACCATGGCAAATAAACATATAGGAAACCTGGCTCAGTCAATATCAATAGCCAAATTTATTAATGTGAACTGAGTCTCGGGATAGAAAATCTTTGCATGTATTGATGGAGCTCTCCTAATCTGTAGGGCTAGGATATTGTACCATTACTGTTATTATTTTGTGAATTAACACAGCTATTAGATGTTTTCTTCACATAATAAATAAAATAAAGTTTCACAGTCATAATTGTACTTTGCCTTCAATCTAGGAAGGGCAGGGCAGGAACTTGTCTCTGTTTTCCTGGCTTTGAGAGAAGACTTTCTTCTGAGATGCTCTATAGGGACCACAGTCACTCATCCCTAACCCAGATAATCTTCATTATTAATATTATTTTGGAAATTGCCCTCTTTTCCCAGTGTGACTCAAAGAGAGAACATTTGTTATTGAATATTATCATCATGAAAGGAGAAAGTGGAAATTTTCAGATACCTTATATAGGTGTGCTGGTATGGGTTTAAGCCTAATTCTCAATACAACCCAAGGTCTTTATCAAATATTGAGTTACAGGATCCTTCTAGGTTATACCGTATTTAGACACCAGGACAAAGACAAGTGGAGAATTCAGCTTCATCACTGAAGAGAACTATATGAAGCCCCTTTCAGAAGTCTGTGCATGTGGCTCATGGCTCCATTGATGGTCTGTGTTCTCAAACAAGCAGCGCAGTCCCCTGAGCTGAGAGTCAGCTTGGAAATCAGGGGTTTAAGTAGCATTTCCATAGCCACTGTTTTCATTGAGTACAGGAACAGAACATGCCCTAATTTTCCCTTATTCTGAGCAATATTAAAACCCTCCTCCAAAACTCCAAAACAAACTGTAAAGATAAAAGGGATTTCTAAAATGCTAGTCAGGTCATCTTTCATTCCTTTGACAGGTTAGAAATCCATTCTTATCATTTTAGAAGGGCTATAGCAGACACTTGCTGAAAGCCAAAAGAAGAATGGTTCTAAATGATTTCTGAGGACAAAAAGTACATTATAAATTTTCCCATGTCTCCTTTGAGTAAATTATAAAGCATGTATATGGCAGGCAACTGGCCACCTGTGCAGCACTTTCATAATATTGCAAATCCATATCTATGGGCTGTGTGAGGAGAGGGCAGTAAAAAGTCTACATGAAGAAGTGTGATGGAATTCCTTCATATCAATTCTGGAAGTGTCACCCAGTTGGGCATCATATTTCTTAAAGCTCCAATGATCCTTTGAGATAGGTGACATGGTAATTGCTATGTTGAAGTTATTTATTCCAATTGTTCCACCTAATGAAATTATATTTAACAAGTAGCTACATTAAGAAAAGGACACCTTAGTGGGTGCTGCAGAAACTCTGAATGGAATCTTTCTTTCAGTTCTATGGAAGAGATAATGGAAATGCTATTGAGGAAGCAACTATACCAAAGAGATTTTTCCAAATTTATCATTTTAAGTTAATAAATTTGACTAGGAATAGGACTGTTGTTTTGTTGTGGTTACAGTGGTAAAATTTTACATAATAGAAAACTTACCTTTTTAACTTTCTTTAAGTATGTAGTCCAGTCACCTGAAGTCCATGCGTATCATTTCATCATTGTCCAATATCACCACTATCTATTCCCAGAAATTTTTCATCTTCCTAAACTAAAACTCTGTCCCCACTAATTGTTCATTCCTTACACCTCCATCACATTCCCCAGCAATTTCCATTCTACTTTCTATTTCTATGAGTTTGCCTATTTTGTTCTTCTATAAGTGGAATCAAATGGAATTCATCCTTTGGTGCCTGACCTTTTTTCACATAGCATAATGTCTTCAAGGCTAGGATGGAGGCTAAACTTCCCAGCAATCGATATCCCACTTTTACTGCTGCTGCTCCAACAACCACTAGCCTCCTTACCCAGAACACTTTAACATACCATTTTCAGGAATCTAATTTTACAATGTCCTCAAAAATATTACCTGTCAATATACAATCAATTTTTTTCATCCTAGCCTTAAGTGCAAATTTGTAAAAGACATCCTTGATACTTATTTGGTATCTAACTACTTATTTGAAACTAATTATAGGAAAGTTGACTCTCCAGGGTGGTGGTTCCAATGAATTTGGAACTCTCCCTTTTCTATTTCACGGAGTTATCTGAGGAGCATAGGCATTAGTTCCATTAATTCTTTAAAGGTCTGCTAGATTACAGCTGAGAATTTATCTGTTCCTGGGCTTTTCTAAAGTTTTCTTTTTTTATTACTGCTTATATTGTGTTGCTATTTATTGGTCTGTTTAGGTTTGTTATGTTCCCTTGATTCAATTTTGGCAGGTCATATGTGTCTAGACATGTATCCCTTTTTCTAGGTTTTCCAATTTATTCGAGTATGTTTTTAAAATAGTAGCTAGTAGTCCTCTCTGGATTTCTGTGATGTAAGTGGTGATTTTCCCTTTTTTATCTCTGGTTTTAATTTGGGTCTTCTATCTTTTCATTAGTTTGGCCAAAGTTTTATCAGTCTTATTCGTCTTTTCGAAGTACCAACTCTTCATTTCATTGACGTAGATACTGCTTTTTGGCTACTCTTTTCTATTTCATTGATTTTGGCTCTGATCTTAAATATTTCTTTCCTTCTGCAGGCTTTGGAATTGGTTTGTTCTTGTTATTCAAGGGCCTTGAGATACATCATTAGCTTGCTTATTTGCATTTTTAAAAATTTTCATACCTATGCACTCATAGTTATAAACTTTCCTATTAAAACCATCTTCATAGTATCACAGAAGTTCTGGTATGTTGTATTCCTGTTTGATTCTAATAATTTTTATAAATCTCTCTTGATTTCTTTTATCACCCACCCAACATTCAAAAGTGTGTTGTTTAATTCCCATCTGTTTATATCCTAGAGTTTTTGGATGTTGATCTCTAATTTCATTTCATTATGTTATGTCATATTTCTTTATATTTGCTGAGTTGCTTTGTGACCTATAATATTTTGGATCAGTTCTGTGAGTCACTGAGAAGAAAGTGTATTCAGCTGTTATTGGATAAAATATTCTATAAATGTCTGTCATCATATCTATTAAGTTCATTTAAATTATGTATTTTTCAGTTCCAAAGAGTCTTTACTGATTTTATGTTTAAATGATCTATATATTGGTGAGAAAAGTGTATTGAAATCACCTACTATTATTGTACTTGGATCTCTCTGAAGAGAGATCTACTTAATTTAAGTAGTGTATGTTTTATGTAATTAGTGCACCAAAGTTTGGGGCATACATCTATTTTCATTGTATCTTCTTGTTAGATTCTTCCCTTTACCAGGATTAAGTGAACTTCTTTATCTCTTTTGATCAATTTTGGCTTGAAGTCTGCTTTGTAACATATGAGAGTAGATACTCCTGCTTGTTCTCAGGCTCCATTCACAAGGTATGTCAATTTTCATCCCTTTATTTTTAGCCTGTGACTGCTTTTGCCTGTCAGGTGAATCTCTTGCAAATGACATAGTTGGGTCTTGTATTTTATTTCATACTATTACACTGGAGAATTGAGACCATTTAACATTATTATAGAGAGACGTTTATTAATTTCTGCCATTTTATTTCTAATGTTTAATTTGGTCTTGTTTCTCATTTGCCTTGCTACTTTTCAAAGGAGATTTGTTCAGCTATGAGCCCTGGGTTTGTTTTCTATTTCTTCTCTGTGTACTATTTATTTTGTGTAATCCCATCTTATTAGTCAAGAAATCTTAATTTTCTGCTTATCTTGAAAGTTTTTTAATTCTCTTCCAATTCTGAATTGTAGTTTTGCTGCATATAGCAATCCGGGTTGACAGTTATTTTCTCTCAGAGCTCAGAACACATCATTCTAAGCCCTCTTGTATTTTAGAGATTTTCCAGAGAAATCACAAGTCCTTCTAATTGACTTGGCTCCAAGTGTGACTTGACACTTTTCTCGTGAGTCTTAAAATTCTGCCCTTATTCTGTACCTTAGGCATTTTAATTATAATATGTCATGGATATATGTTCTTCTTTTTTGATCTTGTTTATTTGGGATTCTGAATGTTTCTTATATCTGGATCTCCATCTCATTCTTAGGGTTTGGAAAATTTTTATTATTATATCTCTAATGGGATTAGGGATTATTCATGCTATTAAACTGAAACTTTAATTCCAGTGATTCTTCAATATGGTCAAATCCCAGTGTTCTTGCATATTCTGGTGATGATTATGTCAGGGTTATTTATTTTCTTTTTTTAAATACTGTTCGAATTTTCAAGTTCAGCCAGTTTGTCTCTGAACTCTGAAATTCTGCCTCCAGCATACTACTCCATTTGAGACACTTTCAACTTAACATTCTATTTTATTTATTGTATACTTCATTTCCAAGATTTCTGTTTGTTCTTTTTCAATATCTCTATCTCATTATTGAATTTCTCATTCATTTTCTGTAGTGACTTTCTTAATTAATTCAGTAGTTTTTCTGTGTTCTATTGGAATTCATTGACCATTTTTTTAAATCATTTTTTAAAAATTCTTTATCTGGTGCTTCATTCACTTCAATGTCTTTGGAGTTGGTTGCAGGTGAATGTTGAATTTTAAGAGACACCATATCTTGTTTATTCACATTGCTTCTATTTCTGTTTGGGGTTTCATGCATCCATTCAGATGGATTTATCTTTCTCTTTTATCTGTAGGCCTTTTTAGGGCATTGCTTTTTTCTTGTCAAACTGTTCTGGGATATCAAGTTATTATGAATTTTTCAATGTATTTTGAAATGGTTTTGAACTATAGGTTCTATGCCAGTTGTTTGGTGATGATTAGTGTATTTTGATACTGAGCTAGAGGATTCTAATTTCCCTATAGGTCTCAAAAAAGTAGGGCCTTTATTTCACACTGAGCAATTAAGTGTATGCAGGAGGACATGTAGGGTACATCCTCTGTGATTGCTCTTCTTCACCTAATGATTTTTTATAATTCCAAAGGGATATAGGAATAATCTAGATTGAGAATCCTTCTTGGTATGGTGCCCACAACCTCTATGTTAATTCTATTCTTCCTATAGTAGTGGATGTCTATGAGTGGGACCTGAGGGTCCCCTCTAGCCACTCCTACTTGAAGCCTGGTCATTAGTTTGGGGTTTTGTCTCTTCTAGTCTTCATATTAAAGTACTGTTAAAGTTTGAGCATAATTAACTTTTGTGTCAAACAGGGTTTCCTGTCTTTTGGCTAGGTTTACTTTAGCAACAGAACCTCTACCCTCTGAATTGTAGTGTCCTATGGATTCCCAGCACCTGACAGAAAGGAGGATAACCACAACTGAAGCAAACAGTATACAAAATTAAAATAAATGCCCTTTCTTACTGTGACTTCTATAACACTGATTACTGTAAAATATGAATGAGGGGGTCACCAATTGCAGATGGCAAAAACAACAAATGGCATGAACTAAATCTGACTAGATCTGGAATTAAGGTAAGCGGCAGATGTCATCCATACCACCCATAGTAATAATAATTTCAACAACATAAATAGTGAGGGCAGAAGTTATATAAATCAAATACTTCCAAAATATGGTAAAATATAGTTAATCAAGAAAAAAGAAAATGTGACCGACCGCAAGCTAAAAGAAATTTTAGAATGTTCAATGTGCCCAGAGAGAAAGCAGAAGAGATGTAGCAAGTGGTGGTTATAATAATGGAAGAAAAAAAGTAAAAGAAATTTAGTAAAAAGAGAGAAAGAGAGAAAAAATGGCTTGTAGAAGGAGAGAAAGAGAAACAAGGAAGTGGAAAAAACCCAAAATAAACAAAAACCTTAACCCTTAAAGGCAAGACAAAGAAAATTAATACTGGTAAATTAAAAATGGTAAAAATGAGAGGAAAAGAAGCAAATATATATATATATATATACATATCTACATATATGTGTGTGTATATATGTACCTATATATATATATATATATATATGTGTGTGTGTGTGTGTGTGTGTGTGTCTGTGAATATGTGTGTGTGTATATATATATACACACACACACACTCATGAATAAATCAGCACAGCAAGAACAAGGAGGAGAAAGGGAAAAAGAAAGAAGATTTTTAATGAGAAATGAAAGAATTATCTTTACTGAAGAGGCCAAAATTGTCAACAAGGATGAATGATCACTACCTATTCCCAAATGTCCTTTCCATTTCTTCTTGGACTATGTACTTTTCCATTTCTTCTTAGACTATGGAGTTGTTAAATCCTGCCTCTCTTTGAGTTACTTGTTGAGCTGCCAGATAGAGTGTCCTAAAGCTGAAGTAGCTTTCAACTTCCCTTCTCACCAGTATAAGGTGGAGTGGAATGAGACAACCTGTAAATTGGAGTTTGGTGTGCACAGACCAGATTGATGAAATTACAGGGTGGGGCTGCAGCAGAGGTCTTAGTGTGAAGATCTAGTGACTTGGACTTAACTCCAGTCTTTGGGACTTTGTTGGTGATATGTGCTCTGGGAGTATTTGATCAACATACCCCCTAAGACCAGGCTGATGCTGATCTCTGCTGGGAGTCTGGATCTCAGGAGCTTCACAGATATTCTCCAATAGAGCAGGAGATTCAACCCTCCACAGTTCTCACACACTCTATGCCTAGGGATATGGCTTTCTCAGTCTTAGTCCCTGAGTGTAATCATGCCCACGTATTCAGTTTCTAGACCCTCTTCAGGTAGTCACATGCCAAACTCAAAGGCAAATCAAGTTCTACTCCCCTCCATATCTCTGACTTTAATCCCCCTGGGTACAATCTCTTCTGTGCCAATTTCAATTACACTAGACTAGGTTCACCCTAGGCCTCCAGGAAGTGCTGGCCTGGGCAGAAGGGTAATATTTGCTATGATGCACCAGGTTCCCCACTTCCACCAGCTACACCGTTGCCTCTTCATAATGGCTTCCTGCCCTAGAACTCCACTTGCTAGTTGTGAAACAGTGCTTTTCAAACTCCAGTTCACCAGTAGTCTCTGAATCATCTAAGTTCAGGCTAGTTCTCTATTTTATAGGTTTCTCTGGCTACAGAAACTTTTAGGTATTGGACTTGTAGTTAGAATCATTATCAGGATGGGCTGGAGATGTGGCTCAGCGGTAGCGCGCTCGCCTGGCATGCGTGCGGCCCCGGTTCGATCCTCAGCACCACATACCAACAAAGATGTTGTGTCCGCCGAGAACTAAAAAAAAAAAATAAATAAATAAATATTAAAAATTCTCTCTCTCTCTCTCTCCTCTCTCACTCTCTCTTTAAAAAAAAAAGAATCATTATCAGGAAATAATGATAATCATAAGACATATCTTGCTTGATATAATATAAAGGACTTTGTCCATTAATTATAAAATTAATAATTAAATTAATAATTAGTGCCATGGAATACATAAAAATTCAGCATTTAAGATACAGGGTAGGTGGTTAGTAGAAGCTGTGATTTTGAGATTTATAAGAAATATTTATTTGGTTTTTTTCATCTTAATTTTTTTACATACAGCTCCTAAAATCCTTGTAATTTCCTAAATATGGATTCTAAGAGCATCTTTTGTTTTAATGTTTAGTCTTTGATCCAGTGCCCTACACTTAGAGTTTCCTGGTTAATAGAAGTATCTTTTGTTGTAATGGGTTCTTGGATAAAATCTGGCCACCAGAACAATAAAACCATGATTGGTTGCTTGTAATTTTCAGCCTCATGCCTGTACTCCAGGGAGGAGAATAGCTGGAGGAGTCAATAATTTATCATGACTATGTGATTAAGCCTCAATAAAAATCCATATAAAGTTCAGGGAGGTTCTGGGTTGACGGACACATCCAAGTGCCAAGAGGGTGGCAAACCAACTTAAGAGATAGAGGCTTCTGCATTGGCCCCTTTCCAGACTTTACCCTAAGTGCTGTGTCTTTTATCCTATTATTTATAGTAAAATGGTAGGTGTATGTAAGAGTTCTTCTGATTTCTTTCAGTTATTCTAGGACTAAAACTGAAGTGGGGATTTGGGAACCTCCAATTTGCAGCTGCATCAGAGAGAAGTTGCAGGCAGCCTGAGGACTGACCACTTGTATCTAAAATTGGGGGCATTCTTGTGGAACTAAACACTTAACCTGAAGGGTCTGTGATAAATCCAGGTAGATGGTGTCAGAATCTAACTGAATTATAGGACACTCAGTTGTCCTCAGAGATTTTGAGAAGTTATTGGTGTGGGCACTTCCCCCACCCAACACACACACTTTTTGGTGACCAGAAGTGAAGTAGTGTGAATGGAGAGACTAAATAGAGCACATAGAGTGAGGTTTTCCTGTACAAAAGTGAAGACATCAATCTTTGAGAATCAATTTCAATTCTAGCCTGAGTGCTGGAAAGGGAATGTATTGCCTGGTTCAAAGATGATGAAACACTCTTATTCTTACTAAAATTCTTCTTAAAACTGTGCTTGAAATTGAATGCCATAGGCTTCTCTGTCTCACCAGGTGCCCCTTTATCTCCACTCAGTGAAATGGGTGATCCAGTTGTAGACTTGACCTTCAAAATTCAATATTCCACAACAAGGCAGCATTAACTGAAGTGCAACTCCAAGGTCAAGTTGTAAACATTTGTCTCCAAACAAAATATTCTTTGTAAGCTATAAACCCCAAGGAGACTGCCAATTTCATATCCTGGAAGTCTTCTATTCAAGCATAGGTGATGTTAAGATCAATGTTATTGTGGGTCCATGCCAAGGGATTATATCTCAACTCTGCCACTTAGCAGCTGTAGGCTCTTGAGAAAGTTACCTCATCTCTCTGAACTTGTTTGATGATAACATAAAAATGATGATGAATACTTGACCATTATCTTGTGAGAAATATGATGCTGTAATATTTTTTTTTATTTAACTCAACTCTAGAGTCATATCTTTTTAAATAAAAGTCTATCTCAAAAATACAATATCAATATTCTGTTTCTTAATCTTTCATTGCTAAAACAAAACATTGAATTGATTAATGAAATTACTCTTTTCCCTCAAAGCAGAATTTATTTTTGTTCTATTTAATTATATCAACTATTCATTTGCAAGAAATTCTAAAGTTACTTTTTTTGTTATTTTTGTCATTATTTAATAGGTTACATGATCAGTGGAATTGAGATACACAATTTGTATGTTAAAATATATAATTATATAATCATTCCGTATGATGTTACATGATTTATTTATCAAATAAATATACCACAATATAACTATAACATTTAGCAGCATACATAAGGCATTTTTACATCTTTTATTTTACATTATATTAATAAACTATGTTATTGTTATTACAATTATATAAATAAGGTTTAAAATTCTAATATTTCAATTAATTTATTTTTCATTCATACCCATAAAAATATCCATGTGAAAATGTTCCTGTTAAGGTAACTTCTTTTAATGTGTTAAGATAATTTAAATTAGCCTCCTTTTATTTTCTGTAGTAAGGCTTTTCACGAGCTTTGGCTATTAATGCGTATGTATCTACAACAAGTTATAGACTAACTGTTGTGTGCAAATTGATCTTTCATTTCAATGAGTCAAGCAATAAATTGAGCCAAATGAGATGTTTCCTCTCTAATTGATGGGTAGACTAATTCAGGTGACAGCATTGACTACTCAGGCAGTAGCCAGATATATGGTGGAGCTGACAATTATTGAAAGAAACCTGAACAACAACAAAAAGCTCTTGGATTTTTTGTCTCTTTTAAGTATATTCCATTTTGTATTTTGTTTCTTTTTTGTATATTCCATTTTGTATATTCCATTCTAAAATTCAAAATATCAAATCTTTCACATTATGCTTGAAATGAATATTCTTTGTAATAAATTTTATTAAATATCTTTAAAAAATGTAACCACAATTGATCAAATTTGCAATGCACACAGACTGAAACAGCACAAAAACTTCCAAATTCTTGTTGGAAAACTTAATATTAAGTTGACCTGCAACTGCCTTCAGGCCACTATTTCATATAAATATGGCCTTAGAGCCATCTCAGTGATATCTCAGTGATAACAGCAGACAATTGTGTGAACTGACATTTTCTGACAACTGGGTAAAAACAATGTTAGATTAATACATATTTGTACACAATATTCTTGAATAACTATAGACAGTGCTGGAGAAACATCTCCTCGTTGCTTACAGGAGAAATTATACATTATTTCTCCTTCCCTCCCAATTTCCCACTCATTATTCCACTTCAAATGTCATTACTGCAAAGATTCTAGAGATCCAACCACCAGTAGGTGATTAAATTGTCACATTCCCCTTCCCATAATCAATCAAGTAATCCAATTTGAAAAACAGGTACAGTAATGAATTTGCTCTCTCAAACCCAAGAGTCATGTCCTGACTTATTCTGTCTTTGCTGCCAGGGATCTTCTACTCCAGAGCTAAATGGTGAAACTGAAGTATATCTATGAGGACCAAAAGTGAACACAGTAAAAAAGAAGGTACAATTCAGGGACTGCCTGTTTTAGAAGGCAGGTGGTCTGTATAGAGTGTTAGAGAACTGATTGAAAATGAAGATGGTGACTTAAAGTACAAGGGAAATTAAACATTAATCTGAGTATTGTTTTGAAAATGTTTTCAGGAAGGTCTCATTTATAATAGCTGATACAGGATTCATATTCTCCATGACACAGGGCTTTTTGGTAATCCCATTCCCAAAGGTGGAAGAAGACTCCGGATATATGGCATATATGGTAGGTTTGGAGTAACCTGAGTGTTATGGTTTATCTGTGAGATAATACAAGAAGGTTCAGAGAAGGAATAATTGGTTATGCAGGCCTTATCCCAGTCAGTGAATTAATCACCTGATTGGATTAAGCGGGTAAGGTATGGCTAGAGGATATGGGGCACTGACTGGGGACATGACTTTGCAGTGTATATTTATATCTGGTGAGTGGAGACTCTTGCTCTGCCTTTCTTATCATCATATGAGCTGCTTTCCTCTGCCACATTCTTCCACCATAGTGTTCTGCCTCAAGGAATGGAGCTGGCCCTTTATGTACTAAGATCTCTGAAACCATGAGTCCTCAAATAAACTTTTCCTCCTCTCCAGTTGTTCTGGTAGGGTCCTTTAGTTGCAGCAACGAAAAAGCTAACTGAAACCGCATGATTTATTGCAGGGCAAGTTACTAAATTTTCTTAATGGGTATTACTAATGTGAGGCTCAACATTAATATAAACCACTGAACCAGCCCAGGTCCAATTAGGAGGCAGAAATTTAAAAATAGAAATCTTAATTCATGTGTAAGCTTATTTTAACATAGAAATTATTAAACTATATATTATGAGTAAGTATACATATGTAAAGGGTATTATCCTTGGATGGATGGTGGAAGATCAAGAAGGAAAACTTTGGAAGGAATCTGTCTCCCAGGCTGGGCCTTGGGTGAGGTGTAGTCATATTTTTGCTTATCAGTATATGGTGCATCTGGGTTGCCATGTTCAGACCTGATTCATGGTCACACTGAGCAAGCAGGAGACAGCTCTCTGGCAGGTGAGCTGAGACTAGTAGATGCACATGCAGAGGACAGTAGTGCTGCTGTGGAAGCAAATGGGAAGAGTGTAGCATCTCTATTAGGAAGAATAGGCAAAATGGTCACCAAGAGAGAGCACACTCAAACTAAGAGACTGCATGCCCTGTTTGTGTAGCTGCAGCAAAGCACCACTGGACTTCCCATTACAGGCAGCACTGATGACCACTCAATGCAGTGAGAGCAAACAATAGCAAAATAATGCACACTGGGACTAGAAAACGTATCCCTTGTTCCTGCGCTGTCCCCCCAGTAACCTATAGTGTAAAAGCTCAACACCATTGCTCTGTGTTAGCAAAATTTCTCTAACTGAAATTCCAGAATCCTATTTTAGTCATGGTCCTGCAACTATTTCACAGGGTAATTTAATCAAGTCACTCTGAGCTTTGTTTTGCTCATCTAAATCTGAGTTAAATGCTTTTGGAAATATACCATAGCTGCAGTTTTAAAGTTCTCTACTGGTTAAACCACATTGAACATGATTTTTTAAACTTGAAATAAAACATTATAAATGAAACAAAAGAAAACCCATCAGATTATGAACATAACTTAGGAACTCAAAAACAGAATACAGGAATGGTATATATAACTGTACATTTAATCTTGAGATATATATTTATATATCTCAAGATTAAATGTAAGGTTACTTCAAATTTAATGTGTGTGAATGGTAATAATCTAATATGTTCCTCTTCTGTATTTTCATATGACTAAGTAATGCCATCATAATTCCTAGCCCAAAGCACTTATTTGCTCTTATCTTACCCATTTACACTTGACATATTTGCTAAAATACATTTAACACAAATAAAACAGTGCTAAACTTAGATGTGCTACTAAGTAATTATAAAGTAAACATTCATGCCTTGTTCAATCACGATTTCCTCTCAAACTTGTGCTACTCAGTTTCCTTCATGACAAAAATAATTTCCTCATTATCTTTAAAATAATATTCTCTACATATGCATTTTAAATAATATTCATTATAGTTGCCTAGCTTTGAGACTCATGTAAACAAAAAATGCTCACTTCATTTTTATTTCATCTAAGTTTTTTTCTCTAAATACACTCAGAGCCATATGTGGTTATATGTAGCTGTAGTTGGTTCTTAATCATTGTAGTATAAAATTTCATTGTATGAATATGTACACATTAATCCTCTTCTTCAATCCTCCTAAAATTTTAAAGACTTTTTCTTGCACAGAATGGTATTAAAATCTACTAGTATGATTTTTTAATGTCTCGTATAAGTTCTGACCCTTTTTTGCTTTACAAACTGTTATTAGATGTAAACAGACTGGTTATTACTATGTAATAATATGTGTTTTTTTGAGGAGCTTCACCACAAGAGCTAATACAGGCATATAGTTGTGAGGTCAATGAATAGATAACACCAAGAGAAATTGCACACAAGCCACTTAAATTAGACAAAATCTACTTATTTCTTTCAATAAGCTAGACAACAACTGTGAACAAGAATGAATGGCGAACCAGTACTCACCAGGGTGTCCAGTCTCTCACATACTTGATGGTTTCTTTCTCCCATGACACCAGTGACCTTTCATGCAAAAAAGCTCTGGATGCTATATGATAGGTATTTAGCAAACTAGCAAAGTCCTCAGGAAAGAAAGCATTGATGTTTGCAATGGGTTAATGAACTGGACTTATGCATTCAATACTTTCTAGGTAATTTAGTACTTTACTAAGTCACATACTGTTTGAGGGATACAGAATGTGTTTATGTCTTGTAGATGAGGTAATCATATGTGCAAACAACATGTTTTAAATAATGATATGCTTATAAATATTGGGATACATTTATTTACAAATTTTAAAATTTTGGAAGAAAAATATCTATTCAACTGTTTTGACAAAAGCATGTCTACCAGTTGACTATGAGAAATCATATTTTCAAATAAAGGATCAATTCTGGATTTAAAGCTCAGTTACCACATTAAATTACAGCTAAGCGTGCCTACTCACTTTTATTAAGATGTAAAATGAGCAATCTTAACAAAAGTTCATTTTGTACTTTAAAATTCACCTAAATATGCCTCATGCTTATATCTTATGGGATGAGAGTTTATTTCTTCTTCTATGCATATATTCTTATTATAGTTCCTATTATTTTAATAGCCTCAATTAACTGACTGATATCAAATTGAGTCATTTTAATACACTGTTTGTAATAATTTCAAGGGTATCCTTAATAAGCTATTTTCCAGGATGAAGAGTCAATGCAAATTAGAATATTATGCATTGTCTGAATCTCCTGTATCGATTTTTTGGCATCTTACACACGTTTAGTATTCATTTTTGTTTCTGTAATTAATTTATTTCATAAGCGGAGGATGCTAAGCTATTTCTTAATTTTCTCTTATTTACAGAACAGATAGGAATATCTGTACTGAAAAACTACCAAATTATTCCTAAAAATTTTGGATTATCTGTATGTCTAAAGTATACCTATTTGTCCTTTCCTGATGACATTTACTACTCGAAAATACTTCAAACATCAAAACCAACATTTTGTCTTTCTCAACTGTAAGATCCTGGCTCTCATCTAGACAAGTAAATGTTGTCCAGTTTTGAAGAGACCAGGCCACTGAAGCTCTCTTTCCTGGAATATATATATATATATATATGAAAATTTCTTATCCAGGTATCATACAACAGTACTAGAACAGAATTTACCTTTTTAATAGAAAACTTAGGTTTCCTATTCTGTCCAGTTAATTCTTTATGCTATGTGATTAACAGGCTAATGTTTCTTCCTTTGATACTACATTTATGTACAAGTTATAACATTAACACATCAAATTATAAATGGAAGCAATGTTTTTTCTATATATAAATATATATATATAGAAAATAAGAGGAAATAATTTCAAATTATACACTTCTTTCAATTTGCAGGTTACTGATAGCCAACATTTTAATTCTATTTAAAAAGATTTAGAAGACATTGTTTTATGTGTATACCATTTGTTTACTTTCCTTACTTCCTGGAATTTATTTTAGAGGTAGATTTAAGCTTTTACTTTGTTCTCTGGTTCTCTTAACTTCTTTTTTATCTCTTTATCCCTCTGGGTTGCTTTTAGCAATTAGTCTTAATCTTTCATCATTTTCATGAATTTTCTCTGTAGCTATGTTAATCTATCAGATACTTTTATATTTCAATTATTTTTTTTATTTCATTAGAACATAATGGTTTATTTTGTTATTTTAGAAACCTACCAGGTGATCTTTATTGTTTATACTTCCTGTAGACATGTTAAGCTGCTTCTTCACTTATTTAAGCACTATTAACATACCTATTTAATTATTTCTATTTACTTTTTAAAACATGTAATATATTTGCCAGTTTACTTTTGCTCTTATTCCTACTTGCTCATGGTGCCTTATTTCCCTGTGTAATTGGTTATTATTACTACTGTTACCTTTAAATAAACCGATATGCTTTTTAATGTCTCTGGGGTCATTGGCATAGTTGGCCATCATGATTTCTTTCTTAATTTTCCCAGGAGACTTTCAGTCTCACTCATTCCTGTTCCAACATATCAACCACACAGAGGAGATTTGTTTCTTCTGATTACAAACCTGATCATTTTCTGCCTTCCTAAAACTCTTCAATGGTCCTCATTGTGCATACAACAAAGGTAGTCAAGAAGCTTTTGAAAAAGCTAAAAATTCTCACTTTGTAAACATGAAATCACATCTTCACCAAATTCCTCAGTGCTCCCTGTATATACAAAGATATGGTCTCAGTGCCTCTTGCCTTTGTATGGCCTTTTAAGAAGGTGGTTCTCTTCCTTATATCTGGAAAACTCTTTCACATTCTTCAGGATTCGGCTCCTAAGACATGTATCTATTTGTTCCTGATCTCCACCATATAAGACAAAATCTTTATATTTTCTCTCTTCCCTGACATCATTTCTCTCCCTTCCCCATCGCTGTCTCACACACCACTCACACGTGTTCTTTCACTCACACACACACACACACACACACACACACACATGCATGTACATTTATCACTCTGTGTTGTGGCACCCAGTTTTCTTTAACCATCTTCCCCAGTGTATGGTGAGGGCAAAGGTCATACTCTTCACTTCTATATCTCCAGGTCTCTAGTAACCAACTTGGGATTCTGAAATATAGTCATTAAATAAATGTTGAAAGAAAGAAAGCATATCACAAGAAAGATATTTTAGGAGCTTTATGATGTCTGTCTTCAAATGCACAAAGAACATATTTAGAAATGAAAAAAGAACACATTTTGTGATAGAATGAGGTCTCGTGGTAGAAGTTTCAATGAATTGGTTCTAATCAAAGGAAAATATTCCAAATAATAAGTATTGTGGAAGAATGGAAAATACTAGTTCCTAAAGTTCTGTGCTCCTTATTTTCAGTGTGCTCCTTATTTTAAAAGGTACTTGGTAATCATTAGTGGATGTGATAAAGGAGAGTTCTACTTCCTAAAGAAAATGTTCTACATGACCTTTGACGTAAGTCTTAAGAGCATGAACCAGTGATTCACTGAACACGGAAGTGGTAAAAAGATTTTAATGTTAAAATAAATGTTTTTATAAGCAATATTGCTTTTCCCCTTCCTTAAAAGCTTTTCTGTTATCATTTCAGAAAGAAAACCTGAATAGTCCTCTGTTATATCAAAAGACATTACATTAAAATCATCTTCTCTGTGTTATTAGAGAAGTGTTTCTGATATTCACTGTGATTTTCTTTTTCTTTAGAAATATAATATCTTCTAAAGGGCAGGATTTTTGTGAGTAATTCACAGACATGGTAAATCTAAAATGTTAAACTAATGTATATGAGAGCAATTTCTCCTTAATAAAATTTCAGGGGCAGAAAAAGATAACCATTTTCATTTAGAAATACTCTAAAATTTGAATAAGCTTTGTGAAGAACAGAACAGAACTTAGCAGGTAAAATGGTGGTATCAGGACAGTGGTGTATATTTCAAAATCCACATCTACAAATTCTATAGTATAACTTCAAAGAAGTGCATTTATAGAAACTGGTCAAACCCCACGAGTATTTCAACAGAAGAGTTGCTTGTAATGATAATTTAGACATGTTCCCAATCATGAGATCCCCTAACCTGATAAATGGGGCTATATAAAATTAATCTTGGTACTCAGTTGTAGTGTCTCTTCCTGGAAATTTAAGTATTGATATGGATTTAATTAATTTTAATTAAATAAATAATTTAATTAATTGATATGGCTATGGGAATTTGAAATTTTTTTCTGTTATTTTCCAGAAAATTCTTGTGCACAGAAAGTTTAGCAGACAATTGGCATGGACAATACTAATGAAAAGCAGACATATTGATTGTAATAAAAAAAATTAAAAATGAGAGTGAAGTGGCCCAAAATATGCCACAGTGAATTTTTTTGAGATGACATTTGAGAATCATCAGTTGCAGGAAGAGACTTTTTCTAAACTACTCTATCTTATAAAGCCAAAGTTTCCCCAAGTGTTGAACTTTCATAAGTCCTCTGAAAGTTTCACAAGAAAAGAAGATTGACTTATTACCATAGAAAGAAGGCAGCACAAGTCAGTACTTGGATAAGACATTGTCATGAAATTCTCATATCTCCTCTCTGCTCTCCTAAGGGCTCACTTATTTATCCTAAAAATGATTTTTTTTCTCCCAGATGTGACCCTCTTCCCCTTCTTATCCCTTTCTAAGATGTTATATACCCCAAATTCTAACCATCTCTTTGAGTCACATTTCTCCTTGAATTCCTGTAACTTGATGCTTATTTTTCTTTTGCTAATCAGTCTTCTGTCCTTTTAATTTGTGTGTCTCCAATACTGGTCAGAAGAGGATAGAATAAGAGAGTTTCCTCCTCAAACAGAGTCAAAGTAGCCTCAAGTGTAACTTGCTATAGAAGAGATACCTAAGGCAAAAATGAGATTAGCTAATTTTACATGCCAAAAGCCATCTAGTCTTGTGGTTTATAAATTATGTTCTCTGTATTCTAAATTAATTTTGAAAAAAAACTACATATCCCTCCAATATTTTTTAGTAATCTGAATTTTTTTTCATAGAAAAGCATAATGCACTTAAAAACTTAAAAAAAAATCATAATGTCTGGCATATTCCAATTGCCTATATTGAAAATATAATTGTCACATATATGTTTTAAATAGGAAAGGGAATTAAGTACAAGAATATATCCATACATCATCCATTTTGAAACTGTTTGCATAAGTAATTTTATTGGCAACAAATTTAAGTCTTTGTTTTTTATTCTTAAAGTAGTTTTCATTCTACATTGTAAAATTTTTCAAATTTTTATTTGTTTGTTTTAGTTATACATGACAGTAGAGTATATTTTGACATTTTTACAAATGTGAAGTATATTTTATCTCAACCAGGATCCACATCTACCTTAAAATCAGATTTAATGTATTATGTTATGGTCTTGCAAGTTTTTAAATTATTTTATGCTATTATACTTTTATTTGAAAAAATATGTATATAATAAGAAATTTCAATTGGAAATTGATGGAACCCTAAATAATAAGTAAGTTCTCTAGATTGAGTCCTATTTTTAATTATTAGTGATTCACAATTGAGCAAACTATTTAAACATACTTTTAAAAGTTATTAAAAAGTAAAATTATATGGTAAATATATTCCTTTGTGAGAGGAATGGAAATATTTCTAGTTCAATTAGCTCATGTTCAATCAAAAACATGTTCACTGGTAAATACATGTGGGGAAAGAATTGAATTTTTGTTAGCAATATAACTGTTATTTAAACTCTTCCTTAAAATATCACATTGCTAAATATTATGAAAACTCATTTTTACCTATTGGATGTCAATTTAACAAGGTCTTAACTAATTGTGTTAAAAGCAGGGAAATGGAAGCCACCTGTCTCATAAAAATATGGGTGGTCCACACAAGTGTTCTTCCCTTTTTCAATTTCTGGGCAGTGCCAAGATTATCAATGACTATTAATATTTCTGTTATTCTCTTATTTATAGGTATCTTTAATAAGAGATTAAACTCAGGATATAAAAATATTATTAATTTCAATAGAAATTTTCAAAACAACCTTTAAAGTAAAAAGCACTTTCATCTGCATAATTTACCCACTGTCAGTTCTCTCTGGCAAGTCTCCTATGAGAAGACTCAGTGTTCCCTGATCACTTCCAAGGAGGGGAATGTAAGACGACAATTGAATTCTTTTGGGGTGTTCTGGTTTATGGAAGACAAGTATCTTCATAAACACAAATGCCTATAGCTCCGTAAATTTTATACCACAGAGAGATATGCTGGACCCCTTCTGAAGTTTGAGATATTTTTGAGAATTGGTAAGTTGGGTTTCAGAATTTTCACAATTTTTTTCCTTTGTGTTTCTTTGTTTATCTGATATTTTTGGATAGTAAGGGGAGTAGAAATTCTGAGTGAAAAAGTAAAGTTCTCAGTTTTTCTTTGTTTGTTTGTTTTTTGCAGTATCAGTGAAAAATATACCCTTAGTATCAAGAGAAAAGTTGAGATTCAACAAGTTGGAAAAGTAAAACAAAGTATTCTTAAAATGTTTATAACTGTAATAGCTACCATTTTATAGGAGCAAAATGCTCATGCTGCTCAAATAATTAATAACAATAATCAGAATATCATCATAGTGCTTTGAGGATAGTCACAGTGACCTGAAGGCTTTCATTCTTTTTTCTGTCCCAGGTGTTCATTCTGGCCAGCATTACATCATGGCAGATGGGCACATATTGGAAAGGTCTCAGCAGTGGTTCTTAAAATTACCTTTCAATCTTGGTGCCACATCATGCCTAATTAATTTTGTGCTACTAAGAGTAATACTATGAAATCACTTTGTTAAATTCTGGGTAGTGCCAGACTACCAGTGACTAATAATGTTATTCTCTTACTTATAGGTATTTTTATTAACATGTTGAACCCAGAACACCAAAGTATTATTAATTCCAATACATTACAATGATATTATGGTTGTATTCTTTGATAACACCCAAGCATTGTGGTAATTTATAATATATTTCATATGGGTCCCAGTAACAATCAGAAAATCTAGGCAATTTGAGATTCATGGATGATGTAATATCACACAACTTCTATCAATATAAATATATTTTATCATCTGTCAGTTCAAAGGTGTGAGCAAAGACAGTTTATACAAACTGATTTACTTTTTTTAAAAAGCTTTTATTTCAAGGTTCAATTTTTGTCTATAAGAGGATAGCCTAAGAAGTTTAAGTGTTTGTTTTTAAGTGTGAACCATGAATGCACACAAATCAGAATTATACGAAAATTAAGGAAAAAAAAATACCCAGAACTTTCCTTTCCACAGGACAGGTTTCCAAAGGTTTCCTGTCAACAGAAGAATCTGCATGGTATGGAGAACCAGGAGGCTTAAAGAACTAAATTGCAGTATTGGCTTTTTTCATTCTTCTGGCTATAGCTCTCAAACATGGTGGAGTTGTCTTACCTATTAAATTTTAAGAAAGGCTGAAATAAGCAGTAGGTCCTTCATGAAGTTAGTATTCTGGTGCCTGTCCAGAACTTTCTAAAACAAAGCGGGAAAAAATGTTTATGGATCTAGAATACTGGAAACAGCCTTTTTTGAAGGTAGTTGTTATGCTTGTCTTTATGTTGATCATAGGTAGCCTTCCAAAATGGCCCTTAAGATTCCTGCCCCCGTAGTGTGCACACCTGGAGAATTCTCTGTCCTTAGGTGAGAATGGACCTGAACTAATCAGTTGAGCTTTGGGAAAAGGATCTGGAGGCCAGAGTTTTGAGATCGCTGACTGCAAATAAGAGGGTACACAGAGGAATCAATATCTCCCACCAATAATGATCCCAAAGGCATTTCATATTTGGCTACCCTATTGTCATTTAAAAAGTAAGGATCAACTAAAATTTATAATTAAATTGATATTGATTTTAAGATATATTTAA
Organism: Urocitellus parryii; assembly: GCF_045843805.1. Classification (NCBI taxonomy): domain Eukaryota; kingdom Metazoa; phylum Chordata; class Mammalia; order Rodentia; family Sciuridae; genus Urocitellus; species Urocitellus parryii. Next base: position 105,165,650 of record NC_135533.1, read on the forward strand.
ACTGTTTCTTATTTATAAACTGTCCAGGAATTCAAAGATTATTTATTAATTAACTTGATTATTTGCCTAAGACCTGAAAGTTATGTAAGGATTTACAAATACTATATACAAATATATTATATATTACATACAAGTATAGATAATATATTTGCTAATAAATTATCTGTGTATGATTATTTAGTATTCTGTGAATGGTATGAAATTAAAATCTGAAAATATATATCCAATATCATTCCGTGTTATCAACCACAATTTGTAAATATACTTTTTTAAATTTTAAACACATTTTTTTATTACCTCATAAAGACAACTTAGGGATTTTGGTTCCTTTGAATCTGGAAAAAAAAAACAATTAAACACAGTCTTATATAAACCAAAATATATTTGAACATTACTTTTATATGGTAAACTGATTTTTAACAACACTGAGTTATACCTAAATCTTGTCTTTTAGCTTAGAACTAAAGTCTTTTTTTCCTTAGCTTGTAGCTATAGTAACTAAGGCTATTTTGTAAATGTACTTTTAAAGATCCACCAAAAAAAGAAACTATTTAGTTAACTTTTCTTTCCTCCATAGAGTTTTTACTGTTTTGGACAAGATGTGCACAGAATAAACACATAAAAGCGAATTATTTGTTTTATATTCATTCAATCTTTAAAGTAAGGTAAAAATGAAGAGTAATAGAAAAATGGGAATGAGGCAAATATAAAATAATCACTGTAAAAGACTAATCATGTTCTTGGGAAGAATATTCAGAGATAATAAAAGAAAGGCTTTGATATAAAGACATGCCAAAGTGGGTGGCATACAGCTGGCATTGACATAACGTGGGATCTTGATGAATGTTGTCAAACCATACAATTAAAAAACCAGCACAATTAATCCGCACAGCAGAGGAACCCGGGAGGAACGCCTCCTTTCATATACAAAATGTGTCTCTTTTAGACGAAGGCTCTCACGAAGTTCTTCAATTTTGTTCTAAGCCACTTTTCCCACAAAAGAACTCCTTTGTGCTCAAAGCTCACCAAAGCTTCTCCTACCATTTGAAATTGCTCTTGGTGAAACTGTGCCATTGAGATGGAAGTGTTCAAGGGACATGTGGAGGTAGCCTCTTTGGGTTGAAAGAGAAGAGTTTCAAATGCGGAGGGCCTAAGAGAATCCAAGGTCTGAGAGAACAGAGCTGGCAGAATTGTGTGTCCCCAGAGCGGAGCCAAAGTCTGATCATCAGAGTTAAGGAGCTGGACTGTGCCCTCTGGCTCTAGGCAGAGGAAGCAGCACCAAGCAGATCTCCGGAAACGAGGTGAGGTTGAGGATGCTGAACCCAGGCAAGTCTGTTGGGGGGTCACCTGTTGGAGAAGACCTCCTGAATACCACTGCTTAATAAACTCCTCGCCGACCTGGTTGGCCTCTATGTCCCAGAAGTTTCCTCTAGTGGACAAATGATACCTGCACACTAGTCCACCAGCCAGATAAGGGGAGCAGGGACCCAGGATGATTCTGTAATTGCCTTCACGACCCTTCTCTATAAGACTTAGGAGTAAATCAAGGCTGAGTTGTGATTGGTCAGCAAGCAGTGGTCACTCGTACTAGACAGGGTATATGGTCACTTTGCATTGGATTTTTTTCTTTTTATTGGCTTTTTAAAGTTATATATAACATTAAGTTTGACTTTGACATAAATTATAAAAACAATGGAATATAGTATGCTCTAATTCAGTCCCCCATATTTCCCCTTTCCTCATTTTATTCCCTCCTGCTGGTCCCTTCCCCATACTGTGCTGATCTTTCTGCTTCTTACTTATAGTTTTTTTTTTAATTATTGTCTTGAGGATATATACAATGGTGGAATTCTCTGTGGTATATTCATATGTACACAGGAAAGTTAGGTCAGATTCATTCCACTGTTCTTGCCTTACCCTGTCCATCCTCCCTCTCCCTTCTATCCCCTTCAACTACTTCACTGATCTTTCTTCTATTTTAATAGAATTCCTGACCACTGCCACCCCCTGCCTTTTTTCTTTCGCTTTCTCTATTTTTTTCTTTGTATCTTATTTTGAACTAGCTGCCACATACCAGAGAAAACATTAAACATCTGACTCTTTAGGTCTGGTTTATTTACCTTAGCATGAGAGTCTCCAATCCCACCTTTCATTGGCAAATGCCATAATTTAATTATTATTTATGGCTGAGTAATACCCCATTGTATATATATAGCACATTTACTTTATCTATTCATCCACTGAAGGACACCTAGGTTGATTCCATACCTTGGCTATTAGAGCATGCTATAAACATTGATGTGTCTGCATTCCTATAGTATGCTGATTTTAGATCTTTGGGATATATACCAAGGAGTGAGATAGTTGGTCATCTGATGGCTCCATTTCTCGTTTTTTGAACAATCTCCATACTGCTTTCCAGCATGATTACAATAATTTGCAGTCCCATCAACAATGTGGGAGTGTGCCTTTGTCCCTATGTCCTCTGAAAACTTATGCATTTGTATAATTGTTTTTCCTTTTTTATGTTTCTGTGTGTTCAGACATGATTACAGGGTGATCTTCTTTTTGTCCTGATTCATCAGAGTCACAAACTCAGTACTATGAAATGCCACCTGGATGTCAGAGGCTATTTTTTTTTCTCCTTTTTGTTAAAATGTTGGAGGAGTATGGGGGGTTATCTCATTTCACATATGGAAATTATTTCCTGTAAATTCTTATTTCCAAAGTTTGACCTTGTTGACAAAACAACTAGATCATAGCAGAGTTCACTTTGTTTCAGAAAAGACTGACTTTGTTTCCCCATTTATATAAACATGAGGCACCATGACAACCATTAGATACTACCATAAGGAAATATAAATTAAGTCTATGTTCTCACCCATCATTTTTTAAAAGGCACAAGTCTAAGGTCTATGGTTTAATACTTTTAGAGCAATAATAAGCACTTCATACAAATCATACTGTAGCACTTTGGCATGCATAAATGTTCATGAATAAAAACAAATAGGGTTTAAATCATGAATAGAAGCATTAAGGCTGTTCTTGTTTCTGGAAATGATAGTGGCTTTCTATAGAGATTCTGTATCACAGTTCCTAGTAAAAGCTCAAATCATTAGCATTAAGTGTGTCTAAAATTTGAAAATTTCCCATTTTTCATTTCATATATTCTTAGTCTTTGCAATACACAGTCTCACCAACCATGTATTTCTGATGTAAGTAGGTTTATTAGGCATGATTGGAATCATCCATGGGCCATTCTCTTGTTCATGTACACAGTTCCCCATAAAGTTTTAAATGACTTCTAATCTCTCCAACTTCACAAAAGATGGAATGAAAATGTCCATACAGAAAATAGTGCCCTGTTTAAACAATATGAGGGTTTAATTTTAAATTAATAATGTTGAATACATCACCATAAACTCACCAAGTCTTTTCCTAACATCAATAATATCAAGTCACTTTGGAATGTACTGGATGGGTATTTAGGTAGCTTTGATAATGAGGAATTTTGTTGAGTAAATTCACCTTTTCTTTTCACCAACAATTGTGCAGATGTATACAATTCTGAAAGGCATTCACACAAGGTTATTGTTGAATAGCAATACACAATCATTGCCCTTGAGACATCATTTATTTCTGAGTATCCTAAAGTTTAAAGTTTTAATATAAGGATAACAGAGGATTCTTGTTTAAAAAGAAAATCAATAAAGATGGTGTCCATAGGCAGTCATTAAATTGTCTATGGAAATATCACTCAAATCAGCACTAAAGGCAATGGGAACTGGGAAGTCTTGCATGAGTTCTGAATGATCACAGTGCCCAGGGATCCTGAAAGCTGGCATGACCATTAACTATTGATGGTTGAAGTTCTGGAAACAGATGCTTGTAATAGTATCCCATGATTCTGTGTTTCTCCTGAAACATCTTTTGGAACACACTTGATTACTGAAGGGAGAACTGTTTGCTGGGCTTCAGATGACTGATCTAATCCCTCAAACAACTAAAACTGAAGTCCAGTTCCTAGAATTTGAAATTCACATTGCTTTGCTTTTCCTGTACTCTATTCTTTATGAAATTGCTTGTGAATCATTTTTGTAAAATTCAGGTGTACAAGCCTTTCTTCGCTGACTCACTGAAGTTTGGAAACCATATTTCTAATTTGGAAACTGTAGCATCAAGTGTGTTGAATGGAGGTATAAGAGGTCAAAAGAGGGGATGCTGAGAAGATGCCCAGGAGACCCACAGCCCTCCACTGGCCTCTGTTGCATCTACTTTCTGTGAATGTAAGAAAGACAATCGGGAATCAAAAATCTTCCCCGAGATAATGATTTTATTAGGTAAAGGATTATGAATTTTTGTATTCAAACAGGAAAAGCAATCTCAGCTAAAACTGCATGATGAAATTGTAATGATGGTTTAAAAAGATTAGTCTAAACATAGGTTTTGATTTAAAAAAAAAAAAAAGCCTGTCTTTAGAAATTGGACTTATTTGTGCTTTTCCCAGAGGTGAAGGCTATCTAACCATGACATATCAGGCCTTCCTTTCGAAAGGTCTCATGTAATTGCCCTTTTTTTGTCCTTTTGATCATTCCTTGAACTCTGTGATTAACCAGTTATAACCATTTTTTCCTGAATATTACAGATATATTTGAACAGGAAATATGTATTTCATTTGGAAATAATGATTCATTTGGCACATTTCATTTCTGATTAACATGATGACCACGTCTCAGTCAATACTGCTTTGCTATTATCAGTACACAATATATAAGCTTAATCACATTTGACCAGTATTTGGTGTGCAATTAACTTTTATAACTATAAAAGGTAATGAACACTCACGCAGATTCTTTTTCATTCATCTTGAATGAACATTAAAATATCTGAAAAGTGTTATCAATAATGGAAACAGCACTGAGATTTTACAATCTAACAAGATGTATCAAAACTGGTAATATCAGCCTTTCTTTCAGGAGATATGAAAGTATGTTGTAGTAACAATTCAATGAAGATTTTTACTAAAGGCTTATTTGTGCTTATACTGTCTATCAGTATCAGTCAGATTTTTGTTGCTGTGTCCAAAATACCTGAGAAAAACAACTTACAGGAGAAAAATTTTATTTTGTCTCACTGTTTCAGAGGGTTCAGTCAATGGGCAGCTGATTCCACTGCTTTGGTCCTTCAAGGAGCCTAAACATCCCAGCAGAAGTGAATGGTAGAGGAAAGATGCTCAGCTCATGGCAGCTGAAGAGCAGAAAAAGAGAAGAAGGGACCAGGGATAAGATATACCCTTCAATGGCATACCTTCAGTGCCATACTTCCTCTAAGTAGACTCCATTTCCTACAGTTTCCATCACTTCCCAACAATGGTATCAAATTATTAATATCAGTGGATTGGTCAAAGCCTTCATGATCCAATCATTTCCCCAAATCCCCACCTGAGAACATCACTGCATTGGTTACCAAGCTTTTAACACATGAGCCTTGGTGGGGCATTCAGATTCAAATCATAATAATCTCCTATGCAGGTTGATGGAGAGTGTTCTTAATTACTCAGGGACTGAGGTGAATGGAGAGTCCTCAATCTCTTCCTGTCACCACCTCAACATGTAGTTTTCTATTTGCTGCAGCAAACCCAGAAGAGCTAGGGGATAAAACATTTGCTTTCGCTTTTAATTACCTCTGAATTTAAGTAACACAAAGCTGTTTAACTCAAAGCCTTTTTGACAGAAGTAGAAACATGACTCTCACCATCTGTCAGGGAGCTGGGAGATCTTCCTGCATTCCCAGGAGAAGAGGAACAGCAAAATTGGTAAGCACATACTATTTTTCTTGCCACATAACTAAAAGGTAATAAGCTAGGGTGGCATAAGGTTGAAATACATAAGAATTACTACAGAACCCACATCATTATTTCTTCAATTTTGAAGAAACATTATCTCATTTTATTTAACACTGTAAGACACTTTATTCACGTAGCATCTATCAGTATTAGTCAGATTTTTGTTGCTGTGTCCAAAATAACTGGATCAGTGGGATCCCTTCCTTGCTACAGTTTTCAGACTTCCTCAGCCCTGAAAACAATAATTCCATGATAATGCTTTAATAGTTGCTCCCAAACTTGTGGAATTGTGTCATGCTTCAGACACCTTTGATCAGCCATTTGAACACCTCTGCAGTCCTCCACAACTCCTCAATGTATACATCAGTGTTTTTAATACTTGTGGAATTGTGTCATGCTTCAGACACCTTTGATCAGCCATTTGAACACCTCTGCAGTCCTCCACAACTCCTCAATGTATACATCAGTATTTTTAATGCTCTTTAATTGGGAATCCCTGCTATTCTTCCTGTCCAATAGTTTCAAACCCACTTCACAATAGTATCACTGAAAAGCCCTATGCGACCACTGGTTCAGGGACCCTCTCCAGAAGATTCTGATTCAATAGATCCAATCCAATGGTTCCTGGCAATATCAGCATTATGGTTTAAGAACCATCTTGATGGTTAGAAAGTACTGTGCTCACTTGGACCTTTAATTCTAGATCTATTGGGCTGGGCATTGTCATAATAAGTTTAATGTCTGTGTGTAATGGCTCATAAAGATAAGATATTTGAATACTATGTTGATTATTTCATCAATCATGAAATAAACTTATTTTATAAAGTTAACGCATTCTCTCTGTAGAAAAAAAGACACCCACAACAAAACAAATCAACAATCCCCCACTTAAAGGCTAAAACAAATGAGATTTTGATGTGTTTCCCTCCAGTATTTTCATTATGCATTAATTTCTTCATGCAACTTAGAAATCACTGTATCCATAATTTGCATACGTTTTCACTTGATATTATAGCTATCAATTTTCCATGTCATTTATTCTTCTTTTAAAAGATTATTTTCACTAGATTTGTAATAGTCAATCAATAATTAATAATTTCAGTTTAATTCTTCCTGAAATTTGGAAATTTATTTATTATACATCATAAATCATATTTTGACAAGTGTCTTCTGGATAAATGTTTGCATTTTTATTGTTTACGTAATGCAGAAACTCCAATAAGGGACATATGAGGTATAATTATATGATTTTTAAAAAATTATTATTTTTCCTACAGGACAGTTTAAAATTCCTCTCCTTCTTTAAGACTTTACTAAATTCCAACCACACGACAAAAGCAATATAAATGAACATCCACATTTTTGTGCTTTTACTTATTGAATCAAGTGCCAAGCTCCCAGAAAAAATAAAAACAAATATCATGGTTCTTATTTATTCATTTTTGTTTAATACTGTGGATAAATTTATTTTTATGTATTATGTGGTCAAAATAATTTCAATTTTATGTATTTTCATTTGTTTTCTCCACTTTTCTTCTGTGGATCTGAGAAATAAGGACAGTAAAAAGACAAGTCAGAAGCCCAATCCATGTTTTAAGAGGTGGCAGGGGGTTGGAGTGGTGGCTCAGCAGTAGAGCGCTCGCCTAGCATGCTCGAGGCCCTGGGTTCGATCTTCAACACCACATAAAAATAAATAAACAAAATAAAGGTATTGTGTACAACTAAAAAGTAAATATTAAAAAAAAAAAGAGGTGGCAGAAGCCCAGAGCCCCCTGGGATGAGAATCCTTCAAACACAGGCACATAGAAAACAGGGCAACTGTCATCAGTGACAGTCAGTGGCACAGTGTTTGGTGCTCACTCTGGTGTATTCCAGCTTCATTACATCCTGTTTATGGGAAGTTTTGTGTTATTTACATTTTTAATACTTTCTATATCTTTTCCTGTCTTTGGTGGTGATGTTGGTAGGACTGACTAACAAAGATAACATGGAAGGCCTACCCGTTAAAGAAAATCGTAAATTCTGTCTCTGCATGTGTAGAGTTTTCCTTATTCAAATTGATAGGCAAATCTTAGGTAAAATACTGAGCACACACTTATCTAGACAAGTGGGTAAAGTACTTTAGGACTTTTTCAAGTATAGAATGGAGATACTATCCACTTTATTTTACTCTGGTGGAGCTCACTCAACCACCATTTATAACATTTCATAACAAATAATTATCACAAACTAAATTATCATCAAATATCCCGAAGAAATTTTATTCTTCCTCCATCTTTTATTCATTGAACCTCAGCAGTCAGCTTTCCAGAACTGAAAGAAACATGACCTAAATGATATGTGCTTTTTCTGTGTGCTTGTTTAGTTCTATGAAATTTCATGACTTGCATAAAATCACATAAACACCTTCACAGTTAAGGCTGAAATCTGTTCAATTGCCACAAAGTAATTCTCCTCTGATCCCCTTTTAAGACTCAGGTCTTCCTTGCTTCACAACCCTAATCCCTGAAGATCACTCATCTTTTCTTTATTTCTTATATATATGTTTTGAGAATATTGTAGAAATAGAATCAGAAGATATGTAAGATATGTATTGCCTTTTCTTGCTCAGAGTAATTCACTGGAGATACATAAACATTGTTGAGAGTATTGGTAGTTGGTTTTCTTTTTATTGCTGAGTGGTATTCCATTGTATGAAGATACCACAATTTCTTCATTCATTCACCCATTGAATGACATTTGGGTTTGCAATTTTGGATAATTACCAAAAACAAAAAAATCTGCTGTGAACACTTGTCTACAGATTTTTAAGTGGACATAAGTTTTCATTTCTCTACAATAAATGCAACAGAGTGTGATTGCTATGTCATATAGTAAGCTTACTTTACTTTCATTTTATAAGAAAACAGACAACCATTTTCCAGAGCATCTGTACCATTTTACACTCTCATCAGCAATGCATCAGTGGTGCAGCTTCTCAGTATCCTCCTCAACATCTGATGTCCTTAGTTGTGTATATATATATATATATATATATATATGGCCTTTCTAATAAGTGCAGTGCTATATGGTCAGGATTCTTGGTTGCATTTTTCAAATGGCTAATCATGTTGAATCATGTTTTTATATTTATATCTTTGTTGAAGTGTCACTTAAATTTTAAAAAAATAGTTTGATTTTTTAGTTGTAGATGAACACAATACCTTTATTTTATTTTTATGTGGTGCTGAGGATGGATCCCAGTGTCTCACACATGGTAGGCAGGAACTCTACCAATGAGTCACAACCCCTCACTTCAAATTTTTAAGGCAATTTTTCTAATTAAATTGTGATTATTTGCTTCTAAGTTTAAAGTATTTATGTATTTTGGAAAATTACCTCAGCTGAGGTGTGATTGTTAAAAGATTTCTTTTATGTCAGATCCAAGCCTCAGCTCCTAGTGTTAACCAGACTGACACAAGCAGGTTACAAACACAAAAGACTTTCTTTGAAGAGAGCTTCAATCTCCTAAGGACCATTTATTTAATCTCTTTGATATCAGGAAGGAAGTGTTGGGGAATTGTCCCTGGGTGCTTCTACCATGTCCTAGGCTAGAGTATAGATTGGAGAAAGAGATCAAAGGGCAAAGAAAGAATCTGGTAAAACTGCCCATTGGTATTTTTGTGCAGAATATGATTTGATATTGGAATAACGATAGTGATTTTGCAGAAGTGACTCTTTACTCAAGATTATGAGTAATAATAATAGCTGAATATCCATTAGATACATTACAGAATAAAGAAATGTCAATAATCAAAAGAAAGATTGATGTTATATAATTTTGCAGCAAAAAAAAATTGCAGTAAAAAGTGGTAAAATTTGCCTTTCCATTCTAAAGGGTTTTATCTCTCTTTTGCGTGAAATAGCTAAAGGAAAGTATAAAATAAAGGAAAAGGGGCAGCACTATTTTCATTTTTATGATAGTTCTTCTGAGTTTATAATTTGGCAATATGTTTCCTTGTGTAAGCATCCTCTGGCGACTTAAGAATGATAGTTGTCTCACAAGTTCAAAAGAGAGATACACTTTCAATTTTTGGTTTCAGCAGATAGAATAACACAAATTACTTTGACAGTAGAACAAGAAAATCAGAAAATTGTCAAAATAGCTTTGCAATATGATGCCTCAGAGCCACTGAAATTTTAGTGTCTAATTCCAGAAGGTACTTTGAATTCATGTAGGCAGATTTAACTACAGGGGGCACACTTTGGGACACGACTATATGTACTCCAGGTCAATCGCATTCTGATTTGTAGATATTTTGTTATTGATTTGTTGACAAGTTAAATAATACTTAGCTTAGAGAAACAAAGTGAGTTCTCCAAGTTTGTGACAATTGGATTAAGAGTGATTTTCTTGATATTACTAATCTACTCCCATAATTGTTTGTTGTGACTATCAGTCATGAATTTTGTACTATCACAGAACTCTAATATCTTATGATATAATTAGAATGTACATACCATCGGCTAACAGAATCTCTATAAGCTGTAATAAAGACTACCACGATCCAGACATCAGGAAATGGGCTTTGCCCCTGTCCTCTCCCACAACAAGGAGCTTATGACTAAGAGTGGATATCTGATCCCTTCAGACTTTAGTGCCTTGAAGGTCTGATGCCTCAAGAAAGGCAGAGGGCACCCACCTTTCGTCTGCTTCGTAAACTTCATGTGTGTGCATCTACTGGCACAATCGGTGGTAACACATCCAAAATCCTAGATGCAGCTGATTTGGGGCAAATGGATTTCACCTTTACAAACATGTTTTATGCATTCATACATAAAGAAAGAATTAGAATGAATGCTGAATGCAGTAAAAATATATTATTGGGCAGTCTGAATGAGATTGTAAGTACTTTCAAATAAGGAATGCCTTTTTCCACCTTCTCTATTTGATTCATATTTTAGGTGGGCATAAAGGTCTGGATGACCATCAGCACTTGAAAAAATATCATTATAGTATTCTCTAGTATTATGTGCTTTGGGGAAGAATATAATCATGTTTTGTTGGCTTTTCTGTTCTGCAAGATTACAGATTTTTTTAAGATTTTCATTGCCTTTCGAGGTCCTCTGGTTTTCTTTGTTGTTTCTAGCTATAGATGCGTTTTTTTTTTAACCAATCCTGTTCAGCATTTATAGTGTTTTATCAAACTTAAGAGTCATAATTTCTCAGTTGGGTAGGATCAGCCACTTTCTCTTTAAACATGCCTGTTCTTTTTCTCTATATTCTCTTTCTCTGATACCCTTATTTTAAGTATATTTGACAATCTTGTTATGCTATATAGATACTGAAGCTCCTCCATCTCCTCTTCTGAGGTATTTTGTTGTTAGAATCCATGTGGTAGTGTTTAAGCCTATGACCTTCAGGAATGGCATGACCTTTCTGGCACCTAGGTATTTACTTCTCTCTTAGGATCAATTGCTTTAAATATTGCTTGGGTCGTACAGTATCTAGAATTGCTAGATGCTAATGTGGGAGTTCTGAGTGTCCTCCTTATCACTGAGAATAGAAATGTTTATTGTACATTGTCCTGTTCTTTATGTTCCTCTTACATATCTTCATAAGGGCCCCATTACAATCTCTCATTTTGGATGAAGTTTGTTCTTTGGGTGATTCTTTTATAAGTCTAGCATTTAGCATGAGTAAAAGAAAAAGAGTTTATCTATGAGTATCTCAGATGCATCTTCTAAACAGCTTCTGAACCCTGTGAAATTTCTTGCTAGTATCAGCCACAGTTTTTTTTTTTTCCAGGTTAAATAAACAGGTGTGTGGCCAGAGCAAGGCTTACAGCATTGTTCTTTCACATAGTGACTTTCCATTTCTCTCTCCACCTGACCAGCATCATTAGCTGCAGAACCAATTGCCACCCACATTTTTCTCTAATACTGTTTCATGCTGGCAGCCAGCCGCAGAGCTTGCTTTTCTCACAGATCCCTGACTACAGACTTCCTCATTTAAGACTTCCTTTCTCATTGCAGCATCAAAGCACAAAAACACATACCCAGCAATGCCCCAACACACTCCAATTTGGTTTCCAAAACAGAAATGCTTTGTTAATCAGAGAAGATGTAAATTGATTTTTTATAGCCCATCTATAGAGGTCTCAACCATACTCAGCTTCCATACCCAAAAGCTGACTCAAGATTGGGGCACTTTTCTCCCATTTTATTGAAGTGGAATTTTCCCTGCTTTTATGTTTTCCTTGACATGTTCAGTTTATAATGCAAAGAAAAATGAGTAAATTCTGCTCAAAATTTTAGCAAGAAATGTCACTTTATTGACTTTTTTTTCTTAAGTTTAATTTTCTGGCCCATATAAAAGCATGGTTAAAAGGGAAATGGTCCAAAAAGTTAAATTGAGTCTTTTTTGAGCTTAGTGACAGAAGTGGCCCTCAGCTGAACAAAAGGACACCCTTTGCTATACAGCACCAAAATGCATTTGAGGCAAAGTTTATGAAAATATTTAAAGTGATTTTGTTATAGTCTGAATTAATCATTAATTAATTAATTGTTGGTTATTAATTAATTAATGATACAATTAGCATAACTAATTAAAGCTGTGTTATTAATTAATACAATTAATACATTATAGGTTATATATTAGGATTAGGAAATAAAGATTAATAAAATAAAGGATAATAGGATTATAAGATAAGCATTATAGATTTAGTGATGTTAAGTGACCTTAGACTGTCCTAGTTATAAGACAGAAGAAGTAACAGATAGAAGTAGTAATAGTAAGATTTAATAGTACAATAATATAATCACATAACTGTAAAACATTGGATTTAAGGTTGTCAGCAATAAGATATAGACAACATAAGGTGACAAGTGTATGCTCTTAGGTTAAATAAAATTAGAGTTACAGACAAATATAAGTAACGGATAGGTATAGGCCAATAGAACAATAGTTAAATATAATGAAATAGTTATAGACAAGTATAAGTAAGTATAGCCATAGTGACTCCATCTTTATGGTTCCCATGTGAAACTGTTATATAAGCTATTCTTAAAAATTTTTTTTAAATTGTTTTTCTGTGCTTCATACACCCGCAAATGTACTCAAACCCAGAATATACAACCAAAACTGTGCTCAAACCCAGGATGTGGCTGTCTGATTCTGCTCTGCTAACTGCTTTTTTCAGCCCTTGCTTGGAATTCACAGATTCCATAGGAATTTCAATTGCTGAGGGCTTCATGTCCCTTCATGAGTTTATGACAGAAACAGCATCTGTCTGAGAACCTGCAGCTTCACACCTCTCTATTAGAAAAAGGACTGTAGGTTGGCAATTTCAGCAGTTATATAAAATACACAAGTTGATTCTGGATTTGGAACCATTTCCATAGAGAATCTCCAGCTGCAGCAATAGTTGCTATCTCCAGAGAAAATCCTTATGAAGTACAAACCTTCCCAACTGGATAAAATTGAGTAGACCTATTTTGGCTTTGCTGTGTAGACCTGGGGTTTTCAGTCCTGAGTGAGCAAATACAGGAATGCACAATGCAGAAAGTCGGTCTGTTCACTGGCAGTGCCCTTATTACAAGGATGTCTTAAGGGTAACAACAGATTGGTTGAAGACTTCTCTTTCAAATGTCCTCTTGATTTTTTTTTAAGATAATGTTTTCAGAACTCTGCATAATCTAGTCTCGCACTTAAGAACCAGGCCAACATGACAGGAGAATTAGGGAAACTGGTCTAGGCTCTGGAAGGAAAGACACACCCACAGGATGCTACAATGATAAGCCTAGGACAAAGCAGTCTGTCCTTGTATAGCCTAGAACAGGCTCCAGCATTATTGACCTAATAGTCACTATTAACCCTGAGTAATTATGTACATGTATGCATAGACACACACACACACACACACACACACACACACACACACACCACTATACCAACAAAGCTATTTAGAACTGGAGGAAAAAGTGACATAAAGTAAGTTTCAATTGCAATTTGTTCAAAACTGTTTTGTGTATGGATCTAAAAATGTATTTTCCATTATTTTCAAACTAAAATGACTTTTATATAAAGTGGTCATGAAAAAACCTTAAAAATTACTGGCTACAAACCTCAGTAATTATGTCTTCCCCACCCTAAAACAAATCAGTCAGTCACTTCTCTTCACTTTCTACTTCAAATTAGTTATTCAGGAAAAGCTTGGAAGTGTCACTTTTGAAAAGAACTTACCCTAGGGAAGAGTAAGTGTAATGTTTGGCAATTGAAAAGGTGAATAAAAATCAGCTGTATGATTGATAGGCTAAAAATCCCAAGGCTGTTGAGAAAAAGCCTTTTTTCTTTCATCTGTCCTCCAGTGAGATGGTATTACCTACTGAATTTTGGCATTTCCTAGAAAATCATCTAACTCAGGGGTTTTACAATGAAATCCTGAACTTCTCTAAAACTAGTTTTGGGAGCAGCTTCAAAGAATAGAAACTGTGAAGAGTTTAAAATCAAAGATAAATTTCTAAAAATTAGTCTCAAAGCACACAAGCTTAAAAACTTCAATTGTTATTTACTTGTAATTAGCCAAGGCATCTGTTTTTCTTCCACTTGTTCATTCTTAACATAAAAAATTCATCTCTACAGAAATTTTGAGATCCACACACCAATCCCTCTACTTTGACACTTAGTAAGTTACCTCTGGAAGAAATTATTCCTAAAATTTTGTTATTTTTTTCTTCTTTTAAATTTTTATTGTTTTTATATTCAGACTTACAAGAAGATGCAAAAATAGTACTAAGAAATTATGTGAACTTATCCCAGAGATAACATTTTAGATGGCATATCCAAATCAGGAAAAATGATGGCATGACACAATTCACAAGCGAACACACCTTACTTAGAATTTTCTAGTTTTTTGTGACCTCACTTTTTCTGTGTGCTTGTATAGTTCTATGAAATTTCTTTTTTTTTAAAGTCCTTTAATCACAAATTACAAATGCACAACAGTAGTTAACTTGAGGGTTTTTTTTTTTTTAAAGAGAGAGTGAGAGAGGAGAGAGAGAGAGAGAGAATTTTTAATATTTATTTTTTAGTTCTCGGCGGACACAACATCTTTGTTGGTATGTGGTGCTGAGGATCGAACCCGGGTCGCACGCATGCCAGGCGAGCGCACTACCGCTTGAGCCACATCCCCAGCCCAGTTCTATGAAATTTCATGACTTGCATAAAATCACATAAACACCTTCATAGTTAAGACTGAAATCTGTTCAATCACTACAAAGTAATTCTCCTCTGATCCCATTGTAAGACTCAGATCTTCCTTGCTTCCCACCCCTAATCCCTGAAGATCACTCATCTTTTCTTTATTTCTTATATATATGTTTTGAGAATATTGTAGAAATAGAATCAGAAGATTTGTAACTTTTTGGTATTGCCTTTTCTTGCTCAGAGTAATTCACTGGAGATACATAAACGTTGTTGAGAGCATCGGTAGTTGGTTTTCTTTTTATTGCTGAGTGGTATTCCATTGTATGAAGATACCACAATTTCTTCATTCATTCACCCATTGAATGACATTTGGGTTTGCAATTTTGGATAATTACCAAAAACAAAAAAAATCTGCTGTGAACACTTGTCTACAGATTTTTAAGCGGACATAAGTTTCCATTTCTTTACAATAAATGCCACAGAGTGTGATTGCTATGTCATATAGTAAGCTTACTTTACTTTCATTTTATAAGAAAACAGACAACCATTTTCCAGAGCATCTGTACCATTTTACACTCTCATCAGCAATGCATCAGTGGTGCAGCTTCTCAGTATCCTCCTCAACATCTGATGTCCTTAGTTGTGTATATATATATATATATATATATATATATATATATATATATATATGGCCTTTCTAATAAGTGCAGTGCTATATGGTCAGGATTCTTGGTTGTGTTTTTTAAATAGTTAATCATGTTGAATCATTTTTTCATTTTCTATCTTTGTTCAAGTGTCACTTAATTTTTTTAAAATAGTTTAATTTTTTTAGTTGTAGATGAACAAAATACCTTTACTTTATTTTTATGTGGTGCTGAGGATGGAACCCAGTCTCTCACATGCGGTAGGCAAGCGCTCTACCACTAAGTCACAACACCTCACTTCAAATTTTTAAGGCAATTTTCTAATTGAATTGTGATTATTTGCTTCTGAATTTAAAGTATTTATATATTTTGGAAAATTCCCTCAGCTGAAGTGTGATTGTCTCCAAATATCTAACATGCCTTTTCATTTTCTTAATAGAATATTTGACAGAGCAAAGTATTATAAAGGAATTTTTAATTTCAGTATGAAAATTTTTTTTCACCAGCTATATATTTATGGGGAGACATATCTAAGAACTAAAGAAATACACTTAGGTTACAAATATCATTGCCTATATTTTGTTGTAAAGATTTTATAGCTTTTTAATTTACATGTAGACCAATAATCTATTTTCAGTCAATTGTCAATAAGATGTGAAAACTGCATAGATATTTATATATTTATTCATCTATTTATTTTGCCTATTGACTTCCAAATGTTCTAGCACCATTGAATTAATATCAATTGGCATACTTACCTGGGTATATTTCTAGACTTTCCACTCTTCTATTGATCATTGTGTCAGCCCTCTATCAATATCATTATTGATTTATTTCAGTAGTTAGTAAGATTTGAAATTGCATAGTGTGACTCTGCCAAATTTATCCTTCTTTTTTCAAGACTGCTTTTGCTACTCTAGTTACTTTGTCTTTCTAAACTCAATATCATCAGTCATTAAGAAAATGTAAAATGCAACTAAATGAGATACCATTACACACAACTAAAATGACTTTAATCAAACTGATCAACAATCCTAAGTATTGGTAATCATGTGGCAACTTCAACCTTACTGCAATACTGACTGGCAGGACTATAAATGTCATTTCAACTTCAATGAACTATTTGGCAGTTTCTTAAAAGTTGAATATATAATATTATCCAGTATTTCTATTCCTGGGTACTTACCCCAGAAGAGTGAAAATATGTGTCTCCACTATGTCTTGTGGGTGAATGTTCATGACAGACAAAATGTAGAAACAATCCAATGTCCATGACCTATCCAAATATCCTATCCACATAATAGATTACTATTGAACAATAGAAGGGCTGTTGTTACTGATATATAATAGAACCTGGATGATCCTTGAAAATATTGAGAAATCCAAACACAAAAGGCCATATTGTATTATTGCATTTATAATAACATAAAAAAACCACTCATCTAAAAGCACAGAAAGTAGGTTAGTGATTGAGTTCATGTGTGGATGTAGATGGGAAAATGGGAATTTTGGGGTGAATGAAAAACAATTCCAAAGCTGAACATGGAATGGTTGCAAAATTCCATACTTGCTACAAGCATCAGCCTCTCCACTTCCAATGTGTAAATATTATGGCATGTAAGTCCTATCTCAGGGAGTCTCTAGAAGAATGCAGTACTCCAAGCAAGTAACAATTAAATTTCCCTCATGGGGGATTTTCTGTTTTATGTATTTTTTTGGAGTTGGGGTTAGATGTCTGATTTCATGAGGTACCTTTGTCCCTACATGAAAATGCTTACTGATATTTGTTTGAATATTTCCAAGCAAATTAAGTCTAGGTTCCTTAACTTTGTTCTTTATAGTTTGAAGTTCTAATAGTTCAGAGTTCCTGGTACATCCATTCCCATGGGGCTCAGAGCTGAACTTTTTTTAAAACAACAAATTTGACTTTGAATCACACAGCAGAGTCTTTTATGAAAGGATTACAAGAAAAGAGAAACATGTTTTTATAAGTCTAGACAACTTACCGATTTATTATGTTAGTCAATAACATAATAGAATAGTATAAAATATGTTCCAAGTTCAACATATTTACAATATAGAACTATTTCACAAGTGTTTGATTCTTTCTAGACTAATGAAAATATCTTATGGGAAAAATGGAGACAAATCTTTGAGATCTTCCTGTTAAGTTTATAATTAGAAGAAGTTAAACAAAATCTGCAAATATTTTTAAAGATATTTGAGAGTAGATTTTCAGACTGACATATAAAGCTGTGCAAATAAGTTTTAAAAAATTTGAAAATTTCTTCAAGTTATCTTCTCTACTTCTCTTATATTCATTTATTTCTTTGGGTAATTGTTATTGTTATATTCTGGAACAAACTACCACTATTTTAAATGAATCAATTTTCCATTTTTATAAAAAACAAAATTAGTCCATCTTCTTGGATACAGAATTGTATTTCTCTGTCACAATCATTCTAGTTGTTGTATGTAGGAAGACATATTGCAGATAAGAATAACAGAAAGAAAAATGAAAAACAAAAGAATAACAGAAAGGTGGAACTATATAGTGGCAGTGTTTTACATACTATTGAACTAAAGTTAATTTTAATTGAAACCAGATTGCATAAATTGATCATGTTAATTGAAGTTCCCAAAGCAAATATCTAGAAAATAAATTGTAGAAATTCAGTGAAGGAAATCAGAAAATAGTCAAAATGGTACCCTAGTGGGAAAAATTATTAAAAAATAAAAAAGGCAATAATGAAGTAATTGAGGAATAAAGAAGATATGTCCCAGAGAAAACAAATTAGCAAAATGAAGAGAGTTTCTCAAAGGTTATTACATTCAATTAGGAGGCAGAGGTGGCCATAATGGGTTCAAAACTCATATCTGATTACATATTGTTTGCATGAGTCTTGAGAAATATGTATTGGTTGAAAATGAAAGAAAAAAAAAAGAAAAGTATACTCCATGAAAAAGGTAATCAAAAGAAATGTGGAGGTAAATATACTAAGAAGAAAAATAAACTTTAAACCAAATATTGGCATAAGAGACCAGGGACATTAAATATTGATAAAATGGCCAATCCATCAAGAAAATATAGCAATAATAAACATATGTGCATTAAACATCAGACTCATAGAACATAGGAGACACACAATGACAAACTTGTAGGCTGAAACAAACAATTCTAAAAATATAGCTATCTGTTTAAATATCTCACTTTCAATAATCTGTACAGCACCTAGACATAAAATCTAGGAAGAAATTGAAAACTTTATAAATACTCTAAAGCAAGGATGGCCAACAATACTAGAATACACAGTGCTTCTCAAGTGTATATCTAACTCTTCTCAAGTTTAATTTTTTTATCTAAACTATTCCCTGTGAGATGAATATCCTTCCATTTAAGTTAAATTTTCTCACTGTTGTTTCTTCCTCTCCCATGGCACTTTCTTCTGAATATGGTACCAGGCACACTGGGAAGTCTTCATTCTTCATGGCATTGTGGAAAGTATATTCAGAGTTTTCATATTTAGACTTTTGCTAACTTCCCTTGCAGGGTGGCTGACCTTATTCTTGGACATATATTTTTTTATTTCTGCAGATGTAGTAAATGCTTAGTATTCATTTCTGAACCATACTACTGCTGTGTGCTTAGGACTAGGACCCTTATGCTAAGTGGAATGGCCATTAGTCATCTTCCTCTGTAGATGAAGTGTGTTCCTGAGGATTGTGTTCCTAACACTCTTAAAATATGACTATTCAGTTATCATTCAGTATACACAACTTGCAGAGTATATTAGTTCCTATTGCTGAATAAGAAATTATCAACAATCTGGCAGCTTAAAAACAGCATGTGCAGTTTCTAAACATCATGAATCTAGGTACTGTTTAGCTGAGATTTCTGCTCCAAGTCTCACAAGAAAACAAAATGTATTTTAAGTTGTGTTTCTTTCTGGAGCTCAGAATTCTCTTTTTAAATTATTTTATTTTTTAAATTTTATTTGTTATTTTTTCTTATACATTACAGTGTATTTTGACATATTTATACAAACCTGAAGTATGTCTTATTCTAATTAGGATTCCAGTCTTAAGGATGTACATGGTATGGATATTCACTGTGGTGTATTCATATACGTGCATAGGAAAGTTATGTTGGATTTTTTCCATTGGAGCTCAGATTTCTCATACAAGCTCTTGTAGCTGACAGAACTCAGCAACTCAAGATGATAGGACTGAAGTCCTCACCTTCTCACTATTGGTCAAGGATAACTCTCAGCTCCTGCGCTTCTGTGATATCAGTGTAAGACTATAGTACACAAGCATATTCAATAACTTTTTGTTTGTCCTCTGAATGACTAAAATTCCTGAGTAGGTTCATGAAAATTGAGGGAGTTTTCCTGGTTTTATGTCCAAAAGATTATCTGTTAATGAGATTACAAGAGGTAACAAAGAGAATGCTTCATTTTCCTATTCCAAGTATAATTTGGATCACTCATGCAATTCCCTTGAGTGGCCTTAATTCTATTTAAGTTTGAAATAATAGCTGATGGACTAATGCTAACCAAACAGACTTCCCTAGCTTTTTTAAATTCAGTATCCCCTTGCAGGCAATAGGAAAAGTCAGTATAGCAGAGCATCCTCATGATACATGTTCAGGGAAGCTGGAACCATGTGCAATATGGCAATGTCCAGTTTTAAAGACATGACAAATAGCTCTACCTCTCTCTTTGCATCTGTCTATCCCTACCTCTCAAATCAGTACACATTTTATACATATACCTTTGGTTGGAATCAACACAGAAAATCCTTTCTCCATTATGACATCAGACTCTGATAAATTCCTGGTAAACTCTAGACACAAAGTTCCAGAAGGATTGCAATTGGAGGAGAGCTAGTCTCCTGAGTAGCCCATAGAGTTTGTTCATAGAAAGAAGATAATCATTTAACTTCACAAGAAGTCACTTAGCAAATATAACTTTGTTTAAAAGTAATGCATCACTTCTGTTTTAGTCAGTTTTTTTTTTCTGCTGCTGTGACTAAAGGACCCAACCTGCACAATTATAGAGGAGAAAGAATTTATTGATTGGAATCCATTTTCTTTAAGCGTTTGAAATATGTTATTCCAGGATCTTCTAGCTTTTAGAGTCTGTGTTGAGAGATCAGCTGTTATTCTGATTGGTTTACCCCTAAATGTAATCTGCTTCCTTTCCCTTGTAGCTTTTAAAATTCTCTCCTTGTTCTGTATGTTGGACATCTTCATTATAATGTGTCTTGGTGTGGATCTCTTATGATTTTGCACATTCGGCGTCCTGTAGGCTTCTAGGATTTGGGATTCTGTCTCATTCTTCAAGTCTGGGAAGTTTTCTTGTATTATTTCACTGAATAGATTGCTTAATCCTTTGGTTTGGAGCTCTGTGCCTTCCTGTACCCCAA
Source organism: Urocitellus parryii (assembly GCF_045843805.1). Taxonomy (NCBI): domain Eukaryota; kingdom Metazoa; phylum Chordata; class Mammalia; order Rodentia; family Sciuridae; genus Urocitellus; species Urocitellus parryii. The sequence continues at coordinate 105,186,753 of NC_135533.1, forward strand.
TGACTCTTAAGTTAGGTCTTTTGATATTATCCCATAGCTCTTGAATGTTCTGCTCATGGTTTCTTAGTAGACTTGCTGAGCTATCTATGTTCTTTTCAAGTTGAAATACTCTGTCTTCATTGTCTGATGTTCTATCTTCTAAGTGATCCACTCTGCTGGTAGTATTCTCAATTGAGTTTTTAAGTTGGTTTATTGTTTCCTGCATTCCTAGTATTTCTATTTGTTTGTTTTTTATTACCTCTATCTCCCTGTGAAATTGATCTTTAACTTCCTGGATTTGTTTGTCAATGTGATCTTTCATTGTCTGATTTTGCTGTCTCATGTCTTCCTTGAGACTCCAGATCATCTGAAGCATGTATGTCCTGAGCTCTCTATCTGACATTCCATCTGTTGCAGCTATTACCTCTTCTAAAGTTGAGTTGACCTGCATTGCCTGTGGTCCTTTCTTTCCCAGCCTAGATGCCCTTCAATAGATGAATGGATAAAAAAAATGTGGCATTTATATACTATGGAGTATTACTCTGCATTAAAAAATGACAAAATCATAGAATTTGGAGGGAAATGGATGGCATTAGAGCAGATTATGCTAAGTGAAGCTAGTCAATCTTTAAAAAACAAATTCCAAATGACTCCTTTGATATAAGGAGAGTAAACAAGGACAGGGTAGGGACGAAGAGCTTGAGAAGAAGATTTACATTAAACAGGGATGAGAGGTGGGAGGGAAAGGGAGTGAGAAGGGAAATTGCATGGAAATGGAAGGCGATCCTCAGGGTTATAAAAAATGTCATATAAGAGGAAAGGAGGGGTAAGACAAGATAATACAAATGGAAGAAATGATTTACAGTAGAAGGGGTAGAGAGAGAAAAGGGGAGGGGAGGGGAGGGGAGGGGAGGGGGGATAGTAGAGAATAGGACAATCAGCAGAATACATCAGACACTAGAAAGGCAATATGTCAATCAATGGAAGGGAAACTGATGTGATACAGCAATTTGTATACGGGGTAAAAGCGGGAGTTCATAATCCATGTGAATCAACCATGTAATATGATGTATTAAGAACTATGTAATGTTATGAACGACCAATAAAAAAAAAAAATAAAAAAAAAAATAAAAAGAATTTATTGAGGGCTCAAGGTTTCAGAGTCTCAGTCCATAAAAGGATGGCTCTATTGCTCAAGGCTCAAGGTGAGGTTGAACATGGAGGGAGAGTGTAGTGGACGGAAGCAGCTCACATCATGGTTAGAAAGAGGAGAGTCCACTGTCCAGATACAAAATATGTACGCCAAATCCATGCTCCAATTCCCACCTCCTCCAGCCATACCTTGCCTCTTTAGGGATTAACTCACTGATTAGGCTAAGGATATAACCCAATTATTTCTCCTCCAAATCTGTCATTCTCTCATAGGTGAGCTTTCAGGGAACACCACATCTAAACCATAACAACTTCTTATTATGTCTTCTTACGTGATACACGATTGAGATATTCACTTCTGTTCTTGAGACTCTTTAAACAAGGAAGTCAAATCACATCACATGGACAGAAAGAAATAACTCAAATATTGCCTGCAGCAGGAAAGATAGAGGCTGGGAATTTAAATTCTCCTCAGTGGCAATATATTGTTTCCAAACACAGATTTCATACTCATAATTTGTGATTTTTGTTTGTTAAAATGAAGAAATGTTAGTCTCATATGCTTGACGTTGTTTACTATGAATTTACATCTCATTTTTATTTTTAAATTTTAAAAATCTTGGGTGTTTTACTGAAAAGCAAGAAGAGAAATCATGGGCTACTACTAGTTAAAATTTGAAACTAGAATATATCAATTGATCCATTAATTGAATTACAGTGTTTTTAAGGCAGTCACATTCAGTTATATACATGTCTGAACACTTAAACTAGATTGAACCCATTTCAAACCCTATTGCAATTCCCTTCATGATAATTGCTCTAGTTCACAATGGATAGTACAGTTCAGCTGATGCTGCTGGGATCCATCACCCAAAGAACAGGTCACAAAGAGACCTTGGTAAATGTTTTATTATTCACATGATCTATGAGCATCCATTAGTAGCAATTTTCAGCCAGGTGAAGAACAAACATCAGCTGAAAATATATCTTCGAGCTTTTGTGAGAATTGCATTACTGTTTTTTCACATACTCTCTTTAGTGTATAATTACAAGCATCAAATTATTGCATTAAACAGGAAGTTTTTGAGGCAACAAACAAAACAATCCAAAAGTCTGATGGCTTTGCTGACCATGATTTATAACTAATTTTCTTAGTTACAGTTTTCTTACTCTTGAGCATAAAAGTTCATTGAATATTAGTGTATCACATACTGTCTTCAAATATATTTCTTGTTAACTCTTAAGTCCTTCTGATCAAGTAAATGTAAGCACTTCATTTTAACAGTGGTGTTGGAAATCATATTTGAGTGATTCTCAATTATATCATATATATCATTTTATAATAATTCATACAATAAAGATTCAAAATTATCATCTATAATAGGAGTCATTATCCCCATTTTATAGCTAAAAGATTCAAAGAGATTCAAAACTTTCCTAAAGTGAGAATTCTTTAAATCTACTCTCTCACCATTGTTCAAGATAGAGGATATTGTGCAATAGATTTTAGCCACTCCACAATGTATAAATATTTCAAAATATTATGTTTTATACATGATAAATATACATAATTTTCTTTCAATTAAAAAATAAAAATTTAAAAAGTGTCTAACACTATTCAGAACAGTTGGAATATACATCCAGGTCTCTGATTTCAGAGTCCAGTTTGTTCCAATAAGCCTGTTGTCACCAAAGAGAGAGTAGAGTGAATCAGACATAACTTTCCAATGTTCATATATGAATACACAACCAGGGAAACTCCACATCATGTACAACTGCAAAAGTGGGATCCTAATTAGAATAAGTTATACTCCATGTATATATAATATGTCAAAATACACTCTACTGTCATGTATACCTAAAAACAACAACAAAATATTGTGCTAGTGGCCAATTCAGTTCCCAATACCAGAGCTGGAATTTTCTTAATTTAGTTTGCTTAAACATTTTATGATATTATTTTTTCAGATCAAGAATAAATGCTGATAATATCTTAAATGCTCATGGCAAAAAAATCCAAAATGTGAAAAATGATATACAGTGAAAAACATCTACTCTTCCTACACCTAATTACTTTTTTTTTTTGCTGTTTGGTTTTATTTTGTTTTTGCAGTTTTGGGGACCAAACTCAGAGCCTTGCACGTATTAGGCAAGTGCCCTATCACTAAGCTACATTCCCAGCCACCCAGCCCTAATTGTTAACTTTGTATTTCCCTTAGAGAGGCAACCTGTATTTTCTGAGCAACACGATCTAAGGGTAAACACAAAGTCTTTTCTTTGAGATGTCTATAAACAAGCAATACAAAGAGAAATTGCCCACAAACAACACTTAGTTGGCACATTTCTATCTTTTTGTTTTCCTCAACAAGAGGAACAAACTTCAATTTACACATAACATAACCCACTGCAGGATGTCTAAACTTTAAATTCTCTTATATCATATTATGATGAGCATTTTTCTTTGGTTAATCCTGATCAAAGGGTGTTCGACTGTCTGATATTCTGAGAAGGCACTGAAGAACACCTAACTTCAAATGTAACCTTTTAACTGATAAAAGGAAAGCAATTATGAAATACCCTTACAATTGATTATTTTTCTGTAACAAAAACAAAGCACTGTTATGTGCCACATCATGGATAGACACTGAAAAAAAAAATCTATGCTAAGTTTAAAAAGCTAGTCACCAAAATCACAAGCTGTATTTTGTATCTTGCACATGAGGTGATCCCAAAAGCTCTTGTGAATGTAGGAATATTCCAAGGTAAAATGATTAGATTATGAGAGCCGGAACCTAAATCAGGGGATTGGTACATTTGATAGATTAAAAAATTTGAAAAGACTAATATTCTGAGTGGTTACTGTAGGCAGATGGGACCAGAGAAAGTAGGTCTTTGGGATGTGCCCATGGGGACTATATCTGGTCCCCTGGCTCCTTCTTCTCTCTCTACTTCCCAGCCACCAGGAAATGAGTGGTTTTCCTCTGCCACACATTGATGTTCTGCCTAACCTCAGGCTCAGAGCTATGGAGTTGGCCAACCAAGCACTGAACCTCTGAAATCATGAGCCAAAATAAAATTTTCCTCCTCCAAATTGTTCTTGTTAGGTATTTTTGGTCACAGCCACAAAAGAGAGAGTAATACATTGTGTGATGCCATTTAGTTTAAATGTCCAGAATAGGCAAATCCATAGAGACAGGCAGTCAAGTAGGGCTTGCTGGAAGCAGGGGAAGGAATGCACCCGTAGCAGGGGTAATGCACAATAGCTGCTACAGAGATAATATTCTTTCAGAGATGATAAAAATTACCTAAAATTTTAAAATGAGGAGGGTCTTATATACTGTAAGTATACATAAATCGTTGAATTGTCCACTTTAAATGGGTAAGCTTTGGATAAATGTTCTCTCAAGCTGTTAAAAAACAGTGATATATTGTGATAATCTCTGCTAAATGAATTCCCCATTCAATCTGGATTTGCTGGTGATTCCTGTGGACCGGTCCCCAGTGCATGTTTTTCTATCTATAGGATTCATGAGTTATCTCTCTTTTCTTTTTATGATCAATAATATTATAATGGTACCTAATAGAATCATCTAGGATATTATCTCAGCAATATGAAAGTTATTCTAACTGGTCCAGTCTTTCCAATTATTAAAACCAAATATTGTATCATGTCTATTTTTATAAGGGGATTATCCATCATTAAATTCGCATGTATTATTTATCCATATTGTCTTCTTGATGTCTCTATTTAGTATCTAGAGGATGATTATATCATTATATAAATGTTTACCCATGTGAAGTACTAAATGAGGGGGAAGCTGAAACCTATAATTACTCCATTTCCTCAAAAATGACAATGGTTTACAAGTAGAAAAATCTAGCTTTGGAGAATCCAAACTTCCTCTTGGTAATATCAAGTTGTCTGGTCATACATGGTTGTCCCCTCAGTTATATCCATTACTTGACGTAAAATATAACACCCTGTGTCAGATTATTAGCATTTGTTTTTTTTTAATCTGGGGAGGTAAGATTTTCACAATTTCTGACTCCACTTTCATGATGGATTTAGGGTTACAAATCATTTATAGGAATCATTTTTTCACTGGGTATATCCATAAATATTTTCCTCAACTTTAATCCAATTACTTCCAGAATAGAGTTCACCTTCAAGTATCCAAAGATCAGGTGCTAGGAGTGATGGCTTAATCATAGGTCTAATAAGAATGTCATGTGTGATCATTTTTATTCCTCTCCAGAGATTGCTTCTTGGTATAGTTGACAAAATTTCCCTTTGCATCACAATTATTTTCTATCTTCTTATTCTGGCTTGTGAACTCCTACACTTGGACCACATATTTCATTTCATTTCAACCATCCCTATCTTTAACCAATTTCTTTAACCAACTGGCTTACTGGCATCACATCTTCATAAAATGTTTCTTTTGTATGAAGATTGCAGATGTCGTGTGATGCATTTCTCTGACTGTGTATATCCGTAGGGTCATGTAAACAATAAGATGTGCAGTTTGTCCTGCCTTCCAAGTCACTCCACACTTAGTTCACTTTGTCATCACTTGCCATTGTACACACACTGAATGAAGCCCCGCACTTACTTGTAAGGAATTTCATCATTTTCTAGGCTTAAGACTTTAGCATGCCCGTCTTTAAAACTGCCTTTCTAAAAGAAGGCAAGGGGTAATTCTGTACCTGCACAATTAGTGGGATCTCTTTTTGGAGTAATCTATTCAATTTGTCTAATGTCCTACACCCATACATTCTAGCTTTCATTTATAGCTTTCAGCATCTTCTCTCCTAAAAGTTACTGCTGTTAGTGGTAATTTAGTCTTCTGTTTGATCCTAATGCTGCAGGATAAATGAGGTTCCATCCTTTGGTCTAAGTAGTATTTATGTGGATTTTAATATAATTCCACATATCATTTAGGTCATTGGCTAAGTAATATTTATGTGGGTTTTAATATAATTCCACATATCATGTAGGTCAATGTCTGACCTTGTATTTCTTAAATTTCTCTCCTGATGGTAAGATACCTTTAAAGAATCAAATAAAGAAGTCAAAGCAATACTATCATAAGGTTTTTTAAGTCTATAGCCATTGCTATAGTGCATCATTTTATTTTGTATACAAGCAACACATTTAGTTTTGGATGACCTTTGTAATGGGTTTTACTAATATTTTGGCCTATTATATTCAACAGTCTTGTGATGCTTCTTCCTTTTCTTAAGGGTATTTCTTATTCAGTTAAAACTTCTGCTAAGATGTCTTGGGACTCTATAATCTGATTTCTGGGGGTTTGTAGTTGCTTATGTTTTTGCTTTTTTGTTTGTTTGTTACTCTCAGAACTTTACTTGCACCACAAGGAAGCATGTTTGGAATCTATTTTTAAACATATTTAATGTATAATTATACTTTCTTATACTAATTTTTCATGCATGTGTTATGTCATCCATTCATTTAGATTAGTGGTACCTAAAAATTTAGGCCAATATATAAGATTTATTTATAGTTTGTATAATGAAGTGTGTAGGATTTCATTGTCATTCTGAGGTATTTTCCTTCTTTAGCTTCAGAAACCTGGTTATTTCCTAGTCCTAAAACACCTGAATCATGTAACCACACCCTTGAACACAAGTTTAGTTTGAAACTATTTAATTCTAAAACATTTTCTTCACCCCCAAATTAGATCCCATAACCCATCATCCTGCATTAGACATTCCTCTCAGCACTTGGTAATAACTAATCTGTTTTTTGTATCTACCACCATTTGAAACAGCAATTCCAATACTAGTTCTATACTCTAAATAAGTTAAAACATACATTCAAATGTTTGTATACAATATTTATAGCAACACTTTACAATAATGAAGGGTGGAGACAATCTAAAAGTTATGAATACATGAATGGATACACAAAATGTACTATATTCCTATAATAGAAGGCCATTTACCAGAAAAATGAATGAAGAGAGGAAGTGCCAAGAAGTTCCATTGCTGTGACTCTAGGAAATAAGAGTCAGGGCAACAAAGGAGACGTTGTATTATGAGAAGCAACGAGGGGAGTAACTTTAGGAACCAATAGTCATGGAAACCTAAGGAGCAGAAAATCAGAAAGACAACCCAGAAAATAGTACAAAACAATTCACAACTTCAACCCTAACTCCCCACCTGGAGTGGGGAATCCCACACTGAAAGCATAAGGTAAGCCAGGAAGTGTAAAGAACCCACCCTGAAATCACAGCAACTGGAAGTCCTGACTGCAGAAGACAAGCTTTAAGTCCATTTCAGGAACATAGTCTAAAAGTTACTCCTTTAGCACAAGCTAGCTTTAGAGAAGAAATTTATTACATCTTTCAGCAAGCTCTCAGGGTGCTATAAACATGAGCCTTCTTGAGAAGCATCCAAGTTATAAAGACTAAATTGCTTTTGGGATTAACCAACTTGGAATAATCACAATTCAGGACCTATATCGATGTGCTGCTGCATCAACTGGGCAGAGGATGGCCATGTGAGACAGTCATGGCTTGGGGGAGTGTCTGATACAGACCCTCTGAGAGGTTTATGCAGTGGAGAGTGCAGACTGTAGTGGATAGAGGAGTGGAAGGAACAGTGGCCAGTGGCCCTAAGCACTGTGATGAGAGGAAAAGTGACACTATTCACAGGTGATTTTGCACAGGGTCCAGGTCTGAAAGAGATCAGGTACAAGGCTTTTAAAACAGTTATGTGACCCACCTTTCCAGTTCAGACTGTGTGGTTTAATTGCTCTCCTGGCTCTCAGAGGCATTCTGGGAATAACATATCCCCAACCATGTTAGAAGCCTGTAAGCTGAATATATCCCTCTGGGTTTGGCTTAAGTACTAGCAAAATTCAGTCAGTGAGAAGGGCTTGTTGCAGCCCCAACAGTGGCCATGCCACTGGATACAGGCAACCCTGCTGTACACAGCATTCCTTTAACCTGCACAGCTAGAAACATGGGTCACTGTCTGCTTTCTACACCAACTGGTTTAGTGTAAGCTAAGAAGAACCACAACAGGCTGCAGCTGTGACCCATTACCCCCACCACATCTGGTCAATCGATTCCAACCTGAGAGAACACAGAGAAATACTTCAGTGTACCCTCACTAGGAGGAATTATTTACTCATTTTTAATTTTTCTTCTGTCTATTCTTTCATCATTCTTTTATTTCTCATTATTTCCTACTTTTAATTTTTATTATTTAATTGTATTTTTCTCTTTCTCTTCTTTCTCTACCTCACCTCCCACTTTGTTTTTTACTCTTTCCTGGTATCTTCATTTATCAATATTACTTTTTTTACTTTTTAAATTTTTTATTTATTCCATATTAATTTTGCCCTTTTTTGTTATTTTGTTATGGCTTTTAAATTTACTTTTTCCTTTTTTTCTTTTTTCTTTCTTTTTTTTATAACTTGTTGTTGATACTGTTGTTCCTTTTCTTCCATTTGCAAAGTGTGGGGGTTGGATCCAGGCATATTGAGCACATGAGGTGAGGGCTTTGCTGCTGAGCTACATCCCAAGCCCACCTGAGAGGAGTTATATCTTACTCCAGTCATAGCCTATCTTACTCAAACCTTGGCAGATACTTCAACTTACAGAATAAGGGAGATAAAATTTTTCAACTGATGACCCAGTCTCAATTAGAAATAGCTTGGGAAGGGACCGCGGCTAAAGATTGGTTCCTTGACATTCACCTCCATAGGAAAAAATAAATAAACAAGAGAAATAGCAAACTGTTTGGAAATTATACCTATAAAGTATCTCAGCATAGGTTGTTCCCATGACCTTGAAGGAGACCATACAATGCTGACAATGCAGGAGGATTAAGTACAAAGAGTGAACCCCAGATACTCTGCTGTCTGCACCACACCTGCCTAAAATCTTAGATCCCATTGTAGCAAGACTTACAGATAAAATGGGTCCCAGTAATCAAGGTCAAAGATGGCACAGGGAATCTACACTATGAAGTCCAATTATACTTAACTCTAAACAACAAACTCATATTATCAAGACCAGGCTGCTTACTAAGAAAGCTCTCATATCAAAGTAGAAGAGACATCCATCCAAACTGCTGTGCAAATCTCAACATAGAAATACAAGAAATATGAAAAAAAAAAGCAAAACTATCCTCCCTAAAGTATAGTTTACAACTCTTCAGTAACTAATTCCATAGATATCAAAGTGGATAAAATGACAAAAAAAATCAAAAGAATGAATTTCTTGTATATGATGATGGGATGCATTGTTACATATTCATACATGTACACAATATGACAATATAATTTGGTGAATATCACTCCACAGCACTTCCCCCTCCCCACCCCCTAAGCATTAGTTCCTTTTCTCTATTGATCTCTCTTTTATTTTCATAAGATCCACCTCCACCTTTCTTTTCCTTTTTCCTCTTTAGTTTCCACATAGGAAAGAAAACATAAGACCCTTAACCTTCTGAGTTTGACTTATTTTACTTAATATGATAATCTCTAGTTCCATCCAGTTTCTTACAAATGATTTTTTTTAAAGATTAATGAATCCCCAAAATATACAAATAAGAAGATGGATGATGAAGAAGTCAATGCAGGATAAATTATTTTTATACTACTCAAATAATGGAATAGAGATTCTTAAAAAGAACCAAAAAGAAATATTGAAAGTAAAAGATCTAAAAGTCAAATAAAAATCTCAATTGAAAGCTACCCCAATACACTAGGTAAAGTAAAAGAAAAAATAGTAGGGCTTGAAGACAAGGTTGATGAACTATCATGTGCATACAGTTATAAAGAAAAAAATAAGGATAAACAAAGCATAAAAGATTTCTTAGACACCATTGAAGACCAAACATATACAATGTCAGTATAGACAAAAATGAAGAGATACAAACCAAAGGCAGAGAAAACTTATTTGGTGAAATCATAGCACAAAATTTCTCAAAGCTTGGGAAAAACATGGACAAACAGGTACCAAAGGCATTTAAAACCACAGATAGAAATGAATACAAATTCTTTGATATATTATATTTCAACTGCCAAATGTACCAAATGAAAATAATAATAATAATATGAAAAGTTACAAGAGAGAAGTGCTAAATCAAATTTAAAGGGAAAACACTCAGAATAGCAGCAGATTTCCTAGGCAAGTCTCTGAAAGCCAGAAGGGCATGGAATGATATGTTTCAAGTGTTCAAAGAAAATATTGCCAACTTAGATTGCTATACTCTACAAAGTTATCTTTCAAAATTGATGGAACATTAAAACATAAGATAAACATAAACTAATTCATGTCGATTAAGTATGCACTACAGAAGATGTACAAGGGAAACCTACACCCAGAAGAGGAAGAAAGATAAATATAATCATAACAGCATAAGAAATTTTTAAATAATCACTAGAAGAGTATAAATGAGAATTAGGAAAGAATCAAACATGATCAATACATTAAAAACATCAAATATTTTAGAAGAAAAAGAAATGAAGAAGAGAATATAAAAAAAATAAAACAACGAGAAGGAAAATATCAGAATGACAGGAAGAAATACATAACTTTCAACAATAACCTGAATGTAAGTAGCCTGAATTCTCCAATTAAAAGGTGTAGACTCGCTGATTAGTTTAAAAACTAGGGCCCAACAATATGCTGTCTCAATGAAATTTATCTCATCAAGAAAGACAAATACAGACTGAAAATGAAAACATAGACAATTACATTCCAAGTAAATGGAATACGATGCAAGCAGCTACACTCATGTCTGAAAAGAACAGACGTGAAGCCAAAACCAGTTAGAGACAATGGTCACTGCATATTGATAAGGGGAATAATTAATCAAGAAGATATACCAAATGTAAATATATATGTACCAAATTCAGAGCATCCACTGTGTAAAACAACTTCTATTGAACAAAAAGGGAGAGTGTGCCCCAATACAATGAAATGGGGTGACTTCAAAACCTGTTCTCACCAAAAAATAGATAAATGAGCCACAAAATCAACAAAAAACCATCAAATGTAAATCATACTATAGATCAAATGAACTTAAGGGACATCTAGGAAATAATCCATTCCATAGATACAGAATACATACTCTTTTGAGCAGCACATAGAATAATAAATCATATATTAAACTATAAAATAAGTCTTAATAAACATAATAATAAAATAATTTCTTTTGTCTTATCAGATCATAATGGAATTAAGTTAGAAACCAACGAGGGAAACTACAAAAATTATACAAGTACATGGAGTTTGAATAATATGCTTTTGAATAAACAGTAAGTCATTGAAGCATTTAAGGATGATATTTAAAAATTTCTAAAGTGAAATGAAAATGGAAACACACTATACCTATGGGATGCAGTGAAAGCAGTACTAAGAGGAAAATTCATAGCTATGAGTGTCCACATTTAAAAAAAAAAAACAGTTCTCAAATAACCTAATGACATATATCAAGGTTTTAGATTAACAAGGACAAACCAAAACCCAAATTAGGAAAGAAATAATAAAGATTGAAGCAGAAATAAATGAAACAGACACTAAAAAACATGATACAAAGGATTAATAAACCAAAGAATTGGCTCTTTGGAAAGATTAGCAAAAGTGACAAATCCTTACCTAAACTAACAAAAAGAAAGTGGATACTCAAGTAAATAACATTAGAGCTGGAAAAGAGGATATCGCAACAAATCCACTCAAATATATAGAATCACACTGACATATTTTTAAAACCATATGTCAATAATGGAAAAATCTATAGGAAATGGACAAATATGATATAACAAACAAGAAGATAGAAAAAAAGCTCGGTAGGTCAATAATAATAAAGTTGAAAGAATAATAAAAATTCCTTCAACAAAGAGAATCCAGGCCTGGGCATGTTCACTGCTGAATTTTACTGGATATTTAAAAAAAAAAGAAAAAAGAAAAAGAAAAGTTAATGATGATGCTCCTCCAACTACTCAATAAAATATAAATGGAAAAAAACCTTCCAAACTCATACTAGGAAGTTAGTATTACTTTTCTACCAAAACCTAGTAAGGACACAACAAAAATAAATATAAATACAGACCAATATGTTTTATGAATATAGATGTAAAATTTCTCAATAAAATTATTTTCCAATCAACTTATACAGCACATTTAAAATATCATACACCATGACGAAGTTGGATTCATTTCATAGATGCAAGACTGGTGTGACATATGCAAATCAGTAAATGTAATACAGGACATAAGTAGTATCAAATGTAAAAATCACATGATTATCTCAATAGATGCAGAAAAAAACTTTGACAAAATTCAATAATTTCTTATGATTAAAGCCCTAATTAATCTAGGCACAGAAGGATCATTACTTAACACAATAATGGTTATATACAACAAACCCAAAGCCAACATTATACCGAATGGGATAAAACTGAAAGCACTTCTTCTAAAATTAGGAATAAGGAAAGGATGTGCATTCTCTTTACCTTTTTTTAACAGAGTACTTTAATCTTTAGCCAGAGCTATTAAGTAAGAAAAAGAAAATAAAAAAGGATACAATTGGAAAAGGAGGAAGTCAAATTATCCATATTTTAGATAATATGATACAAAGAAAAAAATAAAAATTCCACCAAAGACTCTGAAACCTGAAAAAAAAAATAGAGCAAATTAGCAGGATAGAAAAGCATAGAAAAATTGTTGTTTTTCCTATATACCAGGAGTGAATTCACTAAGAAATCATGAAAAATAATCACATTTACAGTAGCCCCCCAAAATAAAAATGATACATAAGAATAAACTGAATCAAATAGGTGAAAGTCCTCATCAATGAAATTACCAAACACTTAAGAAAGAAACTTAAGAAGACACTTAAACTTGGAAAGGCCTTGTGAATTTATAGATTAGGAGAAATTATATTATTGTAATACTACCAAAAGTGATCTACAAATTCAATATAACCCTCATCAAAATTCCAACTTCATTCTTCACAGAACTAGAAAAACAATAGTAAAATTCGTATGTAAACTCAAAATACTCCAAATAGCCAAAGCAATGATGATCAAAAAGAGCAATGCTGGAGGTATCACAATGCCTGGTTTCAAAATATACTACAAGAGCCATAGTAACAAAAACTGAATGACATTGGCATACAAACAGACACATTGGTCAAAGGAATATAATAGAAGACTCAGGAATAAACTCATACCTCTTTATTCATCTGACTTGACAAAGATACCAAAATGTGTACTGGAAAGAAGATACCCTCTTCAATAAATGGTACTGGGAAAACTGGATGTCCATGGGTAGAAGATTGAAACTAGGCTTCTCTCTTACTCTGAACAAAAATGAGTTCCAAATGGGTCAAAAATGTAGGACCTAAAACTTTGAAACAGAGGATAACACAGGGAAAACACTGACAGACCTTGACACAGACAATGCTTTCTTGAGCAAGACTCAAATAACTCAGAAAACAAAAGCATGAATTGAAAATAGGCTTACATCAAATTAAAATGCTTCTTCATGACAAATGAAACCATCAACAGATTGAAGAGACAACCTACAGAATGGGAGGGTATCTCTGCCTGCTATTCATCTGACAAATAATTGATAGGCAGAATATATAAAGAACTCAAAAATTCAATAATAGAACAAATAATTTGATAAAAATCAAGCAAATGATCTGAACAGATGTTTCTTGAAGGAGGAAGTACAAATGGGCAAAGATCAATATCTTTAACCATCAAGGAAATGCAAATCAAAACATTAAGAGTCCATCTCACTCACTCGGTTGGAATGGATGCTGGTGAAGTCATGGAGGAAAATAGAAGACTTATGTACCTTAAGTGGGAATGTAAATTACTTCAGCCACTATGGAAAACAGTATGGTGTCCCCTCAAAAAACTCAAAATAAAACTCCCATGTGATCCAGCCATACCACTACTGGATCTACCTCCAAAGAAAATGAAATTCACATGCAAAACAGATTCTGGCATACCATTGTTTATTGTGGCACTATTCGAAATAGCTAAGACATGAAATCAGATTTTTGTGCCCATCAACAGATGATAGATAAAGAAAATATTGTATATGTGTGCAATGGAGTTTAATTCAGACATTAAAAAAATGAAATCATGTCATTTCCAAGAAAATGCTTGGAACTGGAAGATATCATGAAGCAAAAGAAGCCAAGATGGAAACAAAAAGAAAGAAAGAAAGAAAAAGAAAAGTAGCGTGTGTTTTCTTTCATCTGTGAAAATAAATAAAAATATTTCACAAAATAAGCAGAAGAGAGACAATGTACAATAGAAGAAGATGATCAGGGAGGAGGAGAAAAAGAGTGGAGAAGAAAAAATAAATAAAAAGATACAAGGGTGGGTGGGTAAGATCAAATATGTGCATGTATGGATATGCTCAATAAAATTGACTAAATTAATATGTATTAATAATTTTTTAAATGAATGAAGTATTGACACATGCTACAACTCTTGAGTCTTTCTTTGCTCTTTATTCCCACTTCAATGGGAGGAGGTCTTCCAGGACTTGTTATATATAGAAAGTTTATGAGGAAGAGGGAGGGGACCATGTTCCAGACTGGCAGGAATTCTCACTGGTCCCTGGAACAGATGGCTGCGTACGTGTGCATTATGCTGCATGTCTTTTCTCCCCATCTGACAGCATTGAGCATAGTCCACAGAGCCTTTGTCCTCCAATGTGACCTCTGCATTTTGAGAGAACAGAGGTCTCCTGTTTTGTCTTATTTTGTGTGAAATCTGCAGCCACACTGCAGCACCTCCTCTAACCCCAGTTGAACTTCAATCAACTTAGCAGCCTTTCTCCCAGTGTTGTGTTTCAGGATTATGGATGTTTTCTAGTATTGTTGAATTTAGACTTTAAATTTCTCCTTCCCATTCCTTCTGGTTTTGAAAGATGTGTTAGGGTCAAAGGCAACAAGACCATTTTTATTCAACAATTTTTTTTTTCTGAGAATAACTACATTGTGTTTAAAAAGCACTTTCATATGAATAATCACCTTCTGTCTTGATGACACTTCTGTATGGTTGGGATATTATCTCCAAGGTTATAAATCACTCAGCATCAATGAGGCAGTAAATGGTAGCAGCTTGATTAGAACCAGGTTCCTCTGTATCCCAAGGGCTTCTCTTCCACATTTTACAATATGGAGTTTTAAACTTGAAGAAAATTAACTAAGGTTTCAGCATAAATTTTTCACATGTCAAAAGAGGACTACTGGGTTATTATGGAGATTTGTGAAATAGTATGCATCAGCTATTAATCACATAGCATATGCTCAATGAATGCTCAATTGTTGAAATGCAATTAGTTGAAGATAATTCAATTTATGAGATGATGTTATGCATGTCTTCTGAAATCATTGTGCAAAAGTTATCTGAAAACAAGTATTGGGGTAATATATCTTACCTGCCTTGATGAATCCATAAGGAAAGAATCACATTGGTAATTGTTTTATAAAAGTAGAAAGCATGGTACCTGCATGGTGCCATGCATGTGTGTTAAGGGTTAAGAAACCAACTGAATCCAAGCTGCCTGGGATCACATTGCAAAGGTCACCACTGATTCGATATGCCACTTGTGGTTGATGAAAACCTCTGTTTGCTCTCTAGACATCAGTGATAACAGGACCTGACTTATGTTGCTTGTTGTGTTTCAAATAAAATTAGATAGGTTGGTAGGTAGGTAGGTAGGTAGGTAGATAGAATTTAGATAGACAATGTTTATGCCTAGTATATTGGCTCTACTTAGTAAATGTCTGCTGTTATATTATTGTGATCCTACATTTATGCAATCACCAATTTAACTTTATTTACAGGAGAGAAGGTAGCACTAATTAGGAAATATAGCATCCCAGTCACTGGGAAAGGGTTTCTCCCATTCTAATTTAATAGCTTGGCCTTCAGTTTTAAACGTAGGCTCTTGCTACTTGCTCAACATCTGTTTTCCTTCCTACATCTGACCAACTCTGGGTGCCTTTAAAACTGTAAATTGCTGAAACTGCAAAGCTGGGAACAAGAATTCAGATCACGGGGATCCTATAAATGGCACAGCCTAAGACAGCTGGCCTCCTTAGATGACACTTCTACTCCCACATAACCCAGATCTAATGGAAGGGATTTGTGTAGCAACCACATGGCCCACAATGATTCACTGAGTGCCTGTGTTCTATATGATCTCAAGTCCTCAGCCCACACTATTTATTGACTACCATAACAACCCTCCATTTACTCAGAAGAAGTGCTTTGCATTTGAAAAATCAGTCTGGGAAGCCAAATGAATTGGCATTTCTAAGCTCAAAATGTTTTTCCCCCTTAAGGTTGCTTATCAGTTTAAATCCTGAAATAGATTCAAGTCTTTACTCATCACATTTTAAAAATACAGCACAACATAGAAATCTCCCATTCAAAGAAAATCAGTTTTCCTCCACTGCTTGTGCTAAAGCCAACATAAATGCCTTAAAGACTCAGATTATCATGTTTGAACACTGATGATACATATGCAAGGCTAGTTTTCATGATGTAGGTGTGTGCAATAAAGTCAGAATACCCTCTGCCTAGTGACATAGGATTAAAGGTTACCACTGTCTGTATGCCAGGAGATCAAAAGGCCAATACTTAATTCTAAATAAGCTCCAGGAAATTACAATGGGTCTTAAGAGTCACATTAGGAAAGAGCATCAAGGACAACTGCAAATAATGAGGATGTGTGTCTTCTTTGTTTTCAAAAGCTTCTATACTCTATGTAGAATTGTTCAACTACTAATCACACCCTACAATAGTAATGTGAGGCAATACAATTAGAGAAAGGAAATCTAAAACACTTGGAAATGAAAAGCCTTATTATGTCGTGATTGTTTCTTTCAAGGCAAAATTAATAACAGTCAATCAAATCACTTCTGTAATTTTTATGTTAGCCTGACACACGTGTACTTAGAAGATTACAGCTACCTGCAGGTGTTTGTGATAATCACAGGAGCATCTTTCCTTGTGCCCAAATGAGAACCTCTTGCATCTACTTCTTCTTGGTTTACAATTCTTGATTCTACTCTAATTTAAGTTTCTGCCTATCAAAAACCAAGCCCTCCAGAATTGAATCTCTGGACCTGACTTCCAGTTGAAGCACAAAAATTTTTGAATGAACATATGCTTTTGGATCTATCTGCTTAATTGCCCCTGAGAATTCTACTTCCTGCCACCCACTTGGGAACACATCACAGGCCCAACCTGCTCCTGCTGAACTCTCCAAACTACTTGTTGGCACAAAAGCAGAACTCTGCCAAATCCTCACCTTTGTGAAGAAGTGAGTTTATATCCACCCCACAGATCAAGATGAACATAATCCTGGATTTTGAAAGAATTTGATGAGAGCATGAAAACCTTCTCATTTGGCTCCTCATGACATTTGGACATTGTGAACACATTTTTAACCAACACTTACATTAAACATCACTCCAGTAAACACTGACTGCTCAGAGAAAGTCTTCTTTGCACCTGCTGATCTTAGAAACTTGCTCTTTGTCTACATATAAATCATCCCCAAGAATTCCCATAAGTTTTCCATCTAAGTTGAGACCCAAGCTTCTCTCTAGAAGACCTGGAATGGACATCTGTCTACAGACACTTCTCCCTAGACCAGTGATCACTAATGAGCCACTACCTGCTTTTGCTAATAAAGTTTTAACGGAATGTCCATTCATTGTTGTATGTTATATGGCTAATTTCTTACTCCACTACCAAACAAGTTGCAACAGGTCTTAAGATCTGAAGAGCAGTATGTACTCTCTGACTTTTATATTTAAAAATGATGACTACCACCCAAGTTCCTGAGCTGACTGGCCTTTTGATGTTGATGTGTATTTTCCCTTGTGTGGTATTATTTTTTATCACTAGTACTGTTCAATATTACACAATATCCCTCTAACATCTATTGAGGCAGGTAACATTGAATTTATTAGTTTCCTCAGGATATAAGCCATCTCATTTTTAAAAAATGAATATTAAGCATATATCAAAATTTTCAGTTAAATTACAAATTTAACTGTAAAAAGCTTATAACCCATGGTTGTTCTATGATAGCAGGCATCCAAATAATTTCATATTTTAAACATGTTTTTGCTTGTATATAATTTTTTCTCAATTCTTACAAAAATGTAGAGCTTCTATTTGAGGCCAGAGTTACTACTCTGCAGGAGTGACACTGCCTGTGGTCATCCAGGCTGTGCTACAGAAAGTCAACTATACTTAGTCTACAGTGTAAATATAGTTCCCTCATGTTGTATACTGCCCATTCTACACAGCTATATATGACAGATTCATGAATTTCTGACCCAGATTTACAAAGAGAATGAGATAACAGGATAAGATTGTTAAAGAAGACTCACAGAAATTTTAGATCTTTCTTAGCATCACTGTTTATAGCTTTAGGAGTATGGTTCTCTATCTTCCTACTCATAACCCTGGACTTGCTCTGGTCAATATTCACCTATGAAGTCTTGAAATAATATATGTAGCCACATTCTTATGAGAAAGAGGTCTAATCTAGTTCATAAAACATATTAATTCAAATTCAGGATTCATGACATTTTATAGGATATCATGCCTTACAAATCCGTAGATCCTAGTTGCATAACACCCAAGTAACCCTGCTTAAAGTTTTCCATTCATAAGAGCTCTTTCTTCTCCCTAATGAACACCATTACATTGTTTTCCATTAAAGCACAATTACAAGAGGTTTGACAGAGTAACCTTCCTTTTTTTCTTTAGAACAACTCCCCAATCTCTTCTAAGAACTCTCTACTTGAAGCAACCTCCAAAAAAGCAACCAGAGTGGAACACTCGAATCATCATCTGAAATAAGCAAAAATTAAGAACCAAAGTATTTAGAAGCAGGTCGTAATCAATTTGAAGAGAATTGCAGCTGAGAAAAAGAATGCATTTCAAATTATGCTTTCATGGAATCCAAGTGATTGTTTCAAGAGTACATCTCACTCTGGATGGAGACCACACATCACCTTGGGAGAAGCAGAAGGTAAGTAGTGAAGGAAACTAAGGACCCAGGAATTGGATAGAACAATATGTGTTCCATGTTTCCTCCCTTTGGGATATATGTGAACCAGGTCCCTAACTCCAGGGTACCCTCCTCACTTTCTTGAGTCCCAATGCCCACTCCAACAGAGATAAGCTATAATGCTCACTGTGCGGTGAGGGAAGATTAAATGAACCATAGTATGTGAAGTTCTCAAATGTACTTGGCATGGTGAAAATTTCTTCCAGGCCCCTGTGTTTTCTTGGTTTCCAATCCTTGTTCCAACTTCCAAACTAAGCAAGCAGACCAAAATAGTTTGAAAGATCAACTAAGGCTTGGCAATAAGCAAAAGAAATGACTACACTTTCTTTCTGTGCAGTTATTTTTCAATACTGGAGGAACAGATGATCATTTGGAGATTTTTATCCAGAAAGGCTACAGATAATTTCTGTTCAGTAGAACCTATAATTCCAAATAGCATAGTTATACCCATGTTGACTAGTTGCCAATATTTCATTTAACTCAGCCATTTACTAAATTTTCTGTGTATACCCTGGCTCCCCAAATGCCTGTTAGACAGGAATTAACACCATACAATTCCCATCATTAATTCACAATTTGAGTAAAATGTCTGACAATAAAATATTATGTTCACTTGATCGTTGTATAAAAGTCGTATGTTTGAACATTACAATTTAACAAAATGTACCCAATGGTTAACAGAGGATTCAAAGGCTACATTCTTCTTTATACTTTATACCTGGAAGTGTGCAGATGGTAAAGGAAAGAGGGAAGGGTCTAGATTTTCTCAGCAGAGTTCTCCCAACCATTTTTTTTGGACCTCCTACTCTCATTTCTTCAAGAGGTAGATGTGTGGTAGGGTGAGCTGTGGGAAATCCTATTTCCCTAAAATAGGATTCTCCTGTTTTTGGGAATCCCAGAGTGGGCAGAGGGGACACACTCTGCTCTAAGCTTTGAGATCAACCTCATCTTTTGCCTTTTTCTTTTCACCCTCAGATTATCAACATCCAACAGGCCAAGGCTTGGGAATAGATTTAGGATCAAAGAGACTCAAAATGTCTGTTGAACTTCTAATTAAGCTACTTAGACTTGTTACTATCAGGGCAAAACCAGTTCTCCATGCCATCTAAGGCAAATCCATGAGAATTATGAACAGCTTGAATAGAGTTAATTTTGTAGACATAGTCCTCCATACACTGGTCCCCCTTAGAGACAATACAGAAGTAAAACCGTGCTTAGGTAATGACAAAATTATCATGCGTGGGACTGAGGAATCATTTTATTTTCTAAATGATGGTACTTGCTTGGAATGAAAATTTTATCTAATTTCTTCTCTTGAGAACTCTTTTCACATCTTTTCCACTGTTTGAGAAGTATTATTCTCTTAGCATTTTCCCTATATTCTACCTCTGGGAGTCTCTCCATTTATTCCTTCAGGTTTTCAATCCAGCATTGATGTCAAGATCTGTACCTTTTGACCCTTAACTCACCAGATTTATATCACTTCGAATATTCTAGTATGCTAAAGGAAGCCTATGGCTATCCGTAGCTGGGGATACTGAATTAGAAATTAAAGGAAAGCAAAGAAAAAATACAGGCTATTATAATGACTCGAATTATCTGTTGGGAATGACAACATTAAAATCAATATTTTTATCACTTTGGGAAATATTTGTGGTAGATTTCCATAATGAGGAAAATTTACATATTTCTACCGTACAGTGAATTATATTTAACTGCTAAAACTCAAATTATAAAGGAGGAAAAGCATATGCATGAATAGTTTATTGGAAATGCCTTAAAACTAATGCTTGACAGACAGCCTTCCTTTAACTTCTCCACCTTAGTTACATATGACAAATGCCAGAGGAGGTTATAAAAGTTCTAAGACCCAAGTTGCCCCTTTGATCTTTCAGTTATTCTTTCTAAAGAATATTTTCTAAACTTCTCCTAAATTCTCCAGCAGTGTATGGTCAAAATGATGATGAGAATTTATAGTCCATTTATATATGATGTGTCAAAATGCTTTCTACTCTCATGTATAACAAATTAGGACAAATTTTTAAAAATAATGAGAATTATGTTTATTGAAACAGGTACATGTGATTCTAAGTAGTATATTTCTTTTTTTTTTTCTTTTGGGAGGGGTAGAGGTACCAAGGATTGAACCCAAGAATTCTTAACTACTGAGCCACATTCCCAACCTTTTAATTTTATTTTATTTTGAGGCAGGGTCTCTATAAGTCACTTAGGGCCTTGCTAAGTTTCTGAGACTAGTCTTGAACTTTCAATCCTCCTGTCTCATCTTCCTGACCTGCTGGGATTATAGGCATGTGCCACTGCTCCCGGCTTAAGTAGCATATTTTGAATTTATGTTATATGATCATATTATCTCAGTTAAGAGAAGACTATTTTTTGGCAGATTCAACTCTGAGGTAAGTGTATTAGCTGGACTTTCACAGTTATCCTCCCCTCAGATATCTCAACCTGTCTTTAAAGTGAGAGCAACCATTCTCTGGCTCTTTTCTGAACTTTTACTCTCATTTTATGCCATGAACAAACAAATACAGACACACTGCCCAGCTAATGCTTTGAATGTCCATGTAGGGCCATGTTATTTTTCATATGTTGGGGATATAAATAGTTCATATGCAGTTGCTTTATTTCAAAGAAATGGTTTTATCCCAAGTTGAATTTATGAGGACACAATTATTTTCTTAGATTTTCACTATAATTCTTTCAGCATCCCTCAAAATGCACTGCTGAAGCAAAAATCACATTTCCAATAATGACTGTGTCCTGGATGAGTTATGTTACTTAACTTTCCTTCCTGCTGGCTCTAGGACTTGATTGCTTAAATACCTTAGAGATATTATGACTCATTCTGTATTGGGTTGTTGTTTATGTTAACATCATCCAAAAAATCAGAGCCTATATTCATTCAAACTGCAGTGATTGAATTAGCTGATTTTCAGCTGAATCATCCAGTGTAAATTAAAACATAAAAATAACCTATGCTTCCTAAATGTTGTCAGGTTGTTAAGAGGTTTGAAAGGGTTAATTAGGGAAAAGGCTAAATAATTACATTGTTCAACAGTGTGAGTGCTCAGGCCTAAATCAGCTGATTTTGCTCACTTGCAAAAATGATTCTGCAAGCATACTCTCAAGTGCACTGACGTCCCAAAGGAGGTCATAGATTAAAATATGCTCAAAGTTTCTTTTCTTGGGTAAGGACATACTTTCAGTGCTCCAAATAAAAATAGTGCTTTTTATAAATCCATAGATTCAGTAACTGGTTCTGAGCTTTTGCCATGCTTTATGAATTGTGCTAGAGGAACAAGATACATCTATGAAAATTCCCAGGCTAACCTGAAAGGAAATCACAGTCAACACAAAGATAGAAAATTAATCAAGCGATAAAAATATAATGTAAGATGATGCTATACTAGAGAAAGTAGAGGTGGTTGTGGATTCTAAAATGTGAGGCACTAATTTTGGTGGTCATTGAAGGTTTCTGGAAAGACACATTTAAACTGAAATTTATAAATTAATCTAAAATATCATATGCTAGGCAAAGAGAAAAACACATGAGTGGCCAGAAGCAAGACTATGCGGTCCCTGAACTATAGGTACTTCAGCAGCTTCCATCTGTGATTTTGATGATTCCCCATAACAGACTATTGATGTGTGTGCATGTGTTATATATGTGCATAGGCACACAGCATGCACATGTATGTGTGTTGTTGTAATCAGAAATGCAAATATGATTAGCAATGCAAAACACTATTTTAATAGTAAAGAATGAATGGGGAGACATATTTTCAATCATGAGAAAATAATAGAGAGCATATAGCTTTCCTCCTCAAACAACTAAAAAATGGACAAAATATAATCAACAGTGGTTCAAAACACTGGATGTGAGGCAACAAAGGACAGGAAGAGGTGAGGAGGTAGCCAGCCGCTGGATTTCCTACCTTAAGACAATAGGTAGAGTCTAGTGCACAGGTGAGGAAAACCCAGTCAGAAGGTAACCAACTCCCAGAGTTAACCCTAAAACAGCATTCCAGAGAGGAAAAAAGAACTGTGGATTATCACAGGCTTCCCTCCAAGTGGTCATCTGAGAACTGATCGTACATGTGTTTGAGGAAGTCATAATAGTTGGAGTTCAAAGGAGCACCTGGAATGATCGAAGGAAATAGTAGTATGTGTGCACTCACAGGTCTAGAAGTGGTGTCTATTCCTCCCAGCCAGATTGGACATTGGGGAGGGAACTCAGATGTGTCTTGATCTTACAGTAGAAAATAAGTAACCTAAGCCTGGTCACATCTAACAATTATTAAAAGCTAACTATGAAATAACACACTACTTTAAAGCAATTTAAGTCTATCCCAGAACTAAGCTCAAGCCAGGAAGAATGACTTAAATAGACACACACTCTGCCAGTGCTTTAGACTTCCAGTCTTCAGAACTGTGAAATAAAGGTCTATTGTTTAAGCCACTGTGTTAGTCAGCTTCTTGTTGCTGTGACCAAAACATATGACAAGAAAAATTTAGAGAAGGAAAGGTTAATTTCAGCTCAGGTTTCAGAGGTTTATTCAATGCTCAACCAGCTCAGTTGTTCTAGGCCATAGCCAAGGCAGAACACTGAGGCAGAAATTGATAGAGAAAAGCTACTCAGCTCATGATGGGCAGGAAGCACACAGAGAGGAGGTGGATCCAGGCACAAGACATAATCTTCAAGGACATAACCCCATAGACCTACTTCTTCCATCCATGGCCCATCTGCCACCCAATACAGTAGCCCTTCCAAATTATTAATCCATGAAATGAATTACTCTACCAAATGGATTAATCTACCAATTGCATTAATCTACCAATTAGCTAACAGCTCTCATAATGTGATCATTTCACCTCTGATTTTTGTGGGATTACCTCATAGATGAACCACAATCTTCATGCAGTCTAATATATATATATATATATATATATATATATATATATATATATATATATATATATATTTTTTTTTTTTTTAAGAGCCAGCCTGAACTGACTAACCCTGATTTTTTTTCTGAGAGTGGTAATGCTGCCAACAAATATCTACCATTATGGAAAAAGCTTTGGAACTTAGCAGTAGATAGAAGCTTGAGGAGTTTGGAGGTGTCTATAAAATAATAAAGACTAATTCAGACAAACAAAAACTGAAGAAATCCATTTCTAGAAGAGATAACCTTCAAGAAATGTTTTTTTTTTAAATTCTTCAGCAGGAAAAAAATAATACACAAAACAGACCTCACAACTGGAGATTTCAGCATGCTTTGCAATTAATAAATTAATAAGGCACAAAATCAGTGTTATTTAGATCTAGAGGTTTTCTCAAAGGCTCTATGTTGAAAGTTTGTTCCCCTGCTGGTGGTGCTATTGGAAACTGATGGAATTTCAGGAAGTGGGACTTAGTTAGAAGAGGTGGGTCACTAGGGCTATGGCTTTAAAAAAATATATTTTATACCTGTATTCTCTTTCCCTTCCTTTCCGCACCTCCCTCCCTGTCTCTCCCTCTTACTCTCTCTCTTCCTCTCCATCTCCCTCTTTCCCTTACTCTCTCTCCTCCTCTTCCTCTCCCTCTCTGTCTCTCTCATTACTGTTCTCTCTCACTCTCTTGCTCCACTTCCTGACCACAGGCCACCATGTGGTGGCCAACTATGCTCTGTGACATGCTCCCTGCCATGCTGTTCTACCTTGTCACAGGCCCATAACAATGGGGCCAAGCCACCATGGACAAAAGCCTCTGAAACAGGAAGTGAGCCAAAATAAATCTTTCCCGAGCTAGGTCATTTTTGTCAGATCTTTTGACACAGCATCAGAAAGTTGACTAATAAAATCAGTAGTACATAGATGACCTGAGTAGAACTATCAATCAACTTCATTTAATTGACATAGATAGACTACTTCCTTCAACAACAATATTCTTAATTTCTCATAGGACATTTACTAAGGTATACCACATTCCAGGACTTGTAATTTGCATAGAAATGGCAAGAACAGATGCCCTAGTCTTCTTCTTCACCTAATGCAAAAAGTTTCTGTCTTTATTTATAAAGTCTGGTGCTTCTGGTAAGTTTTTCATATATGCCCCATTTCAGGTTGAAGAAGAGGCCTTCAGTTCTTTGTTTTCCTTGTTTTTATAAGAAAAAAAAAGAGTTTTATTTTGCTAATAAATTTTCTGCATCTGTTAAAATGATTATGCTGCCCTTTTCATGATGGACACAAATTTTAGTATGATACTAGTACAGTTGGCTAGTATCTTTTGAAGGATTTTTGAGGAAATAGTGTTGTATAAAGTTTTTTTTTTTTTTTTCCTATGTATCTTTGCCCTTGCTATAAGGGAAATACCGGTCTGTTAAATGTGCTGGGAACTGTTCTCTGCTTATTGTATTTTTCCCCTCTTGGCAGATGTTAAGAAGGACTTCTGTTAATTCTTCTTTAAATAATTGATAACATTCACCAGGACAGAAATCCTGAATTGGAGTTTTCTTTGCTGGGAATTTTCCATTTTGTTTATGTGTCTGATTTTAATTGTATAATCTCCTACCTGCATAACATGTACTTGTTTTTCTTTTCTGAGTCAGTTTTGTTTAATTTGTCTGTGTCTGGAAATATGTTCATTTTGTCTTGGTTGTATAGCTTGTTGTCATACAGTCTGTCAAAGTATTTTTTCTAATTCTTTTATCTTTGTATTGATAATTCAAATTCTGTTTGTTTTTGTGATACTGGGGACTGAATGCAAGACCTCCCACATGCTAGGCAAGCAATCTACCACTAAGCTATATTGCCCTCCAGGTAAGGACAATTCAAATATGCCAGTTTTCATTTCTAATACTTACAATTTGAGTATTTGGTCTTTTTTCTTTGTCAGTCTAAAGTTTTGTAGGTCATGTTGGTCATCACAAATTTTGAAAAAAACCTTGTAATTTTAATCATGTTTGTTTTTCTATTTTCTATTTTAATCAATGCTACTATGATTGTTATTCTTTCTAATATTGGCTTTGAGTTTAGATTCTTTTTAGTTTT
Organism: Urocitellus parryii; assembly: GCF_045843805.1. NCBI lineage: Eukaryota > Metazoa > Chordata > Mammalia > Rodentia > Sciuridae > Urocitellus > Urocitellus parryii. The sequence goes on from NC_135533.1 coordinate 105,213,041, forward strand.
CTAGAAGTGGAAAGTTAAGTTAATGATTTGAGATCTTTTTATTTTTTTGAATGTAGATATTTGTATCTATAAATTTCCCTCTAAATAACTGCTTTCTCACATCACATACATTGAATTTTGTTGTATTTTCTTTTTAGTTGTGTCTCAGTGTTTTTAAATTTTAATTATGACTTCTTCTTTGGCCCATTAGTTATTTAATCTTGCAGTTTTATTTCCTAATTGTTAATTTTTGAGATTGTCCTATATTATTAATTTCTAACTATATTCAAATGTAGTCAGAGAAAATGCAATGTATGATTACATTTTTTAAATGAGTTAGTATTTCTTTATAGTATATCTTGGAGGATGCTTAAAGAGAATGTGGGGAAATATGCATTATTTTGTTTGAGGGAAGTGTTCTATATATCTCCAAGTGGTCTATTTACTTCAAAGTTCTGTTCAAGGACTTCTATATCTAGCTAACTAGTTGTTTCCATTATAGAAATTAGTACATTAATGTCCCAAAAGATATTATTTTTGAACTGTCTATTTCTATTTTCAATCCTGTCAGTTTTGTCTTCCAATATTTGGAGTCTTTGTTGTTAGGTACATATATGTACAAAAGCATTGTATCTGCTTGATGCAGTAATATTTTTATTATTATTTATTATCCTTTGCTGCTTTTTATAACAATGTTTGTCTTAAAATACATTTTGTCTGATAATAAGATAGTCATTCAAATTCTTCTTTGTTTATTTTTATTTGAAATATTTTCTAGATTATTTTTCTTTCCAATAATTTGCATGTTTAGATTATAAAATGAGACACAGACAATTTTATATTATTTGGATTGTGCTTTTAAATAAATTCTGCTAATCTCTTTTGATTAGAAAATTTAATCAATTTAAATTTAATATAATTACAGGTAACAAAGTATTTACTTCTGCATTTTTCCATTTGTTTTCTGTATGGCTTAAATACTTGTCAGTCCCCAATTCCCCCATTACTCCATTAGTGGTTTTTTGTGTGTTCAATAGGTAATTTTTAGTGTGTCATATTTATTCCATTCTCGCTTCTTTTACTATGGAATTTTTACTTACTTTGTGATTGTTGCTATGGTACAACACTTCAGTTCTGACTGTTATCACTTAGAGTTAATATCAGCCTGTATAGGTTTAATGGCCAGTCGCCAACAAGACTGCTCTTATTTCAAATGCCAATGAGAAGTTCAGGGAACGCCAGGCCATCCACATATTTGACCAATTGGCTACAAATCTGAGGGTTTCCCACAACCTTCTCACAAAATTGTCTTTACCTCAGTTGCTAGTCTCAATTAAGTGATCCCAGGTCACCACCTCTGATCAACTCCCTATAATTCCAAAGATCTTCTATTGATCCTCAGGATTGATAGCTCACTAGAATGACTCAAAAAGCTACGGATATAGCCATATGTACAATTATAATTTTATTATAAATGATATAATTTAGGATGAAGAGCATGAAGATACATCTAGCACAATGACTAGGATTTTTGTGCCCAGAATTTTTGTGCCCTCTCTCTGTGGTGTTGAGGCATATTACCCTTCCAATACATCCATGTGTTAACCAATTGTGAAGCTCTGCCGAGCTCTGAGGCTCAGAGTCTTTATTGAAACTTCATTGCATAGCTATGTTTGATTGAATCACTGACAGCACTATCAAACTCAGTCAAAACCCACTTTATCCTCCCCAGGGGATGAGTTGCCTCAAAGTGCCAAATCTCTAATCACACGGTTGTCCTTTCAGATGATGGGCCCCATCCTGACTCATCTCATTGGCAAAACTCAGATGTGATCTCTTGGGTTCCTGATTAATAACAATATGGGTATTGCTTTCATTAGTTTTTCATTTCTGTGATCAAAATACCTGACAAGAACAAGTTAGGGGAATAAATATTTATTTTGGTTCACAGTTTCAGAGGGTAGTTCATGGTCAGTTGACCCCATTGCTATAGGCCTGAGGTGAGGCAGAACATCATGGTGGAAAGGCTTGGCAGAGGAAAGCAGCTCAGGACATGGCAACCTGGAAGAGAAAGTGAGAGAGTAAGTGCTCTGCTCCTCAGAGACGAAATATAAACCCCAAAGGCACATGCCCAGGGACCTATTTAGTCCAACCCCAACCTACCTGTCCAGAGTTAGCACCTAGTTAATCCATTCAAGTGAATTAATCTACCACTTAAGTCACAACTTTCATAATGGAGTCACCTCTGGACATTCTTGCATTGTCTCACATAAGAGCGTTTGGGGGACAGCACATATATAAACAATAACAGTTGTTCAGGAAATTCTAGTGACTTGGAGTATTCCATGAATCAGGTTCAAAGGCCAGTTAAATGGTTTATTATATAACACAAAGATATTATAAATATCATTTTTTAAAAAAATCTTTATTTTATTTATTTTTATGTGGTGCTGAGGATAGAACCCAGGACCTTGCATGTGCTAGGCGAGCGCTGTACCGCTGAGCCATAACCCCAGTCCCCTTAATATCTTAATTTTTAATTAATACCAATTCAGTTCCAATAGTGTACAAATATTTGCCCCTATATAGATCTTCCTCCCATTTATATTATTATTTTCATTAATGACCTCTTTATACGTTGTGTTCCTGTCGACATTAATTGATAAATTTTATGCAGTTACCTTTTAATTGCACAGAAATAAAAGAGAGGTTACAAAGAAAAAAATGCATTGATACTGACTTTTATGAACTGTGTTTTTATTTCTTTGTGTGGGTTTGAGTTACTGTCTAGCATCCTTTCCCTTTGGTGTGAAGGACTCTTTAGTATTGCTTAGAGGGAAGACCTAATAGTAAAGAACTTTGTCAGTTTTTATTTTCTGGAAATGTCTTACTCCTTCTTTCTTTTCTCAAGGATCCTTTTCCTGTATGTAGAATTCTTAGTTGGTAGGGATACTCGCCCCCTCCCCACCCCACGCAGGACTTTGACTATGTTGTCCCACTGTCTTAGCCCATGTATATTTTTTAATGAGAGATGAGCATTGATTTTATTAAGAATGGCTCATATGTGACAAGTCTCTTTTCCCATACTACTTTCAAGATTCTCTTTGTTGCTCATTATTTATTTGATTTTATTTCTTGGTATGTCCATTCTTGAATTTTCTACATGATGTTCCTTCAGCTTTTTGGATTTTTGCATTTATGTATTTCCTCTTATTATGGAAATTTGGGGCTAATATTTTCTGAAATATTCTTTCAGCCTCTTTTTCTTTCTCTTGTCCATAAAAATTACAATGATGTGCATATTTAATGGTGTCCCAGAGGTCATTTAGCCCCTAGTTAGTTTTACTCTTTACTTTTTCTTTCTGCTTCTCAGACTGGATGATCTCTATTAACCATATTCATGTTTGATGGTTCTTTCCTCTGTTTGCTAAAATTAAGCTCCTCTCCAGATTTTTTTTTCATCAAGTTATGCTACTTTTCAACTCCAAATTTTTTTATTCCTGTTATATAATTTCTGTGTCTTGTTGATATTCTTCTTTCAGAGAAACACGATTTTCCTGGATTCCTTTGACTCTTTATTCCTGTTTTCCTCTTGTCATTATTTTTGTTTGTTTGTTTTTAGGCTCTTTAAAATATACCAGACAGTTAACTTAAAATATTTGCCAAGTAAACCCATGCTTGAGCTTTTCCAAGAACAATTTCTGTTGTCTTATCCCTCCACTCTCACCCCCATGTGGCCATATATTTTTTGGTTTCTTTGCATTCTTAATTTTTTTCATGTTGAAAACTAGATATTTTGAATATTCATAATGAGCCAATTCTGAAAATCAAATTATCCTTCATCAGGATGTGCTATAGCTTCCTGTAGTAGTTGCTTATTTGTTAAGTGACTTTTCTAAACCTATGTTATAGTGTTTGAATGAAATTCTTAGGTATGGCCATTAATGTCTCGGTTCCATCAGCTTAAGGACAGCCATTTTCTTTAACACCTAGAACAAAATAAGGAAACAAACAAAAATCTGAGAGTCTATGCATGTGAGCTCTGGCCCTGTGTTGTGAATGCCTCCTAAATGGGCAACTTACAACTCTGCCTTAGCCTTCACTTTGCATAGACCCTTATGTTGGTTCACAGGTGAGAGGTTGGGGTATTTTCAGACATTTCTGCTCATAGTCCCAGCCCTGGACTTATACTTCATTTTCCCCAGATTCCCAGTTGCAATGTGGGAACTTTCCAAAACTTATGTTTTCTAAAGCTGCTAATCAAAGATCAAATAATTCCTCTCATATGTGGAACTGGAGCAAAAATAGGGAAAGAAGGCAGTTGGGGAAGGGTTTGGATATTATAAAGATATATGGAACATCAGTGGAGTAGAAGGAGCATGAGTAAGAGGGAGGTAGGAAGGGAAAGGGGAAGAACGATGAGATAAATTTAGTAAAATCATATTATATACACACATAAAGGTGCCCTATATGCATAAAGAAAAGTTGACTTTTATGTATATGTAGAAAGTGTCAATCAAAAATCATGAAGTGAAAGGGATTAGTAGAAGAGGGAAAATAAAGGGAGGGCAGAGGGGAGGAAAAGGGGTAGGAGCTGCGCACAGTGGCACATGCCTATAATCCCAGTGACTCGGGAGGCTGAGGCAGGAGGATCTCGAGTTCAAAGTCAGCCTCAGCAAAAAGCTAAGTAACTCAATGAGAACCTGTCTCTAAATAAAATACAACATGGGGCTGGGGATGTGGTGGCTCAGTGGTTGTGAGCTCCTGAGTTCAAAACCCCAGTACCAAAAAAGAAAAGAAGGAAGGAAGGATGGAAGGGAGGAAGGGAGGGAGGGAGGAAGGAAGAAAGAAAGAATAGGAGTGGGAATGGGGATTGAAATCAAACTTTTTGCGTGTATGATTTTGTCATAATGAATCCAAATACTATAGTATTATAGTGTATATATTGTATAATTACTATACTATCATAAAAAAAGAAAAACTTGCTTATTCTCTCTTCCCTCCTACCAAAATTTTCAGTTAAGCTGTTTTACCCATACATTTTTTTCCTACTTCAAGGGGAAACAGCTAATTCATTTGTCTTTAAATGTTTTAAACAAATACCTCTAAGTAGGTTAATCAGCTCAGGGAGAGTTCTGAGTTTTGCACTAAAAGCAAGCTCCTTGAAAGAATGCTTCAAGTATTATGCTGCCCCAGGCCAAAACCATTCTGTTCCATCTAACACAAGTGTTGTGTACTAGGAATACACTCTGTTTTCCTTAAGGCCATGCAGAGCAAGGTAGAAAGAGAGAGGGATGGTTCCCTCATCAATTAAAATCCTGCAAAACTCCCTTATTCATATGCAGCCTGGTTTTGTTGTTGTTGGTGGTGTTTGATTAAGTATTCTCTTGGGTTTTACTAGTTCTGGGTAAAATTTCAGAGTTCTGAGAAAGTTTGTTCAGACAGATTTTTCCCCATTTATCATTTGCTTTTTGTATGGATCGGCTTCTGGAAATACCTCTTCTGCCATTTCCTAGAGTGTCTTCCAAATCCAGAAAGTGAACAAGTTCTTTTAAAAAATCGCATCTGAGAGAATCCACAGAATGGTAGAACACAGAGTGAAGCCTAATGTAAAAGGACTCCAGCCAGTCATACAGAAATAGTGGTTCATTACTAGTGACAGAAGTAAGAATCATATATTGTATCTTAAAATATTAACAACAGGGACTCTGGATGCCAGATATACAGACACTCTCTGTGCTAGCTTTATATCTTTTAGAAATCTAAACTCTTCTAAAATGAAAAAATCCATTTTAACAATAAGTCAATCAAAATAGAATGACCCGAGGATTACCTTCTGATTAATAGGGTTTTCAAAAAGAGAAATTATTATAAAGTCAGTAAAATAAATTATTAAAGAAATTATGGAAGAAAATTTCTAAAAGTTAAAGCATAGAAATTGATTCAAATTTCCTAATGACTAAAACCTATAATGATTTTTTAAAAAATCATACTTTTACTGAAAATGATGATATTGTTAAGGATGAAGAGAATATATCTTATAAGTTCCCTTTGAACAATATGGATCCCCTCCATAGAACTAAATATTGGGCTCACTTCAAGCTTTTTACTAGCAACACTGTAGACTGGAAGATATAACATAGGCTTATAAATTATCAGGAAATTAATTATCAGAGGATTATTCACCCAAACCACAAATAAATTTTGAAGCCAAGATAAAATAGTTTTAGGTGCAAAATAACATTTTATTTATCATAACTTTACTTAGAAAGATATTTGAATTGATGGAGATTACAAGGTAAAATAACAAGAAACAAATTAATCATAGATTAAGGAAATTCCAGAAAGCAAAATCTAAAAAATAATCAAAATAAAAATAATAATAATAAAACAACAATAATAATAGTTGGAAATATTTGGGAGATAAACCACTCCAGAATAAGATAATATTAAATTATAGAAATTTTGTAAGAAATGGAAATATGCAACACAATGGGCAATAGAAAAAAATAAAGGTATTTGACAAAGTATGAAAAAGGAACTAACATCAACTCTATACTTAATACAAATATACTAGTAGAATTTTTATAAACTGAAAATATAAATAGTGGTTGAAACTTTCTCTAGTTATTAAGAATGAAACATGAATATTCACCTCAGTTTTTATTTCAGTGTACACTGAAAGTCCTAGTCAGTTCAATCAGGCAAGAAAAATCAATATAAATATTGAAAAGGAAATAACAAAATGGTCATTTTACACATATAATTTAATTATAAAATCTATATAGCATAGAAAACAATTAAGCATGATTAAGTCTAACCAAAGTTTAGTGTCATTTTCACATAAACCATAAAAGTTAAGATGACCTACAAAACAGAATAGTATACTGAGTTGTGTATCAATAGTGTAAAAGTGACAATTACATAGAGATCTATAAATACGGTGTATTCTCAAATAAATTTATAGTATATTTTGTATTTTCAATTGTAAATTGACAGGATAATTTTAATTTGTATCAAAATTTAAAGGGTTAACATAAAGAAAACATTAAAACATCACTTATTACACATATATAATCTATTCAATATCAAACTTATTTATAAAACTTATTAAAAATCATTATAACTTGACTTGGTGGTGTTTTCCTACTATAATAAACAAGTAAACTAATAAACCAATGTAGAGATGACAAAAATATACACATACAAATAAAGATTCAATTCCCAACTAAATTGGTGCTGCAGAGTAATTGAGGCAAGATTCACCTGTCAATTTGTTATGAGCTATCAGCATCAAATTCAATGAGAACTGATACCTATTTTACATGATAGGAAGTCAAGTTTAGGTAGATTTTTTTTAAAGAGAGAGGAAGAGAGAGAGAGAGAATATTTCAATATTTATTTTTCAGTTTTTGGCGGACACAACATCTTTGTATGTGGTGCTGAGAATCGAACCTGGGCCGCACGCATGCCAGGCGAGCGTGCTACCGCTTGAGCCACATCCCAGCTCAGTTTAGGTAGATTTTAAATCCAAGTGTATGGTTGGAGGTATAGCTTGGTGGTAGTATGTTTGTATAGCATGTGTGAGGCCTCCAGTTTAATCCCCAATACCACACACACACAAAAAAAAAAAAAAAAAAAAAAAAACAGAGAAAAAAACATCTAAATGCAAATTTTACAGATGATATGCATAGCAAAATATAAGAAATGTCTCTATATTATTAGCACATATATATCACTATATATGTGTGTGCATATTTTATATATATATATATTTTTTTACATATGTATATATATGCATATACATATGTATATATAAATATATATATAATCTCCAGACAAAACCTGATAATGTAGTTATAATAAAGTCCTGATAAATTAGACTTTATGATAAAAAGAACTTTAATTTCTCAAAAGATGTTATTTAGAGACAAATATAGCAGGCCATGGAGTTGGAGAATAAATGTACAACTCCTAAAGCCTTCGTAAATATATGTTTAAAATACAGGGGTCACTTTTAAAACCAAAAATACAAAGCAAAATAATAATAATAATAAACATAAATAAACCAAGAGACAAATAAAAAAGAAATCAGGACATATTGAACTGGTACATCATAAAGAGGAATGAATTCATCAAAAAGATGAATAGTAAATGAATATGTGAAAGGTGCCTAAGCTCCTGAGTAAGAACAGATTGTGTAATGAAAACACAGTAACATTTTGACTGCTTCCTGTTATGATGCAGCTTGCAGAAGACCAATTCTTCTGTTGAATATAACTAAATACAAAGGATAACATGTATACTTTTAATTTTGCTCATTTATCGGAGTATTGCCAAGGTACCTAGTACCTCACAGCAAGAAATCAGAAAGAAACAGATGTCTTTGTGCTGTTTATTTCTTCAATCACATCCTTCATGCAAGGAAAGTGAAAAGTGTCTAGCAAGTCAAGTACTTTTCAGAGCTTTGAGTAATAACATGGAGGCAAAAAGGAAAATAAGTTGAAGTTGGATTTTTTTCAAGGCAGATAAAACTTGAGGGACTAGGTTATAAGGGAACGAAGAAATGAAAAATTATTCAAACATTATCAACATTATCAACAGCTTTCTCCTTGTGGTGTATGTCTATGAGGCTTTAAGGTCAAGAAACAAAAGAATTCAAGCCCAGATGAGATAGAAGAGCAGATATTTTTTAACCTTGTACTATTGATAGGCAGAGATTGGAGTTCAGGAATGGCCAAAAGGAGAGACGTCAATCAAAACCACAGAAATTCAGTGGGATTTTGGAGCTCTAGATCCTAGGAAGCTGATTAAGCCAGAAGTAGTATAAGCCACAGCAAGAGATCAAGATGCCATAAATAGACTCCTGATTGTATAGGATAGAGATGATGTAAGGAAATACATAGGGCGGACAAAACAAGACAATTTTAGAAAAGAACTAAACACTACCAAAGAGCAATAGCTCACATAAAGCACAGTGATTTAAATACCGTAATATGTGTGAAAGATTAGACATAAAGCACAATGACAAAAAAAAAGAGTGCTCAAAAACATAACCAAACAGTGTCACTTGATTTATGGCAAAGATGAAATGCATGATAAATGGTTTTCTCGATTCTAATGCTGGATCAATTCCACAGATACAGAAGAAATGAGTTTTTACTAGAGTCAAAAATCTGGATAAATTTAAGCATTAAAGTCTAATTTTGAATGTGAAATAATAAGACTCGAGGAAAGTATCTTAATTGTATTGCTATAGGGTAAGACAGAAACTACAGTAACCACACCAAAAATGGACAAATTAAATTAAAATTATAATTATATCATTATGAAAAGCACACAAGATAATGAAAAATCCTTGATTGGAAAAATTACTTGTAACAGAGTTTGAAATTATAAGAACTATTTACAAAACATTATAGTGTATTTATCAATGATTGAATTTAGGGACATTAATTTACTCATAAGTATGTTTCTCCATTCAACAGATTTTTATTTCATTCCTCTTGATATTTTTGAGTCTATGTATACACATATTACTTCCTCTAGGAAAACATTCTTATAGTTGTGCATAACCAAGGTCTTATTTAATAGTTTTATATTGGTGATACATTTCTAAATATTTGCTATGTATTTTTAAAATCTATTTCTAGTTTTATTTCATTTTGTTAAACAATATGCCTACTACAATTTTCATTCTTTGAAATTATTAATGTTACCTTTTGAGAAATGTTGTGAAATAAGTTTGTCAAACACTTCTATTTTCTTTAAAACAAAGTATTTTGTTTGGGGTTTTGTTTATGATTTTTTAAACCAAAAATTTTGTATTAACTGTACAAATTACTTTATTACATAAATACTACTATCAGTTTTCTCTCCAAGTGTTGTGCTTTTTAAGTATTGTTGCTTTCATTTCTTTTATCTAGCAAAATTGTACATGTTACCTTATTTGGGTCTTATTTTTCTGGATTCTTGTACTTTTCTTGTGAAAAAAAAGAGCTCTTTACAATTTAAGCCTTGCTATCTTTTACTTTGTCTTCTTCCCTTTTCTCTCTATATCTACTTAAGTTATGTAATATACAACCACTAGATTATCTTTCCAGAAGCCTATCCTTTTGAAAAAACTTTGCTCCACTATTCCACATATGTACTTGCTGAGAAAGAATTTTCCATGGATCTCTGTTGTTTCTGCCCATCTTATCTCAGTTTTTGTTCTGAAATATCTTTGCAAAGATGTTTACATAATACACATTCTTGGGAAAAAGAAAAGGGGCATTCCCTTCAGTGCAGATTCATTTGCTTTTCAGGATAATAAAAATGTCTTCCTCCAGCACATGAACTTGCACACTATTTACAGATTGGTATTTCTCAAGACTAGGGAAATCCCAATCCTATAGGCAGCTTTCCCTTGGAACTGAGGTGACAAATGGAACTGATGCAAATATGAGGCTCAGAAAATTCCACCTACAGTGACTTCAAAAAGAATAAAAGATTTAGAAAACATTTAATGACATAGGTGAAAAACTTAAATTCTGAAAGCTGTAAAACAATGTTAAAAGAAAATACATAATTAAAAATGCAGAAACATTCCATGTTCATAGATCAGAAGTCTGAATACTGTTCAAACAGTGAGATTCCTCTGGCTGATTTATAAATTCAACACAATATCTATCATCAAAATTTTCATTTTGTTTGTAGAAATTGGCAAGATGGCTCTAAAATTCATGTGGCATTGCAGAGGACTCAGAATAGCCCAAATAATCTGAAAGAGTAAAATAAAGTAGAAGACATAAATGGCCAGGCAAAATGACAAAAACTGCAAAACAAAAGAAAATGCAAATAAAAAATCTTCATGATCATTAATTTGGCAGTGGATTCTTAAACAGAACATGAAAGATCCAAACAAAAACAGAAAAAGAAGATAAATTTATCTTCATCAAAATTAAAAACTTTGATACTTCAAAAGAAAAAGGATAAGGAAAAGCACTTTTTCCAAAAAAAAGTGAAAACAAGCCACAGAATAGGAGACAGTATTTTCAAATCATGTATCTGATAAAGGACTTGTATCTAGAATCTGTAAAGACTTTTTATAAACCAATAAGATGAAGAAAAGGAAACTAATTTAAAAATTGGGAAAACTTAATTATCATTTCTCCAATGAACAAAAGGCCAGTTACTACATGAACGTACATGGTGTGGCCACTCTACTCAAACAATTAGATGGAGCCAGGTACCATGGTACCCGCCTGTAATCCAAGCAGCTCATGAGGCTGAGGCAGGAAGAATGCCAGTTCAAAGCCAGCAACTTAGTGAGGTACTAAGTAACCCAGTGAGACCTTGTACACTTTAAATTTATATATATATATATATATATATATATATATATATATATATATATATACACACACACACACACACACACACACACATATATATATACACGTATATATACATATATATATATGTATATATATATATGGGCTGGGAATATGACTTCGTGGTTAAACACCTCTGGGTTCAATCCCTGGGACCAAAAAATGAAAAAAAAATTAAATGGAGAGTTGCCATATGATGTAGTAATCCCATTTATACATATATATCCCATAAAAATGAAAATTCATGTCCATACAAAAATTTTTACCAAGTATATTCATAAAAGTATTAACCATAGTGTCCCAAAGGTAGAAATAATCCAAATTTTTGTCAACAAGTAAATGCATAAACAAAATTTGGTATATTAACACAATGGAACATTATTCAGATATAAAAATGTAGGCCAAGCATGGTGGTACAGGCTTGTAATCCCAGCAACTCAAAAGTCAGAAGCAGGAGGATCACAAGTTTGAGATCCGCCTCAGCAACTTAGCAAGGCTCTAAATAACTTAGGGAGGCACTAGCAATTTAGTGAGACTCTACCACAAAATAAAAACTAAAATGGGCTAAGGGGATGTGGCTCAGTGGTTAAGCACTGCAGGTTCAATCCCCAGTAACTAAATAAGTAAATAACATCGTATTTATACATGCTAAAAACATGGATGAACATCTAAAGTGCTATATCAAACTAAAGAAACCAGTTACATGAGTTTATATATTTTATGACTCATTCATAATAAAGTAAAAATTAGGCAAATCTGTAGGGGCTCAAAGTAGATTAATAGGAGAAGGGAATAGAGAGCAAAAAATGGGTTTGGAGAGCTAAAGGGTCCAGAGTTTCTTTCTGAGATAATAAAAATATTCTAAAACTAACTAGGTATGGTTTTGGTTATCTGTAAATTTATTTAATTGTACACTTTAAATGGGTGAATCATATGGTTTGTGAATTTATTCTCAATAAAGCTATTTTTAAAAAGCATAAATCTTAGGAACCCTGCTGTGTCTCCACTAAAAATGTCCTTGTCTCTCACCCAGGACTCTCATGTCTTTGGCCAGAACCCATGAGTCTGTGGCAGCCTAACACTGTACAATCGCAGAGTCTTCACCCTTTTTGATACGAATTCCTTAGAAAACTTGCAACATTATTTCAACCCTTCTCCCTTCTCTCAATTGATTGATCTGGGAATGGAAAACGGGCCTGAGCCCAGACAATAAAATGTCCATGGACCTGTGAGCTTCAGCCTGAAGTAAGATGTAAATTTAGGAACTCTCAAGGGCTATTCTCCTGACTAGTGAGTAAACCAGTTTATAACAAGGAAGATGGTGAATTTCCACAACCTGATATCCAAAAGGAGCCAGCCCTTCCTACAGTTTGTAGTCCCACTCAAAATGCTCTACATTCTTCTCTTAATTGTGATTTTCCTTAACTTAACAAATAAAAGAACCTGTATTACTTAAATTTTAAGAATTATTTAAAACTATGACACACATGCATATAACTAATTGTATGTAAAATCTTTCCATGAAATTTAGGTAAGCCCTGACACTTGCTCAGGGCTCCTCCATGGGTGCAGCCATTTGCCAATATTTTCACTTTTTCTTTTAAATTATTGCACCTACCCATCAAAATAATACAATTTTAATACTACTGTTCGATTTTTGTTTGATACACTTTTTATTCATTTCCTGACTCAAAGAATGAAAATTTAGCTGTACTATTTTGCATATTCCACTCTTACTGTCCAATAGAATTAAATCAATGCTACTTGTGAAAACAGTAAACAAGAATATGCAATTGTGACAGTTATTAAATACTGTTTACTGAAGTGTCAAATAATCTACCAAGCTCATTTTTTTTTGTTCCTCTTTTAAATTTGAGCAGTTTTAAATAATTTCTCCAATGCTGTCTAGTACTTCTGAAACTCAAGGGCAGGTGTTACAGATTTTGGATTGCTTCTGTATCGTCTGTTTAACAATATTTATGTAATGCTTACCATGTGAAAAATAATCTGTCAAAATTAGGATTGACATTTGTAACGGTTATGAAAGCAATTTCCTTTCCCTTAAGACCTTCCACTCCAACCTTCTTACCATATTCACATGGGAGATGCATGTATGTATTTCTTCCACTTTTTAAATTGGTTCTAATTAGTTATACATGACAGTACAATGCATTTTGACACATCATACATAAATGGAATATAACTTCTCCTTCTGGTTGTACATGATGTAGAATAACACTGGTCATGTAATAACATGGACACAAGGTAATAGTGTCCGACTTATTCTCTTGCTTATCCCCATAACCCCTCCCCTTCCTTCACTCCCCTCTGCCTAATCCAAAGTACACCTATTTTCCCCTAGCAACCATCCCCCCCATAGTGAATTAGCATCTGCAAATCAGGGAAAACATTAGTCATTTGGGTTTTTGGGGATTGGCTTACTTAGCAAGATATTCTTCAGCCCCATCAATTTACCTGCAAATGCCATAATTTCATTGTTCCTTAAGGCTGAGTAATATTCAATTGGGTATATATACTACATTTTCTTTATTCATTCATCTGTTGAATGGCATCTAGGTTGGTTTCATGGTTAATTGTTAATTGAGCTGCTATAAACATTGATGTGGCTGGGTCGATGTAGTCTGCTGATTTTAAGTCTTTTGGGTATAAATTGAGGAGTGGGATAACAGAGTGAAATGTTGGCCAAGCTCATATTTTATAGGGACATATGTTTATTCTACTTGAGGTCATTGTTTTTTCTTTATATTATTAAATTATTCTGTTTTATTTGTCTTGTAATTTCTTAGGCGTTCATAAAATTTGGAGGTACAGTACAATAAAGACAGGTATAACCTCACCTTTACCACCTATTGTTAATATTTTTCCAAACATGGTCTCTGTATATATATTATATATTTTTTCCACATTCACATGCACACACATCGTACACCTTTCCCACACAGTGCCATATATCATATTTACTCATTTGACCCCTAAAATCTTCAGCCTGGAACAAAGCAGTTTCATATATAACTGCAGATCAATTATACCATAATATGTATACTAATATACACATTATGTATAAGGACCATATATCTTAAGAAAAGATATTGTCATAATTTCTTTGTCTTATTTTTTCCAAATCTAGACTCAAAACAGCATTATGCACTGCATTTAGCTATTAGGTCTTTTCAGTATCCTTTAATCTAGAGCCATTGTTAAGTCTGTTTTTGTTTTATTATATGTTTGCTTGTCATTTGTTTTTGTTTTCTTCCTTCCATCGTACTGAACTTCCATCATACTGAAGCTTCCAATCCAGTCATGGTGGACTTTCCTAAGCTCCCTTGGACTAGATAAGTGAGTAGCTCTCCATTTTCTTACATAGCACCCTTTTTAGACTCAGAGTCTCCCAACCATGTGAACGGACCTCCCTTTAGAGCTGCTGTGTCCTCAAAATCTGCAACAAGGCTCACCTCTGCTGGGTTCACTGATTACCCCAATCCCAATTTTCACTTTTTGTTGGTTGATTTTCAGTTTCTGGAACATGTGTGGGTATCTTAGCAAGAAAGGTACATAGGATCAACTAAAAAATTGTAGGATGATCTCATTTGAGTTTTGTTTCCCAGCAAAGAGTTCCGTGTTTGGGAAGCCTGATTCCACTGGATTTTTCACTTGAAAATCTACCTCTGTCTGCCCTCTTTCTTTTTCCTTCTCATAACAACCAATCCCCTATTCTAATTTTGTGCATAATTAATAAATATTATTATAATGTAATGAGATTTTAGGGGGAAAGAGGATTCACACATTTTTCCTAGTCATCACTTTTAACAGAAATTCAGTATTTAAATTTTAATTTTTCTCATTTGTTGTCATGTAGTCATGTGCTTCATAATGAAATTTTGATCAAAGATCCTATATTTCATGATGTAATCATTACAGATTTTATGCCAAATTATTTCTTTTATAAAAACTTGGGTTGTGACCATTATGTGAATGAAACTTTTAAAATTGTGCCAATATTACTTAAAAATCATTTACTACTAAATTGTCCTTTGATCAAGATTAGGATGCAAAAAGCACTCATGAATACACATTAAAATCAAATAGTCCAAATAGACTCGCATTATTTCTTCATGACATTTTAGCAAACATTTTTCTGGTCTGAAAAAAAATCTGTTAACACATTAGTTGTATGGATTTGTGTATAATAGTTGAAATATTAAACCTGAGAAAATTTATTATAGTGGTTGTGAAGTATGGACATAGAAAAATTTAATCTAGGTCCAAAGGTTCTGTGCTGCTATCAATGATTTCTGTATGTGATGAACTGGTCCTCAGTGCCACTCATATAAGACTTGTTTACCATTAGTACTGCAGCTTTCCAAACAAACAACACAAGCCTACTTTCAAAGGTATACTGTCAATGCATAGGCACTGAGAATTCCAGGCTGGCAGCCAAAGTGCCTAGGACAAAGGTGCCCCCACGAGCCACTGGTGAATACACTGCTGTTCTGTTTACCATTTAAGCAGGACTGACAAACACAGTTATGCTATATCACCATTATGCAATGAAAGGTTATGATTCAATTTTCGGACTGAAAAAAAAATTGTACATGATGTTGTGATGGTGACAATTATGCAGTAAAATAGGGTAGACCACATACACAAGGGATGCCTAAGATTGTATTGCCTAGTGATGTTGTAGATGTCTTAGTTTGTAAAGTGCAGTCTATGATGTTTCTACACCCATGAAATCAACTAATGATGCATTTCTCAGAATATATCACCATCACTAAAGTATACCTGTATTTCCTTTTAGAAAAAGAGCCCAATTCAATTATGTTGGGTATTTTATTTTTATTAGCATACGTGTGAGTAACTAATCATAACTGCCATTGATGAATCATGTATTCTCATACCATTCATCTTATATCTGATGTTAGGGTTTTGTGGTGATTCTGTTTATATGCTGTATTATTAATTGTAAATTTTTAAAATATCATTTTATTTAACTAATTGTCAAATTTTTGAATGATAAAATAACTGTTATGACTCAGTGCTATTAGTCTCCTCTGGGTGCCATAACAAAATACCTCACAGCTGATTCCCTTAAACAATGGAAATTCATTTTCTCACAGTTCTGGAATCTGTAGTCCACAATGAAAGTGCCAGGAAATTCTGTTGCTGGTGAGGACTCTTCTCCTCGCTTGCAGATAAGAACGCTTTCACTGTATTCTCACATGGCCATTCCAATTCTGCTGCGTGGACCAAGAGAGAAAGAGACCTGGTGTCTCTTCCTCTACTTACAAGGACAAAGGTCTAATTGAATTAGGGCTCTTTCTTTATGAACTAATTTAAATGTAATTACATCTTAAAGGGCCTATCTACAAATATGGTTACACCGGGATCTAGAGCTTCAAGTATTAGATATAAATGTAGAATAAATATAAATTTGAAAGGATGATTCAGTTCATAATATTGCTTATACCAGTAAAAAGAATTGACATATCTTCTATTCGTCCCATCATCCTCCTAAACCTCTGTCAAGGTATTACCTTTATTTTCACAATTTATATTGCACAGGACAATCTAACTATAGTAGTTTCTCTTTTATTCAATTTTATTATCAGATTATAAATAAAAGATCAAGTCATCTACTTCACTGCTGTGAAATATCAAGGTAGTCTTTCTACAGCTTGAGGATTTCAATCTTGTATTATCATTGTGGATCATTCATTAACACCTAAAGATGTTAAAATACACATTTATATCAGCTACTCAGAAAGAAGAAGTAAACAGTATAATTTTAAAACATTTTTATCTCTTCCACACTCTATTTTAGAATTTAAGCAGCTCTAATTGTGCAGAGCTTTCTCACTTAACACCAGCCATTCAACACAAAACACTAACTTAATGCCCAATTTTGATTGTCAAAAAATTGAATGTGTTGATGACAACAACAACAAAAAAATCAGTTTTCTGGAACAAGACAGGGATGCCCTCTTTAACCACTTCTATTTAACATAGTTCTTGAAGCACTGGTCAGAGCAATTCGACAGACAAAAGAAATTAAAGGGATACACATAGGAAAAGAAGAACTCAAATTAGCACTATTTGATAACAATATGATTCTATACCTAGAAGACCCCAAAAATTCCACCAGAAAACTTTTAGAACTATTAAATAAATTCAGAAAAGTAGCAGGATACAAAGCAACACCCATAAATTAAAGGCATTTCTGTATATCAGTGACAAATCCTCTGAAAAGGAAATGAGTAAAACTACCCCATTTACAATAGCCTCAAAAATAAAATAAAATAAAATACTTGGGAATCAACCTAGTGAAAGAGGTAAAAGACCTCTACAACAAAAACTACAGAATGCTAAAGGAAGAAATTAAAGAAGACCTTAGAAGATGGAAAGATCTCCCTTGTTTTCAGGCAGAATTAATATTATCATAATGACCATACTACCAAAAACACTATACAAATTTAATGCAATTCTGATCAAAATCTCAATGACATTCCTCATAAAAATAGAAAAGGCAGTCATGGAATTTTATCTGGAAAAATAAGAGACTCAGAACAGCTAAAGCAATTCTTTGCAAGAAGAGTGAAGCAGGTATCATCACAATACCAGAAATTATACTATACTATAGAGCAATAGTAACAAATGGTTTTGGATGGTTTTAGAACCAAAATAGACTTTTAGACCAATGGTACAGAATTGAGGACACTAAGACTAACCCACATAATTACAGTTATTTTATATTAGACAAAGGCACCAAAAACATACATTGGAGAAAAGACTGCCTCTTCAAAACTGGTGCTGGGAAAACTGAAAATCCATATTCAACAAAATGAAATTAAACCCCTATCTCTCACCAAGCCCAAAACTCAACTCAAAGTGGATCAAAGACCTAGGAATTAGACCAGAGACACTGCACCTATTAGAAGAAAAAGTAGGCCCAAATCTCCATTGTGTCAGTTTAGGCCCCAACTTCCTTAATAAGATACTGTAGCACAAGAATTAAAACCAAGATCCAGGCCAACTGATTCGCCCGGCCTGCCCTGCGGCTACAGAAGGCGTGGCGCCTCAGTGAAGCCATTAATTAGCAAGCAGGGAGGTTAGGGACTGCCATTAGGTGGAATCCTGCCAGCCAAGCCCACACGGACCCTTGGGCCGAGTACCGGATTTCAGAAGGGGAAGGAAGCAGTACAGTCCTGTCCCATCCCCCACAGCGGACACTCCATCCAGGCAGTCAGCGGCCACCATCCGGGAAAGCTGAAGCATACACCACCACTCTCCAACAGCTTGCAACATCAAAACAGCCAGCAGCAGGACCCCGGAGATCCAGGCCAACTGATTCGCGCGGCCTGCCCCGCAACTACAGAAGGCGTGGCGCCTTAGAGAAGCCATTAATTAGCAAGCAGGGAGGTTAGGGACTGCCATAGGTGGAATCCCGCCAGCCAAGCCCACCGCCCACGCCCAGAACAGGCCCAGCGACCTGCCAGCATGGTAGTCAGGACACCCCAATTGGAATAGGGACAGAGCAGAGCCGCCTTCCACTCCCGGAACAGGCCCAGAGAGACGCCAGCGTGGTAGACACGTCACCCCAATTGGAGTAGGGGCACAGCCGCCGCCCGCACCTGCAAGGGAGAATTTTCAACTATACAAGAGCCTCATAAATAAATAGGGGGTAAATTTCAAAAACACAACAGTTGCACCAAGCAGAAAGAAACGCGAGCAGTATGAAAAGACAAGGAAAGAAAGGACCACAAGCAATGCAGGTCAACTCAACTTTAGAAGAGGTAATAGCTGCAACAGATGGAATATCAGATAAAGAGTTCAGAATATATATGCTTCAGATGATCTGGAGTCTCAAGGAAGACATGAGACAGCAAAATCAGACAATGAAAGATCACATTGACAAACAAATCCAGGAAGTAAAAGATCAATTTCACAGGGAGATAGAGGTAATAAAAAACAAACAAATAGAAATTCTAGAAATGCAGGAAACAATAAACCAACTTAAAAACTCAATTGAGAATACTACCAGCAGAGTAGATCACTTAGAAGAGAGAACATCAGACAATGAAGACAAAGTATTTCAACTGGAAAAGAACATAGACAGCTCAGCAAGTCTGCTAAGAAACCATGAGCAGAACATCCAAGAATTATGGGACAATATCAAAAGACCAAATTTAAGAGTCATTGGGATACAGGAAGGCACAGAGCTCCATTCCAAAGGAATAAACAGTCTATTCAGTGAAATAATACGAGAAAACTTCCCAGAATTGAAGAATGAGACAGAATCCCAAATCCTAGAAGCCTACAGGATGCCGAATGTGCAAAATCATAAGAGATCCACACCTAGACACATTATAATGAAGATGTCCAACATACAGAATAAGGAGAGAATTTTAAAAGCTGCAAGAGAAAGAAAGCAGATTACATTTAGGGGTAAACCAATCAGGATAACAGCTGATCTCTCAACACAGACTCTGAAAGCTAGAAGATCCTGGAATAACATATTTCAAACACTGAAAGACAATGGGCTCCAACCAAGAATCGTGTATCCGGCGAAATTAAGCTTCAGGTTAGAAGATGAAATTAAAACCTTCCACGATAAACAAAAGTTAAAAGAATTTGCAGCTAGAAAACCATCTCTTCAAAAAATCCTTGGCAAAACATTACAGGAAGAGGAAATGGAAAATAACATTGAAAACCAACAATGGGAGGTAGGACAGTAAAGGGGGGAAAGTAGTCAAAGAGGAAAACAAATCAGGGTTAGTAACATCAATAAACAAATATGGATAGAAGAACAAAACATATCTCAATAATAACCCTAAATGTTAATGGCTTAAACTCACCAATTAAGAGACACAGGCTAGTAGAATGGATCAAAAAACAAGACCCAACAATATGCTGTCTACAGGAGACGCATTTGATAGGAAAAGATATACATAGACTGAAGGTGAAAGGTTGGGATAAATCATATCACTCATATGGACCGCGGAAACAAGCAGGAGTGTCCATACTCATATCTAATAAAATAGATTTCAAGCCAAAGCTAATCAAAAGGGATATAGAAGGACACTTTATACTGCTCAAGGGAACCATACACCAACAAGACATAACAATCATAAATATATATGCCCCAAATAATGGTGCAGCTGTGTTCATCAAGCAAACTCTTCTCAAGTTCAAGAGTCTAATAGACCACCATACAATAATCATCAGAGACTTCAACACACCTCTCTCACCACTGGACAGATCTTCCAAACAAAAGTTAAATAAGGAAACTTTAGAACTCAATAACACAATTAACAACCTAGACTTAATTGACATATATAGACTATACCACCCAACATCAAGTAGCTACACTTTTTTCTCAGCAGCACATGGAACCTTCTCAAAAATAGACCATATACTATGTCACAGGGCAACTCTTAGACAATACAAAGGGGTAGAGATAATACCATGCATCTTATCTGATCATAATGGAATGAAACTGAAAATCAATGATAAAAGAAGAAAGGAAAAATCAAGCATCACCTGGAGAATGAACAATAGGTTGCTGAGTGATCAATGGGTTTTAGAAGACATCAAGGAGGAAATTAAAAAATTCCTAGAGTTAAATGAAAACACAGACACAACATATCGGAATCTATGGGACACATTGAAAGCAGTTCTAAGAGGAAAATTCATTGCTTGGAGTTCATTCCTCAAAAAAAGAAAAAACCAACAAATAAATGATCTCATACTTCATCTCAAAATCCTAGAAAAAGAAGAGCAAAACAACAGCAAAAGAAGTAGAAGGCAAGAAATAATTAAAATCAGAGCTGAAATTAATGAAATTGAAACAAAAGAAACAATTGAAAAAATTGACAAAACTAAAAGCTGGTTCTTTGAAAAAATAAATAAAATTGACAGACCCTTAGCCATGTTAAAGAAGAGAAGAAGAGAGAGAACCCAAATTACTAGCATACAGGATGAAAAAGGCAATATCACAAAAGACACTTCAGAAATACAGAAGATAATCAGAAATTATTTTGAATCCTTATACTCCAATAAAATAGAAGATAGTGAAGGCATAGATAAATTCCTTGAGTCCTATGATCTGCCCAGATTGAGCCAGGAGGATATAGACAACCTAAACAGACCAATAACAATAGAGGAAATAGAAGAAACCATCAAAAGACTACCAACTAAGAAAAGCCCAGGACCGGATGGGTATACAGCAGAGTTTTACAAAACCTTTAAAAAGGAACTAACACCAATACTTTTCAAGCTATTTCAGGAAATAGAAAAAGAGGGAGAACTTCCAAATTCATTCTACGAGGCCAACATCACCCTGATTCCGAAACCAGACAAAGACACTTCAAAGAAGGAAAACTACAGACCAATATCTCTAATGAACCTTGACGCAAAAATCCTCAATAAAATTCTGGCGAATCGGATTCAAATACATATCAAAAAAATTATACATCATGATCAAGTAGGATTCATCCCTGGGATGCAAGGCTGGTTTAATATACGGAAATCAATAAATGTTATTCACCACATCAATAGACTTAAAAATAAGAACCATATGATCATCTCGATAGACGTAGAAAAAGCATTCGACAAAGTACAGCATCCCTTTATGTTCAAAACGCTAGAAAAATTAGGGATAACAGGATCATACCTCAACATTGTAAAAGCAATCTATGATAAGCCAGCATCATTCTGAATGGAGAAAAATTGAAGGCATTCCCTCTAAGATCTGGTACAAGACAGGGATGCCCTCTCTCACCACTTCTGTTCAACATAGTCCTCGAAACACTGGCCAGAGCAATTAGACAGACAAAAGAAATTAAAGGCATAAAAATAGGAAAAGAAGAACTTAAATTATCACTATTTGCAGATGATATGATTCTATACCTAGCAGACCCAAAAGGGTCTACAAAGAAGCTATTAGAACTAATAAATGAATTCAGCAAAGTGGCAGGATATAAGATCAACACGCATAAATCAAAGGCATTCCTGTATATCAGCGACAAATCCTCTGAAACAGAAATGAGGACAACTACTCCATTCACAATATCCCCCCAAAAAATAAAATACTTGGGAATCAACCTAACAAAAGAGGTGAAAGATTTATACAATGAAAATTACAGAACCCTAAAGAAAGATATAGAAGAAGACCTTAGAAGATGGAAAAATATACCCTGCTCATGGATAGGCAGAACCAACATCATCAAGATGGCGATATTACCAAAAGTTCTCTATAAGTTTAATGCAATGCCAATCAAAATCCCAGCAGCATTTCTTGTAGAAATAGATAAAAGAATCATGAAATTCATATGGAATAATAAAAGACCCAGAATAGCAAAAACAATGCTAAGCAGGAAGTGTGAATCAGGCGGTATAGCGATACCAGGCTTCAAACTATACTACAGAGCAATAGTAACTAAAACAGCATGGTACTGGTACCAAAACAGGCGGGTGGACCAATGGTACAGAATAGAGGACACAGTAACCAACCCACAAAACTACAACTATCTTATATTTGATAAAGGGTCTAAAAGCATGCAATGGAGGAAGGATAGCATCTTCAACAAATGGTGCTGGGAAAACTGGAAATCCATTTGCATCAAAATGAATCTGAATCCCTATCTCTCGCCATGCACAAAAGTTAACTCAAAATGGATCAAGGAGCTTGATATTAAATCAGAGACACGGCATCTGATAGAAGAAAAAGTAGGGTATGATCTACATACTGTGGGATCGGGCTCCAAATTCCTCAATAGGACACCCATAGCGCAAAAGTTAACAACTAGAATCAACAAATGGGACTTACTCAAACTAAAAAGTTTTTTCTCAGCAAAAGAAACAATAAGAGAGATAAACAGGGAGCCTACATCCTGGGAACAAATCTTTACTCCACACACTTCAGATAGAGCCCTAATAACCAGAATATACAAAGAACTCAAAAAATTAGACAATAAGATAACAAATAACCCAATCAATAAATGGGCCAAGGACCTGAACAGACACTTCTCAGAGGAGGACATACAATCAATCAATAAGTACATGAAAAAATGCTCACCATCGCTAGCAGTCAGAGAAATGCAAATCAAAACTACCCTAAGATACCATCTCACCCCAGTAAGATTGGCAGCCATTAGAAAGTCAAACAATAATAAGTGCTGGAGAGGATGCGGGGAAAAGGGCACTCTTGTTCATTGCTGGTGGGACTGCAAATTGGTGCAGCCAATTTGGAAAGCAGTATGGAGATTTCTTGGAAAGCTGGGAATGGAACCACCATTTGACCCAGCTATTCCCCTTCTCGGTCTATTCCCCAAAGACCTAATAAGAGCATGCTACAGGGACACTGCTACATCGATGTTCATAGCAGCACAATTCACGATAGCAAGATTGTGGAATCATCCTAGATGCCCTTCAATAGATGAATGGATAAAAAAAATGTGGCATTTATACACAATGGAGTATTACTCTGCATTAAGAAATGACAAAATCATAGAATTTGGAGGGAAATGGATGGCATTAGAGCAGATTATGCTAAGTGAAGCTAGTCAATCTTTAAAAAATAAATACCAAATGACCCCTTTGATATAAGGGGAGTAAACAAGGACAGGGTAGGGACGAAAGTTTGAGAAGAAGATTTACATTAAACAGGGATGAGAGGTGGGAGGGAAAGGGAGGGAGAAGGGAAACCGCATGGAAATGGAAGGCGATCCTCAGGGTTATACAAAATGACATATAAGAGGAAAGGAGGGGTAAGACAAGAGAATACAAATGGAAGAAATGATTTACAGTAGAAGGGGTAGAGAGAGAAAAGGGGAGGGGAGGGGAGGGGAGGGGGGATAGTAGAGAATAGGACAGACAGCAGAATACATCAGACACTAGAAAGGCAATTTGTCAATCAATGGAAGGGAAACTGATGTGATACAGCAATTTGTATAGGGGGTAAAATTGGGAGTTCATAACCCACTTGAATCAAACTGTGAAATATGATGTATTAAGAACTATGTAATGTTTTGAACAACCAACAATAAAAAAAAAAGAATTAAAACCAAGAATCAATAAATGGAATGGATTCAACCTAAAAAGCTTCCTCTCAGCAAAAGAAACAATCAGTGAGGTGAATAGAGAGCCCACAGCTTGGGAGCAAATTTTTACCACTTGCACATCAGATAGACCACTGATCTCTAGAGTATAAAAAGAACTCAAAAAGCTAAACACCAAAAAATCAAATAGCCCAATCAATAACTTGGCCAAGGAACTTAACAGACACCGCTCAGAAGATGGTATAAATCAGTCAACAAATATATAAAGAAATGTTCAATATCTCTAGTTATTAGAGAAATGCAAATCAAAACTACTCTAAGATTTCATCTCATTCCAGTCAGAATGGAGCTATTAAGAACACAAACAACAATAAGTGTTGGCTAGGATGTAGAGGAAAATGTACACTCATACATTTCTGGTGAGACTGCAAATTGGTGCAGCCAATATGGAAAGCAGTATGAAGATTTCTTGGAAATCTGGGTATGGAACCACCATTTGACCCAGCTGTCCCATTCCTCAGTTTATACCCAAAGGACTTAAAAACAGCATACTACAGGGACACAGCCACATCAATGTTTATAGCAGAACAATTTACAGTAGCTAAACTGTGGAACCAAACCAGATGCCCTTCAGTAGATGAATGGATAAAAAAAAAGTGGCATATATACACAATGGAATATTACTCACCAATAAAAGAAAATAAAATCATGGAATTTGCAGGTCAATGGAGGGAGTCAGAGAAGATAATGATAAATGAAGTCAGCCAATTCCCAAAAAACAAATGCCAAATGTTTTCTCTGATATAAGGAGGCTGATTCATAGTGGGGATGGGAGGGGGAGCATGGGAGGATAGAAGAACTCTAGTAAGGCAGAGGGGTGGGAGGGCAAGGGAGAGGGCATGGGGATAAAAAAGACAGTGGAATGAGATGGACATCATTACCATAAGTTCATTTATGAAGACACAAATTGTGTGAATATATTTTATATATGATCCAAGATATGAAAAACTGTGATTTATATCTATAATATGAATTGTAATTCATTCTGTTCTCATATATAACAAATTAGAATAAAACAAAATCCCAGTTTTCTAGTACAAAGAAAAATATCCATGTATTTACAAATAATCTTGGTAAAGGGTAGAAGAATGTGTAGGGCACTGTGGCTCAAGCCTGTTATTCCAGCAACTCAGAAGGCTGATGCAGGAGGATGGCAAGTTCAAGGTCAGCCTCAGTAAATTAGCAAGGTTTTCAGCAACTTAATGAGACCTTGTTATCAAAATAAAAAAATTAAAAAGGGTTGGGGATATGGCTCAGAGGTTAAGTACCCCTGGGTTCAATATCTCATACAAAAAAATAAAATAAAATACAAGAGTCTTCAGGATCGCAAGTCTGCATGGCTTCCTCTGTGGTAACACAGCCTCTCAGTGCCTACAACATTCAAGAGACAGGCACACTTTGCTACACTGGAACAAATTTTAACACATTACCCTTGGTTATAAATTAATTCACATATTATTATCTCATATTCACAATATGAGATAATTTTCCCCCACATTGTTTTGCTAAAAAAAAATCTTATAAAGTATCTCATATTCACAATATGAGATAATTTTCCCCCACATTGTTTTGCTAAAAAAAAAATCTTATAAAGTAACTATACATTCTTTTAATATACTTCCCATAAGACGATGGATCACAAATTATGTGCCTTTTATGTAAACTGTGTATTAAGAAACAAGGACTATACTACCTGGAAATGCTCGGTGGGATGAATTCTTACAATACGTGCTTACATTGATTGGGCACATTTGTTTCTTTCCTCCAAGCTCTGAATGTACAATTACTAGTGGAGTTCCATGTTGTCATATGTAAGCCAACTTCATTTCCATTCCTTTGTATATGGTCTATAGGTTTGTGACCTGGAAAGAATAAACCTTATTAAGATATCTTATTAAAGGTTTGTTTCTTACTAAAGGTTTATTCTTTATTAAACTTTACTATTAAAATTTATTCATGGAAAAGAAATTAGCTGTATCTAAAGATTGTTTTTTAATGAAAGTCAAATGAAAAATATTGTGTTCCTACTTTTAATCAGTTTTTGAGCATTTGCTGTGTGCCAGACACTAGGCAGGGATGCAATCGCCCTTATGGGCCCCAGAATTATACAATCATCTCTGATTCCTATTAGAAGTTTTTTTGTGTGTGTTGGCTTAGTAGGTTTTAGTTACTTTTCTTTTCATTTAAATCAGTATCTTAGCATAGATTTTAAAAGTATTTTTCTATTATATATGCCATAGTGCAATGAACTAAAGACTTAGAATAAAAAGATTAATATATAGGCCAAACTTGCTAGTTTTTATTTGTGAAGCTTTAGACATTGTATGTGATACTCTCTCTCTCTCTCTCTCTCTCTCTCTCTCTCTCTATATATATATATATATATATATATATATATATATATATATATATATGGGAATACTGGCAAGCTACTGTGATGATTAATGAAATAAATCTAACCAAATATTTTAAAGAAGAGTGTAATACTATTAATAGTTATTAAGTCAAGGAATCTGATGATTTTCTATTAACTAACAAATTACTATGCATACGTTTTGGCCCTTTTCTGAGTCTTTTTTCCCTCATGTATAAAATAGCTTTACCCCACAGGGTTGCAGCAGGGATACAACAAATGCCATATTATTTCCTGTACTCACCATGCTAGCACCTAATAAGTTCAAAGCATGTATCTATAGTCACAATAATCACCATTTTTGTTGGAGTGAAAGTTTTCATTTCTGTAAGTGCTATTTGAATGTTAGTGATCAGTGGAGATATAACAATAAATAAAATTCAAGCTATTTCTAAGCTAAATTTTCCTTAAATTATGTGTATATGTAAGTGTGAGTGAGTGTGTGTGTGTGTGTGTGTGTGTGTGTGTTGTCTCTCATGACATCTACTTCTCCTCTTGTTGTTTATAGAGTAAAAATTCAAAAGCAAAATACATAATGGAAATGGATTATAAGTTCATGCACAATTTTATATCATTAGACAGGTAGTGTTTTTAAAAACATGGTGATCAGAAGAGTAACATTAAGTGGAATGTTAGGAGTCTGCTCCAATCTATTTTCCACATAACTCACAGGCGAGCACTGTGGATCTTTGGGTTTGAGAGAAAAGCAGTCTGGTTCTGATGGAGTGCTGTCTGACATTGCTGAAATGACTCACCCTCCCTCTTGCAGGGTACCTCATATGTAGGTCATGCTGGCCTGAGAAAACAGGCACAGTTACTGACTGTTCACTAAGAGGAATTTGGCCTTTTTGCTGGTTATTAAGAAGTAGTTGCTGCCTTTGCTGTCACAATCCAAGGGAGCTAAGACTTAGCTCCAATGAGGTTATATTCTTCATAGAGCCTCTCTTTTGATTTTAACATAAGCCCAAATCAAAATTTTTGAGTGCTCCAAGGAAAGATCAAAAAAGAATCAAAATTTGTTTTATTTGAATCAGAGGTGTATATCTTATCTCATTCAATGGTTATTTATATATAGTTATTAAGAAATAAATACAAGTGTGGACATATTTCCTTAGAGAAACAACATTTAAATCAAATCTATATAAAAAATTAAAATAATTATTAATTTTGCATTATATATCTTCTCCAGCTTTACATTTTCAAATAACTTAGCATTTGGATTGGTAACCCTGAAATTTGTTTATGGGTTTGACTGAATTCTGAAATTTGACTGAAATAAAACAAATCTTTTAATTTGGTCAAAAGTGGATGCTTAAGTCCTCCATCCTCTAGATATCTATGTGCCACGATTAGTTTTGCAGTTTATTTTTCTAAAGCAAGAAAACAAAAATGTATCCATGACTGGGAATATTTGAATAAGGAGGCAAAATTTCAGCAGTCAAATGCATTTTCAATATTTTATGTTTCTTACAATGGCTATGTAGTCACTTCTTAATCTATTTTTAAAGTTTAAATACAAACATCACATAACTTCCTGTTGCCATTCTGTGGGGTAACAGAAATGAGAAACACAATATGAAGTGTTATTGGTGTGTCTGAAAGGCCACAAGGAAAACACCATCACTCTTGACTATTCTGTGTTACAAAAGTCTGCTAAATACTGACTGTCTGTAGAGATTTAAAAATGCAGTGGTGGTTACACTAGAGAAGGAAGATGTCGTTTGTTCCTCACACCTAGAAAGCTTTATATCATTGCACATCAAGTGTATGCCAAGAAAATACAACAGGGCAATATCTTAAATATTTGTGGAGATCAAGGGATTACCTGCTATTTACATGGCATATTTTTTAACCAAATAACTTCACATAAACTTTCTTCAATAAATCTCTGATGAAATTGGGTTTGTCTACATTTGACAGTTGAGCCACTACTTCTGAGGATACTGAGCCTCGAAGAACTTGGATAACTAGATCAAGTAAAAAAGTGTCACTTCACATGCCAATATCCATATTCCCAGGTCACTGGAATCACATTTTCTAGGAATATATGAAACATAGAACTCCCTTGGATTCCCGATTTTTGCCTACTAGAGATCATTTGAAGGGTACTTAATGTCTACACAAAACTATTTTTTCAATTATAAATATATACTTATTTGTGAATTAATCTCAGGTCCATCACCACAAGAAATCTGCACTTCAAGGTGACAAGCATATTATTGAAGACAAAAGGATATGAAACAATAAACACATTCTTAAGAGCAAGAAAATTAAGGTTTGGAATGGTGTTGGTATTATATATACTTAAACACATTATAAATATATAATTTAAAATCATTATTATAATGTAATCAATCAATGAAAATATACCAAATTAAAATATTAATATAGAAAAAAATGTATTTGAAAAGGCTTATTGATAAAGGCATTTTTTAGAGCATAGGATTCAATTTGTAGCAAGCCAACTTTAAAAATGTATTTAATAAGTTATATGTAATAGCTACACAGTGCCAGGAACCTGACAGTGGTTTGGGAGGCTGAGGGAAGAGGATTGTGAGTTCAAAGTCAGCCTCAGGAAAAGCAAGGCACTAAGCAACTCAGTGAGGCCCTGTCTCTAAATAAAATACAAAATAGGTCAGGAGATGTGGCTCAATCGCCAAGTGCTATCAAGTTCAATCCCCAGTACTCCCGCAACCAAAAACATAGCTATACAACAAAGTAATCTTCATTCGGTTTGAAGTTTTAATATAATATATATCAAACAAAAAATAAATGTTATATACTATCAATGGGACATAGTAGTTCCCAACCATTATAATATCATAATCAAAATAATAGAAATAAAATTAATAGGGATATCGTTATAAAGATTCATTATTAGGTAAAAGTTGAAAATACAAAATATTCTTGAAAAATATCTTCAAATAATTGAACATCATAAAATTTTCATAGAATTCTTCACTCCAAAAAGCTACCTTAATAGCAAATAAGCAAGAAATTGAATAGTTAATACACAAAAAATATAAAAATAAAATTAACACATAAAATATTTGATTAAAAATGAAAGAAAATTGAAATAACAAGAAAAATATATCATGTTAATAAGAATTAATTTTTAGAAGTGATATCACCCAAAATGTTTGACCAGAGACCCAGGAAACACCGTTTTACCACAAAAGCAATATGTGGCCAAAACAGAATCAACTTTGCAGAATTCTGGAATCTAATAACAAAACACTCAACAACCATGGGAATGGTGAGTAAAGAAGCTGTAAATTTCAAGAATACAGCACTCAGGATGTCTTAGTCCCCATCTTCACAGTTGCCAAGAAGGTAGAATTTAGCCTTTCCTTTTTACACTAGTGCATTATAATTATACCTAACAGTGAGATTCATTATGAAACATTATATAAGTCTATAGATAATTTCATCCATCTCCTTCCCCCATTGCAGTCATTACTATTATTGTTTTTTATTATTATTATTTTAATCAGTGCATTATAATTTTTATAATCAGATTCATTGAGGTGTAATTATAAATGGACATAGCATAATTTGGTAGATTTTATTCCTAGTACTTCCCCATGACAACCCCTTCTCCCTCTTCATCAATCCCCATTCTCTTTCTTATTGATCTCCCTTCTATTTCCATGAGATCCCTTCCTTATTCCTTTTCTTACCCTCGGGCTTCCATATATGAGAGGAAACATATGCCTCTTGACTTTCTGAGTTTGGCTCATTCCACTCAGCATGATTTTCTCCAGCTCCATCCAGTTACCAGCAAATAATGTAATTTCATTCTTCTCTACAGCTCAGTAAAACTCCCTGTGAGTATGTGCCACACATCCATTCATATGTTGATTGACTTCTAGTCTGGTTCCATAATTTGGCTCTCACATATTGTGCTGCTATAAACACTCATATGTTGATTTTTATTCTTTTGGATAAATACCAAGGAGTAGAGTATTAGGATTATATGGTGGTTCCATTTCTAATTTTTTGAAGTAGTCATACCCATTTGCAGTCCCTTAAACAATGTATACAAGTATACATTGAGTATATATTTTTCCCCACACTATCACCAGCAATTATTGTTATCTGTGCTCCTGATATTGTCATTCTCACTGAAGTGAGATAAAAGCTCAAGTAGTTTTAATTTGCAATTCCCTGATTGCCAGGAAGGTTGAACATTTTTTTTTTCACATATTAGCGGGTAAGTTATATTTCTTCCTTTGAGAAATGTCTGTTTAGATCATTTGCCCATTTATTTACTGGGTTGTTTTTGGTTTGCCTGTTTGTTTGTTTGGTGTTAAGATTTCTGTGTTCTTTTTATATTCTAGATATTAATCCCTTGTCACAAGAGTAGCTAGCAAAGATGTTCTCCCATTCTATAATTTCTCACTTTACTCTTATTTATTTATTTATTTATTTATTTATTTTT
Source organism: Urocitellus parryii (assembly GCF_045843805.1). NCBI lineage: Eukaryota > Metazoa > Chordata > Mammalia > Rodentia > Sciuridae > Urocitellus > Urocitellus parryii. The sequence continues at coordinate 105,244,385 of NC_135533.1, forward strand.
GGCACCAGGGACTGAACTCAGGGACATTTAACCACTAAGCCACATCTCCAGCCCTTTTATGTTTTATTTTGAGACAGGATTTTGCTAAGTTTCCTAGAGTCTTGCTAAACTGCTGAGGTTGGCTTTGAACTCATGATGCTCCTGCTTCATCGTCCTGAGCTGCTGGGATTACTGAAGTATGCCACCACACCCAGTTCTCACTTCACTCTTAATTGTTTCCTTTGCTGTGATAAACTTTTTAAATTTAATGCTATCCCATTTACGGAGTCTTGGTTTTATTTCTTGAGCTTTTAGAGGTCTTATTAAGGAACTGGTTCCCGCACCAATATGTTGAAGGGTTGACCTCATGTACTCCTTTAACAGTTACATTGTTTCTAATATAATTACCAGAACTTTGGTCCAATTTGTGCAAGGTGAAAGAAATAGATCCAGTTTAATTCTTCTATACATGAACATTCAATGTTCATAGCACCATTGTTAGAAAGTCTCACTCTTCTCCGGTGTTTTCGACACCTCTGTCAAGGATCAGATGACTGTATTTATGTGGATTTGTCTCTGGGTCTTCTCTTCTCTTCCATCATATATGTGTTGATGCCAATCCCATGCTGTTTGTAATACTATAGGTCTGTAGTGTACTTTAAAATTGGGGTGTTGTGATGCCTCCTACATTGCTGTTATTTCTCAGAACTGCTTTAGCTATTCTAGGTCTTTTATTCTTCCATATGAATTCTAGGGCTGTTTTTCTAGTTCTGTGAAGAATAGCACTGATATTTTAATGGAGATTGCATTGAATCTGGAAATAACTTTTGGTAGTATAGCAATTTTGACAATATTAATTTCTGCCTGTCCAAGAACATGGAAGCAATCCTACTTTGGGGTGCAAAATCAAAGGGAACAAAAATTGCTAACACAAAGAGTAATCCCATGTTAATTTATCACAATGGAAAAGATACAGAAACAATCAATCTGTCCATTGCAGATGAAGGAATAAAGAAAATGCATACTTCACAGTGCATATTATTTAGGCTCTATCAAAAGGTATCCTTGCATTTGTGATAAAATGAAATATAGAACATAATCCTAAGAGAAATATGCCAAAATATATGAAATATAGAACATAATCATAAGAGAAATATGCCAGACATAGACAAATACTGCATGATCACACTTACATGTGGAAGGTTAAAAAAATTTTTTTTGAACTCATAGTATAAGAGATTAGAATGTTGGTAACACAGTGGGGGAAAAAAGGAGGGCATTTATCAAAGTGTATTAACCTTCAGATATAAGATGAATATTAAAGACCTAATATATAGATGGATAACTGTCATTAATTATAATGTGTTATATACTTGAAATCTGCTAAGAGAGTAGTTTTCTCTAAAACACACAAAACAGATAGCAATGTGAGGCAATGGATGTCAATTAGTTTGTGGTAATCATTTTAAAAATATACATATACAAAAAAATCACATTTTATACGATAAGTGTACATAATTTTTATTCATCATACTTTAATCAGATTAGGAGGAAATCCATGATAACCTGATGTTCCCAATTGTCCTAGCATATTATTGAAAATACCCAGTTTTTAACAACAATAAAAAAATAATTTAAGGTGGTCAAAGAAAATGAATATGTAATGCCTTTGGAATAAAAAAGCAATGCATAGAAATAGCCCTTATGAATGGCGAGATATGGAACTGACTAAACAAAGCTTTAAATGTCATAAGTGTGCCCAAAGATTAGAAGAAAATGAAGTAAAGGGAACCAAGAGAACAATCTATTATTTAAAAAGAAAATATTAATAAATATATATAAATTAGAAAGGAGCTAAATTCTGCAGCTGCAATGTAAAATAACTGAAATGAAATATTTGCTATAAGTATTCATTCAAGTGCAGATTTAACCAAGTAGGAGAAAAAAAAACACAAATTATAAATTAGGTCAATTGAGATTATTCAGTCTAAGGACCAGAAAAAAGAAAGAAAGCAAAATAAATAGATACTCAGAAATCTGTGAGATATACCATCAAGTTTATCAAGTTCACATGATGGGAGTCTCAGCAAGAACAGAGAGAGAACAGGGGACTCAGAGAATCCTTAAAGAAGTTATGATAGAAATTTTCCCAAATGCGACGAAAGACATCTAACATACATAAAGTTCAAAAAACACTAAGCAGGAAAATTCAGAGGTAGACAGCAAGACACCCAAAGATCACATTGTTGAATGTGGAGGAAAAGAAACACTCTTGAAAATAGCCTGATTGTGGCTCAGCGGTAGAGCGCGTGCCTAGCATGGGCGGGACCCAGATTTGATCCTCAGCACCACATAAAAATAAAGGCATTGTATTGTGTCCATCTACACCTAAAAAATAAATATTAAAAAATAAAAATAAAAAAAAATAGTATGACAGAAACAACTGCACATTTACCATAAGATAAAGAACCGAATTCTCTTCAGAAACCAAGGCATCCAGAAGGCAGGTGGGTGTATGATCAGAGTGTTCCAAGAAAAGCACACTATTATTATCAAGTAATACTGCCGTCCAAAGAGGAAAGAGTAAACAAACACTGAGGGACATTTTGCTATTCGTCCTCACTTACTAGAAATGCTAAAGGGAGTCTTTCTGCCTGAAAATAAAGAATACTAAGCAGTAACTGGAGACCACATGAAAAATCAAACAATTTTGGTAAATGTAGGAATACAGTTAAGTATAAAACAATTGTTAGTGTATTTTTGGTTTATAACTCCCCTCTTTTTTCTTAAATGATTTTAAAATACAAATTTATAAAATAGTAACAACAAATCTATGTTAATAAGCTTATAATGTATAAACATACACTTTGTGACAATAAACCCAGGAAGTGGCTGCATAGTAGTACAACACTATATGCTATTATTGTTAAGTTGGTATTAATGAAACTTAGATTTATGTAAACTTAAGGTACTGATTATTCTCTCAAAGTTAGCCATTAATTAAATAAATTTTTAATATAGAAAAATAAGATGGACAAAATGGTATGCTATAAAACAACTTAATAAAAAAGAATGTAGTAATATAGGAGTGGATGAACATAAATTATACCATGGCAGAAAACAACTATAAAATGATAAAAGTATTTTCTTATCAGTTATTACTTTAAATAAAAATGAAACAAAATTTGTGTTAAAAGGCAAAGATTGGCATCGAGAAAAATATGATGCAACTATATGCTCTCTAGAAAAGACTCACATTACATCCAATAATATACATAAATTGAAAGTGAAAGGATCGAGAAAGGTGGTCCATAAAAATAATGCCTGAAAGAGGAGTGGAGTAGATATGCTCATATCAGACACAAATTAAGACAGAAATTGTTACAAAAGATAAAGAAGAGCATTTTATAATGATGAGAATGCCCATCCAGCAATATATAGCAATAAAAATAGGAATGCAGCAAATAGTATACCCCAAAAGTATATGAAACAAAAATTGAAAGAAGAAATAGATTGATCTATAATAAGACTTGATTACTATATTGACCTAATTTCAACAATGAATAGAAGTGGGAAGGACATCAATAATGTAATAAAGGATTAGAAAAACTCTGTAGACCAATGAAACTAAATATATTTAACAGAGTACATATCATTCTTAAATGCTCATTAATCATTCTCCAAGATATATGTAAATATAAAAAAACACATCTTTTAAAATGTCACAATATTATTTTACCATAATGTAATGAAATTAGAAATAATAACAGTAACAAGACTGTAGAGGCTCATGAACCTATAGATAGTAAGCAACACTCTTTCAAATAATTAAAACCAAATCACATGATTGGGAATCAACGTAAAACAGATTAAAATATAAACACAATATATCACCATGACATATGGCTAAACATTGCTCAGAGGAAAAATCTGCCTATATATCTTATATTAGAAAGGAAAAATGACCTTGAGAAAGTATATTCTTGCTTTAAAAAATAGAAAAAAATGAAATACCCTAATCCCAAATATTGCAGAAGGAAGAGAAGTAACTAAGATCAGCATGAGGATAAACATACTAGAAAATGGGAAAACAATACAGTCCATAAAACCCTAAAGTTGGTATTTTGAAAGTATCAATACAATTAAATCTTTTGGTAAAGTAATTTAGAAAAAAATAGGGAAGACTTATATAACTAATCAGAAATTAACATGGGGCAGTATTATAGATTTCCAGAAATAGGAAAGATTATAAGAGAAAAAATGAATAAGTAGGTGCAACAAAATATAATAACCTTGATCAACGGACAATTTTCTAAAAATAAACTATCAAAAACACTCTGCAGATGTCTTAGTCTTTTTGGACTGCCATAACAGACTTCCCTGAGCAGGGTGGATTGCAAACAACAGAAATTCATTTTTCACAGTTCTCGAGGCTGGAAAGTTCAAGTTCAAGGTGCTAGCAGATCTATTATCCAAGAAGAGCCAGCTTCCTATTTCCTCAAGGTCCATCTTTTTGCTATATCCTCCCATGGCAGAAGAAGCAAGGGAGCTCTTGAGGCTCTTTTAAAGGGGCAATAATACTATTCATGAATTCTCCAACCTCTTGACTACTCAAATGCCACACCTCCAAATACCATCACATTAGTGATTAGGTTTCAATATAAAGTTGAAGGTGGGCACAGCATAGACATCCAGTCTATAGAAGTAAGGAATAGAAAATTTGAAAAGACCTGAAACAAGTGAAGAAATTGAATCAATTAATAAAAACTCCCAACAAAAATATAGACAAATGATAGATGATAGATAGATAGATAATTAAAAGATAGATATTTTAGTCAAGAATGGACCACACATACAAATGGGGTCCCAGAAGGGTATAAAAGTAAATTTTAAAATGCTCAAACAAAGAAATCAACTAAGGACACATTTCTTAGAATGTATCCCCATCATTAAGCAACATATAAACTGCATATAATAACAAGTATTAGCAAAGATTTGAAAAAATTGAAAACCTCATGAGTTACTGGTATGTAGACAAAATGGTTCAACTACAGTAAAAAGACCTTTGGCAGTTTCTCAAAAGTTAAGAGTAGAATTACCTAATGGCCCTCCAATACAACTCATATTTGTCAAAACAATATTGAAATCAGAATAGTAGCACACTATTCACAATAGTCCAAAAGTGAAAATACCAGAAATCCAGAGAGTGAATGTATAAAAAGATTTTGACATATCTATCCAAAGGAATATTATTCATGCTACAATTGAAGGGAGTACTAGTATATACTATAACATGGATAAATGCTAAGTAAAAGAAATCAGATACAAAAGGTAGTATATTGTAAGATTTCATTCATAGAAAACAACCAGAATGGGAAAAAATGAGAGAAAGCAAGTTATTGGTTGCTTGGGGGCTGTGTTTTAAGGTGTAATAAAGAGTTACTGTTTTATAGGTATGGAATTTCCTTTTGGGGTGATGAAAAGTAGGTAGTTTATTATAGCAGCAATAAGAAACTAATACAATATTCAAGATTATTTTACTTAATTTTAAATTATGATAAATATCGCCACCTAAGAAGCCAGGTTTTTAAGCCTAATTCTTCTTCAGAGGATGATGATCCCATCAATAGCACCTCCACCTCCACCTCCACTTCCAATAACACAGAGAGATGCAGAACTTCTGGGGATTTGGGAATTACATTTAATAAGTAGATCAGCAGTTCTCCAGGTAAGATTTTTAAAAAAGCACTAGATATCTTAAAATATTTGTAGAAGATTCTATAGCTTCTCCCCTTACACAATGATAACAACAATTCTCCATGTATAATTCCACCCCTCCAAAAAAAGATATGAGAAATTGAGAACAAAATAGATGAGAGAATCTAGTCTTACATCAACCAAGCATTTAAGACATTTCCAAAAGTGAAAATCAAGACCACCTTCCTCATTATGTTATTTCCAAAAAAGAAAATCAAGACCACCTACCTTATTTTATGTTATTTGTTTTCAAAACAATAATTCTCTTCCATTTAATATCTAATTACTGCTAACATTTAAGGGATTTGTGTCATTAAAGTAAACAAAAAATTATCTCATTTTTTTTTTGTTTTGACAGTCAATAATCAGATATCTTTATAGGGCATGTGTGCTATATGGATACATTTGTACATTGATTTTTTTTCAGTGTAATTAGGTTAGCCATCATCTCAAATGTTTATCCTTTCCTTGTGATAAAATGGAAACACTTGTTTGAAGATATTTTGGATTATATGATATAATGTCATATGTTCATTATAATCACCCTTGTATGTATAATAGAAGGAAGGGTTTATTCATCATATTTAGACGTGACTTAGTTTTTGTTTATTGTTTTCTCCCTATCCTTTCCTGTCTCCTAAATTCTCTAACCTGTGTTATCTACTTCTATAAGCACAGCTTTTAAAAATTCTACATAAGTTATTCCACATAAAATTATTCAGTATTTGTTTTCCTGTGCCTAGCTTATTTCACTTAAAACTATGATATACAGTTACACTGATGTTTATTCATTGATATTATTTAATTCATTTTGTGGCTTAATATTTCTTTAGGTATACATACCATATTTCTTTGACCCTTCCTCCATTGATGGACACCCTAGTTGATTCAATATCTTGGCTATTATGAATAGAGTTGCAGTTAACATGGGAGTGCAGATATATCTTTGCTATGCTGATTTCATTTGCTTTGGATAAATACCCAGTCGTAGGATTACAGGGTTATATGGTAATTGTGTTTTTAATTATTGGAGTAATAGTCATACTGTTTTCCCTAGTGGATGTACTAATTTATATCAATCAACTGTGTATGAGTATGTCTTCCTCCACATCCTTGCCAGTGTCTATTTTATTTTTTGAGTATAAACCTTTTAATTGGTTTAAGACGATATCTCATTGTAGTTTTGATTTGCATATCCCTGGTAATTAGTGATGTTAAGCATTTCATTCATATACTTCTTGACCATTTGTACTCCTTCTACTCAGCTCATTGGTCCATCTTTAATTAGATTTGAGGAAGTTTTGCTGTTGAACTTTTTCTGTTATTAACATTCTGGGTAATATTCTCTTGTCAAATGAATGGTTTGTGTGTTTTTTCTACCATTCTGTAGCATGTCTCTTCATTCTGTGGATTACTTCCTTTGTTATTCAGAAAGTTTTGTACTTTGACTTAATTCTGTTTTTATTATTATTCTTTTGTTTTCTGTGCTTTTTTGATTTTGTCCAAAAGTTTCTTGTCTAGACAAATGTTATTAGAGTGTTTTGCCTACTTTCTCCTAGTAGTTATATTTTGGGATTCACATTGAAGTCTTCAATTCATTATTTAATTAAGTTTTTTGGTATAGGGGATTGAACCCAGGGCTGCTTAACCCCTGAGCCATTATTTATCACCAGCCATTACTTATTAATTTATTTATTTTTCACTTTGTGGCAGGGTCTCACTAAGTTGTTTAGGGCCTCACTGTGTTGCTGAGGCTGGCCTTGAACTTGCAATTCTCCTGACAGCCTCCTTCATTACTGAGATTACATGTGTATATCACCATGTCCAGCTGTCTTTAATCCATTGGGAGTTGACTTTTATATATGTTAAGAGACAGAGGTCTAGTGTCATTCTTCTATATGTGGAAATTTGGTTTCCCCAGCACCATATATTGAGAAGACTATCTTGCCCAAACAGCAATCTTGGCAATTTGTCAATAATAATTTAGCTATTAGTGTGTGGGTTTATTTCTAAATTCTGTATTTTGTTTCATTGTCTATTTGTAATATGGTACATATTAATAGATAGATGCAATCCACACAAATAAAAGCTCTCTGCAGTCCTCAATAACTTTAGATTTAAAATAATATGTAAACCAAACTAAAACTAAGAAAAGCTGATATAAGTTAATATTTAGGCAAGATATATTTACAATAATTTTCTTAATAAGTTTTCCCAATGAGCATGGTATATTTAGACTTTTATTCAAAGACTCTTTTATGCTCTTCATTAATATCTAATTTTTTTACAAGCAGTTTATGTGCCTTTTAGTAGGTTTGTTTCTAAATAATTAATATTTTGTTTCTATTACATATAAAATATTTAAATAATTTGTTTTCTGTTATCAACATATAGAAATATAATTGAGTTTTATATATTTTATGTAAAAACTTTCCAAAAAATTCCTAAATGCAATTATTTTTCCTAATATTAGCTTTACATATTTTGAATATTTTTTATTACAGACAAAAGGTAAATGTGACAAAAATTACATATATTTCTACCTTATCAATCCTTATGACTTTTTTTTCTTTTTTCCTTTTTTTTTGTGATGCTGCTAGGCATTGATCCCAGGACCTTATGCATGAAAGGCAGGCACTTTACCAACTGAGCTATATCCCCAGCCTATGACATTCTTTTTCATGCCTAATTGTATGAATTTCAAAGGTTTTCAATATAATACTGAGCAAACAAAATGAGACCACCTATCATTGGGCCTTAGATTGGAAGGAATTTTTCAAAATATCAGTATTGATCATGATATTTAATACAGGTACTTTTGCCTATATTTCAATTTTAAATCATCGTAAGAATGCCTCTCTTATTCCTAGTTTTCTATAGATTATTTAAATCATAAATGAATGTTAAATCTCACCAAATAAGTTTTCTTATGATTATAGTCATAATGGATTAGACTATTGCCATATTAGAAATAAGCCCCAAATATCACTCTAATACCAGAATAAAAAAAAATTACCTTTTATCACATCATAATCTGAAAAGAGAGAAATAGAAACTCTTAATATTCCTGTATCACTTAAAGATTTTATTTCTTCTATTTAAAACCTTTGCACAAAGACAATTTCTATTCAGGAAGCCTAACACATGAATTCTAATAAACTCCCTCCTGAATTTCTAAAAATTCTTCAAAAGGATATAAAAGTGGAGAAAAATCCAATATGCATTCTGAAGCTAATGGAACTTTGATTTCAAATCTGAATAAGAACTTTATGTAAAAGAAAAAGATTGGGAAATAAATACCTGTCATTAACATAGCTATGAAAATAATAAATGAAATTTTAGTAGATCTACTTTGGCAATGTGTAAAACTGTAAACACATCATGAATAAATGATGTCTAGTACAATGACAGATTATATATTTTTTAAAAAGTACTTCTCATTAAAAATTAAAAACAAAATTATGATTGCCTCAATTGATACAAAATCAAATATTTGAGAAAATCAACAACTACAAATAAAATTGAGACATCTAGAAATAGTTGCAAATTTTATTCTTCATTAATACTATTTGTAAAGTAGGACCATCAACAAGATGGCAGATCACCAAACCCAGCACCCCATTTCTCCACAAATAAATTTAACTACAATGTATGATCCAAAAGTCTTGAAGAGTAATCCAGAAACCAATTAGAAGTTGAAGTACCTCAGCCAAGTGTACCATAAACAGCCACCTGGAGATGGACAAGAAAAATCATTGCACATCACCTTTGAAAACCCTTCCCCAAAATTTCACAGTATCACACAAACAGAAGAAAATATTCAATTTATGACTCATCAGAAGGAAAAGAGAAGACTTAAATGTAAGTTCAATATGCCAGGTTTTGTGGGGAGCTGCTCAAGGGTGTAGTTTCTGTCTTGTCTGATTCAGAGTGTTGATGGACAACCAACAGAATTTCAGTTCCTGGTTGCTGACAACAGTGAGCTCACCTAACCCTTTTGTTCTAACAACGATCTGCAGTACTCAAAACAGCCACCAGAGGGAGAAAGAATTACAAAGTCTAGAAAAAAGAAACCAGAGAAGCTCTCTACTTGGTAAATGAATTACACAGACCAAAGTATACGCCTACTTAGTAAAGATTTAAGAGGCCTCCAGGATCTCTGCAGGCTGATTTTTAAAGGTTTTACCATATAAGTAGTCAATCCATGGAGATGTTTATTTTTTAAATGCTCAAATCCCAGAAAAAGACAAAACTATAAAAAAAAAAATCAATGATGCAAATGAAGAAACATGGAATCATGGCCCAAACAAAGGAATACAATAAATCATCTGAAACTGATCCCCCTTTTAAAAAATCCTAGAAAGTTCACACTACCTGAAAGAGAATTTGAAATAAATATTATAAAGATGTTCAGTAAGCACAGGAAAACAATGCATAAGAAAAATGAGAACATCAATAGTGAAAAACACTGTCTATTTACAAAGAAACAAAAAAAGCAGGAATTGTAGATCCAAAGAATACAATAACTGAACTAAAAAACTCATAAGATGGGTTTAATCAGAGACTTGATTATTCAGAAGAGAGAATCAGCTAACTTTTAAGACATCTGAAATTATCACATCAGGAGAACAAACAGGAAAAAGAATGAAGAAAAGCGAAGAAGGCATAGATGACATGAGATGCCAGTCAAGCTGGCCAATAAAAGCATTATCAAAAGACCAGAAGGAGAGAGTCTATTTGAAGAATAATAATCAAAACCTTCATGAATATGAGGGCAGAAATTGGTTATCAATTTAAAGAAACTCAGAAGACTCAACTAGTATGAACCAATAGTAGCCCACACTAAGAAATGCTATAAGCAAACTGTCCAAAATAAATGACAGAAGACAGGTATGTTGGCACTTACTTATAATCCCAGTGACTCAGAAAGCTAAGACATGAGGATCACAAGTTTAAGGCCAGACTGTGTAACTTAGCAAGATGCTGTTTCAAGCTAAAATAAATAGGGCTGGGAATATAACTCAGTGATAGATCACTTGCCTAGCATATGGATGACCCTAATTTCAGTCCCTAGCACCACACATACACACGTGTGTGTGTGTGTGTGTGTGTGTGTGTGTGTCTGTGTGTCTGTGTGGAAAAAATTAAAGCAGAAAGAAAAAAAAAAGTGGTGCATCACATACAAGGGACTTCTCCTGTGACATTACAGGCAGAAGAACACAGGGGCATATATTCAGTGGTAAAAGACCAAAAGAAAATACCTGCCAAACAAGAGTACTATCTCTAGCAAAAACATTCTTCAAAAATGAAGGAGACAGGAGACATTTATTTTTCACGCTGAGGAAAGTTTATTACATTGAGTGCATTCATTAAAAGAATAGAAAGTCAACAAATAAATGAACTAGAACTACACCTCAAAGGCCTAGAAAAAGAAGAACAAATCAACACCAATAGCAGTAGAAGACAGGAAATAATTAAAATCAGAGCTGAAATCAATGAAATTGAAACAAAAGAAACAATTGAAGAAATTGACAAAATAAAAAGTGGGTTCTTTGAAAAAATAAATAAAATAGATAAACCCCTGGCCATGCTAACAAAGAGAAAAAGAGAGAAAACTCAAATGACTAAAATACAATATGAAGAAGGAAATATCACAACAGACACTTCTGAAATACAGAAGATAATTAGAAACTATTTTAAAAATTTATGTTCTAATAAAATAGAAAATATCAAAGACATCGACAAATTTATAGAGACATATGACCTACCCAAACTGAATGAGAAACTTATATATAATTTAAATAGATCAATTTCAAATAATAAAATAGAAAATGCTACCCAAAGCCTACCAATCAAGAAAACCCCAGGACCAGATGGAATCTCAGCCAAGTTCTACAAGACTTTCAAAGAGGAATTAACACCAATAATCCTCAAAGTATTACATAAAATAAATAGAAAAGGAAGGAACACTTCAAAACTCATTCTATGAGGATAATATCACCCTGATACCAAAACCAGACAAAGATGCATCAAGGAAAGAAAACTTCAGATCAGTATCCCTGATGAAAATAGATGCAAAATTTTCAATAAAATTCTGGCAAATCGCATACAAAACATATTAAAAAGATAGTGCACCACGATCAAGTGGGATTCATTGCAGGGATGTAGGGTTGGTTCAACATACGGAAATCAACAAATGTAATTCATCATATTAATAGACTTAAAAACAAGAATCATATGATCACTCAATAGATACAGTAAAAGAATTTGACAAAATACAGCACACCTTCATGTTCAAAACATTAGAAAAACTAGGGATACTAAGAACATACCTCAGCATTGTAAAAGATAAAGATGGTAAACCCAAGGCCAGCATCATTCTAAATGGAAAAAACTTTAAAGCATTCCCACTAAAAAATGGAACAAGACAAGGATGTCTTCTTTCTATAGGAAGAAGTGAGAAGAAGCCCTTTAATTTTAATCCATCCCATTTATTAATTCTTGATTTTACTTCTTGTGCTTTAGAAGTCTTGTTAAGGAAGTCAGATCCTAGGCCGACGTGATGAAGATTCTCACTTCTATTCAACATCAACCTTGAAACTCCAGCCAGAACAATTAGATAAAAGAAAGAAATTAAAGGAATACAAACAGGTAAAGAAGAACTCAAACCGTTACCATTTACTGATGACATGATTCTATATCTAGAAGATCCAAAAATTTCCATCAGAAAACTTCTAAAAACTTCTAAAAAGTAGAAGGATATAAAATCAACACCCATAAATCAAACACATTTCTATACATCAGTGAAGAATACACTGAAAGAGAAATTAGGAAAACCACTCTGTTAATAATAGCCTCAACAAATAATAAAATATCTGGGAATCTATCTAACAAAATAAGTGAAAGACCTCTACAATGAAAGATATAGAACATTAAAGAAAGAAATTGAAGAAAAACTCAGAAGATGAACAGATCTCCCATGCTCCTGGATAGGGAGAATTAATATTGTCAAAATAACCATACTATCAAAAGTGTTAAACAGATTTAATGCAATTCCTATTAAAATCCCAATGACATTCTTCATAGAATTAGAAAAAGCAATCATGAAATTTATTTGGAAAAATAAGAGAACCAAAATAGCTAAAGCAATCCTTAGCAAGAAAAGTGAAGCATCACAATATCAGACATTATGTACTACAGAGCTACAGTAATAAAAATGACATGGTATTGGCACTAAAATAGACTTGTAGACCAATGGTACAGAACAGAGGACACAGGGACAAATGCACATAAATATGGTTGCGTCATACCAGACAAAGGTGCCAAAAAACATTCACTGGAGAAAAGATAGCCTATTCAACAAATGATGCTGACAAAACTGGAAATCCATATGTAGCAAAAGGAAATTAAACCTCTATCTCTCACCCTGCACAAAAATCAACTCAAAGTGGATGGAAGACTGAGGCACTAGAACAAGATCCTGTGCCAAATAGAAGAAAAAATAGGCCCAACTCTTCACCATGGAGGCCTAGGATCTGACTTGCTTAACAAGACTCCTAAAGCACAAGAACTAAAATCAAGAATTAATAAATGGGATAGATTCAAATTAAAGAGCTTCTTCTCAGCATAGGAAAACTATTAATAAAGTGAGGAGAGAGCCTACAGACAGAGAAAATCTTTACCACATCCATCTCCAATAAAGCATTAATCTCCAGGATATATAAAGAACTCAAAAAACTTAACACCAAAAAACAAATAACCTAATCAATAAATGGGCTAAGGGACTGAACAGACACTTCACAGAAGAAGAAATACAATTGATCTACAAATATATGAAGAAGAGTTCCATATCTCTAGTAATTAGAGAAATGCAAATCAAAACTACTCTTAAGATTTCATCTCACTTCTGTCAGAATGGCAATCATCAAGAATACAGGCAACGATAAATGTTGGTGAGGATGTGGTGAAAAAGGTACACTCATACATTGCTGATGGGACTGCAAATTGGTGCAACTACTATGGGAAGCACTATGGACACCAGTAATCTGAAGTATAAGGGGATATAAAAAAAGTAGCTTTTGTATGTAATTGAAATTAAATTGCTATCAGTTTAAAACATCTCGTTACAACTAAAAGATACTTTATGTAATCCCTATTGTAACCCCAAAGAAAATACCTATAGATATACAAAAAAATGATAAGGAAAAGAAAGCAAGCTGAAAGAAGAATGAACAAACACAAAATCATACAGCAAGAGAGAAAGGGGGAGGACTTTTTGCACTGAAAGACCTACATAAAACAGCATAATGGCAGCAGTAAGCTTTCCTATCAATAATTAGTTCAAATGTAAATCATTAAGTTACTAATCAAAAGACACAGAGTGGCTGAATGAATTAAAAATAAAAAGGAAAAAAAAGATCTAACCACATGCTGTTTAGATGAGATTCACTTTAGATATATAAGGACAGTCACAGGCTAAAAAAGAAAGGATAGAATAAGATAATTCATGTCCATGATGAATAAAAGTGAGGAGGTCATATTCATATCAACCTTGGTTTTAAGTCAAAAATTGTTTCAAGAGACAAAAAAAGAATATTATGTAATGACTTCAAGATCAATTTACCAGAAGATAATTATAAAAATATATGCACATAATACTAGAGCATCCAAATATATGCAAACAAACAATGGGGAAAATTGAAGAGAGAAACAAAGAATAACAAGGAGTGGTAGAAGATGATGTCAATGCCCCACCTTCAATAATGGATAGAAAAATTCTACAGATCAATGAAGAAACAGAGGCTTTGTGTTATATTGTGTTGTAGATCAATAGGCCCTAATTGACATTGAGTACACCACCCAAAAGCGGCATGCATTCTTCTCCAGCATAGCTGGGACATTCTCCAGGATATATCACTCGTCAGGCTGCAAAAAAATATCTAAGACCAAAATCATACCATGAATCTTTCTTGACCACAAATAGCAGAGGTCAATAGCAAAAAGAAAAAAAAAACTAGAAAATTGACATATACATGGAAATTAAAATACACTTTCTCAAACCATAGTCAATAATTTATTCAAATAACAAATCATAAGGGACATTAGAAAATATCATGAGACAGATGAAAAAGAAAACACATCATAGCAAAACTTAGAGCAAAAGCAGTACCGAGAGGGAAGTTTATAAACAAAATAATCATGAAAAATAATCAGTCCAAAAGTGAAACACTGCTGTGTTCTCCCCAACACACTTTACTTGTAGTTACTCCCATTTTAGCTGATGACGTCTGTGGATCATGACAAACCTTGTAGCATCATTATTGATTCTTCTATTTCTCACTTGACTATGTGCTCAGGAAACAGTGTGGACCCTACTTCTAAAATATGTCACCCTAGGGCAGACTACCATAATCCCTGTTTCCACTCTTCGCCCAGCCCCCATTTATTCTCAACACAGAGAAATGATTCCTCTAGGATACGAATTAGGTCAAGTCATTTTTCTGCATCCTATGTTGCATTGATTCTTCTTTTCTTGTCTTACAAAAGTTTACAGAGACCTGCACAATCTGTCCCGCTACCTTTCTCTCATCGCTCCTGCTTCTCCTCCATTGCTTGCATTCACATCAACCTCTACTCTCCCTTAAATATGCTACATGCACACCTTTCCACCCCCCACAACACCACTTCCCCAATCCTTGATGTCTCTTCAGCTGTTCATCTAAGTATCAATTTGATGAGCTACCAATCTTCACACATGATTCTCTATCTCTTTGATTTTATATGGTGAAATTTCTGGACCAATGGATTAAAAATTTTTCTAAAATGTCTATTCCACCCCACAAAACAAACAAACAAACACTAACATCAAGTTAAGAAGTAATCCTAATTATAATTTCTCTCAGGAATTTGACTCAGCTTACAACATAAGATTACATAGTATTATGAAATGATAGTATTATCCAAATAATAGGTGCTAAAACCTCATTGGCTCTACTTTTCCATGTGTAAGCCATATTAAAGAGGTATCAAAGATAATTATATAATAAATGGAGAAATGATCAATAGATTCTTTGAAACATATACAGACATTAAACTAAAACCCCAAATTGTTAATTCCATCTCTCTCTGTCCCCTTCAGAATAGACGAGAAAATAAAACACAAATATTCTGAGGTCAATCTTTGGCTGGAAACCCAGACTTAGATCACTATATGTAGAAGCTCAGCTGAACCTTCAGAAATTCTCTTTGTCTAGGTTAGGTGAGTGTGAATCCCCATCTCTGAATGCCTCCCCTTTTGCTTTTCTGACATGTGGAGAGGCCACACGTTACATGAGGAAATAAGACCAGATGCATTTTTATGCACCAACTCAGAACCTGAAAACATAGAAGGGACCAGACAGAAGAAAGATAATGGACAATGAGTGCTGATGAGTCCATACCCAGGACAGGTTAGCCTACCACACTAGCCAGGATAGAGGCCCATGTGGAGTCTGTCTCTGAATTTACATCATTGATAACATCCAGTAGTGAAGTCCTTTAACTGACAAGATTTCTTCCCCGAATGCTTACTGTGAGGTCTCAGCACAGACAAGGGTAAGTGAGGGGCAGAAGTAAAGTTATTGGAGTCTCCCTGGACGGTGTGAAGACTAGGTAAATACAGTCACAGGTTAACCTTATTCTTTTCTCCACTGCCTAATCAGACCCTTTCTCAGGGCAAGTCCTTCCTCACTGCCTGGGGGAAATTAGAGCAGATCTTCTGATTTTTTTCTGGTGACTTTCAGATAATGTAGTGGTCCCTTCAGTCAGCCTTTTGACAGCAGATTTTATCCCAAGCCTTGACCCTGTCCCCAGTGTCCCTTAAAACACAAGAAACTTGTTTCTGTGCTTCAAAAGTTTTCTTTGGAACCCTTCTCAGAATTTTGAGTGAAGGTGACATGGAACTCACAGCACACTGGAAAATTTCTCCAAAGAAACCTTACCTTCTGATACTGCAGCAGTGGCATTGTGTTCTCTCCAGTGAACACGAGGTCATAGGCTGCAAAACATGTTTTTGACCATTGTCTTTACAAAATATATATCAGTAATATTTGAGGGCGAGAGGGTACTCACCGTTGTTCTTGCCTGGGGGACTAAGCCAATGCTGCATTCCTTTAACATCCTGTTCACAGGCCTGAGTGATTTCCACTAGTCAGAAAAACCTCTAGAAGCAGAGTTGGAATGAAAATTATTTTTGCTATATACTCAAAATCAGCTTTACATTCAGTATGTGAACTTGAACATATCTGGTATATTTCTGCATATATATATATATACATATATACACATACATGTATACACACATATATACACATGTAAATATATGTACATATATATTTAATATATGTGTATCATACCTTATGATACCTACTTATTTGACTATATTTGAATGTGAATTTAATGGAGTAACACATATCAACTCTTTTTATATACTGTGAGTGGCTAATTATATATATTCTACTTGTTAATCACAGTACTTTGAGGTGTAAAAGATGCCAAATAAGCCCTCAATCTATAGTATTATTAAACAAATAGAAATTTCTATTTAATGTGTTTATTCATATCAGAAATAAACCAAATGTTTACATGTAAATTATTCAATTTCCAGATAAAGAATATAAGCACCTCAGCTTCTCAGAAATGACAGCCCTTCAGAGCTAACAGTTTTTCTTCCTAATTGCTCAAGCCTTAGGCTCAGCTGAATCCCCTCTCCAAATTCCCTACCAGGAAAAGACAGCACCCTATGGTTCAGTTCATGGTTCCTAGTCCAAGTTCCCTGCTTGATCTTAGTGAGGAGGAACTGGGATGAAGTTCAGTAAAGCTCTGTTGGCAAAGAAAGTCCATATTTTCAACTCCCTGTTCCAATCACTCCCAATTCTGAAATAACATTTTTCTATATTTCTCATAATCTGAATATCAGTCCTCTATGAATGTCAGCATGGTTTTCTCACACTGCTCAAACACTGGAAATGAAAATGTTCTTTTCAACCAAATGGCAATCCATCACCGAGATAAAAGGCTGTAACTAAACCTTGAAATAGTGTGGCAAAGTCCTGTTTTATTATCTCGTCTTCAGCAAGTTGTTTCTAGGAGGTTTCCTTTGGTTTTCCAGAGAGCCCTGTGTAAGGAAGGGATGCCATTATACTCGCTGGTAAATGACACATTGTTTGTAAAATCTTTGAGGATACTAAATTAGAGTTTGGGGGCAGAAAGACCTTCTGGTGTTCTATTGCAAAGTAGGGTGACTAAAAGTGATGATAATAAAGTATATTTTTAAACACTACAAGAAAGACTTCTGTATGATTTCACCATAAAGAAATAATAAATGTTTGAGGAGATGGAAGGTTTTACCCTGTTTAGAACATTGTCTAATTTATACACACATCAAAACAACACATGCTACCCCATAAATCTGTATCACTTCATGTATTACTTAAAAAAAACTTTTCAATATTTAAATGTTCAACCTGGGTGTGGCACTGTAGTTTCCTCAAAATCAGTAAATGTTTAGTTTCTTTAATTGTAAAAATTTTCTCAACTGGAACTATGATGAAATTTTACTCTTATGTCTTCAATATTAGGCTCTTACTAATAGTAAATTTAAAGGTCCTTTGATCTTGTTCACAAGGGGTCTGTGGGAAGAGCTGGGGAGAGGGAGATTCTGTCTCCCAAGCCCAATGCAGGGAAGAGAGTATGATTGTTTTTTTAAAAATGAGAACTCTTAACTAGAACATAGATAGGAAGATATTACAGCATTAAACCTCAATGTTTCACTACATTTCCCTGACATTTGAAAATGCCTTAATTATTACCCATTTGTTTTAGTCAGTTTTTTCACTGCTGTGACTAAAGGTCTGACCAGAACAATTTTAGGGGAGGAAAAGTTTATTTGAGGGCTCAAGGTTTCAAAGATCTCAATCCAAAGACAGAAGGCTACATTCTTTGGGGCTTGAGATGAGGCAGGACCTCATGGTGGAAGAGTGTGGCAGAGGGAACCAGCTCACATGATGGTCAAAAAGCAGAAAGAAACTCTGCTGGCCAGATACAAATATGTAACCCAAAGCCACACCTCACCACTTTCAGTTACCACTCAGCTAATCCCAATCAGGAGACTAATTCACTCATTGGGTTAAGACTATTAAAACCCAGTCATTTCTCCTCTAAACCTTCTCGCATTTTCCCACACGGGAGCTTTGGAGGGGCACCTCACATACAAACCATAACACCATTGTCTTTCCGTATAACAATCTCAGGTTGTTTATTGGTTTGTTCGTTTTTGGTGCTAGGACTCAAACCCAGAGCCCCTCACACATGCTAAGTATGCACTATACTACTGAGGCACCACCCTAGCCCCTGATTTTTTCTTTGTTTGTTTTGTTTGTTGTTGGTTAGTTAGTGGTACTGGAGGCCAAACCCAGGGTATTCTACCTCTGAACTACATCCCCAACCATATTTTTTTTTTTCTTTTGAGATAGGGTCTCAGTCGCCCAAGTTGGGCTTGAACTTGGGATCCTCCTGCCTTGGCCTCCTGAGTAGCTGGGATTACAGGTGTATGCCACTGTGCCCAGCCCCATTTATGGCTTTGTTAATGTCTAGAAATAGAGTTGAGATTTCTAGGGACATAAAGACAATACACAAGAGTTGAAAGTGGTCTATTACATTTCATTATGCTGTTCTTCCCTCTTGTTTGATGACTTTCTTTATGGCCTGAATCATGATGCATCTTCCATTATTAATGCACCAATTCTTTCATTTATCCACAGCATATTTATTAAGCTTATTGTTCCTCATAGGACTCTAGACACAGGAGATAGATTATGCTGTTTACAGACCCACTGAGGCTTCTTTGTTGATTCATAGTGGATTCATCACCTCACCTGAATCCTGCAACAATGTTTGTAGCTTGTTGATCAAATTAGGGTAACCAGACTGGGTATTATTGACTCCTGTGTGACACCTGAATTAGCTGTACTTAATGGATACCCACATGAGTGGGGTTTTCATTCTCAGAACATCATCAGTTACCACCTTGCATGGGTTGTAGATGGTGATTTCTGAGCTTCAGTTTTATCACCTGTTGGTCTCCTTCCTCAAGAGAGGACATGGGAGGAGCAAGAGAGGGGAAGATGTGACCAAGCCTCCCTCTCTTCCCCTTTCAAACTGATTAATTCAGTATATTTTGTTGCCTTCCAAAAAGAGGAACAAAACCATATCTCACAATAAGAGGGGGACAAAAAGAAAGTAGGGGTTAAGTAAGAATATTCTGCATGCTTCTCTACCCATTTTCAATCTCTCGTGCCAATTCTCTGGTAAGCCCGAGCTATTGAGTCCAGCAGCTCAATGTCATAAGGGTCATGAAGCTTTTTGGCATTTTTTTTTTTGTCAGAGCACTTTAGAAACCCACTGAAATCTTAGATAACAACCTCTATATAATGGATGTAATATTGGGTTCTTAGAAAATAGGGAACAATTTCAGAACTTAAGGGGAGAAGAGTCAAAAAGAAAATATGCTACTTTCCTTAAGTGTGCTTGTCATTTTTAATGTTTCTTATAATGAATGCTTTACTTTTTGTTGTTCTTATTTAATAAAAGGTGCTAAGGTTTGGATATAATTTAAGGCTGTCCCCTTAAGGTTCATGTTTGGGATCTTGATCCTCTGTGTGGCAATATTGGGAGGTGCTAGGACCTTTAAGATTTGGAGTCTAGATTTGGTCCTTAGGAGCATCACCTTCATAAGGAGTTGATACAGTTTTGGGATTCTGGTTAGTTTGCAAGATGGTTGTGATGAGAGAATAAGCTTGGCCCCTTCCTGGCCACTTTGGCTTCCAATTTCACCATGTGATCCCTCCCTATTGTGGGGCCATCTGGCATGAGGTCTTCATCAGAGCCAAGATGCTGCTGGCACCATGCCCATGAACCTCAAGAACTTTTAGCTACTTTATTTTTAAAGTTCTTTCTTTGCAAAGGACGCAGCCCCAGTTATTTGATGTAGTAACAGAAAATTGAGCTAACACCATAGTTTAGACATATTTCTTTTTGTAAATTAGATGAGTCTAATAAATTGAGGGAGGGAATATTTTCATGGTCCTTGGTTTTTCTTAGATGCTTTTAACAATGTACTCTCCCTCCCTAGAACTTCTTATCCTCACTCATGACTTTCATTACAATATTTATAGAGCTGAGTCACCCATATACATTGCCAGCCTAGACTTCTCTTCTCTGATCCAAATTCATGATCAAAGTATCACCTTTTTTCCTGAATAGAAAGAAAGAAAAGAAAGAAAAATCACTTCCAATATGTTCTATCTTAACAATCACCACTATTCATCTTTTATGCAATTCAGAATGGTAGAAGTTAGTCTTTTGTCAACAGTGTCTACTTCATCTTTTGCTTATAACCTACATATTAGTTCTGGTATATTATTTCTAGCAGATCTCTTCACTTTTCCCCTTCTACCATCTTAGCATCCTGGTCAAAGTTGTTATCTTCTCCCTTCTCTTCTGAAATCCTCTACGGCCTCCTGAAGAGTCTATGTGTATTAGTTTTATGCACTCTTGAATCCTTTCTCCACATAAAACCAAAGATGTCTTCTCAATCTCTCATCTGAATGTTCAGCGATTTTTTAATTGCTTTTAAGATAAAGACAAAAATATGTAATATGACCTAAGGCAGCCCAAAGAATCTGGTCCTATGGCAATTATATTCTGACTATCTAGTGTTCTCTCACTCAGTCTATGCATTCAAACTTCCTTAATGTTCTTCCAGAATCTAAATATCATCACTCCTCACTCCCCTGTCCTTTGTATAGGGCACTTCCATGTGCTGTTGAGATCACCTGATTGCCTTCAATCTCCACCCTGGTCACTGCCCAGTCAACCCCTCTTTTATATCCATTCTCTTTCTAATCTTTACTTCCCAGAGAAGCTAATTCTAACTTTGCTGTAGATCAATCCCCACCTCCATTGTTCTGTACTTCATGCTCTCATATAGGATTATCTCAGATTAGCAGGGTAGTGTAAGGAGTATAAGGCGGGGTGACAACCTAATAGATAAGAAACCAGATCAATGCACACTTCCAAATCCTAATTCTCAATATCTCTCTAAGATTTCCTAAAGGAACTCCCATTACATAATCTTCTTAGACTTCTAAATTGTTATGTTGGAACCTGTGATACATAATCTTTTAGAAATTTAATTAATATAATATACTTTTACACATTTCCCAGTTCATAATAATTGTATCATAAAAATACAATTGGATGTAAGCAGAAATCATTCCCAAAATTCAGATTTTAAGTAATTTGATGTCAGCAATTTTATGGAAAAAAATTTTAGTACTGCATGTGTAACAGTATCTTTTTACTTGATTTTTAATAGACAAGGTTTGTATTTGTTGTATACAGCATAGTGTTTTGATGTTTGTGTGTACAAACATACACATCATTGTGGAATGGACTAATCTAGATAACACAAATGCATTACTTTAAATAATTACCATTTGGTGGTGAGAATATTTAACATTCTGTCTCTTTGCATTTTCAAAAAATGTTATATATCCTCACTAATTATAATCACTATGCTGCACAACAGATATCTTATACTTATTCTTCCTAACAATAATTATATATCCTTTGCTGACATTTCCCCAAACTCCATTCCCCTCTCACCACCCCATCCTTTCATAAAGTGCCATTCTACATTCTACTTCAATGAGATCAATGTTTTTTCCCTCAAAAATTAAAAATAGAACCAATATATGATCCAATCATCCCTCTACTAACTAGATATTCACAGGATATAATATCAGGATGGAGGAGATGTCTGCCGTCCCATCTTTATTGTAGCATTGTTCACTGTAGCCAAGAAATGGAATAGACCCAGGTGCCCACTGATGGCTGAATATATTAAGAAAACCTAGTACATGTCCACAACAGAATACTATTCAGCCATTATAAAGGAGGAACTCCTGTCATTTGTGACAATGTGGGTGAACCAGGAAGACATCACATTAAGTCAAATAAACCAGGCATAGAAAGACAAATGCTTCATGTTTTCACTCATGTGGAGCCTGAAAGGGTTTCGGACATTGTCAGTAAGATGAGAGTAACAAAGTGATCTGAGCAGTGGCTGTAATGGTTAGCGTAGTGCAGGTTTCCCTGATCTGGGCTGACACCATACTATCACTTCCTGTGCAGGTTACCACTTACATCAAAACACCCTGAGGAGTACATCCCATTTTATAGGTGGAGAAATAGACCCAGATGCATTGCCCAGCTGTGAAATAGGAGCAGCCCCCTCACCATTCATTGACTTGGAAGCCTGAACATTTCCAACTGCACGCCAGTTTCTGCATTTAAAATGTGCAGGTAAATCTCACAAGTGGTTCAGAGAGGTGTTAGCTCAGAGAAGCCACTGAAACAGAGAATTGAAAGAAGCCACTGAAAGTGCCACTGAAACAGAGAATTGAGCTTTGGGACTTGGATCATTCAAATAAACATAAAACCTGAGCTGCATTGTCATGTCCTTGGAACTTTGATGATCTGAAGGGGCAATGTTTATATAGGTTCTTGGACCTTTAGTCCCTCTTATATACTAGCCAGCATTAGACAGAAGACCCAGTGAAAAGGTGTATTTAGTTCAAACCTATTTTGTTTTACCTGCTCAAGAATTTAAGTTGGAATTCAGCTCTTGCTAATGAATAGTTCTGGTGCATTTTCTGATCACAGTTCTTATTCCATGTGCAAATCCAGTGTGTTCCTCTTTGATCTCATTAACAAATGCTCACCTGGGCCCTGTGAGACATTGGAGCATCCCAGCTGGGAGCCATGCGATGCTGGCTGCAGGAGGAAAATCAATTCCCATCCCAGTGGTATGGAGCTGGGTATGGCACCATGCCTCCCTGCCTTAGCAAAGACTCCTCCTGGGACTGTCCCTGATGCCAGCTCTGGAATGAAGACTGACTCCTCTGAACACACAAGATGAGTAGAAAACAAATGAGATTCAAAGTATTATTTCTCAGCAAAACTGACAGACAGGTTTCACTTTCAGTCCTGAATTCCTTCACACATCAGGCGGAAGGAACAGAAGGGACCACTTATTCCTCCCAGCACTCGCTGTGGTTTTGTCTGCCACAGCATTGGCTCATTTAGACACCTTATGTTTGGCTCTGACCTCAGTAAACGGTCAGCTCCTTGAGAGTAGGGAGACTGTGCCCTGGGTCGAGATTGTAGCTCACCATGAAAGCGGCTTAAGCTCAAAACTCTGCTCTGTCATTTACACCTAAGTATCTTGGCTGAGTAGCTCTATTTTTGCCTCAGTTACTTCTCCTACAAAGTGGACACACAGTGTAGACTCCTTCAGGATTATTATGAGCATTGCATAAAATGACAGGTACAAAACTATGAACTTTGATACACAGTAACTATTTTAATAAATCTTTGTTCTATAAATATACGCAACAGAGTGCCCAGCAAGCAGTGCAGTCCAAAAAGCACTTGATGAAGAAAATAACCAGGGGGCTCGGGATGTGGCTCAAGTGGTAGCGCATTCGCCTGGCTTATACGTGAGTCACTGGGTTCGATCCTCAGCACCACATAAAAATAAAATAAAGATGTTGTGTCCACCTAAAACTAAAAAATAAACATAAAAAAAGAAAATAACCAGTCAATTAATTAAGCATACCAAGAAAGATACCAACAGGAATAAGAAAAGGGGAGAAATTACTGCACCATAAAATATCAATGTACTTGTGAGATCCTAAGAAATACAGATGAGCTGCATATCTCTAATGTTAACGAAACCACATTTGAGAAATTGTACATCCTCCTTTAAATCATATCCATAATTTTGTATTCACTTACTTAAAATGGCTTCAAATTATATAAGCATCAGGATCTACAAAACCTGGACATATCCTTCCTGGCACCATCTGTTAAAAAAAAAACTGACGTTTCTAGAATGTGTTCTTTTCTTGAATTTGTTCTTTTCCTAAATTTGTTAAATAATTCATTTCTTGAATTTCTTCAGGGAGCATCGACTTTATAAGCATATAAAATTCCTTTTTTTCTCCCATTTTCTGGTAATAAATGGCACTGAGTGCCATTTATTGCTGTTCTTTGATTGAATACTCCAAACAAAGACTGGAATGAGCTAGAAGCATGTCCAAAAGAGAACTAGACATGATACTTGGCAGTCCCAACAGAACAGAGTGTTGGTGCCCACATTGTCAAGGAACTAAAGCAGAAGAGAATGTGGCAATGGAGCAGTCAACCAGGCTTCATTTGTTTACATGATTGGAATCTCTCTATTAAAATTTCAATCAGACAAGACTTGCATTCAGGGTTCTATTACCATGTCACATCTCATGTGAATTCTGCATTCAGTATATTACAACAATAAATAAAATTAAAAATAAATAATGACCCAAACTACAGGGCAAAAATATATCTGACTACTCATTCTGCCACCTTTGTTCCAAACCCATATCCATTATCAATAAAATGTGAGAAGAAAAAATGAAAATCTCAGCTGTAAGCAAAAACAGGACCCACCTCTCCATGATCCAGAAATCTAAGATACTGGTGAGCAAGGCTAAAGGCATGGGACTGCTGGCTAAGAATCAGGGGACAGGAAGGGCAGAGATAGGAAGGATGATGCCAGCATTAAAAGGGAACCCTGGAACTTGAGCGAAGCCTCCAAGAAAGGATTACTGTCAATCATGGCCTGAGCTATAGCAGGAAACATTTTGAAATAAAATTCCATTAATATTAATGTTGATAATTGGTGTGAATATACAATGTATACAACCAGAGATATGAAAAATTGTGCTCTACATATGTAATAAGAATTGTAATGTATTCTTCTGTTATATATAATTTTTAAAAATATTAATATTGAGAAAAGAAATCATAATATATTATACATTTTTAAAAGCTGGGAAATGCCAACTCCACAAATATAGAAAAAGAGTTACTTTTACTCACTAATTAAATAATCTAGTTCTGAAATTTTAAAAATATTTTCACTCATATTTGCTGAATTCCTTTTGTTTGCTCATCAGAAGAATGGCATAATTATATCATTTCTAGAGAGAGAATAATAATGTAGGCTTTTATATAGCAAGGTTGGTATGTTTGTAATACTGATGCCTTTTTCTTTATTGCAGCACTACAATTTTTTCTTCTGGTAATGGTCTGCTGATTTTGAGTCACTTTGCCAAATTTGGGGAAAGTTCTATTAAGTTTCTTTTATGAGTAAGTTGTAAGATTTATGGCATTTCAAGATCTATTGATCAGTGACTAATCTTAAATTCTCCTGAATGTCTCATTAACAAGTCTGTTGGGGAAGTTTTTGCAGTGGTTTATTTTTTTATCTTCATTAATGTCATTTTTCAAAGTATGTTAGTAATAAATCTAACTCTTTATGTGAACATAATTCACTCATCCTCATTAATTAAACTATCAATCTAGGAATATATTTAATATTTCTATTTAGATTATATATTCTCCTTTGAATAAGTTAATTATTCCAGTATAATCTAAAAATCATTTTGTTCTTATTCACTTCTCAAAAGAAGATAAATTTCCATTTTCCTCATTATTCATCTTTCAAATTTAAATTTACACTTCTAAATCTTGGGATGAAATTTCTTTCAGTAATTGAGTAAACAAATTTAAAGCTGTCAAAAGAAGGCATCTACATATATGTTCAAGTCAGGTTGTATTTCCAATTTCTCACTTTTGATGAGATGTTTCAAAGTATCTTTGCATGCAACACTTAAAATGGAAACATAGAGCTTTATCAATTTCTTGCATGAATTTGCACTGTTTGTGTTTGGATTTCTCTCCAAGTCTTGGGATATATAGAGTCCATAAAATGTCACTTTACCCATGTTGCAAACTTCAACAACTTTCTAATTGTCAAACCCTCTATTACCCACATGGTCCTCTTGCTGGGTGCCATAGCCCAGTCAAATTGTGAGAAAAATCTCTGTATCTTTGTCGTTTTTCTAGTTACTTTCAACTTTATTTAGGCATAAATAACAAAAATCATATATTTTAAAAGTGCATAATGTGATGCTTTGACAGAAATACACTGTGAAATGATTAACAGGATCAATCCAATTAACATACCCAGCAATTCACATGGTTATATTTTTGTGTGGATACATATGGAGGGAACACTTAAGGTCTGCTCTCTTGGTAAATGTTCAGTATATGACACATAATTATTAACTGCTGTCACCATACAGGATAATAAGTCTCCACAACTTACTCACCTGAAAAATATAAGTGGATGCACTTTAAACAACATCTTAACCCTCCCTTGATAACCAGCCCTCTTCTCTGTCTGTGACTTCCACCTTTTAAGATTCTACATATAAGTGAGAATATGCAGTATTTGTCTTTCTGTGTCTAGCTTATTTTACTTAACCTAATGCTCTTCAAGCTCATCCATGCATGTTGTCAAAGAAACATTTACTTCTTTTTTGGAAAAATAATGTTATTTTGTATTATATATGCTACATTTTGTTTACATATCCATCCATCAGTGCATACAGTGTTTTATTTATTCCTGTATCCATTGATGAGAGATCTAGGTCCTTTCCTTACAATGGCAGTTGTGAATAATGCTGCACTTAATATAGGAATGCAGATATCCCTTCTACATACCAATTTTAATTCTTTTAGATATATGACTAAAAGTAGAATGGCTGGATCATATGGTAGATCTATTTTTAGTTTTTGAGTAGCCTCCATGTTGTTTTCCATAATGATTGTACTAGTTTGCATTCCCAACAATGTATAAGGGTTTCCATTTTTTCACATCCTTGCATCTTTTGTTACTATGAAACTGAGCTATGGGAGTATTTCTATAAAAGTTTCTTACACTGAGAAGGCTAACAATAATAACCTAACTATGCAGAGAATTGACTGAATACCATATAAATGTGTCTTGTAAGTCCAAAGTAAATACAAAGTAAATGTATGCTCATTTCAACTTCCCCTGGCCGGATCTGACAAATACCTTTTCAAACACTGAGCATGTGGTTACACAAGGATAACAAGCAGAATTTGGATTTCATGTTGCAGAATTTCTAAATATATTTACTATGATGATGCCCACAGTAGAAATATTGCAAAGAACTAAACGCACGCGCGCACACACACACACACACACACACACATACACATACATACACAGACACACACATGTACACATATACACACTGCAGGAGAAACTATAGAAATCTGAACAAAACCAGTATATTGAATTGATGTAAATCCTTATGGAATTGTACTGTAGCTTTTCCAAATCTTATCATTAGGGGAAATTATATAAAGGTTACATGGGATTTCTCTATTATTTCTTATGATTACATATGAACAAACAGTTATCTCAAAAAAGCTTAATAAAAAATTTTAAAGTACATGAACCAAGGATTGCTCAATATGGATTTTTATCAGTTATGATTCAAAACTATTTTATACATTTAAGCAATTTCATAATTTAATAAATATTATTAAAATCTTACCCAGAACTTGAGTGCAAACAAAAGAGAAAAAGGGGAAAGTTCTCTGACTCATAATGGGAGAAGTTCCTCAAATGTTCTCCATATCTCCTTCATTCTGACCTCAGACTAGCCTCATATGCAATAAGTAAAAGTCTGAGTATCCCTAGGAAATGTTATAAAAATTTCCTCTCTGTGATACTTAGACAAGAAAGTTAAAGTCTTTCTTTAGATAGAAAAATTGGGGAAAGAAAGTGATCTCTATGTCATTTGGGAAATGTCAATCAAAACCACAATGAGATGCCATGTCACATAGACAACTATTACATATATTTAAATACAGAAAAAAAGAGAAAACAGCAAATGTTGTTGAGGATGCATAGAAATTGAAAAACTTGTACATTGTTAGCTAGCAATACAAAAATGGTGCATATATTTTATGTTAATATGCTCAACAGTATGACAGTGCCTTTGAAAATTGAATCTAGAATTGCCATGTGATTTAGCAATTCTACTTCTGGATTTAGAGCCGAAAGAATTTGAAGCAAAGTCATGAGGCGATTATGTGCACATGCAAGTCATGATATTCAAAAGATTAAAACAACCTAAAGATGTTAATCAGATTTCCATTACTAAAACAATTACTTGAGACAATCAACTTATAAAGAAGGTTTTATTTTGGCTTACAGGTTTGGATTTTTCTGTCCATGGTTGGTTATCCACATCACTTCAGGCCTGTGGCAGGACACAATGATATGTAGCACATGGTGGAGGAAAGCTATTCACCTCATGGTAGACCCCAAAGGAAGAGAGAAACATAACACTACAGTCCCCTTCCAGGGCCCAACCCAGTGATCAGACAACCTCCCACAAGGCTAGATCTCTTAAAATTTCTATCACCTCTCATCAGTGCCAAGCTTGGGACTAACCCTTTAACACATAGGCCTTTGGGAAATATTGAAATTCCACACTGTGGCCCCAAGTGTCCATGTGTCCATTGATGGATGAATGTATTAAAACAAACAAACACACACACACACACACACACACACACACACAATTTAATCAGCCATTAAAAGGGAAACAGATATATACTAAAACATAGATGAACCTTGGACATTAGGCTAAGAGGAATAAACCAGCAACAAAAGGACAAACATAGTGTGATTCCTTACATGAGTATAAGGATAGTAAAATTCAGAGAGAAGATTAAATGAGGATTGCCAGAGGCTGAGGGTGGGGGCGGGGGAGAAATGGAAATTTGGTGTCTACTGGGTACAAATTTCAGTTTTTCAAGATAAGAAAGTTCTTTTTTATGAAAATTTAAGTTTAAAATTTAGAGAAAAAAAAGTGATATTTGCAGTGAAGCAAACCGCCACAAACAAACTCAAGCAAAAACTGATAATTTCCTAAGTACCAAAGAGTGTGCAATTATAGAATAGGGGGTACACACCAGTTAGACAAATATCATCTGTGGCTTGAAGCAAAATGAAAATGTCTTAAAATTCAGTGCTTTCATCTAAAACAAAACAGAACAAAGAAGTAAACAAAATTCAACCCAGTGATTACATAGAGTTTTTTTTTAAAAAAATCTAAATTTATATTCCAGTCTTGTGAGAAAGATGGCAGCAAAAGGCTAATTCAATAATTTATTCCATAAATATTTACTGAACATGAACTTTTTTTTGGCATTATTCTAAGAAGTGGGGTGTAGCAGTTAATAAAACAAATAAAAGCCTTGTCCTTAGGGAACCATAATATATTTACTATAGCTGGGCATGGTAGTGCATACCTATAATCCCAGCGGTTCAGGAGGCTGAGGCAGGAGGATCCCGAGTTTAAAGCCAGCCTTTGCTAAAATGAGCCACTAATCAACTCAGTGAGACCCTGTGTCTAAGTAAAATACAAAATAGGGCTGGGGATGTGGCTCAGTGGTCAAATGCTCCTGAGTTCAATCCCCAGTAACCCCTCCCAAACCATACATATATATTTTCAATAAAAACAATAAACAAAATTTGAAAATATAGAGTACATAAGAGGAATATTTGCCAGATTCAACACATTAAAATACAGGACAATAATTAGTTCATAGTTAGGCTAAAAAAGTGCCCATTTTTATCTGAAATCTAAACTTAATTGGTTGACCATCATTTTATCTGCTACATGTGATAACCCTCTTAGTTGATGAGCAGTGTTGAGAAAAGAAAACTACAAGAAGAGTTAATTAAAATGCAAGGACATTAAATCATAGGAAGATGGACAAACAGACGAGAAGATATGGAAAGGAAAAACACAAAATCACAACTATTGCTGCAGAATGTTTTTATTTTGGCACTACAAAACTGAGGCAAGGTCAGCGTGCAAATTGAGGATAAATTGAATAAAATATTCACTTGTGGGTTATTTGTCATTCTCCCTATAACATGCTAAGATGAGTCCAGTGAGAAAACAAGAGATGAACCATATTTGGAACAGAGACTGTACATGGATGGGAGATTAGTACATTTGGGTGCCAGAGAGAGGAAATAGAGCACAAAATCAACCATGGTTAAAAGGGAACACTCAAGGTTATTTGTTTAAGGTGCTTCTGTTATTGACCTCTGTTTCTGTTCCCTCTGATTCTGGTCAACTTCGCAGGCGAAAATTCTTGCGACTATAAGTGTTTCGTTTTCTCACCATCAGTTTACTGACTAGAAATATCTTGGACTGGAAAGGTCAGAAACCCCTTGTGGACCCTGTGATCTGGGTCAGAATACCTTAGGCTGGTGCACCTTCTCCTGTTCTTCAGCTTTCCATTGCTGAAGGGGGAGAAGAAAGAGAGAAATGCCAATTCCAGTCTATTTGTAAGAGCATGTACAATAATTGTGATAAGGTATAATACAGTAGACCTGCTTGTCCATAGGGGTATATTCTAGACCCTCAATGAATGCCTCATACTGGCATAGTAGCAAACACTGTATATACCATATTTGTTCCCTTACATTCATATACAAATGCAATGCCTTTCTCATTTTAATTGAACTCTTGTCACTCACTGGAGCTATAACTTTCTGCAATTTGACGTGAAATAGCAAAACTAGCACAAATATTTTTATCCTCTTTCAAAATTTCACAGATGGATGATTCATTCTAACTGTTGATCTTAGCAACCTCATCATAGGATTTTATTTTCTTTCCCTTGTTAAGACAACTTTCACTTTTTCACTTAAAGGAAGCATTTTACAGCTTCTCTTTGTCATATATAAATTCCCAGCATTACTACTCTTGTACTTTAGGGCCATTATTAAGTAAAATAAGGATTACTTGAGCACAAGCAATGTGATACTGTGACAGTTGAACTGATAAACATAATGGCTACTAAGTGATTAATGGGAAGGTAACACATACAGTGTGGGTGCCCAGGACAAAGAAATTATTCATATTTAATTTTCATATTAAATTATTCATATTTAAGACAAGATTGCACAGGGTGGTGCAAAAGTGCATCATGTTATTTGGTATGCAATTTAAAACTTACATATAATTTAATTTTTAAATTTCTCATTTAATACTTTAACCATAGTTTATTATTCATAACTGAAAATGTGGAAAGTGAAAAAAAACAGGTAAGGAGGATTACAATATAACACAACACAATATAATAATTAATTTTAAATTTTAATGCCTGCCCAAATCCAGTAGTCGTATCAATATAACTTATTGATAGTGACCAATAAGCCAAACCATGTCCCCTCTTTGGAATTCTCATCTATGCTATGTAACTCTGTTCCTTTGACATTTAAATAATATGCTCCACAATGTCCCCCCATACTCACTACATACCCGTAATGAGCTCATTATCCCTCAATATTTTCATTCCCCAAACAGTTATCAGTAGTCTCCTATCATCTATACCTTCTATATTTACACTTGAAGACATATTTTATCTATCCCCTTTTCTTTTCCCTAAGAATCTAAATGTCTCCTTGGAACATTTTGAAAATGACAGCTATCTGACTGCATTCCCCTCATTCCAAACCTCAATCCTTCACCACCTCATTCTGTGTCATTACCGCACACTATTTTTTGTTTTCTTATTCTCTTATTTATTCACGTATTAATTGGCACGTATTAATTCACACATTCACAGATTAGTGAATTCATTTTACAGGTACCAAGTATCTACCATATGCTAGGTACTGTGTATGTACTTTAATATTCTGTTGGTGTCCCCCAAAAGCTCATGGATAGACAATGCAAGAAAGTTTAGAAATGAAATAATTGGGTTATGAGAGCTTTGAAATAATCACTGGATTAATCCACTGGTATGGATGACCTGGGCAGTCAGTAACTGTAGGCAGGCAGGGAGTGATTGGAAGAGGTGGCTCACTGGGGAGGTGCCTTTGGGATTTAAATTTTGTCCCTGGTGAGTGGAGCTCGCTCTCTCTTTTTGTTTTCTGCTTGCCAAGTTCTGAGCTGAGCTGCTTTCCTCTGCCACGATGTTCTTCTGCCCCACCTGAAGCCAAGAGCTATGAAGTCAGTCATCTATGTACTCAGGCCTCTGAAAATTATGAGCTCCAAATAAACTTTTTATCCTTTAAAATTGTTTTTGTCAGGTCTTTTGGTCACAGCAACAAAAAAAGCTGTCTAAAACATCATTGTAATAACATTTAATCCCTGGGCTAAATATTTTTAAGCTCTCCAATTACTAACAAATACTGCAATATTCTTATTAAAGATTATTGTCACGTATGCAATAAGATTAAATACAAATTCCTTAATTCAAACTCGATTATATAGAAATATTTCCTGTTCAGGCTATTTCACAAGATTCTTGAGGGAAAAATACACACACACACACACACACACACGCACACACACACACACACACATATATATATATATATATATATATATATATATGATACATAAGGCAAAAAGTTGATAAGAGAGATATTGTCTATAATGAGCTAAATATAACTCAAAAAAAGAGGTATTGTCTAAAATGGGCTAAAATGACTACAAAAAAAAGAGTTATATCCACATTATAACCCCCAATATCTGCAGATGTAACATTATTTGGAAACAGTGCTTTACATATGTACTGAAGTTCAAAATGGGATCATATTGGATTTAAGTTAGACTAAATCCAATACGAATGTCTTTGTAGGAGAAAGAAGAGGATGATCTCCAAAACTGAGAGAGAAAGAAAGTCATTCAGTTTGTGATCTTTTGTTGTGGCATCTCTAGGAAATGAAAACACTGTCAAACAGAAAATTTCTGGTTCCCACTCCCCAAGGAGTATATCTAATAGCTAGTTAGATAGGTATGGCTGTCAATCTCATCAGAGAACATGACCTTGGGGAGTGCAGGAGAACCAGTCTCTCTTCTTCCTCTCTGGCCATACAGTACTGCTCTCAGGTATGCTGCTGTCTGTGCGAGAGGGTATGAGGTGTGACATTCTTGTTCATGTGATGGTCCAGGTGGCTCCCTTGCAAATGCAAAATTATTTCATAGATGGTTTTGTTGGGTATTGAAAGTACCCAATAAGGGCAATCTCTCTTTCCCCACGTGAGTGCTCTGTAAATTGAATACTAAGGTAATTATAAGATAGAAATCAAAACAATGTCTTTATTCCTAATGAAGTCTAAAGTGGAGGTTAACAATACAGTTACATTGATACTGCCAGTTGACTGAACTGCAGAACTAAGCAGATGTGCCCACACCTGCTAATTATAAGCTAACTAAGCACCTGCCCACACCTTGAAACAGAGAACTTCCTAAAGCAAAACAAGATGCAAAGACCAGCAGACGTACTTCATTCTTTCTAAATTAACCAGTTGGAACTTGTTATACTATACCTCCTCCCTGGGTTAGAACAAGAGAAAAGGTGGTGAGATGCCAGCCAGGTGAGGAAGGACAGACACCCTACAGTCACAAAGTTAATGCTTGAATGGAAAAAACAATAGAAGAGTTTAATAAGCTTTTCCAAGATGGCTTTACTGGCAATTAACTAAACAGTCAACTTAATGTACTATCAGTCATTCTTTTCTCCATGTTCCTATAGCCTGTTGACTACATTTCTCTGGTAGAATTTTGCAAAATGCACTACATATATGGATTTGATTTCTGCATTAGACTCTGAGAACAAGAATACTTACATATTTGATCTCTATTTTAAGCACATTGTGTGATTCTGCATCTCATTCCTTAATTTAAACCTTATGTCTCTAACTGAATTATTAGTTCCACACAGTTTGGTCTGCATTGCCTGGAACATCTAGAATAGTGATCAATAAGGCTTAATTTACATCCTATTTTCTGATGGCTTCTTCACTTTTCTATGAGGTTTCTGCCTAGATTTTGATTCATTATACTTATCTTTTGCAGCTTGGTGACAGAAAAGCAAAAGCAGACTTCTGGAAATTAAATACTTGAAAACTTTCATTTAAATCATAAAATATGATCATGAAAAAAACACAAAACATGTTTTAAGAAACAAATGATAACATGATATATAAGGAAAATATACAACACTGGGATAATGGCAAAGTAGGACTGAAAAAGAAACTAGAGAACATCCTAGAAAAGAATTAACGTGTTTAAAATGCTCAAGTTGAGATTTGTTAATTCATCAAAACCAGTGGCCACCAGTGTATTTGAGAATAGTGGGAGGGGTCAGGATGAGTGTTGGAGGAGCCAGCCATTCGAAGAAACTGGTTCCAGATCCACATATACAAGTTGGGCTGGTATGGACTATTCATGCATTGATTTGTACACTCATTTACTCATTTAACAAGTACTCTGTTCAGCATCTATTGTGAGTCCAACACTGGAGTTATATGTGTATGGCGGGGGGGCAACTTGTCATGCAGGCTTATAGTTTGGTCCATTATACAATTAGGAATGTCTCCTCTCTCTAAGTTTGCCTCTTCTACCATATGGATTCTCCCCAGTTGCATATTTGATCTCTATCTTAACCACATTATGTGATTCTGCATCAGCAGGTGATTTAAGTTCACTCCCATCCTCACTATTTCCCCCAACATTGGCTCACCAAGAATATTGGTTATTCTCAATAATTTATAAAAATGCTTCTTTATGATTCTTCAGCTCCTTTAAAAATCCATCTTCATTAAAAATAGAATAAGTTTGATTTTATGAAAGATTTTAATAACTTTTATAAAGTTTAGTAATATATACTACTTTTAAGTAACCAATATAAAATGCTTAAATCCATATTTTATTAGATTTGTCATTGTAAGTACAGCTTGAATGGTATTTTATTGCTATTTTATGAAATTTAACAATACTTTCCAAAGTAATATTATTCATAAACTATATTTTGTTCTTAACTAGATCCTCAAATATATAAATAAAAATCTTAAAATATAATTGCTATATTTCTATTTTTCACATTTTATTATTTTTGATTCCTTATCAAAGTAACCAAAATATTTCTTTTTCGAGATTACAAATAATTTCTTGCATATTATATAAATCAAAACTACATAGACATGTTTATTACTGAAATACATCTTTTTAATAAAAATGTTTTTAATTTGTTCTAATTAATTATACATGACAGTAGAATGTATTTTAACACATTATACACAAATGGAGCAATTTGGTTAAATTTCAGCTGTCAGGGGGTCTTTTTCCCAGAATCACCCTTCCAGAATCTAACAACAGAATATTTAAAACTGAATTAAATTAAAGCTTCATTGGATGATAGAAGAAAGTTAACATGGTAAAGGAAAAAATAAAGCTTAAATACAACAATAATAATAAGTAGGAGGACAAGGAGGAGGAATGACAGAAAGAAGGTAGCCTGTCACATGCTACGACACAGCTGAACCTTGAGGACATTACGCTTTCAAGGTAAAAGTTCCATGAGTATTTTATAACATTTAGAATTCACTTTTTTATGTTTTCCAAAACTACTGTGATATTCTTTTTAAATTTCACTTTGTTGCTAATCCCTGAAAATACTACTGATTTTCTGATGTGATATATATCCAGCAACTTTGTCAAATTCATTTATAAACTTGTTAGTCCAATTTTTTGTTAATTCAAGTTTTCTCTATTATTTATGTTTTTTTCTGTTATGTTATCTACAATATGGCACCTTTTGTTGTCATTTTTAATCTCATATCTTTCTTTTTCATTATTTTAAATGTTAAAACAAACTTTGAATTTAAGCATTAATTGAAGACATGCTTTTCTGAGACTACTTTAAGCATAATATAGCCTTTAATTTGGGGAGTAGTCTCTGTGGTTCAGGCTTTACATTTTTATTGATATAGATTGATTGATCTATATTATGCATCAATAGCAAATCTATCTTGTTTTACCCAGGAGACAGTTGTATTCATTAGTTGAGTTCTTAAATACTGTCAGAATAGTTTTTCAGTTCTAGAATTTCATTGTGTGTGTACGTATTCCAATTATATGGTGAAGTTTTACATTTTTAGATATTTTATTTATCTTTCCTTGTAGTTATTTTATGATTATAGATTTTATATCACTTCATCATAGTTATGAAGCCTAAATCATCTGTAAATATCTTTCTATACCTTTTTTTTTTTTGGTTTGGAAAGATATGCTCATGTATCTTGGTATGTCTAGCAATTTTTAACTTAATAGAAGATGTTTATAAAAAAATCTACCAATGCATATCTATGTTCAGGAAAAAACCATATAATATTGTTCATAATACTAACCTTTGTAAAGCTTCAACACTAGATATTTTACAGTGCTATCCAATATGGGATAAATAATTTATGGTTCTTTCATACATTGGAATGCTATTCAGAAATGAGAATGAACTGTTACTGCATTTGTACAGGTTATGAATTCTTCCCTGTGGCCCCTTTGCTTTTCTCCCCCTCTTTCTCTCTGTCTCTCTGTTTCCTGACTCCATCATGAACTGAGCACCTTTCCTGCTGAGAACTTGCCCCATGTTATGTTGCCTCAATTTGGCCCCATAACAGGGGAGCTAGTCATATGTGACTGAGACCTCTGAAACCATGAAACCTCAAATAAACTTTCCTTCCTCAAGTTGTTCTTCTTGGGGATTTTGGTCACAATGATGTGAAAACTGACTAAAACATGCATGTTACCACAAAGATAAATCTCACCAAAAAAATAAATAATGACAAAAAATTACTCATCTGAAAATACAACAGCCATTAATATAGGGTTTTATTCATGTAATGGTATAATTATAAGCAAATCCCATTCAGGGTTTCAAAAGTTAACACAATGTCACTTTGGGGTGAAGTTCCCAAGAGAGGCTACTGGGGTACAAGCAATGTCCCAATACTTAAACTATGGGCAATATTATATATGTATGCTTATTTGTGAAAAATCAGTACAGTTTGTATATTTTTCTATGTGTATATTAAGCTTTGATAAATTTTGAGGAAAATCTCAGAGTTAGGTAATGTTTGTCTCATGTCAAATTGGCAGAAATTTAAATGCTTGCCAACATAATCTGGTGGTGAGGCTACAGGAACACATGAATTCTGATGCAAAACGTTAACTGAGCAAAAGTTACTGTGGCACTATCGAGCAAAAATTCATCTGAATCACATTATAATTGAGAAATTCTACTTTGGGGCATATATCCCAAAGGTAAATTGGCAAATATATAAAATAATTTATGTACCAGTTTCTTCCAGGATCAAAAGATTGTATATCCAACAAATATCTATGGTGAGAACTAGATGAGTAAAAAGCAAATATACACAGTATAGTATTAGCAACTGTAAAAAAAATGGAATGAAAGAAATCTTTGTATACTGCTGCAAAGGAGTGTCTATGATACAATTTTTAAACAAACAAAATTACAAGGTAAGATCAATCATTGACACAGCATATTTAATAAAGAAAAAGAAAGAAATACAGGTATGTATTTATGAGTGTTCCCATCCCCAAAATGAATAAGTCATAAGTTAATGAAAATACTTCCCTAATGGAGAGGAAAGGGATAGGGTGCTAGTAAAGAGAATTTAGGAGAAAGCAAATTTTCTGAATGTGCATTTTCTATGATTCTTCCCTGGTCATATGTAAATGCTTTACACAAATATAATACCAAAATAAGTCAAAATGAAAGAAACATCTCCTAGAAAGAATGAATCATTTATGTACAAAAAATATGATGCAATGAAACTCTTTTGAGATAATCCAGTGGGATTTAAGGAAGATGAGTGGAGAAAATAATAAGTTGAAAATTGTTGAAGCTAAATCATGGGAACATGGACATTCATTATGTTCTTCTTTCAACTTCACTATGTTTGAAATTTTCTATATGAGAGACAAATTACAGGATAAAAGAGATCAGGTGAGAAAGATAAATAAAAAATATTCACAATGGTCACCTGGGTCTAGTATTGTGATTTTGGGGGGTAAAATATTTCTACTTTTTGAACTAAACATAAACACACACACACCCACACATGCATGAAGCTTTTGTAAATGGGAAATAAAAGAATAATGAAATAAATATTAGAACATAAATAAAAGGGTTTTTTTTTCTTTTGAGTCATTATAACTAAGTTCTCTCAAATAAGATGAGTTCATATTGATGTATGATAAGAAAAGGATATTTCATTCATGAGAAAGAAGCATATCTATTTTTCCTAAATGTCTTATTTCTCAATAAATCATTAAATTTTCAATTTTGTTTTATTTTGCCTTATGTTTGATTTATATTCTTGTTTCCATATTCACATTATAGATTTAATTTTAACTGCATATTGCATAGAACTTACAGTGGCACATCATTTAAAATGGCTCAATAATCATAAATATATTATTTTAAAGAAAAATTGCAATGTAGAAAATGCATTTTAACCATATAACTTTTATTCAATTGGATTGAAAATTCTAAGAAAGCAACCATATTGCAAATCTAGAAAGAAAGGGGCAAAAAATAGCATTGACAATGTGTACAACAATAAAAGAAAAGCAACTCAAAAGACTGCCAGTGTTTTTTATGTATATGTGCCTGAGTGATGAATCACAAAAGTATCTTATTAAAATCATTTGACATCTGTTTAGGGAGATTTTTACCTCTGCTGTTATAATTATGTTGTGCTTAATTGAAATTTTATAAGTAAAAATCAGAGGGAAATTTTTTCCTAGACAGCTGTTGAAGAGTAACTAGATAATAAGTTTCCCATCACTGTTTAATTTTCCTTCAAATATGAAAATTATGGAGGTTGTTAGTTTGTTTATGGGAGGAGAGAGAGTGCATAATGGATGTGCCCTAATAATTCTTTTATGTCTTATTGAGCTTCTGTGTTGTATATTTTGACTGGATTTTATTCATGTTGTGTTAACCAAGTGTTTAATAGTTGATTTGTTCCTAGGGTTCTGTCAGAATTTACCCTTTTTAAATACAGACCTTGTATAATGAGGTGATGCAATTCCATGACTGAATCCAAATAAAGTAAATGAGACAGCAGTCTAGCCCAGCTGATGAGGCAGTGCTGAGGGAGGCAGAGGGACACAAGGGAGAGCTGTAAATCACTGGAAGAAAAGGAGCAATATGTACCTAGATCATATTTCTGGAAGTCTTCTAATGACCTTTGACCACCCACCCATAAAAGCTCCCCCAACTAAGTGGAATTCAATAGAGCACAGTGGTTAGATGTATGGACATTTGTGTGACTTGAATTGGTCCCTAGTTGCAACTATAATATATATGATATAAGTGACTCAACTTTCTTTGAGTAGTTACTTTATTGGTAATAGGAGAATGTTGATAACATTATAAGTAATCCCAAAGGATTTAGAAGATCAAATGTCTATAAAACTTGCAATGTTTGAACATTTTATAGCAGTTAACTATATGGTCCCTGTACCTTAAATATCATATCAGTGTAAACTAATACTAGTTTTAATTCTTATTTCTGGCATCAGACTATCCCTTATTTACCCATAGAAATATCTGCTCCTTGTGTTTTTACTCCAAGTATCTAAAGCACATTTTTCTCTCCTGCCATATTCATTAATTACTTTCTTATATCACTAAACAAGCATTGCTCACATATCATCTATGTGTCTTGCAATAGTGTGTACACCCTTTTTCTGGTTTGGCAATTATTTTTTCCAACATTTTTAAAATTTCAAATTTTAGTACATTTGTAGAGATCAGCTGACTTGATGTCTTTTCTGCCTTCAAGCATGGTATAAAGGTCCACAAAACAAAAGAAGGGTTTGGTTTGTTCATTAACAGAAATCTCCAAAGATGCTTTCAGGAAGGTCATTACAGACCTGCCAAGGAAGATAGAAAGTTACGACAAGTTTTACTGTCTCCTCTACTTTCATAAGGAAACAGTGCTATGCCTCTTGAAAATCTCATGGACAAAAAGATGATGGAGCCAAAGCACTTGAAAAAAAAAATAACAATGTTAGTAGGCAGTCAAAGGATAAAGATAAGCTGATGCCGAATTTATGGAAATTGTGATCTGGAGTCTAGATGGATTCATTCACAATTAATAGATTAGTTCTCATGTTAGGAAACATGCAGACTTGAAGGACACAGATCATCAGGCAAACAGATGGCAGGAATGCCTCAGGCAATCAAACAGTCTTTGTGTGGCCATGGTTGAGTAAATTTTGACAGGC
Source organism: Urocitellus parryii (assembly GCF_045843805.1). Classification (NCBI taxonomy): domain Eukaryota; kingdom Metazoa; phylum Chordata; class Mammalia; order Rodentia; family Sciuridae; genus Urocitellus; species Urocitellus parryii. The sequence continues at coordinate 105,285,283 of NC_135533.1, forward strand.
AAGTATTCTCTCCTACAAGTAACAAGAAAACTAGACAAAATACATGAAGTAACTGTGTTCAAACATTAGATAACAAGCATTTCAGGGTTGTAATCCCTGAAAGAATGAAGCAAGCAATGCGAGCTCCATGATTATCTTAGTTCCACTTGGAGGCACTTCCAAGATCTTAGCACAGGGAGGGCGAGACCCAACAGAACATGGTAAGGTTTCTGAACTGAGAGTACAGGTCAAAGTTTGGAACTACTATGGTATCAAAGGTCATCAGATTTCTGAATAAGGGTCCCTTATAGAATTAATTTATGTATATTCAAAATCTACAAGGTTGATGTAGAAAAAAAATGTCAGAGAAAGAGCAACTACTAGGAAGCCGTGAACTAAAACATGATCAAAGCTTGCACAAGACAATGTCCAAGACAGAATCAGGAAGATGGCAGAAACCTTGTTAAACACCTTGGTAATCCAAAAAGTTGACCAGAAAGTCCATCCCATAGGATCTAGGATAATTTAGCTCTAAAAGCAAAGACTACTCAGAACCAAATAAGTTTTATTTATAGCCTTAGAATGCTCAGGCTGATGTACATTAAATTAAAAACCCAAATGAAAAAGAAACTCACACACTAAAAAGTTAGAACATGGAATGTACAATATAAAAAGTCTGGTGGAAAATGATTACCCAATGAAAAGAAGTAGTAAAATTGATCACACACAGGAAAATTACCATTCAACAGAAATGGACACAAAAATGGCAGACATGATAAGATTAAAAAATGAGTATTAAAATTGTGTACAAATATTTAAAGAGAAACATGAATGTACATAGGAGAGATGGAAGATATAAAAAAGAACCAAATGCAAATTTTACAGCTAGAAGACACAATATGTAAAGTAAAAATTTCACTGATCAGTGAACTTGAAGACAGAGTAATATAAATTCTATAATCAAAATCCAAAGAAGCAGGAAAAAAGAACAATGAATAAACAGCTTCTGTGAACCATGAGACCATGTTAAGTATAAACACGCAAATAGAATATGAAATAAAGAAGTAGGAGATTGAAGCAGAAAAATTATTCAAAGAAATAAAAGTCACAAATTTTCCAAATCTGATGATCCACAAAATTCAATGAACCTCAGGCACCATAAACTGACACCGTGGTATATCAGCAACAAATCCCTGAAATTTAGTATTAAAGAAAAATTACAAAAGTAGCCTTAAAGAAATAGAAACAAACATATACACAGGACCAATGATAAGAATCCCCACTAGATTTCTTGTTTAAAATAATGCAATTCAGAAGATAATGGAGAAAATATTATCTTAACATTCAAATAAAATTTTGTCAAGTCATAGTTCAATATGCATTGAAAATATCCTTTAAAAAGAATAAGCCTTCTGATTTCAGAAATGTAGTCATTTAGAAAGAGTGTCAACTCCATGCTTACCAAAATCATCCTGGTAAAACATGCATACTAGTGACTTTTTGAACCAACCAGAAAACAGAGGTCCTCAGGCAAACCACTGATCTGTAACCCAGTGAGGCACATGCAGTAGAAAAGAGAAACAAGACCAAGCACTTGTTTACAGAGATAGGTGCCACCAAACACTGTCTAAGCCAATAAGAATACTCAGTTAAACTTGTTCTGTGAATTGCTAAAGGCTTCGTGTGAGAAAGAGAGAAAGAATGAAGCAGATGAAGTCCTCAGATGCAGGGCATTCTCACTGTCCTAGAGGCTTTAGTTCCAGGAGCAACACTAAGACCCTGGAAGAAGGTTGGGGCAAATCTTGAGAAAGCTCTCCCATGGTACAAGCCAGCACTTCTCCATGACTCCTTTTCTTTGTGAGATTAAAAAGTCACTTCCAGGACAGGAAGGTCATTCCAACCTTCAGGGAAGTGGAATCCCGTGGCCACTTGGGCCACCACTAAAACTCAACCCAGAACTGTCTCTTTGTTGCCTCTAAAGAATAAAAAATGTTAACATGCAGGGGTGGAATGTCAAAATCATATCCTGAGGTCAATGGTGGAGATTCACTAGAGCTAGGGAGAAAGAAGAGAAAGACCAAGCTTTGTTCCTGTGGGAGGTATAGAACTTTAAGATAGGCTCAGCATTACATCTTGGGGAAGGACAGGGACACAAGCTGCACAAGGCTGCTCAAGACTGAGGCTAAAGCCTGGGGCAGTGGTTCATGCCTGTAATCCCAGTGACTTGGGAGGCTGACCCAGGAGGATCATGTGTTCAAAATCAGCCTAAGCAAAAGTGGGATGCTAAACAACTCAGTGAGACTCTGTCTCTAAATAAAATACCAAATAGGGCTGGGGATTTGGCTCAGTGGCAAAGTACCCCTGATTTCAATCCTCTGTACAAAAAAAAAAAAAGAAAAGAAAAGAAAGAAAAACAAAAGAATAGAAAAAAGAAAGAAAGAAGGAAAAGAAAGATTGAGGCTAAGCTAGAATCTAAGCTAGTTCTTTCCCCTCTCCCCACTACCACTAATGCTAGCTAGTAAAATGAGCATAAACTGCAGAACTCTGCAAGAGATGGATTCCCTCTAGGAAGCAACAGACAAGGAAAACACAAAATACAATGGGCACCACTGGATGAATTTAAAGAGAAAAAGAAATCATCAGAATGTCTATGGGAACATCATGAGGCTAGCCTCATTCCAGAAGGGAAAAACTTGTAGTCAAGGGGTTACAACTATTATTAGGCCTGTTCACAATTACCAGCAATCCCAGCAGGCCTGTGGGAATGGCCTCCTTGAGGATTGTAGAGACGTTTTGCATGACTGTAGTGTATTGCATGATAACATGGAAAAGCTGTTTTAGGATGTACAACCCCACAGAACTTAAGACTATGATTCAAGACAGAGTTAACTGATAAGCTTTTAATTAAGTCCCTTATTCCCTTCTCTTCAAAATTATTGGGCATTACTCTGCCCTTTAAAATCCAGGGATATAAAGAGAAATAAACCACAGTCTTCAGCTGTGGCTAATGAAGTAGGTGGCAGGAGGTTTGCCTGGATATCACATCTTGTATGTTTATTTGTTGACTCCCTGTAGTCAGTGGACAGCTTTTGGTGGATTTTATTAATTGGCTTTTAATTTTTATTTGTATCAAGGTCACAACTCCCCCAGAGCAATTTATAGCACAAATACTCAGAGACTTCCGGCAGGGGACCACAAGAAGGAGCAGGGAAATATTACCAGGAATAATCCTGGGAGTTCTACTAGGGTTGAAGTGTCATCTCTGGATTAGTGAATGCATTGCAACATCTTTGTAAAGGCAAGTAGTAATTACTATTCCATACAAAGAAGGTTAAATTACCTAATTAGGATTAATCATGTACTCCTCTCTCTTCCTTAAATCAATATCAAGAAGTTTCTTTTCTTTTTACTTCTACTAAAACCAGAAATCAATAGAACCAGATAAAGTTAGCACAGAAAGAAACTGGAACAAGGGGAGAATATTTATGACTTTTGAGCTCAAACTTGAGGAAGGAATGGTGATACCCCTAAAACTGTGCTCCTGCTAAAATCAATGCATTCTAATAAAAAACATATTGTTACTTTTAGGTGTACTGATTTGTGGCCATTTTTTCAAAAAAAAAGTTCTGATTTTCAGGAGCTATATGGAGATGCTTACAGACAAAATTATATTATACCTATATTAGGTTTAAAGGGTTGGAAGGGATGGGAGGGGTAGGGCTATGGATGAAACAAGGTTGCCCTTGAGTTGGTAACTACTGAGCTGGGAGATGTGTATGTCAAAACAGTGCCTGCCCATGACATGATATTTACCAAAAGAGAAAATCAGAGGAGGATCTGGGACCATCAAGAAATTCATTAATTAGGTTTATTCCTTGCAAGTGATGGAAATTTCACTCTAACTCAAACTAATTTTAATTAATAGTCAAGGTAAGGGCTGGCTTCAAACATTGATGGCCATAGGACCTCAAATGATGTGTTAGGGATGTTTTCACTATCCTCTCTCATGGAACTATTTTCTTCTCCACTATATTTTTTAAATTTTATTTTTTATTCTAATTTGTTATATGTGACATCAGAATGCATTATATTTTATACTATACATATACATCCCGCTTTTTCGTATTTCTGGTTGTATATAAATTATATTCACACCATTCGTGTCTTCATATATGTACTTAGAGTAATGATGTCCATCTCAGTTCACCATCTTTTTTACACTACATGTCCCATCCCTTCCCCTCCTTCCCCTTTGGTCTATTGTTTAATCTTTCCCTGCTTCCCCTCCCAACCCCACTATGAATCAGCCATCTTATATCAGAGAAAAAATTTAGCATGTGGTTTTTGGGGATTGTCTAACTTTTATTCTCTTTAATTACTAAGTAGTATTCCATTGTGGATATATACCACATTTTCTTTATCCATTCACCTACTGATGGGCATCTACATTGGTTCCTCAGTTTAGCTACTATGAATTGTGTTGCTATAAACATTGATGTGGCTGTGTCCCTGTAGTATTTTGTTTCTAATTCCTTTGGGCATAGGAATTAGACAACTGGGTCAAATGGTGGTTCCATTCCCAGTTTTCCAAGGATTCTGCATACTGCTTTCCATATTGGCTGCACCAATTTGCAGTCCCACCAACAATGCATGAGTGTGTCCTTTCCCCCACATCCTAGCCAACACTTATTATTGTTTGTATTCTTAATAGCTGCCATTCTGACTGGAGTGAGATGAAATCTTATAGTAGTTTTTATTTGCATTTCTCTAATAGCTAGAGATGTTGAACTTTAGTTCTTGAACCTCAACCCAGAGCAATCAGACAGATGAAAGAAATTAAAGGGATACGGATAGGAAACGAGGAACTCAAATTACTACCAAAATATTGGTGATATGACTCTATACCTAGAAGACTCAAAAATTCCACCAGAAATCTTCTGGAACTAAGAAATGAATTCAGCAAAAGTAGCTGGATATAAAATCAACAGCCATAAATCAAAGTCATTTCTGTACATCAGTGACAAAGCCTCAGAAAGAGAAACTAGGAAAACTATCCCATTTACAATAGCCTCAAAGAATAAAATAAAATACTTGGGAATCAACTGAACAAAAGAGGTGAAAGACCTTTACAATGAAAACTACAGCAAGCTAAAGAAATAAATTAAAGAAGACCTTAGAAGATGGAAAGATCTACCTTGTTCTTGGATAGACAGAATTAATATTGTCAAAATAATCATACTACCAAAAGCACTATACAGATTCAATGCAATCCTAATGAAAATTCCAATGACATTCCTCATAAAAATAGAAAAAGCAATCATAAAATTCGTCCAAAAAAATAAATAAGAGCCAGAATAGACAAAGCTATCCTTAGCAGGAAAAATGACATTTCTATTCCAGATCCAAACTATGAGACAGAGGAATAGTAACAAAAACATCATGATACTGGCACCAAAATAGACTTGTAGACCAATGGTACAGAAGAGCGAGCACAGAAATTAAACCTCTATCTGTCACCATGGACAAAACTCAACACAAAGTGGATCAAAGACCTAGGAATTAAACCAGAGACCTTGCACCTAATGGAAGGAAAAGTAGGCCCAAATCTCCATCATGTAGGATTAGGCCTCAACTTCTTAATGAGATTTCTATAGTGCAAGAGTTAAAGCTAAGAATCAATAAATGGGATGGATTCAAACAAAAGCTTCTTCTCAGCAAAAGAAACAATCAGTGAGGTTAGAGAGCCTACAGAATGGGAGCAAATCTTTACCACAAGCACATCAGATAGAGCACTAATCTCTAGGATATATAAAGCACTCAAAACCATAGGCTGGGGATGTGGCTCAAGCGGTAGCACGCTCGCCTGGCATGCGCGGGGTGTTGGGTTCGATCCTCAGCACCACATAAAAATAAAATAAAGATGTTGTGTCCACTGAAAACTAAAAAATAAATATTAAAAAATTCTCTCTCTCTCTCTCTCTAAAAAAAAAAAAATCCTTAACACCAAAAAAAACAAATAACCCAATCAATAATGGGCCAAGTTACTTAACAGACACTTCTCAGAAGAGGATATATAATCAATCAACAAATATATGAAAAAATGTTCAACATCTCTAGCAATTAGAGAAATGAAATCAAAATTACTCTAAAGATTTTATCTCACTCCATTCAGAATGGTAGCTATTAAGAATACAAACAAAAATAAGTGTTGGTGAGGATGTGGGGAAAGGCACACTCATACACTGCTAGTGGGACTGTAAATTGGTGCAGCCAATATGGAAAGCAGTATGCAGAATCCTTGGAAAACTGGGAATGGAAGCACCATTTGATTCAACTGTCCCACTCCCCAGTCTACACCCAAAGAACTTAGAAACAGCATACTACAGGGACACAGCGACATCAATGTTTATAGCAAACAATTCACAGGTAAATGGATGGAGATGGAGAATGTCATGCTAAGCAAAGTAAGTCAATCCCCAAAAAACAAAAGATGAATGTTTTTTCTGGTAAGTGGATAGTGATCCATAATGGGGGTTGAGGGGAGTGAGAAAGAGGAACTTTGGACCAAGGGGAGGAGAGATATGGGTAGGAAAGATACTTGGAATGACATGGACACCATTACCCTAGGTACATGTATAACTGCATATGTGGTACAACTCTACATCACATACAACTGGAGAAACAAAAAGTTGTGCACCATTTGTGTACAATGAATTGAAAAGCTTTCTGCTCTCATGTATAGCTGATTAGAACTAATAAAAAATAAACTAAAAAAAAAAACACCACCTCTATTCTTTATAAATTACTCAGCCTGTGGTCTTCCATTGTAACAATAAAAAAAAAAAAAAAAAAAACAGAGATAGACAGGACTCCTGAAGGAAGCAGAGATGAAGAGCTCAGGGTTGAGACAGAGTCAGACACGCTATCTCCCAGGGGACCTTGCTTCGCTCTGACCCCACAGAAAGAACAAACAGTGGCAATTCCTCCTCATGGCTGTTGGAAATGAGGTCACTGGGAGAAACTACTGCTGGTATAGTCCTCTGACTAACAGGTTCTTTACCTCCCATCTTGTTCCTTTCATTTCTTTGTTATTAATAATCATATCTTACTTTTCAAACCACAAATCTAGCACAGAATGCTATTCCAATAGAAGCTCTCAATAAGATGCAGTATGAAGAAATCCATGGCCCAACTCACTAGAGCAGTTGAATAGGATACAGTTTTACCTGCCCAAGTCTCAGGTACTCCCAAGGGAGGGTCCAGGAAAGGCCCTAGCCCCAGCAAGGAAGGCTATGTTTGGGGAAAAAAAATACTTGCTGCCCCTAGATTTGAACTCTGGATGGAAGAGCTCTATAAGCCAGGGCAGTGCCATGTCACTCCACGCCAGAGCACACACTACATGCTGCCTTTAACCATAGGATGCACAGGAGAGAGCAGAGAGCATCAGGTTTACCTAGTTATTGGAGAAAGAACATTGAAGATTCCAAATGGATGATCAGATATGACAATGAAAGACTTAAAAACTATTATACTGACCTGGAAGAAAGGTATGCAGCATCCGAGCTACGGATCCAACATCAATCTGCAAATTACCGAAATGAACTGGTACAGAAAGAAGTCAAAATCAGGCAACTGAAAGCAAGACAGTTTGTACTAGAGGATGAGTTGTTGCAACTGAAGTCCACAGGCTTTCCCAAGTAAGCAGGTAAAGCAGACAGCCTGATATTTCAGAAAAAAATAGGAGTAAAGCAACATTTCCTGTATACATCTGCTTTAAAATTATAGCTTAAAATCTATGCTTCAAGTGGGTAAGTAAATAAATAAAATTAGGACTTATTTATCAGAAAAAAATTAGAAGTCCCAGTTTCATAAATAAGTCTAGGTCATATAAGTAGTCCTAGACAATAAATAAGTCAAGTCTCGTCTTGTAGCAAGAACATCTCATTATACAAATCAAAAAAGTACATTGGGTTGACAAGGCATAGATGTGGAAAAGGAGTCTCTGATCTTCAATATCATCTTCACCAGTCCAGTAGTAATGAGCCTTTTCCCTGCTAATTGGTGATGCATTGATTTGGGGACCTGCATTCACATTCTTGCCTTCAGTATGGTTTAGATTAATAGTGTCCAATACATTGAATAATTTATTTATAATCATTATATAATGGTTAATACAATATGAAATTTTTCTTTCTAAAACAACAAAAAACAGTCATCTTGTTTGTTGTTGGGGGGATTAAACCCAGGACTACATACCTGGTTGGCAACTGCTCTAGCACTGAGATACACTCCTAACACATTAAAAAAAAATTATTTGGGGGTTGGGGCCAGGGTTCTGTGGTAGAGCTCTCGACTGGCATGCATGAGGCACTGAGCGTGATCCTGAGCACCATATAAAAATAAAATAAAGGTATTCTGTCCATCTATAACCAAATATATATATAATATTAGTTTTGACAGCTTCCTAATGTATCAAGATATGTGAGATTAACATGGAAGGAAGGTGTCAAAGCTGATTTAATACATGAAGAAGTTGGATGTAAATTGACTTTTGCTGTAAAGATATTAATTACCAACATAGAAAAAAATAAAAATTATAAGATGGTCCCTAAGTAGAAGACACCTTAACAGCAAGGTTATATTTCTTCCCATTCCTCTATGTCTTTAATTTCATTTTCCTGACTTAAGACATTAGATAGAAACTCAGTAAGATGTTAAAAAGGAGTAGTAGGAGAGGAGACCCTTGATTACTGGTGATCTTAGTGGGAAAGTTTCAAGTTTATTATCATTTAGAATGAGGAAGGGGTGATATGGCAGCTAGCACCCAGGTAGCAGGGGCAGCCTGCCAGCTGGGGAAAGTTGCTAACACTAGGCTAGAAGTCACCCAAGCCCTAAGGTGGAAAGTGGAGAGAAGGAGCCCCGCGGGGGTGACTGGGCCACTGGTGGGTAGTCACTGGCACAAGCCCAGGCCAGGCCTCTGCATTTCTAGGCAGAAAGCTGAAGTTGGCACGAGCCCCGCCCTGTGTGGAATTCTGAGTGTTTGGGTCATAATTGACCCCCCCAGCATTCCAGGAGTTTCAGAGCAGAGGTGGATAGAGACGGAGGTGGTTCTCAGAGGTGGATAGAGACAGAGGTGGTTTTCAGAGGTGGATAGAGACAGAGGTGGTTTTCAGAGGTGGATAGAGACAGAGGTGGTTTTCTCAGCAGATCTGGTGACTCACTGAAATTGGGGAGATGTCATCCTGGTTTAGAGGCCTAGGCTCCAGCTTGGGCCACTCCTTGGGTCAGGTGGGGGACAGCTTGGCTTCCCTCACCGGCCATGAGTCCAAAGTCACCGAGGACGCGGTTCTCGACGATTTCGAGGATGTAGAAGCAGGTTTACCTAGTTATTGGAGAAAGAACATTGAAGATTCCAAATGGATGATCAGATATGACAATGAAAGACTTAAAAACTATTGTACTGACCTGGAAGAAAGGTATGCAGCATCTGAGCTACGGATCCAACATCAATCTGCAAATCACCGAAATGAACTGGCACAGAAAGAAGTCGAAATCAGGCAACTGAAAGCAAGACAGTTTGTACTAGAGGATGAGTTGTTGCAACTGAAGTCAGCTGCCCAACCACTGCATTCAGGAGCTGGTGGTTTACCATCCACCACTGCCCCGTCTTCATTTGGTCATGACATCAGTCATGGTTCAGCTTTTCCTGGTGATGACATGGACTTCAGTGACATCATTTCAGCACAACAAGAAATCAACAGACTGTCAATTGAATTTTCAAGACTTGAATTCAAAGTTGAACATTGGAGCGCTATTGCTCAGGCACAGGCAACACATAATTCAGATCAAAGTGAAATCTGCCAACTACAAAATACTATTAAGCGACTTGAACAAAACCAAAATCAAGACCTTGATAATCACCAAGGCGAAATTGCAGTTTTGCAGAATGTACATCAACAGAAACTGGCCGAGATGAGTCGCCGGTATCGAGAGGAACTAAATGACTCTGAAGAAAAAATTAAAAAACTTGAAAATCAGTTACAGCAAGGTGACTCGGGAGTAACAGTAACTGATGAGTCTAAAATCTGTGACTTGCAAAAAACGATTCAGGTTCTACAAACTGAAAAACTAGAGTCTGCCAGGAAGATCCAAGAACTTGAGGATCAACTAAAAGACATAAATGAACAATTATCTTTGGCACAAAATGACACAGAGGTCTTGAAGAGAGAAAAAGAGCAGCTCAGTGTGGAAAAGCAGCAAATAATGGAACAGTGTGAAACCTTGAAGCTGGAATGTAGTCAATTGCAGCCTTCTGTGATGGAGCAGAAAGATGAGGAAATTGGGAATTTGCGGAAAACCAGTGAACAAATAAAAGCCCAGTTGCAGGAAGACACACACAACACTCTAGCAGACAATTCTGATAGTTTTCAAAAAACCAAAGTTAAAAGTCTTCGTATAGAAAACAGAAGTGAAAAACATGACCAGTGTAACCATGAAACTGTAAAAAGAGTGAAAGGAATCCAACAACAGGAGCTTGAAATTCAACTTGTAAATGAAAAGAGTAGATTTTTAACCAACCAGATTGATCAGCTGTCTGAAGATGAAGTTGAAAAACTCACTCAAGCTATCCCGCAACAAGCTCTTCAGGCTAAAACTTATTCAGGAAAACTTGATATGATTCCACCCCAGCCCTTGGCTGCGTCCTCACGTACCTCCCAGTCAGCAGAAGTCCAAGAGCTGAGACAATCACTGCAAGAAAAAGAGGCCACCATTAGGATGCTCCAGGAAAATAACCACAGGTTGTCTGATGCAATAGCTGCTGCCACAGAGAAAACAAAGAACATGAAGAAATGCATTCATAAATTAAACAGCTCAAGGAAGAACAAGATGTGTTAAAAACTTTACTGAAGGAAAAAGACCTCTTTATCCAAGCCAAAAGTGATCAGTTTCTTTCTTCAAATGAAAAGCTCACTGACAAAGTGAATGAAAACGAGTTGTTGAGGCAAGCAATAACAAATCTAAAAGAGAGAATATTAAATTTAGAAATGGTCATTTCTCAACTCAAAGGGAAAAACGAAAAGATGATAGAAACATCCCAAGAAAAAGAAATGGAATATCAAGCATCACAAGAGACCAACTTGAAGTTCTCTGTGATCCTGCTAGAACAAGAGTAGGAGTGCCAGTCCATGAAGGAGCAAGCTCTTGCCTTTGAGCAGCTGTTACTAGAAAAAGAAAATGGCAAGGCCGGAGACTTAAGTCAGCTTTTAGAAGCACTTGAATCCATGCAGAAGAAGACCATCCTATTTCAGCAGGAGAGAGACCAAGTCACCTTGTCTCCAAAGCACCAACAGATGGCAAACCGGACCTTAGAGCAAGAGGTTCAACACTTAAAGCAGGAGGTACAAAACCTGAGGCGCCATCTCCTAGAATCAGAAGATTCTTACAGCCGGGAAATTGGGGCTGCAGAGAAGAGAGAGAGGAACCTGAGAGAGAAAGTCACACTATTGGAGGAAAAGCTGCTCTCCTTTTTTAATGCAAGTCATCAAGCCAGGGTGCAGGTAGAGTCCCTGCAGAAACAGGTGCGTTTCCTCTCCCAAGAGAGGGATGAGAATGCACTGCAGCTTTCTCTCTACCAGGAACAAGGAAAGCAGTATGCACTGTCACTCACTAACCTGCAAAAGGCTCTAGAGCGTTCCCAACAAGGAAAAAAAGCTATGTATTCCGCTGAAATACAAAAGGAAAGACAATATACAACCAAATGGAAGGAAAAGGCAGAAAATCTAGAAAGAGAGGCATTGTTATTACAGGAACGCTTGGATGAAGCCAACCGTGTGTTGGATTCAGCAACCAGACTTACACAACAGTTCCATCGAAAGGAAGAACAGATTGAACAAAGTGAGCTCCCACGAGAAATACTGGACGATGCCCAAAAGAAATGGATGAACTCAGAAAATGGCACAGAAGGAAAAGTGGACAAAGCCCTAATGAGAAACCTGTTCATTGGGCATTTCCAGACACCGAAAAATCAGCATTCCAAAGTGTTAAGGTTAATGGGAAGCATCCTGGGCATTCAAAAGGAGGAAATGGAGCAGTTGTTGAATGGAGATGATGGTGGTGTTACTAAGTGGATGACGGGATGGCTTGCAGGAGGATCCCAATGTGTCCCCAACACATCTTTGACACCAAATGAGCAACCTGGGCTAAAGAGTTCTTTTTCAGAACTTTTTGTCCAATTTCTGGAAACAGAATCTCATTCATTCATTCCATCACCAAAACTTTCTGCTCGTGCCATGAATTGTCTAGACTCCAGAGGTAGGAGAAAAGAACATGCCAATGTACCAAGAAGTGTGACAGACACAGCAGAATTCAGAGCTGGTAAAAGAGCGGCTGTGAATCCATGCTTGGCACCGCATTCTGCAGCTGTGCCACTGATTAGCCTAGCTGGACTTGGACCTGGTGGACCTGGTAATCTCCTTTTGAATCCCATCTCAGACTTCATGCCCACCTTTACACCATTGCCAGTGTCGCTGGACAATAGCGCCAGGGTTGTACTAAAGGACCTTTGAAAGCAATTCAAAGTGATTCTCAAGCCAGAGATGAGTTAGCACTTTAAAGAAGAAATAAACATTTTGTTCTTTTTATAAAGTGGCCTTTTCAAAAACAAGTGGTGTACTTGTAGGGACAAAGAAAAAGTTGGCACATAGAAGTACCAGGTATTTTGTCTCCCCCTCCCCATTTTTAGTGTGTGTTTGTTTGCTGTAGCACTGTTTTAAAATAAATTTTTCTTTGTTTACCGTAGTCCTCTTTTTCATGTGATATTTTGCTCTGATGCTATCAAGTAATCAACAGCAATAATAACCATAGCTCCAACCCCTTTTTCTAGGATTATATTTGTTACATTTAATTATATTAAGATAAAAATGATACATTTATATAACAGACAGAATAGAAGAAAAATCCAACCCATATGAAACCCATATGAAAAAGATACATACCTCAGAATTTGGGCTAGCTGAAAACAAAATATGATGTAGCAAAAAGTTGTAAATTCTTTAGTTTATAAAAGAAAACACTGTATAACTACTAAACGAAAATTTCAGTGGGAAGGGCCTGAACATGAAGTTTAGTGGATAAATTCTGAGATTCTTTTAATCCAAATACTATGACACCTATCCATTTTACTTCATTCTATAAAAAAGTCACTTGACGTTCATTTCATTTTCTAGATGTTACATATGTCCAGAAGGAAGATGACTTTTGTCAGTCAGACCCAAAGTATAATCACATGCATCCTTTTTAATTTGTAAGAATGTATCATTAAATACCTGGACTGTTTACATACTTTGCTGGGCCCTACAATAATGCTTATAAACACATTTAAAAAACATTTGATCAAGATAAGAAAGTGGGAAAGAGAAATAAATTAATACAAAGTTTGAAAGATAAAAAAGTTAAGAAAGCAGTAGTTAAAAACCTTTTTTATTTTTGTAAATTAAGATAAAAGAAAAATCTAAAGTTTCTAGCTTAAGTCAGGTGACATCAGAGAAGTGAAAAAGCAGTTTATGTAGCAAATGCTTCTCTGTCACCTGTAATTTCTAAAACCCTTGAGAATATTTTTGTTAAAATTAATTCAAATAAAATTCAATATAAATTAAATTATTTAAAATAAATCATATAATTTAATATGAATTAATTTCATTAATTTAATTTATTAATTTGATTATGAATTTAATTTCATTAACTTAATTTAATTCATTAATTTAATTTTATGTATTAATTTAATAAAATTTATTTATATTAAATTATGATTCATATTTAAATTTTTTAAATTTCATTAAGATTAGTTTAATAAAATTAATTTAAATAAATTTTAATATAAATCAAATTATTTAATATTCATTATATAATTTAATATGAATTTTAATAAAATTAATTTTGATAAAATGTTCTCAATGCTTTTAGAAATTGCACGTCAGAGAAGTATTTGCTATATAATCTACTTTTTTTCCTTCTTTGATTTCACCTAACAAGCTGGAAAGTTTTGATTTATCTTTTATCTTAATTTACAAAAATAAAAAGTGAAGACAATATACCTAGTGAGCTTTTTCTTTCATTTTTAAATTTTCTCTCAGTTTCAGCTTCTCATTTCTTTATTTGATTTCCAAGCTTCTTTAGGATAGGGACATGTGGTTTATCTTTTCACCTCAAGCAATTTACAAATAGAAAACAAAGTACTACTTGTGGTTTCTTTAATAGTGCACAAAATGGACCTGAAGCAAATATTAATCATCTTTAGAAGAATTTGTATCAAAAGGCTGAGAACAAGATTTCCCACACCAGTCCCCTACAATTCTGCAAATGTGGTTCTCTGTGATTTCATCATGCATATAGGTTGATGTGATGACCACCACAACAGCCACCAGATATACTTGCATCCTAAGGATCAGTGAAATCACGTCTTTGCACCAGCACCAGCTGTTTAGAACTTAAGAATAAGAGTTCTTTAATTTTTTATAGGCCCATTATACAAAAATCCTGACTTTAAACTTAAGTTTATGAGGATGTACATATTTATACTTTGAAGTTGTACATTGAAGAGCTTTTTCTTGCAGATTTTGTCAATATAGTTATGCCTTAGATAAACATTTGTATAGCAAGAAAAGGTGAAAACAAGAGTAGTTCAAATATGTAAAGAGCTCTGGCTCCAACTAGAGTGAAATTTGATTGTCAATTTTGCTGTGATTACTGTATATTTCTAATGTATTTGGAAGACTGGAAGTTTTAATTTTGTGTTGATGGTTAAAACTTGTTTTTTCAAAAAATTAACAGGCGACACTGCTTCACACAGTGTCACCTTTCTTCTTAGCTCATTTATTTAAATTGTCATTCTTCCATACATTGTAAAGGAATTTCCCATAATGGTTCATATGAGAAATGTTCAACTGCCTCCCAAGCTCTGCCCGGTTGGCAGGATAGATGCTCCTCTACTTAACCCTACTTTAAATGAAAACATCTTAAGTTGAAAATGCACCCACCACACCATGTGCCTAGAAGCACAGTGCTCTGCAGTGTGCTGCATGCTTCCCCTGATGATCCTGTCACTGATGGGGAGCTGCCACTCATTGCTGCTGCCCCCACCAAGAGGGTGTTGTGCTATATATTTCTAGTCCAGGACAAAGGAAAATCCAAAATCTAAAGTTGGAATTCTACTGGACATGTCCTACTTTTGAACTAACAAGAAGTTGAAAAATCTTTTTTTAAATAAAAACATTTTTTACCTTTTGTTATAATTAAATTAGAGCATTTATCCGTTTTCTAGCTTATTATCTCCTATAAGGATGAAAGAGTTACCCCAATTACTTTCACATTACATAGGAAATTTGGAGATTTACAGCTCTGTGTATGTGGTTCTCTGCGATTTCATCATGCATATAGGTTGAAGTGACCACCACCACCAGAGCCATAAGACACCCTTTCATCCTAAGGATCTCTAAAATCACTTCATGACACCAGCTCCAGCTGTTTGCAACTTAAGAATTTAAGTATTTCTTTAATTTTATAAGCCCATTATAAAATATTCTGACTTGAAGTTTAATTATATGAGGATGTTCATATTTATACTTTGAAGTTGTACATTGAGGATATTTTTTGGAAGATTTTATAAATGTATATGCCTTAAAATAAAAACCTTTTTTCTTTTTTTTAAATTTGGTTTATTGTTTCTTTCATTTCAAGGATTTCTGTTTGAGTTTTTGTTTGTTTGTTTGTTTGTTTTTAGAATCTCTATCTCTCTACTGAAAGTAATCTTTTGCTTCCTATATTTGTTTATGTAGCTCTTTGTCAAAATGATCTTTTGCTGCCTGTATTTGGTCTTTTATATTATCCTTTAATTTGCAGAACATTTTAATTATGTACATCCTGAATTCTTTCTGTCATATCTTCTGCTGTGCTGGCCATGGATTCTAATAATGTGGTGTCTTGATTTGTTTGGGAAGCTTTCTTCCCTTGTCTTTTTTGTTTTTTAAGAGAGACAGACAGACAGACAGACAGACACACACACACACACACACACAGAGAGAGAGAGAGAGAGAGAGAATTTTTTAATATTTATTTTTTAGTTTTCGGTGGACATAACATCTTCATTTTATTTGTATGTGGTGCTGAGGATCAAACCCAGTGCGCCGCACATGCCAAGTGAGTACGCTACCGCTTGAGCCACATCCCCAGCCCTCTTCCCTTGTCTTTTCATATTGCTTGTGTGTCTTCCCTTCTAGCACTGTGGATCCTAGGCATTATCATTTTTACCCTACAGGCTTACAGTGCCCCTGTAGGGATCCAATACCTCTCCTCTGAGGTGAAGGAGAATGTTATCAGATCCCAATATGAACAATATACACCCTAAAATCAAATGTTTACTAATAAGATGTTTACGTTTGGTCACAATGAACAGATATTGTGAATTCAATTATTATCTACAATCTACTCAATCGGTTTGTAAAAGTGTTTACTGTTTCTGATGGTAGACAAAGATTCAGGGGTGAGGAGTAGGATGATATGCTGAGGGGGTAGGAGATGAGGATTTAGAGTTGTTATATCTTAGGAAGTGTGAAAGAGAAATCTAAAGAAGAAAGTTAGTAGCAGGAGAAAGGAGAGGAAGTAAATTTGGGTAGACAAGTAAGTGGGAAGACAGTAGAGTACATAAAACAAACACACATATATCAAGAAAAATAAAAAATGTTAAAACAGCAGAAATTGGTGGGAAAAAATTGAAAAGGCTGTGCAACACAACTATAATGTACTATTCAGACATCCCAGTCCTCAAAGTCCTAATTCATGCAAAGTACTTGGTTTTATATATTTTGGGGATGTGAGGTGGGGGGAGAGAGGGTGAGGGAAAAAAAATCTTGAAGGAAGACACAGGGCTTGTTTGGGTTGGAGATCAATATCTTTCCTGCTTCCCTTCTCATCCAATAAGTCGGGTTGTCTGTTGTTAGCTGGTATCTGTGCCCTCAGGATGGCGAAAGTACCAGGGTGTCACTGTGCCGGGTTAGTGGCTGCTGGGGAGAAGGGGAGTTAGAAACTGGGTACCTGGAAGATGGTGATGAAGGTGACCCAAGATGGAGGCTCCTAGTTTCAGCGGTGGGGTGTCAGGTCGGGTGGGAGGATCCTGGTGATGGGGTTGGATGATGAGTTCAGCAACTGAGCTCTGTGGCTTGCAGTGTGGGCTGATTTCAGAGCCTGTGTGTAATTCCCAGGTGCAGGCAGGCTACTGCACATAGAGGGCTATGTCCACTGCTGCGGAGTCCCAAGATGGCAGCGACTAGGGGAGCCACACGTTGGCAGATGGGGGTCCGGAGATAGAGGTGGTGGCTGGAGAGCTGCCAGGTGTCCTCCATGGGAGCAGCATCCATTTCTGCTAGGGTGGGTGGCCCAAAGTTATTCGAGGGTGCTGCTGCTGCCACTGATGGCCTCACTCAGATACCGGATAGTTCTGCATGGGCGAGTAGTTGGGAGACCTCCCACTAATTGTATTTTTCTTAATTGATTTTATTTTTTAAACACTTGACAGCAGAATGCATTATAATTCTTATTAAACATATAGAGTACAATTTTTCATATCTCTGTATATAAAGAATGTTCACACCAATTCGTGTCTTCATACATGTACTTTGGATAATGATGTCCATCACATTTCACCATCCTTGCTAACCCCCTTGCCCTCTCCCTTCCCTTCCCACTCCACTGCATCAAAGGACTTAAGAACGGCCTACTACAGGGACACAGCCATATCAATGTTTATAGCAGCACAATTCACAAATAGCTAAACTGTGGAACCAACATAGATGTCCTTCAGTAGATGAATGGATTTAAAAAATGTGGCTTATATACAAAATGGAACATTACTCAGCATTAAAAAAGAATCATTTGCAGGTAAATGGATGGAGCTGAAGAAGATAATGCTAAGGGAAGTTAGCCAATCCCCCCGCCCCCCCCCCGAAAAAAAAAAAAAACAAATGCCAAATATTTTCTCTGCTATAAGGAGTTTGACTAACTGTATTCTTAAACAGGCTCCCAGCTGGGCACAATGGCTCATGCCTGTAATCCCAGTGGCTCAGGAGTCTGAAGCAGAAGGATTGAAAGTTCAAAGCCAGCCTCAGCAAGGACAAGACCCTAAGCGACTCAGTCAGACTCTGTCTCTACATAAAATACAAAATATGGCTGGAGATGTGACTTGGGGGTTGAGTTGCTCCGGAGTTCAATCTCCAGTATCAAAAAATCAAAACAAGCTTCTTTCACGTTGACAGAATCATGTAGTTTAAGACTGTTGTAGCCTTATAGTGTTTTTTGTTTGCTTGTTTGAGACAGGTTCTCCTGGCTCAGTTTCCTAAATCACCTGGATGACAGGCATGTGACACCACACCCATCTCTCATTTTACAGTATTTTTCAGCAGTAAGAATCTCACAGTAGATTAACCTCCCTCCTCCATATCCTGTTACACACTTAGCAATGTCTGCGTTAAATTCACCAAGGCTGCTGGTTGGTCCTGCCTTGGCCACTGTTTCCATGGGAATCTGTGAAAGTTCAGGGGGAGGAGGCAAGTTCCCAACGAGGGCAAAACTAATCCTTAGGTCAGCCCCAAAGACTCCTATGCTACTACTCTCTATAACCTCATCTCTATTATATTTTTCCCTGCCCTTCTACAGCAGCCATACTGGTCTTCCTGCTATTGCTGTACATCCCAAGGACTTCCTCACCTTAAGACTCAGGACCTTAAATTTCCCCAGTGTTATGGTTTAGATGTGGTGTCACCCCAAAGCTCACATGTGAGACAATGCAAAAAGGTTTGGAGGAGAAATTATTGCATTAAATCTTTGACCTAATCAGTTAGTTGACCCCTGATGAGGTTCACTTCGAGGTAACTGGAGGCATGTGGGGTGTGCCTGGAGGAAGTGGTTCATTGGGGGTATGGCTGTGGGGTATATATTTTGTACCTGGTGAGTGGAACCTTTCTCTCCCTGATCTGTGATCATGTGAGCCACTTCCCTCTGCTACACTCCTCCTCCAGGATGTTCTGCCTCACCTCAAGCCCAGAGGAAGGAAGCCAGCCTTCTATGGACTAAGACCCCTGAAATGTGAGCCCTCTCATAAATTTTTCCTCCTCTACATTTGTTCTGGTTGGATCCTTAAGTCACAGCAGAGAAAAAGCTGACTAAAACGCTCAGAATCACAGTAACTAACACTATCCATCTTCAAGTTTTTGATTAGGACAGACCTTCAGATGCAACTTCTATCCCCCTATCTCTGGAACTTCCTTATCCTATTCCAATCCTCTTGTCAACAAGCACTTATCACCTTCTAAAATGCCATTATTCATGCACTTATTCTTATGTTCTTAGGCTTGCTGGGAGTTTGTGTTTTTGTTTATTTGTTTTGGTTTTTGTTATTGTTTTTGCCTATCCCTTGGGGAGGAGAGAGAGAGAGAGAGAGAGAGAGAGAGAGAGAGAGAGAACTTCTTGAGAGCAAGAATTGTTTTGTTTAGTTTTTATTTGCCTATCTCTGAGTTCTTAAAGAAAAAAAGACATCTGGTAGATGCTCATTAAATATTTACATATGGATGAATGCCTGCACCCAACCAGAATCATTTGTTTGGGTTATAATAAGTTCTTTTAACAAAGTGAATTTGGTGCCCCCGGGGAATGAGTGAGGCTAAAGGATGTTAGGCTGGCCTCCAAACACTACATCCTAATACTATAGATGCATCTAGTCTTAACTTTGCTGTCAAGAAAGGCTCCGTGGAGGAACAGATATGTGAGGAGGTGTCGGGATTTTTAGGTGAGGAGGGAAATGTAGCAACGGCCAGTTTGTGTGTGTCAAAAGAGAGCCCATGAGCACCTTGGAGAAGGTTTTTATGATTTGATGAAATGATGCACAGAGAAGAGTAACCGGAGATGCAGCAGGAAAACAAGCAAGTCTGGCTATAGTAACAGGTGACAGTAACAAGCTTGGACTTCAGCCCATGGGCATTGGAAAGCTGGTGAAGGGTTTAACAAATGGAAGTGACATAATTGGGTTCATTTAAAAATGTTCTCTCTGACTATAGCATGAAAAGTGGACCCAAAGAGACCAAGAGAGTGGATGGAAAGTTGCATTTGAAGCAATGCATGGGGAAGCTGCTGGCCCAGATAGAGGACCATTTCTCTGGGGCCTGCATAGGGAAAGGGCAGACTTTTCCAAGTTGTTTGTAATGTATGTTTAGAGCTTTTACCAGAATTCACATACTTCACTCTAAAAATACAAAGTTGACTTTTTAATATAGAAAAGTTGTCAATTTACAGTGAGGTTTCAGATATTTACTTATATCTCAAGCTGAAAAATCCAAAGTTGGATAATCTTCCAATATCTAATAACAGATTGGTATCAGGATGAAGGTGAAGTGTACTTTAATTGAGGGCAAAAGAACTGAGAGCTATCATGCTTCAGTTAAGCAGCACCCTACATACAGCTAAGTCTGTTTATATTTTGTAACAATAGGTGACTAAGAGACTTAGGTAAGACTTTTCAAAACATAACAGAGGCAATCATTTCTATCTGTTTTCACTAATTTTCAATATTTCCTTCATGACTAATAATGTGCCAAAAATCGTATGTCAGAAATCCTATCTAGGTTTCAAAAAATGAGCAACAGCATTCAGTCTTATACAAGTCAAGTCTTCCACAGATTCATGATGGGAACTGACAGTGGCCAAAATGTGGTAGGATGTGAAATCTTCCCCCACTGAACCAGGTCTTCACACCAAGAGCAAACCCACCACTTTAAAGTCATGCACTTTGAAATCCACTATTTCCAAACTACATTTAATTTTGTGAAAGACAAAGATATGCCTTTGACCTTAAAGGATGAATTTTTTCATCATTTGGAGACCTATAAAAATAGAGATAAACTTCTGACTTTTAAGATTAAAGATGACAGCATCTCTGGGGCAGGGCAAGAGAAAGATGTTGGAAGGAGCTTCATGGAACAGAATTAAAGAAGAGGAAAAAGATCCAAAGGTGCCTTGTGAAGGCACAGCCTGGGGTAACTGATGTAATTTTCTTTTATCTAGACTAGTATGGATCTAACTGTAAGCATCTTCCTTGAAAATTTGAAAGAGAGTCATACATAAAATAATGGGAAATTAAGTGAGAGACAAAGTAACATAGTAGGAAGAAAACTGAACTGGGAACCCAATCTGATTTTGTGACCATTAGCCAAGACACATTCTTCCCCCTGCTTCCCTTACTGGAAAGTCAAAGGAAATGGATCCATTTTCTATTATTTTAATAAAGTTCATTATTCAGTTTGGGATTTACAGAAAAGTTGTAACCATGGTGTAGAGAGTTCCCATAAATGCCCAACCAGCTTCCCCTATTATGAATACATTAGTGCAGTACATCTGTTACATTTAATAAGCCAGTATTGATAATTATGAAACAAAGTCTACAGTTTCTCCAAATATCTTCAGCTTTCCCCTTGTTCAACCTTTGTGATCATTTCATGGTTATGTCTCCTTTAGTCTGCACATGATGTGCTCATCAGGCATTTTGTGGCATGTCCCTCAACTGGAATCCATCTGATGATTTCCTCATGAATACTGGAGGTATGTGCTTAGGGACTAAGATCACAGAGGTGAAGTGTCATTCTTACCAAAGGTGCAGTCCTTCAAATGAGACTGATGTCATGTGGACATTGGTTACCTGTTGAGGTAATTGTTGCTCTCCACGGCAAAGTCATTCTTTTCGTCTTCTTTGCTCTTTGTGAGAAGTCACTATGTGCAGCCATGTTAGCCATCTTTGTCTCCCTGGGACCAAACTCCCCAACAAGAGGAGAGAACATTTATTGGGGGCTCACAGTTTCAGAGGTCTCATTCCATGGACAAACCAACTCCATTGCTCTGGGCCCAAGATGAGGAAGAACATCACGGTGGAAGGACCAGGCAGAGGAAAAGTGCTCACCTCCTGGAAGCCAGGAAGCAGAGAGAGAGGGAGCGGGGGAAGGGGCTGAAGAGGAGATTAAACTTTCCAGGGCATGCCCCCAGTTACCTACATCCTCCAGTTATTCACCACCTGCCAACAGTTACCGCCCTGTTAGTCCTTTCAAACTCGGATGGACAGATTACATCATAGCTCTCACAATCTAACCATTTCTCCTCCAAACACTCCTGCATTAACACAGGAGTTTTGAGGGGACACCTCATATTTTGGCCATAGTAGCAGCCTACAATTAAGGAGTTGGGAATGACACTTGTAATTCCTCAGGACTCTGTAAAAATGCAGAAGAAAAGAAGCAGTTTTCTGTTGAATGCATCTTACCCTATCTTTATTCATTACTTTGTACAAAGTTTTTTTTTTCTTTTTCATAAAGAAATATCATAATGCTGGGTGTAATGGTGCTTGCCTATAATCCCAGTGGCTTGGGAATCTGAGACAGAAGGATCTTGAGTTAAAAGCCAGCCATAGCAATTTAGTGAGGTGCTAAGGAACTCAGTGAAACCCTGTTTCTAAATAAAATACAAAAATGGGCTGGGTATGTGGCTCCGTGGTCAAATGCCCCTGAGTTCAATATTTGGTACCAAGAGGGAGGGAGGGAGAGAGAGAGAGAGACAGAGAGAGAGAGAGAGAGAGAGAGAGAGAGAGAGAGAGAGAGAGAAATATAATGCTGTACAAATAAATTCAATGTAATTTCAAAATAAAATATTAAATATTTTAGAATTTCTGCCTGGGATATTTGTCTCTTCTGCATTTATTTATTTATTCAAAAATTTACCTGCCATATTCCCTTATTGTTGGAGACTTACTGAAACTCTTTCTTACTTTCTGGCACTACAAAATGCCTAAGACCCTCTTGTCAGTCTCCAGCAACTTCTCCAAGAACTCTGGCTCCTTTCACCGGAGACTGTCAGACATAAGATGTGTGCAGGAGCTGTGATCATTGCTATGCTCTTGCCTCTGCATGTGCTCAGCTGCTGAATAGGAAAGCATATTTGCATACAAGCTCACATGTAAATGCCCCTCCACAAGTATTTCTATGTGTGCACATCTATGTACATTAGAGTGAATGCAAGTTCATATTGATGACCCCAACTCTAATGCAATACCACATGATCTCTCCAGTCTTCTCCACTTGTTTATTATTGCACCCAGTGATGAGAAATCTGGTTTACATAATAATTAATATGTTTTCATCTTGTGGAGTCCTTTGAATATGTAGGTACACTTTTGAATTTTAAGATTAGATGGCAATATTTGTGTAGGATTGGGGTAGAGGAAACTGTTGGAGACATCTAGTTACTCAGTTTTTCACATGAGTATACATGCATACAGCAGTATCCATGGTGTTGACAAACACTCTGGTGAGTACTCTACTCATTTCTAAAGTTACTTAGGTCAAACCCTTCTCCCACCTCTTTTAGTAATATATTGGAAATAAAGTTAGATCATTTTGCCACATTCAAATTCCATCCTGGATTCCACCAACCTTTTATTTGTTTAATACATTGTTTTTAAGATAAATGTTTTTTATACTAAAGTTTCCTTTTTATGCTATCAAGTTCTATGATTTTGATCAAAACAAATTGTCATGTTTCTATCATTACAAATAATGCAACAGCTTTGGAACTCTAAAAAGATTCTTTATTTCACATATTATCACTTCTCCCAATCTAATTCCTTTCAACCACTCATCTTTTCGTTATCTCTACAGTTTGCCAGAATACCACACAATTGGAATCATACAGTATCTAGATTTTTGATACTGACCTCTATAAATTAGTTATATCCATTAGAATTTTATCCGTGCCTTATGAGGCTGGGGATGTGGTTCAGTGGTTGAGTGACTGTCTAGCATGCACAAAGCTCTGTGTTCAATTCCCAGCACTGTCAACAAGATAAAATTAAGTAAAATAATAAATCATTTATGCTTTTGGTAGCTTGTCACTTCTTTTCAATCACTGAAAAATAGTCTATTGTCTTGAGGTCCCAGTTTGTATAGCCAATCACCAATAAAGGATATCATAATTTCTCCCAGTTTTTGCAATTATAAATAAAGCTACTATAAACATTTGTATGATCTTATGTGAAAACAAGTTTTCAACTAATTTTGAGGGTAAATACCTAGGAGTGTGACTGCTGGATCATAAAACTATGTTTAGTTTGCAAAAAACTAACAAACCATTATCCAAAGTAGCTGTGCCAGTTTGCAGTCCACCAACAATGAATGTGACTAGCAGTTACTCTTTATCCTCACCACCAGTTGGTGTCACCAGTATTTTGGTTTGGGCTATTCTAACAGCTGTATAGTGGTGTCTCCTTGTTACTTAATTTGCAATTCACTAATTATATATGATTTTGGGCATTCTTTTTATATTGTTTCCTAACTGTGTGTGTGAGTTATCTGTTTAAACTTGGTCCATTTTTAAAGTTCTGTTGTTTATTTTGTTTTCTTTGAATTTTAAGAGTTCATATATTTTTTTTCTTTTTTTTTTTATTGGTCGTTCATAACATTACATAGTTCTTAATACATCATATTACACGGTTTGATTCAAGTGGATTATGAACTTCCGCTTTTACCCCGTATACAAATTGCTGTATCACATCAGTTACCCTTCCATTGATTGACATATTGCCTTTCTAGTGTCTGATGTATTCTGCTGTCTGTCCTATTCTCTACTATCCCCCCTCCCCTCCCCTCCCCTCCCCTCCCCTTTTCTCTCTCTACCCCTTCTACTGTAAATCATTTCTTCCATTTGTATTATCTTATCTTACCCCTCCTTTCCTCTTATATGACATTTTGTATAACCCTGAGGATCGCCTTCCATTACCATGCAATTTCCCTTCTCACTCCCTTTCCCTCCCACCTCTCATCCCTGTTTAATGTAAATATTCTTCTCAAGCTCTTCGTCCCTACCCTGTCCTTGTTAACTCCCCTTATATCAAAGGAGTCATTTGGTATTTGTTTTTTAAAGATTGACTAGCTTCACTTAGCATAATCTGCTCTAATGCCATCCATTTCCCTCCAAATTCTATGATTTTGTCATTTTTTAATGCAGAATAATACTCCATTGTATATAAATGCCACATTTTTTTTATCCATTCATCTATTGAAGGGCATCTAGGCTGGTTCCACAGTCTTGCTATCGTGAATTGAGCTGCTATGAACATCGATGTAGCAGTGTCCCTGTAGCATGCTCTTGTTAGGGCTTTAGGGAATAGACCAAGAAGGGGAATAGCTGGGTCAAATGGTGGTTCCATTCCCAGCTTTCCGAGAAATCTCCATACTGCTTTCCAAATTGGCTGCACCAATTTGCAGTCCCACCAGCAATGAATTTTTGTCAGAAGTCATTTATCAGCTATGAGGATAATAGATATTTCCTCCCTGTATGTGGTTTATCTTTTGTTGTTGTTGTTGTTGATGATGTTATAAAAGAATCTTTCACAGAGAAGAAGTTTCTATTTTAATTAGTACAATTATCAATTTTTGTTTATTGGATCATCCTTTTAGTCAAATCCAGGGTCATTTAGATTTTCTACATTTTTTTCTTCTAGCATTCTAAGAGTTATGCATTTACATTTAAGTTTTTGATAAATTTTGAATAAATTTTTGTGAAAGGTAAAAGATATCTCTAGATTCATGGTTATTTGTTATTATTGCTGTTTTTCTTTTAGGTCAACACCATTTACTGAAAAGACTCTTTTCTTGATTGAATTGCCCTTGCTTCCTTTCCAAAATGTGCATGATTCCATCTCAGGACCTTCACTTGTATTCCCTTCTTCTATTTTTTTTTTTTCTCCATGACCATATTCTTTAATTACTGTAGCTTTAAGATAATCCTTAAAAATTTGTGGTATAAATCTCCTTCAACTTTTTTCTTCTGTATTGTTTGGTTTTTTTCCAAGTCTTTTGTCTTTCCATACAAACTTTACAACAAGTCTTTCAGCTCTATTAAATACCTTGTGGGAATTTTGCTTGGGACTGCATTGGATTCAAGTTTGAAAGAATTGACCTGCTTACAAACTGATTTTTTCTTTCCATGAATACAGAATGCTATTTATTTATTAGATCTTTGATTTATTTCACCAGAGTTTTACAGTTTACTACATACAGATCTCCACATACTTGATGCTGTTGTAAATGACATTTTTTTTTAAATTTCAAATTCCAAACACAGGCAGTTTTATTTTTTTTCCTTTATGATCTGCTATCATTTATTTTCTTATCTTTCTTGTTCCAGCTGTGATTTCCAAGTAAGTATCTACTTACCAAATCATTTAATTTGCCATTAAATATGATAGCTGTATTTGTTTGGAGATATTCTTTATCAAGTTCAGAAAGTTTCTTCTCAATTCCTATTTACAGTGGATACTTATTGCAAATGAGTGTTGGATTTCCTGCATCTATTGGAATGATTGTGTGATATTTTTTCCTTGTGCTTGTTGATATAATTGATTCCATAGACTAAATTCCTGATGGTGAAGTAGCCCTTATAACTGGCTACCTTTTATAATTGGCTAGCCTAGTATAACTTAGTCATGATTTTTAATTATCTTTAAAACTTGTTGGATTTATTGGCTAATATTTTACGAGAATGTTTGGATTGATGTTCATTAGAGAGAATCCTCTCCTGTTTTTCTTTCTTTGTCTTTACAATGGTTTTAGTATTAGAGTTATACTGGCCTCATAGAATGAATTAAAAAAATATCTTCAATGAATATCGGGGTTTTTTTTGGGGGGGAAGAGAAAATTTGTACCATCCATTCCTTCAATGGAATTGACCTGTTCATTTCTTTATAAGATGACCATTTCTGATTTAAATGATTTAATACATATAGCCTTTTCTAATTGCCTATGCCTCCTTATATGGTTTTTTTAAAAATTTCTGTGTGTTAAGGAATTAGTTCACTATTATCCACTCAGTTCCTGAGGGATTAGCATGGGCAGTGAGATGACCTCTGTTTCAATCCTAATATTGATAATTTGTGTCTTCTCCCTTTTTTTAGTTAGTCTAGCTATAGATTTATCAATTTTATTTATCTTTTAAAAGGACTGGTTTTAAGGTTTACTTTTTGTACTTTGTATTTGTAATTTCATTGATTTCTACTCTGTTATTTCTTCTCTTTTCCTTGTTTTACCTTAAATTGCTCATTTCTCTAGTTTCCTGGGACAAAAGCTTAGGTTATTGATTTTAGATCTTTCTTCTCTTGTAATATATGTACTTAATGCTATCACTTTCCCCCAAGCCCTGTTTCCATATGCTGGTAATTTGTGTTTTCATTTAGTTCAGAATATTTTAAAATTTTTCTTAAGATCTTTTCTTTGGCTTATGTGTTAGAAGTTGTGTTTACTCTTTTTTTTTTAAGAGAGAGAGAGAATTTTTAATATTTATTTTTTAGTTTTCAGCGGACACAACATCGTTGTATGTGGTGCTGAGGATCGAATCCGGGCTGCACCCATGCCAGGTGAGCGTGCTACCGCTTGAGCCACATCCCCAGCCCTGTGTTTACTCTTTAACTGTTAGGATATTTTTATTATTTCTATTGTTATGCTATAGATTTCTAGTTTCATTTCATTGTAAACTGAAATTCTTTCTATGATTTCCATTTATTTAGAATTTGTTAGGGTATGTTTTATGGCCCAGAGTTTTGTCAATTTTGATAAATGATTCCTACAAACTTGAATTAATGTATACTTTGTTGTAGTTGACTGGAGTACTCCATAAGTATCAATTAAATGATTTGATTGATGTGTTGTTTAGGTTAACTATATACTTATGGATTTTCTTTCTGTTTGATTTATCAATTACTGGAAAAATAGTGTTAAAATCTCCAACTAATGTTGGATTTGTCTTCTTTTACTTGAAATTCTATTAATTATTGTCTTGTGCACTTTTAATAAGTGTATATATATATACAGGATTGATATGTCTTAGAGAATTAGTTCCTGGATAATTTTTATTCTGCTGAAATGTGCTTTGTTTTTGAAATTAATATAGCTATTTTAGCTTTCTTTGATTTATCTTACCAAGGTATAAGCTTGTCTGTCACTTTAACCTATATGAGCCATTATCTTCAAAGCTGTTTCCAGTAGCTGTTTCATATGCAGTCATGCACCAAATAATGGTTTTGGTCAATGAGGAAACCACATATACACTTGATCCCATTATCCATATCATCTAATGGCATCATAGCCATCTTAGTTTGTGTAAACACACCCTATGTTGTTCTAAAAAGGATGGAATTGCCTAACAACCCATTTCCAAAAATATTTTGTTTAGTGACACACTATTGTATTTCTGTATTTTTTGTTTTCTTTTAATTGGTGTATTGCCAACACTTATAAAACAGATTTTTATAAATATATGGATTAATAATTAATTTCTAATAGTTTTCCATTTGCTACTTTTACTTTTTATTTTCCTCTTTTCCTGCTTTCTCTGGCTGTAATTGAGCAATTTCTAGAATTCCATTTTGTCTCCTTTTTTAATATATCAATTATATTTAATGTTAATTTTTAGCTGTTTGCCTTGAATTTGCAATATATACTTTTAATTAATATAATGCCACATTCAAAGAATAATGTACCACATCACATCCTGTACAATCACCTTACAACAGGGTATAATGTGATAATGGTTAAACAGAAATATTTTCCTTCATCCTTTATGACATCTCTCATTCATTTCTCTTATCTATGTGCCTTAAGCAACCAGCACATTGCTAATATTACTTTAAACACTTTTAAGTCATTTAAGGATAAGACAACTAAAGGTTTTATTTTCTCTTTGTTCATTCCTTCTCCGCAATCGTCCTTTCTTTATGCAGCCTGAATTTCTGATCCTTAGAATTTTCCTTCTCACTGACGAATTATGACATTTGTTACACAGAAGGTCTGCTGGTAATGAATTCTCTCCATGTTAGATTATCTGAGGAATTATATATTTTCTCAGGATAATTTAATTGGACATAAAATTCTAATATGGTAGTTTGTTTTGTTCACCTTTAAAATTTTATTTTACTCTTTTCTTGGTTGCATGTTTCTAATAGTCATAATAATTTTTACCCCTGTCCTTTAGGTAATATCTCCTTCCCCTCCCCCTTTTCTTTCCATACTTTGTCTATTGTTTTCTCATCTTGATAAGTTTGGTTGTGGTAGTTTGAGGTATAAATATCTTTTCTGGTGTTCCCTGAGTTCTCTGGATCTGAGTTCTGGTGTCTGTCATTAGTTACAGGAATTTCTTGACCATTTTTTTTTACTTCTAATTTCTTTATCTCTGCTCTCTTATTTCTCCTCTGATATTCCAGTTACACATATTTTATACTATTTTAAATTGTTCCATACTTGCTTTCATGTTCTGTTCTTTTCTTCCACACTTATTTTTCTGGTATTTTTGTGTACAGTCTACTGCTGAGCCCATCAAAGGCATTCTTTATTCCCATCACCATTTTTTATTTCTTAATATTTCCTTTTGAGTCCTTCTTTGAATTTTTATCTCTCTGCCCACATTACCTGTGTAGTTCTTGCATGCCCTCAACTTTTTTTCATAAGATCTTTTAACCTATTAATAATAAATATTGAATTCCAAATCTAATTATCTCAATATCTATATTATATCTGAGGCCGTATCTGATGCTTGCTTCATCTTGGCACATTTTGTTTTATACTTTTCTTTTGGTATGCATTATAATCTTTTATTCAGTGTTGAACATGTGCCCTTCTTGTCTCTTCTGTAGTTTTTTGAGCTTCCTGAAGAACGGTCAACTAGCATCTGATTTTTTTGAGCTCTTTCAGCTGCTGTCCGCTCTTATTCCAGAGTCTTGGTGGTGTGGTGGTAAGGAGTGGGTGAGAGGAAATATTCTATAACCTTAAAATACATCCAATGGCTATATCAGGAATTCCTGGACTCTAACCTTTACAAATGGTTTTTAATTATGGTTGCTTATTTTAATCCTGTTGGGTGAGATAAGAAAACTGGAAGGAGCTGGAATAGGAGAAATGTCCCTCCTCAGGGTGGAAAAGGCCTTTAGAAGTCTTTCCCTAGTATCTAGATCTATCTTATAAAGAAGTACCTGAAGACTTTTGATGTTTCTATTATTGCATTATAGTTGTAAATAATATTGGGGTTCATTTTGACATAATCATACATGAATGAAAAATAGTTTTCTCCATTTCAGTCCCCAAGACTCTCTTTTTTAAAAAAGAGAGAGAGAATTTTTTTAACATTTATTTTTTAGTTTTTGGTGGACACAACATTTTTATTTTATTGTTATGTGGTGCTGAGGATCGAACCAAGTGCCCCATGCACGCCAGGTGAGCGCACTACCGCTTGAGCCACATCCCTAGCCCCACAAGACTCTCTTTACACTCCTTCTCCCTCCTATATTCCACTCATCTTCTATGGATAATTTTTTTTTTATTGGTCGTTCATAACATTACATAGTTCTTAATACATCATATTACACGGTTTGATTCAAGTGGATTATGAACTCCCGCTTTTACCCCGTATACAAATTGCAGGGTTATACAAAATGTCATATAAGAGGTATGGATAATTTTTTTAATTGGTGATTTATAGATACACATAAAGGTGGAATTCACTATGATACATTCATATATATATACATAGCAAAATTTGCTCAATTTCCTGATAGACTCTTATCCTCTTTCTGCCAGAGGTACAAGTGACAAATTAGAGGAACTTGGTGGGGCTCCTGAAGGTTAAACTCATGACAGTGTGTGAGCCCCAGTTGTTCCTATAATGTTTCTCCACACTTAGCCACCAGTTACCATTTCAACATTCCTGAGTTGCTGGTCCTACACAAGGACATTTCACTTCTGACTTTGGATTTATATGTCCTCTGACATTTTGGGGTGGAAGTTTGCCCTGAAACCTCAGTTTTCTTATGAATCCAAGGGAAAAATCATTGATTTTTCAGCTGCTGCTTCTTATTGTTATTACCATTGTTATATGAATAAGAATGACAATTTTTGAGCTGAAACCAGAAATTCCCTAGAATTACTTATGCCCTCAAATATTTCCCAAATGAACTGATCTGTTTTTCTCTGATCCCTGTTTTCAAGGTACATCATCCTACATGGAGTGCTGTAAGATTTTCCCCTCACTGATCTTCCAATTTCCACACCTACACACTTACTCCAATTAAGTCTACATACCAGTGAGAGAAACACTTCAAAATGCAAATTGCATCAGTTCCCTCCGTGCTTCATCAATGGTGGTCATGGAAAGTGAAGTGAGGTCCCTTCTCTGTAAACTTTCTAGATTTTAGACCTGCAAAACACCATGAAATAATATTAAGGATTGTGAGATTCTATGGAATGAAGATGATAATGTGGAGAGTGGACCATAGATTAGAAACATCATAAAATATCAGCTAGAAAAGAGGTGAGTCTCAAAGTTAAGAAAACAGTTGAGAATGCTTTAAAAAAAATTTTAAAAAATGAGTTTGGGGATTACAAAATATGTGAAATGCAATAGCAATGATGAGCTAATAAAGGGGATTGATTAATCTCCAGAGTCATACAAAGACATGGGAAATGGAGGCACCAGATACTCTGAGGGCAAAGCCAAGAGTACCAGATGAGGAACAAAAAAAAAAAAAAAATTAATTTTAAAGCCTTGCTGAGGAGAGTTGAGTACCTGGTTATTCCCCACTACCAAGTCTTAACAACTTCACCTACCCTTACCCAGGGAACAAAAAACAGAGCTGAAATAAACTTGACTCACTAAAAGGGCTGACCCCAAGCAACTTACAGTGTGGATATCTGTCAGAGCTGGGGGAAGGTGGAGGGGAATTGATAACCATGTGCACACTCAGCTTTGGCACACTCATACCACTGTGCTAAGGTACTCAATGAACATTGGTACATGAGTGAGTGAGTGAATAAATGATTCAACCAGATGGCTTCTAAATTTTTTCAACTTTATGGTTTTAAGAACTTATAACTTTACCAAATTATTTTCCTGTCAAGAAAAATTAAAGTTTAGGTGTTACTTGGAGGGGCCATAGAACAAATGTACAATAAAAGATGATACCCAGTGACATCCTCACTGGTAAGAAGACATTGCATCCCACTGGCACATGAACTACCATGCAAGTTTCACTGCAGATCATTTGCATTAGACACACGTGAATAAGCAAACTCCCTTAGCACCGATGGTTAGGGAGACACAGCATCTGAGCCTCTCCTCCATTAGCAGAAATTAATGTTAATTTTAATAAAAGACTAACAGTTCTGCTCAGACCTTTCCCAGGCCCAGAAATCATAATTCAAATTATATTCACTAGTTTAAGAAATATTCCTGTACTTATGCCAGCATTCATACAGCATGTTTAATGTAGCAATTACTGAAACACTCTTCACATGTCCATACATCTCTCAAATTAATAAAGGCCAGAAGTACTTCTTAGTCATTTACATTTATCTTTACTGGACTTCTTTTAGTACTTTAAATGTAAATCAGGGCAGGTAGACCAGTATAAGGAGAGGACAGTACAAGAAAGGCCAATATTACTTATGAATATGGATGCAAAATTCCAAGCTAAAATTAGCAAACCAAATAGAACAATGTATAAAAAGGATGAATCACTGTGATCAAGCCAGGTTTACTTCAGAAATGTAATATGGATTTGACATTTTAAAAGAGCAATTAATATTATCAATATTAACAGACGAAAGTATCAAATGTTTTGGTCGTCTCAATAGATACAGAAGAAAACATCTTGTGAAGCATAAACTTCATTTGAGATTAAACAAACACAATCAAAATAATGGCTCTTAGAAAGTTAGATTAAAAATAAACAACTTCTTGACCTGATAAAGGATATTGTCAACAACAAAAATAAGACACTGCCTTTGAGATTAAAGAACAAAATAAAGATGCTTGCTTACCAAGAGTGTACCAAACTCAGGAGTGTACCAAATGTTTCAGCTAGTGTTCAACAGCACAACAAAGACACTTTAAAATGGATGTGAATCAGGAAGAACAAAAACAAAATAGCAAAGATTATAGATAAAATACAGTAAAATGAATAGCAACAAAACTCGATATCACAATATTCAAAAGTCCTTCATATGTTTATCTGTCACATATAAAAGCTTAAAAACATATAACTTACCCAGGGTAACATCAAAATTATAAAACATCTAGAAATAAATCTAACAAAATATTTGCATGACTTTTTTGAGTAACCTTGTGAGTGGTATTAAGAAGAGATATGTAAACCAGGCATGGTGGCACATACCTGAAATCCTAGAAGCTTAGGAGACTGAGGCAGGAAGATCAAGATTTCAAAGCCAGCCTCAGCAAAAAAGGGGCACTAAGTAACTCAGTGAAACCCTGTCTCTAAATAAAATACAAAATATGGCTGGAGACATGGCTCAGTGGTTGATTGCCCCTGAGTTAAATCTTCAGTACACCCCACCAAAAAAAGGCTTGTAAGTAATATAAAGGTGGTTATGTAAATGAAGTAGAAAAGCATATACATGGATTGAAAGACAATATTTTGGAAACTGACCTTTCCAGGGTTTCATATGTAGAATTATTGCAATGTTTATCAAACATTAATTTTTGTTTATTTCTTATTTATTTAATTAGTTTTAAATGAGGGAAATGACTAAGTGATTCCAAATTCCCTGCACATATGAAACAGCAGGTCATTTTCATAATCAGAACAAGGTGGGAGTAATAGCTCTACCTAACACTAAGGTTTAATTTAAAATGATAATAATAATCATGTAGTATAATTTTACAATAGGCTCAAATGGATCATTGGAAAAGATTAATCAGAAACAAATGTATGGCAGAAGTATCAGAACACATGAGTGTAAAAAATAATAGACATGTTAATAAATCATGATGAAACAAGAGTCTATTTTCATGGGCAAAAATGAAGTCAAATCCCTCTCTCATACCATTAGCTATTTGCTATGGTTTTGATGTGAGATGTGCTCCAAAAGCTCACATGTGAGATAGTGCAAGAAGATTCAGAGGAGAAATGACTGGGTTGTGAGAGTCTTAACCCAATCAGTGAATTAAACCCCTGGTAGGGATTAACTGAGTGGTAACTAACATGGTAGGGTACGGCTGGAACAAGTGGTTCATTGGGGGCATGGCTATGAGGTATATATTTTATATCTGGTGAGTGAAGTCTCTCACTAACTGATTCCTGATCATCATATGAGCTGCTTTCCTCTGCCACAACTCTTCTGCCATGATGTTCAGCCTCACCTTGAGCCCCGAGGAATGAAGTCTACTATCTATGCATTGAGACTTCTGAAACTGTGATCCCCCAAATAAACTCATCATATTCTACAGTTGTTCTTTGGTGTATTTACTCACAGCAACAAAGAAGCTGTCTAAAACACCATTTAATTTAATTTGATTTCAGGTAGAATAAAATTCTAAAGTTAAATGCCAATATTTAAGTTTATAATCAATAGTATCACAAATTTTCATCCAGACCTTGGATGAATGCTTTAATATAACATTAAAATATTGCAAAGGTAAATATTGATGTATTTGATTATAATAAAAATCAAAGGTTGACTATATATACCATAAATATATAGAGTATAAATATATATGTTGTATTTATGATATATATACCATAATATAATATATATTCTATATTATATATAATTATGCCATAATGTGTATATATATTAAGCCATAATATATACCATAATACCAATTATTCCTTTATATATATATATATATATATATATATATATATATATATATACACACACACACACACACACACACACCCCATAATGTATATTATGGTATAATTATATACCAAAATATTATAAAAATAAAGTTCATCTATTTATTTAAAATTAAAAAGAAGTGGAAAATTAACAAGAAAATTTTAAAATATCCAGTTAAAAGTGAGCAGAAACTTCAAGAGCTTGTAAAAAGATAAAAATCAAATAACCAGAAGCTGTATGAAAGTATGATTAAGTAATTGGCAATCAGGAAAAAAAGTGAAAATGGCATTACAACCCATGATGTTAGTCTGTATTGATAAAGGGTCAAGGGAATTAGCCACAGGGTCATGGAGGCTAAGAGGTTCCTCAGCAGGCTGTCTGCAAACTGGAGGCCCTTTTTGCATGGCCCTGTTTGCAGGACCATGGTAGCATGGTCCTGCCCAAGTTTGAATGTCTCAGAAAAGGGAATCTGATGGCACAGCTCTCAGTCTGAAGCTGAAATCTTGAGTCCCGCAGGGTGCTGGATGCAAGACCTGAACTCTACAAGCCAGAGAACATGATGTTCTGATGACCAAGGGCAGAAGAAGATTATATCAGCTACAGGAGAGAGAGGAGAGACCCAATAAGCTTCTCCTCTTTTTATTCCTTTGGGGCCCCAGTCATTGGAAACTGCCAACACTCATTGAGGGTAGAACTTTTCTATCTAGTCCAGTCCTATTGATGCGATAATCTTCTTTAGAAACCCCCTCATATACATACCCAGAAGTAAAACTTTACTAGCTCTCTCAGCCTCCCTTAATCCAGTCAAGCAGATACCTTAACAAACAATCATAGCATTAAAAAGCACTAGAATATTGAGCTATGGCAGGTAAGTGTATAAATTGTTGCAGCCCATTGTGTGCTTCTATAACAGATACTGGGCACTGGATGATTTACAATGTATCAAAATATATCAGTTTATGGAGGAGGCTGGGAGTCCAAGTGGATTCATCTTGTGAGGGTCTTTTTGCTGCATCATTACATGGCAGAAGGCAAAGAGGAAGTGAAAGAGAAAGAAGGGATTCAAACTCATCTTTTCATTAAAAAAAAAAAACCTGCAATAACAAGTTCCTCCCCTAACAGCAACAATCTA
Organism: Urocitellus parryii; assembly: GCF_045843805.1. Taxonomy (NCBI): domain Eukaryota; kingdom Metazoa; phylum Chordata; class Mammalia; order Rodentia; family Sciuridae; genus Urocitellus; species Urocitellus parryii. Next base: position 105,321,157 of record NC_135533.1, read on the forward strand.
TTTATGGGGGCATAACACTCATTGTCTAGTCTTCTCTTAAATATCCAATCACTCAGTGCTCTTATAATGACAATTAAATTTCAATATGGATTGGGAATGTGGCAAATACTCCACCAGGAGCAATCCTATATCCCATTTTTTTGGATATAGAAAATAACACTGAAATGTTCTTCAGTCAAGAAATTTCACCACTCAGTATAGATATTATTATTATATAGTAAGCTTTGTGTATGTAAGTTAGGAGATCTGAACAAAAATGAACAAAACAGGTGTTCTTGTGTGAAGAAGCCAAAAACTGGAAACAATTTAAAGTCCCATCAACAACAGATTAGATAAACATACCATAGCACACTGTACAATGGAACATTGCAAAGCAATAAAGAAATTGGTAGTGTAGCCATGGGCGGGCATCAACATAGATCAATCTTAGATGTATAATTTTGAGAAAAATAAACAAGTCACAGAAAAATACCTATGGTATGGTTCTATTCATATGAATTTCAAAACCAGGCAAAATCAAACATCCCATTCCTTAAATATTCATGTGAAAAGTGATAAAATCATATTTACAAAATACAAGAGAACACTGTTACAAATATCAAAAATAGCTCAAGGGAGAGGGTGGGAAGATACAATTGAGAAAGAGCTTATGGGGGGGTTTTACTTGCAACAGAATTTTGCTTTTTATCTTAGGGGTGATTATATGTATGCTCACATTGTTTTTGTTTCTTAAAGTATAGCTACATTCTTTCTAGTCTTATTTCATGTTATATTTCTAATCAATAGACTCCTCATCAGACAATAAAATGAATAATATTCTGTATGATTAAGTTATATACAGTGTCATGTGCCAATGACCATAAGCTAATTAAGAGTGTTAGAGATGCAAAACTGAAGGAAACCGTTGGGAATGGGTTTGGGAAAGGCCAATTCTAAACAGCATGAATGACTTTCGACACTACCTGAGAAAACAAAGTCGTCCTGTGGTCAGGCAGGAGATATGGAAATTTTCTGAAAAGAGGTCTGATTTGACATGATACTTTATCAGAAATACTTCAAAGGACTACACACAAAAAAGAAAGAAAGAAAGAAAAGAAAAGAAAAATGAACAAACAAACAAACAAAAAAAACTTGGACCCATGGAAAGGTAGTATGGCAAACTTGATGCTCACTGGATGGAGGGTGTTTGTGGATGTAAGCTTCTGATTATTAGGGAAAGGAAAATATATTCTTCTTCAGATACATGTGATCATCTTTGAAGATGCTATGTCCAAGGAGCCCCAGAGAGAGTCAGCCCAAAAGAGAGTAAGTGATGTGATCAACATGTGAGATGAGAAAAGGTAAAAATGGACAGTATAAATTGAAGATTCCCTTCATGGAGTTAAAGGATAACTCTCAGAGAGTAAGATCCTTGAGGGATTTAGAATAGTCCAGAAATACAGAGGATAAATGCAAAATCTCTGAAAAGCTCTGCATACACTAGATACAGGAAGGAAGAACCCATTAAGAAGCCAGAGAAAGAGATCTGGCATGAAATTAACTAGAATAATGCCCCAAAATCAAGGAAGGAAATGTGTCTGGAGAAAACCCCAACTACTTAGAGTTTTTGAGGGCCTCTTTCTCTGGGAGTTTTGTCCTCTTTGGCAATCATGAATCATGACAGAAAGAAACCTGCTGTAACCATAGCAGACCAACTCTAAGACTGACCCCTAAACCTCCAAGGCTGAATTCATACTGCTGTTTAATTCCTACTTCTTGAGTGTGAGTGAGACCTGTAACTTGCCTATCCTGTGTAGAATATGACAAAAGTGATTGTCACTCAATGGCTACCTTACATAATGACAATGGCTACCTTACCTAATGTTATTACCTATCTTACTAGCAGACTCTTCCCTTACTAGTTCTGATGAATCAAGCTGCCTTGTAAAAAGCTACCCTACATGTGGAATCAAACAATAAGTGATAGAGGGTGGCCCTGGACAGCACCCAGCAATACATATAAGCCCTCAGTCTTACAACAGATGAAGAGCTGTTGAGTCAACATCTCATGAGTTCTGAAGTGGATCATTTGCCAGTTGAGTTTTGATATGAAACAATGGCCCTGCTTAACATTTCCTTGGGGGTTCTGGTAGGAGAGGACTAGGGATTGAACACAGGGACACTTTACCACCGAGCGACATGCTCTGGCCCTTTTTTATTTTAAGACAGGGCCTTGCTAAATTGCTGAGGCTGGCTTTGAACTTGTGATCTTCCTGCCTCAGGCTCTCAAGTCATTGGGATTACAGGTGACTGCCACCACACCCAGCCCTGCTTAATATTTTGTTTGCTGATTTTTCTTTGTATTTCTTTTTATTAAAAAACTGATAACATCACAATTATACACACTGTTAACATGTTGAGTTTCATTTTAGCATATTTGTACATACATGAAAATACAATTTGATCCATTTAACTCCTCAATACACCTTCACCTGCAACCCAGTGAAACCTGCCCTTTGGTGTAACAGTCTCTGACCTACTTTTCATGATGTCTGTTTTCTTTCTTTTTTTTTTCCCCTCTAACTTTCACATATGAGGGGAAAATGTAATTATTTTCCATTTCAGTTGTGTGGGCTCACTCTGGTCTAGCGAGGAGGTCCACAGAACAGGGCAGAGGAGAGTGTGGCTGCGGAGTCGCTAATCAAGACCTCTGGAGACCAAGCAGGAAGCAGGTCTGATTTTATTGCATAATTACCGTGTATATATACTCAGGCAGTAGCTAAGCAGATTACAGGCAGCCACCAATACAATTTCTGGCCAACTGTCCCTGCAACAACCAATTGAAGAGTGGGCCATGGAGCAAGTGCAGAGACTGCAACACGCAGCCTCACGCCCAGGGCTGTCCCTACAGGATAAGCAGTTTGCCACTCACACGCCTAGCCCAGGAGAGTGGTTTGCCACTCAGACGCCCTTAACATATGCCATGTATGCAGTACACCATGCACTTGTCCCCACACCGAGTCTGATATTTGCACTGAAAATTATGGTTCCATCCATTTTCTTGCAAATGATATAATTTCCTCCTTTATGGTTGAATAAAACTATGTTGTTTATATGTACCAAATTTCCTTTACATCTGTTAACAGACACCCAGAATGAATCCATAACTTGGTTATTGTAAGTTCTGTTAAGTATATGTATGCATGTATCTATAAAGTATGCTGAATTCTTTTCGATAAATGCTAAGGAGTGTTATAGTTGTGTCATATGGTAGTTCTGTTTTTTTATTTATTTATTTTTTGAGGAAGTTCTACACTAATTTCCATAGTAGCTGTACTAATTATCACTCCAATGACAGTATATGAGTTCCTTTTTCTCAGCATCCTCATCAGCATTTATTATTATCTTTCCTTAATGATTGCTTTTCAATTGGAGTGAGATAACATCTCAGTGTAGTTTTGATTTGCATTTCCCTGATGGCTAAAGATGCTGAACACTTTTTCATAGAGTGATTGTCTACTTGTACTTCTTTTGAGAACTATCTGTTCAGTTCATTTGCCCATTTATTAACTGGGTTATTTGCTTTTTCAATGTGGAGTTTATGAGTTCCGTATATAATCTGGATGTTAATCTTCCATTGGAAAAGTGGCTGTCAAAGATTTTCTCCCATTCTCTCAGTTGTTTCTTCATTCTGTTGCTTCCTTTGCTGGGCAAAAGGTTTGTTTTCTTGTTTTTCTGTTTTTTAATCTGTTGCCATTCATTTATTGATTCTTTTTCTTATCTCCTGAGCTATAAGAATTCTATTCAAAAAGCCTTTGCCTCTGCCTATATGTTGAAGTGTTCCCCCCCCCCCCACCGCCAACAGTTAAAGAGTTTCTGGTCTTCTACTTAGCTCCTTGATCCTAAGTTCATGGACAGGCAGAATTAATATTGTTAAAATGACTGAATTTATGTGGGTAAGAGATACTGATCTGGAGCTGGGGTTGTGGCTCAGGGGTAGAGTGCTTGCCTTGCATGTGCAGGGCCCTGGGTTCAATCCTCAGCACCACATAAAAATAAATAAAATAAAAGTATTGTGTTCAACTACAACTAAAAAAAAAATAAATATTTTTTACAAAAGATACTGATCTTCTTTTGTTCTTCGACATGAAGACATTCAGTTTCCTTTGCAACAGTTGTTAGAGAGGCTATCTTTTGTCCAAACTATTTTTTGGCAACTTTGTCAAGAATTAGATGATTGTAGTTGTGCAGGTTTGTTTCTGGATCTTCTATTCTGTTCCATTGGCATATATGTCTGGATTTATGCCAGTACCATGCTGTTTTTGCTACTATGTCTGCATAGTATGATTTGAAATCAGGTACTGTGATGTCTCCAACATTACTCTTTGGTCAGGATTGCTTTTGTTATTCAGGGTCCTATTTTCTTCCATATAAAATTTACAATTGCTTTTTGTAATTCTTTGAAGAATATCTTTGGTATTTTGATGGAAATTGCACTGCATCTCTAGATTTTGTGTTATACAATTTGGTTATACAATCATTTTAAAAATATTAATTCTGCCTGTCAGTGAATGAAGGAGGTCTTTCCATCTTCTACTACCTTCTTCAGTTTCTCCTCTTCAGAGTTTTATAATTTTCATTTTCAAGGTCATGAATTTCCTTGGGTAGGTTTATTCCTAGGTATTTTATTCTTTTTGTAGCTGTTGTGAATAGATTGAAATTTTGATTTCTTTTTCAGCAGATTTATTATTGGCATATAGAAAAGCTATTGATTTTTGCATATTGATTTTGTATCCTACTATAGTGCTGAATTTGTTTTTTATTTCTAGAATATTTCTGGTGGATTCTTTAAAGTTTTCTAAGTGTAGGATTATTACATCATGATCAAATAAGGATAATTTTACTTCTTCCTTTTTGTATCCCTTTCATTTCTTTCTCGTCTAATTTCTATGACTAAGATTCAAGTAATAATATTCTGAATAATAGTGAGGAGAGTGGACATCTTTTCTTGTTACCGATTTTAGAAGAAGTGCTTTGAGTTTTTCTCATTTATTATAATCTTGGTTTTGAGTCATACATAGCCTTTATTTTATTGAGAAAAGTTTCTTCTATCCATAGCCTCTTCAGATATATATTTTTTATCATAAAACAGTGTTGAATTTTGTCAATGGCTTTATCTGCATCTGTTGTGATCATGACATTTTTCTAATTGGTTCTATTTATGATATGTATTACATTTATTTATTTGTCCCTGGGATAATACTAACCTAATCATGATATATGATTTTTAAAAATATTTTCTTGAGTTCAATATTTTATTGAGAATTTTTACATGTGGGCTGATCAGTGATATTGGTCTATAGTTTTTGTTTGTTTATTTGCTTGAATGGTTGGTTTTTTTGGGGGGGGGTTTGTTTGTTTGTTTGTTTTTGTTTTTTGGTTTTGTGAACTTTCCTTATCCAGCTTTGGTATCAGAGTGATTCAGACTTCAGAGAATGAGATTGGAAGTGTACCCTCTCTTTCGATTTTATATGATAAATTAAGGATAATCATTATTAGTTAATCTTTAAAGATCTGGTAAAATTCAGCAATAAATCTGTTTAGTCCTAGACTTTTCTTAGCAGGAAGGCTTTTTATTACTGCTTCAATTTCATTCTTTTTTATTAGAATTTTTGATTTTTATATCCTCTTGTTCAGTTTTGGTAGGTTGTGGGTATCTAAAATATTTTTCCTTTTTTTCTGAGTTTTATGATTCATTGTAATATAAGTTTTCAATATAGTCCCTAATAATCCTCTGGATTTCAGCTGGTGGCAGTTGTCACCTCCAATTATATTAATCTTGATCTTTACTCTCTTTTGGTTAGTTTGGCTAGCAGTTTATCAATCCTTTGAAAGAACTAATCTGTATTTTGTTGACCATTTGTATTGTATTTTTAGTTTATGTTTAATCTACTTCAGCACTAATTTTTATTATTCCTTTCAATTTAATCATTTTAGGATTCCCTTGTTCTTATTTTTACAAGACTTTCAGATGCATCATTAGGTTATTTATTTGAGATCTTCTCTGTTTATAATATACACAGTGAGAAAATAATAGCTATGATCTTTACCTTTAGAACTGGCTTTGTTGTATCACAGAGATTCTGGTATGTTGTCCTTACATGTTCATTTGATTTGGGAGTTCCCATGTTTCACCCCATAATTGTTTCAGACTTCATGCTTAAATTATATTTTTTTGTACAAAGAGGGGTAAATCCATTGTATGAGATTTTTTTTTTTAAGAAAGAGTGAGAGAGTGGGAGAGAGAGAGAGAGAGAGAGAGAGAGAGAATTTTAATATTTATTTTTTAGTTCTTGGCAGACACAACATCTTTGTTTGTACGTGGTGCTGAGGATCGAACCCGGGCCGCACGCATGCCAGGCGAGCGCGCTACCGCTTGAGCCACATCCCCAGCCCCATTGTATGAAGATTTTTAAAAAAAAAATATTTGTCAGTCTTACTTAAATATAATCTGTTATAAAACTGTCTTTGAGGCAAGATTAAGATGCATTGAATACTCATGAATAAACTTTAATGCAGTGAAGATTGTGCTGTAAAATGTATTTTTTAAAAAATTTTCTTCTTGATTTCTTCAATTTTCCACTCATTATTCAATTCCCATGTATTTGTAAAGTATCAGTAGTTTTTTTTTTTTCTATTTGACATCTTATTTTATTCCATTATAGTAAGAAAAGAGTCAAAGCATCACTTAACTATTCTTTTGTATTTGCTAAGACTTGCTTATGGCTTAATATATGATCATCAATTTTTGAGAAGGCTCCATGAGGGGTTGAAAATAAAGTGTACTCAGTTGTTGTTAGATAAAATATTCATAGATGTATGTTCAATCAATAGTACTATCAATCTATTTTAAATTTTACATCTAATGTGTCTTGGTTGAGTAAGGATGACCTGTCTGTTAGTAAGAGTGGCATACTGAAGTCCCCATTATTATTGCATTGGGTCACTCATTCCCTTTATATGGAGTAATGGTTGCTTTATATATTTAGGTACACTAATATTAGAACATAAAATTTTGCAATAGTTTTATCTTTTTGTTGAATTTTTTCTGTTATAATATATGACACTGTCTTTTCTAATTTGGGTTTGAAGTTTATTTTGTCTGATATAGAGCATCTCCTGCTTGCTTTCAGATTTCATTTGCATGGAATGTCATTTTCCATCCTTTCACTTTTAGTCTGTAAATGTCTTTGCTTGTCAGGTATGTTTCTTGGAGAAAACTTACCACTGGTTCTAACTTTAATCTAATATATCAATCTCTCTCTTTTCATTGGATAATTAAAACCTTTTACATTCAGCATTATTATGGAAAGGTGATATCACTTCCTGTAATTTTGTTTCATTTTTAATGTTTCCTTTGTTCTCGATTCTCATTTGCTTATCCACTGTTCTGATGAGATTTTTTTCCTTTCTCTTGCTCTCTTGGTTGTTTTATCTTTTTCTCTGTGTAGGATTCCATTAATCTAGTCTTCAATGCTGGGCTGGCTTCATGGTCACAAATTCCTTTAGATTATGCTTATCTTGGATAGCTCTGCTGGATATAATTATCTAGTTTGGCCATTGTGTTCTTGCAAGTCTTGCAATACATTATCCCATGCCTTCCCAGCTTTTAGTTTCTTCTGAAAAATATGACTTTATTGGTTTGATTTTATAGGTTAGTTGATGCTTCTCTCATGTTGCTTTTTAAATTATTATGACTTTTTGTCATTTTAACTATAAAATGTAGGGTGTTTTTTTTTCTTGTTCATATGTATGAAGTTTTAAATGCCTCTAATTCCTACACGTCTATCTCATCCAGGAAGTTATTTCTCTGAATACATTTTCTATAACATTTATCTATTTTCTTTTCTTCTTCAGTCCTATGAATCTTATGTTTTGACTTTTAATGTTGTGTTAGAGGCCTTGTATGTTCTGTTGATAATTTCTTTATCAATCCTTTTCTTTATTACTGTCTGAATTATCCAATTTCTACTCCTTGACTTTGAGCCCTGATAGTCTTTCTTCCTCCTGACATAGTCCATTGGTGAGAATTTCCACTGAGATTTTTCTTTGGTTAATTGAGATTTCATTTTCAAGATTTCTGTTTGGTTCTTTCTTAGAATGACTGTCTCACTGAAATGCTCTTTCATATACTGCATTCTTTTCAGTAGTTCATTTCTTAGACCTTCTGTTAGTTCATCACTTATTTTGACAAGCAAATATTTAAATTCTTTGGCAGTTTTTACATTCTGACATCTCCAGTGTCTATGGAATTAGTTATTGAGCGTTATGAACTCTGGAACTATCTTATTCCTTGTTTTCTTATGTTTGTTCTATTTGCGTATTGATATTTAGTCATCTCCTGGGATAGTGAGAAGCTTTCTATTTACTATATGCCACAAGCTGGGATTATGCCTCAGTAACAACACACCCAATCAACATAATCAGAATCTTATGATCAATTTCTAGCACCAGTTTCAGAGGAGATAATAGTCACCAGTATATGCAACTATTTGAGAGCAAATCATACACCAATAAGCCATTAAATTTATTGAAAATATTCTGTATAACTTCCTAGGCCAAAAGTGAAAAAGGGAAATGATACTATAGTCTAGGATTGAAAAAAAAATAGGTATTAAGGAAACATGGGCAAGCATGACAGTGGACTAGATTCTGGTATGTTGTCCTTACATGTTCATTTGATTTGGGAGTTCCCATGTTTCACCCTATAATTGTTTAAAAAACAGTGGACACTAGTCCACTGTCTGAGGTTTACTGTGCAAACCTCAGACAGTGGACTAGTGTCTGAGGTTTGCACAGTAGTGTTCAGCAGTGGGTTCAAGATGCTACACTTCTGTCAGTCAGAAGCCTTCAGTGCTCAGCTCTCAGTACACAGGTTGCTTAGATGGTCCATTTCAAAGGTGTTCCCTATGATAGTATTAGCTGGTGTCTTCATGTGGGATGAAGCTGACTAAAGTGATTTAACTGCTTCCAGAGCTGCAGGCCTAGAAAAAAAATAGCTACCTACCATAGTCTCTGCTAGCACTTTGATACAAGCATATTTCTTGTTTACCACATGTCTTTGAAGCCCCTTCCCCAGATTAATTAATTATTTATCTTCCACTACTTGTGAACAAAGTTTGTCAGCTTTGCCTCTCTCCTTTTCCCTCTTTGCTACCCCTCTCCCTAGACCTGACCTCATGCTTCAGGTGCAAGTTCAGGGTTAACAAATTATTTCTTATTCTCTGTCCCAGTGGCGAGAATTTCTGAGTCCTTCTAAGTCTGGGTTGTCCAATAGTGTGTCTCAGTACATCCCCTCTGTTATTTATCTCTCTAATCAGTTGTTTTCTCACTGCTTTAATTCTATATTCTAAGGAATTCAGATTTTCCACCTCCCTGATTACCACAGAAATCTTGCAAACCTCACTTGCAGTGTTATAAGAAATAGTGAAGAATCCAGATAAGTCAGTCCTGGACTCCTGATACCCAGAAATTATGTAATAAGACATATATGTCATTTTAAATAATTAAGCCTGTAGCACTTGTTTAACTAGCAATAGATAACAAGTATACTAGTCAAATAAACCTAATTATCTGGTGACAAAAGGTATAATGAGCAACTAAATCTATTGGTCCACAGGTCTTGGAGAGACTAACTATGTCCAATGCAACTGAAGGGAAGAAAATGTTATTATGGTCATCTTTAGTAAAACTGACCTAAAAGAGAATAAAAGCCAATGGACAGAATTAAAAGGAGGGATGGTGCGGGGATCTACTTCCAAAATAACACCAAGAAGATCTTGGCAGACAAATTCTCAACTGAAAAATTATAAGAAATACAATTGTGAAATGGTGCTAAAGCATGCAATAAATGAAACTATTTCTTAAAGAAAATCCATTTAAGTTCAGTGATTACCTGAAAATATGTGGAATTTGAATCATAGCCTCCTCCTTCCTGGTCCTCAAAAAAAAAAAAAAAAAAAAAAAAAAAAAAAAAAAAAAAAAAAAAACCTCCACTTCAGGCTGTACATCAAGGATCATGGTACCTTCCTAGGAAGGTCAGGACATCAAAATTTCTCATCCTCCTCACCAGCTACTCAAAGCCAAGGATATGTTCTGGACAATTTTGATAAATATAATATGAATTCCTTCTTCCACTCAGCTCACCTAAGTGTCTGAAGGCTCTGTCTCAGGCACGGAGTGCTAAGGATACAGTGATCTTAAATCAATTTCACCCTGGGTTATTTAAAACACAGTGGTTTCCAGCCAGGATAGTCAACCTGGGAAGACTGGAAGCTAATTACCCCATTCTGAGTGTCTGGACCCCAAAGTAGAATTGTCACTGAGAAGGAAACATACTATTGCTTTCCCCCCACCCCATCCCCATTCCAAGGCATAGCATGGTTCAGGAATTCTGCTAAGGGGTAAAGACAGACCACAAGTAAGAGAGAATCAGAATTAAGAGACATTAGAAAAGAGCTCACCCAGGAGTCAGAGTAAACCACAAATGCCATCTTCCAAAACTATCCCTATAAAGGAATCTATTTGATTAGGGTGTGGAGTAATTTATGTCCAAGGCATTGTTGAAAACAATAGATTAGTTAGTCTGAAATTACTGGAGCTGAACAACTGAGTGTAGGCAGATAAGGAGAAGCCTGATAAAGTCACTGTTATCTCAGGGTGACAGTACACAAGCCCTTGGGTGAGCCTCTGAGGAGCAATGTCACAACCCTCAGGCTGAGGGGGAAATACACTCCACAAAAATGACAGTTTATAAACAAACAAACAAAATTACTCTAATAATATACTCGGGGTTAGTGTTATTTCCCAAAGTTTTGATAATATATTATCTAAAATGTCAAATTTCTAACAATAAACTATGAAACATACAAAGAAACAAAAACAAACTCTGGGTGTCAGGGAAGCATGTTATAGATCCTGTCCATAAGAGCAAATTAAAGTTGTATTAACAAAGAGTTAATACAGAGTAGTCATTATATAAGTTCTTAAACAAATAAAGGAAACCATTAATAAGAAACCAAAAGATGTTACAATGACAGTAGCTCATTAGAGAATAATCTATCAATAAGATAGATTATTAAAAAAAAGAAATCATCTGGATATTCTGGAGTGGGAGAGTAAAATAACTGAAATGAAAAATTCAGTGGAGTGGTTCAAGTGAAGACTTAAGCTGTTAGAAGAAAAAGTTACATCTGCAGATAGATATTTAGAGATTATATTATCTGGAGAAAAGAGAAAAAAAGTGAAAAGCAAAAGCACAAACTCCAAGAAATGTGAGACACCATTATGTGAACCATCTAACGTACAATAAGTGTACTAGAGAAGAGAAAAAATAATAAGGAGCAGAAAAACATTTTTTGAAGAAATAATGGTTAAAATAAAGTCCCATATTTGAATAAAAATATTAATACATTCAGTAAGCTCAAAATGTTCCAAGAAAAATAAATGCAGAAAGATCCATACAGATATTTTTCATAGTAAAATAACTGAAAAGTAGAGGCTGAAATTCTTATTAGAAATCATGGGAGCCAGAAGACTGGGGAATTTATTCAGTTTTGTGATATTATAGCTGTATATAATTTATATGCAATAGAAATTTATTACCAAAAGTTCTGAAGCTGGGAAACACAAGATCAAAGAACTAGCATCTGGTAAGAACTTCCATGCTGGGTTCACACATGGTGGAAGGCAGAGGGCAAGAGAGAACCAACTCCTTCCTCTGTGTCCCTCATAAGGACATCATTTCCGTTTATTAAAGAGGAGCCCTCACAGCCTCACCACCTCTTAAAGGCCTAATCTCTTACTAATTTCACATTGTCAACATTTGAATATTGAAAGAGACATATTCAAGCTGTAGTATAGTAATAACATATTCACAGTTGTCCAAAGGAAAGAAAAAGAAAAACAATCAATGAATCCTAAATTCTGCATTGAACAGAATCATCTTTCAAACCTGAAGAGTAAAGAAAGATTTATCAGGTAAACAAAATCAGAGATGTAGTACAAGCAATTCTAAAAGAGTTCTTCTGGATGAAAGGAGAAAAAAAAACATCAGACAATAATTCACATGTATGTAAAATATCAAAGATGATTAGTAAAGATAATAATACCCAAAGGGGAAAAACACTATACATACTTTCCTTTTCCTTTTTTCTTTTAAAGTAATTTCTTGGGGCTTATAACATATAGAAATGTAATACATTTGGTGAAAACAGCACAAAAGATGTGTTTAGGGGAAAGCAGCAGTAATTTAAAGAGATGACACCAATTAGTAATGTGAATCTAAAGGAAAAATTAAGAGAAACAGAAATGGTAAATAAGAAGTTTATCATAAGAAATACTATTAGTATTTACTTTTTTCTTTCTCCTCTCAGCCTATATGAAAGACATAAAATTATATAAAGTACTAATTATGGTAATATATTATTTGGTTTGTTTTATATATATATATATATATATATATATATATATATATATATATATATATATAAAATTAGTAACAAAATGGAGAAAAGAGTGCGCTATAGAAATAACATCTGTATGCTAACTGTAATGAGTAACTATAATTTTTAAGTTAAATTCAAATAAACAAAGACATGTTTTGTAAACCCTAGGGAACCAGTATGAATATAACTCAAAATAATAAGGTTTAAAAATGAATAATTTAGCGGTTGTGGAGGCTGAAACAAGAAGATATTAAGTTCAAGGCCAACCTCAGCAACTTAGTGAGGCCCTAAGTAACTTAGTGATATCCTGTATCAAAATTTAAATTAAAAAATTAAAAATGACTTGGTACATCCCTGAGCTAAATTTTCAGAACCCCCAAAAAAGAGTAAATTATTAATTTTACAATAGAAAATAATGCAATAGCAAAGAAAATGGGAAAACAAAGTAATTATATAGAAAAAACAAGTGCCGAATGTCTCCTGATATAAGGAGACTGACTCATAGTGGGGTAAGGAGAGGGAACATGGGAGGAATAGATGAATTATAGATAGGGAAGAGGGGTGGGAGGGAAAAGGAGGGGGCAGGGGATTAGCAAGTATGGTGGAATATGATGGACATCATTATCCAAAGTACATGCATGAAGACACAAATTGGGTGTCAACCTACTTTATATACAAACAGAGATATGAAAAATTGTGTTACATATGATTAATATGAATTGTAATGCAAAAATCAAAGGACATGTACAAAGACATGAATTGGTGTGAACACACTTTGTATACAATGATATGAAAAATTGTGCTCTTTATGTGTAATAAGAATTGTAATGCCTTCCACTGTCGAGTATTTAAAAAAATAAAATCAATTAAATAAAAAATAAAAATATAAAATGAAATAAATATAGCTATACCAATAACAGTATTAATGTACATTTATGTCATCATATAATATCCTACTCCTTAAATGTATACCCAAAGTTATAGTAATGTATTATGGTTTGGGCATGTGGTGTTCCTCTAAAGCTCCTGAGTTAATGCAAGAATAGTTAGAGGTGAAACTATTGGACTCTGAGAATTATAACCTAATCACTCCATTGAAGTTTGAATGGACTAACTGGGTGTTAACTGTAGGCAGCTGGAATGTGGATGGAGAAGGTAGGTCACTGGGGGCATGCCCTATAGGAGATCATCTTCTTGCATCCCTTCTCCTACTGCTTTCTGGCTGCCGTGAACAATGGAGCAGTGCTTCTCCACCATGCCTTTTCAACATGATACTCTGACTCGCCTTGGGTCCAGAGCAATGAAGTTGGTCAACCATGGATTAAGACTCTGAAATCATGGGCCAAAGTAAACTATACCTCCTCTGAGTCGTTTTTATCACCTATTTCTGTTACCAACAAATAACAGAAAATGTTACTGAGAAGTGGGTTTATTGCTGTGACTAATCTGACCTTGTGTTTCAGAAACCTTTTGGATCTGGTTTGTGGGAGGAATTTTGAAAAGTCTGGAGATGCAAGCTGGAGAATACTGTAAGCAGAGGTTAAGGGGCAATTCCGGTTGGAGCTCAAAAAGCCAGAATACAGACAGTAAAGTCTGTGCTCATGAAGTTTAAGAGGAAAATGTGGACTCTATTAGAAATGGACTAGAGGCAATTTATGTTAAATTCTTGCAACATGTTTACATTTTTCCCATGTCCTGAGATTTTGTGTGAGGTTGAAATTAAAGGTGATGGACTAATTAATCTGTTGGAGAAATTTTTAAGGCAGCAGAAAATTCACTCAGCAGCATGGATATTTTAGCAACTGTTACCTGGGTTTACTGTGAAAATCAAAGGAAGAAAGCAGAGAAATAAGATATTAATAATTTGTAATGGGACCAGAAAAAACATGTGTAAAACTGGGGCCAAAGAAGTTATGTTTTTTGAAGAGTTTACAGCCACTAAAAAGACATCAAATACTTTTCACACAGACAATAAGAAAGACGCCTTGTGAGTATCTCGGCAATTTTCAAGACCTCAAATATTGCAGGTGTCAAAGGAAAAATTTCTTTGAGAAAAGATCCTGGGGGCACCCTGCCCACACTGTGGTGCCTAGGAATTTGTTGCACCCTGTTCAGCTACCAAATCACTCAGGCCATGATTGCAAGGGGTCCAGCTACTTCACAAAATGGCAACAGACCTTGGCATCATCCAAATGGTACTACTTGTTCATAAATGCAAGATGCTAGTTAAGGAGTTACGAAAGCTTCCACTAAGATATCAAAAGAATGCTTGTGACACCAGGCAAAGTGAAACAGGATTGTAATCCCTGAAAACTATCTCTGAGTGAGCAATGCATGAAGATGTGAAGGTGAAGTTGAAGCTGGAATGAAGACCCCAAGAATTAAGAGATTCCAGCAGTGTGAACAGTCTGCTAAGGAAATCTTCTGGATAAAGAGAGGACATAACCTATTGGAGGTCAGGGGTGGATACTATAGTTTTAAAAGATATGTCTCCCCAAAACTCTAATATTAATGCAATGGTATTTTAAGGTATAATGATTGGATTGTGAGAATGGCATCCTAATCAGTCCTAATTTGAATGTATTAACTGGGTGATAACTGTAGCAGGTGGGACATGATTGGAGGAGATGGTTCACTTGAGGTGTGCCCTAGAAGGGTTGATCATTCCTACAGCACCTCCCCATCTCTTTGTCTTTGCTTTCTGGCCACCACAAACAATAGACCAATGCTCCTATACTACACTCTTCCGCCATGATATTCTACCTTACTTGGACTCAAAGCAATGAAGTCAGCCTACGGTGGACTTAAACTCTTAAATTGTGGGCCAGAATAAACTTTTCTTCTTCTAAGTTGTTCTTGTCAGATATTTTGATCAGAATGACAAAAAATCTGACAAACACATTATTAGAGCTATATAATCAGACAAATTAGATATTTAAAATACACAAAAATGAGACTCAAGACAAGGAGAGATGATTTATAATAAAAGTATCAATCTTCTAATTATAAATACATATGTACTTTAGAACCCACAAATTCATGATTCAAACTCTGAGTGAGTTAAATGGAGAAATTAACAATTTTAGAGTAAAAGGTTAATACTTCATTATCTCACTTTTCAAAGTGAAGAAAATAATGAATAAATTGATAGAATAATAAAATGACTAAAATAGAATAAATAAATGGTATAATATATGAAATGAAATAGAAGACGTGGATAAAATTATAAACCAATGAGGCCTAAGATTTCTCTATAGAATACTCTACACAACAACAGTAGGACACATAGTCCTCTCAGGTGTAAATGGAGCATTCTCCAAGATAGACATGAAAAAATACTAAATGAACTTGAAAGAATGGAAATATTATGAAGCCTATCCTCTAATGGAATGGAATGAAATTAAACATAAATAACAAATAAATATGGAGAATTCACAAATATGTGGAAATTAAACATCTCATTCCTAAAGAACAAATATGAAATGAATGGAAATAAAGGCATAGCTATAAATGCCTATACTTATAAAAATAATAAAGATCTCAAATTGATAATCTAACAGTCTGCCTTGAGGTATTACAAATAAAAGTATAAAGCAAGCAAATGAAAGATTATAATAAAAGATTAGAGTAAAATGATACATTAACATAAAATATAGAGAGATTTAATAAAATCAAAATTTATTTATTTGGAAAGATTGGTAAAATTTTCAACCTTTTAGTTACTTGAACAAAGAAAAAGAAAGAATCTCAAATAGAATTAGAAAATGCGAAGGCAATATTACTACTAAACTTGAAAGAAAAAAGTTATTGTTCAAAAAGAGAATTGTCCATTACTAAATTAAATTACTTAGATAAAATAGAAAAATATTTAGAAAGAAAACTATTAAAACTAATTGAATGGTAATTATAAAATCTCTGTGGACCCATGATTAAGAAAAATTAAATAAGTAATTAAAAAGCTACCCTAAAATAAGCTTGGTATCACATGGCTTTACTGGTTAATTATAGCAAGCATTTAAAGAATTACTGTCAACTATACACAAGACTCTCAAAAAAACACAAGAGGAAAAAAATTGGAAGATTATGGAAATTCCTATCATTGCATTCTATGAGGCCAGGATTACTATCATACTGAAATCAGAAATAAGAAATAAAATGAAAAGCCATTCTCTCTTATGAATATAGATGAAAATAACCTCCACAGAACACAATAATCCAAATCCATCTACATAAAAATTGCTCTATACCTTATATGCTGAGATTTATCCCAAGAATGTAAAGTTGGTTTAATATCCAAAAATCAATCAATGTCATAAGCCATACCAATAAATACAAAACAATAACCATGAGCATCTCAACAGATGCTTGACAAATCCAACATTCTTTCTTTCATAATAAAAATTACTAAATAAACCAGGTATGGAAGAGAACTTTTTCAAGCTGATAAGAGACATATATGAAAATCTATAGATAACAACATACTTAGTGGAGGATGACTGGACTCTAGGACTGGAACTATAAGATCAGGGACAAGCAAGAAATTTCCACTCTTACTATTTCTACTAAAAGTTGTATTTGAGATTATGACAAAGGCAATTAGGACAGAAAAATTAATAAAAGACATGTAAAGAAAACATAAGTAAAAGTACAGTCACTACTATATTTTCTTGTATATCGAAAATTCTAAGTCATCACTAAATGAAAAATTATTAGAACTAATAAATGAGTTTGGCAAGACTGAAGTATTCAAAAGTCAATGTCCAACAATCAAATGTACCATATGACAATGATTTGGTCTATGATAGACATATAACAATGCTTGATTTAATCTCCATTCATCATTACCCCTAAGTGTACAAAGTTCACTGCTAATGTTTCCAATAAGAGACCATGTTGAGTGATTGACCTGGAAATAAAATACTAAAAAATATTTTATTAATTTTTAAGAATTAGGAAGCTGGGCATGTGACACACTCATGCAATCCCACAAGCTTGGGAGGCTGAGGCAGGAGGATTGTGAGTTCAAAGTCAGCCTCAGCAAAAGAAAGTTACTAAGCAAATCAGTGAGACCCAATCTCTAATGGAAAATCAAAATAGGGCTGGGGATGTGGCTCAGTGGTTGAGTGCCCCTGAATTCAATTCCCAGTAGCAGTCCCCACACCAAAAAAGAAAAATAAAATAGAACTATGAAGGCAGAAAATTCATAATGGTGATTGCTCACCATTCAGAAAAGTCCAATTGCACCATAATCATGATCTTAAAAAATACGAACAAAATGATAGAAGCTATTAATAAATCTGCTTCATTGAAATTAATGAAGCTAATAAAATTTGAGAAGGGCTCACATCAAGCCCTTGTAGAGAAACTTCTATTGACTTAGATTAAAGATTCAACACAGAAGCATATCCCCCTCAGTCTTAATATCACAGCCAAAGCAAAACATTTGTTTTCAATGTTGAAAAAAAATGTTGAAATCTAATGTGAACTTTAGATTAAAAAATTCAAGAATCATTACTCATTATAATCTATGAAAACAAATATTGAGTATGTGAGGATTGATATAGATGCAGATGAAAATTTTTTTGAAACTCTGGATAAGCTTATTGTGGAGAAAAATTACTAGCCAGAGTGAATTTTCAATGAGTTCTAGATTTGTGTTAAGTTCACTCTATGAAGTTTGTACAATGATGAAATTGTCTAGTGATGCATTCATTATGTATCTCCATCAGTAGGTAACACATGGATCTATTTCTATATGCATATGTCTTTGTCTCTTTAAGCTGATAGAACAAAATGTCTTAAATTGGGTAGCTTATATAACAGACAATTATTTCCCAAGTTACAGAAGGCAGGGAGACAAAGATCAAGCAAGACACCAGCATATTTGGTCACTCATGAGGACCTGCCCCATCTTAAATTATAGCTTCTTCTCTTGTCCTCACATGGTACAAGGGGAGAGGTATGGGAGCACTAATTCCATTCTTGTGAAAAGAGCCCTCATAAACTAATTACCTTGCAAAGAATCCTCCTCCAAAATAACATAGTTTGGGGGATCAGGATTTCCACATATGAATTTTGGAAGGTTGTAAACATCAAAATCATAGCAATGTGCAGTGAACAATCCCTAGACGTTATTCAGAAACCAATTTTAATTACAGTAGCATCAAGAAGAATAAAATACTGAGGAATAAATTTTTAAAAAGAAGTACAAAACACAGAAACTTACACTGTAAATACTATAAAATGTTTAAAAAATTTTAAAGATCTCAATAAATGGGAAAAAAATTCATGTTCATAATATAAATTTAATATTCTTAAGCTATTCCTATTTTCCAAGTCTATGTTGTACATATTCAACCTGCTGTCAGAATCTCAGCTGAGTTCTTTGTGCAACTTAAAAAGCTGATGGGAAAAAATCATATCTAATTGAAAAGAGATCATCATTACTAAAGCAATCAATAAAAGAAAAAAGTGAAAGATTCACTTGGTAATTTCAGTACCCACTAGAAAGCAACAATAGTCAAGACAGTGGGGCTTGTCATTAGGATGGATATATAATAAAGATCAATGCTATAGAATTGTTATTTGAAAAATAAACCACATGTCTTGTGATCAATTGATTTTCGGCAAGGATCCCAAGATCATGCAATGGAGAAATAAGTCTTCTTGCTAATACTACAGGAACAAGTTAATAGCCAATACAAGAGAATGAAGTTGACTCCTACTACACTCCTAATTCATATTTTTAAAGTAATTCAGCCAGGCATGGTGGTGCACACCTGTAATCCCAGCTACTCAGGAGGCTGAGGTGGAAGAATTGAAAGTTTGAGGACAGTTTGGGTGACTTAGGGAGACCTTAATGAAAAATAACATTTAAAAAAAATGAAAGTGTTCAGACATAGCTCAACATTAGAGTGCTTACCTAGCATGTAAAAGACTCTGGATTTGACCCCCAACACCACAAAATATAAATAAAAACACACCACATCAATGAAAGGAAACTTCAGACCAGTATCCCTGATGAACATTGACACCAAAATTCTCAATAAAATACTGGCAAATTGCATACAAAAACAAACTAAAAAGATAGTGCACCATGATCAAATGGGGTTCATTCCAGGGATGCAAGGTTGGTTCAACATACAGAAATTAATAAACATAGTTCACCACATCAATAGACTTAAAAACAAGAATCACATGATTTATCTCAATAAACACAGAAAACCCATTTGACAAAATTCAGCATCCATTCATGCTCAAAACTCTAGAAAAACTAGGGATAATAGTAACATATAATTGTAAAAGCTATATACACTAAGCCCAAGGCCAACATCATCCCAAACAGAGAAAAATTGGAACATTCCCTCTAAAACCTGAAACAAGACAAGGATGCCATTTCTCACCACTTCTATTCAGCATATTCCTTGAAACTCTACTGGAGCAATCAGACAGATGAAAGAAGTTAAAGGGATACAAATAGGAAAAGAAGAGCTCAAACTATCCCGATTTGCTGATGACATGATTCTATATTTAGAAGACCCAAAAAAAAAAACCTACTAGAAAGTTTCTAGAACTCATAAACAAATTCAGCAAAGTAGCAGGGTTTAAAATCAATACCAATAAATCAATTTTATTTCTATACAGATATATATCAGCTGAAAGAGAAATCAGGAAAACTATCTTCTTTACAATAGCCTCCAAAAAAATATAATATTTGGGAATCAATAAAAGAGGTAAAAGACATATAAAATGAAAATTACAGAACACCAAAGAAGGAAATTGAAGAAGACCTCAGAAAATGGAAAGATCTTCCATGTTCCTGGATAGGCAGAATTAATATTATCAGAATGGCCATAATACCAAAAGCACTATTCAGATTTAATGCAATTCCTATTAAGATCCTAGTGGCATTTTCTATTTCTTCACAGAAATAGAAAAAACCTAGGTTGTTCAAAGGATGAATGGATAAAGAAACTATGATATATAAACACAATGGAATATTACTCAGCCATAAAGAAGAATGAAATAATGGCATTTTCTGTAAATGGATGGAACTGGAGAATATCATGCCAGGTGAAATAAGCCAGTCTCAAAAACCAAAAGGTCAAATATTCTCTCTGATTTGTGAATGCTAACTAACTCAAAACAAAGGAAGTTAGGGAAGGGAATAATAAAATTCCCTTGGATTAGACAAAGAGAAACAAAGGATGGGAGGGGGAGGGGAATAGAAAAGATGGTAGAATTAATTGGACATAACTTTCTCAGCCTTATATTTGAATACACGAGCAGGGTAAATCCACATCAATCACACTAGAATGGGATCTTAATAGAATAAATTGTACTCTCTGTACGTATCATTTGCCAAAATACATTACATTCTCATGTATAACTAAAAAGAACAAATTAAAAAGAAACATTTACATATATGTTTATAGCAAAAATATTCATAAGAGCAGGAAAAAAGTGGGAATTCATATGTCTATCAGCATACCAATTTGGGTAAGCAATACTATTCATTCATGAAAGAAGGAAGTGCTGATCCATGCCTCATCTTTGGGAACCTTGAAAGCCTGCAATGTGAAAGAAGACAATTGCAAAAGACGACAAGTTGTATAATTCCATTTCTGGTTCCAAATCCAGAATAGGCAGATTTTTGACATAAAAGTGATTTGGTGATTGCCTAGCCTGGAATTATAGATTGAGTGCTGATGGATAAACACTATGCAGTTTTCATGGCCAATGTTCTAAAATCAGTTTAATTGTTTACAATTCTCACCATAATAAAACCATTAAGTTTATTTAATAAAAAAAAAAAATAGGAGCAGGCAGAAATTGTCTCCTTTTTTTTTTTTTTGGTGCATTGTAATTGTGCATAATGTTGGGATTTGTTGTTACATACTAGTACATGTACACCGTATAACAGTACAATTTGGCCAGTATCATTCCCCAGTGTTTCCCATGTGCCTCCCCTCTCCCTCCTTCTGGACCCTTTTGTCTGTTTGTGTTACCCATTTCCCTCTGATTTTCATAAGATTCACACACACACACACACACACACACACACACACACTCGTACTCACCTTTCTCTTTTCTTTCTCTCTAGCTTCCATATATGAGGGAAAACATGTGACTCTTTACTTCCTGAGTTTGGCTTACTTTGCTTAATATAAGGGTCCCCAGTTCCCTCCATTGTCCTGCAAATGACGTGATTTACTTCTCTTTTATGCCTGAATGAAACTCTTTTGTGTAACATAGACCACCACGTTATCTTTATCCATTGATGGACACTGAGACTGGTTCCATGATTTGGCTAGTGTGAATTGTGCTGCTGTAACATGGATACGCATGCTTCCTTATAGTGTGATGGCTTTAATTCTTTAGGATAATACTAAAGAGTAGCATATCTAGGTCATACGATGGCTCAATTCCTAGTCTGTTGAGAAAACCCCATACTCATTCCATAGTGATTTTCTAGTGGTTGTATTATTTTACAGTCCCACCAATAGTGCAAATGTCTTCCTTTCTCTCCACATCATCTTCGGCACTTATTATTGTTTGTATTCTTGATAGCTGCTGTTCTGACTAGAATGAGGTAAAATCCCATTGTAGTTTTGATCTGTAATTCTCTAATTGCTAAAGAGGTTGAACATTTTTTTAAAATATATTTGTTGGCCTTTTGTATTTGTTCTTTTCTGTTTATTTCTTAGGGCAGGTGGATATTTAACCTGGAGAGAGGACGAATGAATGAGGATTTAGGAAAACCAGTTGAAAAAAAAAAAAATAGCCTTTTTTGTTGTTGTTGTTTTACAAGTTGGATCTTCATTTTTTGGTACTAAGATGTGATAATCACTTTTTAGAGCTATGACAAACACGTGACAGAAATATCTAAGAGGAGAAAAAATGTATTTGTACTCACAATTTCAGAGGTTTCAGAGATTTTAGTACATGACCCTTGCCTTGGGCATGAAGTAAGGTACAATATATGGTAAAAAGGCATGACAGAGCCCTCATGATAAACTTACTTCCCAAAATCCTACCTCAGAACATGGCTGCACTGGTGATTGAATGCTCAATACATGAGTTTTGGGGGGACACCTCGTATGCAAACCATAATATATAAAAAAAATACCATCCTTTTATCTTTCTTGACTCATTGTTTTTTTCTTCTTCCCAATTATTCATTTATTTCTCTTATTTTTTCTGCATAAAATCTTAAATAATAACAGTAATTCTCAGAAAAAAGAGGTGCATATGGTTTCTTTCAATATCCCCCTGTAAACAATCTTTTTATTCACATTCCTTCAGAATCTGTGACAGCTTAATATGCATCTAGCTCTTCAGCCATATACATACTGCTTTCTGTGCAAAATATGAGGAGTCATACATTTACAATTTGCATACCTAACCCTCACCTTTTATGCCCCTGATTTTATGGTGCATGCATCATCTCCAGTGCATACATATTATGATAATATGGCTCTCTCCCAGTACTCTATTCTGGAAGCCACCACTACAAATTGAATACCTAGATGTTCCACAAAATTCTCTCCAATTCAATCTCTATTTATTGCACTACTATTTATTTTCTCAGTCCCCACAACTAGAAACAAATGAGTCATCTTTGAGTTTCTCTCTTTAAGCCCTAAGGAAATTTAGGTAGATATTTTTCCCTAACTTGTAATGGGCAACACCTATGACATCTGTGCTATTACAGTGTGAAGTGGCATTCTTCATGACCCAAGCCATGACTATAGTTTCAGCCACGGTCACCACAATTTGGCTCCAGTAGCAATGAACTCTTGGTTCCCAGAGTCCCCATTATTCTTTGCCCTTCCTGGAGACTCTATTCCCTCTAACACATTTTAGTCTTCCATTCCCCTAATCCCACCCATTACCTTCTCTGATCCCAATGATACCATGTCTAATTCATGTTTCTCATTTTCAGGATGGTATAAATACTAATGAGTATTTGTCACTATACATTTCATCATTTGAGTCAATTAGTATATATTTTTCCTTAAAAAAATATCTTGCAGAGTATCACTCATTAATTCATTGAGAACATTCACTAAAACTATTAATAAAATAACCTTAAATATTTAAAAACCAATAGATAATATAATATTTATATAAATGACTTCATTTCTTAGATATGTGTTTGGGCATGTGTACCTATAAGTACAAGAAGAGAGAGATTGGCAAAGAGTCTAACAGGGTTTTCTTGGTTTTGTTTTTGTTACAGAATTTGTGAGGCATTTCTCTGTTCCTAATAGTTTAGGTAAAATTACAATTTCTGAAATGAATATAAGTAATCATTTTAATATAAAACTTTTTATTCTGGAAAGAAGGAAACAATTAGGTAATAATGATTTAAATTTCTACTTAAAAGAAATAGGCCAAGCGTGCCTTAGTGTTTGAGTCTTTTTTACTTGTATTAAACTTCAGGGAAAGCAGAGCATTTACTGTACCAGTCATTGATCTAAGTGCTTGCATATGAGTGAGCTGAATGTTCTTTCTTCCATTTCATGGATGAAGAAATTGAACCAAAGGGAAGTCAAATAAGCTTTCTCAATGTCAGGATTTGAAAGTTGAAAAGTCAGGATTTGTACTCAGGAAGCCTGACTCTCTCTAGGGGTGAAACTTAATAACCAACAACACTGCTTCCTCTAGAATCACTCTGCTATACTTCTAGATCTCATGCCTAAATGTAGATAAATAACAATCACCACTGCATTTACACCTTCCAGGCAAAACATGTCAGATGATATATGTATAAGGGAATGGTTCAAATCAAACTCAACCCCAATTAAAGTAGAAAAACCATTTCTGACAATTGCCTCTATATGTGGTTTCCATAATGAAGCAGCATATGTTGTTCAAAACAGGACTTTATTCTGGTTTTGTCAGGTTATCATTAACTTATCTACCATCTGCACAAATTATGTCTTCGTCTTAAGGAATGTTTGTAACTGTGGCTGAATGAAAACTAGCTCTTTCAGTCATCTGGAAAATTTGCCCACACAATGTATATTTAAAGTTGTATTTGAAAATCAGTGGACTCTGTCCCTTTGTTTAACCTAAAAGAATGCTACCTATAAAAGTAAAGAAACTGGAAAGTATGGAGGACTCTGTGGGCCAGGACTAGGTGCATTAAATTATTAAATACAATAATTCTGGAAAATAGGTACAAAAACTCGGTATCACAGATGGGAAAGTGATCGACTGGAAGGAAAAAAGACCATCATGAACTCTCAGTGGCCAATTTCCGTATATATTTTTTAAAGCATTCTTAATTTTATAGTACTTCAGCTTTAAAAATACCTTTAAAACTAGACAGATGATTGATAGGTTGAGATGATAGATACATAAGCTAGATAGATAAATTTTGATAGATGGTTTTACTCTGATTATGTTCTCCCCTGAATCACAAATTGAAGTCCCAACTCCCCAGTAGCTCCCAATGTGATTGTATTTGGAGATAGGATCTCTAAAGAGATGATTTAGTTAAAATGAGTTCATCCCAGTGGGTCCTAATCCAATCTGACCGTATTCTTTCAAGGGAAGATTAAGGCACAGCCAGAGATGGTCATGTGAGTTCATAGTGAGAATGTGGCAGTCTATCAGACAAGGAGAGAGGTCTCAGATGGAACCGGACAACCAACACCTTGAGCTCAGACTTCTAGATTCCAAAGCTGTGAAAAAATAACTTAAGCAACCCAGTCAATTTTATTGTGACCATCCTAAAAAAATATATAAAGAGATAGATATAAAAATATACAGCTAACTCATTTCCTCTGAACTCTTATTTTTGCCATTCTAAATATTTTTTGAAAAATAATACAAGGTAAGCACTCAGAGGAAAGGACATTTTTAAATGTTGTATTTGCATGGCTCCTGACTACAATGAGCAGTCTTTACTAATATTGCCAAGGTAATTTTTGTCAGTGGCTGATTTGTCTGGAAATAATTTAGTTTTCATTCCAAATTTTTACCTATTTTAATACCATTCTGTCTGGAGTTCTATCTTCTAAAAACAAAAGTTTCATTTTGGTAATACATGAATAACAGATGTTATTGTTAATGAGCTATCCTGGGCACCAAAACAGATTTCCCTTAGCAAAAATCATCAGCAAAGAACACCAGGTTCACATTTTCACAATTACAGGGCTTGGTGACCAAATTTGGTCCACTATGCAATTTGATCTTATGAATATATTCTTGAAAAATGAAAGTTATCTTTTATGACATGATAATCCTATTTTGATATTTAATGTAATGTACATTATTATAGAATTTTTCTTTTCTTACGTGAATTGTTTGTGCCTCTCCTAATGGCTGGTTTTAGCTCATGTCATTGCATTTTAACCTAATAATCCCATTAATGTTGATAGGAACTGCCAAGTTAAAAACCATGGAAACAAATTAATATGTCCTGCTATCCTTGAACATGACCTTGATACATTTTATGTTATTAGTCTCATCCAGGGATGTATTTTGTATTGTTGTAAATAGATTGAACAAGACTAGATACCTGCAACAAATGAGGAATGAGGAAGGTAACTCTTTGATTGTTAATTTAGGAATGATAGGGAACCAACCCAGAAAATCCAGGAAAGAAGTTCATAAAATGTTATAGTGTTAGTGAGTACATTTGTAAAGTGCCGGGCCTCCTGCCTTTGACTGGGGCAAGATCTGCATATCTGCAGAGAATGTGATTCTCCTCTGAGTATTTTCAAAGAACTTGTTTGTAATGACACCCTGAAGTTACCTGTGCACTGCTCTGATTCTCCAGTTAGGAGGACAGTCCCTCCAGGATCTTCACAGTGCTTCAGTTGGCTGTAAATGTGATTGGATCTAGGACTCTGCCAAGATAGGTAGTCTCCTCATGTAGAGTAAGACTGTATTGACCTTAAGAGCAATGCTTTTGAGTCTCTGTTCAATGGGAATTTAGAGAAGAAACTCAGGAGTATGGAGAAACAGGACTACCATTTGCCATCTTTCACCTGGTATAGACCACAAATGCAAGCAAAGTACAAGCCTAATCAATAAGTGCATTCTCCTTAGAAGGTGCTACAGCCATCCAGGCATGGTGGTGCACACCTCTAATCCCACCGCTTTGAAGAATGAGACAGGAGGATTGAGAGTTCAAAGCCAGCCTCAACAAAAGCAAGGAACTAAGTAACTCAGTGAGACTCTGTCTCTAAATAAAATACAAAATATGGTTGGGTATGTGACTCAGTGGTCAAGTGCCCCTGGGTTCAATCCCCAGTACCAAAAAAAAAAAAAAAAAAAAAAAAAAAAAACGCGAAAAAGGAAGGTGCTACAGCCCTGTGTTAATGTTGTTGCTAGAGTCTTCTACACCAGCTGCTTGCTAAGTTCTACTGCAGGCCACCTAGAAAACACACTGATCTGGCAGTCCTTTTCTTCTCTTATCTTTTCCCTTGACTTCTCTTTACATCTCATTTTATCTCCTTTATTTGAAAGATGAGCTAAATAGCAGCCCAGGAGGGAAAAAAAAAATCAATGATAGCAACAGACAGAGCAATGTGGATGATGACATTGCATCCCACTACAATGGGCTGAGTGTCTTACAGCCTCAGTCATATTCAATCCTGAGAGAGGAAATATTTCTGAATTTTGACAATGCAGAAAACAGGTATCACCATTTGTTTCTCACCCTAAGTTGAGAAAATAAGGTAAAGTAGAAGGTAAATTTGTACCACATGGCATTCTAATAGAGTAGCAGCTCAGCAGTTGCATCTCCCAGCAGGGCATGTGTACACGTGCACACACACAGTACAGAGAGAGATAATATACAGTATTTAAAGCATTGTGTGTATATTTTTTCTGTGTTCCTATTTTCATTTCCACCCTCATTAGGAACAACTGGTATCATCTTAGGTATCTCTCACTATGGCAGCCCTTTGGATACCCCCTTATGAATGCATCTCCCCTTGTAACCTCACAGGCTGGAAAGCCAAGCCCCTGTTCCTTTGTATCATTCTCCCCCACCCCAATTACTGACCCCTCTTGATTAGACAGTAACAGGTCCTCAGCTCTCAATTCTAGTCTTTAAAGTCCGTCTTCATTTCTGGCGCTTGAGTACTTCTTTTTCTTTTATGTGAAAACCACAAATGAATTTTGCTTTTCCTTCTGTTGTTTTATCCAGCATTTTGTGTATGTAGTTTGAACATGAGACATTTTACAATGGCTCAACTTATTAGGTTACCAGGAACAAAGTCGCATTTCCATTTTATGGACGTAGACACTAAGGCCGGGCAATTCGGTGACTTCCCTGAAGGCTCTGGAAATGCTGCAGTGGAATTTAGAACATAGCCCTCCTCCAAAGCCCATGTTTTCCCCATAATCTCTTCACCTGCTACAAATTCACTCATTTTGGAGGTTAAATGTTGACAGTTTATTTCAGCTTCATCACTCTTTCCAGCACAATATGTTAGAATACTTAATTTCAATTTTCCCAAAACAAATGCAGAAAACATAAAAGAGTATATGCCAGAGGATTATCTTCATTTTCATTCCAATTTTGCATTTTAATAGCGTGGGCATTAGTCTCAAGGATATGGATGGGTTGAGAGATGAGAAAAGCTTGAGATTTAGGTCCAGTGCTGCTTTTGCCAGATTTTTTCATCCAAACAGTGTCTGCATGCAGGTCCAGAGGATGCACTTTCTGCTGAGACCTGTATCCATTTTCCTCTTTCTCCTATGGTTTGTGCTATACTTACTGCTGATGTGATTCATCTTTCCAAACTGGAGCTGTGATTTCAGCCTCCTGGGTCAGTCCTAGCAGTCCTGACTGACTGACTTCAGCTCTTGAAGCTCACAAAATATAACCTACTGCTTTTGTTAAAAGACTTCTCTATCAAAACAGCCTGAATAAAATCTCTATTAACTTCATTATGTTAAGCCAGAGCCAGTGTTTTTCTTTGAAAAATCTAAAAATACATAGAAGAAAAAATATACACTCAGATTAAGCTCAACTTTATGGATTGTAAATAATGTGTCAGTTATTGTTTAATTAGAAAATGTGCCACACACTTTTATTGGAGGGAGATCATGTTTTATGATGCTTGGAGATTTTTTCTTTCTATAAGCAACATTCCTTTACCCAACATCCATATTTCCAGCTATCTCTCAAATTCTTAGGATCTATTGTGTGTCAGACCATATATTCTTAGTCATCTCTGATATTAAGATATTTCCCTGGCCTTTTGGGGTTCTATCCCAGAAGTTGATAGGTTTATGAATCAGCTAGAACTGCTATAACAGAATACCAGAGCCTTGGTATTTTAAACAACAAATTTATTTATCTGGAGACAGGGAATCCAAAAATCAAAGTATGAGTAGGTTTTATGTTTTCTCTTCTGAGGCCTCTGTCATTGGCTTACAGAGGGCTTCTTCTTCCTGGGTACTTCTTGTGTTTTGTTTTGGTTTTTTCCTCTATGCATATGTATTCCTGGAGTCTGTCTTATAAGGACCTGTCCATTTGGGCTAAAGTCCCATCCTTATGACCTCATTTAATTGTAATGACCTCTTTAAGGGCCCTTTCTCCAGATAACTTTGAGGGTTAGGGCTTCAACATATACATTTTGGTGGAACACAATTCTGCCATTAACCAATGGTTTTCTATTAGCTCTATTAGCTTTATATTTTCATTTTCTCCTCTAACACAAGCTGAGTGGGGTTCACAGTAATACATTATAGAGCTCCTGGACCTTCAAGCTCCTTTCTAAAAAATATATATATATTTTAGAAAGATATATATATATATATATATATATATATATATATATATATATATCCAGGCATTGAACTCAGAGGCACTCAACCACTGAGCCACACCCCCAGCCCTATTTTGTATTTTATTATTTTATTTAGAGACAAGGCCTCATTGAATTGCTTAGCTCCTAGCTGTTGCTAAAGCTGGCTTTAAAATCACAATCCTCCTGCCTCAGCCTCCCAAGCCATTGGGATTACAGGCCTGTGCCACCACACCCAGATCACTGATTTTTAATTAGAGAGTGACTCTACATCTTGGCACCTTTACAGTGAATTAAATGATACTTGTTTTACAAGAGTTTTCAGCTTCCTCAAGCATGTGATAGGAATGAAATTCATTTCAGAGGAAGCAAGAGTGTCATTAATTCTCCTTATGACGTTGGAGATGATGGGCAGGTGTTAGTAGAGGAAATAGTTCAAACAGAAGGCCACAGAACACACAACTGAGGTAGGTGAAATGGCCACAGGCATTAGAGAGTGAGACCAGAGAGCCATGTCTAGCCACCATGGGTGAGCTGTACAGATAGGTGTCAGATGCAGGGAGCCAGGGGGAGTCACACCACAGCCTCTGCTTATGAACAGTGTGAAAGCATCACAGACTCATGATTCAAACACAATCCCCTTAATCCCCTCAGTGCTTCCTGCTTGAGAACTTGCAAAGAGGCTGAAGATTGAGCCCTCAGACTTGCTAATTGATGGGATGAAGAACTGTGGTGAACAAAGAAATACTTCCCAATCACAGGGCAAGTTGGGGCTCATGCTGCTTTGGTACAGTGGTAGCTGAGAGAAACAGAGACTAGGGTGTAACTTGGCCAGCATCTCTAACAACAGAGACTAGGCTGAGCAGCACCATTTTCTGATAGTCTTTGTCCAGAGACCCAGGGTAGAGTTGAAAGTGTTCAGAAAGAGATAGATGTCAGACTCGGTAACTAAAATAAATACAACTCCCCAAAAAAGAAAAGACTGAAATGATGTGTGAGCCCAAATGGCTGCTGGGAAGAAACCCACAGGCTCCCTTGGCTCAGCAGAGAAGCAACCACAGCAGACAGTCATCACCGGGGAAGTGGAGAGACTATAATTAGTGCTTGGCTTTTGGACATCCAGTCTGGCACTCTCCACAAATTAAGATGCTGTCCCTCTACCCCAACAACTGTATATGATCATTCCTAATTCTGGGGTCATCCTTGCAGCTGTTTTCTAATTGCCTAAGTTTGTAGGAAAAAAAAAATTCATTGTGCATGTATGTGTGTGCTTCTTCCTCCAGCAGAATCATAAACAAAAACAAGAAATACTTGAAACTCTTCCATACTAAATTACTTGTTTATCTGTGGTCACTGAGAGCTGAGAAATAGGAATCCATCCAGAGGCCCAGAAAGCCACTGGCAGCAGGCAGGAGACAGATGGATCAGACCTAACAAGAGCAAGAAACCCAGAGTCAGAAAGGCTCAGGGAAGGAGAAGAGGCTCAGGGAAGATGATGAAGGATCCGTGAAACAGATGGTAGCAGATTCCAGGAGAAAGTAAGCTCCTCCCAGAGGCAATGGGGAGAGATGACATAGACAAGGCCTATCAGTCTCTTCCAGGTTTGCCACCAGCAAGTGCTCCCTTGGGCTTAAAGAGATTTTTTTCCAAAAGCTTACTGAGAGGCTTATTTCACTGTAGCATCCTCTTCAGCAGTCTGAGGCCCTCTTGCTGGGAGCTCTGATGTCCCTACCTCAGGAAAGTCTGTGTGCTCTGCCTGGGGCCTGACCCAGAAATGAGCACTCACATCAATCCTGCTTCCCATGACAAGGTGTTTAGGATCCCTGCCATGAGGCCAAGGCCCCATCTGCTGATCCTGAGGAAGCATCCAGCTTCCAAGTGCTGAATCTTTGTGCCTTTTCTTTACCTTCCTAGCAGTTATCTGGTTCAAACAACCTCCCCCCATCTCCTCATGCCCACTTCCTCCCCATGCACAGAAATACCTAATGCATGTCTGCCCGGCTGAGATGAACAGGTACTGCAGGAGCCTGTTGATGGGAGGGAGTTTCTGCTGCTTGTCTAAATGAACTTCAACCCTCTTTCAGGAATTGGGTTTATCTCCCCAGGACAAGTTGTGTGGTTCAACGGAGCAGAAGGAATGAGCACCAAGTTAAGATTTCCTGGATTTAAATGCTTGCAAATTAAATAGCCTCTCTTGCCCACAGTGCCCACAGTGTCAGATGGAGAAAATTAGTAATAGAAGATGTTAAAGGATCTGTCTCCAGGTACCTGATGCAAATAAGTAATTCTTAAGGTTATTGCTAGTCAGTTTTCCCAAAGTATAAATCCTTGTCCTCCCCGACAATACAAATTTTGGCTGGAGCCTTGCTTTGTTTGTGGAAGTCTTGGGTTGTAGTGGACACATACAGAGACCTTCTCACATACATTCACATGTATAGGACTTCCTTAGATAGATAGGGTCTGCGTCTGAAGACCCCTTTACACATATCCATATATAGAAACCTCCTTAAACACAGGTTCATGTACATATAGGAAGCTCTTCAAACATAGATCCATGCCTCCTGCATACAGCCAGAGTGGGCCCCACCCTTTCACACTCTCAATGAAATAGCCCCTCCTCTTCTGGACTCAGCCTGTGGTCCTCATTCCTCAGTTCCAGCGTCTGAGAAGCAAGTTGTTCAAGACCCAGCATCACAGACATTGAAAGTAATTATGGAGTTTCATAAAACTGTTACTGAGCTTAGCATTCTGCTGAAAACACAAAAATGAGTACAATCCATAAGAAATATTATCTGGAAAGCAGAGGCTAAAGTTTTCACTTTTTGCAAAACCCATAGAGTCCCATAATTCACCTATGTTTCATAGAAATGTGTTCTTTGCTTTAAATTTTTCATAACATCACAGGCTATTATATTCATATATTTTTTAAGAAAGATAAATAGAAATGAGCCTGTTTTTAAAGTCAAACAGACCTGCCTTCAAAGCCCAGTTCCTTTGCATCCTAATTATTTGGCTTTCATGATCCTGTTTCCTCGTCTAGAAAATGGAAATGATAATAGCTGCTTCACAGAAGGCTGTGACAAAAAAAAAAAAATGAAATCATGTAAATGCAGTTAACCTCTGCAGTTCCTGTTACAGAGCAGGAACATAACAGTAACGTTCCTTCCTGTCTTCCTCTGGGACACAAATAAGAACATTAAAGTTCCCTCTCCCTTCTCAAACACTATGTTCTTTACTGTATCATCTCTTTTTAAAACTAAATCTCTTGTAATTAACAGAAAATAAGAACAACTATTTATTTTTTCTTCTGAGGAGAATTAGCATGGCCAGATTTCCAAGGCAACAAATGGAAACTGTATCATAGTAGAGGAGCTTAATTATTAAATGAATGTATTTTCCCAGATACTAGTTTATGAAAGAATATTTATGTGGGGAAGAGCAAGCACAGTAGAGAAAATCCAAGGAGAGGAAGTAATTTGAAAGATAAAAAGACCCTAAAGAAATGTTACTGGTGCCAGGGGCTAGCTCACACAGGAAACCAAATGTGTTTTTCCATTGCAGTGTTTTACCAAATGCAGATGCTCCTTACAAGAGTTGCCTGCTTTGGCAGATGGGGGATGGGGTTCTGTGACTGCTGTCCCAAACTGAACCCATGCAAAGTATATGCCAAGTGCAACAGAATGGAACCTTAGAGGGAGGAAAAGTGCATCCTGCAGCCTCTTTCTGCTGCTCGTAGAGTTGCTTTCTGAGCCCACTATGTGTTTCAGATTATGTAAATCCCCTAATCTGAAGAGAAAAATAAAAAAGACAGAAGGTAATTTTTTGAAGCCAATCATACATTCAGATTTTTCTCTAGTGCCCAGACTTCTAGATCCTGGCCATCTAAAGGAACTATCAGTCAGGTGACACGAGGATTAAAAAACTGATCAGGAGTGAGCTTTCAGAATAATCCCACAGGATTCCCCACCAACCCACTCAGGAAATGTGAGACAAAGATCAGCTTGTCGATAGGGTCTAGAAACAGCTTCAAACTCAGGTCAACAAGAGCAGGCTTCAGTGTGGTCAGTTAAGAATATAGTGATGAATATTTCCAGGGACTGAACTGTGCCCCACAAATCCATATGTTGAAGCACTAAATTCCAATATATGGAATTTGGATGTGGGCTTTGGGAGGAAATTAGATTTAGATGAGGTCATTAGATTGGGATTAGTGCCCTTATAAGAAAATGCCACAGAGCCTACTTACTCTCTCTCCGATGCATGACAATACAGTGGTGAAGGTGGCTGAGAAGAAAATCTTCACTAAGAACCAAATCAAACAGCACCTTGATCTTAAACTTCTCACCACTCTCCAGAACCATGAGAAATGGAGTCCTGCTATCTAAGCCACTCAGACTGTGGTGGTTTATTATATCATAGCCCAGGATGACTAAGACAGACATAAACTGGTAATGCAGGAAGATCCCTCACACCGATATCCTACTTTTCTTGCCAAATAATGTGGAATATTGTAGGGTGGAAGATACATGGGTATTACAGTCATATATGGGAGAATCTATACGCTCTCGAATCTCAGATCACTATTATTGGAAAGATCAGCTCAGAGCTAAGTGATCTAAATATTCCTATCTATCTCCAAAACAATGACTTCTGACAAACTGAATCTCTAGCCGGGGCTGGACACAGGGCAACTTGGAGAACAATGACACCAGGTTCTCTGAACTGCATTCTAAGCCTGGCATGGAAATTAGGTCCTGGAACCCTGGGATCACCTGGTTCGGGAACAGAGGTTGAATGCCCTATGGGGTATATATGATTCCACAGGATATTCAATTAGAACCCTTCTGAGGCCCCCAACAATTGGGACTCTAATCAAGCCAGATCTCTTTGTGCATTTGCTTGGAAAAGGAAGACCTAAACATGTCAGGGGGAAAGGAAAAATCCAAAGAAGAAAACCAGACTGATCAAACAGAAAGAAAAGGATCTAAGAAACAGTAAAGAACAAAAATTAATGATCCTAGTAGGAAGATATGAACAAAGAAAAAAACTAGAATATTGAAAGCATGGAAAAAATTCTTGCTACTTTAGCATGATTAATAAAATTAGAAAAAATATATAACTTAATCAACTTTGCAGAAAAGCAAAATAATGATTAAGAACAGTGTTGGTCTGAGGATGTGGCTCAAGCGGTAGCACGCTCGCCTGGCATGCATGCGGCCAGGGTTCGATCCTCAGCACCACATGCAAACAAAGATGTTGTGTTCGCCAAAAACTAAAAAATAAATATTAAAAAAAAATTCTCTCTCTCTCTATCTAAAAAAAAAAAAAAAAAAAAAAAAAAAAAAAGAACAGTGTTGGGCAAATCTCAACCAGGGTCCAATTGAAGACAGTATTTGTGAATACCTCAAGCACATGTATGTAAAGAGTGATATATTGGGACGGTACCAATTTTAAAAGAGTCCCAGAATGAGAGAACAGGGATATGGAAAAAAGCAAAGAGGCAAGAAAGACCTGTACAGAAGAAATAGGTGACAGCAGGCAGAAAGGCTCGTTTAAGGCCATCTGGACTATTGAAGGGACTCGTATACAGATGTATCTCAAGTTGAGGCAATTTCAGAATTCTAAAAATAATGAGAAAAATCCCAACAAACTGACATGTTTCAGTGTGAAAAATCACCAATCCTTGGCACCAAATGCTCCAAGCCCACAGGTCAATACTTCTTTCTAAGGGAAAGTAGATTGTAACCTTGCAATTCCAACTAGGTTATTTTTCACTAATGAGATCCAAAGAAAATTTTTTAGGATGGGCAATCACTCAAAAATTATGAGCTTCCATTTGTCATTTCTGAACTTAATTACTTAATGAAATATTCCACATAAAAGTGAGAAAATAGGAATGAAATGTGAAGAAACATGGAAAATGTCATATACACAAAGCATTAGTGGATAATGAAGAAGTGGCTAAGAGTTCATGATTTGCATAGTAATGTTTATGTGGAGACAGAATGGAGGCAACAAGGACAAGAGGTGTGACTTTGCACTAGATGGGTGTGTGTTTTCTCCCTGATGGGATGAGGGAGGGTTAGCTAGTACACTACTAGGTGGTTCACACTGTTTTCCAATTGTTTCTATGTCCCAACTTCCACTCCAATGTCACCAGGTCCCTGAAGAACAGAGAGAGCTGCTTTATTTGTTTGGCTGCTTCACGGATTTTTCCACTTATTTTATATGGGATACAAGCCAACTGCAAGGCCGAAACACTTCAATGACAGGCCATTATTAATAATTCCAATGCTTTCGCCTCTCAATCGATCTCCTGTCCACAACATCCTTAATTATAACTTTTACTAAGTAAGAATCTCAAAGAAATGCAAAATGGAACAGTTTGCACTTGTACTGGTCAATGTTATGTTGGCAGAAGTGATTTATTATGGAAATGTCCAATGCAACTATCTCTTATCTATACCATCGAATGCTGGTAAATTAAGCTCTGCAGCTAAACATATTTCACAATTGAAAGAGACACCCTATTGGGCTCCCTAGGTATAAATGGGGGTACACTAGTTCTGGGGTTATTAGATGCAGAATAGTTGTGATTCAGATGCAGAGTCAACAAACATCTTAGTGTATCTTAGTTATAGCTATATCCTGTGAGCATAGGATTTGATTTAGGCTTTAAAATAAATGCATGATTTAAATGTTACTACTTTAATTTTATCAATCAAGCCATCAAAGCATGGCATGTGGTATATTCCTCTACCCTCCCTGGAGTAATCTTCCCAAGCCACCTCTCTTCCAATACTGGTGAAGATAAGATTTAGATATTGGTCTCAACTCCATTATTACATATGGATATAGCCTGAAGTGGCAACATATATTTCTATTCCCTGATTTCTTATCAGAGACTTAAGCTTCAACTCTTTGAATATCCTGTCTCACTGTTAAAAATTAGTGTCCACCATTCATGGATGTTGTTGTAACATTCAGTTAGCCCATTCCTGCAGCTACCTCTAATTGACACTTGGACCAAATCAGACCATCAGAGGAAAATAGCATGCTTGGAACACAATACACTGAGTCCTCTGCCAAGCTAGATTGTCCTGCTTGCATTTTACATTTGTCATCTGGTGGCATTGCAGATCATTTAGTTAAGGATCAGCATGGAGCTTGTTGCTGTTATCTTGGCAGTTGGAATGTTGTTGAAGATGTTAAATATATTACATGAAATTCAACTTAGGAATTTCTAACAAGCCCATGAAAGATGAGATCTAAAGTCTGGCAGAACGCAGTGAGATGGGGAGGTGTGTGCAAAGAGGTTGGGCTATCTAAATTGTTAAAAAAGAGGAGATGGGGCCAGGTAAGGCTTTGATCATGAAGGAACATGCATATTGAAGAAAAATCCATAAATGCAATTATTCACAGACGAAAATGTAATGACTTGAGCCCGGAACTTAGATCTCCCTACAAACATTACCTAGAATCCTCATCTGTTGTGATACAGAGGTGCATGTCTAAAGGTGGAAAGGAAGACTCGGAGAACCACTCTCCATGTACCATACTAGTCTTGGCTTTGTCTGAGACTGCTGATTTATTCCCAGAGCTTGACATTTGAAGATCTGATTTGGATAAACCTGATTTGACAATCAGATCCTGTGTAGCTCCCTATCAGAATAAAAAATTACAGAAATTATTAAAATGTATAGCCTACAGATGGTGCTTTTTTTCTGTTCTATGGCACTACTGAGAATATTGGATATCATTTTGTATACTTTTTTGGTCTTGTCTCTGGGTTCTTCAGAAATTGGAGCAGTTAAACTATGGGTAGAATATGCCATATTGAAGCTGAGGCCACCCCCAAGGTCTTTAATAACTTCCATAACTTTTTTTTTCTTGCCAGGTGACAAAAGAGTTCATTTCAAATGAAAGCAGAATGTGTCACTCTTAGCAGCACCATTTTATTAGATAGAAACCAGTGATATGAGTCAAAATGAAGAAGCCCTACAATAAGTCATAGCTCGAAGAAATTTTTCCTGCTGGAAGGCTTAACAACTTAGTTCCTATTGTAGACAAGAATGTGCACTCAGAAGAAACAAGAAATTACAAATCAACAATGCAGAAAGAGGCTCAACAAGCAAATATTTGTACCTAAAAGTCAGATTTCTTCCATGTTTTTTCCTCCATGTTGACCTTACTTCTGTTACTTTCCTCTGGGCTCATTGTTCTTGGATTCTCTGAGGCAGAACTGTACCCTGGGCATCCAAATGGTGAGATGGCATGACACAGAGCTTCCTCTAGGACCAGATACTGGAAGGAGAGATGGCCACTTCACTCCTTGCAAAGGACATTATTGGACACCTGTCAATTTATTCAATATGCTACACATGGTTTTTGTTTCCATTTGTGTTTTAATATCAAGACTGTTCTCTACAACAGGTGTGCAAAACAAATGACCAGAAAATAGGAAATGCCTATATACCTCCTACCCTCACCCCAACACAGTGCTCCCTACTATTAACATCTTTCATTTTTGATACATTTATTATTAATGAATTAATATTGACTCAATATAATTAACTGAAGTTCAAGTTTTATATAAGTATTCGATTTTTGTATTGTATGGATTTGGACAAAAGGATGATGACATATGTCTACCATTGCAGAATCCTACAAAATACCTCACTGTCCCAAAAACTCCCTATGTTCCATCTATTCACTCCTTCCTCCGAATCCCTGGAAGCCTCGAGTCTTAAAAGGTATAGAGGGTTTGAAGGTTGCTTCTTTCACTTAACGATTTAGGGTGCCTCCAGATCTTTCAGTACCATTATAATTCATTTCTTCTTTAGCACTGAAAAATATTCCATCTTATGGATGTACCACAGTTTGTTTATTTATTTACTGCTGAATCTTGATGGCTTAAAAATGTTGGCAGTTAAGAATAGAACTGTCATAAATATTCATGCCCCAGTTTTAGTCTGGACATAAGTTTTCAATTTCTTTTGATAAAGACTAAAAAGCCTGGTTTCTGGATATGTTAAGTATGTTTTGTTTTGTAAGAAACTGCAAAACTTTCTTCCAGGGTGGCTGTACCATTTTGCATTTCTATTGGCAATGAATGCAAGTTCCTTCTCTACATAGTCTTCAGCATTTGCTGCTGTAAGTGTCTAGGGTTTGAGATTTTCAC
Organism: Urocitellus parryii; assembly: GCF_045843805.1. Lineage (NCBI taxonomy): Eukaryota > Metazoa > Chordata > Mammalia > Rodentia > Sciuridae > Urocitellus > Urocitellus parryii. The sequence goes on from NC_135533.1 coordinate 105,359,601, forward strand.
TATACTATTGTGTCATCGTATCTCTCCATAATTCCCTAATGGCATAGGTTGTTGTTGAATATCTTTGTATATTCTTATTTACTATGTGTATATTTCTTTGGGTAAAGTATCCATTCTTATCTTTTGCAAACACTTTTAATTGGGTTGTTTATTTCCTTATTGTTGAGTTATTTTAAGAGTTCTTTGGATATTTTGGACATCTGATATATTTTTTGCTAATAATTACTCTAAGTATGTGGCTTATCTTTTTTATCCTCTTAACAATGCCCTCTCAGGTCCTGAGAGTGTAGCTCAGTGGGAGAGCCTTTGCCTAGCATGTCCAAGACCTTGAGTTAGATTCATCGTACCTCAAAAAGCAAACAGGCAAAACAGTAAACAGAAGCCTTTAAAGTTAATAAAGTTCTAGTTATCTATTTTTTTTCCTGTTGTGGATCATGTTTTTGGTACTATATTTAAAACTAACCAACCTACCCAAGGTCATCTATTTTTTCTCCTGTTAACTTCTAGTGATTTTATAAGTTTGTGTTTTATGCTTACATCTATTGTCCATTTTTGAGTTAATTTTTGTGAAAGTCTGTATTTAGATCCATTTTTGTGCTTGTAAAAGTCCAGTTTTTCCAGTATCATTTGTTGAAAGGAATATCCTTCCTGTTGAATTGCCTTTGTTCCTTTTTCATATTCTTAAAAAAAATCGATTTCTCATCAAAACAACTCATAATTAGATATGATCACTCCATAAAACTAAAATGGAAAATGAGATTTAAATTCTTAAATATAAACCTTCAGAGAAACAACAGTAGTCAACCAGTTTAAGGATAAAACCAGGGCTTGAGCCTCACCATTGTACTGGACCAATGTTTCCCAGTAGGGAAACGAGATCCCAGGTAAGTTAAGTTGATGGAATTGCACGTAATTGAGCCTTTCTGAGAGATTCAAAATGTACATTTGCCTAGAGCAACGAAACCTCATGTAAGTGGAGGCAGCACAGGATTTCCCATGTATTGTTCTAAGTACAAATTTTGGTTTGGCCTCGGACATAATTCACCTCCAATAGAGAACATTCAGCTGCTCTGTGATGAACTTCGTCTTTGCTTCTACTCTCCGGCCACAATTGGCTCATCTCTAAAACGAGGATACTAAAGTAAATATTTCCTCTGTTCTCTTGCTATGACATTCTGAAGAACCTGTGAGATCTCACCTAACATTAACCATTTCTCTATACCAAGGTTTTCTGGCCAGAACATTTTTCTTGGAGAGAGAGAGAGAGAGAGAGAGAGAGAGAGAGAGAGAGAGAGAGAGAGAGAGAGAGCAATTTAGAGAGTCTATAAAGAAGATTTCAAGACAAAGGAGAGGAACCCACCACTTTGCCAAAAATGTGGCTCCAGGACAGGGTCTCATCTGCATGTTAGTCTCACTCCCATTAGGGAGACTGAGTATTTTCACATGCAGTTCATGAGACAGACCTTCAGCATATTGTGGTACTACTGTGAACTTGTACTGACTTCTGAGATGATGCATGTGGTGACTGTGAGTAGAGGAATTGTTCAGGCTCTTTTCTTAACCAGGTTGGTGTGACCTGGTCCCTCCAGGAGGATGGGCATCAATCATGATCTCCTGCAGAGACAGAGGCCAGCAGCTGGGCAACTGTGATTCACAGCTCCTGAAAGGATCCTTTCAAGGCTCTCAGGTCCTCCTCAGCAGTTTGCACTCTGTTGGCCTTAATTGGAGCAAATGATTTGTGCTTTCCTTGTGTTGCCTCAGAGATAGATCCATGCTGAGGACAGTGGGCACACACGTCCGGTAAAAAAGGATGCCCTTGCCTTCTCTGAATACAGAAAGAAAATGCTTCAGTTCCCTTTCAGGGTGCAATATTGATGGACTGCAATGACTTCAAATGCACATCTCTGTCACATTTCAAGGTTTTTGTGTGAGTTCTGTTGTCGGTACTACCAAACACAATTTACCCTGAGAATCCTAACACAAACCTCACAGAGGTATCCAAGGATGTGTGGGGGGCATAGGCAGATGCTCTTCCAAATAGGATGGGCTACTGAACCTTCCCACTGTTTCCCCTCCCCAAACAGTGCCCACCACTCTCCATTCATGAACCCCACCACCCCACAGCATTCTTGAGGAAAGGACCTATAATTGTTCTGGTTTCCAGTTGCAGAAATTAAAACATTAAAGAAAAAGTTTGCCAAGTTTTTTTAGCCAATGTCAGATACTAACATTACTCCCAACTCATATGAGTTGCTTATTAGTGCCTATTAAGTAAATACTATGAATCTGACCTAAATTTCCTACGTCCATCCACATATACACCACAGTGAATCTCAACAGCAGGTACATCCACAAGACTGGGATCCTAATTAGAATAAGACATATTCCATGCTTGTATAAATATATTAAAAGAGATTCTACTGTTATGTATAACTAAAAAGAACAAATAAAAATTTAAAAAAAATAGTAAGAACCTGAAAACAACAAAAAATGACTAAATCAATCAACAAATCATCTCAATCAATTAGTAAATCAACACAGAGTTGCCTCAGTTGAAACCTCAATGAAGAGAGCAGTCATGAAATCAGGCAATGTTGGATGGGGAGGTGTAATAACCAGTGAGGTACCAATTCACTGAGATGCTCTGCTGTGGGCCACTGGAGTAGGGCCACTCCACAGGGCCCCAGGTATGCAAGTCAACAGTTTGGGTGACAGACAACTAACTAATTAGAATCAAAGCCTGAGTGTAGAGGTGGAGGGATGCGGCAAGGCAGAGCTGATCATGAAATGAAAAATAACAATTCCAGCAAGTAAAATTTAATCAAATGTAAATTGAATTTCACAAGAAATAGCTGACAGAGGAATTGTGGACACCCACCATTTGAGAGAACCAGATGTGCAGCTAAGGGAACTCAGTGACGGGGACTTGTCAACATCAATGGTCAAGATGATTGTGACGAGAAGGATTCTGATATCCTAGAGGATGTGAGGCTGGCAAAAGAGATTCCAATAAAGGAATTCTCAGAGAAGTCTCGCAACATAGAAAGCACAAAGGATGAAAAGTTTGAAGCTGATCCAAACTTAGAAAGAAGGATGGCGACTTTCCAAGACCTAGAAAAGCTGCTTACTCTGCATGGTAAGTTATATGATGAGAAGAAGGCAAACTGTTCAAAGTACTCTTGATAAACTTTCAACAAAGAAATAAAACCCTGTAACTCTCAAGGTCTCTGAGGTTTTAGAGCATAATTTATTGAATAATATTAATTTTTCCTATTTTTAAAAAATTTTCCTGTGCATCTACAACTGACTGTAAGAATTTTTAACATTTTGGAAAAAATTTTCATATGTCATGAAATAATCATAATCTTCTCAAATACGTATATTAAGATTCCTTTTGCTATCCAGTCATGTTTCTGGTCCTAAAATTTTGAAAAGCAAGTACTACCTCTATTATCTTATTTAATCTTTCCAGAAAATCTCGAAGTATATCTCACAGTAATTAAGTGAACTGTCAGAGATCACAAAGCAAGTTAGTAATACAGCTTAGATTTGCTCATGATAACAACAAACTTCTTGCTGTCAGCAATACACTTTCTGTTGCTGTAACAGAATGCTAGAAGTTGGGTATTTTATTCAGAAAAGATGTACATTTAGTTCACAGTTTTAAAGGCTGAAAAAAAACAGGTTGGGCAGCCCCCTTGGTTTGGTCCCTGATGAGGCCCCAACTAGACATGGTAGGGATACTCGTGAGAGCTAGAGATCACATGGGAAGAAAGAGTGCAGGAAGGGTTTACTCTTGTTCTTTTGATAACAATTTGCTCTTTCAAGCTAACTCACTGCAGGAAGACCAGACTCAATTACTACCCACCTCGCCTAGCTCCTCCTCTTAAAAGTTCCACCACTTCTCCTATGGCAATGCCAAGGGCCAAGATTGCAGTGTATGAGTCCTGGGGATACACTCAAACCACCTTCAAACCATAGTAAATGCCTTGGAAAAAAGGCTGAGGTGCTGGGAAATACCAACAATCCGCCTGTCCAGGGTTTGATATTTTCCCAAGCCAGTTACTACAGGATCTAAACCTGATGTGAGGTCATTATGTAAAAGAAGGACTTGGTAATTTATAGTAATTCTAATAATAATAAAATTTTCTAGCGTTTGTTTGTCATTTCCTCTGAAAGGTATAGATATAGTATAAGTGCTTTGCATGGATTAATTCTTCTCATGCTGACAGCAAACCCAAGAGAGAATTTGAATTACTTAATATTATATATTATCATAGGCATATTATTTTTAAATACATAAATAAATAATGTTATCCATTGTATATTATATTTCATATTTATATTTTACATTTTATAAGGGAAATTGAAGAGCATAGAAGTTAATTGATTCACAGAGTCCACACAGCAGTGATTAGCAGAATGGAGATCAGCTCCCATCTCTGGACTCCTCGGGCAGGGCTGCCACGTCTCTGTGTGCACTGACATGTGTACTAATGTCCTCTACACCCACCCGGTTCCCATCTCTCTGTCCTCAAGTGACATACCTCTAACCATCCCTTGTTTATCACAGCTCACACACAGCCTGACTTCACTCCCATTCCCAGCTCACTTCTTGGCAATTGCTTAAGCTCGGTTCTGTCCTGCCCATGCCATATCTGTACCATTGCACCCAAGGAGTCCTGTCCCCAAGCACATGCCACCCTACATGAATCTAGATGCCCCAGCTGGTCCTCACATACCCCATTTCCCAACCCCTGTTTCTGGGTCCGATGCAGCTAACTAGATGGCCAGACTTGGAAAAGTTCATTTCATATGTTCCCAAAATAACATTTGCATGCTGCGTGTCTGACTCTATGATGCGGAGTCAGTTTACATATATCATCCAATTTAATTTTCACAGTAATAAGAATTGAACTTAATTTTTGTTGGCTTGTTGTTATTTTATCTTTATTTTTGATTTGTTGTTCTGGAGTTCAGGTCCCTGGGAAAGACTGATCAAAATCCTTAATACTTGACATAACACTCATCACTGATTTGACATGGTCAGCTTGTTTACTCAGTGCTATGGTTTGAGTATTGATTGTTACCCAATGTCCTTAGTGAAAGCTTTGTCTCCAGAGGAACGGTACTGGGAGGTACTAAGTAACATTAGGAAGTGGAGCCTATGGGAGGTCTAGGTCATTAGAGGCATCCCCTCAAAAGGGATTAGGGGACACCGTTCCCTTCATTTGTTTTATTCTCTCTGTTTCATTAGAGACATAAGCATTTTGCTCCAAGACATGCTCTTCACCATCTGTGTTGTAAGGTGATACATTCAAGGGGGTAGCCTTCATCAAAGCTTTGCTATACCAGTTGGAGTTTGCACCTTCAAAACTGTGAGCTATATAAACTTTCCCCTTTATAAGTTAGTTACCTCAAGTGTTTTGTTGTAGTATTGCAAAGCAAGATGCCCTTCAGTGGATGCATGGATTTAAAAAAATGTGGCATATATACAGAATGGAATTTTACTCAGCAATAAAAGAGAATAAAATCGTGGCATTTGCAGGTAAATGGATGGAGTTGGAGAAGAAAATGCTAAGTGAAGTTAGCCAATCCCCCAAAAAATAAATGCTGAATCTTTTCTCTGATATAAGGAGGATGACTCATAGTTGGGTAGGGAGGGAGAACATGGGAGGAATAGATGAATTCTAGATAGGGAAGAGGGGAGGGAGGGAGAGGGAGGAGGCAGGGGATTAGCAAGGATGGTGGAATGTGATGGAAGTACATGTATGAAGACACAAATTGGGTGTCAAACTACTTTATATACAGAGATATGAAAAATTGTGGTATATATGTGTCATAAGAATTGTAATGCAAAAAAAACCCAAAAACCAAATACATGTATAAAGACATGAAATGGCATGAACATACTTTATATACAAAGATATGAAAAATTGGGCTCTATATGTGTAATAAGAATTGTAATGGATTCCACTGTTGTGTATTTAAAAAAATAAAAATCAATTAAAAAATAAAGCATTAGTATAAAAGTAAAAAAAAAAAGTATTGCAAAGCTGACTGATACAGGTAGTTGCTGAAGTTTGTATTACACCCCTGTACACCCAACTACCAAACCAAAACCAAGAGTTGATACCTTGACAGCAATCTGTATTAAGTATATATGATAGCTCTGCCATTTTCCTTCCTACTTCCATCCAAGGTGATAGATGTCAAATCCCAGGTCCATCATCCCCTTTGGTTTTATCATTTTTATATACTTTGGAATCATTTTATGTACTTCCACAAACATTAATATAAATATCAATGTATGCATTTATACATATATATGTGTGTTTATGTATGTGTATATTCCAAAACACACACACACCTTGAACTTTCATTATTAGAAAATCCAAAATCTGAAACTTCTAGAGCTTTAACATGATATAACAAGTGGACAATTCCATAGCATGAAACTGTTTCACATACAAAATTATTAAAACTTTGCTTCATAAATAAAGTTATTACAAATATCATATAAAACTACTGTTAGGCTATGTGTATAAAGTGTATGTGTAAATAAATAAATTATATTTTTAGATTGGATCCCATCTCCAAGATAGCTCTTTGTGTATATGCAAATATTCCAAAATTTGAAACAACATGAAATCCAAAACACTTCTGGTCTTGAGCCCTTCAGATATATGAACACTTATACACATAAACATACATACATAAAAATACACACAGAATAAACCATACCAAAAGATCTAGCTATGCCACTTCTGAAATATTTTTTTTCTTTTCTTAAAATAAAATTATTATTTAAAATTGTGCATATTAATTATAAAGAATATTGGGTTTCATTATAACAATTTCATACATGCAAATAATGTACTTGTATCCACTCTGTTTTCCTGTTCTCCCCAGTTTCCCCTTAATTTATCTGCCCTTCCTTTCTCTCATAGTCTCCTGTTATGTTTTACCTACAAGGTGTCCTCCAAAAGCTCATGTGTGAGACAATGCAAGAAAATTTAGAGGAAAAAATGATTGGGTGATGAAAGCCTGAACCTAATTAATGCATTCATCTTCTGATAAGGATTAACTGGGTGGTAACTGTAGACAGGGTGTGGCTGAGAAGGTGGGTTATTGGAGGCATGCCTTTGAGGGGTATTTGAGCTTCTGAGCTCTGCTTTCCTTTGCCATGTCTTTTTTTTTTTTTTTTAAACAACATGGCTTTATTTCATTTTCTTTCTCCTTCCTTCCTTCCTTCCTTCCTTCCTTCCTTCCTTCCTTCCTTCTCTCTCTCTCTCTCTCTCTCTCTCTCTCTCTCTCTCTCTCTCTCTCTCTCTCTCTCTCTCTTTCTTTCTCTTTCCTAAGGATCAAACCCAGTGCCTCACATGTGCTAGGCAAGCATTCTGCCACTGTGTTACAGCCCCGCCTCCTCCTGCCATGTCCTTCCTCGGTGATATTCTTCCTAGCCTCTGATTCAGAGAAATGGAGTCAGTCATGTATTGACAGAGACCTCTGAAATCATTAGACTAACAAAATAAAATGTTCCTCCTCTAAAATTGTCTTTGTCAGGTTTTTGATTGGAGCAGTGAAAAGGCTGAGTGAAGCATCCCCTTTCTACTTTCATGTAATTTTTTTTCTCTTTATCCACATATGAGAGAAAACATAGGATACTTGTCTTTCTGTGTCTTATTTCGCTTGATATGATGATCTCCAGTTCCATCCATTTTCTTTGCAAATGACATAGTTTTGTTCTTCTTTATGACTGACTGAATAATACTCCATTGTATAGTTATATCATATTTTCTTTGTCTATTTATCCACTGATGGGCACTTTGCTCAATTTCATATCCTGGCTGTTGTGAAGATGCTACAAAAAAAAAAAAAAAAAAACCATGGGTATGTAGGTATTCCTATGGAATGTTGATCTGATAGCCCTTAGATAATACACCTAGCAATGGATCATATGGTATGGTTTATTTTTAGTTTTTAGATCATGTCATATGGTCAATTTTTACCTTTCTGAGGAAAATCCATAGTGTTTTCCACAGTGGCTGTGCTGATTTACATTCCCACCAACAGTGTATAGGGTTCCTTTTACCCTGCGTAAAATTTTGCAAGTCATATATCCTGCCGTGTAAAATCCTTGGGGAATTCTCACTTAGTGTGACCTTGCTAGGGTTCATCCACCGTTTCACCTGCTGTTGGAGTATGCCTCTTTGGATTGTAGGAGCCACTTCTGTTGTGCAAATACACAGTAGTTAATTTGCCCAATCTCCAGGTGATGTACACCTGATCATTTCCAAGTTTTGCTCTAGTCAACAAGAATTCTATGAATATCTTTGTATAGGTCTTTCTTTGCACATGTGCTACCATTTCTCTAACATATATTCCAAAAAGTAGAAATGCAAGAGTTGCAACCTGTGCAGACACTTTACTTACTTACAGGAAACAAAGCCCATCTGTTTCCCAGAGAAAGTGCACCAAGGGTCAACCCACCATCAATGCTCCATGTCCTCTTCAGAATTCACATTCTCAAACATTTTTTGTGGACCTAATGTAGAAGTATGAAATCCTTGCTTGTCATGGTTTGGACTTTCATTTCCTTCAAAAATGGCACTGACCATCTCCCCATGGGTTTATCAGAGACACCTGTTTTTGTTTTTTAAGATGCCTGCTCAAGTCTTTGCCCACTGATTATTCACACTAATAATGAGCCTGTCACTACAGAAATTACCTCTGCATCTTACCCTGACTGAACATGCCTGTTTCCAAGCTCCTGGCTCTGAGATTCCTCTCCCCACGGGTATCCGTGATGAGTTTTCTGTAAAACTTTAGGCAAGTCATTGTCTCACCACAGGAAACTGTGGCAGGTGAAGGAAAGGGAGAAATTAGAGTCTGACTCAGGAGAGACTCCTTGAATGAGGCTCTGTTAGACAGCTCATCAGGTTCCAATGGATGCCCTGGAAGTTTTGGTGGTAAAACCCATAGAACTTTCAAGTTTGATAGTTTGGGTAAATTCTACTTTTTATTTGTGTGACAAGTGGCTCATAGTCAAATGGGTCAAAGCACAGGAAATAATAAAAGGTCTCATGAGAATATGCCCATCATCTGCAGGCTATGCACACTGAACTAGCAAAGTCAAGGAAACTTCCTTTAAGAGTTTTGGTAGAAGCAGTTTAGGATGTAATGCCTGCCAATAGGAGCCAGTGGGCCTGGAAGACATAGAAAAGAATCTATTCAGAACTGGGGCCTGGGGATTAAGGCGAAAAGTCTATAAAATATAAATTGCATCAACAGAAAGGGAGTAGAAGAAAGAATGAGATTACCTCAAGGTAGGGTTAAGAGAGGTCCTGGCCAAAAATTTTACAAACAATAATCATTTTCTGAAATAAAATGACCCAGGCTGACTGGCAGAAGAGGGTATTCTGAAAGTTATTTTGGGTTCAGGCGTCATGAGCTACATATTCCAGTGGCATCATTTAAAGATATATATACACATACATGAACACACATAAACCATCTTTGTAAATAGTCTTCTTAATTGACATGGTATTGCCATGTATTTTGAGAGCGCAATATAGCATTTCAATACACGTATACAATGTGTAACGATCAGGTCAAAGTAATTGCATGTCATCATCATCATTTTCAGACAATCATAATTTCTATGTATTAGTAACATTCAAAGTTCTTTCTACTAGCAAAGAATAGATTTATGAGATAGAGCTGTTGACATTTTCTGCTTTAGTCAGAATGAACTTAGGAACCATGGTGAATCGAAATCTTCACTTAGGAAGCTCCTGTGCAAAAAAAAAAAAAAAAAAAAAACTATGGTGGAAACAAAGGAATTTATTTTAATGATTTTTTTTTACATTCAGTGTATTTTAAGCACCTGACATTATCCAGGAAACACAGCTGAATATAGCATTTGCTCTCAAGTTACCTTAAAATATTTACATCAATTTTGTTTGTTATCAGTATGACTCCCAGTTCTAAACATATAACATCAATCATCCCATGTAGTTCTAAAACTACCATATAAAGTAGGTGCCAGTATTTCCCTCACTCTCTAATGAAAACATTGAGTCTAGAGGTCCCCACCATATAGAAATTATAAGTATTTGAGGGGTTGAGAAATGCTAATGACTCTGATTCTGATTTGATAGTTAATGTCATATATATACATATATATATATAAAATTGTACTTTACAAAATGTGCACAAATATGTGTCAAATAAAAAGTAAAAAATATTTAAGACACACAAACACAAAACCTTCAGATTTTTTCCCAGGTCCCTCATAGAGTTAATGGAAGAGAAGAAATTTGAACCTAGGCAGTTAGACTCAAGATCATGTCCTTGGCCAATATGCCTGCCTTTCCAGAACTTTCCTTTTATCAGAGGCATTAAGGGCTTCCATTGCCTCCTCCAAGATGCACTATAATGATAACCATCAAAACACATAAGACTAACCACAAATTCCTTTAGTTCTTGTACAAATACGACACAAAACACATCTACAAACAATAGAAAAAACACAAAACCAACAAAATTTAAATCAAAATAGTACATGAATGAGACAGAGGATGTAGTTTTACCATAGTAAACCCATTTCTGCAGCCTAGCACCTGCAGTGACTCATTCTCCCACCCTTCCCCTCAACATGAGTGACTGTGAAATTTCATTAGTACGGTGCCATCTGGCCTCCACTAGGTGAAAGCACATCGTTTATGAATTAATTCACCCCAGTACTTTTCCATTAGTGTGTGACAGTAAAAGAAGCATGGCTTGGCACCAACTCAATTACAAACACAAACTTGTGGGCACTAAAATTCCTTGGTTTGTTCAGGTAGAAGTTAGAAGTTAGCATCTGACTGAAGAATCACAAAAGAATCCCAGTTTGAGCAACACCTTCATCTTCAGCTCCCTCCAACCACAGTCCTTATAAATGACTTCCCTGTGTGATAAGTGCCAATATGGAAAAATAAGGCCATAGGACTAGAGAGGGCACCGATCCATCTGCAGAAAGAACAGAGAAATTCTTTCTGGAATTGTGACTCTTGAGGCAATTTTTGGAGGAACTGGCCTTGTAGAGAAAGAGAAGGGTTCCCAGGTGGAAGAATGGAAAATAAAAGACAAGGAGGCATGAAAGAGCATTATGAATGCACAAAATGTAAATGAATATGTAATATATCAGGAGATGAGATTAAGAAGCATGTAGAAGACAGATTATGGGATATATATAGCTATACCTACACCCATATAGATACCTATACCTACACGTATACTAAATCTGTAGGCCTATATCTTTATCATCTACCCCCATATACCTGTATCACCATCTTTTATGGCATTATCTACATATTTACAGCTACAGCTACAACATCTACACCTATACCTATATCTGTATCTATTTATCTATATCATCTGCATCTATATTTTACATTTTTATCTGTAAGTAGATATCTACATCATCTATACCTCCATAAATATATCTATCTATATCAATATAGCTATATATCTATATATCTATACATCTATATATCTATATAAATGTATACATATATATATATATATATGTCTACATCAAATACTTCTCTATCTATACCTACGTCTGTGTATCTGTATCATCTGCATCTATACCTTGTTCTATGCCTGCATCTACAGGTTTATCTACATCTTCACCACTTACATCTACAGCTACAGCTTCATATATACCTCCATATCTACATTTTTATTCCTATACCTACACATACATCTATACCTACACCGGCAACATTACCTTTGTATCTATATCTACATCTACATTTACATCTACACTCCTTCCAACATCTATGTGTCTACCTCTATTTCATCTGAATCCATATCTATACTTCTATGTATATATATATATATATATATATATATATATATATATCCATCCATCTATATCTACATCTCTATCTCTATTTCTGCCCATGACCCATTGGATGAAAGAGAGAAAATCACTAGACCATCCCTGAATAGTTTGAAGTTTCACTTCCTCTCCACTGCATGGACAGGGAACACCTCTGCTGTGTTTGAAATTGGAAGATCATGACTTTTGATGAAGCAGTCTTCCTTCAATTGCTCTGGACACTTTCCTTGCCTGACAGTTTCCGACATCCCGTCATGGCTGGGCTTTGGGTGGTACTGGGTTGACAAGAACAATGCTTGGAGCTCTTACCTGACATCACCAGCTCAGCTTGACTGAGCAGCCATGGTTTTCTGGGCCCTTTAAGTTACATGCCCACTTTCCATGATCTCATCATTGCAGCTCTCATGGCTGCATTGCTTAAAAAATGGACTTTTATTTATAATCATCTTCTTCAATAGGGGCATACTGGCCAATATTCATGTGCAATCACTTGCATGGCATTTTTCATCCAAGAACTTGTGCCAATACCAAATAGGTGAAGCTAGCACAATCATAAAAGCATAATGAAGAAAATGGATGTGACCTATGAACTCATTTCCCAGAGTAAGACTTTTAATTACCCTTAGTGTTTCTTTCAGAGTGGTTCCTCTTTGCATATTGGGAACATATTGAATTCTGACCTTTACTGGTTGGTTACCTTATAGTATAAACATTTCTATATAATTTTGAGTATTTTGTAATCAAATTTAATGGTTGTGTTCTATTTCTTTTCTACTACACGTTGATCCCTCTTTTCCTTATTATCAAATACCTCTTGCTCACTCACCTGAATGAGCAAGATCAACAAGGTCCTTGTTCTTCAAGAGCTTACAATTTAAGCCAAAGAAGCAGATCATTAACAATGAATAAAAGTTGTAAAATCCCAATTTTTATGTAAACTATACTCAAAATATATTCAGAGAAAAAATAAATTTTCAAATTTTAATTACAACCCTTCTTTCACATAATTTCCCATCCACTAAAGTGGTGAACACAAATAAGAAGTAGAATAAATTTTACTACCAAACAGAACCCCTAGGCTAATCAACAACATTTGATTCTTTAGTTAAAATACCCTATGGCTAATAGTCCATCTCCCTCACCACAGCAGTATCTATCAATTGAAATTCCTGCTCCAGTATCCGCTCTCAAACTTCTTACCTGCAGGATCATCTTACTCCTAACCCCAAGGTTGACTGGTCCACTGAATTCTTAGCATCTCCAAGAGTACATGTTGGGGGCTAGGATTGTGGCTTAGTGTACAGCACTTTCCTAGCATGCGTGAGGCACTGGGTTTGATTTTCAGCACCACATACAAGTAAATAAATAAAATAAAAAATTTCATCTACAACTAGTAAAAATATTTAAAAAAAAATACATGTGGGAATTTCCAGAAAGGCCAAGGGGATCTGCAACTGATGTCACAGATTCCCTTTGCTACCTACTCTCAAAGTTGCTGACCCACCTTTGTTTGACTCCCAAAGTGCCCCACCCCAAAAGCTCCACAGTGTGGTCTCTAGACTTCCAGGCCTCATATCACCTGAGAACTTGTGAGAAAAACAAATTCTTGTCAATCTGTCTACCACATCAAAAAACAGATCTGATGATCTGTTTTAAAAGGCTTCAAGCTCATTTAAGGAGATTCTCATGGGCATTATATTTGAGAAGCACTACCCTAAATGACTACAAATTGTACATTCAGATAAGACTGCTACTGATCTGATGATCTTTACACATATAATGTCAATCTAGGTATTACTAAAATTCCTATTCCCATTCTAAGACACAAGCTCCAAGTCATGGGAGAAAAAAAAAAAACAACAACAAGCTTTCAGGATTGTCCCCTGTCTCCCTCCACTTCACCATCTTTCATGGTTTGAAGGGGTCAGCTTGCCTTATGTTCTATCCTCCCTTTCACCCTCCTCTGCCTTCTAGGCAGCACAGCTCATTTTCCTGCTAGTATAGATGCAGAAATCTCCTCTACATTTCTGCAACGAGCACTATAATATGCATCCTCCAGGTGTAATTCTTGACTTGGGTGAGGTGGGGGCTACCAGGGATTGAACACAGGACCTTTCATTACCTCTGAGCTTCATCGCCAGCCCAAGTTTGATTCTCAGTATGCAAGAAGACCTGAAAACATTCTCTTTTTCTTTTGCTCTCACTCTAGCTTTTCCTGAACCTTCTGCTTGTCCCAGCAATGCCTAATTTATAATCCTTATTATCTTGATATAGATTCAAATGTTTAAAAATCTATTTTGACAGTCAAACTGGAGAAACAAATGTATTAATTTAGCAGGTATATATCTTCTCTCCCTAAAGCATTAAAACTCATTGTTTGAATGGGAGTGAAGTCTCTAAGGCAAAAAATATAATAATAATAAAGTTAGAATATGGAAATACATCTGAAAATACTTCCAACAACAATAATATCCCTATTGCATGCACACAAAAAAATCAATATGAATTCTTTGATTCAACAAGTATTTACTGAGAATCTTCTAGATGCAGTGACTATTTTAATCACTGGGGAATCAGCTCTGACACTAGGTGTTATACTGTTCATTCCTCAAAACAATATTAGGAGTATATTCCATTATGCAGTTTACTTAGGTAAGAGAGACTAGAGAAGCAAAAAGTCTAAGTTGCTCATCCAGGCAGGTTGAATCTTTAAGTCATGCTCTGCATTCAGAGGAAGTGGAATGACAGGCCTCAGCCCTAGAACTCTGTCACCCCTCATTCTAAGCATGGATAGCACTTCTTTCAATTGACTTCTCTAAGTCTACCATTTTACTCTCTATCAAAGCCCTGTCTTTGCTACTGTTGATATGAACTCTCTAGTGTGAAATCATACATGCATACAAATGCACACACACCAGAATGCATGCATTATTTGTTTACCTGGTCATGAGGCTCTCCCTAGTGCAATGTGGGGTTGGGAAAATAATGCCCCTCCCTCCCAGAGATGTCCACGTCCTTCTCCTATGAGTGTATTACAAGATACATGGAGGATTGGTTCCAGGACCCCTGCAGATACTGAAGTCCAGAGATGCTTAGGTGCCTTATGCAAAACAGTGCAGTGTCTGTATATAACCCACACACATCCTCCCACATATTTCAAATCATCTCTACATTACTTATCAGACCTAATATGATGAAAATGCTATGTAAATATCCATTATAGCATATTATTCAGGGAATAATAACAAGTAAAAACAATCTGTACACATTCAGTAAACACATAAAAATTTCTTTGAATACCTTCCACCTCAGTGGGTTGAATCCTGAGAATGGGAAAACAATGGTTTGGGGAATCTAACTATGCATTACATGGCAAGGGTTTTTAAAGTTGCAAATGAATAAAGTCAACAGTCCCCTGACTTTAAGAAAAGATTAACCAATATTATCCAAGAAGGGCCAACATAACCCCAAGATATAATGGACAACATGGCAAATACTGCTGAAGAAAAACCCCCCAAATGGCTCAAGCTGGTGGCTGGAGGTGATTTGGAAACATCTCTGGTATGCAAGAGATGGCTCTTCACATTCCTACAACTCCATTTAAATAAGAAAAATCATGCTGTGAATGGATAATTATGAATGTAATGCATTCCACTATTATCATGTATGTATGAAATAAATTTTAAAAATTAATCATAAAGAAAGAAAGAATCCATTCAAGTATTTCTTCCTTTAAACAGAGCATTCAGGCATTTATTTGCCCATGAACTTAAACTTACACATACCCTGTTCCAAACATATATATTTGGAACAGTTATTTTTCTTTTCTCTGTCCCTCCACCATCTGACTGAATTCCTGCCTTGCATTATCTTGGGACACAGGACTGACTCTCTCAACTCAGTTCAATTTCTTCATCCAGCTCATCCAAGATCTGTAAGTAAAAATCATTGAACATGCTCCCTGTTGTGCAGGTGTATTGAATTTGGACTCTCCACCTGAAGAACCAGGGCTGCCTCTGCTGGGTCTTTCCTAGGACACTGGGGAGAACACAGGGCAAGCTCCCAGCACCCCAGTGGTGATCAGATAGCATAGACTGGACACAAACCAGACAAGAGCCACAAGGGTGCCCACCAGCATAAACATGTTTCCAGAGGGGGGAACCCCTGGTCCCAGGATAGACAACTAGGCATTGAGCTATTTGCTAGGTAAAAGAAGCACCCGTGGAAAGGTCCATTGTAAACATCCAACTCCTGCAACCTTTCATCTCCCATCAAAGCGGGGTCACTAGCAGCTCCCGTATTGGAGCCCCATTTTAGCTTTCAAAACACAGGATCTTTTAAATGTGGAAAGAAAAAAAGGAGTCAGTGAGTAATGCAGTGTGAGCAAGACTCAGGCCATGGCTGACCTTGAAGAGGAAAGAAAGGGCTGCAAGCCAGCAACAAATGCAGTCCCTAGAGAAAGGAAAAGGTAAGTCTATGACTCCTTCCCTGCAACCTCCAGAATGATGCAGCCCTGCCAACACCTTGGATATGGCTCAAGTGAGGTATCTATCTGACCCCCAAAACTACAAGAAAGTTTTATTGTGTTAAGCCACGGGGTATGTGCTCATTATTAGAGCAGCAAAAGGAAGCTGCCCCTCAGTGTGGGCTTCATGAAGGCAACTGCTTCACATAGGGGTGTCCCCAGCCCTAGAATAAAGCACACAGATGATTTCTATAAGTTAAATGGGCAAATAAGAATCCCCACCAACCTCTTGAGAAGGGTGACAGCTGCTGGGATGAGTGGCACATGCCTGGGGAATGACTGGGGGAGGCTGAGGCAGGAAGATGGCAAGTTCAAAGCCAGCAAGACTTAGCAAGACTCTCAGCAAGTGAGACCCTGTCTCAAAATAAAAAGTAAAATGGACTAGTAATATATTTCATGGCAAAACTTCCCTGGGTTAAATAAATCCCCATTATCAAGGAGAAAACAAAATGCAAAAAGATGCCTGGTTCATGCCTCCAGCCCACAGTTACCCTACGAGTTTGAACCTTCTTCATATCTCACCTGGTACATGTCTACACCCTCTAAAAATGTGGTTTCTGTTTCCAGGTAAGACTTTGTAAAGTTCAGGTCTACTGATGAAAGTCCCATTCTCCAAACCCATGAATAGTCACCCAAACTGTTTATCATAACCTCCAGAGCAAGCTTCAGCGTGGCCCATTTACATTTCCCCATTTCCCCTAACTTCCATTTATGTGCACCCAAAGCAAGCCTCTAGCTATTGGCTAGAATGCCCTTGAACTCCTTACCCAAGCTCCTGCCCAAGCCTTTCTGTTTAGAAACTGCCAGCTCTTCTCCCTCACCTGTCTCTCTAGACCCATGTTGTGCTCCTGATGAGATGAAGTACCATGCAAAGCTCTGTCACATGACACCTGGCCATGTCCCACCCCAGAATCAGCAGATCTGAGATGGGCCCTAGAATATAAAAAAGTTCTACCATGACAGCTAAGTTGAGAAGCCGTGGTTCAATGATTATCACTCCAGGCACCTCCTAGATTTTCTGTGAAGACCTTCTTGGCTTGCAGGAAAAAAAAAATATCTCCCTTCTTTGAAATTCAGTGTCACTCTAGCTGCACTTCTAGCTCTTGGTACTCTATGTGTTTTGGCTTTCCGTAGGGTTATCTAAGCATTTCTTTCCTACAGTGACTACTAGATTGCAAGCCCCTGATAGCTGCAAATTTGTCGTCTCTGCAGTGACAGCTCCTTGCAGGCACAAGTATATGTTGCGGCATTTTCTTAGATTTTGCTGTGTGTTCAATTTAAAGTCACCAAAAGAGATTTTTGAATGAGTAACTACACTTGGTTCTCATCAAGTTTGTCCTTGATAGTCTGCATAAATCAGGTCATTGAGTTATCCCAAATACTAAGCCAGCAATGCATAATTCTCACCTAAAATATAGATGATGAGACAGATTTAATGATATCAAATCATTGGTGGAAGGTCTGAGGCAGACTCTAACTGGCATCCTCTGATGCCCATTTGTTGCCTTCTCAGCTGCTCCAGGCTGGTCTGGTGAGGGGCCTTCCCTGAACCAAATGGAGAGTCTGTTGCCATGGGATGGGCTGGTCTGTGAAGGAACAAGCAGTCCTCTCTGGATTGTCTCTTTCCAATTGCCATTCTATTTCTCCAGGTTCTATTCCCAACTCTCTGACCTGAACAGTCGAGTCCCATCAATTTCTCTCATTTCCCTTCCAGGCCCACATGCCAACTTTTTCATTCTGCCCAGCCCCCTTGGATTCATGCTTCAGTGGATAGTTTCCTTTCCCAGAGATGTGTTTCTCCTCTGTGACCTTCTAAGCCTTCCCTCCACCCAGGCTTCATTTCCCCCACAGCAAATCTAGGAGACTCCAATCCTCAGCTCAGTCTGAAGCTGGAACCTTGGTTTCTTAGGAAGGGACTTAGCTTAGAACTGTTCTTCACACAGAATGCAATCCAGCAGATACTCATTAATCTGAAAATGACCGCAACAGAATAACTGGTATGGAGGTGGGTCCAAGCATCATCAGGAATCATCTGCCTCCAACCCTAACACACCATGGTGCAGGATCCACGGCCTCAAGCTAGAAGGCTAGAAGGAAAAATTGACAGTGAAATAGCAATTGTTATAGTCACAAGGACGACTCCTGAATTGTCAAGTGTCTGCCGAAATTATGTTGTCACAAATCCACAAATCTGGGAGTAAAATAAGTGAAATCAATATCAAGGCAAGAAGTCAGTAACAGCCAATGCAGAGCTAGAAGCTGGCTGAGCCTGTTGACTCAGAGCATCCTGCCTCCGTTCTCTGCTTCCTGCTTAAAATGCAATAGATACAAAGTGTGCAGCTTACTCAGCATCCTTGTTCTCGCTTTCCTGGGAATCATATACCACCATCTAGTCATTAGCATTGAAATGCATGCTTCTAGGTTAAAGCTTCCCTTGGCTCCAGCTGCGCCAGGAGGGCTGCTGGGAAAACCTCCCCCCAGCCCCCATAGCAGTGCCATGTACTCAGTCACTTGAGTCTTGTTTGTTTGTTTGTTCCTTGCTGTTGTTCTTTCTTTTGTAATGAATCCATCCATTCATTAATTCATTTAGCAAACATTTACAGAGCACTTTCTCTGCCCGAGAGCCATGCTACTTCACAGAGTTTAAAACACGAAATACATGGATAGCTACTTCTGTCATTTAATTTAAAGAAACAGAATATCCTAGATTTCTCAGCAACCCTCAGTCCCATCAATGCTATCAGAAAAGTCCAGAACCAATCAGACTACTCAGTCACCCTATTGTGGAGATAAAAATTCTGATAGTCATCATGGTGTGGAAAATGCTAAATAGAGATGATTCCAGAGACTTTAAGGGGTCACAAAGTGTTCAGCTTCTTCAGCCATCACTGCAGCTTCAGAACACACAGACTGAAGCTAGACACATGCAGAGGAAAGCAAAGGACTGCCAATAAAGCTATGGGTCTGCAAACCCTCACGTTCAAGTGCTCTCCTAGGAAAGGGTGTGTGTTCAACCTAAGGACAGGAAGATGAACAAAAAGTAGGACTTATCGGAGGCTGTAGGAGAGCATTGAGCTTATAAAAGAAGAGCACAAACAGAGAAAATGAGAAAGAGAGAAAGAGAGAGGTCCTTTTAGAATATAATGGCTAGACCAAGGGGATGAACATAATGGGCCAGAAGGACAAGAGCTGATGGCAGAGGGTAGAAAGAAGTTACAGAGAAAGCTTAGCAGTAAAGAACATGGGAGGCCCTCCAAGGTCTGGAGCTTTGTTCCTCAGGCCAGATTTTCTCCATGCCTCAATGACACCAGCTCATAAATGCTATATCCCTGGGGCTGAGGCCCTTCATTTGTGCTCATTGTGATGACAGCGTGGGCAGCTGGTTACACATTCTTCCTACCACCCTGGCTGAATGCTGCCCAGTTGGAAAACTGGCAGAGACTTACCAGGGTGCCTGGCATTCCTTAAGAGATGTTGCTGTAAGCCATGGGTATCAAAGAACAAATTTTCAGCAATGCACCCAGAATCAACTTACATTTTTATAAGGGAGAATTCTGTCTGTGGTGTGGAAGAAAGAGAGACAAGAAAAAAGAGAGGGCATAGTTAGAAGTCAACCACAACAGCAGTGGTGGAAGGACTGTCAGGCATCTCTGGAAGAATCATTAGGGAGTGGCCTAAGTCTCCACCCTGCAAGCCACAGCTGTGCCCGGAGCTCCACTATGGCACAGTACTGCCTAACTTGCATAGATCTTGGCTGCAAAAATCCATTCAAGAGACCCAGTCTCACCTCCTCTTGCAGAGTTTCCTATTCTTCACAGGTTTCTAGATGTGATTTGGAACACCCAATAGCCCATTCCCAAAGTCTCTTTGGGATGGTCTTTGGTATTGTTTGTAATCCATGACACTTGTGTGCATCATCATGGCCTATTGGACACAGGAAACATCTGACTCAGAAAAGACAATCACAGAGAGAAAAAAAGTGGTCAGATTCCACTGCAATGAGCTGAAATTTCCTAAGAAGTCAAGTCTGAGCAGGTCTCCTCTGTCCATCTACACAGAGGAAGGGTTAGGGGAAGAGCTATTAAGAGACATGGCCAATATCATGCAGTCCTTGAAAAATAGAAAATGTCAGGGGGCTTCAATATAAATTTCTAATTTGGGGGAAATACTAAGAAACACAAATGAACAACATTGTGAAGATACAGAAAAACAGAAAAGAGGGGCTGGGGATGTGGCTCAAGCGGTAGCGCTCTCGCCTCGCATGCGTGCGGCCCGGGTTCGATCCTCAGCACCACATACCAACAAAGATGTTGTGTCCTCCGAGAACTAGAAAATAAATATTAAAAATTCTCTCTCTCTCTCTCTCTCTCTCTCTCTCTCTCTCTCTCTCTCTCCTCTCTCACTCTCTCTTAAAAAAAAAAAAAAAAACAGAAAAGAATGCTTCCGACTCCAATTTTCTTGTAGCCTAGCTGAACTGATTTCTTACATAAGCTAATGCATAATCAAGTTTAGAAGAACACCTGGTGAATATCAGTACACGTAAGTGCTGGCCACTGTTATTTTGAGTATCCATGAGAATGTCTGTGGTAATATTGGAAAGTAAACGTGTCAAAGCAACCTGAGAAGATTCCATTCTGTTTCTGTCACTAAAGATGAGAAAATTGCAGAATCCATTCTATTTCTTCACTGCCAGAAAGTTACAGAATTGTGGTTGGTTGCTATTTTATTTTTCAAATGAATGAAATAATCCTAAAATTTGTTTTCTGGACCAATTGATCTCTATCTGCATATCAATTTTTGGTGTTTCCCTGTCTCTTGTTGTCAATAATATCACCTTGCATAATTTGATTTAAGAGAAAGTCAAGAGATTTTTATACTCTGCAGAAAATGGCTTATTCGTAAGGTTTGCTAAGATCTTGCTAATATACCTTGTTCCAATGCAGCAGTTGCTGGTCATGAGTCATAAATTAAAACTGAGCAACAAAAATTATAATTTTATTCTAACACCCATACCACAAAACTGACAAAATGTATGACTCAAATACCTACATTAGTGCATATAGCAAAGTTTGATTCAATAAAACTTACTTGCTGGAAATCAGATGCCAAGAGTCCTTTTGATATACCTTTTGGTCAGTTTCAAATGAAGCATTCCTCTGGATTGTTAGCATGTACATAGAAGTACCATAGTGAAGGAAAAAGAAAGAAAAGAAAAGAAAATGCACTTGAAGTTTAAACACTCCAAGAAGACTGGGTTCTCCTAATCCCAGCATGTTGACATAAACAACCGATAGGACAAGGTGAGGAATTAACAAGAGAAGGGATCAAGGCTCACCACACACAAGGTTATGAGTCAGTCAGAGGTAACTCCAAGTAGAACCAGGACAGGTGGAGAAGAGGAAGCAATATTTCTTACTCTTTTTTTAGTCCACAGTGACAGAGGGGACACCATACCCAGCCATTGTATCTGTGGCTTGCACAAAGATCATCACCTGAAGGGGCTGAGTGGGACTGATTTCCAGACAATCTCCAGCCAGAATGCTGTGCCCTTTGGCCCCAGTTGTGGGCATGGATAGAAAAAATACCTCTTCTAACTAATACAAAGGGAAGTAGGAACCATAAGACTTCCGCTGGAAATCACTGCACATGTGCAAAACCAATCAATCAATAATTAAACAAATAAATATTTACGAATATTTTAAGTGTTATCTATAGGATGGGCTCCCAGAAAAAATTTGCAAAAGTAGGTTTAAAGACATGGCCCATAGTTCTAAAGACATCATATGGTTAGGAAAGGAGTCTAAAAAGAAGGGTCCAGTGGATGTCCTTATTCTTGTCCTCCAGAACAAAGAATTGTGAAACACACAGAAAAAAAGTAGCCAAAGTGTAGATTTATTGAAAGTGCAAGTACACTCCTTAAAGCAGAGTTGGAGTCAGAGAGGACTCAAGTGTCCAAGACCAGGAACAGGGCGCCTTATACCTGCCCTCAGTTGGGGATTTCCAGAAGGAGTGTTACTTGCCTAGATTCACTTTCCTTAGTCCTATTGACACTCTGGATAGGAGTTTCCATGGCATCCTTGATGACACAACCAGGTGCATTGTTCTGCGACCTGCAGACATCTTGGCATATTCCACCATTTTGCCATCACCAACCTCCCACCTCAGGGCAAGGGCTCCTAGAATTATATTACAAACTGTTATACAAAATTCATTGTATAGACCTGTGGAAAGATTATATGAAATTTCAAAATTGCAGAAAGTTTACTTCAGCTGCAGAACAAGAACTACTACGAGAAAAAGAACAATACAAGAACAACACAATATAAGAAGAACAAGAAATAGAAGTCTATTACCTACCAAATACGAAGATCACCAAAAGGTTCACTATCAAAAGGCCACCTGAGCTCAAGGGGTTGCCAACCAAACTATCCAAGACCCTGGTTCTCAGACAAAGGAAGGAATTAAAAATTAGGCAGGAGCACGTATTCATGCTGCCTGGTCTGAACCACCTGCCTGGCCAACATAATAACAGTTCTCAGTCCAATCAGAGCAAAGGATATTTTTTTCATGAAATTATTGTTTTTTTCTTTTTGACTGAATACTCTCTATTCAAATCATAATGTGTGTAGGACAGGGAACATTAACTTATAGGGGTTCATGGAGCTAGATTAGATTACCAGAAACACAAGACTGAATTCCTTCTTAAACTGAGACTTTTTTGTGTGGATTTTTAAAAAATTCAATGTAATTGACTACTTAAAAGTATTTACCTCCTACTTCTAACAATTGGGTCTCTAATGACAAACATTGGAGTTGTATTTTTTTTAGTAAAAGGAACAAAACAGCTGGAGTTATATACTGGAACAATTTTTGAAAGACTCAACATAAGAAAATGCTAAACACTTAAGAGTGGAGAAGCGGGATGTCTTAAAATAGCAAATCAGTGAGTTACTTCCAATTTGAAAGAAAAGAAAGCATTGCAGATGAAGAATAAGCAGGTTTCCAATTGGCTATTACCATTTTTCTTTGACAAAAATTATTTTAAAAAAAGTAAATCAATCAGTCAAAGAGCAAACAACTACTTATTAGATATGCAATCAGTTCTTGAAAGAATTCCAAAGAAAGGGTAACTCTTTCTTACGTGAGGTGGTTAAAATAGCTGTTATACTATGAGATGAGTGATAGTACATTAGTAAATATATTCAATTATATTTCTGACTAAACTTAAAAGTTAGCAACCTATGGCTATGTACCTGTTTTATTTGCTTTAATTATCTTAGTCCTTAAATTCCAAATCTTGAGACTATAGATTGGTGAACCCATTAATCTATTACCAAAAATAGCTGAACAAGTAGAATACAGATTAGAACATTCAATTGTTCAAATTATGTTTAGTTGTTCAAATAGCTTGGGAGGCAAGAACAGAGAAGGATCTAATAAGTTGGTTAACCAACCTGAAGGTAAATCTAGTAACTAAATTCCCCCACATAAAACTCTTCTGTACATTCGTTGACACTCTTTCCTCTGTTCTCCAGATTTTTATGAGTGTTTATAATTATATAACCAGGGGTCTAGGAGCTAGATTTATGGAAGGATATAATGATTTAGAGAAGACAAAAAATCATATAAAATAAAGATCAGGTTATTATGACAAGTCCAGAAGAGATCCTTTATAAAGGATGCAAAGAATGACTTGATTTATCTTTTATCATTATAGAATTATATAATGAATATTTTAAGTTTTATCTGATTTATCACCCTACTAAAGGAGCCTCCATTATTAACTTTCTAGAAAAAGACAACTATTAATTCTTTGAAATATCTCTGGAGAAATCAATGTTATAACCAGTAGACAAATAGTTTTTAATTATTTTCTCTCCCTAGAGACAGGAAAACTCCATTACTTCTAGCAACTCCCTGTTCTCAGAGCTGCTATGACCAATGAACTGCCTATTCTCAAGTATAGCCTTGTGGTCATCCTAGGACTTCTCAATCTCCGAGGATAGTTGGGGGGAACATAAATACAAGAAAGAATTCCCTTTAATATATGTTAGGGTCAAAGAGTTAAAGTACCTTACAATCAACACAATCAAAAGAAGACTCTATACAAATTCAAAAATGTATAAAGTGAAAATTTCATGTTTATTATAAACAAAGTTGGTTTTTAATTTCAAAATATTGTTCAAGAACCTTAAAGTTAAGGCATCCTGTTATTCAAAACCTTCTTTTTCTTCTAGTATTTTATATGTGTGTGTGTGTAAATACATACATTTATTTATGCACATTTTATATACTTACAAAATGTGATATATTGCTTTATTCAGATGATCATCACAATTTTGGAAATACAGATGAAAGTGGATCTCTAATATAGAATAATGATCAACTAAATTGTAGCAGATCTATAATGCACAGTCACAAAATACAATTGACTTCTTTAAAAAGCAAGTAATGATGGGAGAAATTCTTATGACAGAATGTTAAGTGATTCCAATGTGAAAGTAAATCATACATAATTATATCTGAGAAATAAGAGTGTTTTTTTTTCTTTTTAACTTGTGTAGTTTTAAAATTATTCACAAGGAGGCCATAATTCATTTATTGCTAAGGGAATTCACTTTTTTGAGGTTTGCTTGTCAAGTCACGCTGTTATACACCCAATATTGAGGAGAAAAAATGTTCTCTTTCTTCTCTAAGGTCACAGTTTTGAAGAAGCAAGGGACATCAAATTTCCCCATGATGCTCTTTATTTGAAGTGTCAGTTTGATGTAAATCTTGGCCCAGGGTGCTCTCCCAGCAATATGCTTGCTTTAAAATCCATGTTAGAATAAAATTGCTTCCCAGTTTTTTGCAAAAATGACTTCCAAGTATAGTACAAGTGCTAATAATTTTCACCATATCCAAAAATTGGCAAGAATCAAGTTTGCAGCTGCTACAGTTCCCATTTGCTTCAGGAATTTGCACATTTTATGATAGAAAAGACCACTAGTTATAAAGTTCCCACTGGTTTATGCATGCAGATGTGTTTCTTGAATTATCTGCTTAATACTTAAGTTTGCTTGTTATTGTTAGATATTTAATATATATTATTATGTTTTAGTATGTATCATACAATTAATGTACAATATTATATCAACATTATACCATTGATACATGTTAATATATAAATATACATTATTATAGCAATAAGATATACTATATATATTATTACTATGATTATAATTATAATAATTACATGTTATATAATTATAATAATTATATATAATTACTATAATATTATATTCTTATGACTCTTATGAGAATATAATTATAAGCTAGATTGTCTTTTATTCTTATAAGAGTGTTATAAAAACAGTTACCACATATCAAAGTTTCTGAAGTAGTTATATTCATGTAATGAAAGATTAGATTATTGCCTTCATTTCAAAAAAACAAATTTTGCTATTGTTTTAAATTATAAAGTCGAAATTGTGTTGGCCCTAGAGTTGCATGCCTGGCTCTGATTCCATGCCTAGTAAACCACTAACTATCTGGTGTGTCAATGAGGACACTACGTCACAAAGAAACCATATGACTTTTCCAAGATTATATATGTGCCATAGAGGTCTAGCACTTAAGTCCTCTAATATTAGTTGAGTGCTGTCCGTATGCTGCATATATTTGAAGTCTGTAAAGCAGTAAAAGATCAAACAAGAAATTATGTTTTGACAACAGGCAATAATATGAACATAAGCTGTTTATTAAGGGCATTTGATTTACAAATACCAAAATGTATCCACATATAAAATGCAAAAATAAATCCTCTGGTAATAAATATAAAAAGCCTTCAAGCAATTACAATTATAAAATGTATGTCTTTATGTCTGCTTCTTTCCTTCAATATTATATGTGTGAGACTGATTCATTTTCTTTCTTAGATTGTAATTCATTCAGATCTATCACTTTATGATTTTCCATTGTATGAATATATCATAGATCCTTTATCTACCTTATTTTTATCTACTTAATTGTATATAATTTATTGTGTTTGTTGCAGTAATTAATCATTTCTGTCATTAGAAAATAGTAACATTTTGCTTATTTCTCAATAATTTTTCCTAGCTCAGCTTTCATAATATGTCCTTGTTTGTCTTCTGTTTTTATGAGTTTCTTTCTTTCCTAGAATAAGTATTTTATATTTACTATTTTATATTTACTTATATTTTCTAAATTTTCTTTGTTCCACTTTTAATTTTATCTTAAGTATCACTGATAAACTTTTCTGCAAGCTTAATTCTACTATTTAATTGATTCCAAATCTAAATGTTTAATTAAGTCTTTTTCAATGTATTCTTTTCTGCTTCTATTTGTTTGATACATGAAATACTAATTAAATTCAGAATATATAAGAACCACTATATAACTTTATTAATAATTTTTCCTCTCTCTAAACATTATCCACTTACTCATCTTAAATGATTCCTTATATATTTATCATTAGGCTTGATATTTAATTATTGGAGTAACCCCCAAGTTTTGAAGAGTTGCCTTTAAAATCTATCTAGAAGTACCTGTTCTAAAAGAGAAACTTAGTAAACTCCAGAGACAAATATAAATGTAAATCATTCCAGTACCCTTAATATGATGAAGAATCCTAAGTGTGTTCAAGGTGATATTGTTGGATATCAGACCCACCTTCATACTACTTTTGTACATACAGAGAAATCATATAGGCTCAAAATTATAGGATAAACAATTTGGGGTACAGGTTACAGATAATTTTTTAATTATTAGATGTAGAAACCAGTATTATTTTATCTAGAAAATGGTATATTCTCATTTTGTTGGTGTTCTGACTACTAGAGAAAACTATCTTCCCTCTGGATGATTTTAATGAAGTATTTAGCATTCTTTCTTATTCTATGAGTCCCCGAAAAATATTTTCACTAGGTTTTCAGCTACATAGTCATAGTGTTAGTTATATTAATTAGTAATCAATCCATCTTCCCAGTGATGTTTTTTACTGACCTGCTATCCAATCAGGTACTGTATGACTCACAGAAACTATTAAATAAGCATATTGTAAGCTTTAAAATTCAATTGTATCAGCAACACTAATTAATTAAGGTTCATATTACAATGGCAACAGCCCTATTCTCTTGCACAATAAAATAGCATCTCTTATTCATGTAAGGACCAATATTACTGTTCCAACTTGCATAACAGCCCTTTGATGTGGTGGGCACTCAATGGCTTCACTTAGCTGCAAGGAATGCTGGGAAGTAGTCTTAATGTGTACTGGGGTAAAGGAAACAGGTGGTAGAAACAATGGTAGGCCCTGCCAGTGTCTAATCATGCACCCAAATATCCATTCTATCCTTTCTCTCAAACAAAGGAACACTGGACCTGCTCTTCAAGTTCCAGGAAGGGTACTTCAATTTCCATTTAAATACCACAATCCTTCAAATCTCAAAGTAATAGGATGTATAATTGTAGGATTTAGGATGTATTCACCTTTGAGTGCAAATATAGTTCTTCCTGAGCTGGTGACCTTTACATTAAGACATCACATGCATTATATAGGAAAGAGTAGGGGTGGGCAACTGCAGGAAACTTCCTCCAAATGTGGAAAAACAGCCTGTCCATGTCCCTAGCATTCATAAGCCTGATGGACAGCCAGGATCCCTCAAGTTGTGGGAGTTTCCCTGATTAGCTCCTGATTTTGTTTGGGGGAAGAATCTCCATACTCCATTGCTTTCCATGTCTCTTGATTCCACACATTTTCTATGGTGCCACATTTGATTTGGACATTATACATTCTGCTTTCTATGGTGGCTGCCAAATTTTCACAGTTGACCTGCAGTTCATGAATATATAACTGCCCCTAATTTTCATGTTTCTGACAGTTAAAGAAAGGTGTGCATAAATAAGCCAATTCACCAATATTTTCCAAATATAACAAAAAATAATACATGGATAAAAGATATATTCAAAATGCAATATAGATCAATGAACTTTAATACAACTATTTAAAGTTCATTAGAACTAGCTTTTGAAAAGTTGCCTCTTGTAGAGTTTAGGTGTAGAATCAAAGAATGTCTACAATCAGAGCTACAGTCAATATTTACAATGAGAATACTATTAAATACTGCTAGTATTTTTATGAGGTCATTTTTCCATATACTTCCATCAAAACAACATATTAAAACAGACTGAATATAGAAACAGGTGTGTGAATTTAACAATCTTCTGTTGAAATTTCACTTTGTGACAGTGAAGAGATTTGCAAACATATAACAATGCAACTTTCTCTTTATTTAGAAATATATCTGCTTTTCATGAAAAAATGTCATTTATATCAACATGAAGATTATTATTTTTATTTTTTAATAAAATATTTGAATTCTATTTAATTTCTAATACAGTAAATTTTGAAATATAGAATACACATAAGAGCATTTTTATGGTCAATAACAAATGTTAGAGAATCACTGGTCTAGAAATAAGCTCAGAAGGAAACAGAAATGGGTTTCCGATGAATACCTAACGTCCCCGCTACAAACATTACAGAATTCATATCTGCAGATAGAATTGTCTCTTGCAAAAATCACAAATTCCTGAAGGAAAACCTGTGATATGAGAATAAATCAACCACAGGTATGTTCTGGGTTATTTCATACCAAAAAAAAAAATACTTGCAGATAGGGAAAAAACAGCAGAACACATAAATTCTGGCGCTTCTCATTACCTAATCTGACAGGAAATGTACTGTCCAGGTAACTATCCATCCAAAAGTAATGGGAGGTGGCATGCATACAGATTTGCAGATGTTCCTAAATTTTAGTGTTATGTTTTTCACTTTGTATTTTCAATGTCTTGATATTCACAGTATGGTCTTTTACATGGTTCATAATGGGATATAGTTCATATACATAGCTGCTTATTTATAAAATATTTTTGAGATGATAGATTCATTATGTCCTTTTTCTTGAGACACAGAAATAATAGATCACAAATTTAGCTCACTGCCTTTAATAACAGTTGCTTAATAATACTTGATCTTACATTCTCATGTTTTACAGATAGAATGACTAGAGAGGAATTATCAAGGAAATAGATGAAAAATAGCAGTAGAAATCAAGTAGACCTAACAGAAAACTACAGAACACCTCACTCAATAGGAGGATGCAGATTCTCCTCAAACACTCATAGAACATCCCTCTGATAGACCAAATATGAGAGCTCTAAGCAATCATTTCAAAGTACTGAAATCATATGAAGAATATTATCCAATCCCAGTGGCAATGAGTCAGAAACCAGTGATAAAGAAATTTGGGGAAATCTTCAATATATACAAATTAAAGAACACATCTAATTAACCAGTGAATATAAAAAATCAGAAGGAAAATTAGAAAATAGTATAAAGAGTTAGCTGGAAATTCCACACAATTCCACTGATCTGTCACACCTATGTCTCCACCTGACCCCCAAAAGTGCATATGCATCTTTCCCTTCTCATTTTTTCATATGCTTCTATAAAACCTCATGTAAGTCATAAGAACCTCTCTTAGCTCATGGTTCACTCTAAATTATTTCAACCTAGAAGTGTAATTAAAAAATAAATTTGTTTATCTCAAATTTTGTGCACTCGTAGTTAGCCTGTGATTAGGTAAATTACATATTCTACTCCATATGATGTAAACACTATAAATAATAAGATTTATAACTTACTTTTTGTAATACCACCTAAAAGAGCAATTTTTATTACCATTTAAACTATCATTACCATTGATGTCAAACTTTTGAACATAATTAATGAAGAAAAATTCATGAACAGAGGAGACTACATGCGTCTTACTAATAAATGGCATTTCAGGTAAGAATCACTAAAATTATCTCTATTACACAAAAAATTAGAGGCATAACAAAAATAAAGATCTAGAATGTGTTTCAGAGCTGTAACTGGAAACTACACAGATCCATTAAGAATTGCCCTTCTCTCCAAGTGTAAAGAGGTACAGAAACTTTTACACTCACGGTAGTGTTAATTCTTGAAAAGGCAATGTAGTTCAAAATCAAATGGTAAAAGAATAGAGAAATTTATTCTAAGGATGTATTAATACACTGTTTTAAATGTATTAATACATCCTTAGAATAAATTCCTAAATAAATTGAGAAATCTACCAGACACTCTTGTTCTCTTATCTAGCTAATACTCTCTCTCTCTCATCGCCAAAAAGGTAATTCCAATTATCAATTTAATGTGTCTCCTTCTACATATACTTTATACATACATAAGAAAAACCTGTGCTTGATATTAATATATTAATTTAATTACATATCCTGGAGTCATTTGTATTTTGCTACATAGGGAGCTCCCTTAATTTTTTATAGTTTCATAGATGTATATGGGGGAAAAAATGAACCAGATTCTATTTTACCACCTCATACTGATAAAATGCATGACTTTCCCACCTATTTACTGGTTAAAAAAATGTTTCAATAAGTAATACTGTACATACACTGTTTTAAATGTATTAATACATCCTTAGAATACATTCCTAAAAATCTAATTGATGAGTCAAAGGAACTCTATGCCTTGATAATTTTGATAAATATTGAAAAATTACTCTCCCACAGGACTAAACCAATTTGCATTTCCACCAATAATCTACATAATTTCCTGTTTCTCTGAGCCTTACTAATAAAATTTATTAACAGTCAACTTTTTATTATTTGAAACAAGCTTAAAGGAGCTTGATTACCTTGCCTGATGTTTTAAGCCTTTTATCTTCACTAAGAATTTCTAGTGGTCAACTGAACAGTTGAAATCTTATTTACTTCTAAGATCTTTTTATACATTAAGGAAATCAACCTTTTATGTGTGATCCAGTTTGGAATATTTCTCCAGTCGTCTGAATTTTAACTATGCTTAGTTTACATTTGTTGGTTTGATTTTTCCATGCGTTAGTTTTAGGGTTGTCCTGACTTTAATGTAATAGAATATTTCAGTCTCTTCTTGATGGATCTTGGATTTTCATTTAGAGTTGGAAAGTTCTTCTCCCCTGTAACATTATAAATTAATTCTAAGTTTCATTACTTATATTTAAAGACTGAGTCAGAGTGTTTCAAGGTGTTCTGTGTAAGGTAAGAATATAAATTAAGCTCTTTCAAGCTGGCTAACCTCATTTTCTCAATAATATAGATTGAATAATCTACATTTTCCCTTATTGATTTGAAAATCAACTTAAGTTAGTTTCTATATTCAGATGTACAATTTTAAATTATCTTTGCATTATTTCACTTTGAACTATCTTGTCATAAATAGTTTGGTGCTATAATATTTTAATTACTAATTATGTTAATTATAATACTATTGCCTATTTTGTCTTGAAACAATTATATCATGATATCAACTAATAGTTAAGTATTATTTTTATCATAAATAACTTTTAAAACTATTTCTTAGCTTAGTATTTTTGTTTCATATGCATTCATTGGAATTCTATCCCTAATGAATTCCTTTCTTTCTTCTCTTTAACTCATTACATTCGTCTTTCCCTAATCTTTTGAGTGAGATGTTTAATCATTTGTTTTCATTTCTTGTTTTATTGATATAAGTATTTAAGGCTATACATGATTTTCCTTCTATGTTCTTCAGGATATAATGCAGAAGTCATTTAATTTTTATTTCTGTCTGGTTTATGGTCTTGGTTAGTATTTGTTTCTTTTTTTGACCAAGGGAAAAAGTAAAGATACTTAAAAGTTTTAAGAGAAAAACTGGTTGATTTATGATTTGAAAGTAAATTTCTAGTTATATTTCTTTTAATGTAGGGTTAAGTTTTATGAACATTAAAATGCAACACTTATAAAACATATTCTATATCAATAATTAACAGTCAGATATTCTACTTATTGTATTATGTTGGGATTTCATGGTTGAGCTTGTTTTTGGCTCTCCTGATCTTTGTACCCAGAGAGGTGCCTCCAGTTCTCTTCCCAGAGAATCTGTTCCACATTTTATCTCCTGCAATATCTCCTTAAAAGCTCAGTATCTGCTTTTTGCTTTATTTTATATGTTACACACACTTGATTAATTATAACCTTTAACATTATTGTTTCCATCTTCATTTCATTTAATATTTTATAATTGGATTTCATTTTATCTAATGTTAACAACATAAATTCTCCTTCTTTTCATTTTCCTTATCTTTGAATATCATTTTATCTTTTACATTTTCAATCCTGTCATATATGTGTCTCTTATTCAGTTGGGTTTTGTTTGATGACCCAATATGAAAATTCTATTTCTTTTTCTCTTATAAGGCAAACCCATTTATAAGAGATATGTTTAGTCAGATACTGTTTTATAACTTTTTAATGTTATTATCCATTTTATTTTATTTTATTTTATTATGTCTTTTTATGGGCCTTGTGTGTGGGTTTTGTTTGTAGGATATGTGTATGTAAGCTCTTTCTTCTATTTAAAAGTTTTATATTTTTGTCTGGTATTTACTTTTATAATTTAAGGACTGTGTTTCCCTTAGTTTTAGTTATTTGGATATTTGGACAATGTCTCTTAATTTTAACTTTGAGTCATGATAAAATTGGCTTATATCTTATATCCTCTTCTGCTCCCTTAGATTGTCTTCTCAATCATTCAATTTAATCATAATGGTATCTTTTCTAATGTCTTCCTTTGCATTGTTAATTGTGTCCAAACTTTTATTTTTTTATTTTACTTGTTCTAATTTATATGTTATAGATATTTATATGTTACACACACTGATTATATCTATTGTTATATATGACAGCAGAATGCAATTCAATTCATATTATACAAATAGAGCACAGTTTTTCATGTCTCTGGTTGTACACAAAGTAGAGTCATACCATTTGTGTTTTCACACATGTACTTAGGGTAATGATATCTGTTTCATTCCACGGTCTTTCCTACCCCCATCCCCTTTCCCTCCCCTTTGCCCTATCTAAAGTTCATTTATTCCTCCCATGCTTCCCACCCCCCCATCCCCATTATGAATCAGCCTCCTTATATCAGAGAAAACATTCAGCATTTGGTCACTTAGCATTATCTTCTTCAACTCCATCCATTTACCTGCAACTGCCATAATTTTATTCTCTTTTAATGCTGAGTATATTCCATTGTGTATATATACCAGTTTCTTTATCCATTCATCTACTGAAGGGCATCAAGGTTGGTTCAACAATTTATAAACACTGATGTGGCTGCATGACTGTAGTATGCTGTTTTTAAGTCCTTTGGTTATAAACCCAGGAAGATGTTCTACCTCACCTTGGTCCCAGAGCAATGGAGTCAGCCACCTATGTACAAAGACCCTAGAAACTATGAACCAAAATAAACTTTTCCTCATATATGTTGTTCTTGTAGGATTTTCTTTTTAAATTCTGTTTTATTTTGTCTTAATTTCTTTTTTGTTTGTCAATGGACCTATATTTTATATATTTGTATGTGGTGCTGAGAATCAAACCCAGTGCCTCACACATGCTAGGCAAGCACTCTACCACTGAGCCACAACTCCCACCCCTTCTTGTAGGGTTTTTTGGTCACACTGATGGAAAAGCTGATTAAATCATCCTAATTTTACAGGCAAAACAATCAATCAGTAAATTTGCTCTCTTTCCTTTATATCTCTGTTTCTGTTTCTTTGTTATTAGACAAGATGAGCATCCCTAATCTAAAAGTCCAAAATCCAAAATGCTGAAGAATCTGAAACTTTGTGAGTACTGACATGACACCACAAGTGAAAAAATTCCACACCATGCAACTTTCTTTTTTAAAAAGATAAATATTTTCTTAGTTGTCGTTACACCTTTATTTTATTTGTTTGTTTGTTTGTTTATATGTGATGCTGAGAATCTAACCCAATGCCTCACACATGCCAGGCAAGTGTGCTACTGCTGATCTAAAGCCCCAGCCCCACATCATGCAACTTTCTATATGAGCAAATAATGCACATCAAAAAATACCTAAAATACAGATTATTTTTGGTCCAAATCATTCTAAATGAGGAATAATCCATCTATATGATATTTTCATTCTCTTTTGTCAACCTAAAATCCATACCATTTTTTTCATAATCATCTGCTTGAATATATAAAATATCCATTTCCAGTCTTTTATCCAATCTTTTGAAGACTGTTTTTGTTGGCTATATTGTGTCTTCTGGAAACTTTCTTGAGAAAAAATATTCTGATTTCTTGCATGTGAGAAAGGCTTGCCCTGCAGCTTCTATTCTGGAGGCCCAATTGGGCTGAATTTTGAATTCTTGGCTCACAATTCATTTCTTTGCAGATATTTCAATGCAATTTTCAAATGAAGGTGTTCAACATTGCTGTGAAGTCTGAGAATTAACTTTTCTTGTTATAAATGACTTGATCTATTTTTGTCATAGTGTTCAAGTAATTATGAATTTGTGAGTTTTATCCTACGGCTCCATATGAACCACTTGAGGAACAGTTTGCCTGGAATACACTATCATCGTACAGAGCATGCATTTCAATCTCATTTTCATTCCTTGAGTTGTATCAACAAATATTTTCTCTTTTTTTTATTGGTTGTTCAAAACATTACAAAGCTCATGACATATCATCTTTCATACATTAGATTCAAGTGGGTTATGAACTCCCATTTTTACCCCAAATACAGATTGCAGAATCACATCGGTTACACATCCACATTTTTACATAATGCCATATTAGTGACTGTTGTATTCTGCTACCTTTCCTATCCTCTACTATCCCCCCTCCCCTCCCCTCCCATCTTCTCTCTCTACCCCATCTACTGTAATTCATTTCTCTCCTTGTTTATTTTCCCATTCCCCTCACAACCTCTTATATGTAATTTTGTATAACAATGAGGGTCTCCCTCCATTTCCATGCAATATATTTTCTCTATTTTGGCTTTTACTTTTGTTTATTAGAGACTGGAATTGTACACAGGCTGATTCTTCTTTCTATGTGTTTTTCCCTTTAGGTTTTTCCTTGGGCAATTTTTTATTTCTATGTTATGCTTTCTCTTCTCATTCCTTTGTTTTTCATAGTCTTTGTTCCTGGTTTTGTTGTTGTTGTTTGTTTGTTTGTTTGTTTTGCTATGTTTTAATTCTATTGTGGTTTTGTCTCCAATTTTACTTGTCTTGTGATTTCTGCCACTTCATACTTTAGGTCCTCTTTTTCCACATGAGATTTCTTTTGTTTTTTTAAGAGAGAGAGAGAGAATTCTAATATTTTTTTTTTTTTTTTTTAGTTTTCAGTGGACACAACATCTTTCTTTTATTTTTATGTGGTGCTGAGAATCTAACCCAGTGCCCCGCCACTTGAGCCACATCCGCAGCCCGACACATGAGATTTCTTCATGAAGGGGATTGTTTACTAGGTTTTTGTTTAAGGATTTTTTTTTTTAATTTAAGCCAAATTTTTCCATCAGAGCTTTTATTTTCTTCAGGGTAACACTTCTCCTGTTAGTAATTTTTTTCTGATCTTTTTGCTTTTTTTCTTACTGTACCATTATACCAATGTTATACTAAATCTTTTTTATTTCTTATCATTTAATATGTTGTCTTTCCTCAAATGAGGTTCCTATTGACAGGAAGGCAAAGTAGTTTTTCAAGCTTTCCAGTTTTCACTGCACAAGTGTGCTCTTCTTTCTCCTCGTTGCCTTCTCTGCTCCTTAATAGTAGCAGTTTTTCCAGTGACATATTTTTACACATTGCATGGGCTCCTCTCCTCTGGATGGGCATTCGTGTGACATCTCTTGCATTCTGATGTCCCCGGGTCCTTCATTCCTTCTTGCATCTTTCCTTTCTCCACTCACTTTGTCTTATGAATGTGGTTAGATTCTAGGAATTATATCTCCCTCCTAGTTCACCATAGTTGAGTTATCTTGGTGTTTACTTTTGAATAATTTCCATGAGGAGAAGGAAAATGCAGACTTCCGCTGCCACAGTCACATTAGAAATCCTCTTTGGTAACTTTACAATCACTTTTAAGGTTGATTCATTTTATCAGAAAAAAATATATACACAATTTCTCCTCCATGAAAGTTTTATCAGAAAATAAGTATCAGCTATAAACTTGAATCTTTTATGAATATTAACTGTGAACTTTAAACTAGAATAAATATTATAAAATGAAATCTTTTGACACAGGCATGTACAAAGCAGAAGGGGTTTTAGCTAAGGTCTACAAGAAAGAACTTGGGTATTCATATAATCTCAATTTTGTATGCCAGATAATAAAAGAGAATAAAATCATGTCATTTGCAGATAAATGGATGGAGTTAGAGAAGATAATGCTAAGTGAAGTTAGACAATCCCAAAAAACCAAATGCCAAATGTTTGCTTGGATATAAGTAGGTTGATTCATAGTGGGATAGGGAGGGGGATCATGGGAGGAATAGGGAACTCTAGATAAGGCACAGGTTTGGGAGGGGAAGGGAGGGGGTATGGGGTTATAAATGATGGTGGAATGTGATGGACATTATTATCCAAAGTACGTGTGTAAAGACATGAATTGGTATGAATATACTTTGTATACAACCAGAGATATGAAAAATTGTGCTCTATATGTGGAATAAGAATTGTAATGCATTCTGCTGTCATATATAAATAAAAAATCAATTAAAAAAGATTACTTAGGTCTTTTTCTCCATAATTTACCAATGGAAAGTTAGGAATTGACAACATATAAAATTAATTGGTCTTTCATATCCTACAGATACAACTTGACAACAGTAAAGTTTCTCATATATATATAATGGCAGCCCTGAAACTCATAGGAGAGTTGTCAAATTATCCTTCCTATTTATTACATTCATCATCTTTCTGCCCTTTTTCAGCTTCTCTTAAAATCCTTGTTAACAAATAAGATTCTTCCTTCTCAGTTACTCTCAGGGATATGGAATATTGCATTGTTATATGTATACTCTCCTCCCTCCATCCAGAAAAACGCTCATAGCTCCCTGTCTGCATTCAGTAGAAGACCTCACCTCTTCCTGATACAAAAATGATAGGATAAAATCTCAACAAAGTGTTAATATTGGCAACCTGCAGAAACAGACCAAGTGTGTTGGAGCAGGGAAGGCATGTTGTCTGCTTTCAACTTTCTCTTTCTCATAGATAGATACTTACACACATAAGAAAGAAAGAGATTAGAAATATGGCTGGTTTAATGGCTGGATGGTTGGTTAAATAAGTGAGAGAGAGAAAGAAAGGATAGACATAGATAAATTATGCAGATGAAAGATTGGTAGATAGGCAGATTGATAAAAATATACATACATGCATATGAAAAAATGATTAGAGATGGATAAATGGATGGATGGATTAATGGTTCACCTTTCTACTCAAAGTTTCATGGTTCAAATCTTCTGTTCCCAACCTATACTACTCTGTAATACTTGTAAATATCATTAAAAAACTTCACCATGTAAAAAAAATTCTATCTAGAATATATTGATGATACTGACTGGCCCACATCTTCCTCTCCAGGTGTTGTCCATGGTTACTCACATCCCCCAGTCAATAAACTGGTCCCCTTTGGCCTATAAGTGAACACCATTCCCTCCAGACCTACAGGCCAGGAATGGATTGTGAGTGCACCATGGGAAATTCAGTATGTTCTTTTAATAATTGGAACCAGAATTTGGAAACTACATTCACTCCACTAACAATTTAAACCAAGAGTTTCCATAAATCTGAGTCTGGGGTAGCCAGATTTATGTAAATGAGAAAAAGTTGAGAGGAATGGGAGAGAGAAAGAAATGAATATTAAAGTAATAGTCAGAACTTTAGGGTTCCAGGTCTCTGCTTCATGCTAGGATTGCCAGTTATCAAGATTCCTTTGGTTGCTTATACTAGTTTCATTAAATCTGCACTTTGTAAAACAATGATTCCATAATTAGATATGCCTATTATTTAAAATAAGACAACATAGAGACATTTGTTGACAAAGCAATGATAAAAGCAACAGAAATATTTGAATTAAAATATTACAACAGAAGTTCAAATTAAAGCTTAAGGGGGAAAAAACAAAAGATACTTTAACATTTGCAGCATTAACAACATGAAATAACTTATTTGTGCAGGTTCATTAGGCCTCAAGGAATTCTCAGTGGAGTATATTATGCAGAATAAAATTAGAATAAAATTTCACAACCTCCTACCTTTTCAACCCAGCTATAAAAATCACAGAGCCATGCTTCAATACCAGCTTACACTTCACCATTTTAAATCAGATTCTTGGATCACTCCAGATTGATTAATCCAGATTCACAGACATGGAACTAAGATGACACCCTTTTGGCCAACTGGGGACCCTGTCCAAGGTATTTAAATCTCTAGTGATTAGAAACTCTCTCTTTTTTTAAGGTGGCAGCATGGATGATGATTATGGCAAGAATGACTTCAATGGACACATGTGAATAGGAGTTTTACTAGGTGTTAGATTTGCAACACGAGGAAGTTTCTTCTACTCAACAAAGTACATGGTCTGTTGAGGATCCAGGGATATTATATTCCAGTCAAGAAATGAATGAACTTGACCTTGTTATGTTCCTATACCAAGAGTGTCACAATGAACATCTTTGGTTGTCAAACTAAAGAACTAAAAAAAAGTGTACATGAACATCTGAAGACAGGCACATGTCTGTCCATACTTCAGACGTGTGTCCTGTGTTTTCAAAACTGAATGCTCAATGCTGCTAAAAATTTCCCTGTTTTCCAGGAAGCTTTCAGTCTTTTTTCCTATATGTCACATATCTATAAATTTTTTTAAAGTTTCTGTAGTACAAGAGGAAATTGGAACATTTTACTTTAAAATATTTAATTAACTAATAATGTACATATTCAAGGCATATGACATGATTTAATATATGCTGTGCATTGATTAATAAGTTATCACAACTCATAGATTTCATTGGTGTGGTTGGGGAGGGGCATGATGACACTTAAAAATCTTCTCATCATTTTATATATAGTTAATACTGTACTATTAATTATAGTCACCATAATGTATGTCAGTTCCCCCAAATTTATTCATGTTACAACTGAAAGTCTATACCCTTGACCAATGTCTTCCTTTATTTTCATTTAAACAGAGCTACACATTTTTATTTGAGATGTTTGAGTTTTTTACATTTGTTGTTGTTGGTTTTATGTTTTGTTTTGTTTTGTTTTGTTTTCAGTACTGGACCTTGAACCCAGGTACTCTTTACTACTGAGTTACATCTCCAGCCCTTGTTTCATTTCATTGTGAGACAAGATCTTGTTAAAATGCCCAGGCTGGTCTTGAATTTGCAATCCTCCTGCTTCAGCATTCCAAGTAGCTGGGATTACAGGACTGCACAACTTCCCTAGTCTGAGATTTTTAATATTTGGGACATTAACCCTTATCAGGTATAGAGATTGTAAATATTTTCTCCCCTAGGATGTCACTGTTGATTGCTTCCTTTGTTAGATGGAGGTTTTTTAGCTTTATGCAATCCCATTTGTCTATTTTTGCTTTTGTTGCCTGACCTTTTGGGGTCAGATCCAAAAACAATCTTTCTAAGTCCAATGCCATACCAGCTTACACATCACAATTTTAAATCATGTTTTTCTCTAGTGTTTTACATGTAGAACACTCACATTTTAGTCTCTAATCCATTTTCAATTGTGTTTTGTGTATGATTTAAGTGTGAAATTTTATTCTTCTGTGGGCAGATATCTTATTTCCCTAACTTTATGGAAAACAAAATTATTTTTCTATTGTATGTCTGTGGCACCGCTTTTTGGAAAACCAATTAATTGACCACAAATGCTTGAGGTCACTTCTGGACTCTGGACTCTATATTCTCTCTCATGAGTGAGTGAGCCTATTTCATGTCAGGATTATGTGTTTTGATAACTATAGTTCTGTGACTTAGTCTGAGATCAGGTTGATTGCCTTCAATATTTGAGAATTTGTGGTTTCATATAACTTTTAGAGTATTTTGACTATTCCAGTGAAATATAATATTGGAAATTTGAAAGGGACTCAGTTAAATCTGATTGTCTCTTTGGGTAGCATGGATATTTGAACAATGTTAATTCTTTTAATTCATGAATATTAAATA
Organism: Urocitellus parryii; assembly: GCF_045843805.1. Classification (NCBI taxonomy): domain Eukaryota; kingdom Metazoa; phylum Chordata; class Mammalia; order Rodentia; family Sciuridae; genus Urocitellus; species Urocitellus parryii. The sequence continues at coordinate 105,400,128 of NC_135533.1, forward strand.
GCTTTCTATTTATTTGTGCTTTCTCCAATTTCTTTCATCCATGCTTTGTAGATTTCAGTGTATACATCTTTCATCTCCTTGGTTAAATTTATTCCTATGTATTTTATTTTGTAGCTATTGTTAATAAGATTGTTTCTTTTTTGGATAATTCAATGTTAATACAAAGTATCTGAATAAACATTTTGTCTTAAGAAGACATACAAATTGCCAGAAGATGCTAAAAAATTTAAAATACTAATCATAAGAGAAATGCAAATATAAACCACAATGATATAATACCTCATACTTGTCAGAAGGACAATTATCAAAAAGATTATATATAAGAATAATGTTGAGCAGGATATGGAAAAAAAGGGAACACTTGGATATGATTGGGGGAACATAAATTAGTACAACCATTACAGAAAACTGTATGTGGACCCTTTTAAAAAATAAAACATGATCAGCAATCCCATTTCTGGGTATATATGTAAAAATTTGAAATCAATATGTCAAAGAGATATCTGCACTCCTCTATTCATCACGGCAGTATCTACAGTAGCCAAATTATGAAATGAATGTAGGTTATGTCCATCAACAGGTGGATCAAGAAAAAGTACACTCATGCACACATACAAAAGCACTACTTAGTCTTTTTCTAAAAAAAAAAAATAGGAATGTTGTCATTTGTAACAACATAGATGAACCTGGAGGACACTGTAGTAAGAAAAATAAGCCAGTCACAAAAAGACAAACACTATATGATCTCAATTATATGTGGAATCTAAAACAGACTCTTAGAAGCAGAAGCAATGCTTCAGGCATAAACAGATCTTAGTTACCAGAGGCTGGGGGAGTAGGAGAAATGGTGATTTTGGCCAAGGGATATGAAGTTTCAGTTACAAAGGAGGAATAAATGGGAAAGTACTCCAGGTGACAGATATGTTATTTAAATTGATACAATTATTCCACATTGTATATCTGTATCATAATATGACTTTGTATCCCATAAATACATAAGGTTATAATTTGTCAATATGAAACATAATTTTTATGGAACCAAACAGAATGCTGTCATCTGTCCTTAATTGCATTTAAAAAAAAAAATTCTATTTGACTTCTATGTCCTTCTGTGGGAATGTAATAATGACACATGCATTTTAATTGTTTTACCCATATAATATTAACTAAGAGGCTTATGTTAATTCTTTTCTCTATTATTTTGGTGCCCAAATGTTCAGTGTACTAAACAGTTTTTGAATGTGGATCTGATATGCCTCATAAAAAATCTTAATATTTAGCAGGAAGTGAACTTGCTTAGAAATAACCATGTTAAAAGTCTCTTTTTGCAGGAGCATTGCTCAACTTGCATGGCCCTCACAACCCTGCAACCAGAGTGGGATCCACTGGTGCCTTTCCCTAACAAGAGCAATAGGTAAGGCAACACTTTTCCCTTGCGATTTAATAAAAGGTCTCCAGTAAAGGATTTATTTAGAATTATTGGGTCACTCCATGGAATAAAAATAATATACATTTAGCCTTAAATTAATGGCTTCTCGGCTGTATTTTTTTAAGAAGTTTTCATTTGCTTTAAGTCCCCAGTATGCAAAATAGTGAAAAGCAGAGCTTCTCTAGGTAAGGAGGGAGGATCATTGTAGGGCAGAATACTCCCTATTAAATCCACTACTCCCTAGAACGCAGGCAAAACAGGAGGGAATTGGATAGAAGAGACTTTTGTCCCAAAGGATTCTAAGGAAAAACTGCAGGTTACCTCTCAGAAATCACTAATGCTGTTTAGTTGATGTGGTCCCGAGCACAGCTCATTCATTGCCCTGTCTGATCACCATCCACATTGTCCCTTTTAGGGTCCTTTCTGCATCCACACAATTTTGTTCTCTAATGACCTTTGAGTTCACCCTTACTTGCAACCTAGCCCTGTTCTTTAGGTTCCTCATATTCAAAATTAACCTGTTCTCTGTTGATCAAAAGAATTTTGGGGGAGGCTTTGCTTTCTACCTAAAAAACCACTTAAATATCTGCTACTAACAGCATATAACCCCAGGAAGTTTTTCTCTACCATTTTATTCAGTTCTTCAATCACCCTTAATAACATGAGCATTGGTATTATTTAATAAAAGGCGTGACTACTGACCATATGCTTCCTCTGCTGCTCTAGATTCCCAATGTAACTATGTCTAGAGAGGTGGATGGCTTTGAGAAGAGATCATTTTCTTACCAGGAATTAATGAGTTCTTATAGGACTTTGTTAGACTGGGTTAATTTTTTCTCTTCTTTCTTTCTTTTTTTTTTTTTTTGGTCCCAGGAATTAAACCAGGGCACTTAACCATTGAGTCATATCCCCAGCCCTTTTAAAATTTTATTTATTTATTTGTTTGTTTGTTTGTTTGTTTGTTTATTTTGAGGCAGCGTCTAAGTTGTCTAGGACCTAGCTAAATTGCTGAGACTTGCCTTGAACTTGTGATCTTCCTGCTTCAGCCTCCCAGGGCACTAGGATTATAGGTGTGAACCACCACCGCACCAGTCTAGGACTGGTTTAATTCTTATCTGGGGACTGAGTTCTCTCCTACTCAGGACAGGACTAGTTACCTTGAGAGTGAATTGTTACAAAGCAAGGCCACCCATGTGCTTTCTCTCATCATTTATGCCCTCTTGCCCTCCCACTATCCACTGTGATTTGAAGCAACACAAAGCTGAGCAGATGCTGGGGCCATGCTCTTGAACTTCTCAGTCTCCAAAACAACAAGCCTTTTTTCTTTTTAACCTTTTTTTTCTTTATAAATTACTCAGCCTATGATATTCAGTTATAGAAAATGGACTAAGACAAAGAAATATCCTCAAAAGGCAGAATTATGGCCTCCTAATCTCTTTGACTTAAGAACTTAAACATCCTCACTAGCCACTGTGGCAAATCATTTCCTTTCTGTGCATCTGACCCATGCCTGTTGCCTTGTGGCATCCAGATGATTTTATATATTTAAGTACATTATAAATATATCAAATGAAAATGGAATCATTTTGAGAGTCCTACTGGATTGTCTTTAATCTTGATTACATAATAAAATCACCTGAGGAGAATTTTTTTAATACTCAAAATATCACCAACATACTAGTAAAATCACTCAGAAAGTCCGCAATGGGGCCCCAGGCATCTCTTATAAGATTCCTCGGGTTATTCCAAGAGAAGCCAAAGCTGGGTGCTATTCAGTCAAGAGAAACAAGTCCTTCGTCCTAGACAAGATTTCCACAAGTTTCTCTTCACTTCTGTCTCCATAGATACTCAAAAGGGGAGGACCACGGGGAAGGTCCTGGTGGAAGAACAGCAGGACAGGATTTAGTATTCTCTACTCACTCTACCTGTCATTTGGGGACAGACCTCCAAGAAATTCCATTTGCATCTCCCAACCACACAGTCTTCCTCAGTGCAGTCTGACTAGAAATCATGATAATCTCCCCCTGACTTCTGAGTCCATTTCTCAATTGGTGCAAAATCCAGAGAATGAGTGAATTTCCTCTAGGATACAAATGCAAACAAACCTGGGTTCCTAGGGCTGGAGAGCTTGTTAATGCAGGAGGACCAGAGCCTGACACTCTCCCTAGTGCAGCTGTCTGTGGCCCTCAAAAGTGAAAACACGTCAGTTGCAAGACGCTTCCCCAGAGGAGAAGCTGGGAGAACACTTTGGGCATAAACAGGCATAAAATAAACTATTAAAATAATTGTTTTATATTTTACTTTTAATATTTGCTTGATTCTATTTTAAATAAAACTTTCTGTTTTAGTTTATTATCATGCAATTAAGCCACATCCCCGCTTAGATATTAAAATGTTCAATATTTTCAAAACTAACTACGTGTCAGTAATGTACTGTGTATTTAAGTCATTTTAAAAATAGGTAGATTTTCCCTACATACTGCAACACCACACATAGGACAAATGAAATCACCACACCTCTGCCTGGTGCACAGCACCCCTCTATAATAGTAGCAATGGGAGGGAACAGCACATCCTATTAGCAGCCCAAGAGGTCACTGCTGTGGTGTCACTCAGCCACCTGTTGAAACTTTCATGAGGGTCAGTGGCCCCCAACTCTTTGTATAGTCATTGACTAGGTGTATGATTCAAGATAACAGGAACTGAAATACAGTCTGATATAAGGAATTAGTTCTTGGAGTTATATTGCACAGCAGGGTAATGATAGTGTTATGGCTTGGAGGTAAGGTGTCCCACAGTAGGTCATGTATGAGACAGTGCAAGTTTTAAAGGAGAAATGATTGAGTTCTGAGAGCCTAAACCCAATCAGTTCATTAACCCCCTGACAGGATTAACTGAGTGATGACTGAAGAGATGGATAAAATGTGGCTGAAGGAGGTGGGTCCCTTGGTACCTATTTTGTATCTGGTGAGTAGAGTCTCTCTCTCTGCCCTGATCACCATGTGAGCTGTTTCTCTGCCATGCTCTTCCACCATGTTCTGCCTCAACTCAAGTCTGAGGAATGAAGCCTGCTACCTATGGACTAAGACATCTAAGACTGTTAGCCCCTAAATAAGCTTTTTCTCCTCTAAAATTGCTCACGTAGGTCTTCTAGTCATAGCACCAGAAAAGCTGACTAAAACAAATACTGACAATTTATTATATGTTTCAAAATTCCTATAATAGAAGAATTCTAAGGTTCTCATACACAGAAACGATAAATCATTGAAGATATGGAAACCCTGATTTGATCATTACTTTTGTATACATGTATCAAATTATCTTACTATACTCCATAAAATGTACAATTAGTATGGATCAATTAAAACTTAGATATCAAAAAGGAATAGATTCATATACATATTATTAAAATAATATGTTTTTTTAATTCCTAAGAATTCTAACTATTTTCAATTTTTACTTCAGATTTTTTCTTACATGAATTTTCTGAACTTTAGTTGGAAGCCATTGCTTATTGACAAAGAATAAAAATTAAATATACTGTTAAAATAATTGTTTAGCACTTTATTTTTAATATTTGCTCAATTTTATTTCAGATAACCTATCTTCAAGTTTTTGTTTTAGTTTATTATCATAAAATTAAGCCACATCCCCCCTGAGATGTTAAAATGTTCAATATTTTTGAAAACCAACTCTGTTTCAGTATTGCACTTGTTTAAGTCATTTTAAAAGTAGGTAAATTTTCCCTACTTTACAAGTGAAAAATTAAAATACCCAAACATTTGTACTCACTTGACCAAATTCCCAGCTTCATTTGAAATATTTTTGTAATAGATTAGTAATTATGTTTTGGACTTAATAATGTGGTCTTTTTAATCTTTGACGAATTAAGGATTAATTTTTAAAATATATACTCAGTGTCATGAATATTTTAACAATAATATTACATATAACTCCACTTTCCTGAAATATATTATATTGATGCATCATTTTCTTCTGTCACATATTTTTCTATTTTATAACCAAAGAGTACAGACTTGGGAATCTCAAGAGGCTGATTTAAATCCCAGATTGATGTAGTATAAGAGGAATGAGCAGCAGCTCTGAGACCAAAAACCCAGGCCCCACCACAGCTGTGATGTTTGTTCTCTCGTTTTCCAACAGGCACATTGGCACACACCTGTAATCCCAGTGACTCTAAAGGCTGAGGCAGGAGGATTCAAGTTCAAAGCCAGCCTCAGCAATTTATTGAGACCCTAAGCAATTCAGGGAGACTATATCTCAAAGTGCAAAAGGCTGGTGAATGTACTTCAGTGGATTCGCACCCCTGGGTTCAATCCCTGGTTAAAAAAGGGGCGGGGGCCTTATTTTCTTTGTCTAAGAAATGGTGGCTATATTACTTTCTTCATGAGATTAGTGTGAGGACAAAATGAGGTCATGGTTATAAATTCTCTTACACTATGACTGGCACTTCATAAATGTTAAATTACTCTTGGTTTCTTTTCTCCCCTCCTAATCACACATAGAAATAATTCAAGTTTATGTATCTGAACCCGAACGCCATTCAGACAGTCACCATCCATATGTCTTTGTGATCCCTCGACTCAATGTATGACTAATCAGTTTGAAGTTTATAGCAGCTGAAGATATCTCAATCCCTTTAATGAGTCAAATACAACTCAACACTAGGTTGTCAAGAAGGATAACATGTTTAAAAAGTTGTTTTCTCCCAGGAAAAAATACATTGACTTTTAGCCCCTAGAATGAAGGCTGCCACAGGTAGAAGACAGCAAAGTGAATGAGGTCCTCACAGGAATTCTCTTATTTCCTCTCTTGGCCAAGCATTTTACAAAACACCTGCTGCCAAATTCTCGGGTTGCAGATGACAAGTTATCGTCTAGCCCTAGAATTAAATCCATATTAAAAGTGCTCTGTCTCATGGATATGGATGTAGTGGAGCCCCTCTTGGCCTGTTCAATGAAAGAAGATATAAAACCTTGGAGATTGTCCCCCATCAAGTATGTATCAACTTTCATTGTTATATTTAACACATTAATTGTATTCATCTTTAGGACGGTGTTTATATACCCATGTTATACACATGTACAATATCTTTAGTGCTTGGGCAGATTCAGATCTGCCCAAGCACTAAAGATTATCAATTTTAGCATCTACCTCCTTCTGCTCACCAACTTTTGAATGTTGACAATGGAAGAGACCACTTTAAAAGGATATTAAATGTGTAAATCCACGCCTTGCAGAGGTATTTTCCACACATTCCCTTATAACTGAACATTTCTGGGCTTTCTATACATAGTAATAAGACAAATTTATAGCAGAAAACTCCTGGAATTGGCCAGTTCTGGGCTTAATTCCTGTCTTCATTACTTAAACAATGCTTTAAATTGGATTTTAAAATTAACTGGTCTGAGCTTCAGTCTCCCACAAGGGGTTGCAAAATCAGACTCACAAAATGTACTTGGTCCTGTTTTTCTTTCATGCATAGATCCTGTAACTTCTGCTCAATGGTCTTTTCCTGTTCAAGGAGCTACCACTCCTCCATTGTTTAACAACTTATTCTCTTTATGCTAACATAACCCAGCTTGCCTGCATCATTTCAGCATTGCCAAGTAGAAGAAACAACAAAGCAACTCTATCTTAGATCAGAAGGAAGTTTTATCAGCTTGGTAACTGAACAATTTTGATGTTCATAGATTTCTTCATGCCCCATCTGTTTAATGCCATCAGTGCTGTAGAAAGTCCTTGTGATTCCCCATGCCTCTTGTATATGCTACCTTTGCCCCCAGAAAAAAAATATGTTTTTCACAATAATGAGGCTTCAAGCTTCACATCTGGGAAAAAATAGAAAACTATGGGTCTCTTCCTATGTATGTGTGGTGAGGATTGAAACTAGGGCTTCTTGTGCATGCTAAGCACACACTCTACCACCAAACTATGCTGTAGTCCCTCTTCCCAAAGCTTTTTAAAAATACTCCTTAAGCTTCACTATACCTGAACCATCTAAAGTCATGAACCCTCCTCTTAACCCATCACAAAGTATCAGACACATATTACCATTATTGGCTTATAAGTGAGGTCTCTCCTGAATTGATAATGTGGTCTTTCTGAATAACACATGACTGACAAACACAGGGAGAGAGGTGGTACAAATATCTACATTCCACTATTTCACCATTCAAGTCTTTTCTTTCAACAGAATTTTTCATTTCTGTCATGTTTGCTCTTAGGCTTTACCATTCTAATTCAATATGGCCCCAGTGGCCAGTTCTAGAAACTTTCATGGGAAAGATCTGCTGTTGGGTAACAGTACAATAAGTATAGTTCCAGGAGAAGGTGTCCATTGACTTCCCAGGAACATATAAGTTTGCTGAAATTGTAAAATAAAATAAAATTGGAAAAGCTGTTTATAAACAAAGATGAGTGTGAATGTCTTCTGATTCCTAAGTAAACCCATCCAGACTTGTCTTTGTGAGGAGACCTTGGTTTGTGAAAGAGGAAAAAATTCAAGGGAATATGCAATAACAGAAGTATCATTAGTCTATAGAGTATTGTTCACTTGATTACTGCCTTTTAGTAAGATGGGCATTTGAATGCATAGTATCATGGAATTTACTGATGGTTTACATTAAACCTACATATTTTTATGTAAAAAGTTCTTTATATTTACAAAAACAAACCAAAAAAAGGCAATGAATGTGGGTGATATAGAGAAAATCATGAAAATATTTTAAGCGTTCATCTTAAGGCTAATGGATAGGTTCTTAATAGCAGAAAGGAGAATAAACAATCGTCTTTAAAGTACAGCATACTATCAACATATTCCCTAGGAAAATTGCACATTATAATAAAAAGGTACAGCCTCTCAAGGTGAGTACTTTATTCAAATGAGCAAGATCAGTTATCTTTAGTTTAAAAAATAACACAATACATGATACCTAATACATTTAAATGGCACCTTACAAATACTCTTCTAGACATACTGCATGAATTATAAAATTTAATAAGAAATGCTCAGAAATGTTTTGTTTAAATCCTGGAAAAATCCAAGCAATATTGATGAAATAATTTGCGGCAGTCACATTAAAATAGCCATATTTAAATATATTTTTTAAAAGATGGCACCTGTAATATTGGCCCTGTTCGTGATTGATCAGTAAAGTACTGTTTATCACTTCACAAATAGTTAGTTTTATTCAGTATTTTAGGCATCCATGATGTACATAGGTGTGCAAAAAATAGGAAACATTATACATGTGTTTCTACCATAATAAATTTTAACAATTCATAAAAAAATACAAATATATCTCTATTTTTAAGAACCCTCATTCTCATCAATCAGTAGGGTCCCACCTAACAGAAACACCTATCACAGAATGCTCCATAATTGCACTTTTTCCTCATGAAAAGCTGGTGCTACCAGTTTTTCCTTGGCTGAATTCCCAGACACCGGATGCTTTAGTTTTATTACAAACCTTGCCCATTTTAATCTGATTCTTTCTTCATGATACATGAGCCTCTTCTTGCAGGGTAAGTTCATTCGAGTGCAGTTCTCTCATTTTAAATTAATCGGCTGCCTTCCACATTATCCAGATTGAAGTGTTGATTGTATACTATTTATCTTCTTAATAACAAAAAAAATTAATCTGTAAAGGAAAGATCAAAGAAGACATTCTGTTCTCCACTGTGAGAGATGAAGTGGTCTGATGTCACTAAGAGGAACATTTGCCTCCTTATATTTATTTCTGGGTGGCTGTTATTTTATTTAAATGTGATTGCTTTCTGGACTTTATATTTTTAACATCAGTTCCAGAATACCCATCAAGCTTCACTTCGGGTCTTCCCAAGACCATAGCTGCTTCTTGCCAGGAATGCTGAACAGCCTCTCCTGATGTCCACTTTTAAACCAACTCTAGCATCCTCTTCGGAACAAAGATGTAGCATCCACACCCAAAGCAAAAGCTGCAAAGAGATACTCAGACTACAAAGCACTCCTTCCTTGCTAAGTGATCACACAATCCCTTCCTAACAGACCCTCACTCATTCCTCCCTCCAACCACTGGCTTCCTTCCCATTCTGCAGTGTGATGAGGAAAGAAATACTCATTCATAAACACCAGATGGAACCAGGAAACACATCCAGACATATATACCTAAGAAATTAGATCAGATGTTCAGAACTCTCCCTTGCAAGACATGAGCTCTGTGCTTCACTGGAGAATCAAAGTCCAGGGTTACCTCAAGGTTAGGGTAAAATGCAATAGTCAAAGGAGTGAGTAAAGATGATGGAGCCATGGTAAAAATGTCATCAGGGCCCTGGAATTAAACCCTAGTGTACTAGTTTCTTCCATAAACCATGCAGACATTCCATCAATGCATGCCAAGTACTAAACACATACTAGGTCTGAAGAATGCAGTAAGAAACCCTAAAGTCCAAGCCGCACCCTCATTTAATTTAAAGGACGTGGTTCATGAACCCAATAACAACATGGACTTTCACAGAGGGTCTGTTAGATGCCAGGCATTTCTGTGGATAATTTATTAGTTGTTTTAATTTCCATATAAATTGTTTAGAGTCACTATTGCCATCCCTTTTTTATAGAGGAACAGATATTGGTACATAAAATTTAAATACTTGTCCCAAAAGACATGGCCAGCAAGCTATACTGCCAAGTTTTGTGTATAAGCAGCAGGAACCGCTCCCCCAAAATTTGTGCTCTGAGCCGTCAGTTGTATCAACAGAGCCATCAGTTGTATTAATAGAGCCATCTTCAGCATCACACTCCAGCTCTTCTTTACAAAAGAAAGCACAGTCTCAGAATCCTTTAGTGCTGAGAGCCATTACCAAGTAGGAATGACGCATCGTATCCTTGCCAGTGTACCCCATGTTAAATGGACTTGCCTTGGAAATTTGCTGCGACCTTGCTTGTGTGTTTGAGAAAGGTGACCCTGCTCAATCACCAGGGTGGATCCAGGATTAGGGTGTATTCCTGCAGGAAGTATCCCTGTCCTTGGGTTTAGGGCGTGACAATAGGAGTTTTAGGGAAGTTAGAGTTTGAAGATTATGGCTGCTGGGATTAGGGTGTTCCTGCTGCTTGTTCCCTTTGAGTTCTCATGAGATAAAAATGGGACTTGGAAAAAGCCTCGTGGAGTAGGATTGGGGGACGGGCATATTAGGAATTGCCCCTGAACGTGTGTGGAGGCTGGTGGGAGATCCAGAATAAAGAATTGCTGTTTGAACCTACAAAGCTGTGTGGTGCCTCCTGATCTTGTGCCCAGTCCAGACTCTGGCACTTTAGAGTGAAGAGTCTGGCTGGAGGTAATCTTAGACAAAACTCCTGTATTTGGGAGGGGAGGCTCAAGCTAACAGAGGGCTTCTGACTGAAGAGGCACTGGGCACCACATTCCTATACTACACATTGCCTTCCTCATTTCAAACTAGCCGCAGCCAGCGAGGTAGTCATGTTAACTGGATCACCCAGCCCCACGTTTTCCAGCTTGAATAGGAGAATAATTACGTTCAGATCACATTGCCTCTATGTTAACTTCAGCTTTTTTAGTTCTTTTTCTTGTCTCTCTGTGTCCCCCCCAAACCCTGCCTAGGTGTTTTCAATATTGCATTTTGACAGCAGGCCCTCACTCAGCAGAAAGATTTTATTTACCATGTCCAAAGCTTCTCCCTTCAGGGTGATCTTTTTCTAGATGTGTCTGTCATAGATAAGTAGTAGCTGGCCATCTGGAGAATCCAGGAAGATCAGGACATATCCCAGACATTGGTACCTTCTCAGTACAGCTGGGCATCTCCTACGGGGCAGAGCAGTACAACAGGCTGTCGAAGGGTAGTGGGTGATAGGAACACAGACCCAGCTGGTGATACACAGGAGTGTCCACTGCACACAGTGCTAGGTCTGTCCTCTCAGCCTGCAGGTCCTCACTTGAAAATGATGATGGGAAGCGCGCAGACTCTCAGACTGTCACAGTCTCACAGCAAGTGCCTGAAAACTGTAGCTCTGATTATTAGTCAGTGAGATTTAATCTGGTGTTTGTTTACTGAGGTGTTTTCACTGGACAGCAATTTATCCATTTTGATTCGTACACTTTTCTGTCTTCACAGGGTACATTCTATAATACACATGAGATCTGAGATCACACAAATTTTAAGTCTAAATCCTCAGGCCTTCATTCCTGCCTTCACTTCTGGGACAGTCTCCTAGTCTGTCCTGCCTTCCATTCATAAATGAAAATAATAACACTTGCCAGAGTTCTCCTAATAAATTATTTTTTTTTTAAAAAAAAAGAGTTTTATATGACCAAAAGCATCTGACGCACACCAGTCCTCCAATTCTTGTAAAGAAGAAAGAGCTTGTATTGTGATTTTTTTCCCCAATTCCTATCATGGAAAGCCTTAACCAATGTTTTATTTAAATTACCTATGATGTTATTCACTTATCTTTCTCAAAGAGACACTTTATACAAAAATGTTAAGAGTTCCACTTAAGACAATTCTGAACTAGACGGCAAAGATATTCTTCACACAACCCAAGTGTTAGAAAGATTCACTAGATAATAGTGGATTCTCCTCTCCAGGTGGAGACACAAAGTCCTGCTGAGTTTAAAATAGTCCTTCAAGACCTGGCTTTAAATGGGCCATCTCCGGCCAAGAGACGTGGAGTGAGGCAATGAGTATTTATGTCTGTAATTACCTGATTTGCATAGCTAATTGCCCTCCACTGCCTGTGCAGCCTGGACTGTGCCAGTAGTCTAGATGCAGGGCTGAGAGCCAACAACTGCCTAGTACAAATGCTCTTTCTGCAATTCATTTGCTGAATGGCTTAGACAAATCACTTAGCACCTCCACATCTCAATTTTCCACTCTCTGTAAGCGTGGCAATGGTTTATACTTGTTTACCAATTAGCTGACTTAGTTAATAAATTTAAATTGCTTTGTAGATAGGTGATATTGAGTGCGAGTAAGTATTAATTATTGTGATTTGTGAACACTTCTCAGATAGTGAGTCTTACATGCAAATGAGGCAATAACTAGCCTAATTTGGTAAAAAGAGAAATAAATGCTAAGTAGACGTTGTGTCAGCAAGTGCAAATGTTTACATGAAAGCAGAAAGGAAGAATTAGAAGATGCACTGGTGGGAAATTGTCCTTGGACTGCCAAATTAGTCTGTTGCTTGCAGAGTCAAAAACAGATTGAGAAAGTGAATGATCTGGCAAGAGACCCTGGACAACCTCACCCCTTGGAGAGAGCAAACTCAATCTATATGGTTGGACATGGGAAGACTAAAGGGTAGTCCAACAGTTACAAATGCTTTCCTTGATAGTAATTAATTAATTACTGTATTCAATACACCTAAATTGCATCTGCCTTAGGAGCCACATGCTCTTTGGGGTGATTGGCAAGGGGAATGAATGTAACCTAAGAAAGAAAAGTACTAGGAATTATTCTCAGCCTTTGAAAAACTCATAATCCGAAAGAGGAAGACCTATAAACATGCGCATGCTTACATACACACACACACACACACTTATGTATACCCATACACAAGAGATTAAGTAATTATAAGAGACATCTGGACGAGCAAATAGAATTAAAAGAAACAAGAGAGGCTTCAGAGAGGAGGTAATATTTGAACTGGGTCCTAGAAAAATAAATAGTAATTAGCAAGAAAGAAATGAACACACAGTTCAGCCTTTTGAGCAACAAGATAAGTGGGTCTTTCTGGCCATTCTATTGGGTGGACAGCATATGTCCAACACAAGCAAACTGAAAAGGAGATAATTATAATAACAGGTGACCAGAGAAGGGAGGACATGGCCAAGGAGGGCCTTTGAATCACCTTCTTAGCACAGTATCTCTTAGAAAAGCAGACCACATACTAAAGAGGCATTTTATTTCCTTTTTGAAAAATGTTTTATTGGCTTATTTCATTTAGCATGGTATTATCCAACTCCATCCATTTAAGGGGAGAGGGGCACTAGGGAAGAATACCTTAGATTAGGTAGAGGAGAGTGAAGAGAGAGAAGGAATGGGAGTGGATGGATTTGGGGATAGGAAAGATAGTAGAATGAAATGAACATTATTACCTTATGTGTATGTGTATATATATATATATATATGACTGCATGACTGATGTGATTCTACAATATATACAATCAGAAAAATGAGAATACCCCATATACAACATATCAAAGTGCATAAATGCATTCTACTGTCATGTATAACAAAAACAAATGAAAAAAATTTAAAGATTTCTTGGGGCATTATAATTGTATATGATAATGGAAATCATTGCGCCTTACTCAAAACATGCACATTACATGGAATTTAAGTCTACAAAACCATGGTTTCCTTCAGCCACAGAAACTTCCCTTTTTAATGAACCTCAAGGAGGTGAAAACCAAAACAAAATAGAAAGAGTATAAAAATTCCAGTCTTATGTAGTTAAGTCTAAGGAAGCCAAACACCTAAATTCCTTTGCATAATAGATATTTATTTTTGTAATTATCTGAAGTTGGCAATAATCATTTCATTTATTTCTTTACCCACCTCCTTGATACCCTATCTTATAATCCTATGCTGGCTATTGTCATTTGATGACTTTTGGGAACTGACCGGCTTCCTATCTGAGGAAACTCTCTGTTTTCACTTTGGCAGGACATAGTTCTATACCTCTTTCTAGGGAAGCTATCAGGGAGCAAATAATTCCTCCTTCTTTGGATAGCCAAGAGGGGCATAGGTGGCCTGACCCAAGCCACCATCTAAACCCAGATACCATGGTTTCTGCTAAAGCTGAGTGGGTATGGAGAGAATGGGACAGAGGACCAGGAAGATTCAAGGGGATTGCTGGTTGTGGTAGAACATGCCTGTAATCCCAGCACTCAAGAGACTAAGGCAAGAAAGTCAGCCTCAACAATTTAGTGAAGTCCTAAGAAACATAGTGATAACTTGTATCAAGAAAATAAAAAGGGCCAGGCATAGTGGTGCACACCTGTAATCCCATTAGCTCTAGAGATTAAGGCAGGAGGATTGTGAGTTCAAAGCCAGTCTCAGCAACAGCAAGGTGTTAAGCAATTCAGTGAAACCCTGTCTCTAAATAAAATATGAAATAGAGCTGGGGATGTGGCTCAGTGGTTAAATGCCCCTGAGTTAAATCCCCAGTACCAAAAAACATTTTAAAATAAAAAATAAAAAGAGCTGTAGATGTGGCTCAGTGGCTAAGCACCGTTGGGTTCAATTCCTAGTACAAAAAAAAAACAAGATTCCAAGGGGGGTGACTGCAAATGTGTCATGATGATCACACCAGAAGTGGCATTGTGACCAGATACTTCATCAGATCCCTGACCTTCTTAGGCTCTAGTCCTGGCAATTCTCCCAGCTTAGCCCACAGCCCTAAACAAGGACTCTGAGAACCCCAAGTATCTACTGGAACAATTTATTGTCTGTTTCACTAAACAAGCAAGAACCTCGACTGCACTACAGAAGTTTTAATCCTGTACCTGGAGTAACAGAGGACACAACTGCCCTGACACTCAGTGGTGCCGTCTTAATTCCAGCCACAACATTTAATCTAGCACTGTTCTGAGGTTCTGCCCAGCACCAGAGTGTGAGGCATTACAAAGTATAACCAAGTTTTGACAGCATGAAATGAGAGTGAAAATTACATAATAATTAATATTTTTCTATATTCATACCCCACAATCCACATAAGAAAGGATAACAGCAACCATTTATTTCCTACTATGTGCTTTGCCTTATACCATAACATACATTCCCTGTATATATTCCATCCCATCTAATATCTACATCATTATAAGGATAGTATTTTACCCATGTTTACAGAGAAGAATTGAGGCTCCCTAAAGTTTGGGCTATTTGCAAAATGCACAGAAACAGTATGTATTTGCCTAACTCTTTTTAAAATTTTTTTATTTGTTTTAATTAGTTATATATAACAATAGAAAGCATTTATGCACTTTGATATACATAGATGGGATATAATTTCTTATTTTTCTGAGTGCACATGTTGCAGAATAATATTGGTCATGCAGTCACATATATACATACAGTAATAATGTCTCTTTCCTATCCCCACATCCCCTCCATTCCCCTCCCATCACTTCCCTCTACCTAACTTAAGGTAATGCTATTCTTCCCTAGTGTCCCCTGCACCTTATTGTGAATTAGCATGCGCATATTAGAGAAAACATTCAGCCTTTGTTTTTTTAGGATTAGCTTATTTCGCTTAGCATGATATTCTCCAACTCCAAACATTTACTGTCAAATGCCATAATTTTATTCTTCTTTAAAGCTGAGAAATATTCCATTTAGTATATATACCACATTTTCTTTATCTATTCATCTATTGAGGGACACCTAGGTTGGTTCCATACTCTAGCTATTGTGAATTGAGCTGCTATAAACATTGATGTGTCTGTGTCACTATAGTATGCTGATTTTTTAGTCCTTTGGGCATAAACCAAGGAGTGGGATAGCTGGGTCAAATGGCGGTTCCATTCCAAATTTTCTGAGGAATCTCTATACTGCTTTCCATAGTGGTTGCACCAATTTGCAGTTCCACCAACAATATATGAGTGTATCTTTTTCACCACATCCTCGCTAACATTGCCTGTATTCTTGATTACCATTCTGACAAGAGTGAGATGAAATCTTAGTGTAGTTTTGATTTGCATTTCTCTAATTGTTAGAAATGTTGAACACTTTTTCATATATTTGAAGACCAATTGTATTTCTTCTTCTGTGAAGTGTCTGTTCAGTTTCATAGCCCATTATTGATTGGGTTGTTTTATGTTTTTTTGTTTGTTTGTTTTGTTTTGGTGTTAAGTATTTGGAGTTCTTTATATATACTAGAGATTAATGCTTTATTGGAGGTGGATGTGTTAAAGATTTTCTCCCAATCTCTAGGCTCTCTCCTTGCTTCACTAATTGGTTCCTTTGCTGAGAAGTTTTTTTACTTTGAATCCATCTCATTTATTAATTCTTGACTTTACTTCTTGCGCTTTAGGAGTCTTGTTAAAGAATTCAGATCCTAGGCCAATATGGTAAAGATTTGGGTCTATTTTTTCTTCTATTAGGCACAGGGTCTCTGTTCTAGTGCCTAAATCTTTGATCCATTTTGAGTTGATTTTTTGTGCAGGGTGAGAGATAGAGGTTTAATTTCATTTTTCTACATATGGATTTTCAGTTTTGCCAGCATCATTTGTTGAATAGACCATCTTTTCTCCAGTGAATGTTTTTGGCACCTTTGTCTAGTATGACATAACCATATTTATGTGGGTTTGTCTCTATTCTTCTATTCTATTCCATTGGTCTACAAGTCTATTTTGGTGCCAATACCATGCCATTTTTATTACTATAAGCTCTGTAGTATTGTTTAAAGTCTGGTTTTATGATGCTTCCTGCTTCACTTTTCTTGCTAAGGATTGCTTTAGCTATTCTGGGTCTCTTATGTTTCCAAATAAATTTCATGATTGTTTTTTCTAATTCTATAAAGAATGTCATTGGGACATTTAATAGGAATTTTATTAAATCTGTATAAGCTTCTGCTAGTATGGTCATTTTGACAATACTAATTTTGCCTATCCAGGAGCATGGGAGATCTTTCCATCTTCTGAGATTTTCTTCAATTTCTTTCTTTAGTATTCTGTAGTTTTCATTGTAGACATCTTTTACCTCTTTTTTTAGATTGATTCTCAGGATTTTTTTGTTTGTTTGTTTTCTTGCTTGCTTTGTTTAGTTTTGTTTTTGTTTCTGAGGCTATGATGAGTGGAGTAGTTTACCTAATTTCTCTTTCAGTGGGTTCATCACTGATGTATAGAAATGCATTTGACTTGTGGGTGTTGATTTTATATCCACTACTTTGCTGAATTCATTTATTATTTCTAGAAGTTTTCTGGTGGAATTTTTTGGATCTTGTAGATATAGAATCATGTCATCAGCAAATAGTGATAGTTTGAGTTCTTTTTTACCTATATGTATCCTTTTAATTTCTTTCTTTTGTCTATTTGCTCTGGTTAGAGTTTCAGGGATGATGTTGAATAGAAGTGGTGAAAGAGAACATCCTTGTCTTGTTCCAGTTTTTAGTGGGAATGCTTTGAATTTTTCTCCATTTAGAATGATACTGGCCATGGATTTAGCATATATAGCTTTTACAATGTTGAGATATATTCCTACTATCCCTAGTTTTTCTAATGTTTTGAATATGAAGGTGTGCTGTATTTTGTCAAATGTTTTCTCTGCATCTATTGAGATGACCATATGATTCTTGTTTTTAAGTCTATTTATATGATGTATTACATTTATTTATTTCCAAATGTTGAATCATCCCTGCATCCCTGTGATGAGTCCCACTTGATCATGGTGCACTATCTTTTAAATATGTTTTTGTATGTGATTTGCCAGCATTTTATTGAGAATTTTTGCACCTGTGTTCATCAGGGATATTGGTCTGAAGTTTTCTTTCCTTGATGCATCTTTGTTTGGTTTGGGCATCAGGGTGATATTAGCTCACAGAATGAGTTTGGAAGGGTTTCCTCCTTTTCTATTTCATGGAATACTTTTAGAAGTATTGGTGTTAATTCTTCTTGAAAGTCTTTTAGAACTTGGCTAAGAATCCATCTGGCTCTGGGCTTTTCTTTGTTGGTAGGCTTTTGATGTTGTTTTCTATTGCATTACTTGAAATTGACCTATTTAAAACATGTACAATATCCTCATTTAGTTTGGGTAAGTCATATGTCTCTAGAAATTCGTCAATGTCTTCAATAGTTTCTATTGTATTAGAGTATAAATTTTCAAAATAGTTTCTAATTATCTTCTGTATTTCAGACATGTCTGTTGTGATATTTCCTTCTTCGTCTTGCATTTTAATAATTTGAGTTTTTCTCATTTTCTCTTTGTTAGCATGGCCAGGGGTTTATATACCTTATTTATTTTTTCAAAGAACTTTTTGTTTTGTCAATTTTTTCAATTGTTTCTTTTGTTTCAATTTTATTAATTTCAGCTCTGATTTTAATTATTTCCTGTCTTCTACTGCTTTTGGTGTTGATTTGTTCTTTTTCTAGGGCTTTGAGAAGAAGTGTTAGATCATTTATTTGTTGACTTTTTATTCTTTTAATGAATGTGCTCAGTGCAATAAACTTTCCTCTTAGTACTACCTTAACAATGTTCTAGGCATAACCATATTTATGTGGGTTTGTCTCTGTTATATCAGTGTTGTCATATACCTCTAAGAATTTTTTTATTTCAATCATGATTTCTTCTACTATCCACTCATCATTCAATTGTGTATTATTTAGTCTCAATTTGTTACAGTAGCTTCTATTTTTTATTTTATAATTCATTAATAATTTCATTCCATTGTGGTCTGATAGAATGTAGGGTATTATTGCTGCTTTTTTGGATTTCCTAAGAGTTGCTTTTTGCCATAAGATATGGTATGTTTTAGAGAAGGAACCATGTGCTGCTGAGAAGAAAGTATATTTGCTTATTGATGGATGAAATATTCTATGTATATCTGTTAAGTCTAAATTATTGATTGTATTATTTAGTTCTATAGTTTCCTTCTTTGGTTTTGGTTGAAAGATTTGTCCAATAGAGAAAGAGATATGTTAAAATCACCCAGTATTATTGTATTGTGGTCTATTTGACTCTTGAAATTGAGAAGGGTTTGTTTGATGTACATAGATGCTCCAATATTTGGGGCATAATTACTTATAATTGTTATGTCCTGCTTATATATACTTCCCTTAAGAAGTATGAAATATCCTTCTTTGTCTTTTCTGATTAACTTTGGTTGAAGTCTACTTTATCTGAAATGAAAATGGAAACCCTGCTTGTTTACATAATCCATATAAGTGATAAGTTTTTTCCATCCTTTCACCTCCAGCCTATGGATATCTTGGCCCATGAGGTGAGTCTCTTGAAGACAGTATGTTGTTGGGTCTTGCTTTTTAATCCAATCTGCCAGTCTGTCTTTTGACTGATGAGTTTAGGCCATTAACATTTAAGATTATTACTGAGATAGGATTTGTTTTCCCTGTCATTTTGATTTATTTCTGGTTTTTGTCTTAGTTTCTCATTTGGTTGAATGCTATTTTAGTGTAAACTCTCCCTTTTCTGGTTTTTACTTTTTTTTTCACTTCATCCTCATGGAATATTTGTTGAGAATGCTCTGTAGTGTAGACTTTCTAGCTGTGAATTCTTTGAATTTTTGTTTATCATGGAATGTTTTAATTTAATTTTCAAATCTGAAACTTAATTTTGCTGGATATAAAATTCTTGGTTGGCATCCATTTTCTTTTAGATCTTGAAAAATGTTATTCCAAGACCCTCCTAGCTTTGAGAGTCTGAGATGAGAAATCAGTTGAGATCCGAATTAGTTTTTCCCTATACATAATTTGATTTTTTTTTCTCTCACAGTCTTTAAGATTTTATCTTTATTCTTTATGTCATTAATTCTCATTATAATATGTCTTGGTGTGGGTCTGCTGTAATTTTATACTTTTTGGGTCCTGTAAGCTTCTTGTATTTGATTTTCCATTCCATTCTTTAGGTTTGGGAAATTTTCTGCTATTGTATCATTGAAAAGATTGTGCATTCCTTTAGTTAGTACTTCTGCTCCCTCATCTATTTCAATAACTCTTAAAGTTTATCTTGTCATGTTATCCCATAATTCTTGGATATTCTGTTAATGGTTTCTTTTCATCTTCTCCGAATGTTCTACTCTACTTCCAAGGTTATATATTTTGTCTTCATTGTCTGAGGTTCTGTCTTCCAAGTGATCTAATATGTTGGTGATACTTTCTATTGAATTTATAATTTGGTTTACTAATTCCTTCATTTTAAGAATTTCTGCTTTTTTTCACGATTCCTAACTCTTCAATGAAGTGATCTTTCACTTCTTGTATTTTTTCTTTGATTTCACTCCTCATACTCCTTTACTTCACATATCAATACCTTACCTTTACCGGTAAAACCAATATGAACAAGCACCCAATGCACACAATATATAGCTTTAAACCTAATAACTCCCACTAAGGCATCTACTGCTTTCTCACATTGAACCAAAATGATGAGTTCAATAACTATCGATAGTATAAACAGAATATTATTTAAAATGATTTACAATTTAAAATGGTGGATGAGAGAACAGTGGTAGTGTAGTAAGCAATATTCGAGAGGGAGGAAGATAGAAGCTAGAAGTAAAAATTCACAGGAAGAGTGGAAGAGTAGCTGAAAGAGATTGGCTGTTGGTTGGAGAAAAGTTGGAAAGAAAATCCAAGAAAATAGACAAGAGAGAGTAAGAATATGAACAAAGAGAAAAAATTAAAGACATAAGAATACAACAAAAATGCAAAACACCATTCATGTATCATTGTCCTGTATACCCTGATGTATAATAAACATTCTGTTCCAAATATGGTAGAGAGATTAGTGAATCAAAAAAAAAAAATAACATAAAATAAAATAAGTCTTGCTGGAAAGTCGAACTGTCTCTGTCAGTGTTCAACAGTTCTCAGCCCTGTCTCTGACATCTCTTGGAATCACTAAATCCAGATCAACCCTTGCAAACCCATCTCTATCCCACCGACCTGGGCTTCAGATACCCCAGGATCAGCCATGCTGCAGCCCCAAGATCTCAATGCTGCTCCTACTTGCAGAGAGACCACCAGGGGATACACTCATGTAAAGGAGCAAACCTGAGATGCAGCAGCAGCAAGACAATGGCCACCAGCACTCTCAGCGGGAAGACCCCAGGCTCCTCCAAACCTACAGGCACCCCCACACTGGACTGCAGGTCCCAGCTAGAGTTCCCAGACAGAAGCTCTTGTGGTGGTAAACCTGATGGAACCCAGGCCCCTGGCCCTGGCTGGTGTCCCAAGATGGGTTCAGCCACATGCAACCAAACCTGGAGTCTCCCCAGAAGCAGTCCTCTAGGCTGTGGTTGCAGCAGTAGTGGCCGTGGTTGTTGGCAACGGGCAGCAGGTCAGCAGTAGCGGTGGCTGCAGAAGCCGCTACAACTGCAGCTGTGGGGGACATTGTCTCTAGGTGATCTCCAGGGGTCAGCAGGAGTGTTGGCTTCAGTTGCTTCTAAGGCAGTGGTTCCTTCTGTGGCAGTAGAACCCAGAAAGAAGACCTCCAGGTGATCTAAGGCTGTCAGCAGCGGAATCAGAGGCTGCAGCAGCAGCCATAGTGGTTCAGGCAGCAGTTGATTGACAGGAGACTTCCGGTTCGGCAGCAGCGACCACAGAGGTAGCCACGGAATTCACCTCTAAGGTAATGGAGGCCTGTCCAGAGAAGAGATCTATTCTGCTGCAGTCCAGAAAAAAAGACCTCCAGGTGATCTCAGGCTGACAGCAGTGGAAACAGAGGCAGCAGCAATGGCGATGGCGGTGCAGGTGGCGGTTGTTGACAGGAGACTTCCGGTTCAGCCGCATTGACCACGGAATTCACCCCCAAGGTAACGGAGGCCATGCCCAGAGAAGAGATCTCCAGGCATGACACTGACTTCTGCTGCAGCCCAGAAAGAAGACCCCTCCAGGTGATCTCAGGCTGGCAGCCGTAGTGGTTTGCCTAACCCATTTTTATTTCATAAAGTTTTAGTTAGACCTGAGTCTTGGAAGCCTGGCTATCTGATAAATGTCACTTAACAGATGGTGCAAAAAGATGGACAGAATTGCAAGCACGGAATTAACAAAGCAGGTATTTATGCTTGAAGATTTATTGTATTCATAAACGTCCCCTTGTGCCCTGCAGAAATAGAAACTGCCTTTTTTTCTGGCACTAAAAAAAAAATGAAAGAATAAGAAAAAACAAGACATCATATCTGATAAGAGATATCTACACAGAATATGTAAGAACTCTTACAACTCAGTAATAAAAAATACAACAATCTAATTTTACAATGGACAAATAGCCAATTAGGTCATGAAAATATACCCAATATTATCAATCACTAAAAAAAATGCAAATCAAAACTGCATACTCACCTCACACCCACCTGAATGACTAAATTAAGAAGTCTTGGTGAGGATGTAGAGAAATTGGATTTGACACATTGCTAAAAGAAAAGTAAAATCCATGTTAGAGTACATGAGTCACAAACAAGATGCTAAGTGAAAGAAACCAGCAATAAAGACCAACTATTGCATGTGCCATTATACAGAATGTCCATACTAGGTGAAACCATGGAGATAGTAGGTTGATGGATGCCTAGGGACTGACTGGTCAAGGGAGCTAGTGTGGAATCAAGGGTGAAATAGGCACAAGCTTCTTTTGGGGTTAGTGAAAATGTTCCAAGATTAGATTATATTCATGATTCCACAATGCTATAAATATGCTAAATAAATAATAAATGCTAAATAAATGCTAAAAAGCATAATAACTAAACAAATGAAGCTCGTGGTTTACATAAATTATATTTCAACAAAGCTCTTCCCAATAAAAGGAATTTATTTAGTTGATGATTATATCATGTAACTTATTTTCAATAATTCTAAAAAGTCTAATAACTATCCTTCTTTATGACTAACCAACCTTGGGGTATAGAGGTCACTTAATCTCTGTAAGTACCTCTCTACATAACACAGTGAATGGATAACTAATATCTAAGTGGAACCTTCTATCATGCTTTTGACTAAACAAATAATATTCAAATGATAGAGCCCAATATGTTTTGAAAATTTTACCTTTAACTTCACAATCCTTTTATGATACATATATCATTATTTCCATTTCTATTTATTTTTCTGTGGCTGAGAAAAATGAGAATGAGAGAATTTTTAAAGCATTTTACATAGTTAATAAGTAAATTTGTCAAATATACATTTGTTTAATTTCAAAATAGGAACTCTTTTGTACTGTTCCTATTTTTTTCTCCATTATACAGAAGTTCAAATCTCTAAAGTAATAATTTGCTTCAGAGATATAAAAAAGTCATGAAAACAAAGCTGTTATTTCCTCATCATTTATATAAAGAAACAATATTAGGCACCAAAAGATTGAAAAAAAAAGTTGTCCCAAGTGTGCATAATGTAGATGAGCGAAAATGCTCTGTCAGTTCTCAATCCAGTATTCCTGAAGGTGTTTGAGTGGTACTGTACTACTAAGAACATATCTTTAATTTGGTTTTCTTTAATTCTTGTAAAACATATTTAATCTTATATTTTTCTTCTTTGGAAAAGCAATAAAAGTAATGCACCGACAGTAACAAATAAAAAAATAAAAATAAAATAACTTTCCATACTAGAACAGGTGTTAAATTAGCCACAAGAGGACTCTCGTGTTATTTCCCAAATGTAATACAATGGAATTACAGGGAATGCATCATTAAGAAGGGAAAAGCTTTTTAAACTCCTATTCTCCAGTATAAATTAATAGCTTCTAGGTTTATTACCTCCCAGAAGGAAACAAGCTGAATTTGTTTACTCCTACATATGAATAATCATGTCCATCATGTCCCAGCAGAAGAAAACATACAAAAATGATTAATGTTCTTAGTTATATGAAGTAAACAGAAGGCCCAGTCAGAAATGAGGAGAGAGAGAGGACTTGAAATATAACAAAGAATGTAGTTTGCTCTAGGGAGTTTAGATTTGCAGACAGACAATAATCCAAGAGCAAAGTTCATGGCAATACAAGAAAGGCATGACCCCTATTATGTACCAACCAGCATTGAATAAGAAATACTTTCCTTCCTCATAGTGTTTAAGATCTCACTCATCTCAGTCCATTATAGACAGTTTCATGTCTTAGGAGCAGACATGCAGAAAACTAGGTGATGGGGATAAGTCACTACCAAATAAGGTCACTTTTGTATGCATCTTACATAAAAAATACAGAACATATAAGCAAATTGAGCTGATTAAACTAGAGCCACAAATGATTTAAACACACATAATCTCAATAACAACCCCATGAAATGCCGTTTCTCACATTGACCAGATGTGAATATTGAGATTGGAGCAGTTATGTGCTTCCAAGCTTAGATAGTTAGGTCTGTGTCTGCTAGCCTATGGTCGTCTTTCTTTGAGAAGAAAGCACAAGTGAGCAGAGAAAAAGCAAAAGAATCAGGAGGGACCAGATCCTAGAAAGCAAAGCACAGAATTTGTAACAGCCAATTCTTTCTGTGTACCAACCTGGAATACCAATGGCAATGGCAATGGCATGGAAACTTAGGAATTTATTTCTTATTCACCTGCTAGTGGGACAGACTGGGTAACTCCCCTCCACCTGCCTTTCTTCCTCCCTGCAGGTCCAGATGACTCTGAGAGAATTTTCATATGTGACAATGGTTAAGGCCAAGGGAGACATCCCAACTGTGCAGGCACAATGGGAGCCCCTGCCTATGCCAAGTCAACTGCTGGCCCAGGGGCCATAACAAAGCACAAGAAAAGTGCCCAGAGAAGTGAGGAAGTAACTTACTCTACCTCGGTGGTGGGAATAACAAGGAAAACAGGTGGAGGACATTGTGGTTTGCCTGGTCACTGGTGTGGACAATTTGGTCACTCAGCTTTCTCAGTCACTGGGGATAGAGACTCGGAGTCAACACACAGACACAAGGAACTGGTGAGAGAGCTGTCAGGTAGCAATCTCAGCCGACATCCAGCAGCTGCTTTAATGTGGAAATGATTACAATTGATATAGAATGCATCTTCCAATCATACATAAGCAAGCAGGTTACACAACATCTAGAAACCAATCATCTTATGATTAATGTAGCCGCACTATGAGGAAGCTCTAAATATTGCTACACAGTGGAATGCAGACTGGAAGGGTCTTTGTCCCTATGAAAAGGGGACCTTACGAGCTGGGGGTTTCATGCCCTGAAGCACCCGACTTTCGGTTTCCTGGCCTTGTAGCTTGGCAACTCTGACCTCAAGCACTGAGGATGTGGTTTCACTGACTGCTCGATAGAGTAGAGCGCCCGTCTCCTGCAGGTGTTCCTGTCAGGCCTGTATGAGCCTTGCATTCTGAGTTGCTCATAGCTGGTAGCTGTAAACTGAAAGTTATTCCAACAGGACATGGATAAAAAGAGGTAAAGAATGAGGGTCAATCTTTCCATCTACCTCAGCATCTACAGAAATTTTACTTCAACAGTTTACTTCTGGGGAACCACTTACAGATGTTACTCAGGAGGTTAAAACAGTCAGTGTTGTCATAGGTGTACGTTGGGAAAAACTTTAAAGAATAAATCAATTATTGGGATGCATGATAAGGAGATAATTTTCTCCTTTCCTGGAAAATATATGAAATGCAAGATTTCCACAGTGGCTAAAGGATAAATGGAATCCACCTACCCAACTCCTATAATTAGGTGCTGAAGATCTGTCAGACTCCTGCAAAAAAAAAAAAATGGATCTGTACATTTTTACGGTGATTTTTTGCAAACATTTTTTCAAAGAAAAGAAACCAAAAGGGAACTAGGATTAGATTTCAAGCTTTGTTCAAAATATAGCAATGTGAATATGACAAAATAAGTACTTTCATTGAATAGACAACTGTTTAAATCACCACCTGACTTTCATTCAGCATGTACATTTCCATTCAATAATAACGTGAAATTCTATCATTGATATTTTTAAATTGACAAAAATATTTTCAGAGCTTTGTACTGATTTTTATCCACCATTGGAATATACTTCATTTACCAAACTATGTATGAGTTTGCCTATTGAAAATTGATTATTATCTTCATATATGTTAAATTTGAAATTGTGTAGATCTGAGCATGTACTTTTTATGAGACTTTTCTTATTTTTAAAATAAAAATACTAATACCTACAATATAAGAAAGTGTGGGTATTAAAGAAAAATGTAAAGCATGATGCCCTTCATTCATGGGAACTATTATTATCATTATCAACATTATTATTATTATTATTTGGCATGTCCCAGTGAAGAATGGGCTCCCACTTACAACACATTAAAGACCTCTTCAATTAATAATGAGTTACTTTGAATCCTTCTGAAAACGCAACAATAAATAGAAAATTGTTTTGTTTCTTAAGAATCAGTGACTCTCCCAGAAACCCCCAAAGCTAAGGCAGGAGAATCTCAAGTTCAAAACCAGCCTCAGCAACTTAGCAAGGCCCTAGGTAACTAGCAAGACCCTGTCATGAAAGTAAAAAAACAAAAACAAAAAAAACAACAACAACAAAAAAGGCCCAACACTCCTGCATGTCAGCTTAGGAACTGAGTTCCTAAACAAGACTCCTCAAGTGCAAGAAATAAAATGTAAAATTAATAAATGGAATGGCCTCAAATTAAAAATCATCTTCACAGCAAAGGAAACAATCAAGGTCATGAAGAAAGATCCTAAAGATGGGAGAAGATCTTTGCCACCTGCTGCTCAGGACATTAATATCCAGGATATACAAAGAGCTCAAAAAACTTAACAACAAAAAACAAATAACCCAATCAATAAATGGGAAAAGTAACTAAACAAATACTTCTCAAAAGAGGAAATACATGAGAATATGTGAAAATAAAAAATATTCAACATCTCTAACAATTAGACAAATGCAAAAACTACACATAGATTTCATCTCACTCCACTCAGAATGGCAATTATCAAGAATACAGTGACAATAACTGTTGGCAAGGATGTGGGGAGAAAGATACTCTCATATGTTGCTAGTGGGACTGTAAATTGTTGCAACCACTATGGAAAGCAATATGGATGTTTCTGAAAAAGCTAGGAATGAAACCACCATATGATCCAGCTATTAAATCAGCATACGAGAGGGATGCAGCTGCATCAATGTTTACAGCAGCTCAATTCACAGTAGCTAAGCTATGGAGTTAACCTAGGTTGTCTTCAACAGATGATTGGAAAAAGAAATGTGGTATATATACACAATGGAATATTACTCAACTATAAAAAAAAGGACTGTGGCATTTCCTGGTAAGTGTATGAAACTGAAAACTATCATGCTAAGTAAAATAAGTCAATCCCAATAAGTCAAAGGTTGAATGTTTTCTCTAATATGTGGAAGCTTATCAAAAGTGGGGGGGAGGGTTGATAAAAAAAAAGAAGAAAGATCAAAGGTACAGACAAGGAGAATGAAAGGAAGGGAGGAGGGATGGGATAGAAAAATTTAATGGAGTGACAACTATCGAGAAGGCCCAGGCCCAGCCCAGATTCACCCACACCAATTTATGCAGGACGCAGGTCCAGGGTAGGTCTGTGTTTGCCCCCCCACAAACACCTGGGAGCCTAAGCCTAACCCACTTCCATCTAGGGACACTGCAGTCATCTCCATAGCCTTCCCCACACGGTAGCCTCTAACTTCTTGACAACAGACAGTGCCTGGAAGCAGCTGTATCTCAGAACAGGCATCCCAAAGAGAGTGTGAGGCCCAACCTTTCAGCCCCATCTCTGTAAGACATTGCTTCCATCTTGGGGCACCTCAACTATTACCTTGAGTTACCTCAGCTATTGCCGCCACCACTTTTACATGCAGTAGCATACATTGAGGGACACCAGCAGGAATCCCAATATCAAGATGAGGTACAGACATTCTGCATGGGTACTACAAGAATACAGGGTAGAAACTGCAATATCTCAGATCCACACTGCAAGAAAGGAAGACACATAGACAACATGAAAAAACAAGGGAGGAAAGTGCCTCAAACAAACCAGGATATTACTATAACAGAACCCATGGATAGTGAAGTTGATGAAGTGTCAGAGAAAGAGATCAGAAGGTTCGTATTTAAAATGATCTGTGAGGGGCTGGGGATGTGGCTCAAGCGGTAGCGCTCTCGCCTCGCATGCGTGCGGCCCGGGTTCGATCCTCAGCACCACATACCAACAAAGATGTTGTGTCCGCCGAGAACTAAAAAATAAATATTAAAAATTAAAAAAAATGATCTGTGAATTAAAGAATGACCAAAGTGAGCAAATACAGAAAAAAAAATGATTACTTCAACAAAGAGATAAGAGAGAAAATACAGGTAGCAAAAGATGACTTCAAGAAAGAGATGGAGACTCTGGAAAAAAAAAGTAGTCAGAAATCCTTGAAATGAAGGATACAAAAAAGACAAATAAAAAACTCAATAGAAAGCATAATCAACAGACTAGATCTCTTCAAAGAAAGAACATCAGATAATGAAGACAAAGTATACAGTCTGGAAAATGAAGTTAATCACATAGAGAAGATAGTAAGAAACCATGAACCATGAACAGAACATCCAAGAATTATGGGACCAAATCTAAGAGTTATTGGGAAAGAGGAAGACACAGAGTTTCAAACCAAAGGAATGCACAATCTCTCCTATGAGCTAATATCAGAAAATTTCCCAAGCATGAAGAACAAATTGGAAAACCAAATACAGGAAGCTTACCAGACACCAAATGTACAAAATTACAACAGATCTGATATACAGAATAAAGATAGAATCTTAAAAGCTGACAGAGAGAGGAATCAGATCACACATGGGGGAGACGAATTCGTATCTCAGGAGATTTTTCAACCCAGACCCTCAAAGCCAGGAAATCATGGAACAACATATGCAAAGCTCTGAAAGAAAAATAGATGCCAACCAAGAATCTTATATCCAGCAAAATTAAGCTTTACATTTGATGATGAAATAAAAACCTTCCATGATAAACAAAAGTTAAAAGAATTTACAACTAGAAAGCCTCCACTATAGAACATCCTCAGCAAAATATTCCAAGAAAAGGAAATGAAAAACAATGATGAAAATCAGCAGAGGGAGGGATTACACTAAAGGAAAATCTAGGCAGAGTAGAAACCAAGTCATGTTAAATACCAAAAATAAACAAAAATGGCTGGGAAAACAAATAATGTCTCAATAATAACCCTGAATGTTAATTGCCTAAACTCACCAGTCAAAAGACATAGACTAGCAGATTGGATTTTAAAAAAGAAAAAAACAACAATATGCTGCCTCCAAGAGACTCATCTCATAGGAAAAGACAGCCACAGACTGAAGGTAAAGGGTTGGGAAAAAATCATACCACTTGCATGGACTGCGGAAGCAACCAGGGGTTTCCATCCTCATATCAAATAAAGTAAACTTCAAGCTAAAATCAATCAAAAAGGATAAAGAAGGACACTACTCAAAGGAACCATACACCAACAAGACTAACAATTATAAATATATATGCCCCAAACAATGGAGCATCTACATTCATCAAACTCTTTACAAGTTCAAGAGTCAAATAGACCAAAACACAATAATATTGGGTGACTTCAACACATCTCTTTCACCACTGGACAGATCTTCCAAACAAAAGCTGAAAAAAGAAAATATTACACAATCAATAACTTAGACTTAACTGAAATATATAGAATATTTCATCCTTCAACAAACAAATACACTTTCTTCTCAGCAGCACATGTATCCTTCCCTAAAATAAACCATATATTATTCCACAAAACAAATCTTAGCAAATATAAAAAAGTAGAGATACTACCCTGCATTCTATCAGATCACAATGGATTGAAATTAGAAATCAATGAAAGATAAGAAATAAAAGCTATTCCAACACCTGGAAACTAAATAATATGCTACTGAATGAACAATGGGTTGCAGAAGACATTAAGAAGGAGATTAAAAATTTTTAGAGGTGAATGATAATACAGATAACAACATATAGAAAACTCTGGGACACTATGAAAGCAGTTCTAAGAGGAAAGCTCATTGCATGAAGTGCATTCCTTAAAAGAAAAAAAAAAAAGTCAACAAATAAATGACCTAACATTACATCTCAAAGCCCTAGAAAAAAAGTAAAAGTCAACACCAAAAGCAGTAGAAAATAGGAAATAATTAAAATCAGAGTTGAAATCAATGAAATAAAAACAAAAATAATTTAAAAAATTGAAAAGTTGGTTCTGTAAGTTGACTCCCAAGTATGTTATTATTTTTTTGAGGCTATTGTAAATGGGCTAGTTTTTCTCATTTCCCTCTCAGAGGACTTGTCACCAAAAACAAGTCAGTTCTTTGAATAAATAAATAAAATTGACAGAGTGTTAGCCAGTATAACAAAGAGAAGGAGAGAGAAATTTCAAATTACTAACATACATGTTGAAAAGGAAATATCATGACAGACACTACAGAAATACAGAAGATAATTAGAAATTATTTTGAAAACTTGTACTCCAGTAAAATAGAAAATATTCAAGGCATCGACAAATTTCTAGAGTCATATAATTTGCCCAAACTGAATCAGGATGATATATACAATTTAACCAGATCAAATTCAAGATGCCATTAGAAGTCTACCAATCAAGAAAAGCAAAGGACCAGATGGATATGCAGCCGAGATCTACAAGACCTTAAAAGAAAAACTAATACCTATACTCTTCAATTTATTTCAGGAAACAGAAAATGAGGCAGTAATTCCAAACTCATAATATGAGGCCAATATCACCCTGATTCCAAAACCAGGAAAAGACACATCAAAAAAGGAAAACTTCAGACCAATATCTCTAATGAACATAGATGCAAAAATTATCAGTAAAATTCTGACAAATCAAAAACAAAAACATATCAGAAAGATCATGCACCACAATCAAGTGGGATTCATCCCAGGGATCCAAGGTTGGTTCAACATACAGAAATCAATAAATGTAATTCATCACATCAATAGACTTAAAGATAAGAATCATATGATCATCTCAATAGACACAGACAAAGCATTTGACAAAATACAACACCCTTCATTTTCAAAGCACTAGAAAAAATTAGGGATAACAGGAACATATCTCAACATCATAAAGCCTATCTAAGCTAAGCCCCAGGCCAACATCATTCTAAATGGACAAAAATTGAAGTCATTCCCTCTAAAAACTGAAACGAGACAGGGATGCACTTCTATTTATCATAGTTCTTGAAACACTGGACAGAACAATTAGACAGATGAAAGAAATGAAAGGGATATGCATAGGAAAAGAATAACTCAAATTGGCACTATTTGCTGATAATATGATTCTATACCTAGAAAACCCAAAAAACTGCACCAGAAAACTTCTAGAACTAGTAAATGAATTCAGCAAAGTAGCAAGATATAAAACCAACATGCATAAATCAAAGGAATTTCTGTATATCAGTGACAAATTCTCAGAAAGAGAAACGAGGAAAATTTCCCCATTACAATAGTCTCAAAAAAATAAAATACTTGGGAATCAACTTAACAAAAGAGGTGAAAGATCTATATAATGATAATAATATATAATTTTGTGAGTTAATCTCTGTACCATTGGTTTGAATGCAATCAAACTAAAAAGTTTCTTATCAGCAAAAGAAACAATCTGTGAGGTGAATAGAGAGCCTACATCTTGGGAGCAAATCTTTACCCATCACACATCACACAGAAGCCTAAAGAAAGAAATCAAAGACCTTAGAAGATGGAAGGACCTACCTTGCTTGTGGATAGGCAAAATTAATATTATCAAAATGACCATACTACCAAAAGCACTATTCAGATTTAATGCAATTCTGATTAAAATCCCAATGGCATTCCTGATAGAAATAGAAAAAGCAACCATGAAAGTCATTTGGAAAAATAAGAGACCCAGAATAGCTAAAGCAATCCTTAGCAGGAAGAGTGAAACAGGTGGCATCACTAAACCAGACCTTAAACAATACTACAGAGCGATAGTAACAAAAACAGCATGATATTGGTACCAAAACAGACTGGTAGACCAATGATACAGAATATAGGACACAGAGATTAACCCACAAAATTACAATTATTATATATTAGACAAAGGTGCCAAAAACATGCACTGGAGAAAAGATAGCATCTTCAACAAATGGTGCTGAGAAAACTGGAAATCCATATGCAACAAAATGAATTTAAACCCCTATCTCTCACCATGCACTCAACTCCAAATGGATCAAGGACCTAGGAATTAAGCCAGAGACTCTGCATCTAATAGAAGAAAAAGTAGGCCCTAATCTTCATCATGTGGGATTAGGCCTCAACTTCCTTAATAAGACTCCTTTGGCACACAAGAATCAATAAATGGAATGGAATCAAACTAAAAAGTTTTTCTTCTCAGCAAAAGAAACAATCTGAGAGGTGAATAGACAGCCTACATCTTGGGAGCAAATTTTTAGCCCTCACACATCAGACAGGCCACTAATCTCTAGGGTATATAAAGAACTCAAAGAGCTAAGCACCAAAAAAACAAATAACCATCAATACATGGGCCAAGGACCTGAATAGACACTTCTCAAAAGAGAATATACAATCAATCAACAAATATATGAAAAATGTTCATCATCTCTAGGAATTAGAGAAATGCAAATCAAAACTACGCTTAAGATTTCATCTCACTCCAATCAGAATGTCAGCTATTATGAAAATAAATAATAAGTGTTGACTAGGATGTGGGGGAAAAAGGTACACTCCTACACTGCTGGTGGGGCTACAAATTGGTGCAGCCAATCTGGAAAGCAGTATGGAGATTCCTTGGAAAATTGGGAATGGAACCACCATTTTACCCAACTATCCCTCTCCTCAGTGTATACACAAAGGACTTAAAAACAGCATACTACAGGGACACAGCCACATAAGTGTTTATAGCATCACAATTCATAATAGATAAACTGTAGGACCAACCTAGATGCCCTTCAATAGATGAATGGATAAAAAGAAAATGTGGCATACATACACAATGGAATATTACTCAGCAATAAAAGAGAATAAAATGGCATTTGCATATAAATGGATGGAGTTAGAGAAGATAATGCTAAGTGAAGCTAGATAATCCCAAAAAAGCAAATGTCAAATGTTTTTTCTGATATAAGGAGGCTGATTCATAGTGGGGTAAGGAGGGGGAGCATGGGAGAACTAAACAAACTCTAGATAGGGCAGAGGGTGGGAGGGGAAAAGAAAGGGTACGGGGTTAGGAATGATGGAGGAATGTGATGGACATTATTATTCAAAGAACATGTATAAAGACACGGATTCATGTGACTCTACATTGTGCACCACCAGAGATATGAGAAATTGTGCTCTATATGTGTAATAAGAATTATAATGTATTCCACTGTTTTAAATAAATTAAAAATTAATTTAAAAAAGAAAGATCAGTGTAGTAGAGGAAGGGAAGAGGAGTGGGAAGAAGGGACTGGAAGGGGAAATACTGGGGAGTGTAGAACAAATTATAGTCCATGCTTATAAAAATAAAATTAGAAATCCTGTAAATTTAATAAAATATGTGTACCACCTTTATGATGAAAATTATATGATGTTACTAAATAAACAACTACACCATGTTCAGTGATGGAAAGTGTCGGTATAATAAAGAGAATAATTTCCTCTCAAAAAGGGCCAGGGACTGGGTACATATACCCATGATATATACATATGATTCAGTGGTTAAATGTCCCTTGGTTCAATTCTGGGAACCAAAAACAAGGAATTAGGGACTCAAGAAATAGGTTTGTTTTTCTTAGTGTTGTTGTCGTTTTTGTTGTTGTACTTCCTCCTCCTCTTCTTCTTTTTAAAGCTATAGCATTTTCTCTTTCATTGTCAGTTCAAATATAACTCTGCACTGTGGAGACTAGAAGTGATTACTGCCTGATGACCTGGAAATAAAGAAGGTAAGAGTCTCCATCAAATTCTGGCAAGGCAGGTGACTGGTGCAGCCAAATGAATGTCTTTAATTGCCAGCCCTTTTCACAGATCCTGGGACAGGTTAAGGATCCACCAAACATATTGTCTCATGGTCCATGGCCTCCCCTAGTGAGGCTGGGAGGCATAAGGGGAGGTAGAGGGGGTAGTCCCCCACATTAACATTTTTGCTTCATTCTCTCCTTTTAATAGAATAAATTAAGTATCTCCACCCAGAACATCATCAGTTTGGGTAAACTCAGCAGTAGAACAAAATTGTGCTAACAGAGAGTCCGTGGTAACCAAGGTGGTCCACATTTGACAAAGTTCTCATCATGGACATTTGCACGCTACGTATGCTCTAACATCTGATATCCCTTCTAAAATTAATACCCAAAATGCCTAGTCATCCATTAACCACATGCACACCATCCCTGCCCAATGATACTCTGTCTATTCAACTCACTGTAAGAAAATCCTCTGTTCTATTAGTCTTGACTTCCTCAGTGAGTAGGGAATTCCTGGACATCATTGGAAGTTTCAAGCAAAAGAACAGCTGGTTGGTTAAGATTCTGGAAAATGATGAAGTGCTTATACTCTATGAATTTTTTATATTCCATTTCTAACATTAAGAACTGGAAAGGACTTTAACATAGGTTGAACTCCTACTAATTGCCAGGCCTATTAGGCATGCTTTACATAGACAGGTTTTATTCTGTTTATGTAAATATGTAATGAGACACCTCTGCAAGGCCTCTATTTTATAGAAAAGGGAAATGAGATTCAAAAAGCAAAAAGGACTTCTCCAAGATTGCATATCAAGGGAATATCAAAGCTGGGATTTAACCAGGGCCGGTCAGGATTTTTATTTAATTTTATAGGAGGATTTGTTTTGCTTCATTACACAATACTACCTTACAACCCTAGTCCAGGAGAAATAATTCTGCATGATCTGAATGTGAATTTGATTTGCTTTGGCCTTTTCCATTAGTAACTAATCACATTATGCTACGGATCAGAAAGGAGAGCAAAGAAGGCCACAGTGCCTGTGAAATCAGCTTATCCGGGGTTGGCTGGAGGAGAATGAGAGAGGCAAAAGCTGTGAGAACATTGTTGAGGTTAGAAACAAACTGGGTGCAGTGGTGCACACCTATAATCCCAGCAGCTCTGTGGGCTGAGGCAGGAGGATTGTGAGTTCAAAGCCAGCCTCAGCAAGATAGCAAGGCCCTAAGCAATTTGGTGCAACCCTGTCTCAAGATAAAAAATAAATAAAAAGGGCTGGAAAGTGGCTCAGTGGTTGAGTGCCCTGGGTTCAACCCCCTGCATATATGTATATAATATCTATTAATGAATAGATAGATTTAATACATATATATAATACATGTATATACACACATATGCATGTGTATGTGTATATATATACTACCTAAATATTACTGGAACCTTTTCCAACTCTTCTTAAATCAAGAAAATGATGACATCACAGCATTTGAGAGAAGAAAATGGAAAACAAAAGCTTACTTGCAACAAGTTTGGGGAGTACAGAAGATTACCCAAAATTTAAGTTCCCTCAGAATCATCAAAGAATCTCTCCTAAATTCCTCAAGATTTTCCGGAAGAGAAAAATTAAAATTCCTTGAGAAGCATAGAATTCCTACATTGGTAGGAAAGGCCTTGGAGATTCCCTGTTACCCTCCCTAAAGTATAAGCTAAACAATAATCTCTCTTTGCTTGCCGTCTTCAAAAACAAACAAACAGCCATTAGGAAACATGGAGTTTTTCAAGGGGTGTCTGGCAGAGAGGAACTGAACAGAGAGGGACTGAAGGTGAGAATGGGAAGAAGTCAAGCTTCCAAAGAGCCTCATGGAAAAGCAGCAGAGTTTGCATTTCATCTCAGATCTCCAAGTACCAGTCTAGAATCTCTGTCCCTCAGCCACATTTTCAGGAGATGTGTTTCCTGATTGTGTGTTAGATACTATTCTAAATGCTGATATCAGATTTATGGCACTGTTGTTTTCAAGAGACCAGGGATTGGTGGAGAGGGCCAATTAATCAATGGTCAAACTTCAGATTCTCAGCACTACAATAGTAGGGGTAATGTGGGAGTACAGAGAAGAATCTGAGTTCCTCCTGTGGTGGGTCACAGGATAAAATGAAGATTTTATTGAGCAAGCAATTAATGGCACAGTTTTGACCTTCATAGCAATATTCAAAAGAAATAATTATGGTGATGGAGCCAGAGTCATGTTTCACCTTGGGTAAGCAAGTTAAGGGAATGAACTGTGTGTGCAGAATGCCTATGCATGAATCCAATCCCAACACTCACTCTCTATGTAACTGTGAGCACATTATTTAAACTCCTTGAGCCCTACATTTCTCAACAGTAAAATGGGAATTTGTATGTTATGAAGTTAACAAAACTTACATGTGGTTAGTTTAGTACCTAAAACGTTATGCCTTATGGAAATGTTAACAATCATTATCATTATAAATTAGACACAAAGACTTGGGTTTGTTGCCTCCATTGAGGACTTATAAGTCTCCTTATCATTGATATCAGAACCTTTTTCAAGATGAGGGAGGAGGAAGCACCAGGTGCAGAATGTGTCATTTTTGTAGACAAAAAGTCTGCACTGCTTCGGCCCAAGATGAAGTATTGAATTTTTAAATATAAAATATTCCTAGTGTAGGTACAAATATTCTTCCAGAACATCTTAGACTATGACTAAAAAAAGCAAAAAATTGTCCAATTTTACTAGATGAGCAAATAACAGCATTAGTATTTATAAAAGGAAACCGGTACTTTCATGCGATGGCAATTCTTGGAAGAGAAATCAGGTTGAGCACATAATATGTGAAATTTAAGCCTGTCAGTCACTGCCAACCCTGAAAATGCAGCATCCTCACATTGTTCATGGTCTAGGCCAAACCCCCCCGAGCATCAGCAAGGAACAGCTAATTCTCCCAGCTGTCATTCACAATCTTGATGATCATCTTACTGCCCCACTTCAGCCATTGTGCTTTCTGACACTTTGCTGGTCAGCACTGTGGCTTCTCTCTTTGCTGGTGCCGCAGGCTGTCCTTCTGTCTACATGTTCTGAACTGGCTTCCTTCATATCACTCTCCACCTTCTACGCCGTCTTGAAGAGCTGATTCCCACTGACTAGGTGCTCAGGATTCTGTGTCAGTTTTGACCATGTTCAGTCAGTAAAGGAGCAATGGGGGTGGGGAGGGGGGCTCAGACAGGAGATGAAAGGAAGGAGGAGGATGCTCCTATAGTCAGAAGCAACAACTTGTCTATGGTTGTAGCTCTGGCAGGCAGCCCCTTTGAATTCCAGATTTTGTGGAATGGCCCTGTATACTGGGCATCAAGAAAGCCTCCTCCTACTTCCCCTTAGGTCTAAAGGCAAGGGATAATGGCTTTCTGATGTTGCTCATTTCTACCTCCTTCACTACTTCTTTAGTCTTCTCAGCTCCTTCATAACCTGAACACCAACCTCCTAAACTCCACTCTCTCTGTTTCAAACACTCAAGTGGCTTCTGCTTTCCTGGTTAGACCTTGACTAGCAGAGTTGGTTTCATGAATGGTCTTCCCTCCACAGAGGCACAGGGACCTGTTTTTGGAAAGGATTTGTGCTTGGTCTAGTGCTCAGCTATCACCATGTTCAAGAAACTCCCTAAAATTTCATTTTTCTCAGGGAACCACAGGTAAATCAGCTAACCCTGCCAAGCAATACACATGGAAACTTTCAACATTGCTTGCTATGATAGAGCAAGTTCAGAAGAGGTATTACTTTTCCCAGGATTGTCTGGCCAGGGCTCTAGACATGAAATAGATGTTCCCTCTGACGTACTGTTTTTGGAGATGACAACAGTACTTGGTCCTGGCTCATCATGTGCCCCATATGATAGCACACCAATCCCATCTTAAACAGGATTCTCTTTCAGTCCTAAGCTGTCCATGGACATAAAACAGCTCTCAGGCTGGCTGCATTTCTTCTGGCTCAATTGCAAAACTTTGAATTTTTAAATGAGATATTCCTGGTATAGGTACAAACATTATTTCACTTAAATGTCTATACGCCTGGTATACTCATTAATGGTCCTGACTTGATTGAATCATTGTTGTCTTCTATGAACTTCTCCCATTGATCCTAAGTCACTCCACAAAATTCATTAGGTTCCAGATATAGTCACCACTTTCATTGATTAGTAATTCAATT
Source organism: Urocitellus parryii (assembly GCF_045843805.1). Taxonomy (NCBI): domain Eukaryota; kingdom Metazoa; phylum Chordata; class Mammalia; order Rodentia; family Sciuridae; genus Urocitellus; species Urocitellus parryii. The sequence goes on from NC_135533.1 coordinate 105,438,418, forward strand.
GATGCCTCATAATTGGGATTAATAATCTGAAAGAATAGAATAATCCTCTCATGTGCCAAATACTTCATAGTCCTAAGGAGCCAAATTAGCCAGGTGGCAGCCCCAACTTCTAGTTGAGTGAGAACAATGCTGTAGCCATAGGCAGAGTATACCTTTCGAAGGAAACTAGGTCTCCAGACCAGAAGACGTCAATATTTAAGAAACAAAAAGCAAAACCCCTGCAAAAGTTATTTGTATCTTGGTCTTGGCTCATCATGTGCCCCATATGATAGCACAAAATCCCATCTTAAACAGGGTTCTCTTTCAGTCCTAAGCTGTCCATGGACATAAAACAGCTATCAGGCTGGCTGCTCAAGGCAATGGGACATGTCATGAAGATTGCAACTGACAGGAGCAATCTAGTTATACAAAGCAAATCTATATTATACTTACGAAGATGAAATCTCTGTTGTCTCACAATCCTTGGTGAAAAGATTATAATGGGAAAATGTAATCAACTTGTTACTTGGGAACTGGCTGATCTACCCTAGGAAACAGTATTATAACAGAAGTCCAGTGACTACCCATCAGGGTCATGAGTCTAACCTAGCCTCAGTGTTGTGAAGTCCCTATGTTGAGCCCCTGGAAAACCTTGACGCCTGCCACCATGATCTATTTATATGCATTCCACAATGAGTTTGGGCTGCTAGACCAGAATATCATATACAAGCTATCTTGGGAAAAAAAAAAAAAACACTTTCTGCTCACAGTTTTGAAGGCTAAAAGTCCCAGATCAGGTTGTCTATATGGTAAGTTTCTCTCTGAGGGCTCGATTTCAGATTATATTCCCAGATGGCACTCAATTGCAGAGATTTTTTTTCTTTTCTTCTGGCACTGTGGACTGAACCAAGGGGCAATTTACTATTGAGCTACATCCCCAATCCTTTTATATATTTTTAATTTATTATTATTATTATATTAGTACTAAGGATTGAACCCAGGGTTGCTTAATCACTGAGCTTTAGCCCCAGTCATTTTTTTTTATTTTTTCATTTTGAGACAGGGTCTTGCTAAGTTGTTGAGGCTTTCCTTAAATTTGTGTTCCTCCTGCCTCAGCCTCCCAAGCCAGTGGGATGACACGCATGTGCCACCACACCCAATTTACATTTTTTGTTTTGTTTTGTTTTTAGACAGGATCTTGCTAGGTTGTTGAGGCTGGCCTCAAACTTATTATCTTCTGGCCTCAGCCTCCTGAATCATTGGTATTACTGGTATAAGCCATCATACCTGGATGAGAAAAAGGTCTTATGTCCCCTTCCCTTCTGTACTTCATTTAAATTTAATTACATCCCAAGTCCCCACCTATGAATAGCTTCAAATTAAGTATTGGGTTTTCAGCATAGGAATTTGGAGGGAGTGCCCAACCCTTGCTGAGTGATAGTAAGCCAAAGAGGGAGTGCTAGGTGGCTGGGAGAGAGGCTGACTGACATCACAGGGTGGATTTTCATGGCCAATTGCATCTCTAAGAGCTCTTTCTGCAGTCCATGCCTTTCATTAACACCTGTATGAGACACAAGTATCTTCACATTCTCTGACCATCTAATGAGTCCAAAATCCTATCTTTCCCTAAAATTCTTTCTCAACAATCAATAACAAATCCCTGGATAACTGGCCAAGATATAAGTCATTTTCCAGATCTCAAGGTAAAGTATCCTTCTATTAAAAATGAACAGTCTGGCATTCTGAAAAGGTTGTCATGACCACTTACTTTCAGGGCCACTCTAAAGTCAGAGTTTATTGAGACAGCACTTTGGTCTTGGCTGGTGCCAGTACATTTTGCAGAACCTTCTGAAAACTAAGGCTGAGATTAAATCTTTTATTTCAAATTTTTAATTTGGCAACTGGCCAAAGGAAATTCCCCTTAAGATGATAGATTTGGGTTGAGAGCATTGAAAATGAACCAGGAGTCTTAGGCAACGTCTTGTGTATCTGCTGATTATTTGCTTTTTTAAATGGATTTCTGCTGTATATTTTAGTCTGATGGTTTGGTGAATAGATATTATCCAGATTATAATGAGAAATTCAATCCCATAGTCTATTGGTAATCATAGCAAATAGCAGTCTCTACAAAGACCCAATTACAAACAAGGAGCTGATTGTTAAAATGGGAACAGTTATCAACATGAGAGGCCTGACATTGCTCAAAACCCTTCAGGGTCTGCCTTATGATTTCATTATAAACCACCTGAACTTAAGGAGTGAGGAGGTAGGTTCTACCTGAGAGAATACTATCTACATAATTTAATAGAGGTACTTTAGTTATAGGAGATAGCACTATTCAACTCCATTTACTGATTGAATAATTTTTGTCATATACATTTATTTTATTTTATGCCTGTATTATAATCCAATTGTATTTTACTTCTTTATTTGCTCAAATATTTCAGCTTTAGCCATTGTGAATTTTCATTTGTCTCCTGTATCTCTTCAATATATCTTCATCATTAGTAGTTTATTGCTGGGGGTTTTATCTGTTTTTTGGGGGGGGTGGTGAGGGTGGGGGTGGAGAGGGATATTGTTTTTTGAACACTATTAACCTTCTGGATTAACAAAATGCTTTCAGCTCATCTTGTGTATTTCTTCCTTTAGCCGTAGAATTATCCATTTCTCCTAAATTACTCTTATTGATTCATTTTATTCTAGATGATACTAGAAACAAATACCTCTATGTTAAGTGTGCTCATTTGGGATTGAGGTATCTCCAGACTCAGTCAACTGAAAGAGCAAGGGAATATCTGGATCTCTACTAACCCATGTATATAACTCTATCTATAAAATTTCTGTGTAAACAACTATATTTATATTCTAAAACTGAGTCCTACATTTGTCTCCAGCTCTGATCCTTTATTATATGGATCATTCTAGCCTCCTCCAACAGTGAGAAACCTACCGTTAGCCATCTATCATCTATTTACTTTGCTATTCAATTTTGATATACATGTATGACCATCTAAGGAACTGTTATAACCCATACCCCATTGGGAAGCAACTTTATGAACTAGAATACAATACTTATATACTCTTACTTTGCCTTTAGTCTTACAGACTCCACTCAATTCCAAAATTATTTAAGTCCCCACCTTATTCCCCTACCCATTTCTCTGAGGTATTTTATGCATTTGCAATACAGGTAGATAATTTCATCACTTTCTCCATTCCATCCTAAAGTGGCTTAAACTTCTAAATGATGTTATTTTTACAAATTTCATATATTTAGTTTAATTGTTTGCTATGAATTTCTACAGGTTCTCTTAAATGCATGCTATCAAGTATCCATCATTATAAAATTATACAGAATAATTTCATCACTGAAAATAGTGCCCTGTGCCTCACCTCTTCAATACCTCCATACTCCACCTCTTTTCCCAAATTTTGGAAACCACTAATCTGTTTATTTCCTCAATAGTTTTGCATTCCATAATCCCATACAATTGGAATCACATACTATGAAGCTTTTCTTTTACTTTTCTTTTTATTTAGGGTTCATCCATGTATTTTTTGTTACTTAATTGCTCATTTATCTCTTCTTTTTCCAAATAATATTCCATTTTGTCCATTCACCAATTGAAGAGCATCTTGTCACCAAATAGAGATGATTATAAATAAACCTATTATAAGCATTCTCATGCTAGTGTTTGCAAGAACATGTGATCAAACTAGTTGGATAAGTTGAACACGTCAGGTAAATACCCATGGAATCATTGCTGGATTGTATAGTCAGGCTGGCAAGGTTTATGTTTGTTTATATTCATAATTCTCTAGTGTCAAATTATATGGAACATCTATTCTTATATTTATGTGCCAATGTATAATTCCTTTGGTGAAATGTCTGTTCCAAACTTCTATTATTTGATTTTTTACAATTGAGTTTTAAGAACTTTTTAATATTTTGTACATATTATCAGACATGCATTTGCACATATTTTCCCCTAAAATGTCAATAAAATTTTCATTCTGTTAGCAAAGTCTTTTATAAAACCGAAGTTTTTAATTTCAATAATACCCAACTAGAGAATATTGTCTTTAAAAACTATGATTATATCAAAACATTTATCATTAAACCTAAGGACTCTCAGATATTTTCTTTTATATTTTCTTCTAGGTATTTCATGATTTTGCATTTTTCATTTAAGTGTATGGTCCCTGTTGAGTTAAATTTTGCAAAAGGTGTGAGGCTATGTCTAGATTCAGGCTTTTGCATGAATTTGTAAAAAACACTTTCTTTGCTTTACTGCATAGCCTTTGATCCTTTGGCAATGATGGATTGACTATATTTATTTGGGTCTATTTATGGGCTCTCTATTTTGTTCCATTGATCTTTTTATCTATTCTTTTACCAACTACTAAATCCTCATTATTATTGTAGCCTTACAATAAGTCTCTAAGTCAGATAATGTCAGTCCTTTGAATATGATATTTAATATTGGTTGTGATAGCTTTTATAAGTATTTTTTATGTTCCTATAAACTTTAAAATTAGTTGTCAATGTCTACAAAACTACATACTGAAATTTTGATAGGGATTATATTGAATCTATAAAGTTCATAATAGCGATCATATTAACCTTGAATTTTCTAATTCATAAACATAGAATCTCTCTCCACTAATTTAGATCTTGTTTGATTTCTTTTACCAGAGTTTTGTAGTGTTCTGAATAAGGATCCTATACACATTTTGTTATATCTAGGCCTAAATATTTCATTTTTGGAACTATTACATTTATTTAATTTTAAGGTCCAATTTTTCATTGGTGCTATATAGAAAAATAATTAGCTTATATATGTTACTCTTCTACCTTGAAATCTTGTCAAAATCCCTGTAATTTGGGGAATTTTTGTTGATTTTACATAGACAATCATGAATCTAAGAATAACACCTTTTTTCTTGCTTTCCAATGCATATACCTTTTATTTCTTATTTGTGTCTTATTGTACTAGGTATACTTACAACATGATCTTGAAATAACTGATGATGCTCTTTTAGTTTTTTCTTACTCTTTAACACCACCCTCATCCTACAACACACAGGAGTAAAATATAGCAGTTCACAAGGTAATCTGCGGCCCACATTTCTAATTCACCTAATTACACACATTAGCTCACACTTTTAATTCTGTAGTCCCTTCATTGGTTTTGTTTTTGATTCCTTCCTTTGAAATCTTGGATTGAATATGGATGATGTTTTTGAGCCCTAGATCATCCTACATCATCATGATCAAATTGACTTTGTTGTCCTATTCTCAATTTAAGAGATTAAAAGACTCACTGGTGGCAACCAATAGCAAGAAAGATGGAGAAAACAATTTTGGATACCAGGCATATTAGGGATAGCCACAATGATTAGGATAAAACAGAAGTGATTTGAATATAATGAACTTGGAAATTAAGAAGTGAAAAAGACTATGGAGGAAAAATGAAATAATAGTAAAGACAAAATCTATATACCTTAAATATTTTATTTGGATTGGATAGTTGAGGAACCTGGGTTTACTCTTCTCTTCGCCTCCTATGAAAGAATGTATCCTAAGGCAGCAATAAATTCTCCCCCCAGATAATATTTCCACTCTGTGACTTAAACAAACACTAAAATTACCTTTTGAGAATTAACATAAGTGAAAATATAGGAGATTGGGATAGCAATACATATACTAATATAACAAGGTTGAACCCAAAGTTTAAAAAAAATTGAATGAGTTGTTACTGAATTTAGAGGGGAAAAGTATCCATAAAAAGAAATGTTGGTCCGCAATGCAAGTATTAGAAATGAAGGTTCAGAAATATAGATTTTGTAGAATTTCTATATCCCTCTCCAAAAGGTGGTTGCCCCCAGAGTTTAGTTGAATTGGAACTCGAAAAAGATGTTATCTTTATTGAGAATATAGAAATACCTACTCAGCCTCACCAATAAAATCAGCTCAGTTCTGAGCTCAAGAAGCAACCTCTGATTGAACAGGTCTTCCCATGCTACCCACGGTCCTCAGAGGGTGAAGGCACCAACAATGGATTCTACAGGGAAATGAAGCCTCTTGAGCATTCTGTTACTCATTACAAATGAACAAGCTAGTATCTTTTGTATAAAATCATACTTTCTCAGGAGTTTGGTTAACACTAATCAACAGCTCTTAAGCTTCACCAATTTAATATTCTGACCAAGTGGAAGTGCTAGTGGCTGAAGGTCAAGCCCCGGAGTCAGTAAGCTCTCCCAGTCATTTAGCATAGTCTATACACAACATGCCCAACTCCAGCCAGCCTCCCTATTGAAGGCCAACCACATCATACTCCTTAAAATATCAACAATCCCATTGACAATATTTCTATTCCAAAAAGTATGAAATGATAAATAAGAATTTAAAACATTCACCTTAGACCAATTCTCCCTGGAGAATGATAAGAGTCCTTGAAGGATTTACCAGGTTCTCCAGGTACCACCCTTCTTCATATTTTGTATCTGAGGCTGAGTAGGCACTCAACTATCTTCTGGCTGAAACTTGGAGAGCGGCTCATGTTAAGCTACACACTTAAATAAAATAAGTGTTAAGTACACCCTTGGATTGTTCTCTCAAAAGAAGTACTTGAGTTTCTGCTTAAAATCAGGAAACAGCCTAAGAGTAAAGGATTGACATGACAACATGACAGAAAGAAGTATAATATAATTCATAGCCCATGGCCTGAGCAGCAAACACCAGGCAACTGATATTCCCCTGACTCTGGCTAGATGGTACCTTCCTTCCAAATGTCAGTCAAGGTGTTTGTCTCGGAATGTGATGCCCACATTCAGATTCATGCAGGGTAACTTTAAATGATGAATTCAGTCATGACATCACTTCTTGAAAAAAAAAATACACACGAGTGATTAATGGCTAAAGAGAGTAGGTAAGCGGACCACAGTCAGTCAGGGGAAAAATATGGAAAGTTAGAAAATAAAATACATATTCAGCAGTATGTCTTTTCTCCTTCTCAGGGAGTGTGCTTTGGGCACTTAAAAAGTATACTGTTCTTGAAACATGAAGCTTTCCTGACACATAAGTATTGTGTGAAGGAACAGTCACAGTAATGGGGTCCACAAGGTCCAGTGGTTAACTCAGCACAGACCTTCCTTGTTCCCGGGCTCTAGGGGGCTGCCTGTTGAAATCACATTAGGAGTCTCTGAATATTCTACACTTTCCCATGAATTTTCTTCTGATAGTATTGACAAAACTCAAAATATGTACTCAGGTTCATTTTATATTCTGAATAATAACGATGATTCAATTTGTTGAATGACTTTGAGTACATAAGCAAAATTCTAATGGGATGGTGTGCTGGTGAAAAGAGCAAATTCTAGGAGAAGAAAAGCCTGAGAACTGATTAACACAAGGGAGGGCTAAGGTCATAGCAATAACCTTTCTTCCCATGGCATATAGAGAGGAGAGGGCAAAATATTTCAAAATTCAATCTGAAGTAGAGTGACAATCTCATCAGATACTAAAACATGGGTCAATATCCAAAATATTCAATGGGAAGGTGACTAACATACAATGTAAAGACAACTGAAGGCTAGGAATTCATGGCCATAATAGACCGAGCATCTGTGCAGAATGTGATGAGAGTTTATGTAAGCTTGACTACTTTGGATACCTCACATGAATGGAATCACATAGTATTTGAGACAGACTTATTTCATTTAGCATAATGTCATCCAGATGCATCTATTTCATCATAAATGGTAGGATTTTATTTTTTCAAGGTTGAATAATATTCCTTTGCACATATATACCACATGATCATCTATCAATGAGCATTTAAATTATTTCCATAGCTTGGTTATTGTAAATAATGCTACAATGAAAATGGATGTATTGATAACACTTTGATAAAAAATAGAACAGTGATTGCCAAGAGATGGTAACCAGGGATGAGGGAGTTGTTCTATGGGTATACAGTTACCCAAGAAGAACACAACACAGTGCCTCTATTTAACATCACAGTGTTGTACACTTACACATTTGTTCAGATAGTAGATGTCATTAAAATTTTTGTCACCAAAAAGTAATGAAGGAAAGGGACATAAGGAATCTTTTGGAGGTTATGGATGTATACATATGGTATTCCCTTGGCTGCCACGATGGTATCACAGGTGGATGCTCATTTTCAAGCTCATCAACTTTAGTATGTTAAATAAGTGCAGGTTTTTGAATATCAATTATACCTTAAAAAGTTGTAGAAGATTAAAGAACTATTGCTAGAGACAAAACCAAATTCACATAAACGAGATAAGAAAGGACAAGAGTCTTGATTGATAGAGACTGAGCTACAGTCACTAAGAAAACTTTGCTAAGTTCAAGAGAACTGGACTAAGGGGCTGTTGTGTAGGAAAGTACAAAAAGACTTTAAAAGGAGGCTACAAAAACAGCCAATTCATGTAACATATGAAGTGACATAGTTAACTTCTTAAATTCATGACATTAATATTTCAAGATTTAACTTAGTACCTGAAAGACCATAATTTGATCATAATTCTAAGAGTTCTTAGGGGAAATAGAAGGAAAAATACATGCAAAGTGCCTGGAATATATTTGAATTATGTACAGGAAACCATGACACAACATTTACGTTTTGTTTGTTTGTTTGTTTTCTTGTTTGTTTGTTTTTATTTTGTACCCAGGGGCACTTAACCACTGAGCCACATCCCCAACCTTTTTATTGTTTTATTTTGAGACAGGGTCTTTCTGGTGATTGCTTAGGACCTCACTGAGTTGCTGAGAGTGGACTCCAACTTGTGATCCTGCTGCTCTCATTCTTCCCAGTTACTGGGTTTATAGTGATGTTCCACTGTGCCCGGCTATTTTGTTTTTCATCCCAAAATAGTTAATGCCTATATGCTTTCCTTAGAAATGGGAAAATCAATTTTCTTTTCCACTGACAACGAATGGGAATCTACTACCAGGCTTGTCTTGTGTTGGCCTTGTGCCTGCACAAAGTTTAGCCTATGGCAGAGACCACATCGAAGACAGCAGGGCCAGCCAGGGGCAGCCAAGGACAGACAAGTGGGACTGTCCCAAGATAGATTGTGCTCCAAAAAGAGCTAATAAAAGTTTCAAGAGAAGCACACAGGCTGGTACCATAGGACATATGACATATAACATATGTACATAGGACATAGAACATTCCATGTGGTGGCTCCCATGCAGAAGTGGTATCTCAGGAAAGGTGAATGTGTTAGTACCCACTTCCTTAGAGCAAAAGCATGACAGCAATTTCAAACACAAAGTCAACCAGGGAGTGTCTAATTGTGAGTTTTCCAGGGATAGTAATGTCAGCAAGCAGTGCATAAGTGATGTTCAAGCTTTCAAAAACTTCTTGGAGGGACCTGACTGAGCAATCAAGATACCCGAGCTCCCAAAACTTGAATGAGAAGACACATGGAGAATAGTGCCTGTCTGGGTTCCGGGAGGGGCAGTATTGGCTGGGAATTTCTAAACTATGGCAGTGGGAGTTGCTAGGATGAGATCAATTGCTAGCAAAGGAAGATCGTACAATTGGGACAGGGATCAGGAATTTTCTTGCAAAGATCCAGTTACTAAATATTATAAGTTTTGTGGACAATACTGTCTCCCCTGCAGCTCCTCAGTTCTGTGATTGCATTCAGTGCCAAAGCAGCCACAGCCAAAGCAAATGAACACATCCCAATCAAATTTCATTTACAAATCCAAATATCAACCAGATTTGGCTGCAATTTGTTGGTAGCTTTCTTAGAGGAGAATCTTTGCAGGTATAAAAAAATGTATACTTTTTCTGAATATCTTTTTTTAAATTTTGATTTGTTATATATGACAATAGAATGCATTACAATTCATATTACACATATAGAGCACAATTTTTCATTTCTCTGGTTGTACACTAAGTAGAGTCACATTCTTTTTGTCTTCTTACATGTACTTAGGGTAATGATGACCGGTTGCATTCCACCATCTTTCCTACCCCTATGCCCCCTCCTTTCTCCTCCCTCCTCTTTTCCCCTTTGCCCTATCTAGAGTTCATTTAATCCTTGCCCCACAATCCCCTCACAGCATATTATGGATCCTTAAATCAGATAAATCATTCTGCATGTGGTTTTTTGGGATTGACTAATTTCACTTAGCATTATATTCTCCAGCTTCATCCATTTACCTGCAAATTCCATGATTTTATTCTCTTTTAATGCTGAATAATATTCCATTGTGTATATACACCTCATTTTCTTTATCCATTCATCTACTGAAGGGCATGTAGGTTCATTCCACACTTTAGCTATTGTGAATCATGCTGCTATAAATATTGATGTGGCTGTGTCCCTATAGTAGGCTTTTTAAAAGTTCTTTGAGTATAGACTGAGGAGAGGGATAGCTGGGTAAAATGGTGGTTCCATTCCCAGTTTTCCAAGAAAAACTTTCCATAATGACTGCACTAATTTGCAGTCCCACCAGCAATGTATAAGTGTGCCTTTTTCCCCACATTTTCACCAACACTTGTCGTTTGTGTTCTTCATAGCTGCCATTCTAACTGGAGTGAGATGAAATCTTAGAGTAGTTTTGATTTGCATTTCTCTAGTTGAAAGAGATGTTAAACATTTTTTCATATATTTGTTGATTGATTGTATTTCTTTTTCTGTGAAGTATCTGTTCAGTTCCTTAGCCCGTTTATTGATTGGGTTATTTGGTTTGGTTTTTTTTTGTGTGTGTGTTAAGATTTATGAGTTCTTTATATATTCTAGAGATGAGTGCTGTATCTGACATGCATGTGTAAGAATTGTTCCCAATTAATAGGATGTCTATTCACCTCACTGAGTGTTTCTTTTGCTGAGAAGAAGCTTTTTAGTTTGAATTCATCCTAATGATTCTTAATAATAATTCTTGTGCTATAGGAGTCTTATTGAGGAAGTTGGGGCCTAATCCCACATGATGTATATTTGGGCCTACTTTTTCTTCTAATAGACCAAGTATCTGATCTAATCTTTCTCTATATGTATATGAATATACCACAGTTACTCTTACATTTATGTATATACACAGGCATCATTAAAAAATAAAAACTATAAATGAATAGCAGAAAGATGAGTAGAACAAAGAAAAGAGAACAGGGGTAGAGGCAAGAGGAGGGATAAGGGAAACACTGGGACTGATTTAGGGCAAATTATATTTCACGCTTTTATAATTATGTCAAAATGAATCTTAATGTATGTATAACTAAAAAAACTAATAAAAATTATTTTTTTGCTCTGACATTAAAAAATAGGTGATCACTGTTCAAAATTTATAGAGTAGAAAAATGTAAAAATGTTTTAAATTACCTATTTATTACCAGAGAACCACAAAAATATTTTGATATGAATTTAATATTTTTGCCAACTTTTATACAAAAGTGAAATTCTATGTATGGATAAACCTGTTTATTGCTTTTTAGTGAAAATTTTAATTATCATTTATATAATCTCATAAAAATTCCTCATAAATATTTGGATCACTATAAAATATTTTACCATATGGATATGCCAACTTTTATTTAATCCATATGAACTAATAAAGACATGGTTTCCAATGCTTTGCTATTATAAGTGGATTGGATGTAAGCATACACTAAGACATCTTTACCCATGCACTTGATCTTTTCTTTATCAATTGATTACCTAAATTGAATTTGGGTGCACAACCCAGAGTGGTTTTGAGTACACAGTGAGAAACCAGAATGACTGCTTTTTAACACTGAGCTGCAAACTAGTCTTTCTCAGGAATATATCAAAGAATAATTAAATAATTTTTTGCTCAATTTATTATTATCATATTTGATACTTACCTTGCCATGAAAATTTCAATCATAAAACTGAGATGTAAACATTGATTGGATGGTATAATGAGGTAAATCATTTGATTCTAGTATCTCACTTCTAAATTTGAAAATTAAAAAAAGAGCATCAAAGTAGAATTCCATAACTAAAAAAATTTGAAGGTAACAATGTTAATAATAATTTATATTTGTATAAATTCTTAATGGTTTTAAAACCACTTTCATATACATTCTTTAACCCTAGAACCAGTACTTTTTCAAGAAAACTTTTTTTAGAACAGAGAGTACATGATCTTATCTGCTCTAGGACTATGTATGAAACCATCAAAGCAGATCCACTCAATATATTCCACCATACACACACACACACACACACACACACACACAAATGATGTCTCCAAAGTATTGAAATTCATTTTAATAGAGAAGTTGTCTGGAAAAGAATAAAAATATTAATGTTAGATTATTAGATTGAGACACAAAGCCAAAGAAAAGATAAAAAGTCAAAATCTGCATTGAAAAATTATTTTGTTTTTGTCAACTTTAAATAATGTTGATATATCTTGAAAAATGAAGAATAAAAACTAAAAAGTTTTATACTACACAATCTGAAACCCATAACAATCAAACCTGTCCACAATGTTTAAAAGAATTTCTCAAAGGTCATCTCTCACTCTGAACTCCTGTTTCCACTGAAATTTAATGAATCAATATCTGGTAATCCTACAAATGTCCCCTCTATTTTATATTGATAGAATTTCAGTTTATACCTATAACCAAGACAAGCAAAGAAACCAAAGTAGAGACTTAGCACTGTGAAAATTTTCAACTTAAATAATCCTGTTGTTGAAAGAGTTCTGCAAAGTACAGATGTTGAAAACCAGAGGAAGGATCCAGGCTTGGAGTTTAAAAGGAGAGCTATGTTAAGAGCTGAGACACTAACAGCATGTTTTCAGATTAAATGTTGAAGATAAATGACAGACAGACAGACAGATAGATATATAGATAGATACATAGAGCTATGGAGATAAAGATAGAGCTATACATATCTCCATAAGATATAGATAGATAGATAGATAGATAGATATGTATATCTATGTGTATGTGTGTGTGTGTATGTGTGTGTGTGTGTGTGTGTATGTGTGTGTGTGTGTATGTGTGTGTGTGTGTGTGTGTGTGTAGAGAGAGAGAGAGAGAGAGAGAGAAAGAGAGAGAAATCATTTTGGAAAAACAGAGACAACGAGGAAATGCACTCGACTTCAGCTTTTAGCTGAGGGTTAGGTGAAGAGTTTTTTTTTTAATCTCCCTCAACAAACGTAATCAGAATTTATAGAAAGAATTATGGTACTTGTGTTTCCTAAAACTTGCAGATAAATGCCGGACTATATATTTCAACCAACAGGTAAATTTTCAAAGAATCTGTACAGAATCCAGTTATTCCCAGAAAAAAAAATCACAAAACATTCAAGAAAACAAATCATGATGCATAAGAAAAAACAAACCAAGATAGAGTCACAATGCAGTTATTGGAATGAAGAGAGACACTAAGTATGTTTAACATGTATCCCAATATGGAAGCGACATTCTGAATATAAAGCAAGGAGCAAGGGACCAAACACACTTGGAAAAAACAAATAAGTAATGCAACTTCTCAAAATTTAGGAAAAAAATATTGAAATTAGAGATTCATACTTAAGTAACTTCTAAAAATCAAATTTCCAATAATAATTAAGGATCCAAACTGAAAAGTCAGAGAAGCAAGAAAATATAATAAACTAATTTATTAACTAACTATTAATATAATTTACTATATAAAAGAATGATATTATTTTACAATTTGTGAAGCTAAACAAGATAAAGTGTCCAGCAAAAGAAAAATTGCATAAAAATTGGAAATTAAATGACCCAACTTAAAGCATTTGCTCATCCTGGTTTTTTGTTTTGTATATTGTTTTGTTTTGTGAAGATCATAAAATTACTGGTAAATATTAAGAAATCCAAAACAAAAAGAAAGAACGAAAGACAAAGATCCAATCTAAAGCAAAAAATAAAATTAGAAAAACAAATTCAAACACATCAAAATTAAATAAATGTGAAAGAATTGGAAATGCTTAGGAAATGACAAAGCTTTTCATTCAGGATTTAAATATAGCTAGAAAACAATTGTTAGATATATTATCCAAAAGAAATCTGGTGTTGATATATCAGTATATGGAAAAATAGACTTTTCCCACAAAGAACATTTCAAGAGATGATGAATTATCATAATAATTAAAAGTACAACCCACCCACAGTAATAAAATGTTCAATTATTAATTCACTGTATGTTATAGGTTCAAATTACACAAGTCAAATAGGCCTAAAAAATCAATAGCAGAGAAAAAATTTTTGATTTTTGAAATTTAATCAAAAGATGTAATTAAGAAAAAGAACAGGCAGAAAATATTAATTTGGAGAAAATATTAGTAAAACATATCTTCAAAGACCTGGTAAAGGAGAGAGATCCAACATGGCAGTGTGTGTGGAGAGATCAAGTCTCTGACCTCTTCAGCTGTGCGGGCATAGGGAGTCTTAAACCATCTAAATGCTGTTTTCTCAGGATCACTAGGCAATGCTGAGCTGACGGGGATCTGGGACAAACAGTCTGTGCCTTTCAGAACACACACCGAGCCTGGATGGGCTGGAATCAAGATCCCGTTCGCCTACGTCTTGAAGACAAACTGCTGTGACTCAGAGCTAAACGATCCCCGGGAAACAACTGGTGGGCCCTTCTGAACCTTCGGAGGATAATACCAACCGAGTCTTCATAGGCAATGGCCACACAATTGAGACGGGGCTTGGGAGAGCCAGTCAGGACCTACCCATTGCATTGGTCACCCAGCAAAGCGAAATAACTGTCACCATTTGCATGGGATACCACCATGGCAGAGAACTGACATCACCAGAATGCGGCGGAGGAGATAACTTAATTGAAACCGGTGGCGGCAGCATCAAATAAATTTATAGGAGTAAACAGTAACTCAGCAATCAAACAGAACAAGAAGTAACATGAGCAGCATGAAAAAGCAAGGAAGAAAAGGAGTACAAACAATGCAGGACAGCCTAAATATTCAGGAGGACCTAGAGTCAGCAGAAAAATGGTCAAATAAAGAACTCAAGGAATATCTTAGACAGATGGAATGAAATCTTAAAGAGAATATGAGACAGCAAATTCAAACAATGAAAGAACACATTGAAAATGAATTACATAAACAGATAAAAGAAGCAAATAAGCATCTTTATGAGGAGATTGAGATTATAAAAAAAAAATCAAACAATAATTCTAGAAATGAAGGAAACTATAAACCAAATTAAAAACTCAAATGAGAGTATCACTAACAGAGTGGAGCAAGTAGAAGCCAGAACATCAGATAATGAAGACAAAATATATCATCTTGAAAAGAGTCTAGCCAACTCAGAAAGGCTGGTAAAAAATCACGAGAAAAACATCCAAGAGATATGGGAGAACATAAGAAAACAAACTTAAGAGTCATCAGGATAGAGGAAGGTATAGAGGTTCAAACCAAGGGAATGAGCAACCTGCTAAATTAAACAATTATAGAAAACTTTCCAGAAATAAAAAAGGAAACGGATGTACAAATTATAGATGCATACAGGACACCGAGCATACAAAATCACAGTAGACCAATGCCAAGACACATTGTTATAAAGATATCTAATATACAGAACAAAGAGAAAATATTAAAAACTACAAGAGAAAGGAGGCAGATTACATTCAGGGATAAACCAATAAGGTTAACAAAGGATTTTTCATCACAGACGCTGAAAGCAAGAAGATCCTGGAACAACGTATTTCAAACACTGAAAGACAATGGATGCCAACCAAGAATTTTGTATCCAGCAAAATTAAGCTTCAGGTACGACACTGAAATAAAAATCTTTCATGATAAACAAAAGTTTATCATTGAGTTCCCATTGAGTTCTCGTTGAGTTCTCGCGGGATTCAGAGAGTATTTGGGATTCAGAGCCTGGTGGAGTGTGTGGATTTTGCCCAGAGCGTGGATTTCCCCAGAACATGTGTAGAGTGCTGGTGTGAGTTCAGGAATAAAGAATTGCTGTTTGAATCTACAAGGCTGTGAGTGGCTCGTGATTTTGTGCCCAGCCAGACTGTGGCACAAAACAAAACAAAACAAAACAAAAAAAACAAAGACCTGGTAAAGTTTTCATATAAACAAATCTTACAACACAATAATAAAAAGAAGAAATCCAATAAAGGACAAAAATTCAACATGGACAAGAGTTTTAAGCAAACATTCCACAAGGGCAGACATATGAATAACCCACAAGCACATAAAACTTTGCTCACCATCATTATTCATAGAAGAAATAATAATTAAAACTAAAATTATTCATCATTACATACCAATCCAAATTATAAAAATTTAAAAGACTGAAATATACATGATTCTAAGAATTCTTATTTTTTTGCTGATGGAAACACAGCATGGTTGCTTGGTGGTAAAGTACCTGAGTAGCATGTATAAGGTCTGGGTTTGGTTGTCAACAACACAAACCCATAAGGCTTTTTTTTTCTTGCATAAATGAAAGACTTATAAATTCATATGGAATTCCAAGAGAACCTGAGTAGGCAAAACAATCTTGACACAAGTTAGAGAACTTGCGGTTCACAGGGTTTCATTATACCAAACAGAGTAGGGGTAGTATAAAGACTGACATAATGACCAAAGGAAGGGCTGGGGTTGTGACTTAGTGCTAAAGCACTTGCCTGGCATGTGTGAGGCACTGGGTTCAATCCTCAGCACCACATAAAAATAAATAAATAAACTAAAGGTATTGTGTTCTTTTACAACTAAAATTTAAAAAATAAAAAATAAAAAGATCAAAGGAATAGAAGTGAAAGTCCAGAAGTAAATCTATACATCTATGGTAATGTGATGTTGAACTAAGGTACTTGGTCCATTTAATAGTAGGCAGAACAGTCTCTTCAACAAATGGAGATGGGAAATTAAACATCCATTAAAAAAGAGTAAAGTTCAGCCCTTACTTCATATTATTTCCAAAATTTAATTTAAAATGGATCAGTGATATAAATATAAGATTTAAAATTATAAAACCCTTAGAAGACAAGATAGGGCTAAATGCTAATGAACTTATATTCAGATATGATCTAGGATTCTTAGGTATTGTACTAATAGCACAAACAACAAAGAAGAAAATAAACTTGACTTCATCAAAATAAAATCTTTATACATCAAAAGACATTATTAAGGGCTGAGGTTGTGACTCAATGGTAGAGCATTTTCCTAGCATGGGTGAGGCACTGGGTTCAATCTCAGCAACACATAAAAATAAATAAATAAAATAAAGGCATTGTGTCTGTCTACAACTAAAAAATATTTTTAAAAAGGCATTATTAAGAAAGTGAAAGATGAGATACAAACAAGTATATATCTGATAAGGGTTTGGGTAACCATAATGCATAAAAAATTATTTCAACAACAAAAAGACAAACATCCCAATTATAACATTCACAAAGGAATTGAATAGATATTTCTTCAAAGGAGATACAAACATAATACATACAAACATAATGAGGATATAGAAAGATGTTCAGGGACACTCTTAGCCTCTTACTCTTTATATTTAGAGTGCATTCCTTTTACTTTATTATGCAAAGTATTTAATAACTTTCCTCAATTGAAATTCAACAAGCGAAGTTATTTCAAAGATCACCTTTAGATATTCAAATACATGGGTTTGAACACTAGCTACATTCAAAACATTTAACCCTTGCTATGAATAGACACTGACCAATTAGAAAGGACATTTTATGTACACAATTGTTACAGCTATTCCAGACAGGCCCAGCTGCATCCTGATCCTAGTGCAGTTCTGTTCAGAAAGGTAGAATACTGACATGGTAATGGGCTTATATCCAAACATACTCTTTAGGGATGTCACCAAAAGTGTATATCATATTAACATTTGTACTTTGTCCCAGAGACATGAATGATTTGCTCAATTCAGACTAGGAAAAAGCAAATCACTTAGGTAGCACAAGAGTCCAGTCTTCAATCAGATTTGCCAGATATTAACTCCAATTATTGCTGCACAGTATTGTTAGGGCATAAATTATATGCTGCAATAAATTTGCAAATCTGATTATGCCCAAATCATGTCCTAAATACACTCCATCCTCCACCCCCCCCAACACCTCCCCTCCATCCATATGAGACTACAGAGTTGACACCACAGGAAACCATATCATTCACCATCACAGTAACACAATTACCTGTTTGTTTTTATAGCTCCCCCTGTACCACAGCATGTAAATCTCAGGGAAGGGACTGTATTTTATTCTCCTTATTCCTAGTACCCATCATACTGCCTAGAATAAATGTGAAATACTAAAAATTTTGGAATCACACTGTTAAAAATTAGAATAAGCTTTTAGTCTCCACAAGCACTTAAGGTATTTAAGGATGATCTGTGTCTGATGTCTTTATTTTACATTTTCCTTGACAGGGAAACAATTAAGAGAGAAAGGACATTTTATAGTGCTGCTAAAGTGGCAATTGTGTATACATTTCTCATCTTAGCTGTGGAAGAAAAACCATTTATAGTTCATGTTAGTCCATCTAAAAAAAAAATAATGCTTGTCAGATAACTTTTATGGAAATCAGATACAAATATAGAAGGAAAAAACCATGGTATAGATTACCTAATAAGAAACTTAAGATTTTAAACTAACAACTCCTGGTTGACATTCACATTGTCTTTAAAGTTCACACATTTGAAATCTGTAAGTTATTTACATTTATTACATAATTCATGATCATACAGAATATTTTGGAATCACAAAAAATTAAAAATAACTCCTGTATAATATCAGAAAATAGAGAAGATATAAAATTTGTATGAACACAGCTACCTTTTTTCATAATTTCATACATTACTTTTATTCTTTTTTTTAATTTTTAAATATATTCTTTTATGTTTGATTAACATACAAAATCATGTATATTTCTAGAATGAAGTGTGACATTTCAGTACATGTATATAGTATGTAATGATTAGATCAGGACAATTGGCATCTCCATCTCTTCAAACATTTATCCTTTCTTTGTGTTAAGAACACATAAGTTCCTCTCTTCTGGGTATTTTGAAATATGCTTTTAGTTGTAAATCATAGTTGTTATCCAGCTCTGCTTTAGAACTTTAGAAGCTTTTCCTCCTTCCAACTGCAGCTTCCTTTTCCTCCCCACTCTCATGCACACACATTTTATCTTCCAGTAACCATTATTTTTCTTTCTATTTCTGAGATCAATGTTTTAGCTTCTACGTGCTAAGTGAAAACAGTGTTAATATACGAATGGACCTACAGGAGTGGACGCAAAGTGGATAGACCTTTGCATTTCACAGAAGTGACCCACGGTGAGCCTCCACCTCAACCAGACTTACAAAATGCATTCAGTGGATATCAACTTTCCTCTATTCTCAGCCATTCCAGGGAACAATGGATTTAAAAAAGTAAATACACATTTAGCTAAAATTCAGTAGATTCAACTTACAGTTACTTAATAAAGTGAATGACTTCTTAGGACAAATTACAATCTTATTAAAGAATATCAAAGAAGAATTTAAGCATTTTTATTAAGAAACTAAAGTACTACTAAATGGTTATTATCAATTATAACAAGCAAGCTGGTTTTGCCCTAGAACATATTTAGGACACTTTTTTTCTTTAGTGATTCTTTTTTATTTAGACAATTAAAAATCTATCTTGTTAACGGGGGATATTATATTGAGTGAAATAAGTCAGAGATACAAAGACAAATACCACTTAACATACATTACTTTTATTCTGAAAAATTATATTTTCATCATGTAAGCTAGTTCTTTACTTTTTCTAACTCACAATTATTTGACCTTAAAAGCATAACTAATTTATTAATATTTTATTTCCAAATCTTTACTCTCTTCTGCTGTTGATTTATAATTATTCCTTGTTAGTACATTAAGTTCATGTGCATACTGAACTTCTATTTTATTGATTATTGGAAATTTCTCAATTGCTATAAATTTTTATGTCCTAATAAAGAAGATAGGCTATTCCTCATTATCATCATTTTCAAAATTTATTTTGCAAATAGTGGAAACAGAGAAATTCAAGCATTGTGTATTTGTCTTCTGTATTTTAATGAAAGATCAAACATGGGCAGCCAAATTTGTTCATTCTAGACATATCTTAAAGACTTAAAAGTATAATAAAATTGATCAAATGAAGTACATATATGAATATATACCAGTATGAATTCTACTTCTATGTGTGACTATAATGCACCAACTTAAAAAGTAAATGAATAGAAGGAAGACCATTAGAACAGGAGGGGGAAGGAGGAAGGGTATAGTACTGGTGACTGAAATGGAACAAATGATATGCATTTATGAAAATGCCAAAATGGACCTCACAATTATGTGTAACTAAAATACACTAATAAAAACATTTTTAAATTTAAAAAAATTAAAAATTAAGGTTAGTTTTAAAAGGTATAAATCCATAACAACAAGAGAATCCAAGATTTGAGTGAAGAGGAGAAAATATCAAAAGCTAAGAAAGCAGATAAATGAAGAGGTAATAGAGAAAGTCTAGTGGTCCCTGTTAACAATATAATATTTAGCCTTAAATATAAAATGACTGAGGATGTAAGAAAATCAGCTGGAGAAGAAACAGAAAAAAATGGTTATGGGCAGTTAACACCTGAGTGTGACCGATTCATAGTCCATTGACAAACAGGAAGAGAGGGGAAAAGGGCTGGCCTGACCAAAAAGATAACTTTATACATTCCAAAATGCACTCAATCCCAGAAAGGTCTTCCTGCCACAAAAAGAACAAAGGGACGTGGGAACTACCTCTTAAATAACCCGATAGGAGACAGTAAAACCTAGGCAACCTTTGGGAAGGTTGTACACCCCATAGTACTCAGCCAATGAGAAACCTAGAGAGGAACCTTGTGCTTCTAGGGAGTAAAATGCGGATTGTAACCACTCTGGGTGTGTCTGCTCCCACAGAGTCCTGATCTTCTAAGACTGTCAGTGAAGCCTTGCTTTTTGCTCTATCTGTGTCTCTTAGTCAATTCTTTGGGTTTAGGAGGGTGAGAGTATTTCCTCACAGTATCTCACTGAGCAACCTCCCAAAAGGTAAACCCCAGGCTGTAAGGTAAGCTAAAAATCAATGTGATTTACTTTCAACATGAACTTGCAAGTTCAGTAATGGTGTAACCAGAGCTGCTGCTTGAATGGGGCTAAAATAAAGAGCACTGAGTGAAGTCAAGAGGAGGAACAATGCTCCCCAAGAAGGAAAGACCTAGAGAGTGTCACATAATGAAGAGCAGCTCATACAAAGAAAGTCAAAATTAACAAGCCTATCCCAGACATTCAGAACTTCCAATTAGGTTTTCAGTCCCCTACTTGTAATTATGAGAAGATAGCGAGAGATAATCTTATATCTGAAGAAAGTCCTTAAGGAAGAAATAATAGAAAGAAATACTTGGAGAAGACGGAGAGAAATACTGGGAGAAGCAAATGAAAACAAAATAAAAATTAATGTTCTCCAAAATATTGTCAATAAAAAAGCAATTATATATCATTAGCATATATATATATGATATATACATATACAAGATCTATATCATATATAGATACATAATACATAATTATGAAGTTATATATACAATATTATTCTTAATACGTAAGAATTCTATACCCCTTCATACATATATTATTTATTTGTCATCGTATATGACATATTTAGGTCATATGTAATACTCAGTAAAGAGCAAAGAGTTTTTAAGAACTTAAGACATGATAGTATAAACATAAAACTAAATTAAAAGTAAGTCAAGAAAATCTGTAGACATTTATTTCAAATGCTAAAAAAATGTGGAAAATACAAAAGATACAAAACTTAAGAGTTTCTGTTCAAAAGATCCATCAACAAAATGATAGGGGTTCCAAAAAGAGATAATAAAGACAAAATCAAGACAACTGTTACAGAAATAATTTTAAAAATCCTTTCTCTGAAACTGAAGAACTTGAAGGAATACCTGAAAGACTTCTTTCCCCCTAGCTTTTAATTAAGATGAAAAGTGTTACCCATTCCTTAAAACGAGAAACAAATGGAAAATATAAAAAATCAAACTTTTTCTTCATTCCTCCAGAGATCCTATAGACAGCCAGGCAGCCTTAGCTGAAACTTTAGGAAAGTACCTGTAAAGAAAAATGGTACATGACCTAGTGTAGATTTGGACAAGAGTGTAGAACCTTGGAACCTATAGGCAGAAAGAAAATTTTCATCTCCTCACAGGGTGGTCTCTAGGACTTCAACGGCAACTTACAGGAAAGCTAGGAAAGGACAAGACAGGGAGAAAGCCCTTCTCATGTTGCATACCTAGGAGAGAGAACAAGAGCTGCTGCAAGGATATAGCACTCCCTAGATACTTGGTCCCCACTGTTCAGCAGAACAAAGCCTTAAACTGCTTTGGGAAGGCCAGTAAACCCTGTCATCCTCAGGACTTAAAGATCCATTGCAACTATAGAAAGGAAACAAACAAATAAACTCTCCATATCTGGAGTAGGTGCTGAAAAAAAATCTTAAACCCAAATAGGAAAGCTCTCCTAAGACTTGGGAAAGAGGAGAATCACAGAGAAACCATAGACAAATCAACGCCTAATATGAAGGCCAAGGGAGGAAAGGAGCACTGCTTGCTTCCCACATGGCTAGCAAACTCTCAGTCACAAACAACATAATTTCAAGGACGGTGTGGAGAAAAGTACATAAAGGAGACATTGTCCAAGGTACAAACACACATGGAAGAATAAAAGCTGGTGGTAGATCAGGATCATTGAGAAAAATCCTCTTGAAACCTGATCCCCACTTAAATAAAAAAGTAAGCTAGAAAAATTAAGAAACTTGTATGGAATTGAAGGTAACTATAGCAACAATAAAACCAAATCCAGCTTAATTTCTGACTAGATTGACTCAGAGTCTCACAATAAAAGCCCAACAAAAGTGAAGAAGGCATACCCACTTTCGGCTGTAAATTCTGTCCTTCATAAGATGTCCAACTTTCAGTCAAAAATTAGAAGACACAGAAAGAAACAAGAAACAATAACATCCTGAAGAGAGACAAGAAAATCAGCAGAGAGATACGCTTATAGGACCTTATATTGGTCCATTTTTTATTATGCGAATGAAATATGTGAGGCTGGGCAACTTTATAAAGAAAATGGGTTTATATGGCTTACAGTTACAGATGATGAAAGTCCAACCAGCATATCAAGTTCTAGCAAGGGCCTCCTTGGCTGTGTCTCACCATGGTGAAAGTGCATGTATGGAGAGATCACACGGCCAGACAGCATGGCCAGAGAAGTGGGGTTGGGCAACAACTTGTTTCCTTTATAACAACCATCTCATGAGACAGAATTTAGGGGTATTGCAATCTCATCATAAGGGATATTCCAGATTGACCTAAGGATCTCCCACTAGACTGAATCTTAAAAATGCCACACCACCTCCCAGCACCACAAGCTGATAATTGAGATTCCAATGCATAAACTCTTGGAGGGTAAATTCAAACTATAACTGAGTTGGATATAGAAAATATCAGTGAATTAAAATAATAAATTTCAAAGATTTAGTGGGGAAAGGAGAAGCATGCATGGACCCACAGGAATTTTAAAACATTGCATAAAAGAATTAAATGTAAGTGCTGGAAATGAAAGCATTGCACCAAAGAGAAAAAAAAACTCCTTCAACAAGTGCTTATATAGACTTATAGTGTCAAGGAAAGACTCGGTAAAATTGAAGTTACATCAATAGAAATTACCCAAACTAAAGCATGGGAGAGGGAAAAAAACATAGAAAAAAATTTAAAAGACTAAAGTATTCAAGAGCTAAGGAATGATACAAAATTACTTCGTATGTTTATGATTCGAACCAAAGGAAAAAAGAGAGAATGGGGCAAAAACATAATTGAAGATATCATAGTTGAGAACTGACCAAAACTATAAAGGACACAAAATCACATGAGAAGCTCAAATTATGCTAAATAAGATAAATATGTAAACTAAAAGTAAAGAGAAAATCTTGAAGGCATAATTATCATCAGAAACTGTTTAAGAGGACAGTAGAATGATGTGCCTAATTTTATGATTACAAAAACAATTAACTCAGAATTCTATACCTATTGAAACTATCTTTCTAGTTGATAACAATATGAAAACTCTTTGACCTAAGCAAAAACTTAGAAAATATATTAACTGCTGAATTGCATTACAAAAAATGGGAAAATAAGTTCTTCAGAAAAAAGAAATAAGATGTCTACAGAAACTTGCATCTACACAAAGAAATAGACTGTTAGTAGTAACATAATTGAAGGGAAATATCAAATAATTTCTTCTTTGCTCTAAAATACTATTACCTGTAATAAGAATGTACCATGTTTATAGGCTATGTAAAAGTAAAATGTATGACACTACATCAGAAATAAATGGAGAGAAAAATAATCCAGTGGAGAAATATTTACACTATAGGAGAAGTGTCATGATATTTGAATATTGGATATTATTAATCAAAATGTTGGCTTTCTCTCCCCCTGAAGATAACCTGCATTATCCCTTGAATGCCTATTCCTTGCTTGAATGCCTATTCCATGTGAAATAAAAGATTTCCCCCATTCTCTCTTGAATATATATCTAATTTCCTAAATAAACCTCTGTCTATACCTTTGAATAATATACATACACACATACATATATAGAAAGAATATATAAAACATATGTATGCATACATACCTACATATATATAATTATATACATTAGAATATATATATACGTGTGTGTGTGTGTCTCCTAAATCCTAGAGAAATCATTAAGAAAAAAAATTTTAAAGGGGACTAAAGAGCAATACAAAATAAGAGACAAAAGAGAACCATTGTTTTAAATACAATGAATGAATGCAAAAGAGAAAAAAGGCAAAAACAAAAAAAAATGATTAACAAAATAATAGACATTTCAATCATTGAAAACTAATTAAATATGGTCTAAGCATTCCATTTAAAAGAACCATTCATAAGAGTATATAAAATAATTAATGTCCAAATATATGGTATTTAAAAGACATCCATACAAAGACATCTTTAAATGCAAAGATACAAATGACTTAAAGGTTAAATGATGTAAAACAAAAGAAAACTTGAGAGCATATATGAATGACAGACCAAATGGACTGTAAAACAAGTAGGATTGCCAGAGATAAGTAGTCACTGAATACTTTTCTTCCTAAAAATTGTACTTCAATCCATGTGAAATAAAAGGATAAGTAGTAAAATTCACAATTATAATTGGAAACTTTAGTAGTTCTTTGCTAGTAATCAATGGGACAAAGAGAAAATATGAATAGACATAGATGACCTGAAGTACACAATCAACCAATTTGACCTCATTGACATTTACAGACACTTCCAACAAGAGCAAATATATAAAAGTGTAATTGGAGCAATCATTAGGATAAGATTTATTCTTGATCAAAACATAAACCTTAATAAATAAAAAAATATTGAAATTTTACTAAAATTATTCTTGGATCATAATGGAAATAAAGTATAAATGAACAGAGAAATATATATGAAGAAATTATTCAATATTTGGAAATTAAAACACAAGACACTTATGGCATATGAAAGAAGTTAAACAGATAATGGGAATTTTGAATTTAGTGAAAATAAGGTCACAGCACATTGTTTCAACTAAACCACATTCAAAGAAAAATTGGCAGCATTGATATTTAAGTTACAAAAGAATGAGAGCCTCTAATCAATATCTAACTTTTCACTTGGAGAAGTTAGAAACAGAAGAACAAATTAAATCCAAACAAGCAGGAGTGTACAGGAGGATGACAGGGACAGAGGATGAGGCAGGAATGTTACCCATCAAGCTTCAATTTTGTAGACAGAGTGGTGGTTCTGATCCCATCACCTGGGGTATCACTATAATTGGTAAGAGTTGATAATATACTTCACTGGCATCTCCAGGATATAAAGCTGTAGAAGGATTCTGCCTGTGGGACTGGGGATAAGTCACTACTGTCCCCTGTGCTAGTTTCCTTACCTATGGAATAGGTGTTTAAACCAAGAGTGGCACTGCTGCTTTAATATGCCACATCAATAGGCTGAATGAGAATCACTGTAAGAATTTTAAAAGATGAGAGGAAAAAAAAGGTGTTTATCTTCATATTTCTCAAAGGGCATTGTAAATAGCATGACATTTTACATTTTTGAAGACACTAAGATGTTTCTGCAGGCACATCTTACATTCCAAGAAAATCAATGAGCAGGGGCACAGGCTTTTCTAGATGATCCTGTGAGGGAGGGTTCCAAAGTATCTACTCATATTTTGGTAAGTAAAAACTAAAATAGCCCAGAATACATATTTTAATTAAAACCAGGTATTTAAATGTGGCTGCTAGCTATTTCCCATGGTTACATAAATTGTAGAGGATAAAAAAAATACAAAAATTCCTCTGATTTCTGACCTCAACAGCAAAGGGGCACTAAGCCCTCACAGAAAGAAACACTATAGGGAACAATAAGAGGCAGCAATAAAATGGTAGAGAATTCTCAAAAATGCCATTCCGATAAGTAACATTTTAGTAGTTAACTGGATGTTTTCTGAAAATGTAACTCTACATTACGTCTCTTGTCAACTTTTTCCTGTATTGAAAACATGTCTAACTCATAAATTGTAGACATCTATAAATTTTCAAAGGTCAGAGTTTTCCTCGCTTATCATATTAAATATGTTATGGATACATATTGGTGATTTTTCTTTATATATTGGTGCAACATTAATGAGATTTCAACTCCAATTTAGAAAAGGCTTACAGGGTTGAGACTGTCATTGAGAAGGTACAAGTTTGAAAATTCATGCCCACATCTCTGTGAAGGAGCTCCAGCTATGGTAGCAACCAGGGCTCAAACAGCTCTTTACACACTGAAAATATAATGATGCTGGCCGCGACGATATTTCTATTTTCTGTTTCATCTTAGCTATGGCACTCCATTTCTTCTATTTTTTTTTCTTTTTTTTAACATCAGTAATATAGAGTCATTATGGAAGAATAGGTAACAGAGGTAAGAAAACAATATATTAATACTGTTTTTCATATATATATATAATATAAGATATGAATTATATATGTATATATATGAAAAAAGCACTAATATATTGATTTATATCTTTCCTAGCTTATATGCATACACTTATATAATAATCCTATACCTTTAATAATCTCCTTTTCTCTCAGAATGCAAGGCTTTTGATGTAATAAATATAATAACCTTATCATTTTCAATAACTACTGCTTTGAGTTTAAAAGTAACAAGACGTTTTAGCTGGAGGCTATAGAAGGAACTTTATCAATAAAAGATAGACCAAGGGACATAAAATGACAAGAGATGTGAGAAAATTGTGTGGTCAAGTACTTTAAATTTTAATAAATCAATTTACTAAAGACCATTTATACCAAGTCTTCTGTATATTTGAATATCTTCTAAGCTACGCAGAAATAATGATGAATTGCATGAGGATTCTGGTCTCACAGGGTTTACTATGTAATGGGGAAGGAGCCAAATTCCTCAAACAAACGTTTATTCAACAAGCTACATAAAATACTAGAAAGAACTTCAGGAATGACATACGGTACTTAAGTGTCATGATTATACCAACATAGCATAGTATTCAACTAAGAAACTGATAGAATATTTGTGGGAAAGATGGCATTTAATTGAATTAAATTCATGAGTCTGAAGTCAAAATTGACAAGAAAATCCCAGGATAAGGAATACAACCTAGGCAGTGTGCACCACAGTGGAGTCTGAAGTAGAGTAGGAGCCCGATGTTTGACTCCAAGTCAAAGGACTGGATCTCATTGCCTCAAAACTCAATAAGGTGGAGGATAATACTGCAATCCAATCAGAACTTGTGGTTAAATTAATCCAAGATTCCACACATGCAAGTCCCAATTACTTAAGGGAAATTTATTGGAGAAAATAGAAAGGAATTAATCTTGCATAAGAAAATATATGCCTTAGATCACATCATCCTCACAATCCCGTTTGAAATGTACATTATTAACTCTATTTCTTAAATGTTAAAAAAACTGAAGTTCAAAGAGCATCAAATGTGTCCTCCAATAGTGAGGTCATAAATAATGGAATCCAGTATAAATTCAGGGAAATTTGCTTTCAAGGACAATCCCTTTCAGTCATCTCACTGTCACGCTGAAAGTGATTAAGCAAATGGAGGTATAAACCTGAAACAAACTTTTAAATGAAAGGATGGCTCTGAGTTTGTGGAGAATAATAAATGGAGAATTGAAGGAAGAAGATAAAGAAGGAGAATGGAGAAGAGAGTCTGACTGAATGCGATGGAATGTTAAATGATGCTGCTTCTTAACTACACTGTCTAGGAAAGAAACCCTTCAAGTACACAGGATATTAGTAGAACACCTTTCCTTAGTAAGTTTTCACCCTTCTGCCAGTCTAAAAATTCAACCCTGATGATGTGAGACCTAGTATCTCCAGAAGTAAGAACACTGCCTATTTCACAGTTCATAAGGGAAGCCAGGCTTAGGGAAAATTATGACCTTCATAAGACAGCAAATGGATGAGGAAGGGGAGGCTGTGTCTGCAGCAGAACCCCAAGTGTTTCAGAAGGGAAATCCCTGCGTGGCTGCTGACTATCTTAGTCTTCCTTCCCCTTGAAGCTCCATAGGGAAGAGTAGGGTACAGCTGCAATTGCTGCATTACCTATAGCCCAAAGAGCTCTCCTGCAATTCCCTTCCCTTAAAGAGCTGCAGGTACCAAGGAAAGAGCCATTGCTAAAGGCCATAAGAGATTTGCAGCAGGAGAGAAGGCAGCAAAAGACTCAGTTCCAGATGCATGGCAGGTGAATAGATAATTGAACAGTGAACTTGGGACTAACTGTAGAAATGACTTTGCCCAGTTTCCCAAAGCAGGTAAATATGTGAGATATGTAAGTATCACTGGAAATGTCGAGGTTGTTTTGATAGGATATTTGGGAAATATCCTACTAATTAGGATACTAATAAATATCCTATTAATTCCCTACTAATTAATGCTTTCAAAGATTAAACTCATTTGCCTACAAATGCCATGATTTTATTCTCTTTTAATACTGAGTGATATTCCATCATGTATATATACCAGTTACTTTATCCATTCATCTATTAAAGGGCATCTAGGTTGGTTCCACAATTTAGCTACTGTGAATTGTACTACTCTAAACATTGATATGGTCGTGTCTCTGTAGAATGCTGTTTTTAAATCCTATAAATAAATAAAATGCAATACTAGAGTTTTAAAAAAATCTATTTTTGGCCCACAGAAAGACATCTCTTTAAAAGCAGGTCTTTAATTTCTGTCAGGTGGTTCTCTAACCTCCATAATCAATGGCTTGTTTCCCCTTGGTGGGATTTATTCAAAGCAAAGAAAAATCCCCAGCCACCTGTCACATAAAGATATTGATTAACTCTAAGCAACATATTATAAAAGAAATCTTCCATGCCTCAGCAGCCACGAGGCCACACATTCCACTGTACAGACCCCCAAGTTGTCTGTAGAAGTTATATTTATCATGGTAGTAAACTTGTTGATAAGAATTCATCTCCCAAGAAAAGGAAATTAAAAGCCATTTCTAGAGTACTAAAATGGCCTATCCCTATTTCCAATGTCTTCCTTGCTTGGGTCGGGTTTATAGTTTTTCAGTGATAGATGGCCACCACTCAAGATGGCCCTTACCCACTTTGGCATGAAGTGATGAAAATGTCTCTTCCAAGTGACAGCAAATGACAGCAGGATGATGTAGCCCACTATTGGCTGGGCTCAAAACTGCAAACAAGCAAGCAAATAATTTCCTTACTGTAACAGATGGGCATCCTGCAGGGGGATACTAGAGAGATTTAACTGGAAGGTTGAGATTGTATGTATCAATCCAAAATCAAGGAGTCTAGTGCAGCAATTAGTAGGACAAAGAGTGGTATCTTAAGTATGGAGTTATTTGCAGGCTATTACACAAAGCTCTTTCTGTAAAAATGCAGCTATGATCAGGGACTGGCTACTTGCGTCTGAGGTATTATGACTTTACACAAACACACACACACACACACACACCTTTCTCACTACTATATTGACAAAAAGGAATGCATTAAAATGAGAAAGGGTCTCTCTTAGGTGATCACAGTATTATCGTTTATTTTCTTCTACATTGTATAATTTTCAAATCATCTTGAATAAACATATATTATGTTTTATTAAATGCCTGTCTTTTAAATTTGAACATCAGCAAGAAGAATACATGCTTTTCCTCAAGATTATAGCATAATAAAATAAACTTTGATTCCATAAGGTATTGCATTTGTTTTATGGATCCAGAGAATCTAGGATCATTAAGTAATTCCAGTAATTTCACCATAACAAAAACCTCTATCCACAAAACTCTGATCACATGTAGAAGTAGAAACATATAATACTCATTTTTTAACCCTTTGATTTGGACAAAAAAGGAGAATGGTAATCATAAGGTAGTGTCTAGTTCTAGCACTGAAATAGTCAACACGATGTAATGGAAACAGGATCTTAAGCAAACAAGTAAAAGTGCAGGATACTCCATTAAATTGAGTAATTGAAAAACAACAAAAAATATTTTAATATAGATATAGCTCATGTAGTATTTTCTGTACTTAACCTGGGAATCCTAAAAGGAAAGAGTCTAAGGTAAGAAACCTGGAAACTTAATTTGAAGTTCAGATTCTAGTCCTGTCCCTAAAGACCTGGCCCTCAATTTCCTGAGTTAAATAGGAGGGCTGGCTCCTGGTTGAAGTGCAAGGAAATGTTCCTGATGAACTTCATTCCTAGAGGCTTGTGATAAACCAAAATTTGTTTTTCCCAAACTCAGACCTTAGAACCATGAGGATTCGGGAGCATAGGTTTTAAGGTCTTTAAGTTTTTGTTTTTTGTTTTTTTCATTGATTTTTCCAATTTTGTTTTATTTTTTCTAACAATTTTTTAAAATTATATAAGCAAAATCCCTTTCCAGTTGGTATTTGGAAGGATGTGGGAGAGGAGGACCACTCCATTTTTGTCAACAAAAAAAAAGGAAGAAAATGTTCAGAATGTTTTATTTAAAAATTTTTTGAAGAGCTGTGGATGCAAAGAAATTGAAAGGAACTAAAACTCCAGAAGGCAAAACACATCCTAGGTGAGCCAAGTCCTAAGCTCACCCTCTCATCATTCTGAAGTGGCCAGAGGCATGGTGGAGAAACTTGTGTTGTCCAGAGACAAACTATGGCTGGGATAATAAGGAAACATGCAAATTACTGATAAACTGTGGGCAAGCAGGTCAACTCGGGGTCTGAAGAGAATGCAAAGGCAAAGAATTTCTCTTGTCCCAGTAATTATGTGACCTGTGAAATTGCTGGTGGTAGGAAGAGTTCAGGAGGCTGGTGAGCAGAAGGAGAGCATGAGCTCTCCTTATCTAAGTTACCTAAGTCTCACAGCCCTGCAGTATCCAGATCTCAGCCTCCAAACTTCCAGGTTTCCAGAACTGGATGTCTGTACATCTTTTAGATTTATTACACAGTAGCCTCACAGTCTCAAGGGGTAGGGGTTTTCCTGGGTCTTGATTCTAGAATCTTAGGGACCAATACAGCTTGAGCTCACTTTCAAAGCATGTGAAGTGATTGGTGAGCCAAGTTTAAAGATGAAGTCAAACCCAAGTCAAAATAAATTGTTAAAATTGTAAATACAGAAAGCATCTCAATGATTGATCAGCTCAAAGAGATGGTCTGTCTTAGCTGTTCATTATTATAACAAATACTTGAGATCTACTTATAAAAAGTTCATGTTGATTCAGTTTCATATATTCCAACAGTCTATGGCTGCTTAGTTAGCCCTGTTTCTGTTGGACAAATGGTGAGACAGCATATCATGGCAGGAAGCATGTAGCAGAGCACTGCCATTCACTTCATGGCCAGGAATGAATGAAAGGGAGAAAGACATCAGATAGAGAAAGAGTAGGGAGGGGGCTGGATCTCTCTCCCCTCTCAAAGGCATGGCCCAGTGCCCAGAAGGCCACCTACTTGGCCCCACCTCTTAATGTTTTCCACCACCTCTCAATAGCATCACTCTGGAGACTAAGCCTTTAACACAGAGACATTTACTTCCAGATTCAAACTATAGCATGGCCCTAAGCTCTAGTTGTTTAATATGTTTAACAGAGGCAAGATGTTCCATAAAATAAGAATATATCTATTTCCATGTATCTACCTATAAATACACATGTACATACACACACACACACAGTTATTTGTCAATCAGAAATAAGCTGAAATAAAATAAAATATGATGGCTCATATGTTAATATCAGCAGATATGTACTCTAACATAACTATGAGTTGAATTTTTTTTAAGTTTATAGAGAAAGATGTAGGTTAAGAAGGCTAGGAGAGATATGGAAACTTTAAAATAACATGTTAGTATCCAAGAAACTCAACATCTGAAATAAAATTTTGTTGTATAGATTTAACAGGAAATTGGACACAGAATAATTAGGATTTGTGAATTTGAAGACAAGTTAATAGGTATCAGTGAAATTGAAGAACTGGCTGAAAAAAAAGACTGTTTAAATGAACAGAGCTTTGATGGCCTTTCACCAATTTCAAGCATTCTGAATTATGTATAGTTGAATCTCTAGTAGGAGAGGAAGACAAGAAAAGAAAAGGTATTTTTTAAATGTTGACCACTTTTTAAATTTATTCACAAGTAACAATCCAGACACGCTGCAAGTTCAACAAACATTAAACAGAATAAATACAAATGAAATGAGAACATAGGAATAGCATACTTCACTGGCTTAAAAACAACAATATGAAGAAAATCTTAAAAGATATCAAAGAAAAAGACACATTAGATATACAAAAACAATGTTTGAGAAAATGCAAGACTTCTCATTAAAAACAATGGAAGACAAAAATCATCATTAAAAAAACAACTTTTTATTAAGAAAATAAAAACCTGACAATCTAGAATCTAATGTTCAGTAAGGACCATTTTCAATAATGAAGGTGAAATTTTTAGAGAAATGAAAGTTGAGAGATTTTGTTGCCATCAGACCTGTATCATAAGACATGCTAAAGCAAGTTTTCAGGTAGAAAACAAACAAGGATTCCAGATGGAAACTTGTATGTAAAGAAAGAAATGAAGAAACCTTGAAAGAGTAAATGGGAAATTATTTTACTTTTTTTTCATTTAAGAAAAATTCAGTTGACTGTTAAAAGAAAAATATTAATGACTATGGGGTTTATAGCTTATGTAGAATTAAAATATATAACAATGATAACATGAAGAACAAGATTAAGCATTCATGGAGTTATGTTGTTGTAAAGTTTCTTACATTAGCCATGGAGGGCAGTAAATTAATCAAGGTAGATGTGATAAATTAAGGATAACTATTGTAACCCGTACAGCAACCGTGACAAAAGTAATACCAGAACATACAGTTAAAATCCAACAGATACAATAAAATAATAAAAGACACCCATTGAAACCACAGGAAGACCAACAACAGCAATAAAAATAAGTAAAAACAAAGTAAGAAAAAAGGAAAAAGCAATACCAACACAAGGACAAGTAGAAAACAAATCACAAGATGGTAAATATAAGCCCTAATGCCATTGATAATTATGGTAGATTAACCACTTTAAATAAAAGATAGAAATTTTTCTTTAAAACACATCAAAGATAAAACATTAAAATAACACAGATCAGGATTTTACATAATTTTATTTTTAAAATTAATTTCTTGAGAAATTAATTTTAAATATAAAATTATGTAAAAAGATTGGCAGAATGGAAAAGCTACACTACTCAAAGAGTAAGCCCAAGATAATTGATGTGAAAATATTAATATTAGATACAATAGAATTTCAGACTATGAGTGTACTAGATATGAAAAGAACCATTTCATAATGAAAAAAGGTCAAATAATCACATCCCAATAATCCTAAATGTGTATAAATAGTGTCAAAATATTTGGAGAAGAAAATTGACAGCACTAAAGGTTTTAAAAACAAATCCACAGTCATAATTATAATTTTAATTATAATGTCAATGTCTAGCTCTCAATGCATGATAGAAAATATAAACAAAAATCAGGAAGAATATATGGAACCAACTTGCTGTGGTTGGTATTTGTGGAACACTATGGTTAACATCTTTTCTAGAGCTCATGGGGCAGTGAACAAGTAAAACACACCATGGTCTGTGAAGCCAGTCTTGTTGTATTTTGAAAACTTAAAATAATAAATATGTGTCTTCTAATCTCAGTTAAATTAAATTAAAAATAAATACCACTTAATTATAAAATATCTAGAAA
Source organism: Urocitellus parryii (assembly GCF_045843805.1). Lineage (NCBI taxonomy): Eukaryota > Metazoa > Chordata > Mammalia > Rodentia > Sciuridae > Urocitellus > Urocitellus parryii. The sequence continues at coordinate 105,472,791 of NC_135533.1, forward strand.
ATTTCCAAATATTTACAGACTTTGTAGCAGATGTTAAATAAGAAACTGATCTAACAAAGCCCAAGAAAAATTAGAAATGTTTCAGCAATAATAAAAAAACTCAAAAATATCAACAACCTGTATGAGATAAAGATATAGTGGTTCTTAAAGAAAAACCGATGTAAAATGGTTTAATAGGAAATTAATTATGCAAACATTCAATATGAAATACTACAAAGAGAAAGAAAAAGAGAGAGAGGAAGATTTACCTAATGACATAAATGAAACAGAAACAAACTATAAAACATATCTATAAGGCACAAGTTAGGTTTTTTAAAAGTAGTAATGAAATTTCAAGCAAATAGAGAAAGAATATGTAATAACAAATCCTACTATTATGTATCATTATAATGTGCCAATTTAAAAATTGAATTTCTAAGTAATCTTCTACTCACAGAGAAATCTCCAGGCCAGATGCTTTATTGGTGAATTCTATCAGATATTTAAAGAAGAAATAATACCAACTTTTCGAAAGGCTCTTTCAAATAAGATGAAAAAAAATATTTTTGAAGTTTCTTTTATTGTTTCTTTTATTAAAAGCAAACCTGAGAGATTTCAAAAGAAAAAAAATACGGGCCATTATTTCTCATAAAAATAAATATAGAAATCCTCATTAAATAATAGCAAACTGAACACAGACTCAAGATCTAGTGGTTTATTCAAGAAACACAACATTTGTTTGATATTTAAAATTTAATCAATTCACACATTAAGAAAAAAATTTATGATCATGTTAACTACTGTCAAAATACATGCATTGGAGAAAATTCAACACTCATTCATTAAAGAAGGAGGAGGAGAAGGAGGAGGAGGGAGTACAATACAATTGACAAAAAAATAAATAAAAATAAAAATGAATTTCTTGAATCTAATAAAAGATATGCACAATCAAATCTGTACCCAACATTAATTTGAATTATTAATTATGAATGATTTCCTTGTATGACTGGGAGCAAGACTCTCAGTCTTTTTATTTCAGACTGTATTGGAGGTTCCTAAAGAACACAATCAAACATTAAAAAAGACAAACTAAGAATTTTCAAAAGCAGTTAAACTCTCATTATTGAAGCCCAGAAAATTTTTTTCTTTAAAAATTTTTGAGGGGCTGGGGATGTGGCTCAAGCGGTAGCGCACCTGTCTAGCATGCACGCGGCCCGGGTTCGATCCTCAGCACCACATACCAACAAAGATGTTGTGTCTGCTGAAAACTAAGAAATAAAATGTTAAAATTCTCTCTCTCTCTCTCTCTCTCTCTCTCTCTCTCTCTCTCTCCTCACTCTCTCTTTAAAAAAAAATTTTGAGAAATATAGAAAGCAATAATTACAATTAATAAGTGAATTTACCAGGTGATAGGATATAAGATCAATATGCAAAAACTAATTCCTTATTTTTTTGAACCCAGGGGCACTTAACCACTGAACCACATCCCCATCCCTTTTTATTTTTATATTAAGAAGGGTCTTGCTAAGTTGCTTAGGGCCTTGCTAATTTGCTGAGGCTGGCCTTGGACTTTTGATTCTCCTACCTCAGCCTTCTGAGTTAATTGTCATTTGTAATAGCATCTAAAAGCAGCAAATGCTTGTATTAAATTTTTTAAAGTGTCATAAAATATCACAAAGAAAATATAAACATATAGAGATATATACTATGTTCATAGATTAGACTCAATATTATTAAAATGTCAATCCTTCCAAAATGGATCTGTAGAATAGTACAATCCCAGTAAGCATTTATGTAAAAACAGACATATAGATTCAAATTCTGTTATGAAAATCCAAAAGAGTTGGTAAAGCTAATATAATTTTCAAAATTTTGGAAGGATTAACAGTACTTATTTCAAGTCTTATTATTAAGCTACTTAATCAGGCACTGTGTTAACATAAGGATATATAAATCCATGGAACAGAATAGAAATATGGTGAGTAAAATTGATAGAACTGACTAATTTGACAGATTCTGAAAGGAAAGTCAACTTAGTACATGATATTCAAAATAATGGAAATATCTATTTGGAAAGAAATAAACCTTGACCTCTATTTCTGGACATACCACAAACTTTCCTTGAACAAGATCATAGACCAAAACATAAAAGCTCAACCTACTATGCCTCCAGAAGAAAACATGAAAATAACTGTTCTCAGTCTCAGAGAAGTCACAGATATTTTGAAAGGGGGAGAAAAAGTGGATCTGAAGAAAACACAAGTTTGGTAAGTTGGAATTTATGAAAATTTAATATTACTGCTTTGTAAGAGACTCTTTAAACCTGAAGGTGTAACCATTCAAACAAAATTTTTGAACAACAAAAACTCAGAAAAATACTGATAATACTTTCATCTAAGGAATCCTATCAAAAACATATAAACTCCAGAAACTCCACAAAAAGGTTAACAACCAATTTTTTTAAAGGGTGATTGAGAATAGACTCTTTACAACATAAGATACATGAATAGTCACAAGCTCATGAGAAAATGTTCAACACAGGGGAGTCAAATGCAAGTTAAAAGCACACTGAGATATATTTTCACACTCACTAGGTGGTTAAAGTATTAAAAGGTTAGTAACTTCAATGTTGAAAAGGATGTGACATAATAGGAACTCTCAGATATTGCTGGTTGATATAAAAATGCATACAGTCATTTTGGAAAGTAGTTTGAAAATTTTTTATAAATTTATTTATATATTATAGATATAGCAATTGCACTTCTCCAAGAGCATATATCCACAAAATTACTTGTGTAAAAATGCTCAGTTAGCTTTAATCATGATAGTCAAAGTGTGAAAACCACTCAAATGTTCTTTAGTAGATGAATAGAGAAACAGTGTTGGGGCCATACAACGGAACACTCTCAGCAGTTAAAAACAATTTTCTGAGATATGTAATCTCACTGGTGAATCTTAAAACCATCAGTTAATGGTAAGTATTACCAGGTGGAGATTTCCTTGACTCTTGTGTTCCTAAAGGAAAGATTTCAGATGAGACTTACAAGCAGTGCATTGTGTAAGCAATGAGATTTATTAAGCAAGAAGTGAAAGTGCACTCCCAAGAAGAGGGAGCAGGTCATCCTGCACAGAAAAAATGTACTGACACCCCATTTGGGTTCAGTCTATCTTTTTATATCCAACCTTGTTTGAGTTTTTTCTCCATTTCCCGTACCTCACATGATTGTCAAACATGATTGACAGTTAATATCAATAATTGTCCTATCACATCATTATCTATAAAAGCCCACAAAGTGGGTGTGGGATTAAAACTGCAATACTGATGATTTTGTAATGGCTTGGTAATTTGCCACAGGTTACCTTCAAATATATGGAAACTTAGTGCATGAGCCCAGGGGACTGGTTTGATTGAGCAGATGCACTGTTTCCAGGTAGAACATGCGGTTCTATCTGCAGCTGGGCATAGCTTTCCTTATCACTTGGTCTCTCCTTTTGGTCTTCCTCTAATTTCCCTCTTCTTTCCTGTGGCCTTGGTCATATTTATACTAACTACCTAATAAAAGAAGTTTGACATAAGAGACTATGTAGCACTACATGATTCCCTGTATGGACATCCTTAAGCAAAATGGTAGTGATTATTTTGGAAAGGTGGGGTGGTAGGCAGTCATATAAAGGACTGACTGAAATGGATTATAGGATAATTTCTGAAATGGTAACAATGTATAGTTTTATTTTGGGGTTACCTAAACATTTGTGTAAATTTGTCAAAGTCCACAAAGTATGTAAAATATTTCTCAATAAAATTGGTTTAAAAATGATGTAAGCACAGGTCCTTAGATGACCATGCTATGAGGACCATCATGTGAGTTTATCTTCTAACAGTTCAAATATGTTTATTTTTATGCTGATATGGCATTTGGTACAATGTTAATAGTTACAGACTCAATAAGAAACGGCAGTGAATCTTCATAAATAACAGTTGTAGTTATGTTAAGTAAAGGATAGCTACTTTATGGGAAGTCCTGCTAATGAAGCTCTGAAGTAGTTTAAATAGAGAAAAATGCTGAAGAATCCAGGGCCCACCAGGCATGAAACTTTGGCAATGCTGAGCACAGAGGAACCAGTTATTAGAAACATGGGCCTCTCATACTGAGAGCTGCCATGGGGCTTCAGGAAGACTCCCTTCCTGTCTCATTAAACTGGTGGGTCTGGCTTCAGTTTCACTGGTTTTATAGTTTATTTTATATCTGGTCTGTAAATTCATTTTTATAATTGTCTAAAAGCTGTAAGCCTAAGGATTTGTAGTGTTTTATGTTTGCATATATTTAAGTAAAATTATAATAAAAAGAATTTAAGTCAACATTGGGGGATCTGTGTGAATATTTCCTCCTTTAAAAGAGACCAATACATTATTCAAGGCTGGAAAATGCTGAGTATTTCCAAATGGTGTTTTAATTGGAAAAGACCCAGAAATCTTGATTGAATGCTGGGACTGCCAGAAAAATGTAGCCGAGTTGGCAATGGTGACTCTTTGCACAATTCAGGACCAGTTCTGCCTCTGAGAGCACAGAGGCAGATTTTCTGGGATGTCATGAAAGGAATTCTTGTGCAGAAAAAGCAGTGGCTTAATCTCCAAGTGAGAAACCACTTTTGAGAGCAGTAGAGATAGTCCTGAAACCCACTTAGAGTCTAATGGTTATGGTGGGATTTCAATATCTGCAGATAGGTTTGGGGGCCACAGTCTGAACTATATCAATGAATTCAATTAATAAACACACTGAACCATTTGATTTGTCAGAACTTTTGAATTTGCAAGTAACAGAAAATTCTAATTCAAAATGGCTTGGGAAAGAAAAAAATTTTTTAAAAAGATATACGTGGGACTTATCAATTGAAAAGAACACCAATCGGAGACTTTTTCAATTCTGAGAGGACATTACATGATATTAACAGGAGTTGATTTGTCTTTTTTTCCTGTTTCAGTTTTCTTCTATACTGTCTACATTTCAGTTAGACTTATCCTTTGTGGTGCCTCTAGCTGATCAAGACTTATGTATACAAAATTCAGGACTAATGGAAAAAAGAAAAAGTTTTCATCTTCAGATGATTCAAGCAGAAGTCTTGACTCTCATCATCCCAAAGGGATCGTATGAGCATCCCTACATCAATCATCATGACACAAAGACAAAGATCCTATTCATACCTGTTTCCCTTGTTCCAGATGTTAGCTCTATCTGAGAAAAAGTTAGGCTGAGAATGGGTTGACTTTGATCTTCTAGAAGAAAATCAAGTTGGTATTTGTTATCAGAAGAACCATAATGGATGCTGGGTGGCAAACATTTAAAAACCTAGTGCCATATAGATATGAATGTCTATCTCTCTATACACAACCTCCAACAAAATTAGTATAAGCAACAATAAATAAATTTCTAATAAGTGAATGATAATAGTATCTTTGAGGCACAAAGAAGAAATAGTTGAATGCAAGTATGGAAGGCTGCTTTGAAACTATTTGAAAAATTTTTACCCAAAAATACTAGTGAACTTCTGGCTTCTGTTCCAATACATAGGAAAAGCTTAGAAGTCTTCCCTCTGTTCTTACAAAAAAAAAGTTAAACCTACTGAAAAATCAACAAACACCCCTTCAGTTTTTCAGAGAAATGAACTCACAAGCAAACCTCTATTCCTAAAATTAGATAAGTGAATGCAGAGAATTAAAACTTATTGAAGCATAAATTCAGAGTAGCAACCTTCATGAGAAATAGAGGTGGGATAGGAAAACCTGAACTGTAATTAACTAATTGTTTGAGGTCAGTGTGAACAAGTCTCACATTAAAAACTCCAGCTGAACTCAAGCATAGTGGCCATCACTCACACTTTTGTGAGTTTCATCTGCTGTAGCTTCATCATGTTCTTGCTTCCATCAAGGGTATGGAAAAAAGGAGCTATTTTGAAATATGTCAAAGCATTCTGTTCTTCTTACAAAGGTTTACCCTCAGGAGAGACTAGTTAACAGTGCTTAACCTGCTGTGGTATCATTAGACCCTAATGTCTTTGGGGAAGGGAAAACTCAACTTCAACCCACTGCAGCCATCCTGTACTACCTGAGGATAAAGCTAATCTAAAAGCACTGGTGACATTTGGGTACAGGCCCACCAAAGACTAAAACCTGATAAAACTAAAGAATGCTTCCCTTTTCCCCACTTCTTAACATTACTAAAGGCCTACTTTTACCTTTTTTTTTTTTTTTTTGCACAATACATATGCCCAGACATCAAGAAAAAAATTACAAGGCATACTAAAAAGCAAACAAACAAACAAACAAACAAACAAAAAGACACACACACACAGTTTGAAAAAATAGAACAAGTATCAGAACCAGACATGGCAGGAAAATTTGGAATTATCAGACCAGGAATTGAACTGGAATATTAACAACTACAGTTAATATACAAAGAGCAATAACGGACAAAGTAAACAACATGCTAGAACAGATGGGCTATGTAAACAAAGAGATGGAAATCCTAAGAAAGAACCAAAAGGAAATGCTCAAGATAAAAAACACTTGCCACAGAAATCAAGGATGCCTTTCATGGACTTATTAGTAAACCATACAGAGGAGAGAAAAGAATGAGTTTAAAGATATTTCCATAGAAACCTCTAAAATTGAAAAGCAAGAAGAAGAAAGACTGAAAACAACAGAACAGAATTGAGAGGATTATTTGGGACAACTACAAAAGTTGCATGATAGATGCCATGGGAATTCAAGAAAGGAAAAACAGAGAAAAAAAAAGGGATGGAAAGAGTGTTTGAAACAATAGTGATTGAAAATTTCCCCAAATTAACATCAGGCACCAAACCACAGTTCCAGGAACTTCAGACCTCCAGCAGGATAATTGCCAGAATAACTGTGCCTAGACATGTCATTTTCAAACTACCAATATCCAAAGACAAACTCCTGAATGAAGCCAGAGGGGGAAAATACCTTAACTATAAAAGAGAAAAAAAGGAATACAGCTGACTTCTCAGAAATCATGCAAGAAAAAGAAAGTGAAAAGTTAAATACTATTATGCACTACATAACATTTTTGTCCATGACAGACTCCCTTTTGATGGTGGTTCCGTAAAACTATAATGGAGCTGAAAATTTCTTTGTCTATTTAATGCATAACTGGAGAGAACTTCTACCCAGGCTATTACTGCACCTGAGGAAGACCCTGAGAAGATACTAAAGCAATACTGAAAGGATTCCAGCATTTATTTCTGCTGCTTTCTTGGCTTTCACGCTTCATTCAACAAGGAGTGAATAAATGACATCTGGAACAAGATAGGTTCTTTCAAGACTTTGAAAGATTTTCCAAGAAAGAAGAGGTTGCAAAAATTAACAAGAATGAGGTTAAGATGGCATCACCTTTGCCATGTGAGTGGGTGAGGATCCCATTGAGGAGCTCCTGGAGATGGCTCCTGAGGAACTGGCTAATGAGGAATCATTCAAACTGGAACAGGAAGTTTTAGCTAAAAAAGAGTCAGGAGGAAAAGCAACCTCAGGAGAAGGAAAAGAAGAATCCCCAAGAGAACTGACAGTGAAAGGTTTAGCAGAAATATTTGCAGACCTTAACACGCACCTTAAAAAGTGTGAAAATAGGGCTGAGGATGTGGCTAGGTGGCAGAGGGCTTGCCTGTCATACATGTCATACATTTTCATCACCAGCACCACCAACAAATAAATAAATAAAGTGAAAATGTGGGTCCCAACATGATCAACTGAAATGAAAATTTGCGGCACATCATCTGCTTACAGGATGATATAGAGGAACAAACCAAGGAAACTTCCTTGGTTAGATCTCTGAAAAGAGTACCACCTCCTCAATAAGAGCCTCAGGAAGGTCCTTCAGGAGGAAGTCCAGAAGCTGCCAGAGGAGATGACAGCTCCATGCATGTTAGCACCTCTGAAGACCTTCCAGTGGGACAAGGTGTGGAGATGGAAGACAGTGATAATGATGATCCTGACCCTGGGCAGGCCCAGGCTAATGGGCTGTGTCTTTTTTGATTTTTTGTTTGTTTGTTTTAAACAAAAATGCTTAGAAAGTTAAAGTAAGTAAATAAGTAAAATCTTTTTTCTACAAAATCAGGACATAAAGAAAGATTTTGTACAGCTATACAATGAGTTTCGCTTTTTAACAAAAGTGTTAAAAGGTTTAACAAAATTAAACAGTTACAGTTACAGGAAGCTAAGGTTAATTTATTATTAAAGAAGTCAAAATATTTTTGAATAAATTTAGTATGACCCAAGTGTACAGAATTTATAAAGTCAACAGTGATACCCTAGGCCTGAATATCAACCTAGATATATTCTCAAAAATTATCTTTTAAAAATAAAGAATAAATGAAGATTTTTTCTCAAATAAAAATTGAGGAGATGTGTAACCAGTAAAACTGCCTTGCAAGAAATATTATAAGAAATTCATTAGAGAGGAGGAAAATGATATAGTTCAAAAAGTTGGGTCTATATAAAGAAAGGAAGAATATCAGAGAAGGAATAAATGCTGATACAATGAAACCTTTTATTTTTCTTGATCAGTTAAGTCCAAGATATGAAAGAACAAAGTGAAGTCATGAGTTGGTACCAGTCCAGAAGCAAACCAACAGTTGAATGCTAAGAAATCCTGTGCTTGGTGATAGAAACTTGAAGTTCAGTTCATCAAACATCTAGATAAACAAGGTAGAGGTTGCTTAATTTGCTGCAAGACAGAGCATTGATTACCAGAATATGAACCAAATAAAATAACTTGGTATAAATAATAAAGTGAAAGGCCAATTGTTAGTGTATAATCCACTTCCAACAATAATAAGATAGGGAAGGCTTACCCATGCTCCAACACTGGTGGGCCCCAGAGCCACCTCCTCACTGAGCAGTGGTAGAGATCAGGTGTTGAATGCCTCACTAGTCCCACTAAGGATTTTCTTCTTGAACATCACAAAGGAATAGGAAATAATGAGGACAAAAGAGGTATACACTGAGCTATAGAACAGGGATTTTTAATCCAAGACCACAGAGAAATTCCAGGTTTCCTACTGCCTGGTGCTAAAATGAAGGAGTTTCTCTTGATAACTGGACTAACTAGTATGGCTTTTTTAATTAGATTATTTATTGATTTGATTTTGTTATACATAATTGCAGAATGCAATTCATTTCATATTACACATATAGAGCATAATTTTTCTTTTTTTAATTTTTAAATTTTTTTTTAGCTATAGGTGGACACAACCTTTATTTTATTTTTATGTAGTGCTGAGGATCAAACCCAGGGCCTCACACATGCTAGGCAAGCACTTTACCAGCGCTAGAGTATAATTTTTCAAGTCACTGATTGTACACAAAGTATTTTTACACCATTCCTGTCTTCATACATGTACTTAGGGTAATGATGTCTAACTCATTCTACCATCATTCCTACTCCCTTGCCCCCTCCCTTTCCCTCCCTCCCCTTTGCCCTATCTCAAGTTCCTCCATTCCTCCCAAGCTCCCCCACCATTGCCATTATGAGTCAGCATCTTCATATCAAAGAAAACATTCTGCCTTTGGTTTTGGGGATTGGTTTGCTTCACTTCGCATTATCTTTTCCAACTTTATCCATTTACCTGCAAATGCCATGATTTTATTCTCTTTTAATGCTGAGTAATGTTCCATTGTGTATATGTACCAAAGTTTCCCTAACCATTCATATACTGAAGGGCATGTAGATTGGTTCCATAATTTAGCTATTGTGAATTGTGCTGCTATAAACATTAATATGGCTGTGTCCCTGTCGTATGCTGTTTTTAAGTCCTTTGGGTATAAACTGAGGAGTGGGATTGCTGGGTCAGATGGTGGTTTCATTCCAAGTTTTCCAAGGAATCTCCAACTGTTTCCAGATTGGCTGCACCAATTTGCAGTCCCACCAGCAATGTATGAGTGTGCCTTTTGCCCCACATCCTCACCAACAATTGTTGTTTGTATTCTTGATAGCTACTATTCTGACTGGAGTGAAATGAAATCTTAGAGTAGTTTTGTCTTGTATTTGTCCAATTCTAGAGATGTTGAACATTTTAAAGTCATGAACAGAATAAGAAGTGACTGGGACTGTCCAGCAAACAACTAAAAAAGTTCAGGGGGCCTCTATGTGTGAGAGCTCAGCTTATTTGCAGGACAGTTATGTATGATTAAGCACAGCCTGGAGGGGAGAAAGTGATGGGGAAGACCTATGAAAAATCACCTTATGTTAGATATTTTATGTTTCTTTGTTAATTCATCTGATAAACATTTATCATGCCCCTGACATGTGCTAACAGATGTGGCATGTGTCAGATGCTAAAAATGCAGCAATGACTTAAAGGGTGGTTGGGGCATGGAAGGTGAAATAAAATTAAACAAATACAATGGGCCCTCTATATTATCAGATTCCACATCCTCAAATTCAACCAACTGTGGATCAAAAATATTCAGAAAACATTTGCATCTACAATGATCCTGCTGTCACTTTTTTTCTTTTTGTTATTCCCTAAACAAAACAGTGTAACAATTATTTACATGGCATTTACATTGTGCTACTTATTATAAGTAATCTAGAGATGATTTAAAGTACACAGGAGGATGTGTGTAGGTTATATGCAAACAGTATTCCATTTTATATAAAGGACTTAAGCATCCATGGATTTTAGTGTCTGCAGGGGTTCTTGGAACCAATTCTCTGCAGTTACTGAGGGATGACTGTATATACGGCACTAGCTTACAAGTGCAAAGGAGTTTGTATTTGAAAATAATGGCTTTTGAAGCATGCGTGGGTGATTTGATGGTACAACCCTGTTCTATTTCAGCCAGCCCAAATCACCCCCGACTGAGAAGGACCAACAGAAGTGGATAGCATGAAAGGTAACCTATGCAGGAACAGCTTTTTCATGATGCCTAGAAGTGCATCATTGCAATGTTATTGAACTCATTAGATACTTCCCACCCTCTCCCTTGGTCTTCAGTTTCCCTGGCTTAATCACCAACAAATGATCATTTCCTCAATACCCCATATCTTCTGCTTTTACTTCAGATATGACCCCGTCGTTGTCCTTATTTCCTAAAGTTCCAGAAGAGTAGGTCCTGGCTGTAGTTTGGAAGTGTTCCTTGAAGGCCCATGTGTTAAAGTCTTGGTCACCAATCTGTGGCACTATTGGGAGGTGTTAAAACCTTTAGGAGGTAGGGCCTGGTGGAAGGAAGTCAAATGATTGGGTCATGCCTTAAAAAGGATATTGGGACTCTGAACATTCCTCTCTCTCTCTCTCTCCCTCTCTCTCTCTCTCTCTCTCTCTCTCTCTCTCTCTCTCTCTCTCTCTCTCTCTCTCTCTCCCCCCAAAGCCACCAGAAGGTAAGCAGCTTTGCTTTACCACTTGCTACCCACCTTGACGTACTGTCTTGCTGTCGGCCCCAAAGCAATGGAGCAAATAAATCATTGACTGGAACCTTCAAAACTTCAGCCAAAATAACTTTTTCCTCTTTTAAGTTGATTATTCCAAATATTTTGTCACAGTGAGGGAAAGTCCTTGGCTGTTATACGATAAATCCTCTGGTTCCATCATTGCTCAAGTCAGTAACTGGCAACATCTGGGAAAGTGTTGATATGCTTTAAACGATTTCAAAGTTTCTTGGAATATTATAGATTATTCTGGAAAATAATAAGCTTGGGACAGAGAGAGAAGTCATTCCTGGAAGACATGTGCCTAACTCTACCATCTATGGGTTACCTATTCATTATCAGTCCACTTGAAAGACCCTCCATTCTTATCCCCAGCAAGACATCCCTTGCATACCACTACATCTTGTGGTATCAAGCCAGGTCTGTGCCTGGCTCCTGGGAAGACCTTAAGCTAGAGAATCCGCTAGGAGAAGGAATACCCCATGTCAGAAGTGCTCCAGATTGGATTACAGAAGTTCTTGAGCAACCTCAAGGAAAATCCTGTCCTTCCATATCTACATGACACTCAGCACTTTGAATAGACTGCCACCTTTGGAACTTTGGAACCATCCAAAGGAAAGAGGAAAATCTTGAGTGATACAATTCAAGGTCCTTACTCTGCTTGACCCACCTGGATCCTTTTCAAAAGCATCACCATGACATGCCATCAGCAGTCCCAACAATTCTAAGCAATCTGCTGATTGCAATTCTTAGACCAATAAACTCCAATCAGCCCTTGTTTCATAATAATTGTTTCAAAACTTTCTTACCCATCAGTATTGATGTGGTCTGTGATGCACATACAGTGAATGATTCCGTGGTATATTAAAGATGGATCCCTAGAAACTCCTTTCAAGGAGCAAGCTTTGGGGACTGATTTTAGAAGAATATCTCTGAGTCATCCATTTGATTATTTGAACAGATGCTGCTGACTTTTGGAATCATAGCAGAAGGGATGAGTCCCCAAGGTGCGTTGTAATCAGGCAGCCTGTGAGGCGGGTCGGCGCAGGGAACAGTAACTCTCAAACCCAGGCATGTATCAAAAGTGTAAGCAGTAATGGAGCTGTTGCTCTCTCAACTGGTAGTTTGCTCCAGAGCAGAACTTTAATTAGAGGCTCCCTTAACAGCCAAGCAGGCTCTGTGTACATCCATAAAAAGCCATCTGAGCACTAATAGTGGCTTCTTCCACTCATTAAATTGAGGGAATGGTCAAACTTCTGCCTGAACCACACAAGTCCCGCTGACCTGATTTCAGGTGGAAGTGGTTTTTATTCCATGTAACCTGGAAAGAGGAAGGTTTTACAGCATTTCCTTCACTGCCTCAAGTCCAGAATTCAAATTGAATGTGGCTTTGTCAAAGGTGTAAACAGGTGTAAGCACCTGTTATTATTTTGAGCAGGGCCTTAGGCAGTCTGAAGGATAAGGTGAGGAACCCTCTTCATTTGTGCTGGCCTTGCTGCAGTCACTGTACCTGGAGCATGAGTTCCCAGAGGACTTCCTATCCCTTGGAAGCTACAAGGTGCTTCCCCATCCACAACAGCCAGGCCCACTGTCAGGGTCCATGTCTGTCCACTGCCACTCCTAAAGATATTTCACCTCTGTATCCCCAAGCAAATCTTCATTGTTGAGAATATGCAGAAGGTACTTGCTCTTTCCCTGTATCTGCTTTCCATTCCCCATGAGGCCTTCTCTACTTGTGGGGGCCATTTTCCAATAATCCTAACTTCATGCCATATTTTATTTCACACCATCTCTTATCTACTTTTAATTCCAGCAGATGATTTTGTCACAACCTCCTTTGAGCAGATCTGAGCTTTCTGGTATCTTATCTATTTCATTGTCCATAGAGGCTCTGATGTGAATCCTATCCTAAAGCACCTTGTTTTGCATCTTCCTCCAAGGTGAACCTGCTGCTTGGTTCCTTTTCTTTAGGGTCTCATTTTCCATTAAAGTACCTTCTCTCTGCCAGGCATCTCTTAATTTGTTCCCTGATTCATTGGCACCCTCTCATCCACTGAAACTGTTAAGAGATGGCCACTAGCCTGAGGATGTGCAGCTGGGAAAATCTCAGCAACCAACCTCAAGGGTGACAACAGCCTGTGCATTGCTTCTCTGCAGCCTGATGAGTAAAAGGCCTGGTAGGTTAACTTGTATAGTGTGGGCAGAATAGGGAAACAAAGCAGGGGCATATTAATTAACACAATGAATAATTCAAAGAGCACTTTCTCCCAGACAGCAGTTGGGCTGGGCTGGAACATGACTATGGAACTCTAATATCATGCTTCAGGGTCAACCTGGCTTTGAGCTGTATAATCTTAGTCAAGTCAAAATCTCTTTGAGATATAGTTCTTCACTGAAAAACAAGGAAACAATAATAGAGGTCTTGAAAGACCCTCAAAATTCAAGGTGCTGAATGAGATGGTTATGAATATACCCAACAATGTGTAGATGATAAGCAAATTTTGCCCAGTTTTTACCTTTTTTCTTCCTCCCTCCCTCCTCCCTCTGTATTAGTCCATTTCCAGTTATTGTATGAAAATGAATAAGGCTGGCTACTTCACAAAGAAAATAAATTTATTTTGGCTCATGGTTCTGGAGGTGCAGTCTAGGCAATGGCAATGGGTTCTTGTTGGCAGGGTCCCAAGGTAGCACAGAGAGTCACTTGTTGAGAGACAGGGAATGTATGAACATCTATCTGGTCTCTTTCCCTTTTGATAAAGCCACAGGATGCAATCCTATTCTAATGACATTTTCGAATCCAAATCATGCCCCCATTACCACCACAGTGCCAACCAGAATCAGGTTAAGTTTCTACCCTCTTTATAAATTAAACATCTGATTTTGGAGATTAAACTCCTTCGTGAGTTCAAACCACAGCTTCCTCTCCCCTTCCCCTCCTCCCTTTCTTCCTTCCATTCCCCTCTTCCTTCTTTACTCCTTACCTTCTTATTTAGTCCTCTGAAGATCCTAGGTGAAAAGCATAGAGAGATAAATGAAGCATAGCCCCAGCTCTTTAGTAAGATGCTATTTCAGAGTGAGTGCAGATACCTCAGAGCAATGAAGAAGTCGACTATTAAAAAGGTTGTAACAGACCAGAGAAAGGTAAGATCAATTCTGCCTAAGGGCATGGGAAAGGTGACCAGTCTTTGAAGTGGAAGTCTAATCCTGCCTGAAACCTACCTGCTCTGCTTTGCTGAGGACTGGACCTGAGACCCAGCACCCACTCACACTATCTTTGGAATATGGTTGTGTTTCAGCTGACTGATTTAACTCTTGCACAAAGAAAGAAAAATGGGAGTAATAAACTGGATTTAAAATGGCATGATGGCAGAAATGTGCCATGTTACCAGGGCATGTAAGGTTTCCTCTCCATTCAGAGATTCTCTCTTTTTCCTTTTACAAAAATAAAGACCCTATATAACACTGGGAGGCGTATCCAATGTTGCAAAACCAAAACCTGGTGGAACTTGGATGAGACTCACATCATCATATTCCCTGACTACAGATCATTCTGCTTCTGCCTTTCACTTCTGTAGCCTGAGAAACAAATAGGAAGGAAGAAAGAGAGGAAGAGGATGGAAGAGAGGGGAGAAAGGAAGAAAGGAAGAAAAATGTAATGGAGAAAGGGATGGAGAGTGATTGCAACAATTTATTGTTTTATCAATAAACAAATTTTAAATCCTTTCAATGCTAGCAAACTCCATAGTTTGAGTTACACAGCTAATCAAGCTGTATAGGTATTGTCCGTTGTTCTCATTCACTAAGGACAAAGTCTTTCTGTAATTGCCTTCCTCCCTAATCTCATCTGCCCTGTCATACCATCTCTGAGAATATCTGTTAGAAAAATCAGGTTTATGAATAGCTCATATTGTGGCTCTCCAATGTGACTGGAAGGAACAATTTCTCATTCAAAGAGACCTGTGATTGAGGCAAAACCAACAAAAAGACATCATTATTCCCTTTTTCAGACCCCAAACAAACTTTCAGTTAGAATGCTTTATACATACTATCATAAGTTCTTATTAGCTGCATCCATTTGGGGTCACTCCACTGTAGACATAGACTTTTTGTTAAACAAAACAAAGAGGATATTTAATGACAGAAACAGAATTTGTTAATAAATAAGTCAAACAAGAAAAACTTCCTGCATTCTATAAAACTGTTTGATGGTGTCACAAGATCCTCCCCTCTGGACCTGTTTCCCACATTGTATATAATCACACCTCTTAGCCCCATTTGCATATTGGAGGCACTGTGAAATCTGTGGAATTCGTATTAAAGATATCATAAAGGCACAGAAGCCTAACTGATGGATCAGAGCACATGTGGAAGAGTACTGGAAAGAACTGAAAAGCATTGGACAGGTGGTGGCCCCACCATTACAGTCCACAGGCAAAGTTGGCCCATCTCTTATCCTGGGATGAGCAGAAGAAAAGAGAGTGAAAAAGCAAAGGTAGAAGCACTCAAATCATCCTGTACATGTAAACCTTCCACTTGACCACAGTTAGTTTTGTCTTCTTTACTTTTTGTTGTTGTTGTTGTTATTGTTTTTTTCCCCTGAAACTTCTCTCCCAGGATTTCCAAGTCTTCCTGTTCTTTCTAGCACCTCATTTAAGCCTGATTTGAACATGATAAAGGGGTGAGAGACAGTAACCCCAAATCACATTCCACCCTCCAGCAAAAGTCCTGCCTGAGCTTTTAGGAAAGATAGTGTTTATCATCAGAGCATTTTCAAGGATTTCAAAATACCGTGCATAGTAACCACTGCCCTGAAAATGAACATGTCTATAAAAATTCCATTTCATAGGTTAATTTGAACAGGACCATTGACCTTTTCTCCGTAATCCAAGCGCACTCTGTGATCAAGAGCAAAGAGTAAACACAAGCCTAGTCCACACAGTCCTCCACTTAACATTTAGCATTCTAACAAATTAATCAAAGATGTTTGTTTGTGGTAGAAGAGAGAGCAGAGATTCAGAAAGCACATTGTTTGGATTTTTGTGAAGTTTCGTACTTTCATGCGTCTATACCTCTGGGTTTCTGAATGTAAAGAGAGATAAAAACTTCCCAACAATCTAAGTCAATACCGTCTTCGCATCCCAAGCTGAACAATTTGGTTGCGTTTTTTAACAGTGGCAAAAGCAGCTGTCCACAAAGCGGAAAGCCAAAGGGGGCCAGTTAGAGAGGAAGAAATTAAAGAATAAAGAAAAGAGAAAGATGAAAGGTCCATCGGAGAGTGAGTGACAAGCCTGGAGAAAGGCAGCCTGCGCAGTGCTGGCTGCCCACCATGGAGGTGAGCAGACCGCCTCGCGCTAGCCTGACAGGTGAATGGAGCGGCGCAAAAGGAGAAAGCGTGCGGAAGAAGGTCTTCTCGCAGACCGTCGCAGCTACGCCTACCGAGCGGGGGCAGCAGAGGAGCTGGGCGCGAGTTGGGCGGAAGACAGCTGCGACAGGAGGCTGGAGGCTGGAGGCGGGTGCGCCGGCTACACGCCAGCCTGCGTACCACTCGCCCGCCAGACGCGCTCCGGGCTTCTCCTCTTCCTCCGACGCGGGGCGGCTGCCCAGACATCCCCGCCTCTAGGTCTGGAGAACTCCCGAACCCGCCCGCGGAGTAGAGCGAGGCCGGGAGTCTAGCGGTCCCCAAGGCGCTCTTTGTCGTAGAGACGCGGGGACTAGACCCTGGGATGAGCGGAGGAGGGCGGCGCGGGCACTGACGCGAGTTGGGACCAGGACAACCCGCCGCTGGCAGGGGGATGCGCCAGCCCTGGCAGACAACCTAACAGGGTGCACGCGCCAGGCGGAGCGCGCAGGTGGGACTGCGCTCTCCGTGGTCCGCCCCGCGCGGGTCCCCTGCTGGCCGGAGGATGGGCACTGGTGCCCCAGGGCTGCGCCCGCCGCTGCTGCCCCCACCGCGAGCCCGGCGTCA
The DNA here is from genome assembly GCF_045843805.1 of Urocitellus parryii. Classification (NCBI taxonomy): domain Eukaryota; kingdom Metazoa; phylum Chordata; class Mammalia; order Rodentia; family Sciuridae; genus Urocitellus; species Urocitellus parryii. The sequence goes on from NC_135533.1 coordinate 105,490,179, forward strand.
GGCTGGCGTCCCATGCTCATGTATGTAGACTGGGCGCTGGTCTTCAGGGATGAGGGTGCATGTTGGGTGTCCGCGCCCCACGCGCTGGGACGACGCCCTGCTGCTGGGGTGAACCCTCACTTCCCCGCAGCCCAAGTTTGTAAATATGGGAGGTTCGCCCCGGGTTAAGGTCGGCTGGACTGGGACTAGGAATGAGCAGAGAGCGAGTATGACAACCCTAATGGAGAGGGTTGGGGAGGAGGACAAGCGCACTGGAGCATTTAGAGTGGGTGGGCGTTTAGGGAAGCCTGGTTGGGTTGCAATTGCATAGCAGTGATAGGGGCTTTCTATGCTCCTTTGGGTGATAGAAACTTTGAGACCCAGAAAGGTTGGTTGGCATCCCTCCAAGTGAGATACTCTTACCCCCACTTTGCGTGCTGGAGCCCATATCTCCCCCACCGTCCACCTCAGTGTTTCTGGGCACTCTATTACCAGGACCCCTCCCGGGTAAAAGCACTTCCAAGACTGAGCGCTATGGCTGGCTACCCAGCCTCGCATCACCGCTCTAATCGCCCATGACGGGCTGGGCGCCGGGGGCTGGCAAAGGAACAGATGCCTCGGGAATCCCCGATTCCGCTATCCCGGAAGAGTGAGGGGTATCCTTGGGGCAGCAGGGGTTAGAAAAGATAGAAAGCCTGTGCTCCCCGGACGGGAGGCATTTAAGAAGTTACGAATGAGTCACGGGGTCTAAGGAGAAGCCTTGTTAATCCGCTCCCCCCTCCTTTCCCCAGCAGAAGCCCTTAGGGCAAGAGAGAAAAGGTTTCCCTTTAATCTTCCTGCCCATTCAGTGTCCAGCTCCACTGCAGAATTTTCCATTTAATAACCTTGAAGAAATACGGCCAGGACCTAGGGAGGGACAACCAGTGTGCCTGAATTGTGTGGTTTCTGTATGAGCTTTGCAGGCGGGCACGGGCCCGGCTCGCTGCATTCCCTAGCTCCTCAAGCCGCTGGTGACAATCTCCAACACTCTTCACCACTACAGAAGACCCCGCCGGCCGGTATATTTCTTGGACTTCGCTTCCAGTGTATTCCTCCACAATTTGTGATGTCTAAGAACCCCAGCTGTGCACTGACGCTAAGCATGCTGCCTCCGTCTCCGGCGTCCAGCTCTTTAATCTAGAGCTATGCTGGAGCCCGGGCGGCACCGGGCCGGGTGGGGGCCGCGGCGGCCGGGGCGCGCGCGGGCCGTGGGGCTCAGTTGTGCTGCTGTTCTCTCCGCAGGGACGACGGCTCCCGGCTGGCGGCGGCGCGCTCCCGGGCTGTGAATGCGACTCTCCCTGTGTCCGCGCTCCCCGCCCGCCCGCCCGCCGGGACGTGGTAGGGGATGCCCAGCTCCACTGCGATGGCAGTTGGCGCGCTCTCCAGTTCCCTTCTGGTCACCTGCTGCCTGATGGTGGCTCTTTGCAGTCCGAGCATCCCTCTGGAGAAGCTGGCCCAGGCACCAGAGCAGCCGGGCCAGGAGAAGCGCGAGCACGCGTCTCGGGACGGCCCGGGGCGAGTGAGCGAGCTCGGGCGCGCAGCGAGAGACGAGGGCAGCAGTGCCCGGGACTGGAAGAGCAAGAGCAACCGTGGGTTCTCCAGCCGCGAAGCGTGGAGCAAGCAGAAGCAGGCCTGGGGTGTCCAAGGCGGGGGCTCCAAGGCCGGGGACTTGCAGGTCCGACCTCGCGGGGACACCCCCCAAGGGGAGATCCCGGCCGCAGCCGCCCAGGACGCGATCAGCCGGGAACTCGCGCCTACGCCAGAGCTGCCTGAGGAGTACGCGTACCCAGACTACCGAGGGAAGGGCTGCGTGGACGAGAGTGGCTTCGTGTACGCTATTGGGGAGAAGTTCGCGCCGGGTCCCTCTGCCTGCCCGTGCCTGTGCACCGAGGAGGGGCCGCTGTGCGCACAGCCTGAGTGCCCGAGGCTGCACCCCCGCTGCATCCACGTCGACACCAGCCAGTGCTGCCCGCAGTGCAAGGAGAGGAAGAACTACTGCGAGTTCCGGGGCAAGACCTATCAGACTTTGGAAGAGTTCGTGGTAAGAGGACAGGCGACTTTGCACTTTCCTGGAAGGGGTGAAGCAGTTTTGTTCTATGGTTCCCCACTATTAAGAGGCAGTTTTTTGGTTCTCATGACCCTTTAACCCTCTCTTTTCCAGTGTAGAGATAACACTTCCAAGAGGATATCTGGCCAATCCATATTGAGTGCCTAGATATTCACTATAAAAGGGTTTCATTAGAACGAAGCCCAAGGTACTGAAGGGAACAGCTCCAAAGTAACAACTGTGCTTTCAACGTGAATGTATGGCTTCTAAGAAGTACTATAGGTGAAATGCTCAACCTGTTTTCAAACAGGGTAATTTACTATGACACTTGGGATATATTCTTAAACTAATAGCTGATTAACACACACACACACACACACACACACACACACACTCACACACGCGCCATTTCCCTAAATTATTTGTTCATGGTATCATGCAAATGTTCTAAAAATTAAAAGAAAAAGAAAACATTGGCTAATTAGGCTCCAAAACATACTGGATGGCAAAATCACAAAGTCCAGTTTATAGTTAAAAATGGTTTCGTTTCAGAAGAGTAGCAGTAATATTCACAGTAACAGTCATGGCCCCGATGCTTCTCTGTTGGGCCCCAGGCTAAGTTTTTCATATGCATTAGTTTATTTAAATTTCATATACCATGCTAGAAGCTAGATTATTATCTATTATCTCCATTTTATAAAGAGGATACTGAGACACAGAATATTTATATAACTTGAAGGCAATGAAGCTATTAGAAAGCAGATCCATGAGTTAGCTCTGCAATGCTACTCCATAGCTCATGCTTTTAACCCTTACTCACCACCTTGAACCAAAAGCCCAGCTCTGTTGGGGCGTGGATTTGCTTGGAGGTGCTGCCCAGCACGCATGTGCTGGCCCTGGGTAAACTCTCCTCCGCTAGGGGCCTCAGAGAGAACTCAGCAGATGTTCAGCATTTCCAAACTGCTCAAGGTAGATTCAACCCATGACTGGCCCTGGTCTGGGCCCCTTGACTTAACAAGCAACAGATTTTTTTTTTTTCTCGCCTGCAGAGGGCATACTGGAACCTACAACCCCTAAAGAGGAGTTTGGAAGGCAGGTAGAGAGGAACTCTTTAGAAATCTGTGAGAGCTGCTGATTCCAGGGCACATTACTGAGTTGTAGCAATGTGTTATCGAGTTGTATAGACATGTAAAGGCAGAAATGACAACACCATAAATAATGTACAAATATGGAATGAGTCCTGGGATTTAGAGTCAGGAAACATGGGTTTCATTCTGGCTTGAACACTAGGCAACTATATTACTAAAACAAAGCACATGTCCCCTCTGAATTTCTTTTCTCACCTCTGTAGTGTGAGGGTCAAGCTATCAGTAAGGCTCATGAGCAAAGTATGGTTTCAGACATAAAATATTTAATTACTTACAGTCTTTGGCTTCAGCTCTTTAGAGAAAGACAACTCTGGTGAGAATTTCCTATGAACCATCCCTAAGTGATACATTTCTGAGTCAGGAACTCTTCTCTCCAAATCCCTCCTGTTGGTTGGGAAGTCTGGTGTATACTTCTTCAGATGTTTTGGTCACTACACAAAATATACAGGCAAAAGCATCCATGGGTGCTAAGGAGCCTAAAGAGGCACCTTCCATTTTGCTGTGGGAAAGTATCATAGGCACTGGCTCAATAAAACAATTCTCTTATAAGTAGTTGACTTTCATTAAGATAATCAAACTTTTATAAGGTCAAAGATAGGCAACTGTTCTTAAATTAATAACATTTGTTGTTTGCATTATTTAGTGTTCCACAGTTTTTTTTCTTATAAAGTCTCCATAAAATAAGCTGAAGAATTACTACCACTTTCATCTGAAGATCCCAAATACTTCTCAGAGTGGCCATTCATCCCAGGTAGAAGGAAAAATTGAAACTTTTTTTTTTTTTTTTTAACTCATGGCCAACTACAGCCCTAAAGCTGTCTTTGCCTCTGGGGGAAAAGAATCTCTTCTTTGATTTCTGTTTGCAAAAACTGGTAGTCAATACATAGAATGTGTTTTTCAAACTCTGGGGATGTAAGATGATATTGACCAAAGAGGGACTGGAAAGATTACAATCTTATAGAACCAATAAAGCTGTTTTTAGAGTATTAAGTGCATCTTTCATCTTCAAATGACATTTTATTCTTAACTTTCATCCTAGGATCCACACATACTTGAATGCTGAAAAGTTATTACGAATTTTTAATTATATGCTTTCTGCTTTCTCTTACATACACTACAGAAAGATATTTTTTGTATGGTGTCATGTTTTCTCATTTCTGTTAGTATCAGGTAAATTTCTAGGTATTTCTCTTACTTAGCGTGGCTTTGTGAATATCACGTAGTGCCTCTGTTTTTGTTTCCTACAATGTTGAAAGGAAAACCCAGCATTTTGATGACAGGTGTGGAAAAGACAAATGCAGAAGGAGGTAGGGCCAGCTGTAAGTCCATGGGGTTCATGGGGTGCAGTAAAGGAGATTTGTTGTAATGCTGAGGCCAGACCAAAGCAATTGGTAACATGCCTGCTCTGGGTATTGTGGGCTTTAGAGAGAGATAAATTGTAGGTCTGCAGTTTGCACAGCACAAAGTATATGGAAAATGAAAAAGGAAGCATTTTCTATCAGAAGTGCTTTGAGCTACTCTGAAGAAAATGTAATTCAAATGGAGATTGTGGCACAATAAGGTCATACTTGGAACAGTGTTTACCTTGGCACAGAAGGAAGTGAAAGAGAGATGGTGCCTGGCTCTCTTTCTGTGAGAAATGAACAGCCCTGCAATAGTCTATTCTCTACTTCCTGAGAGGAAATCACTACTGATGGAGTCTGGACCCACCTTGATTGTGACCGAAGTGAGAAGCAGATAAAACTCCTGAGCTGCTGTTGCCTATGATGTGCAGGGAATTTGGCCCCAACAAAGTGGCTTCTCCTTAGCTTCCTGGATTTCTGAGTCTTTGGGCACATAAGCTTTCTTGCCACTTTCTGTGCTAAGTATTGTACAGATTCCAAACCTGTCTTCCTTCTTCTTTCTGGATTCCTTTACCCATCAAAACTCCTCTTCCTTTACACTCTGTTTAATCTCAACCATGTGGGTAGAAAACATCACTGATACAACAAAACGCCATTAAGTTGCTAGTAATAATGGGTGTAGCATCCCCATTCATTAGGGAATGGTTGTAACTTAATTTGTGAGTCCAAAGAAAAATATAGATAGTAGTAGGGTTTTTTTCTCTACTAACTCTTAAGTTGTACCGAATATCTTATTCTTCAACCTGTGCCACCAGACATCCAACTTTGAGGAAGCCTGTTCATTGGTTTATATATGTTTTATAAATAATTCATATCTGTGCTTCCTAGGATATATTGACTTTCTAGGGCTTAAATAACAAAGTACTAAAATCTAGGTGCCTTAAGCAACAGAAACTTATTGCCTCATAGTCCTGAGGGCTAGAAGTCTAGGATCAAGGTGTGTACAGGTTTGATTCTTTCTGAGTCCTATTTCCTTGGTTTCCAGGTGGTTTTTCAGTGTTTCTATCTGTTCTTCCCCCTGGAGATATGTCTGTGTCAAATTTTTTTTTTTTTTTTTTTTTTTTTTTTTTGGCTAGCACTGGGACTCAGGTCCTTGTGTATGCTAGGCAGGAAGTACTCTACCACTGAGCTATGGCCCAACCCCAAGTTTCTTCTTCTTTTAAAGTCACCAAAACTAGTGGATTGAAGCCAACTCTAATGATCTCTTAATCACTTCTTTAAATAACTTGTCGTATCCCCAAATACATTCAGATTCTGGGGTATTTAGGGGGTAGAATTGCAAAATATGAATTTGAGGGGGACACAATTCTTCCCATAACGTAGGGTGTCTGTGACCAGAGTAGAACTTGTAGAAACAGACCCAAGGAGCATTGATTGGGGAAGGATGCACTAGTAAATAGGAATAAAAGGAAGAAAGTGTTTATAAAGAAGGCAGAGAATGAGTGGTAATGAACTCACTGCTGAATATAAATACCCGAATGGCTTCCCATGCATATTCAGTCTCTGTGTCTAGTCCATTCTTAGTGCTCCTTTTGGAATTCTTATATTACTTATGTGAATAGATCCTTTTATCATAGAAAACTGAAAGGTGAAGGAGGGAGGGGGTTATTGAGCAGTTTTACATCTGCCCTTAATGATCACTGTTCATTCCACAAGCAAATCAAATTTGAAATTCATTAATAAAAGTACTTCTACTGTGATCAAGAGAATAAGTTGTTCCTGTTATGAGAATTATGGTCTCCTGTTGGATTGTGAAGTTTGAACAGGAGTCTACAGCCTTGTTTCAGTGTTTTATAGAATCTAATGAAATCTGTGCTTTCTGAAATAAGGCCTTACAGGATAACTAAATCATTATGTTCCTTTGTGTTTAGTTGGGGTGTATCAGTTCAGGTGTCAGCAATGGTCATCAGAGCTGATCAGAAGCTCTTGATTGAGAATTGTATAAGACTTTGAAAAAAAGACAGAATGAATTATTAATAAGTGCGGCTTGCTAGAATACCTTTCAAAGCTTGAGAAATGTTGAAAGGGGTTCTGGTGGACAAATTGATCTGGGACCAAAGAGATCCAACTGCTCTCCCATGGCTTCAGTGTCTGACTTGCCATTAACCCCACTGCAAAATCTCATTTCTGGACTTCTATCAATGAAAAAATTATTCTCACATGAAATTTGGAACCAAACCCTTCATCTAAATAGGTCTCTATTAAAACTTTGAGATCGTGCCAGTAAAGAGAAAGACACGATTAATCATACTTTTCAGTCTTCATATTCTTGTTGCTGATATTGCTGAACCAAAAATAATGTTATTATTATCTACCTTTACAGAGTAAAATGACTCAGTTTGTATTAAGTTTGTGCCCTTTTCTGTGAGACAATCTAATATATGTGCTGTTGCCACCTCTGATTTTGTTCTGGTTAAGATTTTGCAAATGCTGCCTTTCTACCTAAAGGCATTTAAACAATCACAATTTTTTAAAAAGAAGGAATCCATATGCCTTGGCTTTTTTGGACTTTTCAATGTGTTTCTAACTCAGGTGGGGGCAACATAATTTTAAAAACTCTTACTTACATGCCCTATGCAATGTTTGATGTATAAATACAGTCTAGCTTTTTCTAATGGTCAGAGGAAGCCAGTATGTATCTAAAATTTATTATGCATTAGCTTATTTTCCTTTGTCAATTTATAGGACAGATTGATGAGCTGGTGGTATTTTCTTTATTTTGAAGGAAAGAAAACTAAGGTTCAAAAAGAGTCGAGTAACTTGATCCTGGTCACAGAGCTAATAAATGGTAGAGCCAAGATTTGAGTCCTACTCTGTTGAACTCTGACAATCCTGCTCTTCCAGCTGTTCCACAGTGTCTTCATGACCATATGCTGATGAAGCAGCAGTTTGTGTGTGGCGAAAAGAATGGTATTTAGTATCAGATACCTGGAAAAAAGAATACTTCCACAGACTTGGAACATCCAGCCCATGTTTCTATCCAACAGATATTCAGTGGATCTTGGATAAGCTTTATTTATGTGGATTTATATCATATCTGACTCATGCTATCTAGAATAAAATAAATGTCTATCTACTTCAAAGTATGAAATATTGAGTTGTAATGATAACAAACAAATTTGGTCTTAGGTGTTCCTCAAGGACAATGGGGAAGGATTCCAGTGAGCAGTGTACAAGAATGTGAGATCTGAAGAGGTACATAGGACCTCAGTGAGATCTGAAGAGGTGAATAGGACCTCAGAGTTGACCAGACCTATCTCCGGCCAACCTGTGACCCAAGAGTCACATCTGGCCTGAGAAGGTATTCCAAGTGACCATTATTTACCAAATGAGAGGTTCCTATAAATATGCAGATTGTCTATTTCTTGTGAAAATGGTATTACTCCCTGATGGCAGCCGTGTACCAGAGCTGAGCTCTGGAGACTGCATTTGCTTCCCAGCTCTCCACTTAGTGGACATGTGACTCCCCCTTGAATCTGTTTTATTTTTTTTTTTTGAAGTTTCACCCTAGAAAATAGGAAATACATGTCTTATTCAAATCAGACAGCTAGCTGGTAGGCAAAGGAGGTTTGGGATCTCCAGGTACTGTGTTATCAAGTCCTGTCCCCTTCACAGATTTCAGAGAGTGAGCTTTGGGGACTTCAAGCACAGGACATTTAGAGTCTAGAGACCTCAGTATAAAACATCACTCTCCATCATTCTGTGCCTCTGGGAAAAATTTTAGAGCTTCACTGTTCTCATTGTTTTCTGGTGATATAACACAGGTAAAACCTGCATCTCTCTTACATTATAAAGAAGCAAATGAGATATACTTAAGAGCAGCCCACTCCTGGATCTGATGTGAACATTTAGGAGAATGTGTATCTGTGAGATGTGATGACTGTACCCTAGCAGTCTGAGGCTCTAGGAGAAATATCTATAGACACCCTCTTCTTCAGCACTGGCTTTTTAAATTATTTGTGGGGGTACTAAGGGTTGAACCTAAGGGCACTTAACCACTGAGCCACATCCACAGCCCTTTATGATATTTTTTATTTTGAGACAGGGTCTCACTAAGTTGCTTAGGTCCTCTCTAAATTGCTGAAGCTGGCTTAGAACTTGTGATTCTCCTGCCTCAGTCTTCCAAGTCACTGGGATTATAGGCATGCACCATCATGCCCAGCTCAGTGCTGACTTTATGGAGCTAGGTTCCCCCACAGAGCATTTCCTCTCCAAATCTGGTAAGTTCCAACAGAATAAACATTCTTGCATTTATTTGTTCATAATAATTTGAACCATGAGCCAGGCACTGGGCTAGATTCAGGAGACACAAATGGGTGTCTCCAGGAGACAGTCAGGAACACTGTTGTGTGACGTGTTCTGAGGGCCTCGTGGGGAGGCTGTGAGTGGGTATGCAGCTGGGAGCCACTGCCTTGTTTATTACTGTTATTATTGTTGTTATTAATAATAAACTCTTCTTGTTGATGGCTCAGTTTTGAATGACAGAGGAGTCCTGGAGCAGATGTTCTAGGGAAAAGAAAAGAGTTTTTCTCAAATATAACAATTGTGAATTTGAATAAAGGATGTGGCTTTTCGCCCAGGCCTGCATGCCCTGTAACCATCTTCATGGTACTTTTCTGACCACGTAGCTGGAAATCCTCCTTGCTGTTCATCTGCTCCAAGGCTGAGATCCTGCCAGCTGGATCTCACTTCTCATTCTATTTCTGTCAGGCACTGGGGTGCGGCCAGGACATAGACTGCCTTTCGAATCTGTGGAAAAGGATGATGTCAGTCATCTGCCAATGGCCCTGTGGGTTTTCTCAGAAGCACTAGCCACTGGGAAAGCATAAGAATTGAAAATTAAAATGTCCTGTGGCTCTGTGCATTTCCACTTGTGGCGGAAATGATATTGCTTTAAATATGTAGAGAGCATTCCTTTCCTGGGAATATGGAAGATGGCCTGAAAATCCCACCTTTGACAAATCCATGAACTCCTGAATATCTACATTCATCAGCCTTCTATACTGTAACAAAATATCTGAGATAATCAACTTACTAAAGAAAAAGAGTTGTTTTGGCTCACAGTTTTAAAAGCTCTAGCCCGTGATATATTGGCCCCACTGTTTTGGGTCTACTATGGGGTAGTACATCATGATGGGAGCACATGGCTGGGTAAAACCACTCATGTCATGAGCCATAGAAAAAAAAAGAAAGGAAGGAGCCTGGGTCCCACAATCCCCCTTATAGGAGCACCCCCATGACCTAAGGACTTCTCACTAGGCCCCACCTCTTCCAAGTTCTATCACTTCCCAGTATCACCACACTGGGAACCAAACCCTGACCACATGGGCCTTTGAAAGACATTTGCAGTCCCAACTACAGCAGTGTGTTTTGAAAAGCACAGCTGAAATAGGAAGAAAGTTAAATAAATTAATTCCTAGAAGGGGATATTGTAATCCACGGAACAAAGGAGTCCTTGCTGTGGTGGTTGTCTGGAGGCCTCTGTTGGTCCCTGAGGTCTGTGCTCTTGGCACTCATGGGGCAAGATTGGGGCATATGATGAGTCCAGGGCCCTGTGATGAAAGATTCAGATAAATGTCTATCTCATATATCCAGTTTCTCTTGAAGAGCCTGTCCTGCAAAAGAAAAGTGTAGGCAAACACTTCTTAATAGGCCTCATCACTGTGCAAAGGGGAAGAAAATGTTTTCTTTGGGTAGTTTTAGTCTCTAGCATGCATATCTGTTATGGGCATGGAAGCCAAATCATGCTTCTCTGTATGACCTACAAAATCCATGTGGAATTTTTTTTTTGAGGGGTGGGGGAGGAGTCTACAGGTATCTGACCTAAGCAAACATTTAGAGGTGGAATACACCCTCCAACCAGGCTGCAAAAAATTCATACAAATTGCATTCCAGGGAATGTGACCTCAAAACTAAAATTACACTCAAAAAGAAAGGGCCTCAAAAAGTAAGAGTCAGCCAAGATAAAATATGTCATATCAGACTCAGGTATTGGAATATAAAATAAGTATATTTAATATAAATAAAGAAATATATGTTGGAATAAAATTCATTGATAAAGAATGGAAATGCATATGGAATACTAGTCAGCTTTGAAGAAAAATCAAATGCAACTTGAATAAATGGGTAATAAAAGCATGGGAATTAGTGAGAGGAGTACTTAACAGTAGTCTGTTAGATACTGATGAAGAGATAATTTAGTGAACCAGCAGATAGCTCCAAGGAAGGTAGCCAGTATGAAAGGCAGTAGTGACATGTTTCCAAACATGGAGGAGAGAATGAGAAATCTAGTATACATCTGATTAGAATTCTAATGGAGATAGCATAGTGCTTGGGAGAAATCAAGAAGTAAGTGTCCAAGACTTTCTAGTTGAAAGACCAATTGCCTGATTCAGAAAACCCAGTGAATCTGAAGAGATTAAAAAAAAAAAATGTATCATACCTAACCACGTCGTAGTGATACTGCAGAACACCAAAGGCGAAAAAAGATGCTCAAAGCCATCAGAGAGAAGACATTACACTAGAATTCTTTTGTCTGGTTAAGGGCTACAGTCACAACACACTACGATAACATCTTTGAAGAATAAAGAGAAGCAAATGTTAATCTGATTTATATATGCACCAAGGAATCGGAACAAAAGTAATTTTAAGCAATAATAAGCTGCTGTGATGCATACCTGTAGTTACAGGTACTCAGGAAGCTGAGGAAGGAGGATTGCTGGAGCCCAGGAGTTTGAGACCAGTGCCTGGGCAACATAGTGAGACACCCTTTATCTGAAAAAAAGATTTTTTTTTTTCCAGGAGGAAGGAAAATGATCACAGAAGCAAAGTCACAGTTAAGGAGAGAATAAAACCTTTTGTTTACTAACCTGTAGACGAGTGGCTCTTACCTGAGAATAAGGATGCCTGCCTTCTCCCAGGGGACTTTTGCACTTCTTGGAGATATTTTTGATTGTCATCTGGGCATGAGGATGGAGGATGTTACTGACATCTCCCGGGTAGTGGCCAAATGTGCTGTTGGAGTTCCACAGTATACCTAAGAGTCCTGGACAACCCACACCTGGGTATGGGGTGAAGAACCCCAGTATAGACTGAGTGATGTAAGTCTCCAGGGTCTGTCTTTACCTGGAAAGGGTCGGTTTGTCTTAAACTTTAGTTTTGGACTTAGTGGACTTTAAACAGGACAGGCCATTAGATAAAGCTTTCAAATGCTCTTGGAAAAAAAGGTACTAGGGGCCAGCTCAGCTTTAGGGCAAATCATGATAGAAGTGGACACTTTCAACGACCCCCTCCTGCTTCCCAGTGATGCCTGCTCCAGACAACCACCAAGCTCCATTGAACCATGAGCAAATTTTCCTGCCCTTTCTGTCCTAAATGTCAGAATACTTCAAAATGATCTTCCTTTCTAGTTGTCTCTCTGTACTTTTGGGGCACAAGGCTGCTAAGAAATAGTCCTTTCAACCATCCAAAACAGACTGGTCCTTCTGTATTGTATCTTTGTCTTGCTTACATCCACCTTTAAAGCAGTTTATTTTTATTTTGTTTTGGAATTGTTTGCCTTTTACAAAGATATCTCAGTACTTTTTAGGAGACTTGAAATGAATAAATATGATTAAAAAAATTTTTGAAGCAAGTTACCACTCTTATTTGTTAACTATTTTTGGAGTATTAGGATCTGACCTCTCCTCCTGGTAATGTCTTGGGGCACAGTAACCCAGTCAGGGAATCCACTTTGACTGTGGCATTTTGTTCTGTTGGCTGTGGTCAGCAAGTGGCCAGAAGGAAGCTCACATCCCCTTCTCATTTGGGGCAGGCCTGCCCTGAGAACCTATGCAGCCACTTGCTGGTGGTGCAACATTGTAATACATGCAGAAGTGTCAGAAAAAGGATAAGAAAAAGGATTCTGACAAGGCTGCTCCTTCCCCTGGGTATGAGGAGTAGGAGAGGTGCCCTGAGGGATAAACTGTGCTCTGGAGTCTGCCTCTCAGTTCTGGGTAACCTCCTGCTGTTGGCAGAGTTCATTTCTGGGCTCTCAGTACCCTCCAGGAAGCCAAGAAAATAAGCTCATCTTGCTTCTGGGTAACAGTGAGGGATGAAGGATACAGTTTAATGGTCAGGTCTCAGGGACCATCACACCAGTATATCTGAGTGCAAAAATGGATTCCTTTCTGGTTGAATGAGCCCTCCAGGCTCCTCTTTACCGGAGCTTAAAAACCCCACAGAAAAAGGACTTGATTACCTAGAAAAACCGCTGTGGTGCCCTGCTCTAATTTGAGAGCACTTAGTTCCAGGCAGAGGGATAGGGCCAGGGGTGTGAGCCAGCGGTGTGTCTGCTGCTGGCTGGGCTGAGCTCCAGCTCTTCCTGAGTGACTGGCAGCTGATGTACCCTGAATGAGCTTTAACAAGACAGCCAGACTCTGACATCAGGCCATGCCCACACAGGCCACTTTATGGCTGGGAGTCTGATCCCTGTTGCTGGGGCCATACCAGCTATGGGTAGAATGCCATACCCCTTTGGTCATTGTCATTGCTCCCTGCTTAAGGTGTCTGTTGTTGCTGCCATCTAGAGTGAGGAATGCCAAAAGGGGCAACATGGCTCTTTCCTTCTGATGTGTGTGTGTGTGTGTGTGTGTGTGTGTGTGTGTGTGTGTGTGTGTTGATATACTAGTTTCAATGCATTACTTTTTCCTCATTTGCCACAGTCCTCACCACTCCTTATTACTGCATGCAGTTTGTACTTCATTTACTTACTTGACTGATCCCTGAAAAAATTGGATTTGCAGTCTTCAAGAGAGAACCAGTCCCCATGCCACAGTTGTCTTTTAAAAGCCTACTCTTCTGAAGATATTTGATTTTAGGCATTTGTGTGGTAAGTGAAAAGTATCCCCTGTTTCATTCTCTCAAGGGTTACTTAGCTTTAATACTTTATTCTCATTCTAAAACAGAAGTGTTTGGATCTTCCTTTTTTTTTAAAGAAAAAAAGTGGTTCACCTTTCAACAAAAGTTATCAGAAGGACTTTTATCCCAGTAGTCCAAAGTAGTTTGTCATATCCAGGTGAAATCACCTCCCTTCTCTTAAGGGCTTGATTTAGGAATCTGAGAATGAGCAAATTATCTACTAAAGGAATAACACAAGTGTCTTGGCATCACCTAAGCTCCCAGACGGGAGGCAAGAGACCCCTCCCTACCCCTCCCTACCCTCCCTACAGTACCAGATGGATGCACAGAATCTGGTCACCCACTGCCCTGTGGTCCTTGGTCCCTCCATTCTCTGCACTGGTTTGCAGGACTTAGAGCAGGAGGCCATACACCCAACAAGGCACATTCACCTGCCTCCACTGCAGCAGGAATTTTATTGGTGCATCCTTCTAACTATATATCAGTCATGCCTGCAGATTCCAGAATGTTCCTCAGGTCTGCACCACTAGCAGAGAAGAAGGGTTCTTCCTCCTGATTCTCTAAGCTTCTCAGCTCTTTGCCAGCAAATACAAATTCTGTGTAAATACTGCCAACATATCCCCTCTCACAATTGACCTAGCAAGTTCCTGCACGATTCCTGTTAATCTGAGAGAATTATTTAGAAGAGGAATTGGAAGATGTTAGTAGACAAGGGTCTTGCCTCAAGCTAAAGCATAAAGAAGGCCAAGCTGTTGGTTGGTGCGTGAGAAGAAAGCTGTGTCACCTCTCTTTGGCAGGCTGGTGTGCTGTGACTCTACCGTGCGGTCCGTGGACTTTTTTTTTTTTTTTCCTGATGCTCAGAAGCTGACAGCTTCTGGGACAGTTCTTAATTAAGTCCCTTTGTGTGCAAATCCATTCTCTGACAGAGCGTGGAAAAGGCAAAGAGAATAGCAGCAGCAGCAGCAACAACAACGACAAAAATCTTCTCTGAAGGGCAGAGGCAGCCAGGCTCCCTGTCACTGGTTTTTCTCTTGCTACTTATGTTGGAGGTTAAAGGTGGCCTGTGGATCAGCCTCATTCAGTTTTAGACTCACTCCCTGCCCGTGGGAGCAGTGGGCACGTCAGGGAATGTGGAACCTTTTTTTGTGTTGGCCCTGGTGAGCAAAGGGACATCAGACAGCTGGGGCACTGGCCAGCCTTTGAGATTGTGGGGCAGGAGAGTACATGGATCAGCTGTGTCCTGCTTCTGGTCAAGTTTGAAGGAAGCATGTGATAATGCCTTGGAATGCTTTGATAAGACAATTTCAGGGAAGGAAAATTGAAGTGGAGCTGGGAAGAGATTCGATTCCAGGTGATGGTGGAGAAGAAGGTAGTCGCATGTGTGTCACTTCTGGGAATCTTGCAGGTAGTAGAGAGATCAGAGCCCCTCATGGCCCCGGATGCATGTGGATTCTGAGCACTCAGTAATGAAGATGTTTATACTGGTGGCTGGGTTCTGTGACCAGACCAGGGTTCAGGTGTCTATCCTGTCTTGGCAATACACCAGACCTGTGGGTATTTTCACTCTATCAAAGTGGAGTCAAAAGGCATCACTTCTGCCCTTTCCTCCAGCTCTGAAATAACACAGTTATTCCAGGTTCTCAGAAGCTAATAAGATGCCTTTTTTTTTTTTTTTTTTTTTGCATAGAAGGGGACTTGGTGACTTGTCTCTGTGCATCTTGCTAGGAGTGTGAGCTGGACACAGGTTTGATGGATTAAGAATCTAGAAAGGACACTTTCGCCACCTGGTGACAAAACTGTGACAATGGCTTTGGGAGGCTGCGTGTGCCCTGGGCCAGGTGGAGAGGCTGCTTTGAGTTCCTGCCTCTGGCAACTTGTTTCTTAGTCTGAGCTCATCAGAATAATCCACAGCAGAGTCAGAAGGAACCCAACAAAATTCAGATGTGTGAATGTGGAGATAATTTTCTTTAGTTTTAGAACACTTCTTTTAGTTTTGTGACTCCCCACATCTGCAGATGGCTGAAAACATTTATGCTTGGCAATTTTAGCTAAGTCTCCTCCGGGATATCCCAGTCTTTTGGGGGTATCAGGAATCTCATTACTTTTGGTAATTACTCAGCATTTCAGGAATTCTCCCCTCTGAACACATCTTTACCTTCTTTTATTTATTCCAAGTGGGGAAAACTCTTGTAATATTATGGTGTTAGGAAGGAAATCTTATTCTGTGCTATCTCCTGCTTCTTGCCCCTGGTAGAATTCAGCCCACAATGCCAGGGTGCTGCTGGTCCTGCACTTTCATGGGGACATTTTTCTAGCTCCCTTGGCTATGGTCACGGGCCTTTTAAGAGCCCCTGGGACTGGGGTCTTTACCCCCTGCAGCTGTCTTGTCTCAAGTCCCTCTGTACTACTGGTCCCCAGGGATCTCTGCTACACTCTGCACCCCAGAAGAGGATGGGCAGTGCCTGTTAGGTCTTCTTGTTAGTGTGTGTCCCCTGATAAAATTACACAGAGACCACCACGGGGACAAAGGGCAAATCCACTCTGGAGCTTGACTCATGGCCTGATGATAGACCCCTGGAGGCTTGGTGTGTGCCACCCTCAACCAGGCTCAGCTTTGCATCCTGAGGTGGGGCTTCCCTGTAGGCACTCTCTTGAACAGCTACTATGGGGAGGTGGCCAGCGCCTCATTAGGGGGTTCTTCTTTCTGCCAAGGAGGGGGAAAGTCACCTAAGAAATTAATAATTAATGAAGAACAAAAGACAAAGTCAGAAAGATATTTTCAAAAGTTGGAGCCCCTGATAGGTCCAGTCCACACAGGAGCTGGAGCTAGACAATTAGAAAATGGCTCTTGTGGTTTATTTAAGGGGGTCCATCAAAGGCAGGGATAAGTTTTCAGGGTGGGTTCTTGATGTCTTGCAGTCAGCAGGTTGATTGGTATCTTGGCAGGTCACACCCATCTCGAGAGGCTATGTGGCTATAGCAAGTCACCCCATCTCTGGTGCCATGTGGGACCTGGCAGAGCTGAATAGGACTCACAATGTGTCTAGGCAGTCTCACATAGAGGAAATGTCCACTGGAAGCTCCCAGACACGAGATTCTCTTATTCATTAGGCTGTAATGCTCGATATAGTCCATTATACCACCCCAGATGGCTTTCAACAAGCTACAGTAACTTTTCTTTGGTACATTTCAAAATGTTTGTGTTGGATACACCTCAAGCCAATTAACATTCCCACCTCTGCAAGTAACCAATAAAATGAGCTCCCTTCTTTCAATCAGGGAGCCAGCCTGGCATCTTCTTGTTGGTGCTGGGCCACCCTTCCTAAACGAGAGCTCCCATAAAAAGCCTTTTGCTCATTTGACTTGATTTCATTCCATCGCCATTGGGACAAAATTTCTCAGTGTCTGGCATTAAAAACACTGATTCCTTCCATGTCTCAGGGGTCCCAGAACCTATCGAAAGCCAGCTTTCTCAGAGGTCTACAAGGTCTCCAGAATGTGTCCAGGGGAGTAGAGGACCAGCTT
Organism: Urocitellus parryii; assembly: GCF_045843805.1. Lineage (NCBI taxonomy): Eukaryota > Metazoa > Chordata > Mammalia > Rodentia > Sciuridae > Urocitellus > Urocitellus parryii. Next base: position 105,507,218 of record NC_135533.1, read on the forward strand.
AGACTTCTCAGACTTCACTAAGATTGGGGGATGTTCTCCAACCTCAGGTTGACTCCAGCCTGGGTTATGGCATTTGAACTCTTGCCTTTGCCATTTGCCCTTCTTCCTTCCTGGCTCAAGTCTTTCTTTCCAATACCAAAGATAGCCAGCCTTCCCTGCAATGCCATGTTTTGAACACATCTTCCTTATTTCTGCTCCATGGTTGAACCTCCTTTCTTATTCTTAGTAAGAAAAACCAGCTTAACAAGTACTGAAAATGACCACTTCACTCTGGAAAGTTTCACTATTGTAATATTTAAAAACTCAAATGTAAGCAATGAGTTACTTGTTCCAGCTTGTGTCTGCTCTCAAGAAAACTAAGGCATGGCTTCTTTGCATAGATAGGGAGGTAGCATGGCTGAAGGGGAAGCACCTCTGAGAAAGGAACATGTGTTGGATATTATTTTGGAATACAGCCAGCCCTCTCTATCTGTGGGTTCTGTGTCCATGGATTCAAATTACTGTGGCTTGAAAGTACTGGAGAAAAACAGACTTGTTCATTATTTCCTAAAGATATAGTCAAGAAACATTAACATAGCTTTTGCATTGTATTAGGTATTACAAATCATCTAGAGATGGTTAAAATATCGGGGAGGGCATACAATAGACTATATGCAAATGCTTAGTCATTTTGTATGAGGAACTTGAGCATCTGTGGATTTGGGGATCTACAAGGATCTGTACAAGGATCCTGGAATCAACTCCCTCAGATACTGAGGGACAACTGTACTATCCTCTCTTAATGAGTTGAATGTCTAAGCATATTGTGAGCATTATTTAATCATCCCCATTTTCCAGATAAGGAGACTGAGGAATAAGTTCAAGGTAACTTGTTCAAGGTCACACAGTCAATCAATGGCAGAAGTGGGTTGGACCCAGAGTCTGGTTGTCCACTCCTGCCACACACTTTTACACTGCATTAGACACTTTGATTTGCACCCATGTACATTAAGTAGTGTGACCATTGGGACTGTACCCTGCTTTGTTTCTCAGATATCTTCCTCTTTCCCCTTTTTTGTATGAGTACACTGAAGCTCAGCAAGGTGAAGGGACTGGCCTGAGATGGTGCCTTTTAGCTATAGGGTTGCCTTACTCCCCAAATCTCTGTACTGTTGCAATGTGAGGATACAATTCCACCTGTCTTCTTGGTGGTGTATCCTGATGCTTGCTCTTCTGGGAGAAGGCTAGAAATCTCTCATCTTGATGGTCAGAGGCTTCCTCACCAGTGATGTGTCTGCCTTTGCATTTCCGGTGGGCTTACTGGGAGGAGGCCAATGCTGGGTTTCCTTATAGCCTCTTTCCTTTTGGAGCCCATCAGGAAGTTGCTGGGATAGAGGGGGACATGGAATTCTGCCTGTGTATCTTATCCTGTGTTTTAGTCAGATTTTTCACTGTGACTTAAGGATCTGACCAGAAAAACTATGGAGAAAGAAAAATTTATTCAAGGGCTCACATTTTCGGAGGTCTTAGTCCACAGAAGGCCACCATCATTTCTTAGAGCTCCAGCTCGAGGTAAGGCAGAACATCATGATGGAAGAGTGTGGCAGAAGGAAGCAGCTTACATCATGGTGACCGGGAAGCAGAGAGACTCTAACTTCAGATACAAAATATAAACCCCATAGCCACACTAGCAATTAACCACTTCCTCCAGCCACACCCCACCTGCCGCTTGTCACTGCTCAGTTAATCCCATCAGGGATTAATCCACTAATTGGATCAAGAAACACAATCCAATCATTTCTCCTCTGAACCTTCTTGTATTGTCTCACTTGTGAGCTTTTGGGGGCTATCTCACATTCAAACCATAACATCCTGGGACTGCAATGCCAGACCTGCAGGAATTGGCCTGAAGCCACATGCAGGTTAGGGAACAGATCTTGCCTGCCACCACCTGCCTGGACCTGAAGATCTCAGTGCATCCTGGAATCCAGCCCCCAGCAGTTAATACCATGGACACCCTCTGAGGGGTCCTAATGGGGTGTTAAATGGTGATGACATTCTCTGCCCTCTCTTTGAATCCCCAAGGAAGGGCTTCAGCCCAGAGGAACTTCATCACACCCCTCTATCAGGTGGCTACCAGATGGGGGTAATAAGTGGGATTTAGGGTATTTCCTGGCATACATTAGGTATTTACCAAATATATTTGGATACAGAATGAATATTTAAACATTTTTTGTACAAAATATCAAGTGTGCTTAAATAATATGCATATGTTCAGTTACCACATGTTACTCCAGATGCTGTCATTTTGTCCCATTTGTTTCTATTTTAATGAAATAAAAAGTTACAGATAAAACTAAATCTCACCAGGTGCAGTGGTGCATACCTGTCATCTCAGCAACATGGGAGGCTGAGGCAGGAGAACACAAGTTTGAGACCAACCTCAGCAAGGCCCTAAGCAACTTAGTAAGACCCTATCTCAAAGAAACAAAAATGGGCCGGGGATGTGGCTCAGTGGTACAGATCTTGCCTGGCACACATGAGGCTCTGGGTTGCATGCCCAGCACCAATAAAATGTTTTTGAGATTCATAGCTTTTTTGCATGCATAATAATGCATTAATTTTTGCCTCTTTCTTATATTCCAGCTCTTACTAATGAATGTCAGTGGTTACTAAGTTTTTTTTTCTTTATTCCAAGCTGTTACAGTTTTAGATTGTCTGTATAAACAGGACTCTATTATTTTATTTCTGAGTTTTTAACCAACTGAGAAATGACACCAAGTCAGGCATTAGTGTCCTAGGCTTGATATGCAGCTAGATGGATGGCATGTCACCAGCAGATCAGGAGCATATCTGTACCTCCATAGTCAGAGCAACTACAGAGCCCACATATAACAGAGCACCTGCAAGCCTACTGAAAGTGGGGTACAGATGTCATCTTCCATTGACAAGCTGACATCCAAAGTTATCAAGATCAGAGGGGCCAAGCAGAGCTGGCTGCAGAGTTTCTTTGAATACCCACTCCTAGAGAGACATAACTGAAAACAAGAAATGGAGGGATTTTTGCATTCCTGACCCTTCCATCATGACTTCCTGTTTATCATGATCCAAAGTCATTGTGTCTATTTGCGTACTGACATACATAAGAATTCAGGAGCTCCTATTTGCCAAAGCTTGATGTCATCACACATTCTTCTCCTATAACTATAGAGCCTATGATACATTCTCATTTGATTTGAGTTTTCCTGATTTTGAACGTGCAGGAACATGCTTTCATATATTAATTGACTATCCAGATTGTCTCTTTTGTAAATTGCCTAGTAATAGACTTTGCTTCTTTTTCTTTTCAGTTTTAAAAAAATAATTCACAATTGATTTACAGGATGTTTCTTTTGCACAAAATGGATATTCATACTTGGCAGTTCCATCATGATAACTCCAGCAGTGACAACTGGTATTTGTTAAGTGTTGTATGTTTTAATTCATTTCAGCCCCCGCAATAATCCTTTGAGCTCAACACTGTTATTATATTAGCCATCTTTTTATTGATTTTTTAAAAAAATGACAGCAAAATGCATTTCAATTCTCGTTACATGTATACAGCACAATTTTTCATATCTTATTGACACCAATTCATGTCTTCATACATGTACCTTGGATGATGATGTCTATCACATTCCATCATCCTAGCTAATCCCCTCTCCCCATCTTTATATCATGATAACAAAATATCTCAAATAATTATCTTATAAATAGATAAGGTTTACTTGGGCTTACAATTTGGGAGGCTCCAGTTCACAAATGATTTGACCCATTGCTTTTGGGTCTGCGGGGAAGTAGCACATTGTGGTGGAGCAAAACCATTTACTTCATGGTCAAGAAACAAAAGAAAGCATGGAAGAAACTGAGGCCCCACACTCCTCTTCTGGGATAGGCCCCCAGTGACCTAAAGACCTCCTGCTGGGCTCCATCTTTTAAAGAATCCATCCCTAACAATAGTGCCTCCCTGGGGTCTAAGCTTGTAAACATGGACTTTTAGAAGATGTTTAAGATCCAAACTATAAAAGTTATTTCCAATTCACAGGTGTGGACATTAAACTACAGCAATGTTCAGTTACTTTCCAATAATTACACCAATAAGTATGCTGGATTTAAACCCATGCTGGTTAGCTGAACTGTCTTTGGCCTTTATGATACAGTATGTGAGCTCAGCAGGCAGGTAACTACAGATGTTGGAACTAGAAGGCACTGAAATAAATGTTGCTTATGATTGAACAAGAAATTGTTGGTTAGCAAAGATCTAGGTTGACCTTGTTTTATCATGCAATAACCATGAGCACCACAGTCCCCACCCCAGCATGTACAGGATGTGTTCCCAGTCTCTTCCCTCTCTCCCTGCTATGTCTGCTCTGCTGCTGTACCTCTTCATCATGATTATATTCAGTCAGTTTTGAATAGGCAGCATACTCTGAATATTCATCTCCATCCTTCAGCCTCTTGTCTACGTAGCTGTCTTTTCTGCTCTACCTGCCCAGTCCTCCTCACCCACCTTGACCATATTCTAGCTTGTTCTCTGACCAGTCATTCCATCAGAAGTGAAAATTTGCCTTAGGAACTCTCAAAAAGCACATAGCATTTGACATATTCTGCCATCTTATTAGTTTCTCCTCCAGATATTGACTACAGGGTATTTGAGGTGAGTGATTTAGGTATTACTTTGTATCTCTCTCTAACAGATTCTCAAGAGGGCTTGTAGCTAGGTTTGTTGCAGTCTTATACAATTGGTGTATGGAGGGATGGAGGGTGCATGATGCCACTGGAGGAGGCCCTGCCTTTGTTGATGCTGTAGGTCCCACATGTAGAGTTTCCATTCTGCAAGATGAAATACATTTCTTTCATATTTGGAATTGAAAAATAGTTTGTCAATTTTGTAAGTAAGAAATTTTGAGCCTCCATTTATTCTGCAGAAAATTTTTAGTTGTTTAAAGAAAACTTGAAAGAGAATAGAGGGTTAAAATACAGGAATTAGGTAGACTATGTTGTAGTTGCTGTAGAAGGTTCTGAATTAGAAACAGTCTTGAAGTTCTGTGTGCTCTAAGGCTTGGAATTAACCTACTTGATTTCTACATATGCCTTACATACAAAATCAGACCTCTTCTTTCAAGTCATTGCTTTAATGTTTTTATAGTAGTGTCTGCATATTCTATTCCATCTATGGGTTAAATATATAGGTCTTGATGCCTTTCAATCGACAGATTTGTTTTTATCTGTATCCCACCCTATCCTTAGGTGTGGTCATCTAATTCTTACGTACTTTGTGAAGTGCTGGGCAACCCTTCTTGAACCAAAGCTGTAGGGTTTTTGTTGTTGTTGTTGTTGTTGTTGTTTTGTTTTTCATCATGTACTGTGCAAGCTAATCTTACCTTTTTATCCAACAATTTATTTCTTGATTTAGTCAAAACTTATTGACTGTATTAGTCTGTTTCCACTCCTGTAATAAAATGCCTAAGGCTGAGTAAAGTGTAAAGAAAAGAGGGTTATTTAGCATATGGTTTTTCAGGCTGAAAATTTAAGTTTGGGTGACCTCATTTGTCTGACTTTGTGTGAGGGCCCCATAGGAGATATTGTCACAGTGGCTGTAGCATATGTGAGAGAAAGAGATCACATGGTGACACAGAAAGCCAGAGAGAGAAATTCATGGGCCACCCTTGCTCTTTTTTTTTTTCCATTTTTTTAATTTGTTTTAATTAGTTACACATGACAGTATAGCTGTGTTACCACAAGAACTGCCTTAACCATTTCACAGGTAGCACGGCAAATGACTTAACCACTTCATACGAGGCCCCACCACTTAAAGGTTTCACCACCTTTCACAGGAACCACTGGGCAGTAAACCACATGCAAATGTAGCAAGCAAGTAAATGACTGAGTCTTGGCTTTGGGTCTGGAGTTGCAGAGTCCAGCTGGCCACCATGCTGCACAGACTAGGATTAGGGAACTAATAGACGGAGGCTTTGTACTGTGTGCCTGGCCAACTTCAGGGGGTTCAGGGACCAAAGTCCTTTCAAGGAGGAAGTGATTGGAAGAGAATGATAGGAAGGAAATAGGCAGGGCAGATTCCAGTGTTTTTTCTTTGTCATTATGATAATTCTATTTTGTGGTCATTGCAGAATCAAAGAATTTGGAGGTTAGAAAAATAAACACCACTTCTCTACTGATAAAAATGGGGAGAAGAGTTCATTTCATGTTGAATAATTTTAGTTGAGAAAAATCTGTACAGGAGCCTGTTGCCTCGTGCTTCTCTTTCTTCTCTGTGTTTAAATTAATCCCATTTATGAAATCATTACAATTATTTAGGAAATTATTCTGGGATTTTCATGCCTCCCATTTGTCGTCTCTTGAGTTTTCAGCCTGGAATTGTTCCCTGGCTACAAGAACCAGTGCATTTTGCAGCAGTGGGATTTCATGGCACCTACTCCAACAGTTCACAATAAACATCTCCAGTTTGGAAGGAAGTGCAATGGTGGTCACCACATGGGTGACAGGATTGTTGACCTGGGCATCTCATCTCTTCCTTCTTTCCCATGAAATGACCTTTCGTGGTCATTTAGAACAGGAAGATGTGTTAAACTGGATTTTTAAAAAGTATGTTGCATTCCAAAGTGGGTGGGTATTCTGATGGGTGATTAGGGAATGCTGCTGAACAGACAGAAAAGAGCAGAAAGAAGTCCTGGAAAAGACTTCCTACTTCCCACAATGCAAAGAGATTTGAGACATGGATAAGAATAGATAAAAATTTACCCAGCTCTCTGCAATATTTCAGAACCTGGCTCTCATGGTTAAAATGATTATAATCACAGTTATTAACCAAGGAAACATTTCCTACTGATGGCTGCTTAATTGCACCTGAGTTACTTAATGTTACCTATATGTGACAAAATATAAAAATTATTTTATATTACTTACATAAAGTTATTAGTCCCCAAATCTCAACCCCTTACCATCATATGGGGATTCATGTGTTGGAGGGTGATGGAGGCATGGTCCCTACTCTGGCAAAGTTGAGGTGCATTTAAGATGGGGGGGGGTTCATTTCTCCAGGAGGTGGTTAGGTCATATACAGGTACTTAATTTATGTTTAAAGTACTTCCGTTAAATGGTATTCACTTTATAAGTCTCATTTTATATTTAAGAATCATTTCATCCTACATTACCCACATCTACTTCATTGTTCAGAAGTAGAGTCAATATTTATTGTACAGTCCCTGCTGCTTATAGACATATGATGTAGACATAAATGATTACTAAGGACAATAAGGGTCTAACTAATTGGGAGCCATTCTGTTTTAATTACCACTGAGTTCATATTTTGACCAAGGCTGTACTATCCATATTGTGGACATAGTTGTTTCATTGAAAAAAGTATTCCCATATCTTGTCTGTTCTTAATTGTTGTGCTTCAGGTTTGAGGGTGTATTTCTTAGATCAATTTTAAAGCACAATTTTTTGTAAGCACAGTCAGTGTGGCAGCTATGAAAGCCACATGAATGGATAAATGAGAAGGAACTTCACCATTAGCTGAGAGATTGCATGTGGAGGCCAGGTCCAGCATGCACACCTTCGTTATTCTCCCTTAAACCCCATCCGTTTCTCACATTTCTCCCTGCAATAACAAAGGACTGGCCTCAGGAGTAAAATAAATGAATGAAATGTCTTTATTTTCACCGCCATTTGGGAGGAACAGTATCCTTTGCATCCAGCACAGTAGGTGCCCTGAGGTGCTGAGCAGACTCTTTGTTGGAATGGTGGGTACCTGTGCTGTAAGGAGGCCAGGCCATGGTCTCACTGAGTCTTTGTGGGCTGCACTGGAGTACTCAAGGCTTGGATTTCAGTGGGAAATCTTCATATGCCACATGGTAAGTCCAAGCAAGAGTGGGTGCATCTTCCTCTGCTGGCTGCTCAGTTCACATAAGCGCAGGCTTGAGTGTTGATTTTGTCTTGTTTCTTAACTTAGCAACATTCCCTACACTATCTGAGAGTCATGGGAGACATGGATACAAGCCCAGGTGAAGCCTTCATGGAGGGCCAGGCCCCAGCTCTTCCATTTTAGGGTCAAAGTTGGCTTCCCAGAGGAGGACTCCTTTTAATGTTATCAGTGGTGAATAGGAGTTTATCAGATGTGAGCTTTACTGGGAACAGATCAGCATGGGGAGCAGACATGTATGAGAATATTTTTTTTTCAATGAAACAACTGTGACTACAACATGGACAGCACAGCCCAGGTAAAGCAAAGACTGGGTCAGTTGTGCTCAGTAGTATTATTGATCTCTGAAGACAAGGACCCAATGTTATTTTTGTCTGTTAGGTCAATGCAGGGCTGATTAGTTGAGTAGAGTCCAATCAATGACCCAATCCTGTCACACACAGGGGTGGTGAGGCCTACAAGACAGTCCAAACATAGTCTCTGAGCCCATGAGGCAGGTCTCACTAAGAAGTGGGTTGTGTGTTGGGTTTGGGGGTGGCCAGGCCCTAGGATTGCACTGTCTCACAAGAGGTGGGGGCTTCTGCATAGTGAAGGCAGACTTCTGTTTTGTGACTTGAGTCCTGGGCAAGGGCTGTGAGAGCCTGTCATCAAACGAGAAGCTCTGGTTTCTATGATCCAGGTGCGTGTGGTTAACAGGAAGGCTTTAGCCCAGATGAGAGTAGGACTAGAAGGCATGTGGCTGGCATCTGATGGAACCACAGAGTTTTGTAACTTGTTCTCAGCGGCCTTCCTTCACCAGAACTAGGCAGCTGAACCTGGGGTACGAGTAAATAGGACCCCAGTAGGGGAGCCGGTGAAGGTAGACTGGGAGCAGGGGACACACTCATGGTAATACTAATTCTAAGCATTGACTCTGATTTTTGAGAAGTGAACAAATCTCTAAATAATCAAATTAGGATTTCTAAATATTTAAGACCATAAAACTCATCATCAGCTTTTTGATAAAATTGCCGAACCTTTAAGAAAATAGTACCCCATTGTGTTTGGCTGCGTTTGAGTGGGTTCCACAACATGGTGTGGAGAAATTGCAGCTCTGAGGTGGTGACCCTAAGAGTTTCCTTCTCAGACCAGGTTCCCTGCCCCCTTCATGAGGGCATGTCCCTCATGGGAAACTGCTACTGGTTCAGGGCCTCCTGCCCAGCTATCTGGGGTCATTTGATTTGTAGTTGCACACTTTGCTCTGTGGTCCTGCTCTTTTCCTGGAACTATACTTATGAACATGACATAGGGTCCATTCCCCCTCCTTTCGAATTCACAGCTAGATAGATGCTTTTTATTCTCTCCCTGGAGTACCGCCAAGGTGAGGGGTAGGAGCTAAGTTGTGCAGCTTTCTGAGAACAGATCCAAATATTTGACCCTCTTTTACCCCTAACCCCAGCCACCTCTACTGCTCTCTATGGGGTCTGGCTTTCTATCTCTAATCCACACCATCTTGGATATCTGACTTGTGCCAAAATCCATTTAGTTGAAGGCTCCAACATGCGATAACGCATACCTCTGACAACTCAAGGTCTCTGCTTTTAATACTCAGAATCTTTTCTTCCTCCTGCTTGCTGTGTATGTCTGCCCTTGAGGCAGAGGTGCTGCAATCTGAATGAGGGAAATGGTAGGAGGTGAAGGTAAATAAGACCACGTGGCAACAGCAACCAAGAGAAACACTAATTATGGTAGCAAAACCCAAAAAACTTTGTTGTGTCAAAAATATTTCCCTAAAACATGCTTTTTTTATATTGTTGTAAGTTTGATTTTAACTTCTAAGACTGTTTTGTAAACCAGGTCAATATTTTGTCCCGGACTGAAGTTTTCCAAAGTTTCCTTTCTTTTCTTTTTCTTTTTTTTTTTCCAAGCATGCATGCACACACATGCATACACATGCACACACAACACACACACAAACACACACATTCACAGACACACAAAAACATACACACAAGTACACATATATTCGTCCTGGCTCCCAGGCAGGTTGACTCTGGCCTAGGGCAAACATACATTTAAACCCAAAGCTTGAATGTATCTGCCAGCATTTAACTGTACCTGTTTGAGCTTCTACTTTATGCAATAACTAGTGTGTTGATCACAGATCACTAGTCTGTCTCAAAATAAAACTTAAAAAGGGCTGGGATGTGGCTCAGTGGGTAAGTCCCCCTGTTTGTTTGTTTGTTTGTTTGTTTGTTTGTTTGTTTCTGATTGCATTGCATAGAAGAAGCATCTGTCACATCTGTAGGTGTTACTTGTGTTTTTTGCCCCACAAGTGATATTTGTATCATGTTGTGGTATACACAAGTCAAATGGTGTCTCCCTGCTCCTGAGAAGACAGGAAACATGGCTTCACAAACCTGTTTCACATGATCATTGTATTTCAAAGTGCAGCTTTCAATCTACGGTGTCTACTTCTGATGGCCAGGACTCTATGTGCTGTTTTTGCCTTGTCCTGGGTCAACCCAGATCAGAAATTACCCAATGTTTCCAGGAAATAAATTATGCACACTGTACCCTGCACTGCTGCAGGAGGGCTCAGTTGGCAGTTACTGCAGTTCCTGTGCGATCTCTTCAGGAATGGCCGTTGTGCTTGACTTGTCTGGTGTCAAAAGGTAGAGTTTAGGCCAATACCTAGAGAGTCCAGAGGCAGATGGCAGCCTAATATCTAGAACAGCATAACACTGGATGCTGGAAGGAAATATCACCCAGGGCCTTGGAGGAAAGTGGAACTGCCGTGGGATTACAGTCAGGAGCCCCAGGTGGAACCAAGGCTCAACCCCTTAGGAAATTTCTGCTGCAGACAAAGTTGCCTAATACCTCTGAGTCTGAGTTTCCTCATCAAAAATAGGGCCAGTAATTGTAGTAGAGTTGTGTTGGCATTAATGAATTCAGACATAACTTTCATACAGCCCCTCACAAGAGGCTTGGCCCATTTTCTCCTCCTTTCACCTCTTTCCTGCCTTCCCTGTTCTAGTGTGTTCATAACCAGAAACCTTGGAAATGCTCCATGCTAGGTTGGGCGGTGACTTGCCAGGGCTACAGAAGAGGGATTATTCATGATGAATGGCTGGGCCAGAAATCAGGAGCAATTTATTATTTGATCAATCTTTCAAAAAAGCAAAAGCATTTTTTCAAAAGGCGGCTAATAGAGAAGCCCAGTCATTACATGACTAAGCACTTTAGATGCTCTCTCTCGTTGGATGTGAGAGCCATGTGTCCCCAGTGAATGGATGTGTACATACAGTGACCTGCTAAACACCCAAGGTGTCTATGTCCACACTTGGAAAACTGCTGGACATGTCAATTTTTTTTTTAATATTCCTAAAACAGCCAGGCTCAGTGGCACAGGCCTGTGATCATAGTGATTTGGGAGACTGAGGCAGGGGGATCATGAGTTCAAAGCCAGCCTCAGCAACTTAGTGAAACCCTGTCTCAAAATAAAACATAAAAAGGGCTGGGTATGTGGCTCAGTGGGTAAGTCCCCCTGGGTTCAATACCTGGTATTGAATATATATATATATATATATATATATATATATATATATTTCCCCCCAAAACATTTGATGTCTGATGTCTTTACAGAAAGTTTAGGAGAATAAAAATATGACCTCATAAAGCACAGCTTGAGGGAGATATGATCTGACCGGTGGACTTGTGTTTCAGGTGTCTCCATGTGAGAGGTGCCGCTGTGAAGCCAACGGTGAAGTGCTCTGCACAGTGTCGGCTTGTCCCCAGACAGAGTGTGTGGACCCCGTGTATGAGCCTGACCAGTGCTGTCCCATCTGCAAAAATGGTATGTGGAATGCCTGTCGGTGACAGGGTGCACCTCTGAGTCCACCATGCATTCTACTCTCTACTTCATGGTAGAAGGAACGTGTACGGATATCTGAGCTTAAATAGAAGTGTCCACACACGCACAAGCATGTGTATGTGACCTTCAGGTCACAGGGTATGGTTGGGACTTGCTGTGTATCAAGGCATTCCCTGTCTTATTGGTGTCAGCCCCATTTTTATGGATGTTAAGAAATTCTTAGGGAAGAAATTCAATTTCCACTATCAAGGAGAGTCACTTATTTTAATTTAGCTTTGTTTGTTCTTGCAAAGCTGTTTCTTTCTTTCCAAGACAAATCAAACATGCTGGTTGAGCTCATTTACTTTTCATTACTAAGTGAATTAAACTTGGAACATAATTGAATATTTTTCATAAGCAAATTAGGCAGGGAGAGAGACCCCGGTTCTCAGGAAGAGCCAGTGGTTGATCAGAAGCCATGCCTGCTTCATGAAAAGAAATGGCAAGATGCCCTTAGTGCTGAGTTACCATGGACAGGGATTTCTTTTTCTGAATAACTAGGATTGTCTGTACCTGAGTCACTGGGTATCATTCTCCACGAGGGAATATAATGAGAGCCAGAATGGGTGAGAAGTATGGCTCAAGAGGGAGATTTGGCAAGGAGAAGAGAGTACCTTGGAAGAGAGCAGAATCAGGAATCACAGCTGCCATCTTCAGGATCCGATGGTTGTGTGTGACAAGAGGGTCTGGGTCTCCTAGATGTCGACACATGGTGTATGCTTCTGGTACTCTGTGTGGGAGCATTTTGGGCTAATTTGTGTCCTCTGCCTGCTGGACCAAGGCTTGATGACTTTGTGATAATGGGCTTTGTAAGTTGCAGACAAGCTCTGGGAGCATGGTTTACACAGGTGTTAATGGTGTCCTCGGCAACTCTGTGAATCTGCAATCATGCCAATCATACATGGATCGGGAAGTACCGTGGAAGTCTTTGACTGGGTACATACACCCAAATTGCACCACAAAGCATTGTAACACACTTCAAATATGTAAGCAAATCAGGAAATGAAATAGCTTTTGAGAACAGACTTGTCAAAGCATGACTGTTGTAGTAGGAATGCAATAATTACCAGGTTGCCATGTGTATAGTCCTCTGAATGTAAGTGGACAGTGACCAAAGAAAAATGACACAAAGTGTAATTCATGAGGGGTTGGCTGTTCTTTAGTGCATGTTTATTATGAAGAAACCATGAGGATAATTCCATAAAATGAGAATGTGAAACTTTGGACATAGAGTATGTTCTTTTAAAAAATGATGTTGAAAAATTACAGTAAGGTAGAGGGGACATCAATACAGTTTATATTACTAGCATAAATTGGTAATAATGGGGTGGGGTGGAGTTGGGGAAGGAGAAGCAGGTAGAGGCCAGGGGAGTCTCCTTGGGATTGGGATGTGGCAATACAGCGACACTGTGAAGAGTTGGCCTACACCTCAGGACTGTTGGGAATGGTGAAGATAGGATTCTCATAGAGTTCCCTGTGTGGAGAACTGGGACCAGAGAATAACTCCTCATTGAGTCAGATGAGATTTAGCTAATGATTTAAACACTGGTGGCTGAAATACTTGGCATTTTAAGTGCCCAAAATATTTCATACTTTTCTTGGTTAGTTATGGTTAGAAACCAATTTTGGCATTAAAGAGTCATGGATGGAATCCTGATTTGGAACAATAGGTAGGAAGTCAGAATTTCAGTCCTTGGGTCTGTTTTATCTGCCTTTCCCAGAAGAAAAATTTCAGACCAATGGAAAAGCTGAAATAATTCTACAATGAGTAATTATATACCCTTCTCTATATTTGCCTCTTGTTGATGTTTAGCCATATTTACTTCCTTTGTCTTTTCACCTCACAACCCAGCTCTGAAAACCAGTACCATCAGTGTATTTACTCGTTTGTTCTGTCCCATAATATGCAGAGTCATTTCTGTTTACCCTACCACCAACATGAAACCTAACCAGTAGAGATCAAGAGTTCTTTGCAATTCTTTTATCCTAGTTAAGGTACAGAGTCAGAAAATATTTGAATTAATTCTTTGTCATGTTAAAATTTATGAAGATATAATTTTTTTCTGTTTGCATTCAACTTTTGCATCATTTAAGGTATCATTTTACTTATTTATTTATAGGTACTGGGGATTGAACCCAGGGACAGTCAATCTCTGAGCCATATCTTCAGTCTTTTTTTTTTTTTTAATTTGATTTTGAGACAGGGTCTTGCTAAGTTGACCAGACTGGCCTTGACCTTGGAATCATACTTCCTCAGCTTTTCAAGTCACTCTGGATTATAGGTGTACACTACCATGCCTGGCAAGTATTTTTTTTGTGTGTAGGCAAAATGTGTTTGAAAATGTGTTTTATTATTGGATTGATGGTTTAGGAAGAGAGTAGAAGGCAATCCACCTTGATGATAAACTTCCAAGTGTTCACCCTTCACCTCTATAGTTTGAGAAACAGCACAGGTCAAAATTAGACATGGTTTTTAGGGCGACAGTTGAGAGATTTCTTAGAAGGATGAATATTTTTAAACTAGGTTTATATTACATAAGGCTTTGTATTAAGAGACTTGAGCCCATTTTATCAAAACATCCACCAGTTTTTATTTTCAAGACTACAACTAAAAATAAGTTGGAATGTATTTAATTATGTACATATTTTGAAATTTTGTTCTGTTTACCAGAGAGAACTTGGCTTTAAGCTGTATCCAGTTGTCGGGTACTCTGACTTTGATGGGTCAAATCAAGTATAGAATTTTGAGCAAAAGTGAATTGCTCAAAAATGAAAGCCGATTCTGTCAGAAGTGAATGCTCTGTAGTAATGGACTGAGGTTAATGAATAATTTACAGTAGTCCAACCTTGACACCACACACACACACACACACACACACACACAAATAATGTTTTTATAAAAAGGATTCTATCTGAATATTGAAAATTAGAATACATCAAAAAGAAAGAAATGCTTTATATGAAATTAAATTCGAGGATAGAATTAGCTTGGATGAAGTACCAAGGTTCTAACTCTTGATCTCTGCAGACCAGCCTCTCCTCCTCATTTCTTGACCTATGACATTAAATAGCTTTTTCTCCCAATCGAAGGAAAATTACAGTTCACTGTGAGCTGCCAAAGTCCCTTGCATCAAAGGAGCAAAAGTTTGAAATGAAGAATGTCTTGAATATAAATAAATGATCACAAATCAAATACAGTTTAATATATTCACTTTGCTGACTTGTGTAGATCAGTCTCCCAAGGTTTTTCTTTTGATAAAATGGATGTTCTGTGGTTGAGTTTGTTTGGGTTTTTTTGTTTGTTTTGTTTTGTTTTATTCTCTTTTTCTTCCCGCACAATGATGTAAACAGCAAGTATCATATTGACTTTCAAGGATTCAGGTTTTCTCTGGTGATTGATGTACTTCAGAAGTTCACAGCACCCTTTCCATTTAAGCCCCTGGGTCTCAGATGTGCTTGTCAGCATTAAGTAGGCCTGAGGTTCCCATTAGTGATCAGTAGGCCTCCCTTTGGCATGTGTACAGCCATCTTACTTTATGGATACCAAGGAAGAGAACCGATAAAAAGCAGGAATCGGTGGTGTAGTATGAATGCCGTGTTAGCTATGCATCTCAAAGGCAGAAGATGGTACCTAAGGGGCGTGTGATGTATACCAGCAGCACAAAGGCACTAGATACAAAGATTACATCTCTCCCAAAGGTCTCACTGCTACTTGATGGTAGTTATTTGAAGCTTTATTTTCATAGGAAAATAAATATAGCTGTTTGGGGGAGGAAAATAAAAAACATTTATGAAAAGGATAAGATGAACAATGAGCTTTCAAATGAGTAGATGTACTGCTATGGAAATTATGTGAGACGCACTGACTGAGAATTAAGCAAGAATTTTCTTTCGGTTGTTTGTTTTCTTGTGTATCTCAGAGAAGGATAAGTTCATAGTTAAAATTCATGGAGTGAGTTCAACAAAACCAAATGGGATGCTTATGGGTGGGTGTGGGTATGTTTCAGATGAAGATTCTCTCATAAAAGCCCCCTCGAATATGGCCTTACCATGGAATACTTCCAAAATTTTCACCAAGGAAATAATATCCTATCATAAAGAAACGCTCATCATTATTTACAGATGATATGATTGTGCCCATAAGAAATACAGGAATTCCCAAATATCAAAATAAATAGTTAATTGTAGTAAGGTTTTTTAGCAATGTTTAAAAAAAAGCTGTATTTCTATATGAGCACAAAAAATGTAGAAATGCATTAAAAACTACAGTTTCAAATAACATTATGTATATTAGATTAAATAAATCCGACTAAATTTTGTAAGATCACTACAGTTAAAAATCATAAAAGTTTTATTGAGAAATTCAAGAATCCCTGAGGAAATGGTGACATACAACATATTCACAACAGACTCAATAATGTAAAGAAGTCAAGCTGATTCAAATTTATCTATTGATTGAGCGCAAGTCCAGTAAAAAATTTTAATGATTATTATTAAATTTTTTTGTGCATGGAAAATACTAGATTGGTTCTAAACTCCAAATGGGAATATAAGAGTTAAAAGTAGCCCAGTGAAAAATTGAAAAAACAGTAAGCCTGGAAAGTGTATATGACGAGAGAGATTAAGACTCAAAGTCACAATAAGTAACATACTGCAATATGGTCTAAAAGACTGACAAATGGAGCAGAATTGAGTTGAAAAGAGCTGTGTATGTAAGATCAGCAGCTTTATGTCTAAGCTGATACTGCAGGATAGTAGGCAAAAGAGTAGTCATTCCAATGATTGGTGTTCAACCACAAATAGGTAAATAAATTCCCTACAGATTATAGATTTAGATATTAAGGCTAATACAATAATGCTTTTAGAGGAGAACATCTTCATGATTTTGCCTAGATGATGATTAATTTTAAAAGAACACTAAAAGGATGGGTGTGATGCTACATACCTGTAATCCCAGTGGCTCCAGAGGCTGAGGCAGGAGGATGGCAAGTTCAAAGACAGTCTCAACCACTTAGCAAGGGCCTAAGCAATACCCCAACTCAAAATTTAAAAAATAAAAGGCACTGGGGATGTAGCTAAGTGGTTAAGCGCCTCTGGGTTCAATCTCTGGCTAAAAACAACAACAACAACAAAAACAAAAACACTAAAATTATTAACCATAAAGAAAGAATTAATAAATTTGACTTTTATTAAAATTAAAAAGCTTCATTCATCAAATAATACTATTAAACAAATGCAAGGTAGCTTACATATTTGGAGAAAATATGTCATGGATATATCAGAAAGGTATCTATTTAACAATTCCAACACATCAAAATAAAGCAAAGAGATATAAAAGAGAGAAAAATACAGAGTAGATTCCCAGCTCTGTCCATTGGTACCTCTTTCCCATTCTTCTCATCAGAGGGATGCATTTTCTCACTGAGTTTTAGGTACTTAGTCTACCACTATTTCCATCCCATTCCATTCCCATGATAGGGCCAGTCATTGTTGCAGATATGACGGAAAAAAAATAGAAAAAAAATGTAATTTCAAGGCAAACAAATTAGTGTTAACCTGGAGTAGGCTATTATAGATTAAGGTGCATCTTGTAATTCCTAGAGCAATCACTAAGATAATCAATAAAGGAATTATGCACAATGCACTAAAAAATGTATAAATTTAAAAAAGGCATTCAAGGTAAAACAGAAACAAACAAAACCCCAGGAAACAGATAGGAAACAAAATAAAAAATGTACATGGTCTCAAAACAAAGCCCCAAAATACATGAAGTAAAAATCTATATAATTCAAGGACAAATGGAAACTTAAATAATTAGAGTTGGAAATGTCAAATCGTTCATTCATTGAAGATCTAAAGAAATCTTGCAAGTTAGCAAGGGTTATTGAAGACTTGAATGACACTGTCAACAAACTTGACCTAAAGGATATGGATGAAGAATACACTACTCTGTACAATACTTATTTTTGCCAAGGGCAGATAGATATTCTTTAGGGGAAATCAAGTGTTAAGCCATAAAAACATTCTCAGTAAACTTAAAGTGCTTAGTCATAGAAAGTATGTTCTTTGAAGAGATTTTAATCAGAATTAATAGTAGAATAAAATGTGGGAAATCTGAAAATATCTGGAAGTTAAATATCATACCATAAATAACCCAGGGGTCATCGTAGAAATCACAGAGTTTTTAGAAAACATCTTGAATCTTTAATAAAATGAAAACATCATACTTGATGGGATGATGCTAAATAGGGCTTAGAAGGAAATTTAGCTCTCAAATCAACAATTTAAGCTTCTCTCCTAAGGAACTAGAGAAGAAGAGCAGATTTTATCAAAAGCATGCAGAAGAAAGAACATAATAAGAATGCAGGCAGAAATCAATAGTGTATAAATTAGAAAAGCTTAGGAGGATATTCATTATAACCAACTTAAGCAAGTTCTCTGGAAGCAATAAAATTGACAAAACCTTCACAAAACTGACCAAGAAGAAATCAGAGAGGATACACAAGTGAGGAATGAAAGAGGGCATCATTAATGATCCTTCAAAAATGAAAATTATTATGAGGCAATGTTATGGTCAGCTATATGCCAACAAATTAGACAAATGTGAAGAAAAGGAAAACTTCTTAGGAAAGCAAAAATAAAAATTCAAACTGATATCCAAAATCTTTCCCCAGATGAAAAGCCTATCTGCCTTCCCCAGAGAAATTCTACCAGATATTTTAAAAAGAAATGTCACAAGTTCTTCACAAACTGATTCAGGAAATAGAAGCACAGCACATATTTCAATTTAGTTTCTGCATTAATTATGAACTTGATATTAAAGCTACATGAGGGCATCTCACATGCACAAAGGGAAACTACATTCATTTTTTTCTTTTTTAACATAGATGGAAAACTTTTAACAAAATATTAGCAATCTGAATCCAACACCCTCAAATGAATTAAACAGTATAACAAGTGAGAATCTTTTCCAGGAATTTAAATGTGTCCGCCGAAAACTAAAAAATAAATATTAAAAAATTCTCAAAAAAAAATAAATGTGTCTTAATATCTGAAAAAATAACTAATGAAATATTCCATAGTAATAAGATAAAGGTAACAAAACTACACATGATCTCAAGAGAGGTAGAGAAGGTATTTGACAAAATCCAGCATTCATTTGTCATTCGAACTCTCGATAAACTAGGCATAAAATGGAACTTTCTCAGTTTGTTAAAGGCAACTGAGTCACAGCCAACAGCTAGCGTGAATATTCCCACGGTGCTCCTGCCTCCTAAGATCAGGAGGAAGGCAAGGATATCTATTTTCACATCTTCTATCCACTAATGAAGTAAAGGAGAAAAAGAGAGGAAGGAAGGGAGGAAAAATTAGAAAGAAAAACTGTATTTATTAGAAAACTATACTCGAGAAGTTCCAATCATCTCCCCTCACAACACTCACACTTATTAGAATTAATAAAGATTGATACCAGATGAATATACAAAAAAAATTCCTGTAGCCTATAATAGATCACAAAAATTGAATAAACATAATTCCATTTGGAATAGCATCCAAAATAATAGAATAATTAAGAATGAATGTAACAATCAATCGGAGTGCAAGACTTGGAAACCAAAACTAAAAAATATTGCTGAAAGAAATTAAAGGAGATATAAATTAATAGATATCTCCTATGTATAAGAATGAATATCTTTTCCAGTCACCGAGGCACACACCTGTAATTCCAGCAGGTTGGGAGGCTGAGACAGGAGGATTATGAGTTCAAAGCCAGCCCCAGCAATTTAACAAGGCTTTAAGCAACTCAGCAAGACCCTGTCTCTAAATAAAATACAAAAAAGGGCTGAGAATGTGGCTCAGTGGTTAAGTTTATCCCTGATTAAAAAATATATATATTGTCGAGATGGCAGTACTTCCAAAATTGAGCAGTAAATTCAATGCATTCTTATGCAAATCTGAACACACTTTATATTTCTCAGAAATGAACAAGACGACTCTAAAGTTCAAATGAATCATAAAGTATAGATTAAACAATTTTGGAAAAGTACAGTTAAAATTTTTTTAATACCTCATTTCATAACATATTTGTAAATTATCAGTCTATTGTATTGTTGCAAAGATATATATATATATATATATATATACACACACACACACACACACATACACACATATACACATACTATTTTATATATGTTATATTTATATAATCTTTGATGTATATTTTCTTGAATATTCCTCAGTTGGGAAACCAGGAAAAAAAGTTCAGGATATGCATCTTTACATATTTATTTTCAACTAGGGTAAAAAGGCACTTCAATGGAAAAAATAATTTTTTTCAACAAATGGTGTTGGAATAACTGGATAATCACAGAGGCTAAATTCATACCATCTACAAATATTACTTGTAGGTGACCCATAGGCCTAAAAATAAAGGAGAACATTCTCTTGACCAGGTTGGGAGAGTTCTTAGATTTAACATTAAAATCACAGTCTATAAAGTAGAAAACAAAACTTGAATGCATGAAAAGTATAATCTCTTGCATTTAAAAATACACTATGAAGAAAATGAAAATAAAAGCTACAGAGTGTGGGAAAATATTTTCAAATCATATATCTGAAGAAAGACTTTTATCAAGAATGTACATAGAAATTATATGACCTGAAAAGAACAAAAACCGTAACAAAAACATGGGCACAGGATTTAAGCACACATTTTAGCCAAAAAAATGAGCAAATGGCAAATAATCACAGAAGAAAATATTCGCCCTAGTAATCTTTAGAGAAATAAAAATTAAAGGCCCATTGAGAGACTACCATATTCCTCCAAATTAGTTACAATACCAAAGACAGACAAAACCAATGTTGGAAAAGATGTGGAGAAACTAGAAGCCTCAAAGCCAGGCCAGGTAGTGCTTGTCTGTATTTCCATCTCTTCAGTAATCTGAGGCAGGAGGATTACAAATTTGAGGCCAGCCTGGACAGTGAAGCTCTGCATTGGATTCCCAGGAACATAAAACAACAGCAAAACAAAAACAAAAACAAACAAACAAACAAAAAACTAGAACCCACAAACATTGAGAGTGGAATTGTCAAATGGTACATCCACTTTGGAAAACAATTTAACATTCACTGAGATATTAAACAAAATCCTTCCATACATCCCCACAATTCCATTCTAGAATTCCATCCCAGGAAAACTGAAAGTATATGTCCAACAAAGATGTGTATGCAAATGTTCAGAGCAGGATTATTCTTAATGGACAAAGAATAAAGATCTGAATGTCCACCAACTGTTGAATAGATAAACAAAATGTGGTGAATTCATACCATGGAATACTATTTAGGAATAAAAGAAAATGAACTAATGATACATGCTACAATACGAATGAACCTGAAAATCAGTATTGTAAATGAAAGTAGATCATTTGCAAAAGAGCACTGAGAGCAGAGTTAACTGACAGAATTAACTGCAAATAGGCATGAGAGAATTTATTGAGGTGATATTTATTGATTGGGTTGCTATGATGACTACACAGTTGAATAATTTACTAAAAATTAAGCTGTAGACTTACAATGGGTAAGTTTTATAGTATGTAAAGTATAGCTGAATAAAGTTGCTAAAAACTTGACAAGGTCTTTAAAAGAAAAGTAAAATTTTTCTAATTTCCTTTGACTTGTCAAGACTAATCTTGACTACATATTCTTCCATCTTTCTTCAGAAAAGATAAAATAACTTTTCTTTCCCAGTTCTGATGTCCTTGGTATTTTTTGTGAAATCTTCCTTCTCAAGCCTATCAAATCCAAAACCCTTCTAAGAATATATTATTATTACCCATATTAAAATTAAAATTTCAGATAAATTAAAGAGAGATAATTTGAGCAAAGAAAGCTTGATGAGCTGAACAACACTCAAAACTAGAAGTGGTTCTTAGAGGTCCACCCAGTAGTTGAATATTTTTTTAAATATTTTTTTTAGTTAGAGTTGGACACAATATCTGTATTTTTTAATTTATTTTTATATGGTGCTGAGGATTGAACCCAATGCCTCACACATGGGAGGCAAGTGCTCTACCACTGAGCTATAGCCCCAGCCCCACACAGTAGTTCAATCAACAAGATTTTATAGAGAGAATATGAGAGTAAAGTAGAAAAATCCTCTGATTGGCTAACATCTGGACATCTGCCTTATTGGGGGTACTGTGATGAGATATTTGCCTTATTTGAATGTGGTCTGATCAGTCGAATGCCTGTGACTGGCTGAAGTGCAGAGATGTTTGTGATTGACTAAAGTCTGTCTGTTACAAAAATCAACTTCTAAGTTATGCTTTAGTTTGTTAGGTAGGAACTTTAAGTAAGGAGATAGCCTCAGGTTAATGGCCTCCTGCTTGTTTATTTTCACACCTTTAAAAGATAGGAAATTGTGAAGAATAACACAGCATAGAAACCAAATAGAAGTCAATGGCTTTTTGTGGATTTCTATATTCTAGATCCCCCATGCATAATATGGATGTCCAGTTCCCCACACAGACTCCTTCTTTGGTCACTCTTCTCTACAGGGCAGATACTACTTCTTTTCCTTCAAGTCCTGCATTTCCTCATGTCATGGTAGGATCTTCCTTTTTATGATTCAGCTTCCCAGAATGTGGGATGGGATTGAAAATGCAAGAAGAATGAAAATCAGGAAGTGCCTCTTGGTCCATGGCAGGCACTATAGTTCTCTGAGTGGCTGACAGCAAGATACACCATCCACCTGCTCCTTCACTCCCGTGATTTGCAAAGACAGCTGAGCATCCAAATTGTCTTGAGGATAGGTTCAGACAAAAACCACCAGCTGCAGTCCTGAAGTACCTGATCCATAAGGTCTGGGTTGGGATCTGAAAATCAGCACTTTTTGTGAAACTCCTAGGTGCTCCTGATGCTGCTGGTCTGGAGACCACCTTGTGAAGACCACTGCTTTCTGGCACTCATTTTTCCCACACTCTTCTTTGTTCATTTCCTCACGGTCAGATTTAGTGAGAGAATACAGTAGAGCTGCAAGGCTTTAAACATTGAGTAAGAGCATTCTGAGACTTAACTGCATTTACAAATGCTTTCATTATGTCTGGTGTTTTTCTAGAAGCTTTAGAGTTTATAGAAATATATAACATGTAATAGTACTTTAAAATTTGAAAATATCAGGGCAGAGAGAAAATGAGCATTGAATGGCAAAGTAGGCCAGAAAATGATGCTTTGTCTTATCCCGTAAAGCGAGTTATTAAAGGTGGACATAAAATTTGACTATAAACTTTCTAGCAGCCAAAACAAAACAAAAAAGAAAACCATAATGAATAATAATAAATATTAGTTACAAAGAGAAACACAAAATTAAGCTTTTTCTTGGTAGTGAGGCTGGAAGAAATGACTTCTTAGTGAATAGATTCCCTAAAAATAAGTACATACATAAATTCAAAAATATTTAAAAGCTTTGTTCAACTCCTTCTGCTTGTATTCTTCAAAATAAGTCAAGAACCCAAGGGCTAAAATACTTTTCTAAATGTGTCTTAATTTACTTGCGGTTTGCTTTGGTGAGAATAATGATTCAGATGGCAGCACATTAATCCTCATAAAGCCCAGTGAGCATCAATTATTTATTCTTATTTAGAGAAGCATGTGAATGTCCTAGCCTCTGTGGTATGTATTTTTATTCTGTTCCTTATCAGTTCCTTAACTAGTATTAATTCTGGGTTTACTGGTACCTGTTCCAGGCTTCATGCTCAGTATTGTCAGAAGAAAGCTCAGCTAGTTCTTGGATCTTCTTATTTCTGACAACTAGATAAGAGGAAAAGCAAAGTTTGGTTTCATAAATTTTCATTCCCACCTGAGATCCTTGAATTAGATCTTTTTCCTAAATTTGAGAACAACCCAAAATGGTTTGTTTGTAAACACTGATGCAGAGTTTTATTTTTGAAACAAAAGGTAGAGAGGGATCACCCAAAAGTAGTTGCTACCAGTTTATGAAGATGACGCTCTGAGTCAAGTGCACTTTGACTATAAACTTCTTCCAGTCAGAAGGTATATGGTGCTGGTTTTGCACATACATTTCTGAGGACACAGAACAGAAACTAGTCTGCACTTTGCCTGGCCATTTCCATTTTACACAATGCCTTTGACCTTGCTGAGAACCTGCCCTGAAGTCCCTTTCCCATCTCCATTCTTTTGTAAATCACTTTCAGTCTCTGAAGACAAGTTTTCAAATATCCTAAGAAAGCTTCCATGGCCTACTTTCTAACCACTGTTAGCTATTCTCAAAACCTACCACGCTAATCACATTGATTCCGAGTATGGGCATTGTGGAGACACCACATTCTCATTTATTCAACATTGGCTTCTCCTTGTAGATTTTTGGAGAGGAATGTGCATGGATTTATAGATTTTTATTGTTTATACAAAACATTAAGGCTTATTGTTTATTTCTTTGCAAACATAAAGATGAATCAGATTTGGTGCTTTCCCTTAATGAGCTCATGGTCTAGAGGGGAGGTTGTCGTGTAAATAACTCGTGTTTGCTGTTCTACTTGAATTATGATGAAAGGTGTGGGGGAGTGAGTAATATTGCAGTAACATCACTATGAATGTGGCCTTGATTTTGAACTATTTCATTAGGGTAAATTCCCAAGAGTGAGATGATTAGGTCAAAGGCTTGGAACATTTTTATGACTCTGATATTATTGCCATGCCATTTTACAAAAGATTGTGCACATTTATAAAGCCTCTAGTTTTATTATAACCTTGGTATTCTTAAATTTAATCTATAGAAAATGGTGCCTCATTATTTCAATATTGAGAGCCTAAACTTTAAAATATCCTGGATGACATTTTTCTGTAATATACTCTCTACCTTCTTAACAAAGTAACTTCTAACATAATTTAAATGGTTCTTGATGACTGAAGGCCATTGATAGGAAAACCAATTGTTGAACTGCCCTATAATGCAGTTAGGGCTTCAGAATAAGATTTTAATTAAGTAACTTCATTTTTCTGTGTCCTTTTTGTATCTGTAAAATGGAGATATGAAATGAAGCTACATTAGTGGATGTTTGGTGACAAATGACATGATGGATTTTGAAATCCTTCTTTCATTTATCCAGATACTGACTCACCCTTTGCTGTATGCCTCAGGCAATAAAATGAAAAATAATAGTAAGACCCCCAGAAACATAGATTAGGCAAAAGAAACAGTATGAGAAGTTTTCTTCACTGCTTGAGGAGAAGGCCTGTGGGGCTATAGAAGGTGAGAATAAAAGGTGGAGTGGGCAGACCCTAGGGCACAGCACATGTCAAGGGGTGAAGTTGTGCCACCTTGGTGAACTAGAACAATCTTGTGGGCCCGAAGATGGAGCCAGAGTCAGGAAATGTGATGCAGAGGCATATGATGATCAGTGTCTAACTTATAGAGGATCTTTAGGTTTTGTTGAGAAAGTGAGATTTAATTCAGAGGCAATGAGGAGCCAAAGAAGCAATTTTAGTATAGGAGTGGTCTCAATATATTTGAATCCTACAAAGTCATTTGGTTGTAGGATTCAAAATAGAGACTATTGCAGTATTGGAGAAGGACAATGGGGTCATCAACTTGTACATGAGCAGTAGCCGTGGGGAGAAGCAGATGCATGTATAGATACTTCAGAGGTCATCAGATGCATTCATTGGCCATCTGTGTAAGGTAGGTGTCGATCAAGAGTATAAGAATGGGGATCTGGTTCAGATTTGGACAGTGGTAGAGGTGGTGGTGTAGTTCCCTGAGAAAGGAAGAATGGGAGGAAGAGTAGACCTGATGGAAGACAAAAGGCTCATAGATGCTATAGGCTAAATTCCTTGAAGAAGGATAAAAAAAAAATCCTGGCTTTGGAAATAAGCAAATATTACAGTCCAGCTGAATCCCCGCCATCTTGTCTAACTGACTTATCCTCTTCAGTTTCTTCACCTGCAATTTTGGGATAATCTTTCATATATCCCTTGCAGGTTTACTATGATGATTAAGTCAAGAGCTTACTGTGAGTCAAGAGCTCTCCCACAAAATTGAACTTAACAGTAACACCCAATTCAAGAGCACCTGGGTAACATAATGATAAGACTTCATCTCAAAAAGAAAAAAAAAATAGAGCACACATTGCCAGATTTTCTTTCAATCTACTTCTAAAATTTGTTCCACAAACACCATGGCAGTTTGCCCAGCCTGAGGAAGGAAGACAAACACTGCAGAAGAGGTTAAATTTCCAGCTGTATTTTACAGGCAAGGCCCTCTTGGAGATTATCCATTCATGCTTCTTCACCATTATTCATCTGTTAAAAGCCACTTGGTCATTAATACAGTGGTCCAAAATCTCTCCCTCCCCATGTCCTCAGCAAAAGGGAAATCAATTGTCACAATACACAATAAAGCTATTCATCCCAAGACAGATAACTTTACCACATCCACAGGATGATCAATGGCAGCATTACCAGAGGTAACTTGAATTGCATCCAAAACACTTACATGGGACACATTCTGGTAGAATGCTCTGTCAGGGATAGACAGTGTGAAGACAAATAACCCTGTGGATGACTTGCCCAATCTGTCTTCATCTCCAGAAGAATGAGCCAATGAATATTCTTAGCAAGGATTTTCAGTGGTTGCTTCCAGGGAATATAAAATACTCTCTTTGTTGATCAGAAGACACATTCTGCTCTTATACCAATAGCAAAACCCAAACCTTATTTGTCTTTCAGGAAGATAAACTTCAGGTATAAAAGAGTCCATTACCCCAGGAGGTATCCATAAACCTCCAATTCTGAAAATTGCATCTCATCTTTTGAAAGCAAATGCCTTCACTTAAGAGCGCTTACAATTTGCTAATCCCGACAGCTGTGAACTGAATTTATCTTTAATCACACATTCACTGAATGTCTTTTGAAAGCACATCAACCATCATTGAGTAAAGCATTATCATATGGGGGGAAAAACATTGCCAATTCTTTAATTAGGAATGCTGAATTTTTTTTAGATAAATAAGAATCTTATGCCTCTGGAATGAGCATGTATACTTCAGTTTATGCTATAACTTAATTCTTAATAATTCTGGATAAAATAGCAGTAGTTTAAACAAGTGTTTGATTACTTAAGGGGCCAAACAAGGTAGGTAGAAAGGAACATGCTAGATTTCACTAGATGGAGAACCACCAAATGTGAGGCATATCTCCATCCAGTTTAACTTAGGAGGCAAGAACTGAAAATGGGTGAAAACTGAAAGAAGGTAGATTGGGATTCAGTACAAAGAAGAAATTTATAACCATTTGAATTGTTCCTCTGAAGTGTTCAGAAGATAGAAAACCAAATACAGAGTTTATCATTCCCAGAGTGGTTCCTATGACTCGAGTAGTCCTTCAGCACTCAAGATCTATTTTTCTTTGATATTAATGTACAAATATCTCAGATATGATTACTTGGTAATCCAGTTTGGATCAATTTTCTCTTCTCTGGTTAATTCACAGGCTTTCTTGCTTATCCGTATCTTGTTATACCATATCACTTCCCTCTAAAGTAAGAGAGAAAGAGACATCAGCTCCAGGGAGGGGTACCTAATATATTCCCTGGAGAGAGTTAAGTTTTAAGAACCTGAAGCAGAGTTGCTGGATCTGCTCCAAGTCTGCCGGAACCATTTGTGAGGTGTGGACCTTGCTTTTACATCTGCAAGTGAGATCAATAAAGTAAAATAAAATATATGTGTCAGCTTATTCACTGCTGTGAGTAAAAGACCTGACAAGAACAATTTTTAAGGAGAAAAAGTTTACTTTAGGGCTCATGGTTTCAGTTCATGGGAGGCTGGCTCCATTCCTCAGGGATCAAGGCGAGGTAGAACATCATGGTGGAAGAGTGTGGCTGAGGGAAGCAGCTCACGTGATGATCAATAGGCAGAGAGAGACTCCACTTGCCAGCTGCAAAATATGTATCCCAAAGACATGCCCCCAGTGACCCTCCTCCTCCAGGCAAACCCTATACACCTTAGTTACCAGGCTGTTAATCCCATCAGGGGATTAATTCACTGATTGAGTTAAAGTCTTCATAACCCACTCATCTCTCCTCTGAATCTTCTTGCG
The DNA here is from genome assembly GCF_045843805.1 of Urocitellus parryii. Lineage (NCBI taxonomy): Eukaryota > Metazoa > Chordata > Mammalia > Rodentia > Sciuridae > Urocitellus > Urocitellus parryii. The sequence goes on from NC_135533.1 coordinate 105,535,186, forward strand.
TTGTCTCACACATGAGCTTTTGGGGAACACCTAATATCTAAACCACCACAATATGTGAGGTTGTCTTAATTTTTTAACAGTGTTACATAATAGAGGGCAAATACCGTAGCAAACAAATCAGGTATATTAAATGTTTATGAAAAGTGTCATGGATATACCTTTTCAAACTTCAAAATTCCCTTCAAGTATTCACTAATACTTGAATATTTGAAGCCGTCTCACCTGGCATTGTAAAGGTGGGCCTCTTAGCACACAGCTTCCTGTCTGGTCTGCATTTTCCTCTGTGCCTGAGCCATTCAGCCCCTCCTCCTGTCTTGAATCCACACAGAGCTGCTGATCCATTCATTCATGTTCGCCTGTTTTTCCTCAGTCTCTCACTCTACCTAGAATTCCTTAAAGCCCTCCTGGTACAATCACAACTCTACTCATGTGCAAGAATCTAAGCAAATGCCTGTCTCCTGTCTTCCAGCACCTTGAGACATAGGCCTTCTTATCTTCATATTTACAGGAAATGTGTGTATGCCTCTGCTGTGGCCCTCATCACTCTCTATGTAGTGACATGTTGACATGTTTGCTACCAGGAGGCAGGGACAATCCCAGTCCAGGACCCAGAACTCTCTCATTCCCCTTTCTTTACAACTATGTCCACCAAAACACAGAGGAAGTGAGAGCCAGGAGACCTTAGTCATGATCTGCAACCTAAAATGCCAAATCACATGTTTCTTTATAGTATAGTGAAAAAAAATAACCCCCATAGGTTCACAGTAGGAGTGGATCCCCAGTACAAAAGACAGATTGACAAGAGAAAACAAATGGAAGTTTGTTATCATGCATATTTTATGTATACTGAGAGACACCCAAGGAATGATTAGTTCTCAAAGAGCTAGTTTGAATTCCTGCTTATACAGAATCTTCAACAAAAACAAGTAAATTTTTACAGAAGTGACAAGACTTTTAGTCCTTCTGGGTGGCAACTTGGAGGAAGGCAAATAAACTGACAGATAAAGGCAAGTTGTAAAGCTTGTTAATGTAGATTCCTCTGGTTCATCTCCATGCCCACAAGGGGCTGAAGTGGCTAACTGTTGTTTTCCCTGGTGGAGAGGGGAGATGGGATATCTTTTGTCTATGTACTACTCCAGACAATTGGAGGGCAGAGATCTCTCCTGCATCTGCTTCTTCATGGCCTACAGCTTAACAGTCCTTCACATTTTGAGAAGATGCATTCTGGTCTCTCATTCTGGTCTTGCGTTTCCAAGGTTCTAATCCCTTCTAAATAAAGTGAATTTAGAGATGTCAAACTTCCTGTCCTTAGTTAAGGAGAAATGATTCTACTAATCTCCCTGAAGTCCTTGAAGGAAATGATGATGATGTTGTGTGTGAATATATATATATATATATGTGTGTGTGTGTGTGTGTGTGTGTATATATATATATATATATATATATATTTTTTTTTTTTTTTAACACCTCTTACAAATACCCAAGGAATGCTTTACCCTGCAGTTTCTCTGGAGCTCTTTGCCCATCAGGAGTGCCTGTTGCAGGCAACCATGGCTGCACTCCAAGCTCCATGAACAATGATCCCCAAGGCGACTTGACGGTCATGATTTAAAATACAACATCAGAATAATGAAGATGCTAAAGACTCTTCCCTCTGGCTCCCATGAGTAATGACAGCCTGAAGGAAGGGCTCATTCATTAAGATTTTATAAGCAGAGCGAGAATAAAAGGATATTTGTTTTAAAGAAATTCATTTCTGTCCAGTCTATTCTTGCTTTAAAGGAACTTTGTAGAGAAGGTACATTTATTTTTAAAAAGTGGTTAGAATGACGTTCAAACAAGCCTTTTAACTATTCCTGAAATGTTTCATTAGTAGCATTTTGTTCCAAAATTTTAATCGACTAAGAAGAATTTGTTTTTTGTTTCATTTTTCTAAAGGGATATAAATGTAGTTATCCTTACACTTGGGAGTCCAGAAAGTAAAATGCTTCCCACTTATATTGACTCTTCCCATCATTTAAACTCACAATGCTTTTGTGACCCCTAAGTAAGCTGGCAATAATTTGTCCATCAAAACCTACCAAACAGGTGAAAATTGACAATCATACTCCACAAGTGCAGGCCAAGGAAACCTGGAGGGGCAGGAGTCCAGTGTGATGGTGATAACAGGAAAGAGGAGCTGTCCTTTAGCCTGCACTAGACACCAAGTGGGACCACAACCTGAAGCTGACCTGTGCCACCCTCCCAGACTGAGATTCTTAATTATGGGCTGAGTTTTCTGATTAGGCAATATTATCACAACAAAAGTCACTACAGTTACCCCTTGGCATCTGAAGGGAGGTTTTCAGGATCTCCACAGATCCCCAAATCTGCAGATGCTCACGCTCCTTACATAAAGTGGTGTAGCATTTGCATCTCACCTGTACAAATTCTCCTGTTTAGTTTATATCATCTCTGACTGATAATATCTAACATGATACAAGTGCTATATAAGTAGATATCTCATTATATTGTTTGGGGAGTATTGACAAGAATAAAAGTTTGTATATGTGCAGTAAAAAATGTTTAGGTTTTTAAAATATTTTCAACGTTAGTGCTACTGTTTGGACTTCAAATGTCCCCCACAGACCATGTGTTAGTTAGCGTTCCATTACCATGACCAAAATACCAGAGATGAACATCTAAAAGGGAAGAAATATTTATTTTGGCTCATGGTTTCAGAGGTCTGGTCTTTTGAACCTGTGAGGAGACAGCACATCATGGTGGAAATGCTTAGTGGAGGAAGTATCTCACCTCATATCAGCTAGGAAGCAACAAGAGAGAGAAAGAGGCTGGGTTCTCAATATACCCTTTAAGGTCAAAACCCCAATGACCTGCTTCTTCTCACTTGGGTCCACCTTCTAAAGTTTTTGCCACTTTCCAATAGCGCTATCACCTGGGGACTGACCTGTTCAGGGACACTTGACATCCAAACCATAAGGCCTGTATTAGAGACTAGGTCCCCAGGGAGACAGTATTGGAAGGCGGTGGGGCCTCTAAGAGGTGGAGCCTAGTGGGAGGCTCTTTAGGTCATTGGAGGTGTGTCACTTAAAGAGGATTGTGGGATCCGGCCTCTTCTTGCTTCTTTTTTGCTTCCTGACCTTGGGGTGAGCAGTTTTGCTTCCCCACCTACTCCCCACCATTGCTCTCCAGCATCCCCATCTAAGCAATGGGTTTACCTAATAATGGAATGAAACTTCCAGAACTGTGAGCCAAAATCAACCTTTTCTCTTTGTACTTTGATTATCTCAGGAATTTGTTACAATAGCAGAAAGCTAACATCAGGTGGATTCAATCCACAGGTGCAGAACAGCTACTGTGGAGGGATGACTGTAATAATATTTGCTAAAGATTTTCCATTTTGCTACTACTAATCCTTTTTGTGGAAAGCCGTTCTCAGACGTAATTGGGTACCTCCCTGACTGGGTGTGAGGTGCTCCAACCAGCTGTGTCAGAGCTTATCCCCACCCTTTTTAGGTGCGAGAGCCCGTCCCTGTGGGGGTGTGACTGACTATTGACCCTGAGACCAATCACTGACCCTGACCTTGGAATGCTGTCCCCCTCGACCTTCATTGGATGGAATTTTCTCCTGAAATTTTTGTTCCCCAATAAAAGCCCACTCTCTGGCGTGCTCTTCCTCTCTCCTGCTGGTCTCTTGTGTAAACCTTGCTACCACATCAGGTGGCTCCAGGCAGGAGCCAGGAAGGGCCGTCTCTGAGCTGGGCAAAAAAAAAGGTAAATTGAGTTTATGTGTCTCTATTTTGATCTCACTAGTTAACGTCTATGTTTAGGACCTCTAGTATGAAGCTAGCGTGCTGGTCGCGCAGCAGACCTTTTATTAGCAATGAGAAAGAAAGGGGAAGAACATTTTGCCAATATGTAAAATATTTAGCATTGATTTCAACTTCTGGGTGCTATTGATGATGAAAATTTAATTTGCCCAAATTTTGTACTAACATTGATGGGGTCCATAGTGAACTCACTGACCAGGTACAAATAAACTAACATATATTTCCTTACAAAGAATCAGCATTTAGCTCAAAGATTAAGAGTTATTCTAAAAAGACTGTCTATAGACAGAGCAGCCTATGAAGCATTGGAAGATATTCTCTCTTGTCCCTCTATGAGCTGTGAATTTTCTTTAAGAGCAAATGATTCATACTCTAGAGGAATGCCACTAATTTTGAGCTGAAAGTTATTTTGTAGTTGTACAAAAAGTGAAACAACTGCTGTTAACATGTTGGCTCCTATAACAGAAAAAAATAGCAAAATAATTAATAATCAAAGGTTAACAACATAATCCTATTTCTGTTTATACTTCTATTTTACTTTATTTTTAGGCACTGGGGATTGAACCCAGGGCTGCACTACTACTGAGCTACATCCCCATCCCTTTTTTGGGGGGGTGGGGTGGGGTTAGGGGACCAAGGATTAAACTCAGGAGCACTCGACCACTGAGCCACATCCCCAGCCCTATTTTGTATTTTATTTAGAGACAGGATCTCACTGAGTTGCTGAGCACCTTCTTTTGCTGAGGCTGGTTTTGAACTCGAAATCCTCCTGCCTCAGCCTCCCAAGCTGCTGGGATTACAGGCGTGCACCACCATGCCCGGCTCCCATTCCTTTTTATATTGTATTTTGATTCAGGGTCTTGCTAAACTGCAAAGACTGGACATGAAAGTGTGTTCCTCCTGTCTCAGCTTCCCAAGTCACTAGAATTACAGACATGTGCCACTGCAGCCAGCTTGCTATTTCTATTTAAGTTCATTTTTAAAATTCAACATTGAAAGGAATATTTTGACTGCTACTATGAATAAATGTTTGGTAGAACAGAGTATCATTATAAAAGCCATGATCTCCCTGACTGACCAAGCCAACAGCAGAAATGCACTTGGACTTGATTACATTGCACATATTATTCATAATTGCATCCAAATAAATTGTGATATCCTAGAAATAAATGCAGAAGCTATAATTGTCAAAATTTAAAAACCTGGGCTGGGGGCACAGCTGAATGGTAATGTGCTTGCTTAGCATATATGAGGCCCTGGGTTAAAAACAAATAATCTTTTTGTGAATTAAAAACAATTTCAGCTTGACTATTGTGCCTTCTCTTCATATTTATTTTCTTTTCATATAGTTGGATCTTGGAACTGCTACTTTGACATCAACTTAAATTTCTAAAGAGTTTTTGACTTTTTTATTGTAAATGATTTGTATATATTTTGGATGCACATTTTTTTTCAAAATCAATTGGAAATGTTTACTCTCAGTGTTCAGCAAATAGAAAAAATAGCTTTTGAAGGTTCTGAAAGTTGCTATTTTTGAAATAATTATATGTTATCAAATGTAAATCGTAGTGTTTTTAATTTCTTCTTTTAAAAATCAGATTTATTGAGATAAAAGGGAGGCTCTTTAGTATATATAATTTTGAACTGCTTCGGTTGGTTCTCAGCATCCTTCCCCATCTACTGCTCTGGCCCCAAACAACTACTGATCAGCATTTCATCATTGTCATGCTTTTTAAGCTGCCTCTCATAGAATTTCATAGGAATGAAGTAATAAAAGAATCTTTTTAAAAAATATTTTTAGTTGTAGATGGACACAAGAACTTTATTTTTACTTATTTATCTTTATGTGGTGCTGAGGATTGAACCCAGGACCTCAACTTGCAAGGCAAGAGTTCTACTGAGCTACAACCAGCCCCAAGAATCTTTACATCTGGCTCATTTGACTTATCCTGATGGTTGAGACTTACCAATGTTATTGTCTACATTCATTTCATTCTATGGATCACACTTTATCCTATCTGATGGAAGTTTGGTTTTATTTTGGTTTCTGACTATTGAGCATATGCGGCTACGAGCATTCCCCAGTGAGCCTTTGTGTAGAAATATGTTTTTACATCTTTTGGGTAGATTGTTTGGAATGGAACTGCTGATAGTGAGAGCACTTGTTTTACTTGGTAAGAAACTGCCCAACAGCTTCCTGACGTGCTGTCCTGCTCTGCCTTCCCTTCAGTGCTGCATGAATGCTCTCTTTTGTTTCATAATTATCTATTAGGTATGATTGCAGGCTTTTCGGATGGCAGAGTACAAGACAAAGGCACTCAGATAGATGAAAAGCATAAGCCTTTGCTACTTATAGCTCCAAACAAGAAAAGACTGCCACTTGAAACTTGCAGAGACAGTTACAGCAAGCTGGAACTATAGGAGGCACCTATGGATGGCAAGTAGGGTGGGAGGGCTTGGTGGAGCTAGATGGGTTTCCTGGAGTTGGGCATTTTGAACCTACAATTCAGAAGGGGCCATACCTGGATGTTAGGTACCCAGAGGTCTCTGTGGTTGAGTGTATGTGTTTTATTTAAATTCAGGAGTGTGAGAAACTGATAAGGGAAGAAGTAGTGAAGGGATTAGGAAATTGTGGAGGGATTGAGAGTTTGCAGTCATAGCATCAAATCTGGGTTAAAAACAACCTTTGTAGGGGCTGGAGATGTGGCTCAAGCAGTAGTGTGCTCGCCTGGCGTGCGTGTGGCCGGGTTCGATCCTCAGCACCACATACAAAGATGTTGTGTCCGCCAAAAACTAAAAAATAAATATTAAAAATAAAAATATTCTCTCTCTCTCTCTCTCTCTCTCTCACTCTCTCTTTAAAAAAAAAACAAACCTTTGTAAAGTATAACACAGGTACTCTATTATTATTGCCAACACTTGGTATTGACAGTGTTTAATTTTAGAAACACTAGATGGTTTAGTGTACTTTAAGTGGTATTTCCATTATTACTGCTGATGAGCATCATTTCTTATGGTTTATGGCCATTTGTACAGCTTATTTTGTGAAGTGCCTATTCATATTTTTGACTCTTTTTATTGAGTTTTATGATCTGTTATTAACTTGAAGAGATTAATACAAATCCTCTGGCGTGTGTGTGTGAATGCAATCTAAGATAAACTTTTCATTTCTTAATGGTATTTTTCAAATAATAAGTTTTTAATTTTGATGAAGTTTCATTTATCAATTTTTCTTACATGTCCTATACTGTTTGTGCCCTATAAATGAAATATTTGGCTAATCCAAGGTAACAGAAGTTTTTGTTGTTGACTTGTAGAAATTTTATAATTTTAGCTCTCAGATTTATTGGTCTATATTTTGGGGTATGGAAGGAGGCAAGAGTTGATGTTTTCTTTGTTTCCATATTGATATCAGTTGTTTCACCAACATTTTTCAAAAAGATTATCTTTTCCCCTTGACTATTTTTGGTCAAAATGAAATCGTCATGTAAGGATGGACCTATTTTCAGACTATCTGTTATGTTGCATGGATCTGCATGTCAGACTCTGTGTTACTTCAGAATTATTTAAAGTCTTAAAATCAGAAACTAGCAAACATTATTTTTTAAGTTGTTTTGACTTTTGCATTGTTCTAAAAATTTAAAATCAGCCTGTCAAAAATCTGTGGTTGGATTGTGAATGGCATTGCACTGAATTTATAGATTAATTTTGAGGGAATAGACTGAATTTTCTTAATACATAAACATGGACTATCTTTCCATTTATTGATAGCTTGCTTATTTTCTCACAGTGATATTTTATAGTTTGTTGTGCAGGTATTACACATATTTTATTAATTTGGTTTCTAGTATTTTATTTTTCTAATATTAAATAAAAATGTTTTATTTTATTTTCCAGTTGTTTATAACATTAGTATAGAAATACATTTGATTTTTGCTTATTAATATCGTACCTTACAATCTTACTAAATTTACTGAATTTAGGAGATTTTTAACCTAATATCTTCTCAGTCAATTTTTCTGTCTCTGTTTCTCCTATCCTTCATGGACACCGATTATACATATGAAAATTTATTTTATTGTTTGACAAGTCTTTGAGGATATAATCATTTTTTCTATATCATTCTACTTTCTGTTCTTTAAATTGGAAAATTTTCTATTGCTGTATCTTGAAGCTCATTGATTCTTTCTACTGCCCTCTCCAATTTTCTGTTGAATTAATCTAGTAAGTTTTTTACTTCAGTCCTTGTACCTTTAGCTCTTGGAATTTCACCAAATTCTTTATGTAATTTTCATTTCTCTATTTGATTCTCTATATCGTCACCCACTAGGACTCATTAAGAACACATTGACCATATTTTTATTTAAATCTTCAAATGTATTTAAAAGATGCTTCAACATCTTGTCTGCAGAATCCAATGTCTATAACCTCTCAAAGTCAATTTTTGTAACTTTTTTTTTTCCAGTATGGGGAAAACATTTTTTTGTTGTTGTTGTTCTTTATTTTTCTGGAAACAAGCTTTTGTTTTAAAAGTATGCATCGTAGATAATGCTGCAGCAACTCTGAATTCTGTCATTTCCTCTGAGGATTGATGGTTTTCTCCTCCTATAGGCATTTGGCTTGCCTGAACTCAGAGTGTGAGCATAGAAAAATCCTTGCAGAATGCAATTTTGCCCAGTTTGGGGGGGAAGGATGGGACGGAAGAAGTGTTTGGTTTTGCTAATATCTTCGCCTTTTTTAGCCTGGGCCCCTGGGGTTTCACTTTGCCTCTGTAGTTTAGTGACGAGTTTGGAATTTGTGCAATTTTTGCTGGGTTTTGGACCCAGCCTTTTTTTCTATGTTTTCTTGCTTCTGAGTTTTTCTCCTCATTTTCCATTGATCTTCTGATCCCACCTGTTTCCTTTGACAGCTCAAGCCAGTAAGTCATTTTTCTCTTGCCTGAGATCTTTGTATGTTGGGAAATTCACATGGGCAAAAGAGCAGCAAATTCACAGGTCTGTTTTTGGTGTACTTTGTCTTTCAAAGATTGACTTCTCTGTTGTCACACCTCCTCTTTGGTTAGTGCCCCCAGAGTCCTTCCCATGCTACATGCCAGGCATATAGTAATTTGTACTCAAATTTGGGCCTCACCCCTTCCTGGGCTCTATCATGCTATGCACCCCCCACATTTCCAGCTGTCCTGCCAACCCTAACTCTGTCACAGGGAGACTGTGATTTTCTTTGCCTAAAGTAGAAAGGGCACTGGGAGCACCTCAGGCAAAAATGCCACAAACTCACAGTTCTTACCCTTTGTTGGCTGTGACTGATCAGAATAAATTCTCAGGCTTTCTACCTGCTTTGGGTGATTTTTCTTATACCTCCCCCAAACTATTTCTTTCATCTAGTTTTCATCATTGTTAAAATGAGCAAGTTCTTGTTGTCAGAAGTCTTCCACTTTCAGTTTTCAATATGAAGATCCAAGAAGGCTTCAATAAGCTCAGTTCAGTATTCTTATCTATGAAATCTTGTAGCTCAAAAAGAATAAACTTCGTCTAAACACCTTAAAACTTTTTTTAGAAAATATCATGTATTAGGTCACAAATAAAATATTAGTGGATTCAAAAGACATAACTCATAGTCATTCAATAATTAAGAATCAGTTTTCTTATATATATTAGTGTGGTTATAAGAAAAAGATGTAGAGATAACAAACAAGAGTCTGTGTCTCATGGTGCATAAATGCATTGTTTATAAATATCCAATTTTTAAAAAAGTATCCTCGATTATTTTTAGCTTAAAGAAAGGAACATATTAAAATTTTACTGGGTTTAGATATTAAGAAAGTAAACATCCCATAACAAAACCAGTTATATTTCTATACATTAATGTTTTGTTATGTACTACAAATATGATAGGAAATTTTTTACAGTTACATTTAAAACATTTTTAAATAGATTTCTTATACATCTGTATAGATTCAACTACTTGAAAGTTTGAAATATGTTACACACATCATTTAATTGACTCTGGCATTGGATAGGTATACTATATAAATATACTTTTTGGGTTTTTTGTTTCAGCAAATATTTGCCTTATGATAAATTTAATGTTGTATGAATTCTGTATATTTTCTTAAGTAAAGTTTTCATCCTAAGCATGTTCAGCTTTCCAAATTAGGAAAACCAGTGTATTCACAATTGTTTTTTCCTTGGGCTTATCTACAGTTATAAATAAGCATACTTTATCCCTATAACCTTCCCAGATTTCAAGTATTATAAGTATTCATGTATTGTAAGTATTAATACTTAGAATACTTTCAAATCTTGAGTTTATTTCTTGCTTAACTTGGTCTTTCATCTTCTATAAACACAAATATCTTAGATTGCAGTTGGATTTTTGAATAGGACTGTGTCGTTTAGATTTTATGTAGTTTTCCTATTCTTGGGTTTTATAATCAATTCTGACACACAAGTAGAGTGATGTTTTGCTCATTCTTTAGCATGTTTATATATTTTAATTTTAAATTTTATAATCAATATATGGTTTGGTTTTGATTTTGATTTGTTCATGTTAAATCCCGTGTGTATGTGTGTGTGTGTGTATATATATATATATATATATATATATATATATATATATATATAAAGTAGTCTAGCCATTTTAGTATTTATTAACACTAGACTCTGTAGGGATGAAGGGACATCTCTCCTATTCCCTGTCAGTATTCATTGGAAGAAAAACTGACAAAGATTAAATAGTAGAAAAGCATACAAATGGATTAACATGGTAAAGGGGAAAATCACAGCTCAGGGGAAATCACAGGAATGCATCACATACTTAAACTATCCATAATCTTATATATCCCATCTTCTATAGGGGAAAAGGTGATAGCTTTGAGGACTTGCAGATGATTATTAGGAAATTATATGGTCCTGGGAACAGTCTCTTTGAAATTGGCATGAGTTCTAGGGGCACACATTATTTGTAAGGGGAGTTTCTGTTCTTATCCTTTTTTATTCCTATGTTATATGGAACAATAATTCTTTATTTTTCTTTGTGTCAGATTGGAGGAAATTGCATGTTATTGAATTTATTTTCTAGGACTTAATTATGTTCAAAATAAGATATTTTCATTATTTTCTGTCATTCTTACCATTGTATCCTGTTAATAGAATCACTATTTAATAGAACTATTTTGTAGAAAGAGCAATTCTAACCCTTCTGTGTAATGCTTCATGGCTCTATGGCTCCCCTGTCTTCTGGGATACTTTTCCAAATTGAGCAAGGGGCATCCTCCTCTGAACATCCCTTTACATCATTTTGTTTTGTGATGCTAGGAATTGAACCCAAATCTGCATGCATGTATTGAGCTACTTCCTCTCCCCTACTTAGATGTTTAGTTTTTTACTATTAAACATAATACAGAATGAATTTTGTTCATTTCTATATTCTGATTAAGCCTTTTATTAAGGCATGGCTTACATACAATGCAATGCACAGATTTCAATCATCCATTTAAATTTTGATAGTTATATACATCCACTTAACCATCACCCCAGAAAGTTCTTCATGCATCTTACTACATAGGTCCCAATTCACCCAATTTCTCTCTCTGTAAATTACTTTGGTGGGTCCTAAATAATACATAAAAGGAATTACAGAAGATGTTCTGGGTCTGCTTTTTTCATGCAACGTAATATTTTTTTTAAAAGAGAGAGAGAGAGAATTTTTCAATATTTATTTTTCAGTTTTTCGGCGGACACAACATCTTTGTTTGTATGTGGTGCTGAGGATCGAACCCGGGCTGCATGCACACCAGGCGAGCGTGCTAACGCTTGAGCCACATTCCCAGCCCATAATATTTTTGAGATTCATCCATGTTGATGTGCTTACTTATATTTTGTTTCCTTCTTCTTACTGAGTGATGGGTCCATAGTACAAATAAACTACAGTTTGTAAATCTCTTCTCTTGCTGATGGACATTTTGTTTCTTTCCAGTTTGGATCAATAATGAATAAATTGCTATGAACATATTCACACTAGTCTGTTCTCTGTCTTAAGTAAATATTAAGGAGTGAGTCATGGTTAAGGCCCCCACTGGTGCATAGGCCTATCCACAAGTATGGCTATATGCTGGACCGGTAGTCAGTGACGGGTATGATCCAATTGCAGTGGTATCAACCTAAGACAGGAGGCTGACTCCTAGAGGTCAGTTTTCAGATGACGGGTAAGAACCATATGCTGAATTGGACAAACCTAACAGGCAGGGTCCCTAGGTCCCTAGCCACATTGCTTGTTGCTTAATTAAACAGAAGGAGGGAGATGCTAAGAGCCACAGCCAAGTAATATGATGCAGGGCATTTTTGGTTGTAAGGTGACGCCAGCTAGCCATTGAGATAATATGATTATGTTAAGATTTACATTCATATGGATATTGGACTCCTGCTGTTCACCTCAGCTTGCTAGGGACTCCTGGAGAGTTCCCATTGGTTGGGGAAGTGCAGTAGGAGGGAATTCCGGGGGAGGAACTTGCTCTGGAAAACTCAGGGGAGAACGCTGCCTGTGATCTTCCCGGGCGCATACCGGGCATTGGCGGCAGTTTCAAAAAATAAAGTTTGTTCCTGCTTGAGTGGCTCGTGATTTTGTGCCCAGCCAGACTGCGGCAATAAAGTTATATGAAATTGCCAATTGTAAAAAGGTTTGTACTATTTTAAGCTCCTACCAGCCATGTCTGAGGGCCCCATTACTAAAAATCCTTACCAACACTTGGTATTGTTGATTCTCATGGGTGTGTGCTGGTATCATGTGTGTTGAGCCGGGTCTGGGTTTATTTGCTGCATAGTTGGATTCGGTTCTGTATTTACCATGTCCTCCCTCCCACCCTCCGTATTCTGATACTTTAACATATGGGGCATTGCTGACCCTGGAGGGATGGACCCTCCAAATGTCTAGTGGCCAGTGTCTACAGATAGTAAACAACTTGCTCAGGAGCACAGTTGTCAAATATCAATCAACCAATCCAGAGCACAGCCCCTGCTCCATCCACCTCTGCAGTAGGCTCTCACCTGCCCTCATGTCCTATTAAAGTCAAATGCCAAATGACTAGGAACAGCCCCTACACCAGAACCACTCAAATGACTCAAACCAGACAGTCCAAGGTCAGCTTGTACAGGTTCACTTGTTCATTCCCACTGAAACCACAGTCATGGTTCTTACCCATAGATGCTTCCTTTGTGGCCTTGTGACAGATACTCGCTTTGGGGCAAAACCCCTCCTCTTGGGAAATGTGAGTAAGACTTGCCTCCTTATCTGTCAACTTACTCTGCCTCACACTTCTCTTATTAAACCCATCTTAACCCTTTCCCCAACCCTTACTGGGAATTTGCTGTTCTCACTAGCTCTGTTCATGGTGCCTCTGGTCCACCATCTCACCCTGGTGCCCTGGAAGTATATCCACAGCATTCTCAGTTACAGACTTCACAGTTTTTTGGAGGGTGTCTCAGTAGCCCTGCACTTTCCCAAATGTCCCCTGTTCACTTGGGGAAACTATGGCAAAGGGCCAATGTTTGGGTGCAGGCTTGCAACTGGCTCAGGCTACACTTGTGTGTAAGGCACCATGTCAGTCTCCTCTCTCCTTTGAAATCTGTGATCACTATTCCTGCCTGAATGGCCTCCTTTCCTGCTACTTTGTGGTGATGGAGGCAGCTGTGGGCCTCTGCTTTCAGGGAAAGTCTTATCCTTTCTGGGTTTGGTCCACTTGAGCCTCTTTGTGTCCTTAGCTCTTTAATGAACAGATAGATAACAAACAACAATGACAATAGAAGCCTATGGTTTTATGGTTGATACAGCTCCTTCTTGTTTGGATGAGTGTGACAGTCTCTGGAGACTTTTATATGCTAACTGGCGGCAGGACTTTATATTGATTTATAGATATTACTACCTATCTGTAGGTTATTGTCATCTTCTCTAGAGAATCTGCTTCAGATTTCTGTTGCAGATTTTCTTTTTACAGCTATGGAACTATGTTTGTAGAATTTTCTCCTGTCCTTGAGCTACTGAAACATTTTTTTCTTCTGCTTTCAAAAGTCAGGTAAACAGGTGTATTGGCACATACCTGTAATCCCAGCAAGTGAAGGCTGAGTCCAGAGGATCCCAACTTCAAGGCCAGCCTCAACAACTTAGTGAGACCCTCAGAAACTTAGCAAGACCCCTTTCTTAAAATTAAAAATAAAAATGGCTAGGGATGCAATGCTCAATGGTACAGCACCTCTGGGTTCAAAGGCCAGTAACAACAACAACAAAGAGAAGTCAGACCAATTGATTCAGTGATTGCAGCTGTAACAGCCTTCACTTAGACTGTGCAGGGTTCTTCCTTGGTAGTCTCCTTCTTCAAAATCTCCAGGAAGAAATCTGAGGCATTCTCCTTTTTCTTGTCCATGGCATATCATAGCATCTTCTCTTTAGTGCTTGAAAAAAGGAACTCTTTAATAAGTAGAGGTCTGAAGCAGAACAGAAGTCATTTCTTTACATGGATCAGTGGGTACTCTGGGTTGTTAGAACACCCTGATTTCTTCAGAATGTTGCTTGCATCACATGCTGAAATTCTGAAATGTGATTTCAAAATTTGTGAGTTCATCTCATTTGTTGTTGTTGTTATTATTTTTTGATATTTGTCAGTCGTCAATTTTTCTGGGATAGCATTTAGGTAACATTACTCTCCCAATATTTGTCTCTGTTCAGTTTAAATTCTGAAAAGTTTGTTAATCCCCACTTCCTGACACATGGCTGTTTTAGCTGCAGGACACCATAGCATGTGCTTGTCTGCTTCTCTGAAGGCATTGAGCATTCTCTTTTTCATTTAGCTGAAGAAGTGTGCAGACTCTTCCAGAACATCATGCGGCTCCTGAGCCAAGTGAGCCGGTGTCCAGCTGCCTGCTCTTCTTTGTGTCACCAGATAGGCTGCAGGTGGTGGTGACCTTTCTTTTAAAATTCCTCATTGCTTTTTGGAGTTGTTCTAACTAATTTAGATGTGATTTTTTCCCCTTCTTTCTTTCTTCCTTTTTTTGAAATGTTACTTGAAATGCACTTGAGAATGTTGAGATGATGATGATGATGATGATGATGATGATGATTTAAAATAATTTCAGCAGCATTCATAAAGAGAACCATTTTGTGTTGTTCAGGATTTAGGAATTTTATGATAAATGTTGTATTTATTAGCATGATTATTTAACAAGGAGATACTTATTTAATCTGGAGAAGAGAAGATGTTAGGGCTTCAGGGGAAAAAAATGCTATAAGAATTGAGAGCAATTGACTCTTTGTATACATGTGATTCTACATTTATGGATCAAAAACGTGGGCCTATGATGTTTGCATCTGTACTTAACTCCCTCCATAGATAGGATTTAAATTGTATAAGATATTGTAAGTAATCTAGAGATAATTTAAAGTGTATGGAAGGGTATAAATAATGCATCATTTTATATAAGAAACTTGAGCATCCATGGGTTTTGATCCACAAGGGTCCTGGAACGAGTGGCCCATGTGTGCCAAGGAATGATATTATCTTATGGAAAAGAATTATTCTACACAAATTCAGGGGACCTCATGGGTAGAATATACAACAGGCTGATTTTGGCTTCATGTAAAGAGAAAGTCCTAAAAATTAGGAATAATCTCCACTGAAATTGGTGGGTATTGAGGAATGTCAAGCTACTAGAGGCAGGTGGACAAGGCTCAGTTACCATGAGAAGAGAGACTTACTTCAGCAATAAAAAAAGAAGAAAAAAGTGTTCTATCAACAAGTTGATCAACTGTCAAATAAAAAGACAAATCTGAATTTAGAAAGGAGAGACTTTTATTCAAAAAGATCATTGCACGGTGGATGGGACTATTACGGTGCGGGGAAAGGGCCATTTCAATAGGGAAATGGGCTATTGCAATAAGGGGATGGCTTGTTGCAATAGCAACAGAGGTTTATTGCAGTAGGGGGAGGTGGGTGTTGCAATAGGGGAAAGACCTTGGCTGAAATATCTTCAAGCAACCAAAGAAGAAATATGTGGTTTCCTTTAGTAGATGGGAGTAGAAAGGATTAGAAGGAACTGGGTGTGGAAAGTGGGACGAAAGAGCAGCATGATTAGATTTAGACCTAAGAATATTTTACCTAAGGCCACCTGTTCTCACATGGGCCAAAGCTCCGGGGACTGGAGGCAGGCTAACAAATGTTCTGTAACATTTGAGCAGTGGGGACACAATGCTTCAGCTAATCATGTATGTGGCAAAGAATGGGAATTTGTAGGTTCTATGCCTAGCCTTGCATATGTAGACAAAGGGCATCATGAGTCATCATGAGGTTTTATCTAAGTCATATGGAGAAGGGTGATTCTTTGCAGTTAGCTGTTTTCAGGAATGCAAAGGGGTGGGAGTTTCCTTGATCTTGTCAAAAGATAAAATTATAACAAATTGTCTAAAGATCCAATTGGCTTTTGTTGTTGATTCTAGAATCAGAAAACTTCTCATTCTACTAAATAGAAGAAATATTCTGGAGAGCTCAGAAGAGGAGTTTGACTTCAAAGGCTCCAAAGGGCTGAGGAAAGTAGAAACAGTAATAAGTAACTTGGTTGTTTCAAAGTTATTTTTTTTATATAGTTAAAACAGAGAGGACTTCCTTATTATACTGACTCCGTTGATGGAGATCTCCTTAGTTCTGGAAAACTGGCCCATTCCAACATTCAGTTTGATGACGTGATACTTAGATCACATGACTCCATTTTGGTTTGGTTTGGTCTTCTGAGACTTAGAATCTCAGTCCAAAAACAATTGCCTTCCATACACTTTGCATAACAACCCTCAGGTATAAAATTCAGCGTTGCCAAGAGTCTCTTAAGTTTTATTAACTTCTTGGAGTAAGACTGTGCCCCCATGTTATTTAGGTTCCTGGGTCATATGCCCAGCACCGGGCACTCTGCTAGACCTCAGGACTAAAAGTCTGAACGAAAAATTGACCCTCCCCCAAGGAGATCACAGTACTCTACGGTGAAGGACACCTCTAGAATTGTAGCCATGGACCATGTGTGTCTTGAGTTGGAATTGTGTAAAATCCAGGAAGTCAGGACCACCCAAGGAAAGGAGACAGATCAAAGGTTATGATGACAGGCTGATGTTTGCCATGATTTGCATTTGTGCATGAGACACATAGAGCTTAATTGCAAAGAGTTTAGTCTGAACAACTAGATGAATGGAATTGATAGTTATTGTCACTGAGGGAAATCTAAGCATGGCAAGAAGGAGAGGAGGAGTGTTCAGTGTGTTAAATTTGATAATCCTATTTTAGAGACCCAAATCACTTTTTTTTGAGTAGAGACTTAAAGTATAGAATTTAGAGGTGGGATTTGGGCCAGAGAGGTGAATGTGGAGGTGACTTTTGGATCATCATATTCAGGGGCCATAAAATGGACCTAGAACTTGGAGACCACGTACTGGTTGATTGAGACAAGCAGTGAAGCTATTGAGTTCTAGGCTGATCGATAGGATTTGGGAGTGAAGAAGGCCGGATATTTTCCAAAATAATCCTCTGATCTATGAGCAGGGATATTTTGATTAGCTGAATAACATTGTGTGGGTTATGTGGGCCTTGAGGCAAACTTCAATGTTGACTTGATGCAGTTCATTGGTATGTTCCTTTGTCCTCTAACCGTTATGCCCAGTGGCTAATTCACTCCCAGGGGACTCTGTGGGAATCAAATAGTTCATTATATGGAGAATGAATCTGAGCAGAGAGTTTTAATCATACGTTAAGAGGTCCTTGCAATAAACAAGATGCAAAGCTGTAAGTGTAAGATTAAAATTACGTAAATATATACTCATGCAGGAAGTTGATTAGCAAGTTGATTATGTGACAGATTTGTTGTTCCTACTGTGTGTCAATGACTGTGTTACATGCTGAAGTATACATGGAAAATAGGGTCTAGGACCACATGGCTGGTGGAGCTGAGATTCATGAAGCCATCCTACTGAAAAGACTGAATGTTGGGGATATCTGTACATCTCGATTTTTCTGTCTACTGATAGATACAGAGAAAGGCGTTTGAACAAAAATGTAAGTAATATCCTCATGTGCTAAAAATAGAAAAGTAAAACTCAGAGTAATATCAGACCATCAATGCTCCAGGGACTTTGGAGCTGGACAGAGGCCCCAAGCATCGGAGTTGTGATCCCAGGTGGGAACATAAAATTTCCATATAGTTTTTAATCTAGATTGTGTGGGGAGGAGTGGAAAGGAAGGATATTTAAACCCCTACATGGGCTTGGAGTTCAAGTTTTCTCACATGTGTTAGGGAGGAGGCAAAGGCCAGGGTCAGACATTGTCAGAAAGAAGCAGCAAGACAGATTTTATTCAGACAACTGCCAAAGGAAAGAAAGTTCCATATATACTGAGCTCAACTCCAACTAGGATAAAAGTGATTGAAAATTTTAAAGGGAGATGGAGAGGGAACAAAGGGGATTGAGGGAAAGTAAGCAAAATAAATAAATAAATAAATAATGCCAAGGGGCTTGGGGAATATGGAAAATTAGCAGGGAATGAGCGGAACATTACTGAAAATGACTGGGTAATGTGGGTTGAGTCAGGGCACATTCTGCAGTTTGGTAGCATTGTGTTTTCTGAGCAAAGACTCATCCCAGGAGCTGGGGCTATCTGTAGGGACACAGCATGGTGCCTGGAGAGCCAGGCTTAGCATTGCTTAGGGCTCTTAGCACAGAGGTCAGGTGATACACTGGAGTCTGCAGCACAGAAAAACAACATCTTGACATACAGAGTTCTGACAGAAGGATGCGCAAACCACTCTGTAGTGACATTTTCACGAATAAAGAACAAATAAATCCCTCTAAAAAGAATAAAACTGCGTGATTAGGGAAGATCGCAATGAAAAATTATAGTTAGCTCACAAGATGGAGCATAAAGGCATAGCAAGTGATATTGAAAAGGGGGGAAAGGTCTGAGACACAGCTATAATTACAGTTGAAATTACAAAACTCAAAAATTCAGTGAATAATTATACTACAGTATGGAAAACTTAAGTGAAATAAAAATTCTTTGAGAAGTGCAAATTTCTAAAATTGATCTCAGAAAAACATGAAAACCTAAATAGACATGCAAACATTAAAGAAATAGAATCAATCAGTTAAATTTTTAAAATCTGCTCACATAAAAAGGCTAGGTAGTTTCCCAGATAAGTTTCATCAACTTTTAAAAAATAGGTGTCCCTTGCATTTTTAAGAACTACTTGGTGATTGCAGGATTTAAAACTGTCTGAACTCCTTATGAGACTCAAAAATCTTTAAGGACAATATCTGTAACTCAGTTTCACAGACATAAATACAACAATTATAGCAGAAAATATCATTAAACTAAATCATCAATGTAGATTGTGATCAACTAGAGGTTACCCATGAATTCAGAAATAGTCACAACAAGAAAATCAGTTGAAATAATCATATTAACAGGTTAAATGAGAAAAGTGTGTGATTATTTCAATAAATTCAGAAGAAATACATGATGAAATTCAGTCCCCAGCCATGATAAAAAAAAAAATATAATGCCTTATCCAATAAGGAATAAAAAGCAAAGCTAAAATTTTTGATTAATTGTACAAACAAAACAATAAAGCAAATATATTTTAGGTGAAGCATGTTAAGTATTCTGTCGAAATAGAAGAAAACAATAGCCATTCTCACCATTTTTAATTGAATACTTTATTAGAAATTCTAACGTGATGAGATTTAGTAGACATGAAAGGAATAAGGATTTGAAGATAAAGTTTTATTTAGAAGATAGATTATACAGAAAATCCTAAAAATGTGTAGATAAGCTGTTAGAACTAAAGAGAGCTCACTAAATTGTTGATAGAAAACTCAGTAGTCTTTCTATATATCAAGAGCAACTAATTAGAAAATACAATAGATGACTGAATATCACTGGAAAAAAAAAACATATAACTATTGGTATTAATTTTCTCTCTTAAAAAGTTGTTAGTTCCCTATTTTAGTCATCATTGTGTTACTGTAATAAAAATCTAAGATACAATCAACTTAAAAAGAGAAAAGTTTGCTTTTGGCTTATGGTTTCCGAGGTTTCAGGCCATGATTGCATGGCCCTATAATTTTTGGCCTGTGTTAAAGCAGTTCCATCATGAAAGAAGCATTTGGTGGAGGAAGCTACTCATCTCATAGTAGCCAGGAAATGATAAAAAGAGTGGCAGGAAGGGGCTAGGACACATCCCTAGTAACCAGACTTCCTCTCTGTAGTCCCTACCTCTAGAAGGTTCCACCACTTCCTGATAGCACTACAGGCTGGGCACCAGGCCTTTAACATGTGGATCTTTGGGGGACATTTATCCAAACCATTGTGTCTTCTTTATACGTTTTTTTTCCCAGCTTGCTATGATTGCCATTATTTTTTGTATCATAAGAAAAAATTGAAGTCATGCTACCATGACTAAATCCTTATACATATAAACAAAAATAAATTAAATGGCTTTAAAGGAAAAGCCATTTCCTGTTTCTCCTTTTCTGGATGTTGACTCATACTCTGTAGATGATAATGAAAGGAAGCCTAAAAATGTGTAGATAAGCCAAAGGGACTTAGTTAATATTTTTCATTCTAGGCTTAAACAGAAATCTGGGATGCTATTCTGAGATTGCTTCAATATGGCACTATGCCAAAAAGTTTAATTTGGATAGAATGATATAGGCAGATAAATTAAATGTGTGTGTGTGTGTGTGTGTGTGTGTGTATTTGTAAAAACAAAGTGATGATTTTTCTTACTAAAATGTTAAGAGGTAAAAACTTGTAAGTTGATGGCTTCCATTAATGTATTTTACATTTAAGTTTTTATCTATGACTTACATTCAAACATATTTAAAATATATACTTAGGTGTGCAGAGAAGTTATAGAAATTTTTCTTGAGGCCTGGCAAAGTCTGTCTGAATTTTATATACAAATAATAACAAACACACTGACAAAGAAACCAAACCACTGTTTAGTTGATAGATACAGCTGTGTCATATATTCTTCACAAAGGGAATCCTCATTTGATGAGTCATAGTCAAGTCAGGATTCCACACCACATTCTGCTGCCCTTGAATTAAATGCCAAAAGTCATGACAATGTATGCGAAACTACTTTCTGAAGTCGTGGTCACTAAATACTCGAACTTGTAGTTATTTGGTTTGTGTGACATTACAAATGGGCTTCACAGAGGATAATATGAGGCAATCATTGAAGTGAATTGAAAACTTTAACAGAAAGACCCAGTTCTTTTCAAACATTTTTATTACACATATTCCACAGAGGTAAGAACAATTTAAATTAAGATTTGCAACTGTGATAAACACTGAGGGAATATTTAACTAAACACCACTCTATGAGACTCAATGGACCATGCATTTCTCATACTGACTTGAGTGATTGAAGTTAATTAAATGTAGTCATTCTTAGAGTAATTGCTAATGATTGTATTATCTTTTGCAAAAAAAAAAAAAAAATCATATCACATGCAAGGAAAACCAAAATAGCAAATGACCTGAATTATGTGCTTATGGTGCCAGGATGGAGCATGGATATCCCTAGGATATATTAAGGATCTTTGAGTCCCCTCTTATTAGCCTTAACCTAGGGTTTTTCCTTGGAATTTCTGAAGGTGGGTCAGGTGGTAGAGAGGGTGCTGGACTGTACCACCTGAGGGGTCCTGGAACTTGCTGGAGGTACAGTGGTGAGGGGAGTCACTTGCATCAGGAGGGATGCTTTAAAGATCAAAATTGGGAATAATACATGAAGAGCAGTTTTATTCATTCCACTCCACTTCTTTTCAAAAAGAACTTGGCAGGCTAATACAAGATATAGAATACAAAGAGATTTTAGAAATTGCAAAAGCAATACAGTTTGAGAGGGAGTAGAAGAAGATAAATCCAGTAGCAAGATATGATCCCAAATGCTGTCCAAAGGTCATATACACTTATTAGAGATGAGACACAAATTTCATTTTGAATTTTCTCATAGACATGGGGCTAGAAATCTAATCCATTGCATGACTCATGTGCTGATAATAAAATTAAAAATGTCTTGCTTAGGAAGACCATATTTATTTCTCATTTTCAGGCCCAAGAGACATGTCCCCATTAAATGTAATATAATAATAATAATAATAATAATAATAATAATAATAAATCTTTCCAATTCTTACAGAAAATACAAACATAAAGTTAAAACACTGTCTATAAGCATCTTCCATGTACATTTATGGAATGGTGTCAAGCACAGCTCAATGGAAGCAATTCAAAGGGAAGTCACTGCCCTCCAATCCAGTGTAGCCATTCTCAAAATGGTCTGGCTTAATCTAAGTATTGAATTCACAACCATTTTGGGGTGTAGGACTGAACATCCTGAAGGCCCTGTTTTGTGACTCTCACAAATATGCCAACTCTGTGTAAATTTCAGAGGCATAATTAAGGGTCATAATCTCTGGTAGGAGCGTGCTAGGAGTACAAAACCATGAAAGGTGAAAACACTGTATGAATGTGAGACATTTCTCACCTGTGATTCCTGAACTCTGTTTTGAGAAACACTCATTAAGCAATTTACCTATAATCTCTTGCTTAATTCTTTCTTTTCATCAGGTTAGTGCTCTTTTTTATTTCATTAGGAATAACTGGTTGGACTTTTAAGGGGTATTTGGAGGTTGACCAAGGAGGATCAGGTGAGGGGGTGTGGTTCAGGCAGATGAGTGTGTCTGCAGATCTGGTCAGGAGGGCAGCTGAGTCCCATGGGCTGCTGAGGCAGGGGCTGGGGCTCCTGGGGCTGGGGCTGCAGGTGCTCACAGCAGGGATTCTTCCAGTGGCTAGCAGAGGAGGGCCCACATTGGTGGACAGGATTCAGGATTCAAATTGTGCCCTTAGAGGAGACAACAATAGTGTATAAGCAGTTTTTTGAGGGAAGCCTTAACCAACATCTTCATAAAGTTGCAATGGTCATGGTAAAGACTGTAATATATTTTTAAGTTTCCACAATTTTCTAGGAGCTTTTAATCTATCATTCAGACTTCATAGTGACTATGTAAAATAAATGCAATACACAGTTCATAAATAAAAGAAAAAGGCCTAGCAGTAACATAGAAGTCATCCAAAGTTACTCGATTATTAAGATTATTATAGACTGAATTTTGTACACCCCCTAAAACTTGCATGTTGAATTCTTAACCCTCAATGTGATAGAATTTTGAAATAAGGCCTAGCAGAGGGCAATAACATTGGATTGAGGTTCATTAAGGTAGGACCCTGGTTTGATAAGTCTGGATTCCTTAAAAGAGGAGGCCTGTTTTGTGAAATAAGCCACATAGCAAGAATGTAACTCTATAAGCCTGCAAGAGAACCCCCAACATACACCAACCCAGCTGTACCTGGGTCTTGGACTTCCCAATCTCTGGAACTATCAGAAAAAAACTTTTGTGCCAGTCTATGGCATTTTGTACTGGCAACCCAACAGACCAATACAAAAACACAAGGGCAGATTTTCAATTCAGTCCTGATGTCCCCTGAGGTCAAATTGATGCCATGTTACCTCTGAGGCAGTGATGCTCACATACAATATATGGCATTATTTAATTTTCATAGTCTTTTCAAACATGCTCGAATGCCATCAAAACTGAGGGGATTCAAGGATTTGCTTACTCAGAAATGTCTATAATAACATCAGAATTTCCTGTTTGCACTGAATGATGTTGCACATCCTCATGATTAAAGCAGAAGAGAAACCAGAGTAATTACTAGAAAAACCTCACAATATTGAAACCAGAATAATTGTTGAAAAACCTCCAGGTTCCATCTGGAGAAGATGTGGGTGGAAGATAACCACTATTAGCAAAAACAGAGATTTCCTTTGATGCCAAAAGTCCCTTGGATAATGCCCAAGGTCAGAAAGTCCAGGACTCGATATGTAGGATCAGTGAAAGAATAACATGGTGATGTTTGAAAATGTCCTGAGAAGACTGATAGTTAAAAATCACTGGACAAAGGATAGGACCTTTGTCATGAGCTAAGTATGACATTGGGGTTTGAGCCATGTATTTCAAGTTGTGAAAACCCTAAGAATACAGGTACCAAAAGATTTAATGTTTCCAAATGAAGTTTTTGTTGTACTTGTTTTCCCAAAATGAATCATTTCTAGGATCAAATCATGTCTTCCCATGTCAAAGCTGTGGTGAGGCTCCATGAGCATGAGGGCAGATGCATCTCCCTCTCCCTGCATGGGTCACCGTGGCCTAGCAGCTGCTAGACTTCCTCAGTAGAAAATCCATTTCCTCCTTCTGTCACATTACACATTATATTCCATATGAGGTGACTGTTCTTTGGTTAGTGATAGAGAAAATCTAGGAATCAATTGGCTTGCTAAGAATAAATATCATTCTCTGAAAAGATTATCATAATCTAGAGCTCCAGAGAACATGAGGTGAAGTGAGCACTCCCATCGGTGGGTGTGAAAAATTCTAGCCTTTTTCTGGCACATACACCCGCAGGATTGAGGTTATAATTGTCATGTAGCGTCTGCTTTATGGAGCTCATCATATTTGATCAGTGACTGATTCTGGATGGATACATTGGCTTAACAGAATGTACTGGCTGTTGCTCAGTAGCCACAGCTTGGTGGGGAGCCATTTAGGAAAACTCAAGTGCTGTGCAATAACGTTTAGCAGTGGGAGGGAGCGATTTTGGATCAGTGAGCTCAAATCAGTGCGTTAGGTTTCCAAATCAGTAAATGTTTGGAAACTCTTCTGCTTTTATTTATTTTGTGAGCAGAAGGGGTATTAGTATGACTGCTTTTTCTTCCCGAATCACTAGCAAATTGTTTCAGTGCAGCTTCAAGAGCTTCATGCATAATAGCACCTTGCTTATCTGTCTTTTATTATTCACTTATATGAATCAGACATTCAGGAAAATCCTCCAAAATTTCCAGTTGCAGGTTCAAAGGTACTTCAGGTTTAAAATGAGTCAAGCAATACTGTATTTTATTTTTTCTCCAATCTCTCTCCAACCCCCAAGGCAAAGCTGTAGCTCAGTCCCAAGCTGTCTGCCTATCAATGCAAGCTGGTCAATACCAGAGCTGGTTAGAATGAATGAGTTCATGGGTGTGCAAAGCACAGACAATGACATTAGGAGGAGGGCTAGCAGGAACACCTTCCTCTTGATTTGGTTCCATTCAAAAGGACAGGAGGTTGACATACTTGGTTCTATTTGAATGCATGGAGGAGTATGGTTTGATTTTTCTTTTTCTGCCTGAATTATGAGACAAATGTATATAAGGAAGCTGTCTGTTCTGACCCAGGAGGGATCCCACAGCAAGTGATCTTAGTGCCCCAGGTCAAGTAACCAAGGCCAGGAAGGAGCTGACAGTTCCCTATTGACAAGTGAATTCAGCTGTGATCATGATATGGAAACTAGCATTTGCTTGATATAGCCTAAGTTGTTCACAGTTTTGTTTGTTTAAAGTAAGAAAATCAAGCAAAAACAGTAAGCAGACTATCAGCTCAAAGTACTGTAGTCAAGCAAAAAATGTACTTTTTCACTGTGAAGAAAAGAAATTAAATGGCTTGGTGGAATTTAAGGTAGTGTTTAAATTTGGACATATGATTCTCACTTAAAAGTATTTGAACAGCTGAACCAGTGTTTTTTCTTTGGAAGTTTCATGCCTCAGAGCTCTTGTATTTCAGTGCATATTGTAAAGCTCTATGAAAGGGCAGAAAAAATTTCCTATAATTTGAACATGGAGCTTTTTTCCCTTTGAATTTCCAATGGGACAGATGTTCTGTGTGACACCCTAGGAGACCCTGCAATAGATATTTACTTACAACAGATTGCTTTTCTTCTGATCCCTCATTCTATTTGATGTCATTATTCACTTATTTCTCATAACGTAGAATAATATATCATAGAGATTTGTTTTTGTAGGAAATCAGTGTCTCTGTGTTCTGTTGCTATAACTGAATGCCACAGACTGTATAATTTATAGAGAATCAAGGTTTTATTCAGTTTCAAGGTTTTGAAGACTGGAAAGTTCAGGATTGGACAGATACATCTGACAAAGTTCCTCCCTGCTGGTAGCAACTCTGAAGAAGTGAGGGCATCACGTGGTGAGACGGAATGCCTGAGCTCAGGTCTCTCCTGTTCTTAAAAAGCCACAGTCCAATGGGACATGTGTCCCACCCTCATGTTCTCATCCAACTGGGATTACCTTCCAAAGGTCCCACCTACAGAAACAATTATCAGATTAAGTTTCTACTTTTTAAATAGCTCACCATGGGAATTAAATTTCAACAAGATTTTTGGTTGGGATGTTCAAACCACAGCAGCCTCCCTTAAGTTTCTGAGTGAGGAGAGCTTATCCATGTACCACAACAATTGTTCATAATATGTGACATAAAATAAGCCCCTCTTATGAGAACATTTTAAATTCAGCTCTTTAAAGTGATGCTATAAGGATTGCATAAATATTCAATAAATACATGCTAAAATTTAGTGCATTTGAATAAATGCACAATACCATAGCTCATAGGAGAATACATATTATTCAGGAAATAAAAAGAAATGTAAAACTATATTATGTATCTACTTTAATGTATTTAAAAATTTTAAATGCCATGTCTTACTTTTTATTTTATTTTATTTGGGGGGGGTACCAGGGATTGAACTCAGGGGAACTCAACCACTGAACCACATCCCCAGCCCAATTTTTGTGTTTTATTAGAGACAGGGTCTCACTGAGTTACTTGGCACCTCGCCGTTGCTGAGGCTGGCTTTGAACTCATGATCCTCCTGTCTCAGCCTCCTGAGCTGCTGGGATTACACTGCGCCCGGTCACTTTTTATTTTATTTTTAATGGACATTGGTATAATAACTTAATCAAGTCAGTCTAGGGAAGAACCTAAAACTTCAGAATAACATAAAAGAACAAAAGTGGGGAAAAAAACCTATGTTTGGAAAGACCCCCCACTGAGACTCAATGACATCACAGCAAATCTACACCCTTGCCTGTAGGAGATTTCCAGAAGAGACCCTTACCCCAATCATGCATGAGCTTAATAAAACTCGTATCAGAAATAGTGTGTATGCTTGCACAACAATGTTTTCATTAATGTTTTTGAGAATACGCTTTAATAATTTTTGTAAGTCCAGTGGTTAGTGATATGTATCTGTGAAGACTGTGAAATAAAGGAAAGTTTTACAGTGTGACTTTGGCCATGTAGCTTTAATGCCATCTTTTCACTGTAGACAAGAATGGAACCTGGTTTAGGGAGGCTGGTGTGACCCTATAGAAAGGGATCATGTTTCCCCTTGCTCCCATGGCTTCATAAATGACACCTCATAACCTTATCCACCATCTCTTCTTTGAAAATTTCTTTCTTACTATAACCAATAAGAAGTAGCAAATACAGTCATTTCAGTATTGGAAGGAAATCTTGATTCAAATTCTGGGTTAAATTTCTTTTTTTAATGGATGAATCATTTTTCTTAGAATCCAATGCCCTAGGCACATGAAGCTCTCAGGCTGCGGGTTATAGATACCAGACCCAAGACTTCAGTGAATGAAGAAGTTCAGTGAGGTCCCACTTTGTTAAGCAAATATTTTTGGAGATTCTGTGCAGGTATAATTTCTTATCATTCAAGAGGCGAAACAATGTCTCATTAATGATCTTAGCCAGCAATGTTCCAGTTCAGATCATTGACTGAGGAAATTTTTCTTATTTTCCTAAATAGCTACTTATGTAAACTAAACAAACAAACCAACTGTCAACATTCAGAATTACTCTTCAATGAATGATTGTACTTAGTAAGTTCAGAAAAGCCTTTCCATTTGTGGTATTCCATTGTTGGTAAAGACCTCTTTTTGTTGTTGTTTAAGTCAACTAATTTCCTTCCATTTTTACTACAGAAGGAGCAATGATTTGAGATTAAAACAGCAATCATCAGAGAGGTCCTGTGCACAGCACAGTCATGAGGTGTTGGAAATAGACTATTCCATGCAGGGGATAGGATATCCTAGAAGATCTTAGTCCATCCTGGGTGGTCTTAGTTTATTTGCCTCAATTCTTAGGGTAGTTATCTCTAAAGAAACAAAGTGATATTGTCCAAAAAAAAAAAAAAAAGTAATGTGTACTTTTGGAACCACTGCAAACATTTTTTTGGAAAGATGAATAATAGAGATAAATTATATGGAGGAGAGCCATCTTTTATGAATGCCAAGGAAGCATTTATATCAAAATACCCTCAGTGACAGATTTCAAAGATTCTTTGGTGGAAAATCTTCCAACAATCAATACATAATAAGAAAAATTGTGTGTGTGTGTGCACGCGTATGTACATGCTCACTCTTCTTTACTACTCCAACATAACACATCAATGCTTGTGGCCCTGGGCAGACTGACCATACTGAGAAAACCCTCCACTGTTATTCTGATGTCTGCCTGGTATTGGAGAATGTGTTGGAGTTTAATTTTGGCAGACTTTGTCTCTAAAGTATCAGTGAGGATTGATTTCTTGAAGTTAGAAAGGTGTCTTTTTGAAGATTACTCTCTGTTTTGTAGGAATTCCTTTAGGTCATGAAAATTCTCTGTTTTGTTAGTATCTGACTAATTTGATTGACACCTTAGATATATTCCTTCATTGTATATTCCATACATTTTAATAATTAAACTATAAGCTGTCAAGAGTTGGCTATTTTACTAGTGATTGAGAGCCATAATCACAGGTGCTATGGTTGAAATTATAGGTTGTACCTGATCATGCAAGTTTCCTTAGAAATCAGAGATGATTAACAGATGGATAGAGTACCAAAAGTTGAGTATTTTAATCACCTCCCTTACAAAAGGGGAAACCATGGCCCAGAGATGGGGACAGAAGTGACTTATTCAAGGTAATGTGGCTGCTGTTTCTGAGTACGTTGAGCCCAAACCAGAGAGTCTCAAAGGCCACCACTCTTTCATGCTACCTTTCTGTTTTAAGATTTATTTTGCTACTATCTCATAACCTAATAATAAGCAGAAATTTAAATTCAGCAGTAGACATACAGTTAAGTGAATAATGTAGAATAAATATTGCCCAGGGATATACTGATAGGACAGTCTTTTGGAAGTGTATCGTATTCGCATTAGTTGACTACAGACCAAAGCCCACTTCTCCTGACCACTTTGACTTGACTTATGTGGAAGTGTGAAAATAAAGAGGTTAATAACTTAATGAGACTTTCTAGAGGTAAATACCATAGGGTTTTAAATGGCTTTAAAGGTAAAGAGGCTAGAAGCAGTGTTCTAACCTCAAAATGTTTACTTCATCATCCATAATGATATGGAAATGTCCCACACCAACGTCCAAAGCCCATTTAGAGTATGAGATTTATGTCCAATCAAGTAGACCTCTCCACTTGGCAGTCCCACCTGCACCTAAATACCACTAGTTCTTACTCCTTTTGCCATCCTCTCCCCAACAAAAATGATTCCTGACTCTCATCTCATGTCCCCCACCTTCATGGATCATCCACTAACCAGTTCCACTGCCAAAACTGTGGAACCACAACACAAAGAAAAGACCACCAACTTCAATTTTAAATCAAATAAAGCCAGCTTGTATTATGTACACAAAAGCTGGCCAGGGACTCTCTCTCCCAAAACCCAGGCCAGAGAACAGCCCCCAAGCTCTCCAGGAAAAAGGTTTTATAACACAAAAAGTTGCAAAGTGGAGCAGGGGGTTGTCTTGAGAACTTATAGCTAACGGGATTTTGACAAGCATAATACAAAGGCAGATGTCAGGTTAATGATCTATGTGGCATGATATTTTAAGGTAGGGAGTAAATTCAGATCCCAACATCAGAACTTATGAGGGGCTGCTGAGGTTTCAGAGAGGGTTGTTATCTGGTCAGGGGGAGCCAGGTTTTATGAGGTGCCACTAAGGTTTTAGAGAGGGTAGTTATCTGGTCAAGGAGACCCAGGCGTGGGTGAGTTCAGAGCATGGGCAGGAATTCCAAACAAGTTTAGAAATCTCAGTAATTTATAGCAAAACAGAAATTTTTCCTGACTTTGTGACAAGATGGCTCCCAATCTTAAGATGGAATTGGGCTGGGTTCGTCAAAACCATCAGTCTTCATTGGCTTTTCCCCCTTTTCCCTTCCCTTATACTCAGCTCCCAACCCCAATTGAATTAGTCCTAAACCCTTCAATGTCTCTGAGATCTCTCCATCTGCAAGGACTTACTACCTCAGCCTGTATCTCATTTTCCCACCCATCCTCTGCATGACAGATAGACTGATTTTTCTAAGATGGAATTTTTTTGATATCACTGCCCAGCTTGAGTCCTTCCAGGACATCCTGTAGCACCAGACACAACATTCACACTCAGCTTCTCATTCTAGCACTCCTGTGATCTGGCCTCTACCAAACCTCATAATTGCTGCTTCTGCACCCACCTGCTGGGCCAGTTCCCCAGCTTCCTCATTTAGCTGTGGCCCAAGCCTGAGTGCTGTAAAATCCTTGTTGAGGGGCTGGGGTTATGGCTCAGTGGCAGAGCGCTTGCCTAGCATGTGTGAGGTACTGGGTTCGATCTTCAGCACCACATATAAATAAATAAAAAATAAAGGTCCATCAACAAGTAAAAAACTTGGAAAAAAAAAAAAGCCTTGTTGACCAAGACAGATGGCTTTCTCCGATTCTCCTTGTTACACTGTGGTATTATCATTGCCTTACTTATTTCCTTCACTAAACTGTAAGTACCATATAGACTTTTTCATCTTTGTATCCACGGAATGGATGACACTTAAGTCCCTGCACTACATATGGGTTGAATTAATTCATGATTTCCTGACATAGGAATGCATACATTTTCAGTTCTTGATACATATGTAAATTTCTCTGAGCATCATTTGACAGTCAGAAAAGTAGGTTTCCTAATCACTCTGACACCTTGGCAGTTTAGTGTAGATGAGGTAAAATATTATGATACAAATATCTGATTGTTTTTCTTTGAAGGAATAATTAGCAGTTTGACAGCTTGCATATGTGAATTATTCAGTGTGAGGCTGTAAATTTTCCTACCTGCATAATTTAACTCTAGCTTGCAGTGAACAGAAGGTCTGTGTGAAAGTGTGGATGCCTTTGAAAATGTTGGCTTGTTATTTGCCAAGTGTTTTAAAAGAACAGTGCAGAGACGGCTTTGTTTAAAAAAGAATAGATCTTAAAAGGGTCACTGCCAGGGTATACGAATCCTCTGTGGGTTGTAACATTAGGAAATGAGAAATGGGAGCATTTTATAATATATGACTGATTGGGTATGAATTCCACATCTGATGAGTGTCAGCTCTGAACTTTGACAAGTTACCTGTCATCTGTAATTCTTAGGTTTTTTTTTTTCATATTTAAGTTGGTATAAGTATGTTACCTGTGTTGCAGAATTGTTGTAGGGAGGGTCAGATAGCTGATGCTGTGCTGCCAGAGCACAGAGCCTGGAGGTGTTCCCTGCTGTCACTGTGTCCCTACTGAGGGCATGTGCTTGAGAGATGGGTTTTATTATTGATGGATACAGCAAGGTCAACAGATCACGAGATGATTGCCTTTGAAAAGATTGTCCATTCTACTCACATATGGCGGACAACCCAGGGAAGCATGTGTCAGTCAGATGGCAGAAGAAGCCAAAGGAACACAGAAGAAAAGCCTTGATCCAAGTTTCTCCAGGAAGGAACAAATAGGCAAGGCAGGAAAGTAAGGCTGAGGACTGGCTAGTTGGGATAATGTCTGTAGCATCTGGAACACAGTACTGTCCCTAGTTTCCTCTTACTCAGACCTGGGGTGAGAAAGGCAGCTGGAGATGGCTCCCCGTGTGAGAGCCCATGGAGGAGGTGGGGATGTGTGGGCTCCAGATGGACTGGTTTACCTATGAAAAGCATCGTGCTCACAGGAAAATCCTTTATTCTCCAGGAATGGCTAAGCCTGGAAGGGCTGGACTCCAGGGTCAGCAATGCTCCAGATGTCACAGCATCAGAATGCAGAGAATGTAGGAGCAGTAATACAACCTGTCACTCTGCTCCAGTATCAGTCACTAGTTAGATACCGTCTCCCAGGGAGAACTCGGACAAGTGTTCATTTTGTGTGTGGGATGTCCTGCCTGACCCGCTGGAAGACAGGGGTTGAGGGTTGAGAGGAACATGAATCTTCACCTGTGGACCAGGTGAACTAAGTGCTAAGGTGGTCTGGTGCCCTCATCTCCACTCATGGCCTCCCATGGCAGGATCTACCAAAGATCTCCTCTCTGCCCCAGTGGCAGTCCAAAATGTCCTTTTCTCCACAGATAATAAGAAGCAGGAGATGCCCTGTGGCCCCTAGGAGCCAGGACACTGACTCTGGACAAAGCATCCTGACACATTTGTATCCTATCTTTCCCAAAGTTCTGGTCCAGAGGTACACGTGGGCAGGGGAAAATGTCCCCCAGTAGGCTGAGAAATTGCAGTATGTTCTCATTTTGCAATTTATCATCCACTTCCTCATTACCCGCTTTCAGAAGCCATCTTTTCCCTTTCTCCCACTTGTAATATCTTGCCAAAAATGTGGGCAGGCTATCTCCATATCCTTGGGTTCTGCATCTGCAGATTTAACCAACCATGGATGGAAAATATTTGGAAAAATAAATCATGTCTGTACTGAACATATACAGTTTTTTTTTCATGCTCTTATTCCAGAAATAATGCAGGATAACAGCTACCTCATTTTATGTAAGGGATTTGAGCATACTGAGTTCATTATTTGTGGGACATTCTGGGACCCATATCTTGTGAAAGCCGAGTATCTATGAATCAGTGACTGTCACTTCCCATATCCTTAGGCGTAATATGTTCAAAATCAAACACTTTTTAATGTTTTATGTGATTCATGTTTTTCATATATTAATGGTATAAATTGATACTTTGGTAACTCTTATCTGGCCCTGGAATTATTTTTCATGCTATAAACTGAACACATTTTTTAAAAGATAATCAAAATGATTATGTTTTATCTAGATCACTAGACCAGAAAGGAATCTTGGGGTGATGGGGGAAGACTCTAAGAATTTTTATAGAATTTCTTTCTCTTTCTCTGCATTTTTAATGAATTAATTTGTTGTTTGATTATTTATTTATCTATTTGGTGATACTGGGAATCAAAACCAGGATTTTGTGCATGCTAGACAAGTTCTCTATCACTGACTTATGCTCACAGCCCTATTTCTAGAATTTCTTAAGCTTCGTATTAATACCATATAGATTTGCTTAAAATTTGGAAAATGCAAGTCAATCATATCTGCTCCATAAAATAGCCAATTATTTATATTTCTCTTCAGGTTCCTCTTGCTTATATATGGCAAATAGCGTGGAGCTACAGTCTTGTGATTTCTTGTCCTACTGTCCAATATTTTGAGTTTCTCAGAGTTTGACTCTCATATCCTAGTAAGTCACACTCCACAGGACTCAGGCAGGTTTCAAACTGGTTACCATAAAGCCAGCCAGAGGTATTTACCTCACTAGGGAAAAAAAAATATACCATGGCCAAACCTTGATTCAGCAATACCCTCATCTTTTATAAACAAATTTCCACTAGAGAAGAGGAAGACTGAATTATAACTACATTTATTTATCTGCTCAAAACTCACTGTTTAGGAAAACTGGACTAGAGGAGGAGCCCTAGAAACCAAATGGCCAAAAAAAAAGGGGGGAGTTTAATTTACTATATGTACAGAATCTGCTCCTGAAGGCCCTGAAAAGCAATTGCTAAAACTGAGACCAGAGTTACAGGGAGGGCTTCTCATGGACCTGTAAGTAGGGCTTAGATTTCAAGTTCACATTTTGTGTGAATCATTAGCAGGAGAGTTTTTCCTACATGCAATTTCAGCTTGTAAATACACACGCTGCTTTCTGTTGTTCCTTTCTAGTCAACCGAGACTCTATCTGAGAACATCAGGTCTGGTGCTGTTTGTTTATCTTCACCATGTGGTGGCTGCCTGTTTATTTCAGGGAGATTGTGGATTTTAGCTAAAGCCTGGAGGATGGGCAGCCAGCCAGAGTCAGTTTGTTCTGCTCCCTGAGTCTGACTCACCAGGTGTGGCTCCTGCTCACACTGGATCAATTCTCATTTTCTAAACTGTAAATGCATTGGAGGCCCATGTGATGGGATTGAGAGGATTCCAAGGAAACTGAGCACAGTACTGCAGCATGGTGTGCAGGAAAACTAAGCATAATACCGTAGCACAGTGCACAGGTGGACTGGGTACTGTACTTGGTAAAGTGTGCAGGGAAATGAACCACCGGACCATGGCATAGGTGAAGGAAAGCTGAGCCCATTACCATAGCATGGTGTGGAGGAAGGGCCTCTCATCAGTGAGGATGTAACAGTAAAAACCATTCTCCTCACACCACTGTAAGGGAGGGAAAGCTTTCCCACAAGCATATAAACAGGAGAAAAAGAAGACAAATTTATTATGTGCATGGGAACATTGCATGAAAATAATGAGTGAGATCTAGAAGCACATATAGTCTCTCCTTGAGATGGGGGGGGCAGTGAGGTGTGAATATAATCAATTAAGGGAAAAGTGGATGGCTTTGGGGGAGGATGAGTGGGTCAGAAAAAGTGATTGTCAGTGAAGAAGTCTGCCTGGATGTGAACTTGACCTCCAGTCTTCCCTCTTATGATATGAGTTTAATTTTCCCTGTTTGATGAAGTTCCCAGGACCAGATTCATGAAAACTGCCTTCCTTTTGGAGGGTCTGTACTTGTATAGCTGAGTGGAGCTCAGAGCAAACCCTCCCTGCATTTACTATTTGACAGATATCTTCTGTTTGAAGGAATGAGCACACCAAAGTAGTATACTCTGGAGTGGCATTACCCGAACACCTTCACTTCACACCAAGGAGTTGGAATGACATCAGCACCTAGGAATTTGTCCTTTAGATGTATTGTTCAACTCCTGTTATCTGACAAGTTCCACTGGTGAGTTCAAGATGAAGAACCCTGGCCTGTGCTGTAGTGAAGTTTTAGATCTTTGTAGGAGGCCCCTTCCTGCAAAGTCTTCATAAGCCAAGTGGCCCTATG
Organism: Urocitellus parryii; assembly: GCF_045843805.1. Lineage (NCBI taxonomy): Eukaryota > Metazoa > Chordata > Mammalia > Rodentia > Sciuridae > Urocitellus > Urocitellus parryii. Next base: position 105,570,149 of record NC_135533.1, read on the forward strand.
GGAACAGTGGTGGCATCCACACAGGGGATGGATGAGGGCTTGCTGGGAGATCCTGAGGACAAAAGATATGCTTGCTCACATGTGTGTTCACAAGCCTATGGAAACACACATGAGTGCAACACACACACACACACACACACACACACACACACACACACCAGCCTCTACAGTCTTTCCTGTACTCGGTCATATCCAATTTCATATCATATAGACAGTCAACTGTTTGTACTTAGGAAGTGAAGTATGGTCTTAGGGGAAAATGCTAACATCAAACAACTTGGGTCCAAAATGTCTTACCTATGAGACTTTTCCTAAATTACTATGCTCTACATTACTCTCCTGTGCACAATGGAGTTCATGTATCATCTAGCAAATATTGGCACTCAGCTGGCCACAGGGGATGCACCTGGGGATGGCTCTCTGTGCAGAGCTGCATGATAAAATGGAGATAAACTAAGTTCCTGGTTAGATTCCTAGGGCTTCTGTAACAAATAACCACAATCTGAGTAGCTGAAAACAGCCTAAGTTCATTTTCTCACAGTTCTGGAGGCCACAAGTCTGAAATCAAGGTGTAAGCAGGATGGAGTCCTTATAGATTCTAGGGAGAATCTGTTCCAGATTGCTTCATGGGCTTCTCGTGGCTGGCGGCAATCCCTGGCTTCTTTGACTTTAGTCCCCTTCATCTTCATGTGGCCTTCTCTGTGACTTTTCCTTTTCCCATAAGAACTCTGGTTGTGGTGTTTAGAGCCGCCTCGGCCATCCAGGATGATCTCATCTTAAGATCTTTACTTCATTCCATCTGCAAAGACCTTTTCCAAAGAAGGCCTCATTCACAGACTCTAAGTGGAAATAAACTTTGGAGATGGCCGTTCAGTTCATTTCAGTTGATAAAGGCAAAGCCCTCTCACAGCTGACAGGCATTTAGGGAGGTCTCCCCTCAGGAAAGGGAATGCTTATTTAGTACCACCATTATTTCAAAACTGCTCTCATGGCTTTGAGAGTGTCACATAGTGGTGTGCAAATGAAGACAACTTGGGTCCTGAGGAACAAAGCTAAAACCAAACACCCTGCTGCAAACGGACCAGACCCATGGAGTTTTCACTGCCACAACTCAGGGTCTCCATGTCTCAGTGGACTCCTTCCTACTCTTATTCTTATATTCTCGTAAGCATTGAGGTGATATGACATCCTTATCACCTGTAAATCATTTCTGTAATCCAGAGATGAACATTTTATCATTAAACCCCAAATTTTCCTGAAACTAGTAGCTGGCCAGAAGCCAGAAGGGAGATAGACAGGTACCACCTGTTCTGCTTCCTGGGGAATGGATCATTCAGGCCAGTGGATGGTCTCCTGCTTCATGACCACTGTCTTATCTCTGACCCTTACCACCAATGTGAGAATCAAAAGCCCAGGCTCAATAGTTCTTCCTTTCCCAAGGGGGTTAGACTGGGGGGTTGGGGTCATAGCAGCTCAGCCCTATAGTTATGTTTTCTGAAAACCAAGGATACATGTACTGATGACCTCAAGGGTACCAGTTAAAAGAAGAGTCCATCCAGGCCTGGGCCAGGAGCTATCCTTGATGTGTTTGCTCATCGACTTAACAGCAGCTCCTGCTGTTTGACACTTGATGAAAGTCTAATGTGTAACCCAGAACTTTAGGGAGATGATTTTATTCCATCTTTAAACCAAACTTTTATGATTTTCAGGGGCAGAATGATTGAAGATCGATATTTAATGGTTTTTCCTATTGTTATGGTTTTTTTGAGAAAAGGTCATTGTATGGTGTGAGGAATGATTGGGGAGGGTTGAGGTTGGTGGGTTCACATCCTCTCTTAAGTGGAGCCCTATTGGGCTGGGAACAGGCCTTGCTCCTTCTGTAGACTCACATCTGTGGGGATGTAAGGGTCTCCACCTCAACTTCTAAAACCTCTCTCATCCCTATTCCCTCAAACTCCCAGATTAACGTTCGGCCATGACTTGGACTAAAGCGCCACCTAGTGTTTGCTTCCTTGGACTACAGATTCCAATGGAAGCCCAACACCTGTTAAATCAAGTCGGCTTTTGAACTGAGTAACAAGAATGAGCAAAGGGCATCCAGGCTGCCCTGAGAATCAAGTCCTTTATTAACACAGATTGCCTCTGATCCAGTGCCCTTTCCTTTTTTTCCTCACGTCACATATTAAAACACAACAGCAGAATGTTAGCTTTGTGTTGCTCTGACCAACACAACTAACAAGAACAATTTAGAGGAAGAAAACTACTTTTGCTCAGAGTTACAGAGGGTCAGTACATGATTGGCCATCTTCATTGCTATTTGACCAGGGTAAGGTAGAACATCATGGCGGAAGATCATGGCAGAGAAAATATCTCAGGACATGGCAGCCAAGAAGCAGAGAGAGTTTCAGTGCAAGGAGCCAGGGCTCATATAATCCCCAGCTTCATGCCCCCAGAGACCTACTTCCTCTAGTCACACACTACCTGCCTACAGTTACCACCCACTAATTCATTCAAATTTTTAATCCATCAAATAGATTAATTCGTTGATTAGGTTACAGCTCTCATAATCTAATCAGTTTGCTTTGAACATTTCTGTGTTTTCTCACACATGAGCTTTCTGGAGACACCTCGTATCCAAACGATAATAAGCAATAACAAGGGACAAAAATGAAAGTCACAGGAACTAACACAACCCAAATTTCATTCCAGGCTTGATAGCTGGCCTGACAAGGCTATGGGGAAGGGCTTGCTTTTCACTCTAGATCCCTGTTTGAAGGTGAGGCCTCTCATGGTCAGGTTCATGCTAGGTATGGAGTAGGTTATTCTGCAGGCAGGCCCTCCCCTGAGAACTGTAGGCTTCCCCCCAGGGACATGTAGCTGTCTGTTGACTGCCAGCCCTGCCCCTGGAGGCTCCATTCTGTTCCTCTCCAGGATCCAGAGAGTCCTGCTGGGAACCCAGACTGGCCTCTAGCCTCAGGAGATGCTGATGACCTGTCTGCTCTTCACCAAGAACTCTGCTAAGCCAAAACCCAGTCTCTGACATTAGGCATTTTACAGTTCAAGGGACACAGTGGGGAAAGACAGATACTAGAATTATTTTTTATCATGATAAAGTATAAAGCCTATGATGAAATTAACTGAAAGAACTTACATAAAGTATGTTATGTTTTTCTACTTGTCGTGTAATGTTGCACCCTCTATATGAGCCACACATGGTGCTACCTGCTGTAGGTACACATTTGTCACAACATCTGGATTAATAGCTATTATCATCCACATTTTTTTAAAGATAAGAATATGAAAACTTGAAAGTTTTGTTTAATGTCATGCAACTTGAACTACGGCAGATTGGTTGATAAATATTAATTATTCTAATAAAAGGAGTACCAAAATGAAGGTGCAAAGGGAAATACATTCATGCATCACTTAACAAGAATATGATCTGAGAGATACAGTGTTAGATGATTTTGTTGTGGTATGAACATCAGAGTATACACAAACTCAGATGGTATAGTCTACCACACCTAGGCTACAAACCTGTATAGCATGTTGCTATACTGAATACTATAGATAATTGTAACACAGTGATAAGTATATGTGTATTCACATATTTCCAAAAATGGAAAAGGTATAGTAAAAAATGGTAGTGATAGGAATTTTTTTATCCCCTGTATACTTTTATGGGACTGCTGTTGTATATATGGATCCTCACTGACCAAAACCTTATGAGACTGTATTATCATACCTATTTGAGATGGATGAGGAGTTCTCAGCTTCTATATTTTAAAGTAGAAAAATGAATATGTTCCTCAGTAAAGCCATGGATCTAGGAATAAATGAGATCATGTATGTGAAAAGATTTCTCACATTAGGTTCTTAATATTATTTATGCAAACACCATATTTATTGTCCCTCAAAGGCATTTCTTTCTTAAATGGTGTCATCTCTGAAATTGGAATGTGTTTTGCAACCAATGGCTGAGTAAAACATAGGGCCATAGGGACAGCATCTTTTCTTTCTTAATGATATTTAGTGATGCTTCTTCTGATCACTGACAGCTTAGATTCAATTTGGTACCACATCATTTGTTGTTAGGTGCAATTCTTTATGGCGATCTGGTCAGCATTCTTGAGTGGCAATTCAATGTTCAGAGAATGAGCTTCAGGAACATTCAGCAAGGTCACGAAGGCATAAGTGAGCCTGGCTGGTCCTGGGGTGAAAGAGGACAGGCCTCCAGAATCAAGTTCAGTTAGGCAAGTTCAGTTAGGATGAGCCCGAGGCACAGAAAGAAGGAGGAGACCAGCTGGGAAGCAGAGGGATTTTGTTCCTTTGTGTCAGGACAGGTTTCATGCTTGGTGCTGTGAAAGGTGACAGTTTTCCAAAATAATTTCTGGGCGCCTTGTGTTGGCAGATGGGGAGTAACAAATGAAGCCAACACTGGTCTCCTGAGGAGCCAGCTCGGTCCTTGTCTCCAGGGTCTCAGCCTGCCCAGCTGTGTGGCCAACCAGCTGCCCTCTGCCTACCAGGTTCCTGTAGTGGAAACCAATTCCCAGAGCACATGGGTTAGCTTGTCTACCTAGCTTCATCATGGTCACTAGGGATTTGGTGAGAGGGGCAGAACAGAGTGAGGAAGAAAAGGAAGAAGGAAGACTGATGACTCTTTTCAAATCAGGTGACACCAAGCCCACAGTGTGCCTCTGTGAGCTATGGCTTCAGTTATTTGTGTGACCAGATGGAAAAAATGCTAAACTCTGATTTGTTCAGGTGTATAAGGTTGCCTGTCAGGACTGGGTCCCTGACTGTCCCCCAGAGATGCCATTCATTGAGAAGCAGTGCATAAGACTATTCAAAGAGAGCTGGGCTTCCATTTCTGGATTCTTCCCAACCTTTTTTTGAGGTATAATTCATATCCAAAAATTATACATTATTAACATATTATTTGGTGAGTTTAGACATATGTGTACACTCATTTGACCATGGCGATCCAGGAAATAAACATATCCATCACCTCCAAAAGTTTCCTTATGTCTCTTTGTTTTGTTTTGGTAAGAAAATTTAACATGGTATCTACTCTCTGAAAATTAAATTTTTAAGTGCCCAAGACCATATTGTTAACTTCAAACACTGGTACTAGGAGTACTATTAAGTGCTACTATTAAGTGCTACTATTAAGTGTAGCACTTACTCTGTAGTACTTGCTCATCTTGCACAACTGAAACTTTATATACGTTCAGCAACTCTTCACTTCCCCCATTCTGGTAACCTCTATTCTATTCTTTGGTTCTGAGTGTGACTATTTTAGGTACCTCATCTAAATCATGAAGTATGAATGGAATTGGAATTATAAACTATGGTCCTTCTATGACTGGCTTATTTCATTTATATCCTCAAGCTTCCTCCATATTGTTACAAATGGCAAGACTTCCTTAAAAAAAAAAAAAGCCTGAATAACATTCTATTGTATCCATATGTTGCATTTTCTTTATCCATTCATCTGTTCACAACATTTGGGTTGTTTCCATATCTTGACTATTGTGAATTAATACTTCTATGAACATGTGCTGCAGGCCTCTTCCAAGAAGACATGCAAATGAGCAACAGAAACAAGAGAAGATGCTCAGCTGCTCAGCATTGCTGATCATCAGGGAAACATGGATCAAAATCACAACGATATATTACAACTAGAGTAGAGTGGGTATTATAAAAATATGAAAAACTAATAAGTGCTAGTGAAGATGAGAAGAAAAGAGAAGCTTCATAAACCATTTATCGGTGGCAATATAGCATCATGCCCCTGGTGTGAAATTTCCTCAGAAAGTTAAAAATATATCTACCATATGATTAGCAAACTCACTTCTGGGTGTAAGTTTTTAAAAAGTGAATTCAGGGTTGCCATGTCTTTACCATAATGCATGGTTCTCAATCTGGGCTGGGATTTGTGCAAAATGCAGTGAGTGGTCTGACTTGTGTCTGGTGTTTCCAAAGGCTTGTTGGTGGTTATCCACCATACAGAGGAAAGTTCATGCAGGCTTCCTAGAAATTTCTAATTCTTTCTCCTTAGTCCTCTAGAGTTCCACTGTAATCTCACATCAATGAAAAGCAGGAACCACTAGTATCCATGTTCTTGATTTAATCATCAATTAATTATTAGCACATGTGGTAATATCAGCTCTCAGGGCATGACAGAAAATAATAATAATGACTGCTGGCCAAATTACTAGTTCTGGGAAGAGTAGTTCATTTGTCCTGGGTGGTTTTCTAGGTCAGTGAGGACACTGGGTTCAAAAATGCAAACCATGTGCAGGAAACCTACCTAAAAAATAGTGCTCTCTGGCACTATGATTCTTAGTTTTTAGAATGCTTTTACCCATGCAGTTTTGGGCCTTTATTATACCCTGTGAGGCAGATTCATTCCCATTTTACAGTTTTGGAAATTAGTTCAGAGATGCCCAAGTAAAGGAGAAGTAAGGTTTATCGTCACATTAATGTCATTCATTCAGATCTGAGGGCATTGCTTTCTAGATCTTCCTTTAAAATTTGTTATGAAATATTTCATCACTATGAAAGAATGCATAACATATACAGATAAAATTTTAAAACAGGCAAATACAAACCAGTGAATCTTATGAAGTAGAGCATTAAAAAGAACTAACTGAAATCCCCAGGTACTCCTCCTCCAGGAGGAAACATCTATTAGATTTTGCATTTATTACACATTTAAAAATATTTTTTATTATGTAGGTTTTCTTTAAAGTACCTAGGGTTGGAAGTATAGCTCAGCGGTAAGGTGTGTGCTTAGCACTCGTGCTGTGGTTTCGGTAAGTGTCCCTCAAAGCCCTCGTGTTGGGGCTTGGTCACCAGCCTCTGATACCATGAGAAGGTAGTGCAGACCTCAGGAGGTGGGGCCTAGTGAGAGGAAGTTAGGTCATTGGGGATGAGCCTTTGAAGGGAATTTTGGGATCCCATCCCCGGCATCTTTGCTTTCTGGTTGCCAAGAAGTGAGCAGCTTCTTTGCTGTGAGTGCCCCAACATGATATCGTGCCTTGCCACAGACCCAAAAGCAATGGGACCAAGGGACCATCGACTGAAGTTTCTGAAACAGTGAACCAAATAAATCTTTCCTTTTCAAAAGCCAGTTATCTCCAGTATTTGTAATGGTGATAGAAAGCTGAATGACACAAAGGGCAAGTCCCTGGGTTCAATTCTCAACAGCTAAATAAATATGACTTATTTCTTTAAATTAAAAATGCTCATGTCATATAATTTTAATGTTCTTAAAATTCAAATGTTCATGTCATACAAATTGTCTTAAAACTTACTCTTTTACTTAGTATTATCTTTCTGAGATTCATACTCATGGATGAGGGCTGAAGGTGTTTATTCATTTCATCATTCTATAGAGGTTCTCTGAATATATCACAGTATATCCATCTATGTGCTTATTTGTTAGGGTGTGTAAACAAGTCAAGATGGCACCTGGCATTTTGCCAGAGGGAGTGGTTTGTGAAGTAACGCCAGTGAGCCATTAAGTGTGGAGATTCCTTATTGGTTGACTGCTGTATCTAGTTTATGTTAATTAAGATAAGCTGTGTGGAATGTATGTATACCCCTCCTGTCCTACAATAAAGGGCTCCCACTCCTGCTGTATCAATGTACACAAGTTGTTCGTCACCCCACCCCCCCACCCCCCACCCCCTGTTATTTTGCTGCAGCTGGACTGCGGCACTTATTAGACATCAGTGTTTGGTGAGTGTAGGTGATACTGGCATGATTCTGCATTGTGGCACAGATGGGAACACACTTATTCTCCAAACACACATGTGCACCGAACACCTGCCTTTAACTTTCCTCAACACCAAAATTGTTTTTAAGAATTCTTCTATCTTCTTTAATAATTCTTAAGTTACAAATATCTTGAGTTACCATTTTGGGTAGTCTCTTTCTTTTACTTTTATTTATGGTATCTTTTGACAAAATCAAAGTCTATATTTTGTGATTTTGTAGTTTGAGTCTTGCTTCAAAAGTTCTGTCCCTGTATGTAGCAGGATTTCTTATCCCATTTGAAATTGTTACGTGTGTGTTCTGAGACTGGAATCTGATTTTGTTGTTCTTCTTCACGTGGAAAACCACTTATCAGCACTAATAGTGAGGATGCTCAGTGCTACCTCTGTCTACATATGTGTGAGTCCATGTCTGGGCTGCCTGGGCTTCTCTTCTGTGGTGGCTTTGTCTAGTGCTCTGTCAGGATGCACTCTAATCACTTAATGGCTATAGACATTTAGAAAGGTTTGACAATTGGCAAGGCAAGTCCCCAGGATGACCTTGACTATTTTCTCCCTTTTTCTTTAAAAAAAAAATGTCTTCAAATGTCTTAACAACAAACACAGAAATAAACTCTGTTGGGGGTTTTATCACAATGACATTATATGTGTGAATAAATTTGAGGGAAATAAAGAACTTTACCTTAAGTCATCTTCCTCCCTCTCTCTCTCTCTCTCTCTCTCTCTCTCTCTCTCTCTCTCTCTCTCTCTCTCTCTCTCCCTCCCTCCTTCCCTCCCTCCCCCATATATGTATATACATATATATATATATATATAAATATATATATAAAATTAGATTCTGTGGAAGTTTAATGCCACTTTAGTTATTTAATTAAGTCATATCTCCCCATTCCTCTCTTCCAAATCCCTGCTAAATTCTAACTTAGTTTCTGTCTGTATAAATTTACCTATACTAGTCATTTCATTTGAGTGAAATCATATTTGTCCTTTTATATCTAGTATATTTCATTTAATGTTTTCAAGATTCTTCCATTTTGTAGCATATATCAAAACTTCATTCCTTCTTGTAGCTGAATAATATTGTCTTATATTATGTACCAAAGTTCATTTATCCATATCTCTGGTGATAGACATGTGGATTACTTTCATCTCTTTGGCTGTTGTGAATAATGCTTCAAGGTAAATGTTGAAAGACAAATATCTAAGTCCATTTTTAATTCATTTGGGTAGGTATCTAGGAGTCGAACTGCTGTGACATACAGTGCCGCGGTCTGGCTGGGCACAAAATCAGGAGTCACTCAAACAGGAACAAACTTTATTTTGAAACTCCCGCCAATGCCCTGTATGCCTCCGGGAAATATGCCGACCCACACACGCGGTGTTCTCCACTGGCATACACCCCAATAGGAAGTCCCTCCTCCGGAATTCCCTCCTACCGCACTTCCCCAACCAGTGGAAACTCTCCAGGAGTCCCACCGAGGTGGACCGCAGGGGTCTAATATCCATCTGAATGCAGATCTTAACATAACCATATCATCTCAATGGCTTGCTGGCGTCACCTTTCAACCAAAAATGCCATGCATCATACTACTTGGCTATGGCTCTTAGCAATACAGTAGGTATTATGGACTGAATTTCATCCTCCTAACAAATTTATATGTTGAAGTCCTAACTCCCAATGTAACTGTATTATGAAATAGGACCCTTAAAAAAGTAATTAAGGTTAAATGAGGTCATAAGTGTGGAGCTTCATAAAAGAGGACTAGTTTTCTTATAAGAATAGACACCATAGACCCAAGTGCTCAGAGAAAAAGACATGTGTGAACACAGCAAGAAAGCAGCCATCCACAGATCAGCTCAGGAGAAATCACATTTGCCAACACCTTAATTGTGTATATCCAGTCTCCAGAACTGTAAGAAAACATATTTCTGTTGAATAAACAACTCAGTTTCTGGTATTTTATATGATAGTCTTAGAAAGCTTATAATCTATTTAGCTTTTTGAGGAACCACCAAACTTTCCCATGGTGCCTACACAATTTTACCTTCTCAGCAAAATGGAAAAGGATTCCAATTTATAGGAGTTTCAATTTTTCCACATTTTTACACTTCTTATTTTCATTTTCATTGTTGTTATTATTGCCATATTAGTAGATATGAAATGATATCACCTTGTGCTTTTGATTTGCATTTCCCTAATGACTCATGATATTGAGTCTTTTTCATAAGCTTACTGGCCATTCTGTATGGAGAAATGACTATTCAGGTCTTTGCCTTTTTAAATTTTTCTTAATATTTTTTTCAGTTGCAGATGGACATAATACTTTTATTTATTTATTTTTATGTGGTGCTGAGGATTGAACCCAGTGCCTCACTTGTGCTAGGCAAATGCTTTACCACTGAGTCACAACCCCAGCTCTTGCCTGGTTTTTAAAATCAGAATGTTTTTGATGTTGTTGAGATACAAAAGTTTATTTTCCGAATATATTCAAATGTGTGATTTGCAAATATTTTATCCCAAACTGTTGGCTATCTTTTCACTATCTTGATAAAATTCCCTCTGATGCACTTAAGTTTTTTTGTTTGTTTGTTTTATTTTGAAGGACATTTTATCAATTGTTTCTTTAGTGCTCAAGTTTAGGTGTAACATCTAGGAATCCATTACCCAGTCCTGTGTCAGAAAAATTTATACCTTTGTTTTCATCTAAGAATTTTACAATTTTAGTTCTTATGTTATGGTTGTACACCCACTTGGAACTAGTTTTTATATGGTATGAAATAGGGATGGGACTTTGTTCTGTTGTACCCCTCTCTGGTTGTCCACTTATTGAAGGGACTATTCTTCACCCATTGAATAGATCTGATGCTCTTGTCCACAACCAATGGGCCAAAGATGTAGTGACTTTTTTTGATTTATACAGACAGAAACTAGGTTAGAATTTGGACTCTAAATTTTATGTCATTTTTTATATATATCTTTTTTATTGTAGTTTTGTAAGTCCCCAAATTGGAAAGTTATGTCTTCTGATATTTTCTTGGAGATGAGTTTGACTATTTGGACCTCTGTGTAATTGCATATGAATTAAGGAAAGATTTTCCCATCTCTTTAAAAAGCAGTTGTCAGAATTTTGATGGGAGTCATTTTGAATCTGCAGATTGCTTTGATTGTTCCATTTTTAACAATATCAAGTATTAGCCATAGGATGGGAAGTTTTTCCCCTTCATTTGTCTGTCCCTTTTACTTTCTTTAAGCAACATTTTATAGTTTTCAATGCACAGGTCCTTTACGTCAATAGTAAAATTTATTCCTAGGTAATTTATTCTTTTATATTCTAATGTAAACTAAATTGCTCTTAAATTCCTCTTTGAATTATCCATTGCTGATATATAGAAACACAGTTGACTTTTGGGTGTTGATCTTGTCATTTGTAACCACTGTGGGTTCAATTGGCAGCCCCAGTACCATTCTTGTGGACTCTCTGGCATTTTGTATACCCGGCCTCATGGTATCTGTGAATAGAAGTAGTTTTACTTCTTTCTTTACAGCTTGGATGTCTTTTATTTGATTTCCTTACCTATCCACTCTGGCTAGAACTTCCAGTACAACCTGGAATAGCAGTGGTGACACTCCTTGTCTTGTTTCTATTTTAGAGGGAAAGCTTTCACTGTTTCTCCATCGAGTGTTAGCTCTAGGATTTTCATTAAAGCCTTTCATCATGTTAGGAAGTTCCCATCTCTTCCTTCTAATTCTACTTTGCTGAAGGTTTTTCTAAGGGTATTGGATTTTGTTGAATGTTTTACTGCATCAGTTGGGATGACTATAATTTTTGCCCCTTCATGCTGTTAGCATGGTGTATTACATTCATTGATTTTTGTACACTGTATCACTCTTGCATTCCAGGGATAAATCCCATTTGGACATGATATATAATCCTTTTAATATGCTGCTGGATTCAATTTGCTAGTATGTTGTTGAGGATTTTTGCATCTATATTCATTGAGTTATTTGTCGGTAGCTTTCTCGTGATGTCTCTGTCTGGCTTTGGTATCAGGGTGATGCTGGATTTTTACAATAAGGTAGAAAAAGTGTTCCCTTCTATGGTATGAAAGAGCTTGAAAAGGATTTTTGCTCATTATTTTTCAAATAACGATTTGATAATATTCACCAATGAAACTCTCTGGTCCTAAAATTTTCCCGATGGGAGGTTTTAGATGGCTGATTCACTATCTTTACTTGTTATAGGGTTTTTTTGTTTTGTTTTGTTTTGTTTTGTTTTGTTTTAGATTTATCTATTTCTTTTTCCATCATTTCAGGTAACTTGTCCATTTCTAGGAATTTGTCCATTTAATCTAGATTATCTAATTTATTGATGTATACTATTCATCACAATCTCATATAATCCTTTTTTTCTGTCAGTTTTTATTTTTATTGTTGATTTCAATCATTTCTGTCTTTACTTTTTTATCATTGCAATTCTAGCTGAAGTCTTGTCAATTTTGTTGATCGCTACAAACACAAACTTTTGGCTTTGTCAATTTTCTCTTTTGTTTTCCTATTCTCTAGAAATAGAAATGAAGTATTTGTTTTTCATTTATCTTTGCTTTAATCTTCATTATTTCTTTTCTCCTGCTACCTTTGGGTTTAGTGTACTCTCTTTTTTTAAAGTTCTTTTAGTTAGGTTATTGATTATTTTTTTTCTTTTATAATAAAAAGTTTAGAGCCATAGATCACCTTCCTAGAACTGCCTTGCCTTAAGTTTTGATGTGTTGTGTTTGTTTCCTGATAGGTCCTATTTTCTTTCATCAGTTCTTTTTTCAAAAAACAGATATCTGATTATTATAATGTGGCAAAATTTGAAATCAGATTTCCCATTTTCTGCAGGTTTGCTGAAGTTTTCAGGGTTGTTGAAGGCTGGGATAGTTGGTCTATTGGACTTTCATCAACCATTTTGCATATTGTGTTCCTTGTCATCTGTGTCACTGAAGTGTCCATTACTTAACTATTATTCAATTAGTGGTTTGACAAAGACTTCCTTTCATTCAAGGGAGAACTGGGAGGCAGGGGTGAGGGTAACAGGAGAGAGGAAGAAGGAGGGAAAGAGTAGGGAGGAGAAAGGCCCCCTTCTCCTGTTCTCTGCGGATTGCTCTGAGCTAGGACCCTCTTTCAACTCCTACCTAGGCTTCCATTAAGTCTAGGGCTCAGCTTGGGATGAAAACAATGTCCACACAGGTTTTTTTCTTGTCTTGGACACCTGGATGGCTTTCAAGGTAACCCACACACCAGGATTCTTTAGAATGCTCTAATGTCCTAAAGAAACCCTTTTCAGGCTCTTTCTCTCTCACTGTGGGTGGTCTGTTGCAGATCTCCACTTTGGCCTAGGTGGCTGCAGGTTTTTTTGTTTGTTTGTTTGTTTGTTTGTTTGTTTTTTAATCGGTCTTGCAGTGTTTTTGAGCAATATCCACCTTGAGTAGCTTCTGAGTTAGGCAAAACAGATCTGAGCTCCTGTGTCAGTCCTTCCGGTAGCCCCAGACAGATTCAAACAGAGATGCTCCATGATTTGCTAATGCTATCTGCTTTTCTGAACCTGGTACCAAGCATCCACACTGGATGTCCAAACATGGACTTCAGATCTCCAGATTGCCAAGCCAAGGAGAGGTGAAGCAAGGGCACATAAAATGCCCCAATGCTTTCCTTCCATTTTTAAATTGCCTTGTTCTTGATTTAGTGTTTGCATGGTTGCTGTAAATCTTTGTCTGTTTTCCACCTTTCTAACAAAGTTGGTTCTGACAGGTCCTGCTTGCTTTTAAGTGTTTCTGTGGAGCAGATGAAACTCTGGAGCTACATACTCTTCTTTTGCTGATATCTTTCTATATTTATTCTGAAAGACTTATTATTTTTTTGGTAAACAATTATAGATGATATAGTTTAATGACATATTTTTGAACTGAAAATTTGCTATATAGGAATGTGATTGATTTTGTAAGAATATAACCTATAAAAAGAGGGAATTATTTTTACTATGGGTGGTAATTAGTGAGCTAGGCTCTAAAATCAGATTACCTTCGCTCATACCTGTGATTTGATCCATTTTATAGTATTTGATAAGCTATTTAAAACTTTAACCCTCAGTTTTCACACCTGAAAATGGGGATAACATGAGAACTGTATCAGGTAGCTTTGCATAACCAACCACTACAAAATGTACGGCTTCAAGTAACCCGTTGTGTATTTGGTCATGTTTTAAGTTGGAAGTCAGACCATCTAAGACAGTTGTTCAGGGAGGCACATATAAGCAAGGGGTTCCTTTCTGCCATAGCCCAAGCTAGTTTGCTGTCCAGCACCAAACATCTGACCACACCCAAAATGCAAGATGTATCCACTCCCTTCTAACACCCCAGAATTCTCATCTCATGTAATATCAATCTCACAGTCCAGATGTCTCTCTACTTTAGGCAGCATTTCATGATGAAGTGGGACAAGGCCATGAAACTATTAGAAACCTTATTGTTCAGTCAACTGAACTAGGTACTACCTTAAATCTTTTATAAACCTTCATATATGTTCTTATAATCTGTCTTAGTCTGCTTTGTATTGCTAATAACACAATACCACAAACTGGGTAAGTTGCAAAGAGTTTTATTTACTCATGGTTCTTGTCCAAGGTCAAGATGGCCTAATGATGGCCTGCTTGCAAGCAGCATCCTCAGGTGGCATAGGACACCACAGAGTGTGAGTGACAGGGTATAACTGGGAAACCTAGTTGAACTGACTTTTTTAAAAGCAGACTCACTCTCCAGATAACTCATTTACCCATTAATCCATTAGTCACATGGGTTAATCCAGTCATAAGGACAAAGCCTAATCACCTCTTAAAAGTCCCACCTGGTTTCACTCTCTCACAAATGGGCTAAGTTTCAATATGAGTTTTATAAGAGAGACACCATATTTCCTATTTGGAGAATTGTTTTCCAGTTGGACAGTTCAGATATGTGAAACTGTTTCATTCTTCCACCTAGCAAGTCCTGGCTCCTCCATGTTTCTCTAAATTCCACTTCTTGGCTGAACATTCTCTTCCTTGGCTTACCTTTTCTTGCCAGTAGCATACCAGGCACATCTAAGAGAACCAACTCGTATTTCACCAAATCCATCAGTCTGTCAGTACTGTATCTTCTGAACTTCCTGCAAATTTCAGTTGTGTCATCTGTTTCACCACAGGCACACTGGTTGCCATTTTCCTACCCTGAGTAGCCATTTCCCAACAATTTTTCTATCTCTGCCTGTTGCTTAGTCCTAAGATGAATGCCACAGGCCAGGGTGGCCGCTTTCATGGTTATCTCAGGATTGCAGGTGCAGGCGGAGAACCAGATCCAATGTGCAAGCAGCCCAGAGTGCAAATAACGCATTAGTCAAAGCAAGCAAGTGAGCAAGCCCTGACTCAAAAGGAGGAAAATCAGACTGCAGTTCTTGATGGGAAGAGATGCACAGTCACATCATAAAGGGGGAGATCAGTTTTGACATCTGTCCCGTGCTTCGAGTTTGTATGGATGCGGTCAGCCATCATGTCCTTTTTTGTTATGAGAAGGTAATCATACATATGAAGCTACCTCTTAAGATGATCACACATGACCTTGGCAGGCTGGAAATATGTGCACAGTGCAAGGCACCTCTATGGCATATAGTTTCCTATATTTGTGGAATTGGATCTATGATTGCTTCCTTTCGACTTGGACAGCCTGAGGCAGCAGCAACTCACCTAAAGAGGCTTCAGCTAGCAATAGCAACAAACCAAAGAGCTCCTGCGAATATGTGGGGTTGCCTCTCATGAGTGGAACAAACATAGAATAGCATGTGAGGATTGTCTTTCTATTTTAGTTGGCTTCCTGTAATGAGATTTAAACTTTTGTTATTTGTTAACAATTCCATGGGAAATAATATTGATCAAAATATTCTGAAAATGAAATAAAAAAGGTTCATTCCTGAATGATTGCTAGAAAGAAAAAGAATCATGATAAAACAAAAATGTGGTCTTCTCATTTACTCATTCATTGTCAGAATTTGCTATTCAGACAGAATAAGAGAGGGAAGGAAAGATGGTCCCGACGATCCAAAAAGGTTTGACTTCTAATTTTTCCATTTTACAACAGTATAGAAGCAATATTCATTCAGTAGAATCCATACTTCACATTTGAATCCAGATAGTTTTCTGGGCTAGCTAGGTGTAGTTTGTATTGCAGGACTCTTGCAATGCTGAGCAGCAGCAGCCTGCTCCAATTTCCAGCAAGTCATATGATTAAGTGGGGAAGTCACCAACACTCTATAGTGTACTGTATTGCCAGCATTTTTTGAATGATACATTACAGGAGGCATTCAGCACTTTATTATAAAAGAAGTTTTGTGTTAGATGATTTCACCCAACTGTAGGCTAATGTAAGTGTTCTAATCACACTTAAGGAAGGCTGGGCTGAGTTGGAATCCTCTGGATATTAGACATATTAAATGTGTTTTTTTGATTTGCAATCTTCCCAGCTTGCTATGGATTTATTGGGCCATAACCCCATCCTTAGTCAAGCAGCATCTGTAATGTAATGTCAAGTCAATGGAGAGGTGGTGCTGTGTATCCAAACTTAAGGGAGAAAATATTAGGAAATGATTCACTCTTCTAAATAAAGTATGTTCCATGTGCTAACATGAACTCTTCACACCATTAAAATAATAAGCATATAACTAAATGTTCTATAAATTAAAAAGGCACTACAGTATGCTGGAAGGACGTGGAAAGCCTGAGTCAATCCACTGGAATCTGGCATCTGTGAGCATCTGGCCTGAAAGACAGGAGGATTTTGATACAGAGGTGCGAGTGCTACTTAGCCATGAACTTGAAGGCATGGGAATGTTTCCCTAACACATGTACAGAAGCAGAAAGAACATACCTTCAGGGCTCTCAGTGTGCCCAGTGGCTACCATAGCACAGATTTCATGAAGGAAAATGACATCGTGTTGAAAAAGATATGATTGAATAATTCATTCTCCCCATAATAGCTGTGTTCTTGTTTTCTGGAGGTAATATTAATAGTACTGTTTCCCAAGAGCTTAGAGACAGATTAGGTGTTATAGATAAGAGGCATTTGTTCTTTCTTCTAAGGCGGAGATCTAGAACTCTTTTGGTCCTGTTTTGCCATACTAATTTTACAGATATATCAAAGGACCAATTTGATGATTCATTTGCTCATGCATAACTAAAAAGAACCAATGAAAAAGAGAAATCTTAAAAATAAATAAGTTAAATGATGACACTTATTTAGTGTTTGTGAGGTGAAGCACATATAATTCAGAGCCACTGTGTCTACTCAAGGACTATGTTTATATTTTATAAAACCATCTGAATGGCTTAGAAGTAGAGAAAGTGCCTCAGCCTATTTCCATCATACGTAGAAATACATAGAATCATATGTAGATCATCATATGATTCTACATCTATGTTCAAGATTTGTAAACATTCATATCCATCATTTAAATGTTCTCACATAGGGAGGTCTTAATGGATTGTTATATGGGAAGAAGTTTTTCTGCCTCAGATAGATGTACAATTTTTTTATAAAACAATTTCCAGAAGGATAAGCCATGAATTAAGAAAATGCCAGTTTCTGAATGGTAAGGAGTTTTTGATACCCCTACAAGTGAGGAAGCATTTATACACTCTTTCATTTTTCTCCCTAAATATTCATGGAACACTAGCTATTCGCTTAAACCCTGCAACAAGGCTAGGGGCATACAAATGAATAAAACATGGAATCCCACAGCTTGGGAGAATAGGCTGGCATTGCCAGTAATTCCATGAGGGCAATTGCTATAAATTAAGCATTTGCAAAGTCCGTAGAGAATGGGGGGAATAATTCCACTCAGGGATCCAGGGAAGAACAGTAGAGGAAGAACTATTGAGCAGGCTCTGACAGGGTGTGTTCATCTGGCCAGGGGGAGAAGGGGAGGAGGACTATTTCAGGCAGACAAAGGATTTTAACAACCAAAATCTATAATAGGCTAACAAAATTGGAGATTGAAAAAAAAAAATGATGTTGTGTACTATAAAAGTTGCATGGTAGTCCCTATGTCATGATAGTTCCAAACTTTAAAAATCTTAGATCTTTAGATTGATTCTTTTGCAGATTTTTAAGTCCTTATTTTGACATGTTTGTGTCCAATGAGTTCAAATAAAAAGTTGCCCGATGAAAGGATATGTTGTTCACAGAATAGTTAAGAGTTACCAAGCCCAACAGCAAGGATGTGAAACAACTGGAGCTCTCATAACTTGAGATGACAAAATTAAGTCCATGCCTGGCCCAGCATTTCAACGCCTAGATGTACATACAAGAGAAATGAGTGCACATGTCTACCAAAAGGCATTTACAAAAATGTGCACATATGTTTTATTTATAATAGCCCCAGACTGGAAACTGCCTAGTTCCCATCAAGAGGAGAATGGATTAACAAATTATGGCATATTCATGCACCACAGAACTACTCAGATGTCAAAAAGAATGAACTACTTGATATACACAAGACATGTTGAGTCTTCAAAATATTATGCTAAGTAAAAGAGGCTCTAAACAAAAGAATGCATATGATTTCTATTTATTTGAATATCAAGAACAGGAAAACGAATGTCTGACAAGACAGAATGGCAGTATTTATTGGGAGCGGGAATGAGAAAACTTTCTTGGATGACAAGTCTTTCTATATCTTAACTGGAAAACTATACACATATGTAAATATTACCAGCCTAAAAGATTATTTTATATTAACTGCATATAAAAACTAAAAGATTTTAAAGTCATATAAATAAGAGTGATGACAATTACTTGGGTAGGATTTTCATACTTGCAGAGGTGAGCTGAAGCTGCAGGTCCCAGGTGTAGCAAAAAGACTCAAATAGTTTCCCCTTCAGGAACAAGAATTGGGAAACCATGACGTTATCATGGGCATATAACAGAGAACATTTCTTCCCACTATTTTGTGCTGCTGAAAATGGAACTGTGCATGGTTACCCATGACTAGAAAAGAGTTACCCACAAGGGAGGAAAGCAGACTGTGCCCTTCATTTTACACTAATCTTTGTTGGATTACCCACAATTCAAAAACTTACTTAATAACAGCAGAATGCCTTAGATCCCAGGCAAAGCAACAATGAATCAACTCCAGGATAGATTTGGGACTCTCTTAGAAGAAAAAAAATACCTTTACAAAACAGGAAGATAATTAAAAACAAGAAACCTATGAAGAAGGCAAACTCCTGAAAATATTCCATAGACGCAACAAATTGAAGAATCAAACCCCCAAAATGTAGAAATAATGGAGCATTCCAAAGGGGATTTCAAAATAACATTTTAAAAATATATAAGGTGATAAAGGAATATCAATTTAAAGCCAAATTTGAAGTGAAAATGAGTGATAATATCCATTGTTGGTATCTTAATGAGACTTCTGGCAGTCTTTTGCATAATCAATTGGTCAGTGTTGCCTAAAACTGAATCTCATGTGTCCTTCTATCCCAGTCTGATTCCTGAAACCACAGGGCAATTAAAACCTTAGCATTGGAAGTTACATTCTATGGTTTTCGTTTTTACCAGAGCATTGCTTATAAGTAAAAAAATTAGAAATTATGATGAATACTTGTCAGTGATGGAATGGCTGAATGAAGTATGCTACATACATTCATGAGCTAATATACAGTGGTTAGAAGTAAAGACTTGGTTGGAGATGAGTTGATTTGGTAGGGTTTCCATGATATGTTTCCAAGAGAAAAAAAAATGGCATAAAAGTTGATGTAATATCTAATTTTTCCTGAGAAACATTGAACAAATTAAAAACCTCTGTATGTATTCATTTTATTGTTTCATGATATGAGAATGTAATATAGAAGGAAACATAATGGAGTGATTCTGTTGGTCTATACAAATGTGAGATAGGGTTGGGTCAAGCAAGGAAAAAAATGTTAAACACACACTTAAAAATGTATTGTTCTCCGAATGTGGCAAGCATTTTTTAATCAGGTCTGTGGGAAATTATACACTCAATCAATCTGACACGTATGAGCATATGTGTATAAAAAAGAGAGGGAGAAAGAAACAAGGAGTGACAAGCAAGAATGATAAAATAGTATGTGGAAATAATTAATAAAACTAAACAAAGTTAAAAAATAGTAGGAGTAATTTGTCTTTAAACAATGAATGTAGTCATGCACACAATAATCCCAACAGTTTGGGAGGCTGAGGCAGGAGACTAGCAAGTTCAAAACCAACCTCAGCAACTTGGCAAGGCCCTAAGCAACTTAGTGGGACCCTGTCTCAAAATGAAAGATAAAAATGGCTAAGTATATAACTCAATGGTTGTATGCTCCTGGGCTTAATCCCTAGTAAACACAAAAACAAACCACAACAAAGAATGTAGGAGCCAGGCATAGTGGCATATGCCCTGAGGTTCCACCTTTTGGGGTGGCAGGATCACTTGAGCCTAGAAGTTGGAGACCAGCCTAAGCAACACAGCATGATCCTGTCTCAGAAAAGAAAGGGAAAGGAGTAGAAGGGAGGGGTGGGAGGGGAACTCTGAAACAGGAAAAAAAAAATGCTGTTCTTGGTGTTCCCATAGAACTAAAAATCAGCACAAAGGGTCAATATCCTGTCCGTTCAGTCCTTACTTCCTCTGGTCTAAGCTGGACATCACTTGGGCAAACTCTACCAAAGCCCCTCTTCACAGATCTGTAATCTCCATTATCTCCAACACAGAGCAGGCAAGGCAAGGCTGAGAGACAAGAGGAACCCAAGGGAGACAGAACTCTAAACCAAAAGCCAATGAAAGGAAAAAAAAGAAAATCATAATGGCAAATTTAGTAAGTAATAATCTAAACACAATGATAGGGGCTGGGGATGTGGCTCAAGTGGCATGCGCAGGGTGCTGGGTTCGATCCTCAGCACTACATAAAAATAAAATAAAGATGTTGTGTCCACCGAAAACTGAAACATAAATATTAGAAAATTCTCCCTCCTCTCTCTCTCTCTTCTCTCTCTTTAAAAAATAAATAAATAAAAATTAAAACAATGTTAGAAGGAAAGGAGGTTTTGTGCATGCTTGGAATCATGTTGTCAGGAAAATAATTGCTAACAATTACTTGACAGTTCAGAGGAAAGTTAAGCTACAAAAACTTATTTGTCCTTTTGGAGAAGAGACTAGAAATACTATCTAACTTTAGTTAACTATCTAACTATTAGAAAATTTAAGGGCAGCCATCAACAGAATATACACAGATCCTTTAATGACTACTAGTAAAGGGAGTACAAGAAATTACCACCAAGTATTGAAGAAAGTCGGGGAAGAGGAACAGCTGTGGCTATATGTTCCCCAAACAAAAATAAAGATCACAAAAGTAAATCCAAAGAAACCATTTGTCACAATGAATCTAAAAATTTAATCCTCCTAAACAAAATACCTTTAAAATGTCCTCAACAAAATCCATTTGTTTCCTCAAAAATGTATGGCATTACAAATAATATCAATAAACCTTGTCAAATATGTCCACACTAATATAAGACCATATCAAATCAAATAAAAAGTAAGTCAAAATATCAAAGAAGTCCACACTGTGTCCGCTAAAAATAAAAAAGGGCACTCAAAATCCATGCACATTCCAATGGGAAGACCCAGCATTTTCTTCCCTTGGTGAAATGGGTTGTGTTAAATGGCACTCCAGCAACTGACTAGGCACATGAGGTGAACCCAAGGAAGAAGCCACCAGGCATGGGGGACAGAAATTCAGAAGGAACTGAGCCTCTCATGAGCATATAAGTGCTGCACCAGGCCTGAGCTGCTGCCTGCTGACTTTGTGACATGAAAGAAATCTCAGTTTAAGCTTGTTTTTTGTAGATGAGCCTAATCCTCACTGGTATTATTCAATAAATAATACCAAGAAAATTGGGTTTCCATATGGAAACAAATTAAATTAGATCTCTGCATCACAGTATAAGCAAAAATACATCCCAGGTGGTTTAGAACTCTAAATGTGAAAAATAAGTAATTGAATATGTAAGAATCTATGGCTTATGGAGTGAAAATTTCTTTGAGATAGAAAACAAAAAATATAGAGGAAAAATTACCATATAACATATCTACAATAAGATATAATAAAAACCATGACGATAAAATTTGGAATCCAAATAAATAAAATTGTAAATTAATAAAGAAACACTATTTGAGAAGCAAGAATTAAACCAGGAATGTTGATGAAAGAATTATATGAAAAAATGTTCAACCTTAGTCACTGTTGAAAACTACTGAAGATAGGGATTGTGGCTCAACAGCAGAGCACTCGATAGCATATGTAAGGCCCTGGGTTCGAGCCTCAGCACCACATAAAGATTAATAAATAAAATAAAGGTATTGTGTCCAACTACAACTAAAAAATAAATATTAAAAAAACCTGAAGATAGACAATTCTGACCCATTCTTTTGAAAAAAAAGAAAAATTTGAGAGGGTAACAACTTGTCATGGTCTCTTTAGGATCCTATAACAAGGTATCATAAATGGAGTGAATTATAAACAACAATAAATATTGCTTAGAATTCTGGAGGCTAGAAGTCCAAGATCAAGGCTCTGGCTCACAGGAGGTCTGGTGAGGTTCTACCCACTCACTGATTCTTCTTCTTCTTCCTGTGTTCACCTTGTGGTGGGGGGAAATGAGGTCCCCAGACCTATATTATGAGGGGTCTTACCCCATCAGGATGGCTCCACCTCATGACCTAATCATTTCCAAAAGGCCCTACCTTCTAATACCATCACCTAGGAGTTAGGATATCCACATGAATTTGTTCAGGGCAGGGGCCGGAGTGGGGGGTGCTGCAAACATTCAGACCATGGGTCAGGTGTGGGAAACCATGTTACACATTAGCTGGCATGAGCATGAATTGGTAAGACTACTTTGGAAAAAAAAAAAAACAAAAACGTTTGACCATAGATTTAAAAACTGTTAATGGGTATAGGCAGGCAATTTGCAGTAATTATGAATTTTCGCTTCTGGAGAATAGCCGTCATGGATTTTGTATAAGGAAATTGGAACATGTGTATTTATTAAAATTGTTTTTAATAACCTTATAAAGTTAAAACAGATTAAATAGTGGCTATGAAGAAAAGAATGAATAATTTAAGTATGATACATTCATATACTGTCCTACTACAGAACATTCTATCTATGTCAAATGGAGAAATGTCAGAAGACATAAACAATAGTGTTCTATTACTATTACTGAATAACACAGAGTGGGTAATTTATAAAGAAAAGAGGTATATTTAGCTCACAGTTCTGGAGCTCCAAGAGCATGGCATCAGCATCTGCTTGGCATTAGGTGAGGATGTTTCTGCCAGGTCATGGCATGTCAAAGGGCATCATATGATGAGTCAGAGCAACTATGGAAAGGAGAGCTCAATTTTATTTAAAAAAAAAAGCCACTCAAAAGATAACCCATTAATCCATGACTTCATTAAACCATTTAAAAATGAGTGGATTAACCCATTTGCCTCTTAATGATCCCACATCATAATGCTTTAAGATAGGGATTAAATTTCAACATGTGCTTTGGCGGAAACACTAGAATTTTAGCAAACAATTTTACCATATTATAATATATTTGTTTAATATAAAAATCAAGCCGAAACCAATACATTTTATTTTGGGTGTGTGTGTGTGTGTGTTTAATGAAGGCATAGTGGACACAACATATTTTGATAGACGTTTCCCTGGGAAACAGGAAGGAATGGGGTAAGAGTTGATGGGCAGAGGAGATCCTTGTTCTGTGTATTATAGCCACGATTCTTAAAAAGCAAAACTAAGAACATGTACACACACACACACACACACACACACACACCTGTTAGAAACTAATAACACACACACACACACACACACCTGTTAGAAACTAATAACACACACACACACACACACACACCTGTTAGAAACTAATACAGTTCTTAGGTGATAGGATTTAGCCCCCTTCCTTCCTTTTATTTCCCTTTGTCTTTTTTCTTTTCTGGAACTTATAAACTCACTATAAAAATGCCAAGATGACACTGGCCTGCCACAGGTTAGGACTCACTAGTTATAACCACTGAGCAGTGATGAGACACAGTGAGTCTCCTGTCCCATGGGTCCATCTTTTCCAATTTCCCTGCAGTCTCTTGCAGCTCTTCCAAATTCTGAATGGACAGAAGACATCAGAGCCACCCTGGGTTGTCCCTCTTTGTAGGGAGGGAGTTGAATTCCTCAAATTAACTATTTCCCAAGGAAATACATTTCAAATTGTACAGAAATGTTGTTAACTAGTTTTATCATTATAATATGGTTTCAAACAGGTAAAAACAAGTTTTCAAAACTGGACTGTTAACTGTTTATGATATTGTTTCTTTGGGGAAAAAGAAGAGTTTCCCACATAAATAATGAGATAGAAGTAAAAATCATTTGGATCTGGATCCACTCACAAGATGTGTTCCCTGTACTGAGATAGAGATATGCAAGGAAAGCCTTTGTCCCTGGCCTGGGGCTTGACATTCGTTTGCATGATTATTCCACTAGTGACAAGAGGTAGGGGATGCCTCTGCCCACCACTTCACTTTGCTTACTCTCCAGTTTCTGCTCTATACTATGACAGCAATTATAGATTGAGTAGCCCTTATCTGGAATGCTTGGGAGCAGAAGTGTTTCACATTTTGTATTTTCAGAGTTTGGGATATTTGCTTATACAAAATGAGATCTCTTAGGAATGAGACCTAAGCCAAATGCTTTTTATGTTTCTTGTGCACTTACACACAGAATCTGAATGTAATTTATATAATATTTTAAATAATTTTATGCATCAAACCAAAAATTCATGGTGTGGCGTTTTCTACTTGTGATATCATGGCGGTGCTCAGAAAGTTTTGGATTTTAGAACATTTTGAATTTCAATCCTTGGATTAAGGATACTCAATATGTGATAGTCTTTGATAGGATCAGACAAGAATTACATTGCTGAATATGTATTTTTAGTCCTTCAAACCATGTCTAAACATAGTAAGTACAGCAAAAAGCAGCTATTTATTGTTAGTATGCATGTTATTCCTCTTAGTATCTGTCTCCTCAGCTCCATGAGGAGTGGAATCATGCTCCAGTATGTCCTTGGCATCTATACAGTGTCTTACCAATTGTAGATGCTCAATGAGTAGTCTCTGAAAGGATGAATAGAGGAAATCAGTACTGGATTTTGCTGACACTTATTCTGTACTGGCAATGTGAATCTTTACAATATTTCTGGAAAATCACTTGGCAATGTGTGTCAAGTATTTAAAATGTTCAGAATTTGTTATGGCTTGGGGATTGTATTTCTAGATGCTTATCCTAAGAAAAGAAATCAGGACTTATATGGAAGGCTCTCTGGGCTACATAAGAACTTCAAAGGACCTGTCCTTTGAGTCATATAAGGAAGTTGTGTCCCTATGAAGAATATGATACTGAAATGTATGGTCCAAGGTGATGTGAAAACATTGGCAACTTTTCCTTTATGAGGAGTACTTACGGTTCCTTCGATGGAAAATAAATGAGCTTTTTGTTCTTTCTGCCTGCCACTCTGTGGCTGACGAGTTTGGCCACGTCACCTCATATCGACGAGCCTCAGTTTCCACATCAATAGTTGAGAAAACATTATCTGTCTCACAGTTCAAAAAATAATTAACAATATAGGAGAGCTGTTTGAAGACCACAAATTTAGATATAAATATTATTCCCAAGTGGTATTCAAGGAAGTGCTTTTGACATAATTCATATTTCAATGTAGTACTTCAATTAAATACCTCGTTGGGGCAACTCCATGAGTATTATCTGAGAGCAGCCCCTGGAAAGAGATCAAGAAAGAGGCTCCTTGATGCTTTTCAGGTGGCCTGCCACTTTATCCTATTTTAAGATGTTCCTTCCTCCTCCCTTTTTCCTGACAGCCTGTATCTGTATTCAATCATTACCTGTCAACACAGTTTTATTTGGTATGAATAAATATGGCATAATTAGCTTGGAAGCGATTCTTGTAATTACAGTTGTAGAGTTGCTTTATTTGCTCAGTCTTCATGTCTAAAGAATGTGACACAACCTGCCAAGATGACTTAAAACACAAAGTCTAAATTTATCAGTGTGATCCTTTGGATGTGCTTGCAATATTGTGGCTTTGTCCAATTTCTGTTGACAGGTCTTCAGGGTTCAAATACATTTAAGCCACGCTGATTCCTCAGAAGAGTCTGGGGGTGCAGAGCTTTCTACTTAATTGTCAACCTCTTTCCACCCAGAGGGATGGGAAGAAAAGATGGCGCCCCCCTGCATCCACCTCTGTGGTGTTGCAAGAGTCAAATGAGAAAAAACATCATCGAAAGTTAAAAACACCTCTTCCCTGGCATGTAGTCAGTGCTCCGAAATACTCGTCAGTCACTGTTCACCTAGGCATCTTTTGCCTTCTGTCTCTCTTTATGACCATCTCCATGACGAAAACCCAGACTCATGGATAGACAAAATATGGTGTGTAATGGTTGTGATTTACCTGAGGAGGGTGGTAGACGGCAGAGAGTCCTGATCTGGGGATTATAGCCTTTCACAAGTAGTCCTGATTTCATATTCTGGGCAGTCTTTATCTCTCTTAGGTGTCAGCTGCTTTGGGGGCTTCATTATTATTTGGAATGGATAGCTCTTCAAAGGCTCTGTCCTCATTTCCTCACCCTGCTGTGAGCACCTGCTGTAGCCATCTGATTCCTCTGCCCTTGAATTTGGACTAAACATCCTAGGAGCCTTTGAAGAATTATGTTATATTGTTGGGTACAGCATCCTATGTCCTTCAAGTTAGGGTTAGTGGTCAACTCTTTTCTTGAGATGCTTTGATGATTAAGGATATTTTATTCAGCTTTCCCCTTCCATTGGCTCAGAAGATAATGACATTTTTTAGTGATGGACCCTACTGTTTCAATGTCCCCCCCCCCCCGCCGCCCAACTTCAGTTTCTATCAACCCATGCTTTCTGCCCACTGCCTGGACAACAGGAGGGCTTCTGCTCACTTTGCCTCCAAATACATGGCACTGAATTAATGTTATCATTGGAAAATCATCAACCAAGATCTGTTCACATATTCATGAGTTGTTGCTGCACCTCTCCAAGCTCCTTTTGGGGTACTTCCTGCCTCAAGATTACACTCTTTTAATAAAGTCTTGATGGTGATTAATTTTTGCAGCACTTGTTCATCTGAACCTGTATTTCTCTTTCCTTCTTAAAGAATATATTTCCTCAATCTGTTCCTCTAGTTTGACTATTTTCTTTCACATATCCGAAAATACTTTACTCTCTTCTGACTTCCAGAGTTGAACTCTGTTCTCAATGTACTCTTGGATCCTTTGGAGGTAACTCAACCTTTTTTTCTCTGACTGACATTAATACTTTATCTTGCCCAGAGCAGTGGCTGCACACCTGTAATCCCAGCAGCCAAGGAGGCAGTAGGATCAGGAGTTCAAAGCCAGCCTCAGCAAAAGCAAGGCACTAAGCAACTTAGTGAAACCCTGTCTCTAAATAAAATACAAAATAGGACTGGGGATGTAGCTCAGTGGTCAAATACCCCTTAGTTCAATCCCTGGTACCTAAAAAAAAAAAAAAAAAAATGTATCTTTGTTCGTCTTCTTCAGCAGTTTGATAATATTACTCCTAGCTGAACATTGTTATTATTTAAAATTTTTCCTTTTGGTTTTTCTAAGCCTTATTTTATCTGTGGCTTGTTGTCTTCATAAATTCTTTGCTAGAATCTTAAAAAACAATTGTCCATAGTCTATTTTTCCTTTTATTGATGGTATTGCACTTAATTTCTCAAAAGTTAGGTCAGGAACCAACAACTATGTCTCACTGGCTAAATAAAACCAGCTGGCTACATTTGTAATTCTCTTTTTTTCTTTTGCAGTTCTGGGAATCAAACCAGAGTCATGCATGCTACATGAATGCTTTACTACTGGGCTACATCCCCAGCCCTTTAAATAAAGTTTTATTGGAACACCCCTGCCCTTATTCATTTCTGTTTTGTGCATGACTTCTTTCTTTCAACCATGGCAGAACTGAGTTTTCCTCAAAATCCAAAAGCCTCAAATAGTTACCTTTTATCCCTTTACAGAAAGGTTTACCAGCACTTAGGTTAAATTTTGTTGCCATATCCTTTATATCTGTTACATGCTCTTCATAATTTCTAATCTTTTATCACTTTGTGCTCTATTCTGGATATTTTCTTCTATTAAGTCTTTCTTTATAGTCTCCAGTTCTTTGCCTAAAAATTTTTGTGTTTTACCTTCTTGAATATAGTGAGTGAATTGAATTTAAATACTGTGTCAGGTAATTCCAGAATGTGAAGCAATTATTTAATTCTCTCCTTAATGTCTCATCTCATGTCTTATTGTCTCATCTCATTTTTTAAATAAATATTTGCTAGATATTCATTTGCAAAAGTTTTTAGGAATAATGCGAGACTAAAGATACAGTCAAGCCAGGTGTGGTGTCAGATACCTGTAATATCAACTACTCGGGAAACTGAGGCAGGAGGATGGCAAGTTCAAGATCATCCTAGGCAACTTAGTGAGACCTATCTCAAAATAGATGGAGGGAAGTAGCTCAATCATAAAGAGCTTCAGGTTTAATCCTCAGTACTGAAAAACAAACAAAAAAAAAAGGTGACATCATCTTAGCAGAGCAGATTTGTATGTACATATACTGCTGTATGTACACCAGGCTGAATCACCTGGTCAAGCTGAGCTTCAGTCCCAGGGAAGCCTGTTTACTTGTACTGAACTGTGAATAGTAAATAGGACTGCAGCAATTCAGGGTCCTTATCCAAAGCCAGTGGCGGTATGGACACTGCCCAGCTCCAAACTTTACTGGACTGTCGTTTTTGTGAAAATCACATCCTGGTATACAGTATGTCTTTCTAGTATTTTTTTCAATAGTTATTATGTTATGTAGGCCTTTTTCTATCTTTCTGAGTTTTTATTTTTAGAATTTCAGGTGCAATCATTATTTTCAGTGGATAGTTTTCTCATTTTCTTTTCTATATACTAGTTTTGAACTTCAGAAAGTTGTTTGGTTTTCTGGGCATACAGTCTGATCAATAGCTTTCCAGTGTTTATTGAAGCAATTTCATCCTTCCATTTACATTTCTGTAGTTTGCAAGTTTAAAGAAAGCACTCACTGGTGAGAGGGGGCATCATTTTCTATTTCTTGATTTTAATAGAAATGGTTTTGGTGTGTCATCATTTAGAGCCATAACTCTTTAGATTTTGATAAGCAGTTTTTCTTTTATTAAAACATTTTTTCCTGCCTTTATAATGTTTTTATTAACAGTATCTGGCAAAATTTATCAAATGCCTTTTTTATTTTTTGTGTTGTAATGTTTTTTTCTTTTATATGTATTGATACAAAGCATGCTGACAAATTTCTTAAACTGAACCACACTTACATTTCTCAGCATGTCATTTTTGTATACAATACTGAATTCTTCATATGTATAATTTCCTCTTAAATTTTATGTCTGTATTTATAGATGAATTTGGATTTCTTTTAAGTTTTGGTATTAAAGTTTATCTGGCTTCATTTTATTACTGGGTTCAACCTCTAGCATTGCAAAATAAATGAATAAATAATACTAGGATTAAGGTTACAATAGTTCCCTCCTTATCCATGGTTTCACTTTCCACAGGTTTAGTTACCCACAGTCAACTGAGTTTTAAAAATAGTACATGAACAATTCCTGAAATAAATGAATGAAATTTAAACATCATGCCATCCTGAGTAGCATGGTGAAATCTCCTACCAACCCACTCCATCCTCTTGCAATGTGAGTCATTCTCTGTCCTGTGAGTCCATGCTATATATGCTACCTACCTGTGAGTCCCTTAGTAACAGTCTTGGTTATCAGGTTGGTATCATGGTATCATAGCATTAGCCCTTTCTATCTCTCTTCCTTCTTTTTCTTTTTAAATAACTTTCAAGTTGGAAAGTTTCTAATATTTAAGTTTTTTTTTTTAACTTTCAAGTAATCCTCATTTTCTTTAATAGTGGTTCCAAAGTGCAAAAGCAGTAATGCTGGCAATTTTATTGCATTGTATTTTTATGATTGTTTATCTGTAATTATTGTTGTTGGATTTTTGCTATCTGATTTATAAGTCAAACTTTCTCATAGATATGTGTGTATGTATAGGAAAAAATTACTTTATATGGGTTTGGTACTATCATGATTTCAGGCTTACACTGAGGGTCTTGAAATGTGTTACCTGTGAATGAGGAGTGACTCCTGTGTATTAATTCCCATTGTCCATTTATCTGACTTTGAGTTTTCTTTAAGAGTAGACTTTTAACTCATCCTTTTTATGGCAATTGATCTATTTGGTGTTTGAGCTTTCTTTCATCCCTTTATCCATTCTCTGTGGTCCAAGATCTTGCTCTAAGTACCCAGTTCCTGGTTGTAGTTTATTCAGCCCAAGGGAACCAGTCTTGGTTCTACTTCTATTCAGTTGTCCTCAAACTGTGGGAGTTGCTGTGCTCTGGAGCTGAAGCTAAATGAGTTTTTCAGAGCTGGAGAGTCCATCTCAGGTACTTTGACCCCAACTTCCCAACTTGTCTGTTCCATTTACTTAACCAGCCAGTTGAGAGCTTTGGAGAGCTGCCTGCCTAGTTACTCCACGCATCTGACAATATAGCTTAAGGGATTCTGAAAGCACAAAAAGACAGTCTGAAATTATGTGAGGGGTAAATGGAAGTTTTGAGTAAGAGTGACTTAGTGGATTTATGGAAACTGATGATTAAACAGACAGCAGTTCAAGCACCTCTTATTTTCTTAGACTAAAGGTACTATTGATGGGCACATCAGGTACTAGGAAGGTAAAAGTGCATTGTGCTAACAGGCATGAGAGTTGTATTTAAGGTAGTGTGTTAATAAGATCCATTAATAACTGCATTGAGGTTTTTTTTAGTTAAAGGAAGTAATTAATGGACTTATGAATAATAGTTGTTATTCAATTCAACCTCAGAAAATGATACTGAATATGAAAAGAAGAATTTGATATTATCCAATAAAGTAATGTTTGGCAAGTGTCAATGTTAGACTAAACAGGGGTTGATTGTGTATATCTCTAAGTTAAATACTATTGCATAATTGTTGAGTGACTTCTACAGGTGTTTTATTTGTAAGAAGGGTTTTTTTTTTCTTTAAAAGTGGGAAGACACAAATTGCTATTTGCTTACTGTATTTCAAACTTTCACAAATGTGAGGATGGGGGTTAAGAATATAATGTTGGATCAAATGTTCTAATAAAGACAAAAAAATGGAAAGAAAAAAAAAAAGAGTGACTTAGTGGAAAGTCACCTGGGTCTACTCCACCTTCACCTGCACAAGAAAACCTCCTTTAACCTCTTCTTTCATGGTGTTAGTAGTTTGGTTCCTCTTAGGAAATAATTATGTGTTCTTAGACTCACAAAACATTTCTAGAACTTCTTTGAAATTCTCTTATTTTTCTTACCTCTCATGCCTTGCTCATCTCAAACAAACCACCATGATGTTATTTCAGAATATATTAATTTCCTCTAAAAGACTAGATTCCTAGTAGAATAAATACAACTGGCGTTGCAGTTTCTCTTCGATAAATATTTATTGAAATAATTTTTTCACATAGTGAAAATGTTTACTTCAATAATTGGCCATTTATTCTTGTGCTATTAAACAGACATATTTCCAAAGTTGAATTTGCAGATGTATGATAAACGATGAACAAATACTAAAATAAAATTCTCTACTTTTGAGTAGACTCAATTTCCAATTGGTTGACTAAGTTTTCCCTTTTCTATGTTGAAATTTATCTTGAAAATAAATTGTTTCTCACTTTATTTTATAAGCCTGAGAGAAAATGAAAACAGCTTTTAGATAAGCATCCAGGTGCTATCTGCTTACTTACTTGTGCACAGATTTTTGTTGTTGTTTTAGAAATTATTTTAAACACTGAATATAAATATTTAAGAATAGATTTACATGTGGCATGAAATTGAGGAACAAATTAATCAATCTTTTTTTTTAATTAATTTAACAGAAAACAAAACTAATAGAAGTAACCCTCTTCCCTTACATGGAAGTTGTCCAGATTTTGCAATGAATAATATCAATTCCTCAATATTTTTTTTCCTAAGCCTGCTCTTCTCATCCCATGTAACTTTGACACATACATTAAGGCAACAAAAAGCAGATTAGCAGAGGAGGAAAACATACCAGTGTTTCACATCAACATACCATTCACTGTCTTCAATTGGGTCGTCTCTTCTTTTTCCACATACATTCCATAATTTTAGATTGTCCTTATAAAAAGAAGTAGAAAGGAGAGAGAGCAACAGGAGGAAAAGAGAAAGAGGGAGAGACTCACATTATGTTGGATTCCTTGCAGGCTTTTCGCTTCCCCATCCCTAGATTTGTACTGAAAAGATCAATTTATAACCCAAAGCCATAAGAAAGCTGAGCAGGCCAGTGGGCACCAGCTACCAAGATGCTCCGTGGACTCCGAACATAATAAACTGCACTGGGCAGAGTGGTGCATGCCTGTGACCCAGTGACCTTAGAGCCCAAAGTAGGAGAATCACAAATTCAAGGCCAGCCTGGGCATGTGAGTGTAAGACTCTATCTCAAAAAAGAAAAAAAAAAGAGGGTGGGGGCTGGGAACTTAGAGCACTTGTGGAGCACGTACAAGGCCTTGCTGATCCCCAACACTGCTAAAAGAATAAAAATAAATAAAAATAAAATGGGCTGGAGAGGTATCTCAGTGATAGAGCACCAGTGGGCTCAATCCCCAGGAGAATAATAATCTTAATCATATGTTTAACCATAATTATCTGCCAAGTAAAATAGCTTCCATTTATCAAAAAATAGGAGAAATTCTTATAAAAATAAGACTGTACTCTCAAAATAAACATTAAAAGGAATTATGTATCTCTGGAATCAGGCTTAAAATAGCAGGAAGACTAGGAAAGCCCGAGGTGAAATTAAAATAGCATTTGTCAATGTTTAAAGTGTATGGTGGGCAGTACTAGCTGCACACATAGGATTCGTGGAGAGAGTTGCTTACACATATTCTTCCAGTGCTGTGGGAAGGGCACAAGATGGAAAAAACAAAAAAGGGAAAAATGAACAGAGAAGGAGGAAAGAACATGAAATCTCACTGTCCTGCAGTGGCACTTCCTAAAGGGAACATCAGAACAGGTCACACAGATTGAATGAATTTCTTTTTAAAGTTCTCATTGAAAACTTTAAGGGCGGAAATATTTGAAATTCTGGAAAAAAGAAAATACATATTCAATGAAGAAGCAAAAGTCATGCTGACCTTGGATTTGTCCCCTGACATAAAAGAACAGAAGGCAGCAGAGGATAATGCCTTGTTAGCATGATGGTGGGAAAACGTTTTTGTTTTTGTTTTTGGCTTTTTATTATTATTATTATTAGTTGTTCAAAACATTACAACTTGACATATCATATTTCATACATTTGATTCAAGCAGATTATAAACTCCCATTTTTACCCTGTATACATATTGCAGATTCACATTAGTTCCACATCCACTTTTTTACATACTGCCATACTAGTGTCTGTTGTATTCTGCTGCCCTTCCTATCCTCTACTATCCCCTCTCCCCTCCCCTCCCCTCTCCTCCCATCTTCTCTCTCTACCCCATCTACTGTAATTCATTTCTCTGTCTTGTTTTTTCCCCTTTTCCCTCACTTCCTCTTATATGTAATTTTGTATAACAATGAGGGTCTCCTTCCTTTACCATGCAATTTCCCTTCTCTCTCTCTTTCCCTCCCCACTCTCGACCTTATTTAATGGTGATCTTCTTCTCATGCTCTTCCTCCCTATTCTGTTCTTAGTTGCTCTCCTTATATCAAAGATGACATTTGGCATTTGTTTTTTAGGGATTGGCTAGCTTCACTTAGCATAATCTGCTGTAGTGCCATCCATTTCCCTGCAAATTCCATGATTTTGTCATTTTTTTAGTGCAGAGTAATACTCCATTGTGTATAAATGCCACATTTGTTTTATCCATTCATCTATTGAAGGGCATCTAGGTTGGTTCCACAGACTAGCTATTGTGAATTGTGCTGCTATGAACATCGATGTAGCAGTATCCCTATAGTACGCTCTTTTAAGGTCTTCAGGGAATAGTCCAAGAAGGGCAATAACTGGGTCAAATGGTGGTTCCATTCCCAGCTTTCCCAGGAATTTCCATACTGCTTTCCAAATTGGCCGCACCAATTTGCAGTCCCACCAGCAATATACAAGTGTACCCTTTTACCCACATCCTCTCCAGCACTTGTTGTTGTTTGACTTCATAATAGCACCAATCTTACTGGAGTGAGATGGTATCTTAGGGTGGTTTTGATTTGCATTTCTCTGACTGCTAGAGATGGTGAGCATTTTTTCATGTACTTGTTGATTGATTGTATGTCCTCCTCTGAGAAGTGTCTGTTCAGGTCCTTGGCCCATTTGTTGATTGGGTTATTTGTTATCTTATTGTTTAATTTTTTGAGTTCTTTGTATACTCTGGATATTAGGGCTCTATCTGAAGTGTGAGGAGTAAAAATTTGTTCCCATGATGTAGGCTCCCTATTTACCTCTCTTATTGTTTCTCTTGCTGAGAAAAAACTTTTTAGTTTAAGTAAGTCCCATTTGTTGATTCTTGTTATTAACTCTTGTGCTATAGGCATCCTATTAAGGAATTTGGAGCCCGACCCCACAATATGTAGATCGGAGCCAACTTTTTCTTCTATCAGACTCAGAGTCTCTGTTTGATATCAAGCTCCTTGATCCATTTTGAGTTGACTTTTGTGCATGGCAAGAGAAGGGGATTCAGTTTCATTTTGTTGCATATGGATTTCCAGTTTTCCCAGCACCATTTGTTGAAGATGCTATCCTTCCTCCATTCCATGCTTTTAGCCCCTTTATCAAATATGATAGTTGTAACTTGGTGGATTAGTCTCTGTGTCCTCTATTCTGTACCATTGGTCCACCCACCTGTTTTGGTACCAGTACCATGCTGTTTTTGTTACTATTGCTCTGTAGTACAATTTGAAATCTGGTATCGCTATACCGCCTGATTCACTCTTCCTGCTTAGAGTTGCTTTTGCTATACTGGGTCTTTTATTTTTCCATATGAATTTCATGATTGCTTTATCTATTTCTACAAGAAATGCCATTGGGATTTTGATTGGCATTGCATTAAACCTATAGAGAACTTTTGGTAATATTGCCATTTTGATGATGTTAGTTCTCCCAATCCGTGAACAGGGTATATTTTATCAACACGCATAAATCAAAATCATTTCTGTATATCAGCGACAAACCTTCTGAAATGGAAATGAGGAAGAACACCCCATTCACAATGTCCTCAAAAAAAATAAAATACTTGGGAATCAACCTAACAAAAGAGGTGAAAGATTTATACAATGAAAACTACAGAACCCTAAAGAGAGAAATAGAAGAAGATCTTAGAAGAGGGAAAACGTTTTCATCCTGTGCAAGATGGACACCAGTAGGTGTGGGGACAACCAAATTAGGAGCAGGCTCCCAAGTAAGGAGAGTGTGGTGCATCTGAGAACTCTGAGAACCTGATTCAGTAGCACCATAAGTAGGTAAGTAGAGGAAAGGGCTCTTGGGGTGTCCTTTGAAGCCCCAGTGCAAGGGCCTGTCCCCCAGGTTTGGGAGGGATGAAGGGTCCTAGCTGCTTCATGAGGAGCTGCTGTCCACCATTGCAGGAAGGAAGGAAGAATGGGCAAAGACAGGCAGCCAGTGAGACTCGGGGAAACCAGACCTTTGGGCCCAGCCATGTGGACATCCTTGAGATTTCTAGCAGAAATTCCACTCATTTTAATACACTGCCTTACATATTTTGACTTGTAAATAAGGACAAACATAAATCAACTGAGTGTTCCAGAGGAGAAAAAAAATCAAAAGTAACTTAGAGATTAGTAACTAATGTAAACAAATGGAAAAATAATCAGAAAATACAAAACACAGAAAATTTGATGAACATAAAAATGACCAAACCAATAAATAAGGACTTTTATAAGCTAAATAAAGTAAAAGACTAAAAGCATCAATTTGTAAAATTAGGGAAAATAAGGAAGCTACAATAGTTGTAGAGCTAACTTTAAAATTGTAAGAGAAGTTTTACATAATAGTAACTTTTTTATTTATAAAATATTAAAACTTCAATTAAGTGGACTATTTTTTGGGTTTACTAAAAGTGTCTCAAAAGGCGAAATAGAAAAATGGAATGGTCTAAAACATGTATAAAAAATTGAAATGCTTTTTAAATAATTCAGTTGCAGAAAAGTTTTAATGGTGACTTTTTGGAAGTTTTTGAGAAGTAAATAATATTTCCTACTGAAAATTAGCACACAAAAAGTGGAAGTTTCTCAATAAATTTCATGTTATTAGTATCATTCTAAACCACAATATGATTTTTTTAAAAAATAGCTCTAGAAAGAAAAACAGAGTATAATTCTACTTACTGATAAAAGAGCAAATTAACTATCAAAATAAATTCAAAAAGGTAATGTTGTGGGGCAGATTGCTCAGAAAACATACCAAGTCCCAGTTTTGTCCAAATTGAAGAGTATTTAGCTGGTGGCTGGTGACAGCTCCTGGAGTACCCCTAACTGTTTCTACAAGGAACAACTTGGAGCCTCAATGTTTTAGGATATTTAAAGTCAAAAATCATAAAAACCACACCTGGGTTTGATGTAGCTGCAATCAAGCGGGTACAGAAGCTGAATTGGGTAGTTATCGAGACAGTGCAATGGGTACATTCGTAATTCTCATGGGACTTTTCCAGGTTGGCATAGCAGCAAGCAAGCAGAAGGGAAGTGGGTCAAAATGACCCTAGTTCAGTACACGCTAGACAATAGTTACTA
The DNA here is from genome assembly GCF_045843805.1 of Urocitellus parryii. Taxonomy (NCBI): domain Eukaryota; kingdom Metazoa; phylum Chordata; class Mammalia; order Rodentia; family Sciuridae; genus Urocitellus; species Urocitellus parryii. The sequence goes on from NC_135533.1 coordinate 105,606,949, forward strand.
ACATCTAGACAATCAGTCTCTGACAAGGTACATTACCCAAGAAAAATGGAAACCAAAGAGAACAATTTTACATTATATAAGAATTGCTATTTTGCTTTGCCAAGTATGCTATGCTAGGTAACTATTTAATGGGTACAGAGGTGGGGCTTTCCCATGAGAAAAGCGTTTCTTACATGATAAGGAGTCTCAGGGTAAAATGGGGTCTGTTTGGTCATTGCCCATCCATATAGCCTGGCCCATAGCAAGTAATACTCCCTAAATATTTAGTATTTCTTTTTCCTAACAACTTTTTAAACTACAAAGAATATCTGTTTCAATGTAACCTCACCTTAAGAGCAAAATACAACATGCATTTTTTAAGAAAACAATAAATTTTCTCATTTTATTCTGGAAGTTCTACCTAATCCAGTTATATAAAGGTGTTGACATAGTATTCATGAGTGTTCACAAGAGTTCGAGAGGGTGTCTGTCATCATTTGGGATTAACTTTAAACGTGGCTAAATCATTGATTTATTAGTGAAGGTGCTTGGAGGCATAGATTCTCAGGACCAGAAGGTGGCAATGGAGGTGTTGAGAAGCAGGTAGATGCTCCTGATTCCAAAGGTGAACCTGGTGAGATGTGCTCACCCTTGGATGAGAAAGGGAAGAGGCAGAGGTACCTGCTGGTATAGTTAGGATCTAAACTGTCTTCCAAAAGCCCATGTGTAAAGGCTTGGTCCCCAGATTGACACTGTTAGGAGATGGTGAAACTTACAAGACCTATTAAGAGGTCTTGGGTCTCAGAGGCAGGACCTCAAAGATATGATGAGAACCAATCCCATTCTACTCTCTGCTTTCTGGCCTCTATAAAGTGAGCAGGTTGTGCCACCACATACTTCTTGCCTTGATGAACTGCTTTACTACAGGCCCAAATGGCCTAAAACCATGAGCCAAAATAACGCTTTTCTCCTTACAAGTTTGTTACTTTTAGGTATTTTGTCACAGTAATGGGTTGGCTTCATCTTTTTCTATAGCTGGAAGACCTCAAAAAGACTGGATTTTCCCTATTTCTGACTTGATAACTTTGAGATGCCCATTAGATATTTGAGTAAAGAGGTCAGTTTAGCAGTATGTGTAGGAGTCTGGGGATGGGGAAGAGGTCCTTGATGAACATGGCCTATAGGCACTTGATCTCATCCGAAGCCTCAAACGGGGGGAGTACAGATAAAGAAGCATACCCACACTGAATTTAAGGCACCATGAACTGGGATGAAGGAAAAAAAGGGGCCTTGTAAAGTTGCTTTTCTATTCTGTTTATTGAAATTTTCTGTGTGCCTTTAAACTACTTCTAGTAAAAAACCCTTAAATATTAGACATTTGGGTGTACAAATGCAACCATGTTCCCCTGACCTCTATAACATTAATTAAGCTTCCTATAGCTTCTAAGCCATCATTTAATGTGCCATTTGCTAAGTAATTAAAAAAGACATTACTACTTTTCAATTTTGATTCCAAATGGAATTTTGTTTAAGTATTTCATTGGTGTGCTCTTTGGGATCTTAAGGTTTAAAATGTTTTTAACTCCTTATGTTTTGAATTTCATTTGTTATTACAAAATGAATGTTTCTATTCATTTCTTTTTTAAGGTTGTAAACACCATTATGATATAGTTTTCTAAAGGAAATTATGCATGAATTGAAATTTTTATTTTTTACATATGTTCCTTGAGAGCCACATTTTGGTGCTTCTTTGCCTTAACAAAAACATTTAGCCTAGAATAAATAGGGGAATAGATGCGCTGTAACTGCTGGACCTGGTAAGACTTCCCTCCCACTTCATATTTTATGGATCCTCTGTTAGTTTGTCTGTGTCTTTTTACTTGCTTATTTGCTTTTGCCTATTTTTTTTGTCTTTACTTTTTTTTTCTAGGAGAATTTTAAGTAATTATTTTTGCAGAAAAGTTATTTTTAATCATCCCAAATTCCTCTGTATCTTTCAATACAAAAATTATAAAATTCTTTACTTTATCAATGAGGGCTTGAATATTTTAAATTCAGGAATGACTTGTACTGGCTGTTGAGAAACCTTACTATGAGGATTTGGAGTTTTCCCCCTAATCTCAGTTCTACTTAAAAGAAGCTAGATTTGAGGTCCAGCTCTGACATAAACTTATTCCTCAAGTGGCTTTGTGTGAGATCTTAAAATCCATCGGCACCAATTTGACTAAGGATCTTCAGCATCATTTGAAACATTTGAAATTGATTTGTTTCCTGTGACCTCTGTGGATGAAAACAACATTGCTAGTCATTAAGAATGACTGACAAAGATTTTGATATCATTTGGGACTTATTTATTTATTGACATTTATTTACTAATTGTAGTACTGGGGATGGAACCTAGGTGTGGTCTACTATATAGAACTATATACCCAGTTCATTTTTATTTTTAATCGTAAGACAAGGTCTTGCTAAGCTGACAAAGCTAGCCTCAAACTTGAAATCCTCCTGACTCAGCCTCCCAAGCTGCCGGGATTGTAACTGTGTGCCACTGCACCCAGCTTTGGGACTAATTTTAAATGTGGTCACAATTAAAAGACTGAGACTGTAGCAGGCTTATGGAAGATTCAGGTAGCCTGATATTATAGCTCACACCCTGATCAGGAAATGGCTCAAAAATTCATCTTGGATAAATGGATGGGCAGATGTATGGATGAATGGATGGGTGAGTGGATGGGTAGATGAAGCTAGGATGACAAATTGAACTGGTCAGGGTGGCATGGAGAGCTGGGAACATGCCTTCAGGCTTTATGCTGACTATTAATGAGGATAAAGTTCAAGTGAGATCAGATACAGAGGGAAGTTTGTCTTTTATCTCTGGTGGGTGCATTATCAATGACTATTCCTTCATTTGACCTGTCTCACATTCACTTCTTGCTATAGTTTAGATGTAAGGTGTCCCTGAAAAGGTCATGATGCAAGAAAATTTAGAGGTGAAATAATTGAGTTATGAAAGCCTTAACCCAATCAGTGAATTAAATCTTTGACAGGAATTAACTGGGTGGTAAATACAGGCAGGTAGTATTTGACTAGAGGAGGTGTTCATGGCAGATGTGGGAGTGGGTGGGATGTGCCTTTGGGAAATATATTTTGTTCTTAGTGAGCAGAGTTCTCTGTTTTCCTGGTGCCATTTTCCCAGCTGCTTTTCTCCACCAAACACTTCTGCCATGATGTTCTCCCTCACCTCAGGCTCCAAGGAATGGAGCTGTCCACCTATGGACTGACACCTCTGAATCCATGAGCCCCAAATAAACTTTTCCTCATCTAAAATTGTTCTTGGCAGTTCTTGGTCACAGTGGCAAAATAGTCGACTAAACACTTCCTATTAACGATGTTGTGTTTATTAAATATATTAATAGAACTTGAAAAAGGAACATTTCTTGGAATCTGTTTTTCTGGAAGTTTTTCAGTTAGCTAATTAGGCTTCTATCTTAAAGGTGAAATTTGATGAGGTCATAATATCACTAACGAATGCTGGGTCCAACCAACAAAAATGAGAAGATCTGATTTAAAGACAACATGATGTATTGCCATGTACTTGAGATTGTAGTGCTTTGGCTATGGGAGAACAGAGGAAGGAATGCATGAGAAGGCAGAAGATGACAGCAATGTCTTGGAGCTATGACCTTAAAATGGGTCAGAGGGAAAGGGGAGTGCCAGAAGCTGGATCTCAAGGCCAGTAGAAGACAGGAAAGAAGAGAAGCAGCAAGAGGGTTACGGTCCAGCACAATTTTTAGTGGCACACAACTGTCATCCCTGCAGGCTCTTTTTGATCTTCCAAGAGTAGACAGTTTACCCCAGAAAGTCCTCAAGGCACCCACATTTGGCTTTTGGCAGTGATCATTAAAACTTGAAAACCAACTTACTCCAATTAAGTAACAAACTTGATTAGCACATTTTTGAATATTCTATTTGAATTCAAAACCCCTCAATTGGTCTTTAGCCATAACAAATAGATGCTCCTGTGTATCATCATTCACAATTGAAATTTTGAAACAATGAGACCATCTGGTGTGTTAGGTCATACAGAAAGTTTGAGAGACAAATACGTGTTTTGTAAAAGAAAGTCAAAGTCTAATCCCAATTCCAATCTTGTGATGTTTCAGGGACATCAGGGCTTTGAGTTTCCCTTTTGAATGTTGAAGGAATCTGAAGGAAAGATCTTCAGGGCATAATATTTTGTGGTTTGAGTATTCTAAACCTTATTTTCCACCTAGCAGTTAACACTCATGCATCTCTTTTAGGAACTGACAAATAGCAGAACAAATAGCAAGGAAGAACCACATGAATAGCACAAATACAAAGTGATATGTCATCCTAATAATGAATAGGACAATGGTATTTGCTATACACTTTGAAATTCCATTATTTTATAAATTATCCTCTCACTTAAATGCTGTAATATTAGGGAACATATTCAAAATTATATTTAATTTATTTATGATTCAACTAGGCAGGAAACAAAAGAACTGGTTCAGAAGCAGGGATTTATATAGTCAGTTGAGAAAGGAATACATATGTAAACATGCTAAATTAGACTGCATGCTTTGTTATGACACATGTGAAAGTCCTTGTAGGACTGTGTAGCTGTGACACCTTGCCAGCTTCTTCCGTTTAACTTTTCATTGTTCAGGGCTGCTTTAGGTCTGTGCCTTCTGATTTGGGAGGTTTGGGTCAAATATGTAAGCACAAAATGACAGGTGCAGACTTCAACAGATTCAGGGAAACTGTTTTTTCATTCTCAGACTCAGGCACCAGAGGAACTCATTTTCTGGATGCAAAAATAGTCGTCTGCTACAGAGGGGATCTTAGTTTTATAGGGTACAATTGGGGTGGTTTGATCATTGGAACTTGTGGACGTGCCGTTCAGACAGTCAGGGGCTAGTTGTGTAAGTTAAAAGTTTAATTTGTTATGTTCGAATTCAGGACCCCCAAAAGACCACCAGAGGCCAAGATCAAGGTAAGCAGCAAAGAGGTGTTTATTGCGAGCTAGCTCGGTCCTCCGGGCACAACAGCAACTGGTGAGGCTGAGAGGCCCTGAGCCCAAGGTTTGCAGCAGTATTATACACTCTTTGGGGAAGACAGGGACTTCACATACATCATAGCATTTCTTAGCAAATCATCATACACCACGGGAAAATCATAAAACAACTCTAAAACATGATTAGCACATTCTGGCTGGAACAAGTTGGGTAGGGGTGATTGGCATTGTTACAGGCCTGGTGCCCTCCTCACTTCAGGTACTTGAGACTGCTGGAAAGAATTCCAGCGGAAACCCAGAGTAGTAAGCAAGTGTTTAACAGGGTGAGCATCGAGGGTAACATACAGTAGGGGAACTGCAAAGGCTGTGTTGAAGAGAGGATGGTCTGGTCCTCACAGAGATGGAGTTTTTGAAGAAATTGAGTCCCCCTGTTTTTAATCTCAGTTTATTACTATGGGGGTCTTGATGTTTTAGTTATCAGGATGATTAGGGGTTGTGACATAGTTTCTATAATAAAGAGGTGTCCTGGAGACCATGACAACATAGTCTGGAAACTAGCTTTTCTTAATTAAGGCTGGGGGAGGTTTTGATATCTTTCAGGTGCTTCTCTATTAGTTAAGGCCCCCTGTGGTTTTTAGTTGCCCTTCATTTTCCATTATCCTACCCATCAATTCATGGCTGACTAGCGAATAACATCAGATCCTTTTGTTGAGGACTCAGTCCCCAAGACTCTTAAAATGTGAGTTGCAAGACCCTGGTGGTTTTACCTGTGCTTCTGATGGACCAAGTATATGCTCAGGTCCTCACTTCCCCTCTTCAGGCTTGATTAATTTGCTGGAGTGGCCCTTAAAACTTGGGGAAACATGTTTATTGCTTTAATACAGAAGATATCACAAAGGATTCAGATGAAAAGATGAATTGGGTAAGAGATGTAGGATGGGACTCAGAGCTTCTGTGGCCTCTCTGGGGCTCCTTGAATCTCATAATCTCATTCTTTTAGTTTTTTTTTTTTTGTGTGTGTGTGTGTGTGTGTGTTTATTGTTTTGTTTGGGGGTTGTGTGGGTGAAGCCTTCATTACATGAATTTTATAAGTTATTACATCAAGTCACTGGCCATTTGTAATCAAGCTCCTCTTCATTCCCTTGATGCTGGGGGTGGTGAGCCCTCTTCAAGTCCCAGCCTCTAGTCTTGCCTTTGTCTTTCCACTGACCAACCCCCATCCTAAAGCTACCTGGGAGTTGCCAGCCATCTTTTAATTCTTTAGAATACAAAAAGACTCTCTTTCTTTGAAGAGTGTAGGGATTTTCAGAGTTGTGTGCTAGGAAATGGAGATGAACACCAGAAATAGATTTCAGAATCTCACTAGGTACCCGAGAAGAACTTCAAAGTCTACCTCTTAGAGAATGAGAGACTTGGTGAGATAAGCCCCATACATATTCAGCTCTCCACTTTCTTCCTGGGTATATGTACCAATCCAGGGAGTAGGGAATGGGTGTTAAGCTCAAAGCAAGAGCCTGAGTTAGCAGCACTTGATACCACCGGTGATGGGTGATGAGTCCTGCTTTCCCACATGTTGAAGTATAACATTAGAGAAGCACGTGGAGGCACGCATATAAAGCAGGGTTCACTTAAAAAGGAATAATACAGACTTCTACTGGGAGGGTGAAGGGGGCCATATCCTGGTATCTCAAGAAGTGAGGATGTTCTGCCTCTTTTATATATCCTAGACTTTCTTTCTTCTTCTGCCTCCTTCCTCCTGTCTCTCTCCTTCCTGCTGTGTGACTAGGCCCAGGAGATAGCCCAGGTGGGATGGCCAAAGGTGGGAATGTGCCTAGAAGTACTCTGTGAGTCTTTCCAAGGACAAAGGTCATGTCCCTTCCTTGGACAGGCTTTGCTTGGAGGTAGAGGCTGGTTTTTCAGTAGAAGGGCCAAATGGAATGATCCAGGAAGAAACCAGCCCAGGAGACATTAATTAACAACTTTTACAACTCCCTGTGGGAAGAGGCAATTCCTGGGACAGGTTACCTTAGCAACAGGTTAGAGCCAGGGCAGTTTAGCTTCATAAGAGTGGAGGAAGGGCTCTGAAGGCACTAACATTTCAATACCTCAGGGTTGTCTCCAACTTCTGAGACCCAAATTGGTCTCAGTCTCTCCTTCTGACCTGATTACCTATCTATACTGACTGCCTGACTTTAATTCTGGCTTCACAGTGATACCTTACTGAACTAGGGAGATAACACTTGGGATTTAGGACTGCCAGGGGAGCTGGGATCTGAGCATCTGGAGTCTAGACCCAGGTAACCAAAAAAAAAAAAAAAAAAAAAAAAAAAAAAACAGGCATTAACTCTGTGTTGTTCCACAAATATTCAGGAGTCAGATTGGCAGGAAAACAGTTTCATTCAAAATCACCATTTAGGAAGGTAGAGACATTTCTGTCTCAAATCTCTTTTCAGGCACTGAAAGCTTCCATGAAAAGGGAAAGGGGTGGATTGGGACAAAAGACAGGAATTTCACAGGTTTCCAGGACCTGTGACAGGTGCCTCCTTATCACACCAAGGGGACCCCCAGCCTCCTAGGGCCAGCACCTGATGAGTATGTGTGATGCTAGATATTAAACCAAACTGAGGGCTTTACACATGCTAACTCTGCCATTGAGCCATTGAGCTATATCCCCAGCCCTCTATCTTTCCTTTAGTTAAACATTTTACCTTGTAAACCAAGAAAAGATGCATTACAGAAGGCTTTGTTTAGCTGATTACCAATGGTGATGCTTATAATTTCAGGGATCTGAGACTGGGGAGCCAGAGCACCAAACCTCTAGTGTTCCAATGGAAGAAAATTTATTTATTTTTTTTTATTATTTTTTTAATATTTATTTTTTAGTTTTCGGCGGACACAACATCTTTATTTGTACCTGGCGCTGAGGATCGAACCCAGGGCCGCGCGCATACCAGGCGAGCACGCTGCCGCTTGAGCCACATCCCCTGCCCTGGAAGAAAATTTAAAGTCAAACACCAACAACCACGCAAGAGAGCATTATAATAAGTGACAATAAAGTGAAGGTCAAGCAAAGGGCACTCTCAGGAGAGTGAGTCCTCTCAGAACAAAGAAGGAAAAAGGATAGAGTGCTGCTTCCAAATGTATTGTTTGATGTTTGCCTTGAGAACTGGGGTGCATCATCTGCACCAATCAGGTGTTAAGTCCTCCTTCATGTTGGAGGGGGGCTGAGTTTTGACCCTGGTTGGTCCTCTTGGTAGTTGTCATGGTGGCCATCTTATTCAGGGGAGCTTCATCTGCAAGTCAGTCCTATGTTAATGTGGGTATTGAGGTCAGTGGCTGGTCAGAATTTACCTTATTTTGCCTGGGCTTCTGAAGAAACCTCTCTTCTGACATATATGGAGACACCTGTGGCCATGAATTCTAACTTTACAATGACCTCAGTATACCCTGTCAAAAGCTAATCCCTTTCATCCTTCTTTTTTTGATGTATTTCTTGAATTGGTTCCCTTTGTTTCTATCTGTTCATTCTCAAGGTTTGTGCACTTAGTGTTTTTCTGTAAGTTATCTGATTATCCGTGTGCCTCAAAAGAAACTTGAAGAAAACTTTAAAAAGTAAGTTAAAGAAAACCCATGACCTTGCCATGAATTTCACTGCTCATTACCAACTGCTACCTAACAACTCAGGAGGCTGAGGCAGGAGGATTGCATGTTTGAAGTTAGCCTCAGCAATTTGGCAAGGTCATAAGCAACTTGGTGAGACCCTGCCTCAAAATTGAAAATAGAAAGGTCTGGGGATGTAGCTCTCAGTAAAGCCCCCTGGGCTCAATCCCCAATACCAAAAAAAAAAAAAAGAATTTGCAATATCAAAAGAAAGAATATTAGAGATGGATGGATAGAGAGAATAGTTGGGAAGGGGAAGAAGGAAGTAGCATTAAGAAAACATCTTTTCAAGGAAATACTTTAATTTTTTTTAAAAAAAAAACTCTCCAAATTGCTCTGTTACAAAGAGAGGTCAAATTCTGAGTGGGAATTTCCTTTAAAGCATTTGTAGACTTTTGGAGGCAAAATAATAATGGAATAACAGCTTTAAAACATATAAGAAAATAATTTATTCTGAATCAAATATGAGAGACCCAGTCTCAGGAGCACAGATTCAAATTGTTTTGAATGATGTTCCAAAGAAGAGTTATATTAACTTTTATAAATAGAGAACAAGGGAATTGTTAATCACCCTATTCAGTGAATTCTTTGGTGAGGGCATTACGTAGGCAGGTTAAGATAAAGCTGAGAACTTTTGATCTTTGGAATAAGCTGGTGTCTTACTGCATTTTTAGTGAGAAGATTGGTCAAGTCGGGGGTCTGTTCTTTTTCAAGATATGGATGGTTAACCAGCTCCAAAAATACATCCCAGAAAGTTTAACTAATAACTATGAGATTGATAGATCAGATACAAAAGTCAGGAAAAGGACTTCTAAAGCCTGAAGTGTTAGAACCAAAAGACCAGGTCAAAAGCAAACTTCACAAATCAGCTCAGCTCAGCTCCTTTATTCAGGAATGAAGTTTCACACAAGAGCAGGGGAAGCAGGGACGAAATGGCACCATGGGACCCACTTTCCTGGTTGGAAATAAGCCTCTGAACAAAGAAAGGGACTGAGCTTATATAGGTTATACTGAGAGGTGACTTAGGAATTTGGGGTCCCTTTGGGTGAGATGAGGAGGGGTCTAGGGTCAGTGGTCAGTTTTAGACCCTCAGGAAACAGATTTGTGAGAATTTGAAAATTTGTTTTTCCTGGGCGAACTTGGATCAGAATGGAGGGTCTGGTGTCAGGTGTCAGTGTTCAGAGCTTTTCTCCTTTCCCTTCGGGGCCCCATTGTACTGTCACTGGGAAAGGATGTATTTGGGAAGGATCCATGCTTTGGCTTCCTTTCTAAGGATTGTTCCGTCCCTGGAAAGAATGCACTGGGAAAGAATCAATGCCATCAATATGCTGCTTTTCTCTGCATTCCCTCTCCCCAGGCTATACTATTTTGGGATTTGTCATTTTCCATATCCAAAGGCTACTTTCCATATGAAGTAGCCTTTGTAAAAGAAGTCTCTAGTGTCATATCTCATAGGTCTCCTAGTAAGCCCGTCTGTGTATTTATCCAGGCACTTGCTTGAAGAAATTCTATTGCAGTAGTTTCTTTGGGAATGTTTAGTTTTGTTCTAGTGCAAGACCTGCCTGCCAGCAGAGCTGCAGCTCCAAAAAGCAGTTGCAGGTCATAAGGTGGGTGGTTGTGAGACAAGTAGAGGTAGTCAGCATAGATGGTAAATGATCAGTCAGTAAGAAAGATGAGCACTGATTATCAAGAAAAGGAAATGGGTTGCTAACACTTCCTGAGATGCACTTTTCAACTCAAGAGCTCACCCCCTGGGCTGCTACTTCTTGCCCTTTGGCACATATGCTGAAAAGAAAGAGAAGGTGGGGGTATATATATATAAAAAAAAAAAAAAGGCAAGACACACCCACTCCCCAGGAAACCCAGCTCTGGGCTCCATTTCTTTCTGGAGAAGTTTGCTAGCTCTGTTCTGTCTCTTTCTTAAATAAAACTTGCTTTCTTTTTTTTTTTTTAATTTATTTTATTTTATTGGTTGTTCAAAACATTACAAAGATTGCAGAATCACATCTGTTACACATCCACATTTTTACATAATGCCATATTGGTAACCGTTGTATTCTGCAGAATAAAACTTGCTTTCTATGCTTGCCTCTGTGTATCTTGGGTGTTTATTCTTCAACACAGGGGGAATGAGGACCCCATCCTGATTTCAAAGACCAGTATCAGTTGGTCCTGAAGATTGACAATTTTTTGGTGAACTTGCAGGATTTTCAGTGAGTCGCCCAGAACAACAAACATGAATTTATTTGGGAAAATGAGACAAAAGATAAACCTACAATAAGGACTGCTAAGTGGTTCCCTACTGCCTCTGGAGAGGATGGTGTATTTTTCACAGACCCAGGAACTTTTCAGCGGTTTGAAACTAGTTGAATTTAGAAGACTTCCCCCTCTGAAATTTAGATGTTACCCCAGGAAATCTAGCTCCTTTCTGATGTGATAAGGAAGGCATCAGGCACTAAAAAGGAACCAAAACCTATGAAATCCTGACTTCCTGAATCCTAGAAGCATTTGTGGGTATAAAGGGTATGCAGGTCATAAACATCCCCCTTCAGGGTAACTTGTGTCCTTTCTGCCAGTGAGGAAGGAGTCTCTGGGCCTGCATTTTTTTTTTTTTTCTGATAACAGGTTGTTTGCTGAGGAATACAGCATAATCCTTTTGATTTAAGCCAGAACAGGCCCTCAGGTAAATTACATTTTAAAAGAACGCACATGAATGTCAGCCCAGTGGGGTCAGCTTATACTCTTAGCCTCGTGTTCCCACCACTCTTTGTCTGTATCCTATCAATTCCACACTCCTAATTTGCACATGTGCAAAAGCAAGACAAACAGGAAAAAAAAAAAAAAAAAAGCAGTCCCTGGAGACTGAAAACTCCAGATGTTGTCAAGCAGCTCTTTGCAAGGGCTGTCTCCCCACAGTGAGAGAAGAACTGCCCTTACAACATCTTATGTGATAGTGAAGCCAGAATCAGACAGGAAGTCAGTATAGACAGGTAAATCAAGTCAGGTCAGATCAAGGAGGCCAATTCTGACTGAGTCTGGGAAGTTGGAGACTGTCCCCTGAGGGATTGAAATGTTAATTCCTTCCAAGCCCTTCCTGCACTCTTATCAAGAACCTCCCCCTGCTCCTACCTGTTGCCAAGGTAACCTGTCCCAGGAATTGCCCCCCTACAGGAAGCTATAAGGTTGTTAAGGTGTCCTTGCTACTCCATCCTGCCCTTCCCCCTTCAGCCCACCTGTTTCCCACCTATGGGCCAACCCCCCAAGCATTCCTGGGCCTAGTCACTTACACAGGAAGGAGAATGATAAGGGGGAAAGGCAGGAGAACAAAGGAAGCCTAGGACATATAAAAAGGGCAGAACACCTCGCTTCTTGGGATACCAGGATACTAGCTATGGGCCCCTTCTCCCTCCCGGAAGAATTCTGTGTTACCCCTTTTAAGTAAACCCTGCTCTATATGCTTACCTCGGCGTGCTTCTCTAATGTTCAAACTTCAACATGTGGGGAAGCAGGACTTGTCACCAATAACCGGCAGTATCAATAGAACTGGAGTCTTCTATGAAACAGGAAGCACAAAGGCCCCTCTTTGCCCCTATTATTGTGATCAGGACAGAGAGATTTCAGACATGTTGCTCAGAGTAACAGACATGAGTTTCTTAGGAGGGATAATGTTATGGTTTAGATACAAAGTGGCCCTCAAAAGCTCAATGCAAGAAAGTTTAGAGATGAAATGTTTGGGTTCCACATAATCAGCATGTTAATCCACTTAAGTGGATTAGCGGGGTGATGACTGTAGGCAAGTAGGATATGGCTGGAGGAGGTAGGTCACTGAGGGTGTACCTATGGGATTAATATTTTGTCCCTGTTGAACAGAACTCTCTCTACTTCTTGGTGCCACTTTCCTCAGCCATGCCCCTCTATCATGGTGAGCTGCCTCTCCTCAGGCCCAGAACAACAGAGTCAGCCATCTATGGATTAGACCTCTGAAACCATGAGCACCAAATGAACTCGTCCTCCTCTAAAATTGTTCTTGTCAGGTGTTTTGACCACAGTGGTGAAAAACCTGACTAAAAACAAATGAAAGGAGAAAAGGGGACATATTAGAAATACTGAGGTGCCACAAGAAATCAAACACATGCTTGGAAGTGGGTCAGCCAGGTAAAATTGGACTTCTGAAGAAAGGCGCACCCCAAAAGGGAACCCGGAGAGCAAATACAGTTGGGTGGGCAGTCTGCTAGTTTTTATTTCTAATAAAGCACTGCCCCTCACTTTGATAGGAAGGGTTTGGGGGTACTCCCCTGTGGGAGTATGTAACATTGGGAAGGGCACCGAAGAGGGCTACAGCTGAGATTGGATGCCTGTTAGGGAATTTAAAAATGGTTTCCTAACTTAAGATGACTCCATTATGTATGTGAAATTTAAGTTCTAGCCAACATGGCTGTGTTACATTACAGGTTTAACTTTGATAGATAGGAAAACATAAATCATCCCCCTCTTATATGATCCATATAAATGCTTTTCTTCAGATTTGGATAGCATCTTTTGACATTCATGATCAACTATATCTAATACAGGAGGATTATTTTGATATGAGATTGGATTATGGGGAGAGCTATCTCCATCATTCATTGAAGAAGACTTCTCATACATGGAATTATGTAAATCTAACTGTAGTCATGTCTTCCAATACAATATTAATGGGATAATAATAGATGCGATTAATTCTTTCTATATCATTATATTAGTAACATTTTTTTCTATAATTCCCTTGAGAATGCCTCTGGTATAATTAATAATCCTTTGTTAATTATAATTAATATAATTAATCCAGTGTACATTTTGATTTATCATAGACCACCAAGGAAAAATTGATTCAAAACCTGCTGATTCCTGACTTTGAACTCATTAGGAACCCCTAGAGGATTTCCAGGTGAATCTATGTAAATATGATGTTCAAGGACCCTGGGGAGGAGACATCCCTCTCCTTCCTCAGGAACTGGGATTGATTTGATCTGAGAAGAGCCAGGGTGAAAGGAATAGCCAATTGAACCAAAGTACAGGTTCCACTCCAGTTGGTGGGTAAGTTCTCAAGTAATGGCTCTCCACAATACCATCAGTCACAGGCTCAGGCTATAATGAGGGCTATTTGATTAGATACCTCTTCAAAGGACTGGCTTTCTTGCATCCAGATATATTGCCCAAGAAGGCCAATCCTCCACCCCACCCCCGCACCTAGGCATGAGGTATAATTGGTTCCAAAGGAAGGAGGTCTGTCAGATGGTCTTTGGGGGCTCATGCCTTAGACCCTTAATTCTGGGAACAACAATAACAGGGGATTGCAAGAGTTATTTTCTCCAGGCTGGGTTTTCCTGAAAGAGTGATATAATAGAACTCATGCCCATCAGGTCTCAGATCTAGCCAAGCATGAATGGTGGTACTTGATTTGAGAATCAAGGTCAATTTACGTACCCAGAGTGTTGAAGGTTGAACACCCCTGAAATGCCAAGGAAAGAGCAAAAAGTTATTTAAGGAGAGAGAGGGACAGAGGCCCCTGCCCAGAGGAGAAGGTCCATGTTGGGGTCAGAGGAGGTAGGGGCATTCTTCCCTTTTTATAGATTTCAGATTTCCTTTGATCTCATGCCTTCTTCTCATATCCTGCCTACCTAAGCCCAAAGGTGGAGTGATCCAAGGGCGGGAATGAAGCTGCTCCAGGGTACAGGCAGGAAGGGAGTCACCCAGGGTTTCTCACTAATAACTCCTTGCATGGAGGAACAATCCCCAGGGTGGCAATCTGTTGGACCGGGGAAGTATCCTGGAGGTACAAATATTTTATTTCCTTATCTTTCAAGCAGCCCCCATCTTCCTGATCCACCTGATTATTCATTACCTACACTGACTGTCCTCCCACCACCCTCCTCAATACCCCCCCTCCATCCCAAAAGGAACCCTTATTGCTATAGGGAAAACAGATGAAGATTGCTCTGGCTTCATTGAGCCAAGAGGGGGCAAGGCAAGATGAGGCAAGCGGTTTGGGTTTCCCTTTTAGGAATGTTTTGGGTGAGTTGAGGGGTTTGTGGCAAAAGTCTAGTTTGAAAGCAACAGATTGTAAAGTCATCTGGGAGGTGGGTGCTTAGAAGCGACAGGCTGTAAAGTCATTTTGGGGGGGGTGCTTCTATGAAAGAAACAAAAAGATAAGAATACTAGAATGTGATTAATACAAAATAAATGTTGTAGCCTCTGGAAAATGTCAATGAATATCATGATGATGATAGAAACCAGTAATTTTTCACCAGGAGGTGCAAGAGCTAAGAAGTTGTTCCCATGACAAGGCCGATAAGGAAGGACCTAACCTCTATTTGGGAATGTAAATCTTTAATGACATTAGATGCATTGTCAGAGTTATCAGGAATGTAAACACAACACTTAGTTTTTATAACATCACAGATTCCCTGAAAGAAATCTAATGACATCTGATTTTTGTAAAATATTTTTTTATTGGTATGACCTCTGGCTAGTAGAGATCCCTTTATTTTTCTGTTACTTAGGGATAAATAATCATTCTAGCAAACACAGATCAAGCCTACCAGTGAAAGAGGTTAGGAAGATTTGTAGACCTTAAATTGACTATTGACAAAAAAAAAAAAAAAAAAAAAAAAAAAAAAAAAAAACTTCTGACTTTGATAGTCTCTGTTTTGTAGTCTCAAGTCTTACTTTTGGTGGGACTAACATAGTGTACATCTTAAGTTACATTAAAAGAATTATTGTCTTTCCTTTTAAATGCCCAGGTATAGCTGTACTTTGGTTATAACTTGTTTTGTTAGGTTTTTAAGATCAAGCTGGTTAAATTTGACCTTATTCCTATCTATTTTTAAGTCAGCTGAGTTTCCTCAGGAGGTCACTCTTGGGAACTTGAGAGCAGCCTCTTAACTCCTTTAGTGCCATCTGCCAGGACGAGTCAGAGTCTCCTTGACAATGTGGCTTCCCTTGGAAGTATTAGGGACATCTCCCTTCTCCAATGACCTTCCTCTTTGCAGCATGTGCACTGGCTGGCTTTCTATCCTCTAGGGTCTCATAAATTCCCCTGATTAGGAGGTCATGTGACCTAGTGTTGCAAAGCCATTAGGAAAGTCCCCTTGTTTCCTGGGTTCAGCTGACTCAGAGGGCAAGCACCAAATATTGGCTATTTTCTTTCTTGGCCCTTTATTTCCTTAACTTTAGTCTCCAAGCTTTGGTCTTAAATATCCAGCAAGCCAGTTTTACCAGTCTTAAAGTAAGAGTACTAGGTTTTACCTTTAATGTCTATAACTTTAGTGTTAGTTACCCCTTCTATCTAATTGTATTAGTACTAGAAGTTAGCCTTACATCCTCCTGTCTGTCCTATAGATGATGACCAATTATCTCAAATTAATTTAGGTTGTTATATTAGATATTATACTTCTGTGAGGCACTAACAAATAATGGTTATACAGTTTACAAGAAGAATATAAAATTAAATTAACAAGAGCAAAAACATATTTAGTTTGTAGAATAGCTATGAACTAAGAAACTTTTTTTTTTTAATAATCCCAAATCTTGACTATAAACCTTAGTTTGAATAACACCACCTTGGTAAACTGTTCTTTTAAATGTTATATTTTTAAATATTTATATACTTGGAAGATAAGACAAAGAAGACAGCAACAGTACCATAATTGCACTGATATTCTTATATTAACAAGTTTACCTTTAAAGAAAAATTTAGAATCAGTCATGTAGTATAATACTCTAAAATAACAGTTGTTGTTTAATTAGAGTTGTACAAATCCTAATTCCTTTAAGACTAGTTTCTCTAAATAATAAAACTTAACAGACTCAAAAGATTATCTTGCTAGATAAGAGCAGATTAATGTTTTAAGAAATATTTGTTACTTCAGCCCATAGAGGATTAAATGTTGGTTTATATCAGTACATTAATATTTGATCTTAGGAAAAAGCCTTGAATAACTTTAACTGATTGTGCTACCAACTTAGTTACACACAAACTTTTGAAATTTGCCCTTCATAAATCTTCTGTAAACTAGATATTTTACAACTTTTTACTTTACCATATACTTTCTCATCAGAAACATTTCCTTTTTCCTTCTTCTTTCTATACTAAAATATATTTTCATACCTAGAACCTTCTTGTATATCTTTATCAGTTGTTGACCTCTTTTTAAAATTCACTTTCTGAAACAACCCTTATAAAATTTCTTAATAAGATGAAATACTTTTATGTTCTTATAGTAATTTAATTGAAGTTCAATTGAAACCTCTTTTTCTAAATTATACCTGATAGGAACTCTTAGCAACCTTGTTTTAGTGAAGACACAGACACAAAGCAATCTCAAACTTTTTTCATTTACCCATTTATGAAAATGCACATGTTTAAATATATTACCTTATGGAATTTAATAAGTTAAGAGTACCTGATTTTATATTTAGCAGATATTTAGTAGGTATATTTGTAGGTAGATCTCCACAGTAAGGAGGCAATGCTACAGATGTTTATTGAAGCTCCATTAGATTTAACTTGTTAGAAATTTAAATAGATTCTATCAGGCTTTTACATTATGGCTTACATACAGGGTGGGCCTGTATAGTTGGAAATGCTAGATATAAAGTTTGACAGCCATGGTGGACACTGAAATCAAAGGTTCGGGTGGCCTCTTGTCCTCAATAGCTATCAGATTTATTCCCAACATCACCATGTCTATGTCCTTAGGATTCTGTACAAGGAGATTTTTCCAGTGTGTTTGAGAACTAAACCCTTAAAAATTGGCCTCTGAACAAAAATGAGTGTAAAGCCTCTATAGTTATATAGAATAAGACTAATCCGTAAAATATATTAATTTAGGCATGCAGGATCAAATGTGAATTCACCATAAAATCATGAGCTCAAAGATGTAGAATTTTAAAATAACAAGAATTCTAAAAACATGGCATGGCAGTAATTACTATAGTAAAAGTGCATGCAAAACGTCTTTATCAGATCAAACTTTCCTTTTTAGCTCAGATTAGAGTCAGTTCAGATATCTAAAGAATGTTGAGAGTCCTGAAGAACTCAGGTAAAGAATCTCAAGGAAAACAAGATTTGTATATAGGAGATCATTCCATCTTTCCTCCCTGTGCTGTAGTGTTTAGGGAGGAACTTGTTAAACAAGAAAGATGCATGGTAGACTGCAAGAGGAGACAAGATAGTCAGCTATTTAGGTCCCACAAGCAGCTTGAATTTAAAAGTGATGCTTTTTATCCCTTTTGGTCTCAACTGGTTCTCTGCAAGCCTTTCAACTCTAGCATGCTCTGTAAGCCTCTGTCATTTACATTTTAAATGCAAGCCTTGAAGAGAGATCTAGCAGAAGCTAAATAAGGGAAGCTACTGTTTTGAGCTTGAGATGTAAAACTTCATGTATAGGGCATTTTAATAATTTTTTTTTCCTTTTGTAAAATCAGTCTCTTATGGTGTGGTCCTATAATCTATGTTTCCTCCAGAGACCAGTTTTTTTTTTTCCCCCAGTTGGTAATTAGGCTAGGTTGGATGCAGAAAATTAAGAGACATCTTTTTCCTATTGTGATTATTAGGTCATTTCCCAGGCCTGGCAGCAGAAGAAAAATGAGACTTTTTCTTGAGTGTCTATGGGTCAGACTTATCCCAGTTTTTCTGTATGCAGGCTAATGGTGAACCTGGTATAAGTATTGAGAACAAACCTTCCTCTGAGTAAGAAAAAAACAGAACTCGGGTGCCTGAGCCAGAGAAAACTGTCCATTTCGATAGGGACTTCTCCCTATGAGCTTCTAAAGGTCCAGCAAACTCATTTCTCACCACATGGTTCTGCCAGCTCTGTTGCTGGCATCATGGCAGAATGTGAGGGTCTTTGCTTGCCCCAAGCCAAAGACCTGAGAATTCAGACTTAGAGGCATGACTAACCTTCTCCTGCCACTATAAACTTCCAAATGTGATAACCTTTGGGGGGAAAAAAAACAAAAAACAAAAACCTTTGATGGTGTACATTTCCCTGCTCTGGGCTAAAGGAATCTCTGGAGAGTAAGGAGGACATCTAGTGGTCTTTACACACTTAACAGGCCTTTTCTGGAGGAGTTTATGGAAGGGTTGAATTGAAAATGTCTCCCTTTTGAGCCAAAGAAGCTTGTGGAGCACAGAAGCAACAATGGGGAGAATCCATACAGGCTGGTAAAGGCTTAATACATGAACAAAGGGAAACCAGGTGTTTCTTTATGAACCATTCCATGTAAAGTGTCCCTTTCTCAACTGCTAGTTGAGATTGGTGAGGGGAGGGAGCTCTTGGGGAGGAGTGAGCATGGAAGATTTCAGTAGGGCTCTTTTGGAGGCTACTTGTGTTACCTGGGGCTTTAGCTCAGTGCCACTTGATCTACCAGTCACCACAGGATACCCCCTAGGGACAGTCAGGAGAGGAGTTGGGGAGAAACTTTTGAGATTCATTGGGAAGTGGCCCTTTGTCTATCTCAACCTTTTGTCCATCTCTACACATCCGAAAGCAGACTGAGATTAGAAACACTGTGTACTCAAACCAGAAGTGCTCTGAGCCTGCATAGGATAGTGAATAATGGCTTTGGCATTATGACCTTCAGGACAGGTGATTAGGAGCCTTTTAAGCCATGAATTCTGTCACCTAAGTCTCAAAGAATGGTGGATCGCACTAACTGCATACAAGCAGCTGATGGGTGCCCACTATTGTCCTCTAGAAAGAAATAAAGACCCAAAGGCACACCTCAGAAGGATGTGGGATGCTTGTGAAGGAGCTTACCTTGTTGATGATCTTGGTGGAACTTCCAGAGATGATACCAGTGTTGAGAATCAGGGCCAATTCTTGTTCCCCCAGTGTTGTAGAGTGAACACCCAAGAAAAAGAGTTTTATTTAAAGGACAGAACAGAGAGATACAGGGACAAAGGCTCCTCCACAGAGAAGTGGGTGGAAGTTGGTGCCCAAGGAAGTAGGGGTATCCTCCTCTTTTTATAGATTGCAGAGAGCTGTTCTAATTCAAAGGAGAACAATGGGGGCCACTTGGTCCAGGGGAGTGTTTTTTTCTCAATATTCACTTCACAATTTGTTTATAGAGTTTAGTTCATTCTTTCCACCTTTCCTGAGGAAGGAGAGTGCTAGGGAGTGGGTAGTCCCTTTTGACATTCAGATTTTCATGAGTTCTTTAATAATGGTTGCAGTAGAGTGGCTTCCATTATCTGAATCTATATTTTTTAATCAAACCAAATCAAGGGATTATAGATTCCAATAAGACCTTGGTCACATTTTTGGCAGTGGTGCTGGATAGGGGAAAGGCTTCTACCAAATTAGTTAAATAAAAGTATGAACAAATATTTTAGGCGTCCTATTTTGGGCATTTCAGTATAGTCAATCTAGATGCTTTGGAAAATGCCTTAATCCAGGGTTTCCCCCTTCTGAGGACTGTTTTCTCAAAGCCTGTTTATTTTTTATTTGTTCTTTTTAGTTACATATAACAGTAGAATGTATTTTGGCAAATTATACACACATAGAAGTTGAATATGACTTATTCTATTTAGGATCCCACTCTTGTGGTTGTACATGATGCGGAGTTACCTGGTTGTGTATTCAAATACAAGGCTAGAAAAGTTATGTCTGATCAATTCTACTGTTTATCCTATTCCTCTCCCCTCTTCCCTACATTTGCCTTTGTTTAATCCAATGGATTTCTGTTATTCCCCTACCCAACCTCCCTTGTTTTAGGTTAGCATCTATAAATCAGAGACACAATTTGGTCTTTGGTTTTTTTGGGATTGGCTTATTTCACTTAGCATGATAATCTCCAGTTCCATTTATTTACCAGCAAATGCCATTATTTTATTCTTATTTCATATATATTCCATTGTGTATAGATACCACATTTTCTTTATCCATTAATCTGTTGAAGGGCTCCTGGGTTGGTTCCAGAGCATAGCTATTGTGAATTGAGCTGCTATAAACATTGATGTGGCAGCATCATTATAGTATGATGATTTTAAGTCCCTTGGGTACATGCTGAGGAGTTGGATAACTGAGTCAAATGGTGGTTCCATTCCAAGTTTTCTAAGAAATCTCCATACTGCTTTCCAGAGTGGTGGCACCAATTTGCAGTCCCACTAGCAATGTATGAGAGTACCTTTCTTTCCATATCCTCACCAATATTTTTTACTACTTTTATTCTTTTTTTAAATGTGTAAATTCCAGGTCAATTTATTTTTCTTTAGAGTTTAATTGCAGACTTTATATAATAGTTTAGTTGTTGATAGACCTTTATTTAATTTATTTATATGTCATGCTGAGAATCGAACACAGTGTCTCACACATGCCAGGCAAGCACTCTACTGCTGACCCACAGCTCCAGCCTGCTACTTTTATTCTTGAGAATTGCCATTCTGAATGGAGTAAGTTGGAATCTCAGTATAGTTTTAATATGCATTTCTCTAATTGCTAAAGATGTTTAACATTTTTTCATATATTTGTTGACCATTAGTATTTCTTCTTCTGTGAATTGTTGTTGTTGTTTTTTTTTTTTTTTTTTTTTTTTTTTTTTAGTTCCTTTACCCATTTATCAATTGGGTATTTGTTTTTCTGGTGTTAAATTTTTTGAGTTCTTTGTATATCCTGGAAATTAATCCTCACCTGAGGTATGTATGATAAAATTTTTTTCCCATCCTGTAGGATCTCAGTTCATGTTTTTGATTGTTTCCTTTGCTTGAAGAAGCTTTTCAGTGTGATACCATCCCATTTATTAATTCTTGATTTTACTTCTTATGCAGGGTCCTTGGGATCAAAAATAAGAGAAAATAATATAAAAAGGAAAAATGAATGTGTTTTAGTCAACTGTTTTGCTGCTGCAACTAAAAGATCTGACCAGAACAATTTTAGGAGAGGAAAAGTTTATTAGAGGGCTCACAGTTTCAGAGGTCCATTCACAGAAGGCTCCATTCCTTGGAGCTCAAGGTGAGGCAGGATATTACCGTGGAAGAGTGTGGCAGAGGGAAATAGGTCACATAGTGATTAGGAAGTAGAGAGACTTCACTGTACAGATTCAAATATATGCCCCATAGCCACATCTCCAATGAACCACTTTCTCCAACCACATCCCACCTGCCTCCAGTCACCACTCAGTTAATTCTATCAGTGATTATTTAACTGATGATGCTAAGGCTATAACCCAATCGCTTCTCCTCTGATCCCTCTTGCATTGTCTCACATGTGAGTTTTGGGGGGACACTTCACATCGAAATTATAACAGAATATAATCCCGGTTTGGCCAAAACTGGGAAAAGAACTCATACAACTCATACAGAAACATTACAATTGACAGGAACAAAAGCCAGGAAATCTACATATGTAGGTTCAGCCAGGCTGAGCCCAGAGATATGTTAAGATTCTGGTTCTCCAACTTTTGTTGGGTCCTCCTGTTCCCAAGCCAGGGCTTTGGAGCCCTTTCAGCTTGCATTCTCAACACAAGATTATGGCCTCTGGGAAGGTAGGGTGTAAAATGCAGCTTAACCAGCATATTGTCAGGAAACAGCTGGAGAAAAAAATTATTTGGGGGCTTCTAATTTGAAATGGGCCCTGTCAACACCATCTAGACCTCTATGACCATCAAAGTTAAATTTCACCAATAAAGGCAATTAAGAATATTTTCAGAGGCTGGGGATGTGGCTCAAGCGGTAACACACTTGCCTGGCATGCACGGGGCACTGGGTTCGATCCTCAGCACCACATTAAAAATAAAATAAAGATATTGTGTCCTCCGGAAACTGAAAAATAAATATTAAAAAATTCTCTCTCTCTTAAAAAAAACTGAAGAATGTTTCTTTCTACTATTAAAATTTTGTAAAAGGAATATTTCAAGCAATAAGAAAAGAACAAACTAATATGGGGAAAAGAATATAAAAAGTTCATAAGAAGACAACAAAGGAGAAAAAGAAATAAACACAGATGGATCAAATGCAAAATCAGTAATAAGGCTGTAGATGTAACGCAGATGTATTTCTCATTACATTAAAATTAAACATACCAATTAAAAGAAAAAGATTTTCAAACACAATTGTTGGAACTCTACATACTGTTTTCAAGAGAGGTTTAGGGTAGAAAGATATTGAATTTTAAAAAGACCAGGATGGAGTTGTGGATCAGCGGAGACTGCTGACCTTACACGTGCAAAGGCCTGGGTTCAATCCTTGGCGCCACATAAAAATAAATAAATAAAATAAAGGTGTTGTGTCCAACTATAATTTAAAAAAAAAAAATTTAAAAAGAGAGACAAGGTTGGACCATGCACACTTTCACCAATTGAAGGCAGCTGGGGAAACAGTGGATTTGGAGGCAAGAAGCATCAGTAGACAAAAAATGGCAGGCTCCATTGAACCACAAGATATGACTCAACTACATATGTGTACCTAATAGCTTTAATGTCGTTTTAAAATAGGTAGGGAAACACTGGGACGAACTAAAAAGAGAGATAACAATGCAATAATTATATATGGAAGTTTGGTTTGCAACCATCCATCAAAGGACTTATTCAGGGTATATGAGATTCTTATAAATGAATAAGAAAGTCTTCACAGTTCAGGATTAAATGTTGTTAATACAAATCCTTTCAGTATTTAAGATGTAAAAAGACCCATGTTGAATGAGAATATCCAAACAATGAGTCATCAGGGAAATGCAATTAAAACCACCAATCAATACTGTTGCACACCTGCCATGATCCATAAAATATAACAATAAAAACTGACAATACCAAATGAAGGATGTGAATCAACTGGAATTCTCAAGACACTGATTCTGGGTATCAATTTGTTGCATACACTTCAGGAAAATATTTATCAGTTTCTACTACAGCTAAAAACATAGTATCAAGCAATTATTCCATTCCTGAGATGTGTGTGTTAGTTCGTTCATACCAAGGATGTATATATTTGTAGTAGACTTTTTCATCTCATAAATAGTTCCTTATAAAAGTTACTTCCAAACTACTGTAGTTTTCTACTATTTATTCATTTATTTATTTACTTTTGGTACTGGAAATTGAACCCAGGTGTGCTGTAACACTGAGCTACTTCCCCAGCCCTTTTTAGTTTTTATTTTGAGACAAGGTCTTGCTAAGTTGTGGCTGGCCTCAAACTTTCAACCCTCTTGTCTCAGTCTCCTGAGTTACTGGGATTACAAGTGTGGGCCACAGTGCCCAGCAGCTTTCTATTATTGATAGATATTTGGCAGTAAATACCTAATAATATTAGAAGTAAATATATATAAAAAGTAGTAAATAAATAGTAGTAAATTGATAAAATGGAAGGCCATACAGTGCTGAGAATGAGATCAACAGTAGATTCAACAATGTGAATGAATCTCACAAACAAGATATTGAGGACAAGAAGCCCATCGCAAAGAGGGGTGTATATACATTATGAATCTTATTTTCAGGGATAGGCAAACTCATTCTGTTGTCTTAGAAGCTAGACTAGGATCAGGAAACAAGTGGGCTTTTTAGGTCCTGGTAATATTCTGTCCCTTGATCTTGTGGTGGTTTCATGCATGTGTTGGCACTTTGGTCATGAGCACTGTAAGCTGGGTGAGCAGACCCATTATTTGCTCATGAACCAGTGTGTACATGCCCTCAGTGTGTGCCTCGTAGCTCTGCATAGACCATGCAAAGGGGTCACTCACACACTTCATTCATAATTTATTGACTCATTGTATAAAATATAAATGTTCCTCAGATGCTAACAATTATTTGTGAATAAAAGCTTTCATAATCAAATAAATTTAGAAAATATTTCCACTCCAGCCCTTTTACTGATGTTCTCAGTACATGTCAACATAGTTAAAGTTCTGAAAAGATCTCAAGAACCCTCATTTCTGGCATTTAATGAAACCTGTCCCAAATATACTCTACAGTGGGGACTTCTTTTTTTAAACAGGATATTTTCTGCCATATTGAAGTAGGAATTTTGGAAAATATTTCTCACCATTCCCCTGAGTGGGACATACTTATATTTTATAAGTATTTTTATATTTTAGAGCATGTGAATGCATTAGCCCCTAAAAATGAAGATGCATTTTATTTCTTGAATTTTGGCAGAGATTGGGTGGCATGTGATAAATTATATCATTACCTGAGTTCTTGGGCGAAGGCCCAACTCCTGTAGTCCCAATAGACCTGACTCATCCCAGAGTGCCAATCAAAGAGACCAGCAGTGGTGAGAGACAGGAAAGGAGCTTCAATCTGCATGGCAAAACACAAGGACGAACAGATGTAGGGTTACGGTGACCAAAGCCCTGTCTTCAAAGGACTGACAGAAACTGGTGTTTTATAGAAGAAGGGGAATAAAGGCAAGGGTTGGGGACTTGTTTCTATGGGTGGGAGGTTTGCATAGCTAGCAAAGTAGGTCATCCTGGTCAGGACTTGTTCATTATCTCAGTTCTAGTTCTGTGAGGTGACTCCAGAGGTGCTTATTGCTTGTGGAGGGAAGCAGTTTGGCTCCCATGAGATGAATGCTTCTGCTTAAGGGTGGGGGGCAGCCTCAGGACTTGTGTTGCATAGAGGAGTAATCTCATCCATCATGGGTGATTTGTTTTGCTAGGCCTTCGGTTACATATAGGTAGATTTGGTCCCTTGTCATAAAGATGCTTATTAACCAAGCCTGTAGTTTTTGGACTACAAGGTAACTGGAGAAGAAAGTTACTCAGAAGGCAAAGAAACAGACATTTAAAAGGCAAATGGAGTTGAAAGAGACAAAATGGAGCTGGCTGGGTCATTGACCCGACTCACTTTGAAGAGCAACTTGACAGGATTGGAGTAGAGTGACTAAGGAGCTATGCAGTAGGTTCCAGAGGCTGGAAGGAAAGGTGAACTATGAAAAACAGGCTCCTTTACATTAGTCCCTGGGAACCACCAGGAGAGAATGCTGATCTGGCAGGGTGGTTTTCTAACTGACAGATGTTTTCTTTTGATGAAGATTATTTCTCCTACAGATATAAATTTGCTTCATTTTTATGCCTATTTTGGTGTCCTTTGTTTGTTTGTTTTTTTCCTCATTTTATCTGTTCTGGTTTAAAAGTAATTTTGTACTAGATTCTTACCAGAGAGACAGATATGTAAACATGAACACATAGGTGTGCAGACACACGTACTTTTAATTTCTTAATTTCCCTTAAAATAAAGATGTAAAGGCATATTAGAAAATGTCTTTCCTCTCCTTTTGAGACCAATGCCCTGTGAATCTAAAATACTCCAAGTATATAAAAGGGAAATTGAGATTAGGGCCTTCTTTTTCTTCTATTAGACGCAGGGTCTCTGGTTTCATTTCTAGGTCCTTGATCCACTTTGAGTTTTGTGCATAGTGAGAGATAGGGGTTTAATTTCATTTTGTTGCATATGGGTTTCCAGTTTTCCCAGCACCATTTGTTGAAGAGGCCATCTTTTCTCCAATGCAGGTTTTTCGCACCTTTGTCTAATGTAAGATAATTGTAATTTTGTGGGCTAGTCTCTGTGTCCTCTATACTGTACCATTGGTCTAGTAGTAGATTAGTAGGCCCTAATCTACCAATCTGTTTTGGTGCCAATAACATGCTGTTTTTGTTACTATTGCTCTGTAGTATAGTTTAAGCTCTGGTATAGTGATGCTACCTGCTTCACTCTTCCTTCTAAGGATTTCTTTAGCTATTCTGGGTCTCTTACTTTTCCAGATGAATTTCATGATTGTTTTTTCTGTTTCTATGAGGAATGTCATTGGGATTTTGATCAGAATTGCATTAAATATGTATAGTGCTTTTGGTAGTATGGTCATTTTGACAATATTAATTCTGCCTATCCAAGAGTAATGTAGATCTTTCCATCTTCTAAGGTCTTCTTTGATTTCTTTCTTTAGGGTTCTGTAGTGTTTTTTGTTTGTTTGTTTTTTGAGAGAGAGAGAATTTTTTAATATTTATTTTTTAGTTACTGGCGGGGCACAACATCTTTGTTTGTATGTGGTGCTGAGGATCGAACCTGGGCTGCACGCATGCCAGGCGAGCGCGCTACCGCTGGAGCCACATCCCCAGCCGGGGTTCTGTAGTTTTCATTTCATAGATCTTTCACCTCTTTCATTAAGTTGATTCCCAAGTATTTTATTTTATTTTTTGAGGCTATTGTAAATGGGGTAGTTTTCCTCATTTCCCTCTCAGAAGATTTGTCACTGATATACAGAAATGCCTTTGATTTATGATTGTTGATTTTATATCTTGCTACTTTGCTGAATTCATTTACTAGTTCTAGAAGTTTTCTGGTGGAGCTTTTTGGGTTTTCTAGATATAGAATCATATCAGCAGCAAATAGTGCTAATTTAAGTTCTTCTTTTCCTATATGTATCCCTTTAATTTTTTTCATCTAATTGCTCTGGCCAGTGTTTCAAGAACTATGTTAAATAGAAGTGGTGAAAGAGCGCATCCCTGTCTTATTCCAGTTTTTAGAGGGAATGCCTTCATTTTTTTTCTCCATTTATAATGATGTTGGCCAGGGGCTTAGCGTAGAATTAAAACCAAGAATTAATAAATGGGATGGACTCAAACTAAAAAATTTCCTCTCAGCAAAAGAAACAATCTGAGATGAATAGAGTTCCTTCATCTTGGGAGAAAATTTTTGCTTCTCACACATCAGTTAAAGCTCTAATCTCTAGGGTATATAAAGAACTCAAAAAGCTAAGCACCAAAAAAAAAAAAAAAACCAAATAACCCAATCAATAAATGGGCCAAGGACCTGAACAGACAATTCTCAGAAGAGGATATACAATAAATCAACAAATATATGAAAAAAATGTTTATTATCTCTAGCAATTAGAGAAATGCAAATCAAAACTACTCTAAGATTTCATCTCACTCCAGTCAGAATGGCAGCTATTATGAAGACAAACAACAATAAGTGTTGGTGAGGATGTGGAGAAAAAGGTATACTCACACATTGCTGGTGGGACTGCAAGTTGGTGCAACCAAATGGAAAGCAGTATGGAGATTCCTTGGAAATCTGGGAATGGAACCACTATTTGATCCAGCTATCCCTCTCCTCAGTCTATACCCAAAGGACTTAAAAACAGCATACTACGGGGACACAGCCACAATAATGTTTATAGCAGCACTATTCACAATAGCTAAACTGTGGGACCTACTAAATGCCCTTCAGTAGAGGAATGGATAAAAAAAATGTAGCATATATACACAATGGAATTTTGCTCAGCAACAAAATAGAATAAAATTATGGCTTTTGCAGGTAAATGGATGGAAGATAATGCTAAGTGAAGTTAGCCAATCCTCAAAAGATAAATGCTGAATGTTTTCTCTGATACAAGGTGACTGATTCATACTGGGGCAGAGAGGGGGAGCATGGGGTGGGAGGTGAACAGAGGGGGCAGGGGGTTAGCAATGATGGTGGAATGTGATGGACATGTATGAAGACATGAATTGGTGTGAAAATACTTTATATACAAATATATGAAAAATTGTGCTGTATATGTTTAATAAGAATTGTAATGCATTCCACTGTCATTTATTTTAAAAATGAAATCAATTTTACAAAAGGGAAATTGAGATGCAACACCTGTTACTTCCTCTCTATAAATAACAGGTGGGAAATTTCATACTTGGGAGTTAGGGTTCTGCTGAGCAACATGATTTACAGTAAGATAGAGAAAACGTAGCTACTTCAACAGGTATGGGAAGTTCTGTATACTTAATAATTGTTTTTATTCTAATTTCATGGCTCCAAAAGAAAGATTATCAATAATCTAGTTCCTAAAATAAAATGTGCAGCCACCAATGAATGCTGTCCCTGCTGGGCTCCTGAACTGGATGGATTTCTGCTCCATAGCTCTGCCCTTCTGGGATTCGGGGGGACATTCTCAGTGTTCAGTTCTGGATGGAAGAGAAAGCGATATGACCTCAAGCATGTGCTTGTGTCTTTTCTCATTAACACTCTGTCTTCTGTGATGCACCATTCCTTGTGGTACAAATCTAAAACATACTGGCAACTTGCTCATCAATACAGCCATTGTAGTTTATTTCAGTGTGTCAATTAATTGTCTAATTCTAAAATTTTAACTCATTTTTACGTACACTGAGCTCTTTCCCTGTGCTGTAAGCAGTAGTAGACCCTGCAGTGAAACCATGATGTCACTGTGACTCCTGCCCCTAGGGGATGCCAATCAATGGAGGACATGCATGAGTTCCAAGGACTGTCACTGTGAAAGGCAGTTTTGTTGGATATACAGGAGCAGCTGAGAAGGATGTCCAAATCCAAATCTCCCAGGAGGTTCCAGCTTGATTTGTCTTCAGTTCAGCACATCTTAAGTTAACACACCTCTTCTGGTCTAGATTGTGCTGGTATCTATGGCAACAGTGGGGCAGACTGTGGAGGGTCTTAAAGGGATGAAAAGCAGCTTCTTCGTGTCCATGTCCATCCAGGACGAAGTCTGTGTTAACTGTGTGAAGAATTTCAAGTCATTCTGATACCATGTGTCTTTGTCCATTTGTGCTGCTATAATATGACAAAAAGGGTGATTTATGAAAATCAGAAACTTATTACATCACAGTTCTGGAGGCTGTAGAGTCCAAGACCCAGGGATTAGCAGTTTCTGCATTTGGAAAGGGCCTGTTACATGATGGCATCTTCTGCTTGTGTCCTCACTTTAAGAAAGAGGTACCGGCAAAGAAGATGAATGCCTCCCTCAAAGCCTCTAATAAGATTGCTATTCTCATCTGTTAGGACTTCTCATGATTTAATTCCTTGTGATCTAATCACATCCAAAACCTTATCTCTTAATACTAGCACATTGTTAAGTTTCAACATAGGGATTTTGAGGGGAGACCAGCATTCAAACCAAACCCCTGTGTATCATCACCTGTAGTGAGTGGGGTTCACATACTTATGTGATCCAGGTGAACAACCTTCCCAATTGTGAACCCTCTGTCCTAAATTCAGATCAGCACAGAAAACATCATTTCAGCAACGATTATCAAGTCTCCTTGAGGAAAAAAAAATATTATATGCTATAATTATTTTGAAATTAGTCATTTTTTTACCCAATGGGTACTTTAATTGTAGCCAAGCCAAATTAATATAATAAAATGTAATGTATCAGCAATTATTAGCCATGTGACTTGACAAATGCTTATTTTCTCTAAATGTAATTTTCCATATTTTGAAATTGTTCTGCCTTATATAAATATAAAACATAAATGCATAAATATGAAACAAATTTTATAATTATGGTTAAAATTAAATGTTTTTCCTCCATTGCCCTACTTACTAATGAAGTTAAATGTATAGAAGTTCGTTTGTCATTGAGTGATTATAGTAGCACAATCTACTTTCATATATCAGTATTCTCTTAGGTAGTTTACCGAGTAATTGAAAGTGATATTTTCCCCAAGATTTTTAGTCATCCACTCTGTCTGAAATTAATACAACTACTTCTGCTTGCGTATAGACTTTCTTATTTTCTGCCCCACATCCACCCCCCAGTACTGGAAATTGAACCCAGGGGCATTCTACCACTGAGATACACCCCTGCCAAGACCTCATGCCTGGGCTGTTAATTCAGGAACCAGAGAGGTAATGAGGGGATGAAGGAAAGACAAACAGACACACACATAGAGAAAAAGGTGGGCCAGGTTCAGCAAAGCCCTGGTGAGGCTTACCAGCGCTACCTCAGCACGTTTATTATATAGGTTTTGTCATTAACAGGTTATTTGCTAGAAAGTTTTAACAGAGCAGGCAGTCTGAAGGTAAGGTGAAACTTTTGAGACATGAGGCCATCTTGTTATACCCAGAATTCTCTACCCCAGGAGTGGGTATCTGAATCCAAGATTCCAATTGTCAGAGCTGTGCACCTTGGCACATAGCCTCCCCTGGCCAGTGTTACCATAGCAGCTGAGGGTATCCTGACCTGCACTTTTGCAGAGTTAGCTCCCAGTACAAACGCAACCATGAGGGAATCAGAGACCAGGTTCCTGTCACCACTCTCCACACACCCCTAGCCATTTTTATTTTATTTTTGAGACAGGGACTCACTGAGTTACCTGGGAAGGCTTCAAACATGTGATCCTCCTGCCTTAGACTCCCAAGAAGCTAGGATTATAGGTATGTGCCACTACAACTGGATCTTTTTTTTTTTTTTTGATTAGTGTTAGCATGGTACAACTTTCTCTATTTCTTTATTTTAAATTTATGAGTGTATTTAATCCATGAAGTGGGTTTCTTATATTCAACAAATAGTTGTGCACTGTTTTGTGATCCACTCTGAAAAACTCTTTTCTTTTACTTGGTGTATTTAGATCATTGACATTCAAAGTGATGATTCATGTAGTTTTGTCAATGTCAATCATATTTGTTACAATTTTCTATTCATTACCTTCATTCTTAGTTTCTATTTTTGTCTTCCATTCTTTTTCTGCTTTTGCTGTTTTAATTTAAAAAAATGATTCCTTTTTTTCTATTTCCTTAGCATATCTGTTATCCTTCCTTCTTAAAAAAATTTTAGTGGTTGCCATAAATTTGTTACATACATTTACAGGGTTATCAGGGATATTATACGATAGCAGGCTAACAGAGAAGTTATATAATGATAAAGGGGTCAGCTCTCCAGAAAGAAAAATACATCTTCAACAGGTATTTGTCTCCATTTAGAAAATCAAACTGTATGAAGCAAAATATGACAGAAATACAAAACTAAATAAATGAATCCATCATCATACTTTGGATGCTCTAGTACTCCTTTTTCATATCTAGCAGGTAGAAAATTGGAGGACATAGTTGACTTGAAGAGCAACAGCATTCAACTGGATAGTACTACATCCATTGAGTTCTTCATCTAACAACAGCAGAATAAACATTTTTCTCGAGATTGCATGGAACATTCACTAAGAAAGAACAAATTCTGGACCACAAAACACACCACAACATATTTAAAAGAATGAAAATCATATACTATCTATCTCAGTCTATAATAGTATTAGACTGAAAACAGAAAGACAGCAGAGAAATCCCTAAATACTTGGAGATTTAAGAGCACATTTATAAATAACACATGGATCCAGAAGAAATCTTAGGGAATTTTAATATTAAAAACTAAATGAAAATGAAAACACTTTATCAAAACTTGTGGGACGAGAGAAAGCAGTGCTCAGGAAATTAATAGCATTAAATACACATATTAGAAAAGAAGAAATCTAAAATAAATAATCAAAGCTTCTACTTTAGGAAACTAGGAAAAGAAGGTGAAATTAAATTAAATCCAAAATAAGCAGAAGAAAATAAAAGGATAAACTTTCAACAAATGGTGCTGGGATAATTGAATATCCATAAACATACACACACAAAAATCTCAACATAAACCTCATTCCTTATGAAAAGTTGTCTTAAAATGGATCATGGGCTTAAATGTAAACCATAAAACTATAACATTTTTATGAGATAAGATAGGAGAAAATCTTTAGGGCATAGAGCTCTTGATGATTTTCTTAGGACAATCAAAGGTGTGACCTATAAAAAAGAAAATTGATATGTTAAAATATAAGACATTTGCTCTGAAAAATTCCCTCTTAAAATGTTAGAAGGCAAGCTAAAAAAAAACAGGAGAAAATATTTGCAAGTCATCTGTCTGACAATGGAATAGTACATAGAATATAAAAATAATATTCCAAATTCAACACTAAAAAAAAAAAACACCCAAATAAGCCAACCAAAAAACAGGCTAAATACATGAAGAGACCTTTAACAAATGAAGCTTTAAAATGGCAAATATACACATGAGATGATGAGAAATAACAAACTAAAAATGTGAGATATTACTACACATCTATCAGAATGGCTAAGCAAAGCTGGGCATAGTGGCTCATGCTTGTAATCTCAGTGGCTTCGGAGGCTGAGAGAGGAGGATCACAAGTTGAAGGCCAGACTCAGCAATTTAGCAATGCCCTAAGCAACTTAGTGAGACCCTGTCTCAAAGTAAAAAAAACGAAAAGGGTTGGGGATGTGGCTCATTGGTAAAGTGTCCCTGAGTTCAATTTCTAGGACAAAATTTTTAGAAGTATGGTAACAAGGCCAAATGCTGATAAGTATGTGAATAAACTGTATCCCTGGTTGGACTGTAGATTTTACAGGCTCTCTAGTTTATTAATTTCTTATAAAACTAAACATACAACTACCATGCAATCCAGCAATTGCTCTGAGGTATCCCCCTCAGACAGTAAAACTGTTTACACAAAGCCTATACAGGAATCTTTATAGTAGCTTTATTCATAACAAGCTCCAAACTGGAGAAAAGTGTTCTGCTTTATGAGTCGTTAAACTGTGTTATATCCACACCTTGCATTTGAGTCAGTTTTTGTGTCACTGTGCTAAAAGATTTGGTGAGAAAAATTGTAGAGGTTAAAAAGTTTATTTGGGGGCTCATGGTTTCAGTGGTCTGAGTCCATAGATTGCTGGCTCCATTCCTCAGGGCTTGAGTTGAGGCTGAACATCATGGCAAAAGAGTATGGTGGAGGGAGGCAGCTCACATGGTGATCAGGAAGCAGAGAGAGAGGTCTCCACCTGCTAGATACACACACACACACACACACACACACACACACATATATATATATATATCCCATAGCCACACCCCCAATGAACCACTCCCTCCAGACCCACCCCACCTGCCTCCAGTTACCACTCAGTTAATCTCACTAGGGATTAATTTGCTGATTAGGTTAAGGCTATAACCCAGTCATTTCACCTACAAACCTTCTATCATTGTCTCATGTGAGCTTTTGGGGGACACCACATCCAAACCATAACACCTTGGAACATCACTTATAAAGAAAGAATGAACTGTTTATGCCTAACATATAGGTGGATCTCAACAGCATTATGCTGAGCTTCAAAGGCCAGTCTTAAAGTCCAAACTACTGCATGAGTTCATTTCTATAATGTTCTTTTAATGGCACAACTGTAGATATGAAAAATACATAAATGGTTCTGTTGGGGAAGGAAGGAAGATACAAACAACTTAAAGGGTGGCATGAGGGAGTACTCTGGTGATGGGACAGTTCTGTGTCTTGATTTTGGTCCTGATAACACAAAATGTGGGAAAATAACATAGATGTATACCTGTATATCATATCTCATCAGTTTCTCTTTTTATATTGTTCTTATAATTATGGAAGATCTAACTTTTGGGGGAGACTAAAGAGTGCATGAGTTTCCTCTGTACTACCTTTGCAACTTCCTGGTTTGATTTAATTCTACAATTTCAAAGTCAAAGCTTTTTCGTCAACTATTTCATAAAATTAACTTTGTGTATGTCGTATGTGTTTCTGTGTCACCAAATATTCAGAGGGAGTTTGTTGAAACAGTCTTACAATTTGGTTAATTTACAGGAATTCTGCTTCTAAGAAGAAAAATTTAGAAAATGTCAGTAATTTGAACCTGTTGTGGAATTCTAAATTTATATTAAAATTTTATAACTTATAAAACAATTTATATGGCCTTGATTCAAAAGAATTTATAAAATACAAGAAGAATAACCTCAGCTGTGTCATAAACGAAATATTTGAAGTAGGAAAAAATGGTAAAATGGCAGATAATTTTAATTAAAAATTACCTGAAAAATCCTCTACTTGAGCTGATGTCGTTTGAGATGAAGAAAGCTTACTTCATAAATTCTTTAACAGTTCATATATTAATCCTTTTTTGTTGCTATAATGAAATATTTGAGACAGGGCACTTTTTTTTTTAAGTAGAGGTTTATTTAGCTTCAGGTATAGAAGTTTAAGGGCATGGCACCAGCACCAGTTTGTCCCTGTGAGAACCAAATGGTGGATGGCATTGCAATAGTGAGACCCCATGAAAGAGGGAGAAAGATCCATCACCTCAGCAGTCAGGAAGCCAGAAGGTCTATTCAGGATGAGGCTCAGCCTTTTAAACCACTAGCTCTTAGGGGTCTCACCAGAACAACCTTAATCCCTTCCAAAGACACACCTACAGTGACTTAAGTTCCTCTTAAGTCATTCTTCATGTTGTCACATTGAGGACCAAGCTTCCAGCACATGAACACTTGGGGCACACACCCAACCATATTTAAATACCATATGTGAAGTACTTGTTACCCCTCCTCTTCCTCACTGACACTGCATGAGACAAAGGCATATTCACATGTTTTGCCAACATAATCAGCCTGGGCAGTTCTATAAGGTTTTTAAAAAAAAGGGGATAATGAATCTGGTTAATATTGAACACCTGTCAGAATTTAATTAACCATATCATTGTAAAATTCTTATCAAGAGTTACTCTTTTTTTTATTTTTAACATCTGACATTTCAAATGCTTAGAGTACCTTTGGGTGCAATCAGCGTGGAAGTTGTGACAAGGAAGGTTCAGAATCAGTGTTTCTCCTCATGATTCATTTAGCATGATTTGTCATGAGAGGAATTTATATAAAACTATAATTAAAAGTGTGTGAAATAGAAAGTTTCCTATATGAAACAGAATGTCACTTGTGTTCTGCCTCTAGGTTTGTGTATATTAATTACTATTTAAACACTTGATATTTTTGTTGGCTTTTTGCTTTTCTTCATGAATATATTTTTCACTAAGTTCCCAACAATTTGTGTATCTCTTCTTGCCTGAAGCAGATGATTAAAAAAACACACTGAACGTATATGCACTTCATAGATTCGAGGGACCAATTTCAAACTGCCCAGCAGTAGAACTCATTTTGAATAATGATGAATGTGCATGTGAGGCCATAAACAACGAGGGTCTCCATTCTAACATGAAGTGATTAGCTGGGACAAGTCCTTAAGGAAGAATAAAAGTAAAGTATGTAATTGTTAAGAAGATCCTGCATTTTGAGGAAAAAAAAAGTTTCTTATTTTTTAAAAACCAGTTGTCACACTAGGAGAATACATTAGAAATTGATGAAAATATTGACTATACAGGCCAGAGGTGGGAGGTGACAGAGTAGTAATGGGTAGAGTGGACACATGGAAGCAAATGTAACTAACAGTATGTTATTGATAACATGACTATACAGAGAGGAATTGAGTGACTTTATTTATTTTTCCAGTTGGATATTTAATCCAGGGATACTTCGCCACTCCTCTACATTCCTAGACATTTTTATGTTTCATTTTGAGACAGGGTCTTGCTAAGCTATTTAGAACCTTGCTAAATTGCTGAGGCTGGCCTTGAACTTTGTGATCCTCGTGCCTCAGCCTCCCAAGTGTATGAGTTTACAGGTGTGACTTTTAAACAAAATATATTGTAAGAATTGCAAAGAAAATGTATTCATTATTAATTAAGAATAATATATTTGGTATAATTTTAAAATTGCTTTATGTGAACCGTAGGATAAAAGTAACTGTAGTATTTGAAAATGTGAATATGTTAATCATTTTTTTGTTTCTTCTTCTTGTGCCTGGCCTTAGAGTTGCAACCTGACAGTGCTTGGGTTGTCCACCCACATCCAGCAGCTCCCAACTCCTTTGTGTTTCATAAGTCCTCATGGGAGGCCAAGGGCGGGACTTCCACCTTAGTCAATGATTTTAATAAAGGAGAATTTCTGTCAAAGGCGTCACACAAGATAGCATGGTGACCTGCTGGTGGTCTCAGCTATACAGCAAGAGCCAGGCTTAAAAAGGAAAGAAAAGAAAAAGAAATATATGTGGAATTAAAAACTATCAGATAAATTAAATAAGTAAAACTGATAAATTTAGTGTTTCATTATAAATGAAATATATATATATGTATATACATACATATATAATCTAAGAAAAATTTTTGAACTATTTATTATGAAATCACAATTTTAAAATTTCTTATGTACATTTCTATCTGTGCCTATCTCTGAAGAGGGCCTGCAAACAGTGTCTGATCAGTACAATGAGTGTATACAATATTCAGGTCTTATGTCTAAATATATTCTCCACTGAAAGGAATTAGGGTCCCTTGGGAAAAGTGCTAATTTTAGATTTAGGAAATATGAGCTAAAATTATCATGTTGGTTCAGAAATTAAAGATGCTTCTATTGACCAAAGATGCATGTCAAAAGATATAACAACTGGCTTGAAGTTCTCTAGCCAAATTTTAGGTAATTTGAACATCAAAAAGAACAAAAATTGCAGTGGGTTGCAAAACATTGAAAAATAAAGACCAAAACCCATCAGTGATATTAAAAATAAACTAATAATCACCAAAAACCTTTAAAAGTGACTATTAACACTGGCATAGAAAAATTAATTCAGGAAAGGATATTTGTTGGAGTTTTCAAAAGCATATGAGAGGTGTATTATTTCATAAGATTCTTTGGCATGAAGTATAAAACATTATTTAGTCCACACTTACTTAACTACTAAGTGGCAGTACCAGGTTTTTAATCCAAATTGATTTAAAATAAAGTAATCCAAATTGATTTAAAACCTGTAAATAATTTAAGGATACAGGTTTCCTGGGCAATTATGGTGTGCCTTCTGTGTGGAAAGCACACTGCCATATATTATGCTGAATTGGAAGCAGATTGTGTCCTCAAACTCTGCAAAGAAAGATGGTAAACAGAAAGAAAAAAAGTATTTCAGAGAGCTCAGGCCTAATGTAAAATTCATGGCAGCTCTGGTATTGTGTAGGGACAGTATGACCAAATTAGGAACACTTTCACAATGTTGGTCCCACCTAAATGACCACTGTAGCACTGTCTGTCTTTTGTCTCACATAGCAGAGGAAGACTCATCCTATGCAAAGGACAGTGGTGCTGAAGTGTGTGGGTGGCCAGAAGAGGGTTGTGTTCAGGGAGTATCAGGATATCATGCCAGGGCAACTGGGTAGGGAGGGGTCTTGAGTTTAAATAGTATTACAGTTTACCAAAGTTTATGAATTGGTTGTCTTTAATGTAAATAAAGCTCATCAGATGTCAGCTTGAAAAGACACAAGGCCTAGGCATGATCAACCTGGTATCAGCACACAGTGCAGACAGATTTCCTCTGGAAGCACAAAACCAGAGCTCAAAAAAGAATGTTGAGTCGTTTTCAAATGAATGACTGTAAAGTTTCAAGGTGTCTGAGGGAGAAGAGAAGAGATCACAGGCAGAACTTTACAGCAGTGTCTCAATAGGAAACAAGAAGAAAACAAGTCAAGAGAGGGAGAAGGGGGCCATGTGCACCTATGTGTATATCCTAAGCACAACATTCTAGAGCTGATTTGAAAGACATGTACTAGAAAGTGTGACTTAGACAGTTTGGAAGTGTAAAAGGACTGATTTTTTACTCTAGCACTTTGTTGGATTAATTTTAAAATTTTTGCAGATGAACCTTTTTATCTCTTTGATAATTTTACCCATTATAATTAAACATGTTTTGATTGTGAGCACATCCTCAAAGATTTTAGAAGCAAAGAAATTTGGAGAATGAAAATTCTTTTTTAAAAAATTAATTAATTAATTAATTTTTACAGGAGCTCTCATTATTATTATTATTTTTTGCATTACAATTCTTAATATACCTTTATACCACAATTTATCATATCTCTGTATATAAGATATGTTGACACCAAATTCACATCTTCATACATATATTTGTACAACAATGAGGGTCTTCTTCCACCATCCATCTCACAAACTGTTAAAGTTCTAAGTTGGAGCCTTTGTTAGTGATTACTTACGTTGGAATTTTAGAGAGGGTTTTGGAGGCAGAGCAGTTGTAGGTGTATGAACCATAACATAAAGCCAATAATTTTTAAAATTAGTTCCAGTTCACATTGGAAATTGTTCTAATACTCATTTTCTTCACATATTTGACTTTCTTATAGAGTGAAGTGTGGCTGTGACATCTTTATTGCTTGACAAGGTTATAATCAATGTTAATTGAATTACAGAGATCCTCAGTTCTTATGGAAGATTGTTGAAGATATACCCCTGGAGCATGCTAAGGAGGGGCTTATCACAGTGTGATCCCCCGCAAACAGCAGCCACATCAACTAAGGAACTTATCAAAGCAAATTTTTGGGCCCCATTCCAATCCTGGGGAGTCAGAAAATCTTGGGTGGGACCTGCAACCAGTATTTGTATAGTCTTCCAGGTGACGAAAAGTCTGATGAAGTTTGAAAACCTGCTCCAGGAGATATGGAAAGTATGATGGATTTATGCTACTTAAAGATGTTTTCTTCTTTGAGCTCTGCTAAAAAATGTCAAGAGGAATATGACTGGTTCTCTGAAGGTCTTGGTTAATGAGAATGCTTTTTCTATAATTACTTAGTATGAATTAAATCTATGATTGCAAATATGGCCATACATAAGGTCTCAAAATGGAATAGTCTGATAATGAAAACCACAGCATTATCACTCATAAAATTTTAAATGCATTGGTTTCATTTCAGATGAAAAAGGGAGAGTAAGCACTTCATTTTACTGAAGTTCTGACTTTCCCACTATCCTTCATAAAAAAGAGTGAATAAAATATATATTATAATGCTAATTACCTAATTATATTGATCATATATTTATGCACACACTTAAAATGTTCTTCTGCATTTCAGGTCCAAACTGCTTTGCAGAAACTGCTGTCATTCCAGCTGGCAGAGAAGTGAAGACCGACGAGTGCACCATATGTCACTGTACTTATGAGGAAGGAACATGGAGAATTGAGCGGCAGGCCATGTGCACGAGACACGAATGCAGGCAGATGTAGACACTTCACAATATAAAAACTCTCACGTTTTTCTAGACCCTTTTACTGATGTGAACATTCTAGATGACTGGGAAGTATCAATCAAAAGGAGAAGACTTTTGATAAGGAATCATGGAAAATAGTTGGTACATTTGCTTTTCTTGGTAACAATTACTGCAAAAGAAGGAGATGGATATATTTCAAAACATCAACAAGAACTTTGGGCATAAAATCCCTCTCTAAATAAATGTGCTATTTTCACAGTAAGTACACTAAAGTACACTATTATATAATAAATGTATTTCTATAATCCCTCTATTAGAGAGCTTATATAAATGTTTTCTATAGATACAGATTAAAAATGCTGTGCTGTCAACCGTCTTCACTGTGTACCTGCATATCTTTGTCAGTTCTGATTGCTTCAAACGGGGATGCTAAGGATTGCCTGTCCCCCTGCACAGCTTCACACAGACTAGTGCATCCATCCATTAATGGATCATAACAGGACTGGTTTCTATTGAAACCTTGTCCAAATTCTATTTAATTACAGACATCTATCTGATGTTCATCCCTAGAAGGCACAGACAAATTCACATAAACATAATGCCACCTTCTTATAACAACATATTGCTTTTATCAGTTCATTCTCATTCATTTGGGAAATGTAGGTATAAAAGATTACTAATACACTTTTTCACTTTTTACAGCTCTCCTATGTTGTGGACCATAAATAAACATATACATATATTTCATTTTCATTTTTGTTATCTTCTCTTCTAAGCATGATTCTATTCCATTCCCTAAAATGAGGATTACGATAGACTGGAAAACTTGTATGATTGTTCCATCAAGCTGAAGCATGCTTCAAAATGGAAGGGTCCTTTGATTACCTGGAGAAAATAGAAGGAAAATCCTGTACAAGTTTGAAATTGAAATGTAAATATGGTACAGATATCTCCAACCTCAGTTCAGTGTGGTCATATTATTAATGAGAATAAAGCATCCATCCTCCATAACAGAGCATCTGCCATTAAGAGCAGAGTGAGAAAGCATTTCTTTTGTTCAATTATGTTGAAAGATATAAAGCTGAAGGTCAAGTGTACTCTAAAATTTCCTGTGTTTAAACATAATCTCCTCTTCATTTGGACAGAGAATAAAAGACGCCACTGCACAGTGTTGCTGATCTGACCAGTGTAATTGGAGGATAGTTCTACCATTGTGGATCACATCAACACTTGGCTCTTTGATGAAAGAGGTAGTCAGGGTCTTAATAGGTGCAGGATGAAGAAAGCAAAACTGCAATCACTATTTTAAACCTTTAAAGTGATTTTTCTATAGATTAATTTATTCCAAAATTCGGAATTACACACCTGTTTAGCACAAAGGGTTATAATTACAAAAAAAGGAATAAGGAGTGGTTTCTCACCTTCACATGCTTTTGGTCTCAAGCATAACTGGAATAAAAAATTTGTGTTATTATATTAGGAGTCAAACTAAAGACCATGAAATAGTGATTAGAAAAGCTTACTAAAAGGAGGGTAGAGTACAAAAAAAAAGAGGAGAGGCACTCACTATATTAAAAGTTCATTAATTAAAAATAATATTCAGGAAAAATTGGTACATCTACCATTGGTGAAAAGTTGAAGTATTGTAGACCTTAGTAAATTGAAGCCACCACTAACTGAATCACCAGGACATTTACATAGGCTCATATTGTTTATAAAGAACATCTTGAGTCAAGTGTATTAACATGCTCATAAATTTCATGAAAATACTCAGGGGAATTATTAACTAATTACTCTCAGGTATGATCAGCTTTCTAAAACTTAACTTTTAGTATTAAAGACTGCTAGATATTAGCTATTCCTCCATTACTCAACAGTAGTTTTTCTGAGACTAGGTTATATAAAGGTACCATTTTGCCAACAAATGACCCTACACCAGTTGGGTAGGTGGGCTATTGAGCTATGTCCCCCAGCAAGCGCATAGCATTTTCTCTTCTCACAAAACACAATGTGGTTACAGCCTCAGTCTACAAAGCCAAGTTTTCCTATTTCCCTTGAGAATACAATCCCTCTCAGAATGGACAGTGAGCTCTGAAACAATGACAGCGGTAAGAATCTTAAATGCTGGGAGAATTGCAGGAAACCAAGAATTTTGTTGCACAGAGAGTAAATAGAGTTTCATATGGGGAAATTGATTTTCACTCAGTATAAAGTGGTCAGGACACAATTGTCTCAACTACTCCTGGGGGCTGGAGATCAGTGGCTGCTATGGCCCTAAGTATCTCTCTTCCTGTGTCCGTTTCAACCCCCTCACTTGTTTCTCCTCATAAGGAACAGTACATACACCAAACATGGCAGAATTTGGATGAATGACACTGCACATACTTAATAATAATGGAATGATCTGCATTGTTGTTGAACAAAAGCTACTCATCTCCTTGCAGATAATTCATGCTGTCACATTTACATAGCTATCTCAGGTAGACATTTGCTTTTTATCCCCTCTGTTCCCACAGAATTCTTTGCTGAGATTTTCACCAATTAAATTGTTCTACTAGATAAGCATGATAACTT
This sequence comes from Urocitellus parryii, assembly GCF_045843805.1. Lineage (NCBI taxonomy): Eukaryota > Metazoa > Chordata > Mammalia > Rodentia > Sciuridae > Urocitellus > Urocitellus parryii. Next base: position 105,648,921 of record NC_135533.1, read on the forward strand.
CAATAACTACATAATAAAAAGAGGAGTGTATGACCCCAAGTTCTCTGATTCCAAAATATAATTGTTTGGACATAGAACTAAAAAAGCCTCACAATTCAAGTACAGAAGTTTTTGGAAAACCATAATTCTCCAAATTCCAATAGTTTTGATCAACAAGTATCTAATAACTCTTAGATGATTTATTCAAATAAAAAAGGAAATTGTGCTTACAAATGTATTATATGAATTTATTTTAAACTTTTAAACCTATATGAAGCTTCTTATGTAAATCATAGAATAGTTCTGGGATGTTGTCTGATACTTTAGAAGTTTTCAAGTATCTTTCAGCCACAGGACATATTTCCTTTTGGGGTAGAATTTTTAGTACTTTCATTTGCACTTCACAGAAGTCTTAGATAAAATACTTTCAAAAACATATATGTCATTCTTGGGTGCAAAAAACATTAATCGTGAGCCAAGTCACAGAGGCCCCAGTGATGTTACAGCTGGTACAGATGGAAGGCCGGAGTATTTTTGACTTCAAGTAGTTTATATTCTGTGAACCTAATTTTCATATGCTTATTCATATACTTTTAATATTTATAATATATCTTTGTGTAATAAAACATGTTAAGGATGAATTATCATCCATTTTTAAGTTTGTGGCATAGTGAATACAATATGTTTGAGCAGTACTTCTATCGACTTTCCCAGCATAATGTTGTATGTACACAATGTTTTAAAGTCTTTAAATTTTCAGAAAATGCACATATTTTCTATTTTTGGTTTTGGGTTCAAGCAGTGAAATGTTTCTTTAATATGTACATTCACTTGAAACATATATACAGTATTTCAAACAAGCATTGTTGAAAATTAAATCTATTATTTAAATGGACACTCTTTCAACATACGGAAAACAAAATTATAGATATAAAGCATGGGCTACCAATATTAATAATTTATCACATTTTCTTCAATAGGCAAGAAATCAAGTCTACTTAGGTTTGTTTAAAATCAGACTTTTCTCTAACACACACAATGAAGAAAAGTAATCTAAATATCATTCCATCTGAATACTGGGAAGAATCAAAAATACAAACAAGCACCATTGGTGATATATTTTGTGCTTTCTTTGGCCAATATAATTTGTAACCTTAACTTCTTATTGTACCTACTCACTCCTTATTTTTTTGTCTCACTAGCAGCATCTGTCAATGGCTGATGTAGTAAATAGTTATCCTGAATGATTATATTTAGAGCGCAATTCATTTATTCTGGTATAAATGCATTTTTACAGCACATAACTTTTTAAAATTCCAGTTGCACTTCCAAAGCTATAGTTCTCATTGTTCCACAGTGGAAATGAAATAGCTTACTTACTACCAATTCCTCACTCAAAACCAACCTCTTTTTTACTATTTTAGTATTCTAAGCAAAGATCTCATTTTTAATTGAATTCTTTGAGGATCCCGATTGCACACAGAAGTTTACAGCCAACCTCCTCAGTATGGCCAACTAATATCTTCAAAATTGGGCTCAAGTCTACACCAGGAAACAATGCACTACTAGCTGAAGGTCCTGAGTATACAGACCCTCCTCTGACAACAGTCTATTTCTTTCCCAGATTTTGCTCCATGGATCCTTCTCAACAAGTTAAGATAGTAGCCATTTTTTTTTTCAATGTACAACAATAGTGCCACTGTTTATAATACAGCTTCTGTAGTCTTTAACTGGATTACTGCTGTATGTTTCTGTCAACACTAATTTGGTATTTTGTTTTAGTATATGGTTTAAAAATAATATATACTTTGCATGATAGTTATGTGTTTGCTCTATTATTTTGTAAATTTAATTTATATTATGAGATATTCAGTTGCCTAAATTTTACCTAGTATCTTTATGTTGAAGGCCTGGTGAATTGAATTCAGTCTGTTAATACATAGGTACTTGCTTAAGACAGATATAACTTCCCAGTATTATTTTTCTTCCCTGTTGTTTTTTTGGTTTCTCACTTAACTTGCAGATCTCAAGTAGTCAGGACATAACAAATTCCCCAATGTTGCATTGTAATAGTTTAGAGTGAACTTTGGTAGCCACTAGCCATTTCTGATGAAGTCAGGAAAAAATTATTGGTTTTGGAGTAAAAGTTCTGGTGCTGAAGAAAATTTTTATATTAAAGAGACATACATATTAATGATAAAAGAAGTCTTGTTTGCAGTTTTGAAATTTACTTGCTTATTTTCAGTTTCTGAAATGCAGATTTATCTTAATTTTTATGATTTTGAAAATTTCTGCATATTGTAATTTTCTATATAACATAAACACTAGGTATATAGGGGACTGATAAAATAAATCAATAAAATGAGTTGTCTATGAAGAAATATGGCAGGTTCCTTAGCCTGTCGGAAAGGTACTCAAAAGTGATGGTTGTCACCACAATGTCAAACTTAACTATGAATTTTGCCAAGCATTGGCTATTAGTTTAGCTTTAAAACACACGCGCACACACACACACATACACACACACACACACACACACGCGCGCGCACACACACACCAAAAAAACCAGAAGAAATTAACTAAGCCCAAATGCCTAATTTTTAAGTGAATAAATCCCATTGAGTAGTAAGTGACATTGAAAATCTGGCTGAGAGTATTCACCCAACGTTTTAAAAATATGAAAAATTAAATGAAAACGTGTTCCAAATTTTTGACTCATGGGCTGTTTGTAATCCAAGAAATATATACCTTTTACCCCTACCTGTTATATTCAGAGAAGTACATAAAGTCCATGGCTGAGCCATTATATAGGCACAGAGTTATCAAGATTAATCAAAGAAAATACCTGATATCATTTGAGTATGTTATGATGCAACCTGATAACTAAAAGGAATATTGCCACCTTAATTTCTAATTCAATTTTCAGTAACTAGAAATATTTCCCAATTTTATTTAAATTTTCATAATATTTAATGATTAATCTTTCTTATTTTCTCAATTCCTGGAATTTAAATTTTAGGCAGAATTGTTTCCAAGTTAATTTATGAGAATATTCATTTTCTAATTCTCTTCATTATATTTACATTTTGAAACAAATACAATTATATTTTTATTTCTGTTTGTTCTCAGGGATTATTTGCTTCCTTAGCAGGTAATTCTTACAATTAAACTGGAAGAAAAGTGACAATTTTCCAGTAAGCAATCTCTTCATATGAACCAATAGCTATGAAATACCTCTTTTAACTTCAGGATTTCCATAAATACTGGGTAACACTGTTCTCTTTGCAAGGTAAATGCAAGCTCAGGGAAGTTCAGTAACAACCTAAGATTCAGTCTAGTGACTTTCAACTAGACTTTGCTTTTCACCAGAGTGTGATTTGAAGTATGCTCATTTGCTTTCAGATCAGGGATGTCAGAAATTAGACAGAATTTCAAAACTACTCTTTCATATAACTCCCCAGAAATATAGAGAGTTAACAGCAACATATTTTCCTAATTCAACCATGGCACTCTTGATACTTGCTAGTAAAATGTAGCTTCTCACAAAAATCCTGTGGACCTCCCTACTCTAAATGTTTGTCATAATTTTGATTCCTAACTAAACTCTATCTAGATCTCATGTTAAAATCATTCTTAACCATCAGTAGTGCTTTATATGTTCTTGTTTAGCCATTTTCTTGTACTTAAACAGAAAATATGATGGTATGAATCATATTAGCTTCCTGAAGGTAAATAAACTGCCATTTATTAGGTAATAATCATGACACTATGATTTTAAATTCTCTTATCTAATTTTTTCCTCTTAACAACTCTGCAATGTCAATGAGAAAATTAGCAGCCGGTGGGTTTATTTTCCAAATTTCATTGATGGGCCAAGGCTAATTTTCATTGGTTTCCAATCCCAGAAAATTCCACTGTCTTCAAGGGGCATACTCAGGTTTCATATGGATAGCACTGTTTTTCTAGGTGAGCAGCTGCTAATCTTATCCAATCATTTATTCCATTCTATAAATATTTATTGTGTATGTTCTGTGTGTCAGTCAATATAGTTTAGGTCTGGGTGATTAAATAATGTGCTTTCTTAGAGCCCTTAGAACTCTTAGTCTACATACCCACTGAAGTCCTTAAGCCAATAAAAGAAAGTTATAGCACTGCATGTCATTTGAACTTTTTGCATTAAAATTGTTAATATTAACATTGACATTTATCATTGTAAACAAAATGTTGCTATTTCCTGATACACAGCAGTTAGTGAAAAATTATGAAGTTAATGTTAGATGGTATTAGTGACTTAAAAATAAATTAAGTGCAACTAAGTGTAGTGGCACACCCCTGTAATCCCAGCAGCACTGGAGGCTAAGGCAGGAGGATCACGAGCTTAAAGCCAGCCTCAACAATTTAGCAAGGACCTAAGCAACTTAGGGAGACTCTATTTCAAACTAAACAGGGCTGGGGATGTGGCTCAGTTTTAAGCACCCTGGGTTCAATCCTGGAATTGAACTCCTTCCCCTCCCCCCCAAAAAAAATTAAGTGCCTATTTTATAGACCCTATATAGAGTTTCTTCATTTAAAATGTATAAATTTTATTTTAATTAATACAAATTAATTATAAAAGCAATCTGGCCATGTTACATGAGAAATAACAGATACTTTGAAATCACAAACTTATCATTATTTCTCAAAACAAAAACTGTCCCCAATCAAAAAGGTGACAGTGATGGTGGAGATGGCTGGAGGACAGGGAGGTTCCCTCCAAGATCAGTGGCCAGACCTGTGTGGCATCATCCACTTGGTCCTTTCTATTTTTTCTTAAAGAGTACTTTTCTACTATCTTAAAAAAGGCATCATTGCAGTAAGGTGCTTGACACTAAAAATATTATTCCCTGTATATCTTTTTGTGGGTTATAGATTAATTATGGCCAATTGATACCTTAAATGTATACATAAATACACGTGTTAAAAATAACAGCCTTTAAGTGAGAATCAAAATGGGTCTTCTAAGTCAAGAACCTTGTCTTTAAAAGATACATAATGCGGGGCTGGGCTTGTGGCTCAGTGGTAGGGTTCAATCCTCAGCACCATATAAAAATAAATAAATAAAATGAAGGTATTAAAAAAGATACATAATGGGCTAATTTCATACAATAGAAAGCAAAAGTGTTATTGAAAGGAGTAACAAAGTTATATAGTAATCAACAGAGAAAGTTAATGGGATAATTAATTTTGGATATGGAAATATTGAAACTTAGAGTAATGAAGGTAATTATGAGGTGTGATAGAAACATTTAAACTATAATAAGTATGATTAATAAACCCCCCAAATTTAATACATTATGAATCCCCTTCTTAAAAATAAAAAGAAAATAATTTTGAAAATTGCTTTTTGAGTGATAAAGAATTACCGAATTTTTCCAACTGGAAGTTTTTTTTTTTCTATACATACATGTATTTATACAAATGGCTAAACAAGTATCCTTTGAATTCACCGAAATTGAAAAGTAGATAGAAACAGTGGCATGTAATCAAAACAAAAGAGAAATGAAGTGATGATCACTGGCTAGGAATTCCTTTTAGGTCAGAAATTAAAGTAAGTTGGACATTAAGCAGTGAAAAGTGCATAGGAGATGAGGGAGATCATGCTCTCTGGACCTTATCATTCTGTCTATGTAAATAAGGCTACATAAATCTATATCACTATTTGCACATAGTCATAAGCATGTGTATAAAGATGTGTACATATTTGTGTATTATTTATGACTTCTTAAAACATTTTAAATTCTTATTCCATAGATATAGTATTTGAAAATTCATAAGCCATTTTAAATGGCATGATTTACCAGATGTGTGATGTTTGTACCATGTAGCAGATATCATAGTTTACTGTTTTTATTTTTTAGAGGTTGTAGGAAAATTTTACTTAAAGAATACATTTATTGCATTTATGAATTACAGTTTTCCATAAACTGAAAAAAATATACTTTTATAAGTTCAGTGGTGAAAGTATTCACGTTCTATACAAGTTGATCAGATAGCATCAGTATTATCTACCAAGGATAACAGTAAATTGCCAATCACCATTTTTCCTGTTCAATGGAGAATATTGGGCTCATGTTCAAGATAGCAAAGGAAATTCAGGTTAGGAGAAAAGAGGAGAGGAAGTTGATAAAAAGTGAATGCTCATAATACTTTCAGGAAACAATGGTGGGATCTCTTGGTTAGATAGATGGGTCTGGGTCTGAGTAGAGATATTAGGAGCTTAAAGGATAGACATTGCCACTCCTGGCCTTGGCATTATTCCATACCTATAAAGTCACAATCTCCATAAATAAAGGCTGGAGCATCCATTTAACATTTATGTCATAAATATTATTTGCAATCTCTGATTTAATGATATTGGCCTTTGGTGGTCTGGCTGTACCCCCAGTTCGAATGCCACTTATTGGTTGCTTATCTAGTACACCTTATTACCTTTCTGTAGTTCAAGATTGCTCATTAGTAAAACAGGAACAGGAGCATCAACCACTTCCTAGGAGGATTAAATGAGTGACTATTTGAAAACACAGACTAGGACAGATAATATTTATAAAGCCTAAGGTCTATATAAGTTTTTACTGGAAATATGAGAAGGTTGAAATTAAAATGTTTTAAAAATTCTAATCAAATAAACAAATTATAGCTCATTTTTATACTTTATTCTCATGTTTAAATTTAAGATATATGATTTATATAATATCTTAATTTTACCCCATTTATATGGTACATATGCCAGAGAAAATGTGTAACACCTTAATTTTATGTGGAGCTGAATTTATATAATTAGGCCTAATTTGTATGTGTTGTTGAATGGGTATGTATGTTGAACTAATTTACAAAATAAAATATTTATTCAATTGAATTTTTGCATTTCCAGGTAGAATCACATTGAAGAGAAGTTTTTGATCTATTTTAGCCTTTATAAGTACTTTAAACAAGATCAATAAAATATGTCTTAAAAATACTGACAATGCTTCAAATATTTTTAATATATCTGACTATATTATATATAAATAGAATTCTTGAGACTTACTCAGATATATAACTTTTGTTTCTGTTATTTAGATGAAAGATAGATAGACAGGGCTTTACAGTGGAGTCATAGCTATAATATAATAATGATACTGTGATAATACATTTTTAATGCCATTTCAAAAAGTAAATGTAAAGATTATTAAACTACATTTCTAGAAATATGGACTAATGGTAAATAAATTCTTAAATTTGGATTATTTTTATGGAATTTCTCTGTAGCTTGGAGAAATTCTTAAAAAATATGAAAACCAAAAAATTTTCTTTTGAGGTAAGTTAGAAGAATCCTTCTAACAAGGGCAACTGCTAAAACTGAAAAGTAATATACATTCCTTCTTCAAGCCATTCAAGGACTCAAAACTTAGGGGAGAAAACAAAAACTATCAGACCAAGAACCTGGAAAAGCCCAAATCCAAGTTCAGCCTAACATTCTGAGCATTTTTTCCTGGAATATATCTCTTACTTGGAATAAGATACTGAAGAAATGAAGTGGACTTTTTTTATATATTTCAAAAGTTAATGGTGACTAAATTTGGACTTGAGGTACTCCAAGGATGAGTAACCTTCCCATATTTCAGTTTGTGGCCCCCATAGGCCATTTATGAGCTACACAGGTGATCTGAGGGTGACTCAGGGCTCCTCTGAACTAAATCAGTGGATTGCCCCAGAAAATCTCAACTACTGGAACTAGGTCACAATAACCCCAATTTGTGGGGGCCTTCAGACTCCACTCTGGAAGAAGATAACAAAGTCTTTGGTCCTAAATTAATTCTAAACATTTTCAAGTACAATATCTTACATACTATCAAAATTAAAGAGGCACACAGGGCATAAAGCAACACGGCCATAAAAGAGCAAAATTAAAGAACAATAGAACAATAGGAACAGAAACATAGGATCTCCCAATGAGGGGATAATGATACCCAGGATATAAATGAATGAGACTACAGGGGGGAAAAAATGGAAATTTCAGCAGAGGACTAGAAATCTAAACTGCCATAGCAAAACTGAGAAGAACAAAGTAAGAATTGTATAAATAAAAATATCTGAAATTAAAGACTCAGTTGAATAGGTTTAACCTCAAAAATAGACACAGCTTCAGAGAGAATAATGAATTGGAAAACAAATCAAAAGAAGCACAGAGAGAAAATGATGAGAGTAAAGAATGTAGTGCAAAGTTGAAGTTCCAGAGGCAAGAAAGAGCAGGATGGAGCAGAAAAGTAATAGTTGAAAAGATAATGGCGATAATACTTTAAGTTAATGAAAGATAATAATCCAATGAAGAATTCCTAAGTGACCAACTACAGTGAAGCTAACAAAAAATGTAAATCCAAAAAGCAGCTGCAGGACACAGATTCCAGGCAAAACAATTATACTAACTAATATCAAAGGAAACCATGGATATCTGAAGCAGTTGAAGATTTCCAATATGCGGAAGGAAAAGAACTACCAACCTAGAATTCCACATACGGGATGAGTACCCTAAAGGTTATAGTATACATTTGTAACTTATCAAGATTAGTATTTACTGATGCTTTTTAAAATGTTATGAGCACGTTATACTTTTACATAATAAAACTATTATGTGGTGTTCATTTTGACATAGTCATACATGCATAGGATAAAATTCACTCCATTTCAGTCCTCAATACTTCTTTTCCCTGCTTTCCTCCTTCCTTCTGGTCCTCTTCCTTTACTACTCTTATCTACCTTCTATTTATTTATTGCTTTTAAAATTGGTGCTTTATAGATATACATAAAGGTAAATTTCACTGTGGTATATTCACATAAATACATTGTATAATTTAGTCAGTAGCTCCTCTCTTTTCCCATCCCTCCTCCCTCTCCCTCAATCCCCTACTCCACTTTTATTGTCATGGAATTCCCCCACACGTTGTTTTTTTTTTTTTTTTGGTCTAGCTTCTGCATATGAAATAAAACCTTGGATCCTTGACTATCTAAGTCTGACTTATTTCACTTAGCATGATGTTCTCCGGTTCTATTTGTTACAGTTTAGATATAAGGTTTCCCCTAAAAGCTCACATGTGGGACAATGCAAGAAGGTTCAGGGGTGCAGTGATCAGATTATAAAAGTTATAGCATAATTTGGTGGATTAATCCACTGATATAGATTAACTGGGTGGCTACTGTAAGCAGGTAATGTGGGGCTGCAAGAGATAGATCACTGGTGGTGTGCTGTGGGGTTTAAATTTTGACCCTGATGAGTGGAGCTCTCTGCTTCCTTGCATCATGTTCTGAGCTGCTTTTCTATGCCACAACCTTCTGCTATGATGTTCTGCCTCCCCTAGGACCCAGAGCTATGGAGTCAGCCAACCAAGGGCTAAACCTCTGAAACTGTGAGCCAAACTAAACTTTTCCTTCTAATTTGTTTTTGTCAGATCTTCTGGTCATAGCAGGGGGAAAGCTGGTTAGAACACCATCCATATATCAACAAATGCCATAAGTGCATTCTTCTTTATGGCTGAATAACCTTCCATAATGTATATATACCACATTTTCTTTATCCATTCATCTGTCAATAGAAACCTGGGCTGGTTCCATTACTTGGCTATGTATTGAATTGTGCTGCTATAAATGAAGTTCTTGTGTCAGTACAGTATGCTGATTTGAGTTCTTTTCAGTAAATACTGAGGAGTGGAATAGCTGGGTCATGTGGTGTTCCATTCCTAGTTTTTTAAGGAATCTCCGTACTTCTTTTCAAAGTGTTTGTACTAATTATAATCCCGACAACAATGTAAAAGTGAACATTTCCCTCCACATCCTTGCCAGCATTTATTATTTGTATTCTTGATGATTGCCATTTAAACTGAAATGAGATGAAAATCCAATGTAGTTTTGATTTGCATTTACCTGTGTGATAAGGAATATTGAACATTTTCTCATGTATTTGTTAACCTGTTGGGAGCCGCAAGTGAATTGTGAGCTGGAAACTTTGCTACGCGGAGGTGTGCCTGTCTGAGAACTCTCAGTGCTATTTTACCAACCTGAGATTGCTCTGTTGTCCTGTTCAAAGAGAATTCTATGATACTGTGGAATTTATTGGTTCATACTGCCCTAAGTTCAAATGCAACTCCCTGGAAATGGAAAGAGATACCAGTGCGCCCAACTAGTCTTGAGGACCCAGCTGCCTGGGGAGGAAGAATTACTGTACAATTGATAAGTCTCCAATCAAGCCAAGTTCCCCATAGCCTCTCCCTTCTTGTTTACCTTGAGAAACCCTTCCTTTACAATAAATTCCTTTGATGTGTTTCACTATAAATAAAGTATTCCAGGGCTTTTTCCCTTTGTTAAGATCAGACCCATCAAGTCTTTTCCACCCATCAAGCCACTACTACTTTTCTCGTGTCCTTTGTTTTTATTTCTTTTTTTTTTAAGTATATATTTTTTAGTTGTTAATGGGCCTTTATTTATATGTGGTGCTGAGAATTGAACCCAGTGCCTCACACATGCTAGGTAAGTGCTCTACTACAGAGCCTCAATCCCAGCCCTGTTTTTATTTCTTAATACTACTTTTTTAGCCTTTTACTTTCGGCCAGCCCACACGGGTTACTTATTTCCTCCTCGAGCAGGATGTGGTGAGATTGGCCATTTGTTTTTCTTCTGAGAAATGTTTTGTATTTTGCCCATTTATGGATTGGGTTTTTTTTATTTTTTGGGGGGGTAGGGGTTTGTGTTAAGTTTTCTGAGTTCTTTATATATTTTGTATATTAATCCTGAGTAGTACCTCGAAAAGATATTCTCCCATTCTGTAGGCTCTATCTTTATGCTCATTTCCAGTGCTGTACAAACCTTTTAATTTCAAGCTCTCTCAATTGATTCTGGGTTTTATTTCTTGAGCTTTAGGGTTTAAGGAAGTACATGCTTGTGCCAATATGTTGTAGTGTGTCTATGTTTTCATCTACCACTTGCAAATTTTCTGTTCTAATTCATAGGTCTTTGATCCGTTTTGAATTAACTTTTGTGTTTTCTCATTTTTTGCAGAGGATGCAAAAGGCATAGTACAGTTTATCTCCATTTATCTTTTCCTTAATTACATGTCTTGGTTTGATGTACATTCATTCTAATTCTGAAAAATTATTACTATTATTATATTCCACACATTTGCCATTTTGTTGGGTTTTAGTCCTTCTTTTACTTTTCATTGGGAATCCCCCCTAAGGAATTCTCCTTTGTATTTCTTTTAGGGATTATCTATTGATAGTGAGGTTTTTTCAGTTTTCATTTTATTTCAACATCTTTATCTCAACTGCAGTTTTTAAAGGATAAGGATAAAAAAATGATAAAAGCATAAATAAGTATTGGGTCTTGATAAGGCAAGTGTGCATACTGTAATTTATGTAGTTTTTAAAATGCAACTGATGGAATGTATAGGAGAAAAAAATCATAAAAACAATACAGAAGTCAACAACATAATTAACAAATTTGGCTTAATGGATGTGTACATACTTCTTCATGAAAAAATTACAGAATGTATATACTTCATTAGCATATGTAAAAATATATAAACAAAAACTTTACATTGAGTCACAAAGAAAGCCTCATTGTAAAGAGCTGAAAGCATATGGATTATTGATTCTGATAACAATTATATTGACATAACTCAGTACAAAAAAAACAACTAAACAAAAAGTCACCTTATGTTGCAAAGTAAGAAACAATTCCAAATGATCTTTCAAGAACAAAAAGGAAGAGAAGGCACAAATAGCCAGTATCAGGTATAGAAAAGGGGCTATCACTAGAGACTTTCACAGATGTTAATAAGATACTAGAATTATATAATGTGAGACTCCTGGTTCTGTCAAGATAGAGTTGCACTATTCTTCCCAGGTCCTCCCTTTGGTTACTAAAATAATGCACATAGCATAAGCAGCAGCATAAGAAGATTCTGAGAGTTGTAAAGAAAGCAACTATCATCTTAGGACCCTGGAATTTGAGGAAGTACATTACAGAGTTCCCTGTTTTCTTTTTGCTTCTCATAGATCCCAGTTTAGTCAACAGCCTCAGATGAAAGAAAGCTCTAAGAAGAGCCAGATAACAGGAAAGGATGACCTAACAGCAGGCGAAGGCAAGAAGTCTTTGATACTCTAAGAGTGGGCAAATGATACATGTGTGTACATGCTTATAGCAGGGCCTGGGTTGTTCCATGTTGCAAAGATGTCATGATTTTCATAATATGAAAGTCAATGGTAAGGCCATAAGAAACAATATTGAAAGTATCAAGCTTTTCAGGAAAAGCTGCACGGGATTATTGAAGATGAGAATTATTTGCCAGAATACATAATTGGATCATGATGAACTAGCTTGTTGTTCTGGAAATATATGCTGGAGTGTACATGCATTCATTAGGAGTCAAGAAAATTCTAGGATTCTAGACATTCAAAGATGATGTTACACTGCTTTGGGGAGGGAAATACTGCAGCAAACAGAGAACCTTAGAGCACTCAAGAATGTGAGCAAGCATATGCTTCCATTTATAATTGCCAACAAATCCTGGATGACATCAATATTGTCTGAAGAATGGTTTTTGAACCATTTTATTACATAAACAAGAGAATATTCTATGTAAAACATCCCACTCATGCTCTTTCTGATCAGGGCATCTATAGCATATCTGTGATGCATATCTTAATGTAAAATTTATAACACAATCACACTGCACAAAGATGCAATAGCTGTGTTCAGAGGATATTATTTATGCTGAACATTTGCACAGGATATTGAAGAGAATGAATCTGACCAAATGCTTCAAAAGTTTTGGAAAGGTTTCAACATTCTAAATGCCATCAGAAACATTGTTGCAGCATGGGAAAAGTCATAGAGCAATGCAAGAACAACTTTCATAATAAGGTTTTGGAGGCATATGTGAACATATTCAAAGCCTTTAACAAAGATTCTGCTGTTGATGGAACAGTAGTAGTTATGCCTAAGACACCAAGAAATCTTGTTCATAGCAAAGAAGTGGAAGAGGTGTTGCAGTCTGAGAAAAATCTCACCGTTTTTTGTCTACTTGGCTGGTGACTAAGAAGTGTTTCTCTTCCCTCCTTTTCCTGCATGGGAGTTTTCAATTAGTTACTTTTTATCCATTTTCTATTAGGTTGGTTGGAGGCAAACTGTCTAGACCACAGAGACCCTGGACCTTGAGGAAACTTCTACAAATTACCCATGATTCTGACATTCAACTTGGATGAAGTAACTGAGTATTGAAGTTGTATTACATGGGGGACAGAATGAGCATACTACATATAGAATTTATTAATGTGAAGGTATGCATCAATGCAGGTTAGTTAAAGGGAGTGCCCCCTTTTTACTCCTTTTTCTGTATTAAAGAGATCAAAATTAATATATTTCCAGTCTCCTTTAAGTGTCAAATGGCTTGTGACACTATTCTGTTAGAGATAATGTAAGTCTTATAATGGGTTTGTATATTCATTTTTTTTATCTGAATGGAAGGCAAATGAAGTGCCTGGAGACCTAATAGCACTTGCAACCATGAGGACAGAAATTGTGCTAGGAATGAAGGAGAAGAGCCCAAATGGCCAGAGGTCAGGACACCATAGAGCCTCTGCACCAGCTAACAGAGACCAGGGAGCCAGGGCTCTTGGTAATGTGCAGCAGAACCAAATTGAAGCTGAAATTAACTTCACAACTCAGCAGATGTGTAAATGAGGGAAAATCATTTAATAATTATGACTCATATTTCATATATGAAATGAGAACATTAAAAATCAGTTTGGCAAACTATGAAAATCTATGTGAAGAGTTCCCAACAAAATAATAAGTACTCAATAAATATTATCATTAGCAACAGCAGAATTATTATATAAGAAAACTTTGAACTTCACTAGTACTAAAAATATGAAAATATGGGAAACTTTCCATCTATCAAATAATAATCTTTAAAATGACATCCGAGAGGGAACAGTGAAATATGAGCTCTGACATATCACTGGTGATACTATAAATTAGAATAATTATTTAGTAAATGATGTCTCAAATTATCCAAAGGATTAGAAATATCTAAGTCTAGCAATTCTACTTTTGGGTATTCATCATGAAGATGATTTTTAAAATGCCATAGGATTTTCATAAAGATGTCAACCAGAATACTACATATAACAGAGAAACTTTGTAAGCAACATAATATTCTAGATGTCAGCAACTGTCTGATATATAGAAATACTTAACCGTGTTATTCTATTTTTGCTAAAGAAATAAAATTCTAAATTCATTGAAATTACATAAATGAAATGAATAAAATTCTATGGAAAGACATATACCATAATATTAAGGAAATTCTGGCTCCCTAATGGTATATATAAGATAAATAAAAAGTTCACACAAAAGGAGGAAATTCTTTGGGCACCGTGGCAATACCTCAGCTACTCAAGAGTCTGAGTGTAGGCTTCCTCCTCAAGTGCATTCACCTCAAGGCTGCAACAAAGCAATGGTCAGGGGAACCATGTGCTAACTGGCTTAAAAGAAAACTGCCTAGAGTAAGCAAAACTGGTGCTGTGTTAGGAAAAAGGGAAAGAGTGAGTTGATACTAAAGAGATAAGCAGTAATGTTTCTCTAAAATTCTACTACTTTAATTTTTCAAATTACATTTATTGCTTCCAAGATTTTGAAAGTCATTTATTTAATTGAAGAAAATTTGGAGAACTGAAAGTGTCAAAAACTCACACATGATCCTATAACAATGAGGCATTCATTGTTAACATTATGGTACATTTAAAAATTCTAAACAAATAATAACAGTGCAGATAAACTAATAAATTATATATAATCCTAATTAATTCCTTTAATTTGGAAATATGATTTTAATGGCTCAGTAACAGTTTTTCATATGGAAACAGCATAATTTATTCAACCATTTCTCTCTTGTAGATCACTTGTCATTTCCTTTTTATTAGTGTATAAAATATGTCAATTAATATCATTGGATATAATATTTTACCTGATCTCTGATACACCGCCTTAGGATAGTTTTCAAAAGGTAAGATTATTGGATCTAATTTTTTAAGGATCTTTTTACATACTGCCAAATGAGCACATACTACATATTGTGAGAAAAAAATCCAATAAATACAAAATGAGAATAATATTTGCCCTTCTAACTTCAGAGGTTGGTAAAAATATCAGAACATATAATTTTCAAAAATATTGTGAAAATTATGGCATTATATATGTGTAAGATATTATTTTTTAATGTAAAATATTTTGATGCAAGCAAAAATATTCAACAGAAGCTGATTTATGATAATTTCTCTTGGGTTATTTTATGATTTTTATCATACATATTGTCATAAATTTAAACAACCTTTCAATAGCCTGTCTGACATTATAACAGAAGGTACTTTTGTCTTAGCTATTGAAGTATTTTTACTCAAATGATTTTAAATGTCTATTAATTAATTATTATGCACTTAACTATATCCTATGAAGAAGGTTAAAACACAGGAATATTCTATAACTGAATGTGAAAGACAAATATACAACCAACTAAAATAAATGATAAATAATACAATAAAGCAAAAACATTTCACCATGGGAAACAGGAACATGAAATAATTAATGTCTCGCTTTCTTCTATGTTTTTCCTTTGCTTCAATTTCTGCCAATTGTTCTCTTTGCCTGGACTCACACTTTCATCTTATGTTGTTCTAAATTTTGGTATTTGTGAAGGTTCATTTCCAGTCTGCCTATCTAAGCTAAAAATCCTGAACTTACTCCTATCACCCTCTTTTTTTTGGTCTACTCTTACCCAGATCACCTATGTCTTCAGTATAGATTTTGACCTCTAGGACTTACTACTGCCATCCCAACTCTATCTCTGCATTACCAGGCTGACCTACTATTTATGTGATGCTATTCATGTGTTAGAAAAACATATCATAAGATATGTTAGTAAAATTTTAAATAACAGAATAAAGTTAGCCAGTGTTAAGGAGTAAAAATTAAGGGAAGAATTATATCGAATTCATCATTTTATACACTCAATATGTACTAGTTATGATAACTCATTCCAGTAGTGTAATAATGCTTAATATGTTACTTACCAGAGGAAAGAAGGCATTTGAAAAAATTCTATGAAACTATATGAAAACAATCACATCATCATGATGAAAGAGATTTAAAAAAAAAAAGCACTACCAGGGCTAACAACAAAATACAGCCACAGTTAATTTATCTTCCATTTTTATTTGTGTGAGAATTCCAGGGTTATATTTGTCCATGGGATGGCTGGGCCATACACTTAATTACTGGACCATACACTTATTTTATCAAGGATAATAGTTCCCAGCATATAATTAATACTTTTTCTGTTGTTGCCCACTTGTACCTACATCCAATTTGTGTAATTTGGTAAGTACAAATATCTGTGTCCTTTTAAGAAAGGAAATATGAAGAGCAAAACAGGAATGTCCCATAGCAAAGATGATACAAATATAAATCAAACGATATTTAGGAAATTGAGAAAATGTTCATTTTGTAAGTTATTTATGTATTTTCCTGGTACTTAAACCTTTGGTAAGTTTTCAAATTCAAATATAACATCCTTGTGTGAGAGAAGATAAATATTAGTCATGGTATGAGTAGTAACTAACACATAATACTCATTTTTAATAGTGAAATAAATAAAATTAAAGTTCTAATGAGTGATTCTTTTTCTAGAGGTATTATCAAAAAAAAAAAAAAAAAAGAAAAAAGAAATATCTTAGTCTCCCTACTGAGAAAGTTCAAATGTTGATCTAGGGAAATATAATGATTTCTCCATTTCATTCTGAAATGTCAGGGTAATTAAAGAGACTTTAAAATGGAGGTTTAAGATAGCCACATTGAACTGTTTTAAAAACCCACAATGTGGTTGGGGTTAGGCCTTACACTAAAAAGACTAACAACTATAGTAATAAGATGTAGGCTTTAAAACTGGCTTTGAACTGTGAAAGGGTGAACTAGAATAGTTAAATTTCCATAAGATTGAATCAAAGGATTGAAATAAGCTAAAATCAAAGTTATAAAAAAATGTGGTAACCTGAGTCCAGTGAATATATAGTAAAGAAAATGGGATACATATTTTTAAAACCCTGTAAAATCTTCTGGGCTAATCTAATACAGTATATTTAAAACTATTTTTTAAACAGTGATACAAGAGATATTCTGAAGTCATATGTAGGTTTAGCATTCATGGGTAAAGATAACAGGATGTTCACACTTAAAAGTATGTGGACATACTATGATTAAAACAATGAGACCTTTTTTTGTAAAATCTGATTATTTAATTTTAGCATAATAGTGATTTATTATATATTAATATTTCAAAAATATACTTTTATGTTTAATAAACCACCAAATAATTCAAGATAATGTCCTATACGCATGCTTTTGCTCCATACACCAGACTGCTGTTGCACTGAAGGCAGTGAATTCCATCACGGGGATTATAAGATCCAGGGCTGCAGATCACTGTGAATAAACAATAAATTAGTAAGTAATATGTCCCCAAAATGTCCATAAATTAACTTTGTATGTAGCATAAATTGTCAAAGATTCTCTTAAGTGTTATTTTAATTGAGGTAAAATACATATAATATAATTTAATGTCTTTAACCCCTTTTAATTGTAACTTCAGTATTGTTAAGTATACTCACATGTATAACCAATTTCCAGAATATTTTCATCCTGCAAAACTGCAACTCTATGCCTATTAAAAACTCCTGTTTCTCTTCCCTCCTGCCACTGGCAACTTAATACTCTATACTCTTCATTTAGGTAAAATGATATAATAAAAGTTTTCACTCTGATCCTGGCTCAGACAAAGACTATAATCTAGAATAATTTTTACTGGTAATACAATGTTGAGTTCAAAGGTTGAATAGATCATTCTTTCAGTTATAGCAGAAGCCACTAGATGTCAACATCACAGGTACAACCAATTGTGCTTATCAGATGGCCCATCATAAACTGTGCCTTAGATTTGTAAAGGTAGCTCCAATCTGCAAAGTGACTACAGCTTATTTTTAATAATCTTGTGATTTCAAGTCCTATTTTTACTACTTACTAATAATAAAATTTGAAAAAATGCTAATTTAAATTAATTTTATAATCCCTAGTATAAGGATAATGCCATGAATATATTATCATATCGTATCTCTTCATGACAGAAAGTTAAAGAAGTGCAGAAAGAAACAGAGTTCAAATACCATTTGTTAATGAGATTTACTCTGGAATCCCAGGTAAAGCATTCAAGTCTCTAAATTTGACTATGCTCATTTGTAAAGCAGGTAAAATAATAGCCAAATTCATAATATTAACATAAGGATTAAAATGAGATGACGTCTATGAAAAAGCACTCAGTGTATATGCAATCAATAAATGCCTAACCAGAATGCACTCTGGGATTACCATCTCATCCACTCCAAGTAGAGGCATGCATTTCACATTCTGTCATGCAGAATTCTAACTAGGTTGAGTATCTAACCTGTTTCTCCTTTTCCTATTGAAAGAGTAGTTGGACAAGGATCTCAGTCATACATATAAGGTATGGATGTTATAGGACATCAAATAAATTCTTCCAGCGTTATAATAATATGTATTAATGTTTGGATTATTATACTATTACTATTTAATTTCATATTGTTTTAAGTTTTAAGAAGTAGTTTTTAAAATTAGGAAATATTTTAACTATTTATTAAGAGGAAATATTTTCAATAGTATATTCCACAGACTTTTTCAAATATTAGTAGATGTTTTATTTGGAATGTAATGTTTCAGATGGAAAAAAACACGAATTCACCAATATTAAATAGATGTGTTTTTGCTTTACAAATAACAAGAAACTTTAAACTGATAATGTACATACTAAAGTCCCAATGATGTTAATACAATATGTTTTCTCAAACGTATGTGATCATAATGCCTTTTTTCTCAAATCACACATTAATATTTCCTGAAAACACAAATGTGGTAATGCTAAGAAAATTTATTGGAAGTGTTAAATCACAGCACAAGCTGAAGAGAAATCTTCATGCTATTTTTACATACATAGTTTATACTGTTTTTCACAAAAAGAACCAATATTGGCATAATTTTGAGTTCATGGTTATGTATATATGATCTTGCAATAGCTATTAGAAATAACAAACTTTCATGATATAATATGTCTAATACCAGAGAATCCTTATCTGTAGTATTCTTTCCTAGTATTGTAATACTAAAATATTTTTCTCTGTAAAGCATATTTGAGGGAAAATGTTAAAATGGAATTTAAACATATAGAACAAGATAAGTGGACTACATTTATTAAAGAAAGAAGGATGCACTGATGACTTAGTATTGACTTATAAACAAATGACAAGAAAGTACTGGAAAAAACCTTCTCAAATTTTAGATAAGGAATTTCTTTAAAAGATACATACATGAACCTAATAAAAGTACTTGATAATAAAATAAGGACTTAATAAAATTTTAAAGTAGTAATCAAGGAGCACATTAGGATAATAACTGCAGTTATGTAATCAACAAAAGAATATGATTCAGAATATATAAACTACCCAGATAAATCAATGAGAAAGAATAGAAAAACTACTTTAAAAATAGACACCAAAAGAGAAAAATACAATTGGTTAACTTACGAGCTTTTTACTATACCAAAAAAAGTATTAAAATAAACCAGAATCTAAACAATGCAAATAAACATCAAAATTATATATTGGGAGAAGGTTCAACAAGATGCTGAAATAGGAAGCTCTGGACCCCAGTTCTCTCATGAAAATATTAAGTAAACTACAAGGTATAGGACAAAGTAACTTCATAAGAGCTCTGAAAACAAGTCAAATATAAATAGCAATCCAGTGAACACACAGACAAAACAAAACAAAACAAAATACCTGCAAAAGAAAATAGTGGGGAAAACAGTGGGAAATTTTATGGCATTTTTACTCACTCATGCCCAACATCCTCCTCAATACAGTTCTGGGAAATTCCACTCCACATACTTGAGAGAACAGAGCAGACAGAATTGGCACTCTTAAATGCATGAGGGATGCCTGCCATTGGACTTGATGATGGCACAAGTCATATCTCAGGCCATAGGTATGGTTCTTAAAAACCATAACTACAAATCCATACATGCATGGGCAAGAGATTACGCATGAACACAATACCTAAAGCTATAAAAGAACCAAGGAAATTCTCAGAAAAATTGAGACATTTAATATCAGCCATGTATATGGAGGAATCATAAAAAGAAACACCTATGGACAAAGCATATAAAGATGCTCAACATCAGTAATTGTAAGAGAAAGGCAAATAAAATCTATAATGAGGTATCACCTTATATAGATTAGTATGAGGAAAAATAAATGAATGTTGGTGAGGATGTGGAAAACGTGGAAACTTTTTGCCTTGTTAGTAGGAATACAAAACTTCTATGAAAAACACAAACATAATGGAGGTTCCTCAAAAAAATTAAATATAGAATTGCCATATGATCCAGCAAACCCACCTCTGAATGTATATCCAAAAAAACTAAAAGCAAGATCTGAAAGAGATATTTACACACCCATGTTTAATGAAGCATTATTCATGGTAGTTAAGAGGGAGAAGCAACAAAGTTGTCCACTGGTAGACGGGAGGACAAACATACATAAAATGGAAAATGCATAGTAAAATTCACCCTCAAACAAGAAGGAAATCCTGTCATGTGCTACAACACAAATAAGCCTGTGCTAAGTAAAATAAATCAATCACAAAAAAAGACACTGCATGAGTCCCCTTAAAAGATGTTATCTGAAGTAGTCAAACTTATAGAAACATAAAGAAAAACAGTAGTTACTAGGGGATTAGAAGTGGGTAATGGGAAATTGTTGTCCAGTGGATAAAAATTTTCAGTTACAAGTTCTGTTTAAATACACCAATGATAAAACAATCCTATCCGGCAATTACAAAAATATTTATTTACAATGTATTAGTATATAATATTTTGGGATAAATTTAACCAAGTTGGCAAAATACTAACACAGATCAGTGAAATAAACTAAAAGACACAAGTAAAAGAGAATACACCACATCACCATGGGTTAGAAGACAATACCATTAAAATGTAGCTCCACCCAAAGCTATTTATGGATTCGATCCAATTCCTATCAAAATTTAAATGGCTTTTATTTTCCCCAGGTATAGAAATCTGCATCCTAAAATTCATTTGGAATCTCAAGATAAACCAAATAGCTAAAACACCTTGAGAAAGAAGGGCAGAGTTAGGATCTCATGCTTCCTAATTGTAAAACATAAAACTAGTAATCAAAACAATGTAGTGCTACCATAAAGAAAGCCATATAGACCAATGAAACAGAACTGAAGATCCAGTAATAAACTCATTGGGTCAAATGATTTCAATAATACTACTAAGATTATTCAATGAGGAGAGGGCAATTGTTTTTTCAATAAATGGTATTGAGAAAAATAGATATCCACATAAACTGAACGTGGGCTCTTAACTTATATCATATAATGGATCCAAGACACAAACTTAAGAGCTAAAACTGTAAAATATTTAAAAGAAAATATTGGGGAAAAATTTCATGACCCTGGATTTTGTAATGATTTCTCTCATTGACACAAAAAAACCCACAAGGAATGAAAATAAATGCATTGAACTTCATTAAAATTTAAAACCTTTATTCATCAAAAGACCTTATGAATATAACAAAAAGGAAAGAATATTTGCAAATGATGTATCTAGTAAGGAGTTAATATCAAAATATACTTAAAAACTCCTGCAACTCAACAATAACACAAAAACAACCCAGTTAAAAATGGATGTGGCTAAGTATGGGGTATGTGCCTTAAATCCTAGTGATTTGGGAGGCAGAAGCAGGAGGATTACAAGTTCAAAACTCAGCAACTTAATGAGACTCTGTCTCTAAATAAAAAATAAAAGGGCTGGGATGTAACTCACTGGCTAAAAGTGTCCCTATGTTCAATCCCCAGTACAAAAAAAAAAAAGGTTAGAAGTCTTGAATAGATATTAACTCCAAAAAAAGACATTATAAAATGCCAATAATATATGAAAAGACCCTTAACATTAGAAATATAAATCTAAACCACAATGGGACACCATTTCGAACACATTAAAGATGGCAAGTATCACAATAACAGAAAATAAGAGCTGGTAAGGAATGAAGAAATTGTGAACCTTGTACTTTCTTAATGTGAATGTAAAATGGTTAAGCAGCTATGGACACAGTAATGATGGCTCCTCAAAAAATTAAGAATAGAATTATCATATGATCCAGAAATTCTGATTCTGGTATTTAGCTGAAAAAACTGAAATCAGGGTTTTGAAGACATATTTGAAGACTTTATAGTCTCAATGTCTGTATCTACCATCAAATTGATATGAAAGACTTAATCCCTGATGAGGATATATTTAGAGACAGTGTCTTTAAGATAGTAAACTTAAATGAGTAGAATTGGGCCATGATCCAATAGGACTAGTTTCAAATAAGAGACACCACAGAGATTACGTGCACTCTCTTTTTTTTTCTTTCTTTCCATCAACATGCACAAAGAAAAGGCCATGTGAGGACATAATCAGAGATGGTTATCTGCAACCAAGAAGAATACCTTTACCAGGAATTTAACTGAACAGAACCCTGTTCTTCAAAACTGTGAGAAACTTAATTTCTGTTAAGACACCCAATCTATGAAATTTTATTGTGGCAACTTATCCTAATATAGATCCAAAAGAAATGACTACAAGAACTTAAGAGATATCTGCACATCTGTGTTCTCTATAACATTAGTCACAATAGCCAAGAAGTGGATGCAACCTATTGCCCATTGCTTAAATGGAAAAATCAATCTCCCTCTTCCTCCCCATCTCTCCTTCACTCTCTCACCCCCCACACAAACTTGCATGCATGTACACCTAATGAAATGACTTTTGTGTGTTGACAACTTAATTCCTTTATTAGCTCTAACAGTTTTCGGGTGGGGGGGGAGGTGTCCAAGTGCAATTTACATTTAAATGGTTTTGCTTCTTTTTATTTTTGGCAATACTATCAAAAACAATGTACATATTAAATATAATCCATATCAAAGTTCTATCAGCTTTATTTGAAGAAATGGAAAGATGATCCTCAAATTTACATGGAATTACAAGTGGTCTTAAGCACCCGAAACTTGAAAATACAAACAAAGCTGACAAAATCGCACATGAAAACTTAAGAACTTACTAAAAATCTGCATAATAATAAACTATAATACTAGCATAAGGAAAAACATAATGGAACAGAATTGAGAATCTAGAAATAACCTTATATATCTAAGACAACTGATTTCCATCAATGATGAAAAGTGCATGAAATGTGAAAACAGACATTTCTTCAGCATAACTTTGGGATGACTAGGTAGCTGTATAGTTAAGAATGTATTTGGACTCATATTTCAAGCC
This sequence comes from Urocitellus parryii, assembly GCF_045843805.1. Taxonomy (NCBI): domain Eukaryota; kingdom Metazoa; phylum Chordata; class Mammalia; order Rodentia; family Sciuridae; genus Urocitellus; species Urocitellus parryii. The sequence goes on from NC_135533.1 coordinate 105,672,442, forward strand.
ACTTAGCACAAGGGTTGGCGTTGTGGCTCAGTGGTAGAGTACTTGCCTAGTATTTATGAGGCATTGGGTTTGATTGTCAGCACTGCATAAAAATAAGTGAATAAAATAAAGGTCTATCAACAACTAAAATATATATAGAACAAATTAGCACAAAATACATTGATGACTTATTTGAAGAAAACAGGAAACTTTTATATATTGGATTTTATAATAGTGTCTTAGATATGACGCTAATAGAATGAGCAATAAAAGAAAAATAATATATAAGCCAAATCTCTAAATCTGTTTTAACAATAAATTTCCAGATTATTAATAATAATATAAAAGACAAATTAGAGGATACATGAAAATATTTGCAAAACATATATCTGCAAAGGTCTAAGATACAGAATATCTGGAGCTTTTATTACTCAACAACTAAAAGACAAAAACTCAATTGGACAAAGGGGCAAGAGCCTTACATAGGCAACCCCCAAGAAGATACACAAATAGCCACCAAGCCCAGTAAAAGATGCTCAATATAACATTGGTTATTTGGGAAATGCAAATTAACACTAAATGAGACACTACTTCATACACACTAAAATGGTTAAAAGTTGTATGTTTTGTTGTTAAAGGAAAATAATAAGTGTTACCCAAGATATCGTGTAACAAACAAGTAACCACAGATGTTACCAGTGGGACAATAAAATGTAGTAGCCACTGTGAAAAACAATTTGGCATATACTCAAAAAGTTAAAAACAGAATATGATCCAGTAATTCCATTATTGTTATTTACCCAAAAGAACAGAAAATGGGTAGTTAAGCAGATACATTTTCATAAATGTTAGAAGCACCAGAAACCACAATATTCAAAATTTGGAAACACTCCAAATGCTATGAATGGAGAGATTAAATCTACAGAGACAGAAAGTCAACTGGTAACTGCCAGAGTTTCAGGGTAGAGGAGAATGGGAATAACTGCTTAATAAATATAGGGTTTCTTCCTGAAGTAATTAAATTGTTTTAGAACAAGATATAGTGGTTTCCTAACACTGTGATTATATCAAATGCTACAAAATTTCACATTAAAATGTCCAATTTTATATTGTATAATTTGAACTCAGTAAAAAGAATGAATAGTTTCATTTGATGCATGGGCCAGTATAAATTTGTGTAACATGGATGTAACTGATAAACAAAAAGAGTGGACAGACTGAAAAATGTAGAAAACAAACAAACAAACAAACAAACAAATAAATAAATAAATAAATGCCCCAATGCCCTTAATTTAATGACAGTCATCAAAGAATAAGACAAAGAAACTCAGGATACACTCAATATAAAATTGACAAAGATTTCCATTCTCAGGCACTAGAATCAAACTGTTGTAAACCCTGAATAAAGAGAAACTCTGAAAAGTATGCAGAAAAATACTCAAAATATGACAGAGTTTGGGGAGATCTATATGAATAGAAGCTCACTTTTAATCAGAAAAATATATCATTCAACACTAAAGGTTAAAAAAGATGCTTTGTAATAAAAAGTAGAATATTGAGGATTATAATGCTGCAACAAAAGGTAGGCTAAAGGAAGTTCCTTAGCCTGAACTTAGAATTATAAGCTACTATTACCAGAATCAATTTAGTATCTTGCTTGAAACAACCAAAAATAATAGCAACTATGCAAAACATGGAAATTATGTTTTCCAAGACACTGGATATTGAATCATAAGGGACAGTGATCCGTTAGAGATAGGAAACAAAAAATATGAGTCCTACAAGAGTAAGCCTAAAATTAATAAGCAATTGCCATTGCTTACTGCCAAAAGTTCCCAAATTATGGCACAGGACACTAAGATAAGCCCAAAAAAGTCCCTAAATTGAAGAGAATAAACAAGCTAAGAGTTGGAGAAGACAAAAAAAAAAAAAAAAAAAACTAGAGTTCTTAAGACTGTGTACCACAGATAAGGTAGCTGCATAAAGACAGAACTTTGGAGATGATCAGTACATCTTTCCCAAATATAAAAAACAAATCAGCACAGTGTGAGGAGGAAGCTAACCTCAGGCTAGGGAAAGAACCATCTACTTTGACAGCATTAGAAGGAATGGTGCCTAGTAATCATTCAGGCTGATTAACAGTGCGTGTTCCCAACAGCCAGAAAGGAAAACTCATAATTCACAGGCCACTGGGAAGAGGATTTAGGAAGAGAGAGGAAATAATTACCTCTAGACAGAACACTGAACTGGGATTTCCTACCAAATTATAATAGTAAGACATAAAATGATAAAAAATAATGTCTGCAGGAGCACAAAAACAGCCAGCACCAAATAACATAAAATTCAAAAAAAATCTATAATCTAAAAAAAGATGACCAGTATGAAAAGAGACAGTTTTATGGTTTGGATTTGAGGTATCCCATAACAGACACTGTTTATGTAGGAATGTGCAGAGATGAAACAACTGGATTGTGAGAGCTATAATCAGTACATCATGTTATGCACTAAGAGGATGATTAAGCTATACTGTAAGGAGTACAGCTGGAGGTGGTATATCCCTGGAGACATACCTTAGAAGGGTTCTTTTTCCCTGTGGCTCCTTCCTGTTTTTTTTCTCTCTGCTTCCTGACTACCAGGAGGCGAGTAGTACTACTCTACCACCTCTTCCACCATGATATTCTGCCTCACTTTGGGTCCAGAGCAACAGACATAGCCCACCATAGGCTACACTTCTGAAACCATCAGCCAAAATAAACTTATCTTTCTCTAAGTTGTTCTTGTTATATATTTTTGTCCCAGCAATGCAAAGCTGACAAAATAGAAATTGGTACCAAGAAGTGGGGTTTTTACCATGAGTAACTTGATGGTATGGTTCAGAAGCTTTTGGAGAAGGAAGGTTTGTGGAAGAAGCAAGGAAGACTTTGAAGATGCAGATGGGAGAAGTTTTAAGAATATTGCAAGTGGAGCTTCATTGGTGATTCTGGTGGGAATTCAGAAGACCAACAGGCAAACAGTAAAGACTTCTCATGAGGTTCCAGGGGGAATGAAAATTATATTGGGAATTGGACTAGATGTAACTTATGTTATATTCTGAAAATTTTTTTTATCCATGTCCTGAGACTTTATGTAAGGCTGGATTTAAAGGTGATAAACTAATTAATCTGGTAGAGGAAATTTCAAGGCAGCAAAGCATTTCAGATGGTGGGATGGATTTTCCTGGCAACTTTTAGCCAAGTTCACTGTAAGAACAGGGAACATAATTCAGAAAAAGCAGATTTTTAAAACTTGCAGTATGGCCAGAAAAGTGCATATACAACAGGAGCCAAGAAAGGTATGCTTGTTGAAGAGATTCTAGCCACTAAAGAGAACTGTGTACAGACAATAGGAAAGATGTCTGAGGGCATCTCAGAAATTTGCAAGACTACATCCCTTGCTGGCTCAAAGGTTTAGAAGGGGAAATTCCCTTGCAGAGGGGAGTCTAGGATATTGTTTCCTTGTGCTCAGCCACCTCGACACTCAGAGGCTACTGCAGTCATCATCCCCAGGGCTAGCAGAAGATCCTGGCGTCATCCACATGGTGCTGGTTTTGCAGGAATACAGGATGCTAGAGTAAGGGGGTCATGGAGGCTTCCCCTGAGATTACTAAGGAAGGTTTTGGAGTCAGGCAAAGTGTGGCAGGGTTGTAATTCCTGTGAGCAGCCTCTGAAAGGGCGATGTGTAAAGTTGTAAAGGTAAAGCTGAAGTTGAAATGGAGACTCCAGGAATTAAGAGGATCCATAAATGTTGTCTGCTAAGGAAAGCTTGTGAATGAAGTCCAAAGGGGTGGGCTATCCAACCTTGCTGGAGAGAACATCTCATGACAATGTACCCCAGGTGCCAAATGTGGTTATAGGACTTGTTAGCCCAGATGAGTTTTGAAATTGTTTTGGTCCCATACCTTCTTGCTATGCCTCTAATTCCTCCCTTTTGGAATGGGAATGCTTACTCTGTGTCACTATATATTAAACATATGTAACTTGCATTTGATCTTCATGAGGACTCACAGCCAAGGCTTTGCCTTGACTCTCAGATGAGATTGGAACTTAGACCTTTGGACAATTCTGGAACTGTTGAGACTATGGAGACCTGGAGATGAATTAAAAACATTTTGCTTTGGATGATGAACCTGAGTTGGGGATGAGGGGAAAAATGTTGTGGTTTTTATGAGGCATTACCTCCAAAGCAGGGATGTTTAGAGATGAAATTATTAAATTGTGAGAACTGTAACATAATTATTCCATCCTAGTTTGAATGGACTTACTAGATAGTAACTGTAGGCATCTGGAACATGGCTGGAGGAGGTAGACATTGGGAGCATGCCCTGGAAGTGTTCACCTTCCCTGTGACCCTTTCCCCCTTTTCTCTCTCCTTCTTGGCTGCCATGAGATAAGTTGCACTCCTTCACAACTCCCTTCCACCAAGATGTTCTGTCTCACCCTGGGCCCACAGTAACTGACTCGGCAAACCATGGACTATATTTCTAAAACCATAAGCCAAAATAAATTCTTGCCATGACCCCCAGCCGGCAAAGGAAGACGCGACACAGGATTCTTCCTTCAGCAGTTTATTCAGGCCTTTATTTTGACATGTCTTCTAGCTTCTACTACTTCTACTACTACTACTACTACTACTCCTACTACCTCACCCAAGCGCCCCAGCCTTGATAAAGCACATCAAGCCCCAATGCACAACTGCCACGTGGACTTTTCTCATAGGGTGCCAAGTCACAGCGCGCCAACTCATTCTGATAAGGAGTTGTTTGTCACAGACTACAGCAGAAACCAGAGCCATCTTGTAATGGCGGCCACAGTTCACAGAAATGGCTCACCACAGTTCCCCCTTTTTGTTTTACTAAGACAATACAGGCGAGAGTAGAGGTCCTATCCCACTGTGCAGAAGTGGCTGCAAAGTATGGCTCAGCCGTAAGGAGGCGCCTTCCCCAGATCCGAGGCCATATCAGCCGACGCCTTTTTCCGTGGGGCGGGGCGTGGACGTCCAACCCGCATGCAATAGGACATGCTCTCCTTGAGGTCCACTTCAAGGATCACTCAAGTGCAGTGCCTTGCTTCGCATCCTGTATCGTGACGATGGTGGACGAAGGGGGACAGCTGAGGCTGCCTTTGTAGTACAGACAAAATTAAGTTGGCAACACCCCAAGAGAAAGGCACGGACAGTAAAGCAAAAGATAAAGACCAGTGTGGAAACCCACCTGCATGCAATGGTGACAAGACCCGCAGAGTGCAAAGGCTTTCCAACACTAGAAGGATGACAAAAGAAGGACATGTCGATCCCAGTGCAATGTTATAATAACTTGGGGTGCAACGACCATGTCAAAGGTTTACTGTTTAAGATGCGCAAGCCAGACCTGTGGCGAGTTGCCATTTTCTAAAGCAGCAAGAGCTTGGACGAGCATTGCCTTGTCCCGAGCATTGCGAGCCTTGAGACGACAGAGAAGCCACAAACAAAGAATCACACCAAAGCAACACATAGTACCAAAAATGCCTACTCCCACCCACTCCTTAAAAAAGGAAAAGGCAGAAGATATCCAAGTGGTGAATTGACTCAAGGTCACTGGATCGACACGGGTGCTATTCAAAACAGCAATCTGAGTTAGTTGAGACTGGATCAGGTTTTCTGCTTCCATGGACCAGGTTCCGGATAAATACTCTCCGATGATGCTGGAGGCATTTCTGGAATCATTAAATCTGACAGAGGTTATACATAAATGTGCACATTGATCAATACAACCCAAATGTACTAGGTCAGACAATTCCTCAACTTGAGCTTGAAGTAGATCTATCCTTTGATTAGCAGCCAAAATCCCAGATAGAATGTGTTGATTAATTCTACTTTGAGATTCAAGTATGGTGGATGTTTGTTGAATAACCTGATTAATAGTGGCAGCAGTTTGTACCTGGCTGGCCATGGCTACTCCAGCTGTAACTGCTGCAGCATCAGACACCGCCACAGCTGTCACTATAGCTGCCTTATATTTTCTTATATTTTTTTAGTACATTGTTTAAAAACAAGTTGTTTAATCAAGGGCATTGTGCTATCGGGGTCACCAAAGATTTTTTTTTTGCGGCGTCCACCATCCTAGCAACAAAGTCTGAGAAAGGCTCTGTGGGGCCTTGTATAATTTTAGTCAAATTGCCAGACACTTCTCCTCTATTTGGGAGTGATTTCCATGCACGGATACAAATGTTATTAATCTGTTCATACACTTCAGGGGGGTATCCTGTTTGTTGATTAGCAAACCTGCCTTGTCCCAGAAGCATATCCTTATCCCAAGCGGGGCGTCCTGCTGCATGATTTTGGGCAGCCTGCTCTGCTGCACCCTCTAGCACAAATGCTCTCCAGTCCAAATATTTGCCTGGGGAAACACAAGCACGCACCAGACTAGCCCAATCTGGGGGAGTCATGCAAAATCTAGTAAGTCCCTCCACCTGAGTAAGGGTGAAAGCAGCATCTATGCCATAAGTGCGGACGGATTCTGCCAAGGTTTTAATTATCTTAAAGTCTAAAGGCTCATGATACCTTCCCCTGTTATTGTCCTGAAACACCGGGTACGCAAGTCCCATATCTGTATTGACTGTCCTCCAAACTTGCATATGAAAAGATCTCCCGGAACTTTGGCTCCCCCCGACATACGGGAGCGGAACTACTGGAGGCGCGGGGAAGGGTGGAGCAGCATCAAGTACTGGCTCCTCCTCTAGATTTTCCACCTCCTCTTCAGAGCCAGCCCTATCCTCCTCTACATGGGATGCCTTCATACCTTGCATCTCCCGTTTTTTCTTTTTCATTTTTATCCCACGTAATTGCTGTAACAAAATATCAAGATCCTCAGAACTCTCTGAGCCACTTGTGTCCTCAGGCGTTTTAAGTGCGGTCAAATCTGGATAGAGCCTTCTCCTAATTTTAGGTTCAGTCTCTTTTGCCTTTTCACTGCTTTTACTCTTAACACTTTCTGCCACTTCACTGTGGGATCCCTCAGATTTTTCCTCATGCAATTGCTCAAGAACAGCTTGACCCTCATTTACAGCCTCTTGACATTTACCATCTGTTATACATCCTCTAACCAGCTTCCATATTAGAATAATGCCATCTTTTAAAGTTCCCTGCTTATAAGCAAAGTCAAGGTCTTTTCCTAACTTGTCCCAGCTGGGAATCGTAAGACTCCCTGAAAAGGCAAACCAATGGGCTGCGATATCAGCCTCTCTCAAAAACACCTGCAATGTGCTCTGTTTCACTTTAAGTTCCTTAGAACGTAGTAACCCATCCAAGGCCAGCAAAATTGGGCTTGAGGAGTTAACACCCATAATGTTTTCAAAACTATGAAGATGTTTTCAAAACTATGAAGAAAGTGAAAGTACAAAAGCCCCGCTCTCTCTTTATCTACAGAGGAGCATCCTATTTTATTATTTTTCCCCGCTCTCTATCTACAGAGGAGCGTCCCGTTTAATTATTTTTCCGCTCTCTCTTCAATTACCGAGGAGCGCCCCGCTTTCATTTGCGGATTCCCACTTACCCGGGAACTTACCGGTGCACCACCCTGACTGCTGAAAGTTCTGAATCCTGGGTTCGAGGAGTGTCCCCATCCGGGCCACCAACTGCCACGACCCCCAGCCGGCAAAGGAAGACGCGACACAGGATTCTTCCTTCAGCAGTTTATTCAGGCCTTTATTTTGACATGTCTTCTAGCTTCTACTACTTCTACTACTACTACTACTACTACTCCTACTACTTCACCCGAGCGCCCCAGCCTTGATAAAGCACATCAAGCCCCAATGCACAACTGCCACGTGGACTTTTCTCATAGGGTGCCAAGTCACAGCGCGCCAACTCATTCTGATAAGGAGTTGTTTGTCACAGACTACAGCGGAAACCAGCGCCATCTTGTAATGGCGGCCACAGTTCACAGAAACGGCTCACCACAAATTCTGCTTCCTTTAAATTGTTTTTATGACTTATTTTGGTCACAGCAACACAAAGCTGACTAACACAGGCAGGAAAATATAAGCCACAATAAAGAGGATAATCAAATAATCAGAATTAAACTAGAACCAAGGCAATCAAATAATTGTGCACTGAAAACTACACAAGCATTAGTAAAAGAAACTAAAAACCATCTAAATAAATAAACTTTCTGTATTCATGAATAGGAAGACATTATTATTAAGCTGTCAGGATTACCTAAAGCAAATTATCAAATTCAATGCAATTCCTATCAGAATGTTAATATCCGTTTTTTAAGAAATGGAAATGGCAATCCTCAAATTCATATCGGAATAGACAAAACAATCATGCAGTAGAATAAAGTCATAGTATATAACTCTTCCAATTTCAAAAATTACTATAAAGCTACACAATAAAAACAGTTTAATTATGTCATCAGGACAGTCATATAAACCAGTGAAATAGAAATTAACTCATCTATGATTAACTGATAAGGGTTCCAAATACTCTAGTTATGTAAATAATCATGTTGTCAACAAATGATGCAGGGACAATTAGTGTTCCATGTGTGGAAGAAAAAAATGGATCCCACATCTCACACCATATACACTTATTAACTATAATTCAATAAATATAAGAGCAAAAATTTTAAAAATTACTAGGGGAAAAAGAAACACAGGGCTAAGACTTGATAACTTTGGATAAGGCAACAGATTATTTGATATGACCAAAAAGCATTAAGGAACAAAAGAATAAGATAATTTGGAGTTCATTAAAACTAAAAACATTTGTATATCAAAGTGCAACTGGAAAAGTAGAAATGTTTGCAGAGTCTATGTCTAACTACCAAAATATGTAAGCCCTAATCATAAGAAAATCGGACTGATTATATTAATATCTAATAAATTAGATTTCATGCAAGGAATATTACCAGGTACATATAGGCATATTATATAATAATGAAGGTATAAAAAGTGTTTCACTTCACATTCTAAAATTTACTTTGTTAGCTATTAATATAACCACTTCAGTTTTCTTATGACAGTCCTTTGTGTTGTCAGTCTTATTTGAAAAGGAATACAGTTTTTCTTTTCATTTCCTCATGTCCACTTTCCCCTCCCTAATGGGGCGCCAGGAAACCAAATTAATTTTGCTCATCCTAGGTTGAGTTATCTGTCTTTGAGCTTACAGCTACCACAGGAATCATGTAATTCACACTTGGGGGATGGATTAGAAGATATAAGGAATGGCTATTTCCCAAATTAACAAGTGTATCACAATCCTCACTCAGAGAACACCTGGAATGGTGCCTTTGAAAAGCTTCTTTAAAATAAGCCCTCTGTTTTTCCTAATGGGTAGAACCACAACCTCAGTGACAGGAGTCCCTCGGCTTCTCCTTTACTAGCAAAGCAATAAACCTTCTTTTTCTATTTTCTCAAAACCATTCTTATTAAATTGGCATGAATTGGCATTAGGGACAAAAACTGAGCTTTTGGTAACAGAGTGGCAATCACATGCACAGAAATCAATCCTAAATGTCTATTTATCTAACTACTGAATTTAAAAATATATAGCAGAACTACTAAAAGTAGTTTAGTAGAGATGGACAAATTCACAACTATACTCAGGAGCTTCAAGCATTCAACTCTCACAAACTTATATAATAAATTGAAAATTGGGTATAGGCACATTCCTATAATCCCAGCTACTTGAAGGCTCACACAGGAGACTTTCAAATCAGAGGCCAACCTGAGCAACTTCATGAGACCTTCCTTCAAAATAAAATTTTGAAATTCTGAGAGTATAGCTCAGTAGCAGAGCACAGGTCTAACTTGCCTAGCATGTGCAAGGCCCTGAGCTCAATCTCCTGAATCACAAAAACTAAACCACAAAAAAGAGGAATACAGAAAATTTAACTTCTGTAAACATGAACATCCATCAAGATATGTTTTGAACCACAAAACAATTCAAAACCACTTAAAAGAATTAAAGCAATACAGAATAAATTTTTTAAAGAGAAGAAATTTGGGTGTAAATAAACATGTATATGTTGGAAATTTTCAGGTATATGGGAATTTAAAAAAACTACTGAATATGACCTGGGTCAAAGAAAATTACAAAAAATATTTGAACTGATTGAAAACTTGAAATATCTACAAAAAATACAAATAGTGTGATACAGTTAAATTAATGTTAGAGAAAATATGTAGCTTCAGATACTTATAAAAGGAAAAAAAAGTATCAAATCAAAGGTCTAGGCTACACTGCAGCACATTAATTTCCAGATGCAAATGAAAGAAAATAGTTTAGAAAACGTTAAACGTATGAGACAAAATTAATGAAACAGAAAACAGACAAATACAAGAAAAACTAAATGTGGGTTCTGTGAAAAGATTAATAAAATTTATCAGGAAAAAAATGAGTAATATTAGGAATAAGAAAATATCACTATAGATCTTGTGACCCATTAAAGAAAATAATATGTTGTTCAATTTGTGGAATAAATTTGAGTATCAATATAAAATGGACACAAATTATCAAAACAGCCACAGAAAACCTGAAAAGTTCTATTGTGATTAATTATTGAATTGTCATTAAAGTTATTCCCAATGGGAGTTACAATTTTGCTATTGTGGTCTAATCTCCTAATGTCCTTTCATTCCCACTAATAACAATTATGAAATCAGACTAAAATGAAATATCTACACAAAAACAGGAGGGTTGGGAAAGGGGAAAAACTGGGGAATGATACTGGCCAAATTTTATCCTTACATTTGTGTGTATGCACAAATATGTAAAAGTGAATCCCATCATTATGTACAACTATAATGCATCACTAAAAAATATGGGAAAAAAACAAAGGAAATTAAGGGAATTTAAAAGGGTAGTTGAAATCAGCAACTAACAAAGGTAAGAGTTTGCTATTTGTTCTAATTTTTCTCTCTCAGAGGGAAACCATGAGGGTGGATTGAGTTTCAGAGTAGCATATGCCAGTACATGAAACTATGAGAGCAGACTGACCATCTTTCTGGCCAATGGAACCAAGGAATGAAGTCTGAAGACATGACCAGATGAAGGCAAAATCTTGGACAAAGAACAATTGAGAAAGAGTTCAATTTATTCTATGTATGGCTCTGGATTAGGCTCAATAAACTTCCTGAACCACACATACATAAGATACATCTTTTTTTTTCTTTTTTCTTTATTTATTTATTTAGTTTTTTAGTTTTCGGCAGACACAACATCTTTGTATGTGGTGCTGAAGTAACCTCAAGGACAGAGGTTTGAAATATCAGACAATAACTTTGAAACAGCTATAATAAATAAGTTCCAAGAAAAAGTCAAAAGCATACTTGAAATAAATGAAAAGATAGTAAATCTTAACAGATAAACAGAAGCAATAAAAAATGAAACAATTAATATTTAAATACAGAATATCTGCAATAAAAATTTAGTGATAAACTTAACAGGAGAATGGAGATTAAGCAGAGAAAGTAAAACACTTTAAGATAGATTAATTTATCCAACTGAAGAATAAATAAATTGAAAGAATGATGGGGGGGAGAAAAGGATAGTATTAACAGATATAACCGATGGGTAAAATGGTCATTACAGAAGAGGAGTTTGAAAAGAAGGGAGAGGGGCAATAGAAAAGGCAGCAATACATATCACTTGGTGATGAACATAAATTTAAAGATTGAAGGATCTCAGGGAGCCCCCAGAAAGATAAATATAAAGAAAACCATGTTTAGAAACATAATAATCAAAATGGGAATACAAGAAAAACCTGGAAATTTGATACAAAAAAAATGAGAAATTATGTACAAGGAAAGAACAATTCAAATCTGGGAATATTTTATCCCAATCTATGTTAGTCAGAAGACAAAATAGAACGTTGAAGGGATGAGAAAAACAAAAGCAAAATCAAACCCTGATTAGCATACTCTGCAAAACTATATTTCAAGAAATGAAGAACACATAGAAAATAGAATTCATGGAGCTGAGGTTGTGGCTCAGTGTTAGAGCACTTGCCTAGCATGTGAGAGGCACTGGGTTTGATTCTCAGCATTATGTACAAATAATTAAAAAAAAAATAATAAAGGCCCATCAACATCTAAAAAGCAATTTTTAAAAAAAGAAAATAGGGTTGCCTCCCTGGCTCGAGGCTCCAACTGAGGCTGAGACTCATTGGAGGGAATGTTGCGAGCACCCTGCCATCATCCCGATTCAGGGAGAGAGAACATGGTGGCAGGTGTGTAGGGAGCACTCCCTTGACCTCCTCAGCTATGCTGGCAGAGAGAGACTTTAGAATGACTGGATGCTGTCTGCTCAGGAACGTCCAGTAAAGTTGGGCTGAGATGAAACCTAAGCGAGGATTTTAAGCTCCTTAGAGGCCGCAGCGTGCTTGGGCACGGGTGAATCCAGGCAACCCCGGTGCATGGAGGTACTGGCTGATTGACTGGGGACATGCCAACCCTCCGCAACTCAGTGCTACAGAGACCCTCAAGCAGCATAGAGAAACAAAACTTCGGATCTTTTGAGGATCTTTTGAGGAGGTGCCAACCGAGCCTCAATGGGCCAGCGGAACAAGATCTGAGGTAGGGATTTAGGAGAGACAGACCAGACCCACCGTTCCCACTGGAGACCCCGGCAGGGAGACCGCTGTCCACCATGGCAGAGAACTGACGTCATCAGAGTTCAATGGATGGGATTGCTTCGCAGTGAAATCTGCGACCACAGGTGTGTGACCCTCAGCCCTCCCTCTTCATACAGCTGGGAAATCTCAAAAATCTCTACCCAGCTCTCCTTTAGTGTGACTATTGGAGCCGAGGGAATCAGGAGCGGCACCTGACCTCCAACTCCCTCTCCCACCAGCGCTGACAGCCGAGGCCTTTTTCGCCAGCTCCCAGAGGCGTGGCTACCGGAGAGAATCAGGCAAAACAAACTGACAGCCCCCAGCCCCTGCGCTCCACAACCTTGGGGTCTGGGTGAATGGCAAACAGAGAGAGTGCCCAGTCATTCAAGAGAACAGGGCACCAAGGGACTGCAGGCCCTGAGTGTAGCTAGATCTGTGGAGAACAGCACCAGTAAGTGGGGCCTGGCTGGCAGGAGAAGCAGGGGGGCTGGAGACCAAGAATGGCCCTGGCAATCAGGATTGGTGAGCTGCCCATTTGGGGAAGAGGAGCCGCCTCACAGGGATTGTTTACAGTGTATTGAAGGCAGAAGCTTGGCCCAGATGGCACAGATCCACTTACTGGAAGAGAAGAAAATAGAACTCTAAGACTGCATTTATCTTTTTTTTCTCTTTTCTTTTCAATTTTTCCCTTTTCTTTTATTCTACCTATTTTTCTTTCTCTCTTTCTCTTTAGTGATTTCTTCCTTCCCCTACCCCTACCTTTCCTCCAAAGCATTACAACTTTTATGACCTGTAATTTACTAAATGCATATAAGTGAATGTTCCAAGGTGGTCTATTGTGCTCCCAAGTCCCTAGCTACCCCAAATAATCCGGTCCATTCTCCTGTTAATATCCTCCTTCAGTAGAGCAATCTTTAAAGGTAGCTAAGATATACTAACCCCCCATACAATCACATCACCCGACCTAAACATAAAGTCCTAAGATCAAACTGCAGATCATTATACGCCATCAGAATCTGTATGCCTTTTAAGAAAAGAATGAATTTGCTTTAAAGTACAATAAACCCCAACATCTCTAGACATAGTCTCCCATCAAAAAGAAGAGATCCCAGAGTATACAAAACCAAAACAAATTTATAGGAGTAAATAGTAACACAGCAGTCAAACAGAGCTGGAAAGTAACGTGAGCATCATGAAAAAAAAAAAAACAAGGAAAAAAGGATTACAAAAAATGCAGGACAGCTTAAATTTACAGGAGAACCTAGAGGCATCAAAAAAAAAAAATGGTCAGATAAAGAACTCAAGGCATACCTGATTCAGATGGAATAGAATCTAAAAAGAGGTCATTAGACTACAAATGTAAACAATGAAAGAGCACTTTGAAAACGAATTACATAAACAAATTCAAGAAACAAAAGAACAACTCTACCGGGAGATAGAGGTTATTAAAAAAAATCAAACAATAATCCTAGAAATGAAGGAAACTATAAACCAAATTAAAAACTCAAATGAGAGTATCACTAGTAGAGTAGATCAAGTAGAAGTCAGAACATCAGACAATGAAGACAAAATATATCTCGAAAAGAGTCTAGTCAACTCAGAAAAGCTGGTAAGAAACCACTAGCAAAACATCCAAGAGATATGGGATATCATAAAAAAACCAAACTTAAGAGTCATTGGGATAGATGAAGGTATAGAGGTCCAAATCAAAGGAATGAGCAATCTGTTGAATGAAATAATTTTAGAAAACTTTTCAGACATGAAAAATGAAATGGATGTCCAAATCCTAGAAGCATACAAGACGCTGAACATACAAGACCACAACAGACCAACTCCAAGACACATTATTATGAAGATATCCAACATACAGAACAAGGAGAGAATATTAAAAGCTACAAGAGAAAGGAGGCAGATTACATTCAGGGGTAAACCAATTAGGTTAACAGCGGATTTTTCATCACAGACACTGAAAGCAAGAAGATCCTGGAACAACATATTTCAAACGCTGAAAGATAATGGGTGCCAACCAAGAATATTGTATCCAGCAAAATTAAGCTTCAGGTTTGACAACGAAATAAAAATCTTTCACAATAAACAAAAGTTAAAAGAATTCGCAGCCAGAAAACCAGCACTGCAAAGCATTTTGGGCAAAACAATACATGAAGAGAAAATGAAAAACAGCACCAAAAACCAACAGTGGGAAGTACTTCAGTAAAGGGGGAGGGGGGAACTAATCAAAGAGGGAAAAACAAACCAAATTTAAAACAAACAAACAAACAAACAAACATGACTGGAAGTACAAACCATATATCAATAGTAACCTTAAATGTTAATGTAGGCTGGTAACCTGGATTAAAAAAACAGATCCACAATATGCTGCCTTCAGGAGACTCATCTGATAGGAAAAGACATACACAAGCTGAAGGTGAAAGATTGGGAAAAATCATACTACTCACATGGTCCTCGGAAGTCAGCAGGAGTGGCCATCCTCATATCGAATAAAATCGACTTGAAGCCTAAGTTAATCAAAAGAGATAAAGAAGGACACTATATTCTGTTAAAGGGAACCATTCACCAACAAGACATAACAATTATCAATATTTATGCACCAAACAATGGTGCTGCTACATTCATAAAACAAACTCTCGTCAATTTCAAGAGTCCTATAGACCACAACACAATAATTATGGGTGACTTCAACACACCTGTCTCACCACTGGACAGATCTTCCAAACGAAAGTTGAATAAAGAAACAATAGAACTCAATAACACAATTAATAACCTAGACTTAACCGACATATATAGAATATATCAACCATCATCAAGTGGATATCACATGGATCCTTATCAAAAATAGAACATATATTATAACATAGGGAAACTCTTAGAAATTATAAAGGAGTGGAGATAATATCATACATCTTATCTGATCATAATGGAATGAAACTGGAAATCAATGATAAAAGAAGGAAGGAAAAATCCTACATCACTTGGAGAATGAACAATATGTTACTGAATGATCAATGGATTACAGAAGACATAAAGGAGGAAATCAAAAAATTCTTAGAGATAAATGAAATCACAGACAAAACATATCGAAATCTATGGGACACAATGAAAGCAGTTCTAAGAGGAAAATTCATTGCTTGGAGAGCATTCCTCAAAAAAGAAAAAACCAACAAATAAATGATATCACACTCCATCTCAAAACCCTAGATAAAGAAGAGAAAAACAACAGCAAATGAAGTAGAAGGCAAGAAATAATTAAAATCAGAGCTGAAATCAATGAAATTGAATCAAAAGAAACAATTGAAAAAATTGGCAAAACAAAAAGTTGGTTCTTTGAAAAAATTAATAAGATCCACAGACCCTTAGGCATGCTAATGAAGAGAAGAAAAGAGAGAACTCGAATTACTAGCATGCAGGATGAAAAAGGCAATATCACAACAGACTCTACAGAAATACAGAAGATAATTAGAAATTATTTTGAAACCTTATATTCCAATGAAATAGAAGATAGTGAAGACATCGATAAATTTCTTAAGTCATATGATTTGCCCAGATTGAGTCAGGAGGATACACACAACTTAAACAGATCAATATCAATGGAGGAAATAGAAGAAGACATCAAAAGACTCCAGACTAAGAAATTCCAAAGACTGGATGGGTATAGAGCAGAGTTTTACAAATCTTTTAAAGAAGAACTAATACCAATACTTTTCAAGCTATTTCAGCAAATAGAAAAAGAGGGAGCTCTTCCAAATTCATTCTAAGAGTCCAACATCACCCTGATTCTGAAACCAGACAAAGACACTTCAAAGAAAGAAAACTACAGATCAATATCTCTAATGAACTTAGATGGAAAAATCCTCAATAAAATTCTGGAAAATCGGATACAAAAACATATCAAAAAGATTGTGCCCCATGATCAAGTAGGATTCATCCCTGGATGCAAGGCTGGTTCAATATATGGAAATCAATAAATGTTCTTCACCACATCAATAGACTTAAAGATAAGAACCATATGATCATCTCGATAGACGCAGAAAAAGCATTCGACCAAGTACAGCATCCCTTTATGTTCAAAACACTAGAAAAACTAGGGATAACAGGAAGTTACCTCAACATTGTAAAAGCTATCTATGCTAAGCCTCAGGTTAGCATCATTCTAAATGGAGAAAAATTGAAGGCATTCCCTCTAAAATCTGGAACAAGACAGGATGCCTTCTCTCATCACTTCTATTCAACATAGTTCTCAAAACACTTGCCAGAGCAATTAGACAGACAAAAAAGAAATTAAAGGCATAAATATAGGAAAAGAAGAACTTAAATTAGCACTATTTGTGGATGACATGATCCTATACCTAGCAGACCCAAAAGGTTCTACCAAGAAACTTCTAGAGCTAGTAAATGAATTTAGCAAAGTGGCAGGATATAAAATCAACACACATAAATCAAAGGCATTCCTGTATATCAGTGACAAATCCTTTTAAATGGAAATGAGTATAACCATCCCATTTCACAATATCCTCAACAAAATAAAATACTTGTGAATCAACGTAACAAAAGAGGTGAAAGACCTATATAATGAAAACTACAGAACCCTACAGAGAGAAATGGAAGAAGACCTTAGAAGATGGAAAGATATACCCTGTTCATGGATAGGCAGAACTAATATCATTAAAATGGTAATATTACCAAAAGTACTCTATAGGTTTAATGCAATGCCAATCAAAATCCCAATGACATTTCTCACAGAAATAGAAAAAGCAATCATGAAATTCCTCTGGAAAAATAAAAGACCCAGAATAGCAAAAGCAATTCTAAGCAGGAAGTGTGAATCAGGCGGTATAGCGATTCCAGATTTTAAACTATACTACAGAGCAACAGTAACAAAAACAGCATGGTACTGGTACCAAAACAGGAGGGTAGACCAATGGTACAGAATAGAGGACACAGAGACCAATGCACAAAATTACAACTACCTTATATTAGACAGAGGTGCTAAAAGCATGCAATGGAGAAAGGATAGCATCTTCAACAAATGGTGCTGGGAAAACTGGAAATCCATATGCAACAAACTGAAATTGAATCCCTTTCTCTCACCATGCACAAAAGTTAACTCAAAATGGATCAAAGAGCTAGGAATCAAACCAGAAATTCTGCGTCTAACAGAAGAAAAAGTTGGCTCTAATCTCCATCTCATTGGGTTGGGCTCCAAATTCCTTAATAGGACACCTATAGCACAAGAGTTAAAATGAAGAATCAACAAATGGGACTTACTCAAACTAAATAGTTTTTTCTCAGCAAGAGAAACAATAAGAGAGGTAAATAGGGAGCCTACATCCTGGGAACAAATTTTACCCCTCACACTTCAGATAGAGCCTTAATATCTGGAGTATACCAAGAACTCAAAAAATTAAACAATAAGAAAACAAATAACCCAATCAACAAATGGGCCAAGGATCTGAATAGACACTTCTCAGAGAAGGATATACAATCAATCAACAAATACACAAAAAATTGCTCACCATCTCTAGCAATTACAGAAATGCAAATTAAAACCACTCTAAGATACCATCTCATTCCAGTAAGAATGGCAGCCATTATTAAGTCAAACAACAAGTACTGGCAAGGATGTGGGGAAAAGGGTACACTTGTACATTGCTGGTGGGACTGCAAATTGGTGCGGCCAATTTGGAAAGCAGTATGGAAATTCCTTGGAAAGCTGGGAATGGAACCACCATTTGACCCAGCTATTCCCCTTCTTGGACAATTCCCAAAAGACCTAAAAAGAGCATTCTACAGGGATACTGCTACATCAATGTTCATAGCAGCACAATTCACAATACCTAGACTGTGGAACCAACCCAGATGCCCTTCAATAGATGTATGGATAAAAAAATGTGGTATTTATACACAATGGAATATTACTCAGCACTAAAAAATAACAAAATCATGGCATTTGCAGGGAAATGGATGGCATTAGAGCAGATTATGCTAAGTGAAGTTAGCCAATCCCTAAAAAACAAATGCCGAATGTCTTCTTTGATATAAGGAGGGCAACTCAAAACAGAGCAGGGAGGAAGAGCATGAGAAGAAGATTACCACTAAGCAGGGACGAGAGGTGAGAGAGAATGGAGAGAGAAGGGGAATTGCACGGAAGATGGAAGAAGACCCTCATTTTTCTACAAAATTACATATAAGAGGATGTGAGGGGAAAGGGGAAAACAAGAGAGAGAAATGAGTTACAGTAGATGAGGTAGAGAGAGATAATGGGAGGGGATGGGAGGGGAGAGGGGATAGGAAGGGGATAGGAAAGGCAGCAGTATACAACAGACACTAGTATGGCAGTATGTATAAATGTGGCTGTATAACTAATGTGATCCTATAATCTGTACACATGGTAAAAATAAGAATTCATATCTCTTTTGAATCAAATGTATGATATATGATATGTCAAGATCATTGTAATGTTTTGAGCACCAATAAGAATAAATAATGAATAAATAAAAAGAAAAGAGAAGTCTTCTCGAGATACCAGAAAAATAAAACAATTTGCCAGCAGCATACTTTCTCCACAGTAACTGCTCATGAAAATTCTTTTAGATGAAAAAAAAAAAAGAGGGAAAATCTTCTGGGAAAAAAAGAAGAGTAAAGCACTAGTAAACTTCTGAATAATTAAAGAAAACTATTTGTTTTCTTTCTCTAGTCCTTTAAAATAGCTGAGATTCTTTTAGTTCAAAATACAATACTGTTTGGAGGATTTTTTAATATTATATGAAATACATGTAACTAAACAAATAGTGAAAGGGCAGTGATACATCAATGAGTATGTTTTCTACATTTTATGTGAAGTTGTGCAATATTAAGTCTAAGTAGACAATAAAATTATAGTATGTATAATTTACATCACAACATACAAAAATACAAAGCAAAATTAAATAGATTAAATAAAACTGAAAAGCTATCATATATTAAAAATATTCAGAAACTATTAAAAAGCAGCAAAAGAGAACCAAAGAACAAAGGAAACAAATAGAAAATGAAAATAAGCATTTTAAAATTCAATTTTAAAAAAGCAAGACTCAAGTATAATCTTCCTACAATATATACAGATAAGTTAAAGTAAATGAAGGTAGGAAAAGCCTTATCATGAAAATAGTCGGAATAAGAATTTGAGAACCACTATACTAATAGTAAAAAGAAAAAAAAATCAAGCAAAAGAGCAATTTGTCATATTGAAAAAATGAGCAATTATTCAGGAGAATTTAAATAGTTTTAAATCTCTATGCACCTAATAACAGTTTTAAAATGGAAGAAGCAAAAACTGACAGAATAAAAGTTTTAAATAAATAAGTACACTATCAGTAAATAGATTTTAAACTAGTAATTACTTTCATCTGCTTATATTTATAAAACACTACCTTCAGTAACTGCAAAATACCCTTTTTTGGGGATCAGTTATGGTATCTTCACCAACATAGCTCATATACCATGAGTTATAAAACCAATCCAATTAAACGTCTTATGAATATAAACATAGAGAACAATGAGACACAGGTTGAACATCTCTAATCTGAAAATCAAAAATCTGAATCTTTTTGAGCATGTATGTGATGTATGTATGTGATGCCACAGTGGAAAATCCACACTTGACCTTTCCTGACAAGTTGCAGTTAAAACTCAAATATACTAAAAACACTGCAAAAAAAAAAAATCAACTTGAGGCCTTGTATTCAAAGTGCATATGAAGCATAAATACATTTTGTGTTTAGACTTGGGACCGTTCCCAAAGACATCTCACTTAGTATATAACAATTCCACACACACAATCCCCCAAAAATCTGAAGTCCAAAATACTTCTGTTTTCAAGCATTTTAGATAACTTTTAATCTCTGAAAATATTTTGAATTTTACTACAATGAACATAACTCATTGAAATTAATGGGATGAATATAAAGCATGATTTAAAATAAATTTAATGATTATGCATGTTGATTTTTTAAAAAGGGATGCTTTAGAAGTCATTACCCATAAAGAAATTCAAAGAAATATACAAAAATTTCCATGAATTTTGCAAAATAGCAAGAGGCAAGGCCAATGAACTAAAGCAATAATATTTCTAAATAACAGTTTTGATCAATTGCAAACCAAAATTAAAACCACTACTTAAAGTAGCTATCTACAACGTAAAATTAACTAGATAAGAATCTATAAGACATATATGATGATAACTGTAAACTGCTAATGAAAGAACACTTAAATAAATGGACAGACACTATGTTCATGGATTAGAAGACTTAAGATAGTAAAATAATAAAATTTCATATATCCTAAATTGATCAATTAACATAAATGCTATCATAATTTCAGGAAGATCTTTTTTAAAAAATACAGATATATTGGGCTGGGGATGTGGCTCAAGCGGTAATGCGCTCGCCTGGCAAGCGCAGGGCGCTGGGTTCAATCCTCAGCACCACATAAAAATAAAATAAAAATATGTTGTGTCCACCAAAAACTAAAGAATAAATATTAAAAAATTCTCTCTCTCTCTCTCAAAAAAAATACAGATATACTTATTTTAAATTTCCTAAGGAAAGCAAAGGGATTAGAAGCTGGAACAGGAAACAGCATAATAAGAGGAAAAAAATGATTGGGAGAGATCAGTCCACTGGTCTTAAAGACTTAACAGGAATAATAATAAAGACTGTGTTATAAATAAAGGGATTACACATAGATCAATGTTACAGACTTCTAAACTGGTTAATTCCAGCCAGTATGGAAGGATAAAATAACACCAATGCTACAGAAACACTTTGAGATAGTACAGGAGGAGGAAAACAAAGCCGGATTCATTTATGAGACCAACATAACCTTAATCCAAAAACATGACAAAGACATACTAAAAACTTAAATATTCTATTTTAGAAAGGTATAAATATTAACAAATAAAAAATAAATAAAATACTAGCATGTAGAGTTTATCTCAGGAAAGAAACATTGATTCAACATTAGAAAATCAATAAAAGCAAATAATACTAATAATAAAGAAGAAAAATCATGAAAGTATTTCACTAGATACAGAAAAGTCACTGAGAAAATTCACTATTCATGATAAATATTTACAAAAACTAGGAAACTGCTTCAAACTGACAAAGAACATCTAAGAAAATCCTACAGCTGACAACATAATTAAAAATTAAAGAGTTATTTGTTTTATCTCTAGTACTGGAACAGGGCAAGAATGGCTTTTTTCCCACTTCTTCATAACACTATACTAGAGAATTAGTAATTAAAATAAAGCAAATAAAAGAAATAAAAGGCATGGATAATAAAAATGAAGTAAGACTGTTTATCAGATGATAGGTTTATTTAGGTAAAAAATAACTATGAACTCTAATCATTGATTAAACAGTATCATAACATCCAGGTTGTTTAAAACTCAACTTTATTCTTATAAACTAGCTGGAAAGTTAAATCATTAAAACAATTATATCTATAATACAGAAAATGTAACATCCTTATGAGTAACCCTAGGAAATGGATTTGTTAAAATTGCACGCTGAAAACTTAAAATGTCCTTGAAATAAATTTAAAACAATTTCCAAAACTGGAGGATCACCATGTTCAGTGTTAGAAGACTAAATGTGTTGAGATGACAATTAGCATTAATTTTGTATCCAGAGTCAATAAAATCAAATTAGAAATTGATATGCTAATGCTAAAATGTATACAGTAATTCAAAGTACAGAGAGTAAACAAAGCAATTTTTAAAATAAAAGCAAAGTTGGAAGATTAACCTATATGATTTTAACAGATGTTATATAAAGCCATAGTAATCAAACACTTAGGCATTTGTGAAATGATAGACATATAGATGAATATAGCTGAATTAAACACATACAAATATGTTTAGCTACATTTCTGACAGAAGTAATACAGCATTTTAATGGAGAAAGAAAAATCTATACTCAATAAATGGTGCCAGATAATTAGAATATGATGACATTTATGGTAAAAAAAATTATCATCAACTCTTACAACAAATAGAAAAATTAAATCAAAGCTGGTCACAGACCAAAATGTACAATCCAAAAATACTATTCAAAAATACTGGAGAAAGCCCTTCTGAATTTAGAGTGGGAAAAGATTTATTAGAACACAAATACATCATTACAGAATAAGGAATTAATAAAATGGACTTCTCCAACTTTTTCCTTTGAAAACAAAAATGCAAGCAATAATCTGGGGAAAATATTTATAGTATATCAGAAAAGAATTTTCCCATATTAAGACTTCTTACAAGCTAATAATTTTATGATAATCAACTTTTTTTAAAAATGGGAAAGCTATTTGAATAGAGATAGTGAAAAAGAAGTACCAAGAGTCCTGATAAACTTGAGAAGGTGCTCAAAATATCTTATAGTCAGGAAAATAAAAATTAAAACCACAAAAAAGTACCATAACAAACATACACCAGAAATGCCACAATTAAGAAGACTGACAATACCTAATGCACTGGAAAAGATTTTGAGCAACCAGAACTTCTAGCTCATGTTTGAGCTGACTTAATATGAAATTTATTGCCACATTAAAAATGATTTGGTTTTGTTTTTTATGAAGTTAAACATACACTTACCATATGACCCAGCAATCACAGTCATAGGTATTTTCCCAGGAGAACTGAAAACATATGTCCACACAAAGACTGGTACAGGAATGTTCATAGCAGCTTTATTTGTAATGGCCTAAAACTGGAAACAACCCAAATGTCTATCATCAGGTGAATGGATAAATAAATAAAATGTGGTATAGCCATACAATGAGATACTACTCAGCAATAAAGAGAGGAACTATTAACACATGTAACAATATGGATGAATTTCACAATCAGGCTGAGTGAACAAATTCAGACAAAGAGTATATATTACATGACTCCATTTATAGAAAAATTTAAGAATGCATGAAAATCTAAAGTGATACAAAGTATATGAATATTTGTATGGGACTGAATATTGAGGAAGTTCATGAAAAAAGAGCATGAGCAAAGCTCAGTGCATAACACATATTTTGGCCAAAGTAATTGTTTCATCAGTGTATATATCTCAAAGTAATTAAACTGTAGAAGTTCAATATGTAATTAATTGTATGTCAATGCTGAGTGACAAAGAAAGCTATAGGATTCACTTCAGGTAAAATTTTATTTATTGACAGATTATCATGCAAAAATATTACTATTTAACTGTTAAAAATTTTAAGTGTGCGAAATAGGATTAAAAAATACCAAGACAGGAAAAACAATGGAAGTATTAAATATTTGAGAGGAGAGTTATTTAAATTTTACATGATTTGTTCAAGAAAAGCCAAGAAGAGGAAAGAATAGTAACTCAGTTTTAAAACAGCTGTGCCCTAGATTAAAATATTTCGTATTGTTTACAAGGAAACATTGTAGACCAAAGTCTTTCATGAATGTAGACATACAAATTTAACAGTATCAGCATATCCAGTTAAGCAATATATAAAAGTGATAAAAAATGATTATGTGGAGCTAAAGATGTTTCTCTCTGGTAGAGTGCTTGTCTAATAAGCATGAGGTCTTTGGTTCTATTCTCAGCATGTCGTGCACGCACAAACACACACACAACCAAACACACAAAACTTTGCAGCCTACAGTCAGCCAATTTATGTAAGACTGTTTTAACATTTTTATATCAGTTGATACATCATAAAAACATGATAAAAGATTTAAAAACATGATCATCTCAATTGGTGTGTAAAAGACATTTGATAAATCCAAGTTAATTTACGATTAAAAATAAAATAGGGAAGAGAAGAGAATTTCCTTCATCAACCTGATTAGTGACATTTATAAAAACTTAAAACCTGGTGGTGCTAAGAAGAATATTTATAGGTGAAAATAGACACATTAAAAAGAAGATCTTTAATAAATAAACTGAACTTAGAGCTTAAAGATCTATGAAAAATAGAGCAAACTAAACACAAAGCCAGCAGAATCAAGAAAATAAAAAAAGTTAATATGCAGATTAACTAAAAGAGGAAATAGAATGGTAGAGAAAATCAACAAAACCATATTGGAAAGAAGTCAACAAAAAGATCTATGACAAGACCAACAAAATTGATCAGACTTTAAAGAGCCCAAAGAAAAAAGGGAATTCAAATTCAAAGCAGAAGTGATAGCATATTACTAAGTTTACACATAAAAGATAAGTAATACTAAAAACAAACATATGCCAAAGAATTGTATAACCTAAATGAAATGAACACATTTCTAGAAGCACACAATATATCAACAATGACTCATAAAAAAGAGGAAATCTGAATAAACCTATAACAAGTAAGATATTTGAATCAATAATTAGCCAGAAGATTTCCCTAGGGAATTCCATCAAACCTTAAGGAATAAGTAACAAAAATTCTTTTCAAACTCATAAAAATAATTTCTTAACTTATATAATAGAGGCCAGAAACACAATGATACAAAAACTAGATAAAAATATTACAAGAAAATTATACATATTATATATTCTTTATGAACACTAATGCAAAATTCATCAACCAAATATTAGTAAACCAAATTCATCAACATATTATATACGATTGGGCACCATGACTAAGAAGATTTTGCTTCTAGAATGTTGGGACTATTCAACACACAAAAAGAAAGAAGTCAATCAACATAATATATGTCATTAACAAATGAACAGGAAAACCTCATGGTTATATAAATCCATGCCAACACATACAAACACATGCATATTTTTTTTTCCAGTAGTAGCACCTATTTATGATTAAAAATTTCATCATCATGGTGAAGATATTATATGAAAAACTGTAATACTGTACTCAATAATTAAAGAATCAAAGTTTTTTTCCCCTAGGTTCAAGAATGAGATGACAAGGATGCTCTATTTTGCTAGTTAGTACTGGAAGTTCTAGTTAGAGCAATCTGATGCGAAAAAAATAAATGGCATCGAACTGAAGGGACATAAGTACAATTATCTGTTAATAAATGACATGATTTTATATGTAGAAAATCTTCAAGATTCCAAAACAATTTCAAAAATCCTTTAGTAGGATATAAGGTTAGCAAAGTTGTAGGATACAAAATCAACAAATATAAATAGTGACATTTCTATACATTAAAAATACACATCCAATGAGAAATTAAGAAAACAATCACACTTAACATGATAGTTTTCACTTCCATCAATTTACTGGCAAATATCATACTTTCATAGTTCTTTATGGCTGAGTAGTACTCCATTGTGTATATATTCCATATTTTCTTTATTCATTGTTGAAGGCACTTATGTTAGTTTCATAGCTTGGTTAATATGAATTGAGCATTACAATGATTAATATGGCTGCATCCCTATAGTATATCCTGATTTTAGAACTTTTGGATATATGAAAGAGAGGGATAGCTGGGTCATATGCTAGATCTATTCCTAATTTTGTAAGGAATCTCCATACTGCTTTCTAGAGTGGTTGCACTAATTTGTAGTCCTGCCAAACATATGAGAGTGTACCTTCTTCCCCACATCCTTGCCAATACTTATTATTATATATATTCTTGACAACTGCCATTCCTCTTGGAGTGAGATGAAATTTCAATATTTCCTGAGATATGCAGGAGCTCATCCAAAATAAGGGGAAAAAATAAAAGGGTGAGATTACATAGAAATAAACTTAAGATAACTGTACTGGGGGGATTGAGGGAGAGGGAAAAGGAAAGAACAATGGAATGAATCTGACCTACCTTTCCTATGTACATATATGAATATAGCACAGTGAATCTCACCATTATGTATATCCACAAGACACAAACTTTTAAAAAAAAATCTGTAAGTAAATAGCAGGAAGGTCAAAAGAGTAGAGGGAAGGGAATGGGGGAAAAGAGGAGTAGAGGGGAAGGGAAAGTACTGGAAATTGAATTAGAGAATACTATATTCCATGCTTTTATAATTGTGTCAAAATGAATCCTTATGTTATGTATAACTGAAAAGAATCAATAAAAAATAAACAAAAAATTCTATTTACAATAGCATTAAAAACAATGAAATGCTTAGGAATAAATTTTTACCAAAGAAGCAAAAGACCTATACATTGAATGCTACAACATACTGCAGAAAATACAGATAACTAAAAAGGAATCCTGTGTTTATGGATTAAAATAATATTTTCAAAAAAGAAATGTTATCCAAATTGACCTATAGATTTAATTCAGTCCCTATAAGAATGCCATCAGGATTTTTCAGAAATAGCAAAGTCCATTCAAAAATTCATATAAAGGACTTCAAGATGTGGGGCCAAAAGAGGAAGCATCCTGTTTTGATATGTGACCCAGTCTCTCCTAGTAAGAATACAACATCTCAGAGAGTATGAGAGGACCCCTATCTAGTGGATTTTCACAGAAATCAATAACACTGTGACTCCCGCCCCCATACAGAAATCAGAGCCTCTGCATTCAAGTAGGATTCTGGACTCTGGACCCAAAGCCTGCAGAGTTCTAGCTCACACATGGCTCTCAAGTGGCTTAGCAGAATCACCTATCAGCACCTCTGCAGAACTCCAGACTGTGATCTGTTCCCACACAGGACAGTTGGCTGCTATCTATCCAAAGCACAAGGCCATCGCCCAGCTCCCCCAACCTCACCAGACACCCTGGCGCTGGAAGCAGACCGACTCCATCTTGGAAAATCTTTCTCGCCGTATTTGGGGGTATGACTCTCAGATTAGATCTCCATCTGAGCAGGTCCAGTATTCTCACCCTGGTTACCTATACTATCCTGAGGGCAGAGACACCAGCTTAAAACAGACAACCCCACCTACTGGATGAGAAGAGAAGCAGGAAAGAAATGGATCTCTAAAACTAGCAACAACCCTGGTTTCTTCTTTCAGGTTTTTGTTTTCTTCTTCTTCTTCTTTCTCTTCTACCCTTCTATCCTCTGGCCCTCACATCCCCAACATATGTAAAACAAAGAACTTTGCATGAAATAGGACTTTGAGAACTGAGTCACCTGAATAATATACTATAGAGGAGTTGCATGAGCCCCCCCCTTTTCTCTTTTTCTTCTTTTTTCTTTCTTTTTTTCCTTTTTTCTTTCTTCTTCATTCACCCCCCCCTATATTTTACTATTTTCACATCCTGTATTTTTCTAAATACTTATGTGTTTTTTTATGTACTCTACTGTCTGCCCATGTACTTGTCTACCCTAAATTACTTCGTGTCTATTCCCTCGCTACTAACGCTGTTCATTAGATTTCTCTTTCACATTTCCTAAGATATATTAACTATATACCCTCACATCTTTCCCTCTCCACATATCATCCTATGCCTGACCCCCAGTTCATTGTCCACTGCCAAAAACTGTAAACCCTTTTATGAAATTACTATTTATATTTTAAATAAATAATAATAAATCCAACATTCCCAGACATTGAGACTAAACTGTAAATGTCTTCATAACAACAAATTTTTCATAGGTGATGTATTGTTGATATTGGGATCTATTAACATTGTCCTTCCCCACAAAGGAGGGATCTTGGAATGCTACAAGAGTACTACAAATCTATAAGGTAAAAACAATAACACACCAGACCCACAGAGCTGGAAAGGAAGACACACGAGCAACATGAAAAGACAAGGGAAGAAAGTACCACAAACAAATCAATATAACACATCATTAGAATCATTGGAAGCTACAGCAGAAAAAATTACAGGGAAAGATTTCAGAATTTACATGGTTAAAATGTTCTGTGAACTCAAAGAAGACATAAGAGAACAAATACAAGCAGTGAAAGATCACTTTGACAATGAGCTACATAAACAAATCCAAGAAGCAAAAGATCACCTCAACAGGGAGATAGAGGTTCTAAAAAAACAAAACAGAAATCCTTGAAATGGAAAAAAATAAAAAAGCAAATTAAAAGCTCAAATGAAAACATCACTTGGAAGATACGGCATCAGACAATGAAGATAAAATATATCATCTTGAAAAGAACATAGACCACACAGCGAAAATGGTAAGAAACTATGAGCAAAAAAGACCAAATTTAAGAGTTATTGGAATAGAGGAAGGCATAGAGGTCCAAACCAAAGGAATGAACAATCTATTCAAAGAAATAATATAAGAAAACTTTCCAAACATGAAGAATGAATTGGAAATCCAAATTCAAGAAGCATACAGGATGCCGAATGTACAAAATCACAACAGATCCACACCAAGAAACATTATAATGAAAATACCCAACATACAGAATAAGGAGAGAATTTTAAAAGCCACAAGAGAAAGGAATCAGATTACATGTAGGGTAAACCAAATCGGACAACGGCAGAATTTTCTGAAAGCTAGAAGACCCTGGAAGAACATATATCAAGTTCTGAAAGAGAATGGGTGCCAACCAAGAAGCTTATTCACAGCAAAATTAAGCTTTAGATTTGAAGATGAAATAAAAACTTTCCATGATAAACAAAAGTTAAAAGAATTTATACTTAGAAAACCAGCACTATAAAACAACCTTTGCAAAATATTCTATGAAGAGGAAATAAAAAAAACAACAATGAAAATCAGCAGAGAGAGGTACTACACGAAAGGAAAAACTAATCAAAGTGGAAAACCAAGTCAAGTTAAATAAAAAATAAAATAAACAAATATGGCTGGAATTACAAACCATGTCTCAATAATAACCCTAAATGTTAATGGCTTAAACACACCAATCAAAAGATAGTCTAGCAGATTGGATTAAAAAAGACCCAACAATATGCTGCCTCTAGGAGACTCATCTAATAGGAAAAGATATACACAGAATTAAGGTGAAAAGTTGGGAAAAATCATACCACTCACATGGACTGTGGAAACAAGCAGGGGTTTCCATCCTCATATCAAATAAAGTAGACTTCAAGCCAAAATTAATCAAAAGGGATAAAAATGGACATTACATACAGCTCAAGGGAACCATACACCAACAAGACATATAATCCTAAATATATATGACCCAAACAATGGTGCAGCTATGTTTATCAAACAAACTCTTCTCAAGTTCAAGAGTCAAATTGACCACAACCCAATACTCTTGGGTGACTGTAACACACTTCTCTTACCATTGGATAGATCTTCCAAACAAAAGTTGAATAAAGAATCTATATACCTCAATAATATAATCAATAAACTTAGACTTAACTGAGATATACAGAATATTTCAACTTGCATCAAGCAGATACACTTTCTTCTCAGCAGCACATGGATCCTTCTCACAATAGACCATATATTATGCCATAAAACAACTCTTAGCAAATACAAAAAAGTATAGATACTACTATGCATTTTATCAGATCATTGTGGAATGAAATTGGAAATCATCGACAAAATAAAAAATAAAAATTCCTCCATCACCTGGAGACTAAACAATATGCTACTCAATGAACAATGGGTTGTGAAGACATCAAGAAGGAGAGTAAAAAATCTTAGAGGTAAATGAGAACATAGACACACATATCGAAATCTCTGGGACACTATGAAAGCAGTACTAAGAGGAAAATTCATTGCATGGAGTTCATTCCTTAAAAGAAAAAAAAGGTCAACAAACAAATGACCTCACACTACATCTCAAAGCCCTAGAAAAAGAAGAACAAATCAGCAGCAAAAGCAGTAAAAGGCAAGAAATAATTAAAATCAGAAATGAAATCAATGAAATCGAAACAAAAGAAATAATTGAATAAAAACTGATAAAACAAAAGTTGGTTCTTTGAAAAAATAATCAAAGTAGACCTACCCTTAGCCAGGCTAATAAAGAGAAGGAGAAAGAGGAATCAAATTATCAGCATATATGATGAAAAAGGTAATATCACAAAAAACACTACAGAAATACAGAGGATAATTAGAAATTATTTTGAAATCTTATACTCCAATAAAAGAGAAGACATTGAAGGCATCGACAAATTTCTTTAGTCATAGGATTTGCCCAGATTGAGTCATGAAGATACACACAATTTAAACAGACCAATATCAAGTGAGGAAATAGAAGATGCCATCCAAGAAAAGCCCAGGACCAGACGGATATACAGCCGAGTTTTACAAGACCTTTAAAGAAGAACTAATACCAATACTCTACAATTTATTTCAGAAAATAGAGAAAGAGGGAGTATTTCCAAACTCATTCTATGAGGCCAATATCACCCTGATTCCAAAACCAGGCAGACACATCAAAGAAAGAAAACTTCAGATCAATATCTCCAATGAACATAGATGTAAAAATTCTCAATAAAATTCTGGCAAATTGAATACAAAAACATATCAAAAAGATTGTGAACCATGATCAAGTGGGATTTATCCCAGGGATGCAAGGTTGGTTCAACATACGGAAATAAAAAAGTGTAATTTATCACATCAATAGACTTAAAGAATCATAAGATCATCTCAATAGATGCAGAAAAAGCATTTAACAAAATACAGCACCCCTTTATGTTCAAAACACTAGAAAAGCTAGGGATAACAGGAACATATCTCAAAATTGTAAAGGCTGTCTACAATAAGCCTCAGGCCAACATCATTCTAAATGGAGAAAAATTGAAGGCATTCTCTCTAAAAACTGGAACAAGACAGGGATGCCCTCTTTCATCACTTCTATTCAACATAGTTCTTGTAACACTGGCCACAGCAATTAGAAGGCCAGAAGAAATAAAAGGGCTATGTATAGGAAAAGAAGAACTTAAGTTAGCACTATTTGCTGACTATATGATTCTATACCTAGAAGACCCAAAAAACTGTACCATAAAACTTCCAGAACTAGTAAATGATTTCAGCAAGATATAAAACCAACACCCATAAATCAAAGGCATTTCTGTATATCAATGACAAATCCTCTGAAAAGGAAATGAGGAAAACTACCCCAATCACAATAACCTCAAAAAAAGACACTTGGGAATCAACTTAATGAAAGAGGTAAAAGATCTATACAATGAAAACTACAGAACCCTAAAGAGAGAAATCAAAGACGACCTTGGAAGATGGAAAGATCTACCTTGCTCTTGGATAGGCAGAATAAATATTATCAAAATGACCACACTGCCAAATGCACTATACAGACTTAATGCAATTCTGATCAAAATCCCAATGGCATTCCCCATAGAAATAGTAAAAGCAATCAAGAAATTCATCTGGAAAAATAAGAGACCCAAAATAGCTAAAGCAATCCTTAGGAAGAGTGAAGTAGGTGGCATCGCTATACCAGAACTTAAACTATACTACCTAGTAATAGTACCAAAAAAAGCATGGTATTGGCACCAAAACAGACTGGTAGACCAATAGTATACAATATAGTACACATAGACTAACCCACAAAATTACAATTATCTTATATATAGACAAAGGTGCCGAAAACATGCACTGGAGAAAAGATAGCATCTTCAACAAATGGTGCTGGGAAAACTGGAAATTTATATGCAACAAAATGAAATTAAATCCTATATCTCACTGTGCACAAAATTTAACTCAATATGAACCAAACACCTAGGAATTAAACCAGAGACTATGCATAGAAGAAAAAGTAAGCCCTAATCGTCATCATGTGGGATTAGGTCCCAAGTTCCTTAATAACACTCCTATAGCACAAGAATTAAAACCTAGAATTAATAAATGGGATGGACTCAAACTAAAAATTTTCTTCTCAGCCAAAAAAAAATCTATGAAGTGAATAGAGAGCCTACATTTTGGGAGCAAATTTTTACTCCTCACACATCAAATAGAGCACTAATCTCTAGGGTATATAAAAACTCAAAAATCTAAACACCAAAAAAACAAATAACTCAATCAATAAATGGGCCAAGGACCTGAACAGACACTTCTCAGAAGAGGATATACAATCAATCAACAAATGTATGAAAAATGTTCATCATCTCTAACAATTAGAGAAATGCAAATCAAAACTACTCTAAGATATCATCTCACTCCGTTCAGAATGGCAGCTATTATGAAGACAAAACAACAGTAAGTGTTGGCAAGGATGTGGGGGAAAAGGTACACTCATGCATTGCTGGTGGGACTGCAAGTTGGTGCAGCCAATATGGAAAGCAGTATGAAGATTCCTTGGAAAACTGGGAATGGAACCATCATTTGACCCAGCTAATCCTCTCCTTGGACTATACCCAAAGGACTTAAAAACAGCATACTACAGGGACACAGCCACATCAATGTTTATAGCAGCACAATTCACAATAGCTAAACTGTGGAGCCATCCTAGATGCCCTTCAGTGGATGAATGGATAAAAAATGTGGCATATATATAATTTTACTCCACAATAAAAGAGAATAAAATCATGGCATTTGCAGGTAAATGGATGGCACTGGAGAAGATAATGCTAAGTGAAGTTAGCCAATCACCAAAAAACAAATGGTGAATGTCTTCTCTGATATAAGATGACTGACCCATAGTGGGGTAGGGAGGGAGAGGAATGGAGGAATAGATGAATTCTAGATAGGAAAGAGGGGTGGAAGGGAAAGGGATGGGGCAGGGAATTAGCAAGGATGGTGAAAGGTGATAGACATCATTATCCAAAGAACATGTATGAATACACGAATTGGGTGTGAACTTACTTTATATACAAACAGAAATATGAACAATTGTGATATATATGTGTAATAAGAATTATAATGCAAAAAATAAGCACATGTATAAAGACAGGAATTGGCATGAACATACTCTACATACAAAGATATGAAAAATTGTGCTGTATATGTGTAATAAGAATTGTAGTGCATTTGCTGTCCTGCATTTAAAAAAATCAATTAAAAAATTCATTTGGAATCTCATGAGACCCTAAATAGCCAGAATAATCTTAACAAAGAACAAGTTAGATGACTCCCGCATCCTGGTTTAAAAATTTAGTACAATGCTACATTGATTGAGACAGTGTACAGATGGGGACATATAAACCACTGTAACAGAATAGAGAGCTCAAATCAAATCATTCACATAATTTCAACTGATTTTTAACAGAGAGGCTATGGGTAAAGTGTAACCTTTTCAACAAATGGTGCTGCAATAAATTGGATATACATATGCAAATTAGTTATGTTGTACCCTTACCTGTATCAGACATACAAATTAACTCAAAATGAATAACATACCTAGAGTTTTAAGGCTCAAGCTTTAAAACTTCTGGCATAAAAACAAGGTTTCATGACATTAGATTTGACATTAACTTCTTGGGTGTGACACCAAAAGAATAGGAAATAAAAGAAAAAATACACTGGACTTCAACAATTTACAACTTAGTGAATTTCAGTGTTTAAGGTATAATCAAGAGAGTTGAAAAAACAAAGTATGAGAGAAAATATTTGCAAATGATATATTTGATAGGGCATTATGTCAAACTCATGGAACTCAAAATAAAAGTAAAGACACTTAATTTAAAACCAGAAAAAAATTTCAATAGAAATTTCTCCAAAAGATATATAGAAATGTAAAATAAGAACATATAAGATTGCTCAGTATTTATCAATCATTATGGAAATATAAATAAATATCACAATGGATAACACATCCCATTCATTAGGATAATTTTAAAAACAAACAATAACAAAGTGTTGGTAAGGAGATGGAAAAAATTGGAACTGTTGTGCATTACTCATGATAATATAAAATGGTGCAGCCACTGTGAAGAATTTGGCTTCTCCTAAAACTACCATTGGATCCAGTAACTTCACTTTTAGATATCAAGGCAAAGATGTATACAAATAGGTACTGGGACAGAAAACTGTATACCATATTTCATCACAGAATTATTCACAAGAGCCAAAAGATGGATATGACTCAAATATCCATCATCAACAGATGAATGGATAAACAAACTGTGGCATATAAATGTTCAATCTTAAAAGAAATTCATTTCAAATGCATTCTACCACATGGATGAACCCTGATAGTATTTTAACTGAAACAAGCCAGATTCATAGGACTACAAGATTCCATTTATCAGTTACCTAGAGTAAGAAATTGAAAGAGACAGAAAGTAGAATAACTATTAGCAGTAGGTGAGAAAACAGTGAATCTAGTTACTATTTAACTCAATCAGAGTTTGTTTCTGGGATGTGAGAACATTCTTAAATTGATGGTGATGATGGGTACACAATTTTATGAATGTACTTTATACCTATGAATTTTACACTTGATTAAAATGGTATATTTCTTTGGCATGACCTTAACCTCTATGTATAACTGCAAAGCTCTAATTTAAAAAACAAACTAAAAATGTATATTTAATGTTTTCCTTCCCAAGAGTAAAAAAGGAGCAGCGCTCCTTGAGATACAGCTGAGGAAAGGGTTTGGGCAGGATAATTAGAATACAGACCTGGAACATCATACAGTGCCATAAAATAAGAAAGTGATCAAGAAATAAAAGCACACTGAGTAAATATACAATCTCACTTCAGGGAATGTGCAGTGGCAAAACTTGGATAATTTGAATAATATAATAAATAATTATAGCAATGGATTACAACAAAAGAATACATTCATAAGCTTATATTGATAAATAAAAATAAACTAGAGAGAAGATAGCTGTCCCTTAGAGAATTACATTCAATAAACATGTAATGATGAACATAAAAAAATGGTTGCTATACTTGGATCAGCAGTACTTCTCAAAGGTTCATGTGCTCAAAGACTGGTCCCCAGTCTGTGGTGCTGCTGGGAGATGGTGGAACTTTTGAGAAGTAGGGCTAGTGAGAGATATTTAGGTCATTTGAAGTATGTCCTTTCAGGATACATTGGGATACTGGCCCCTTTCTGTCTCTAAGGCTTTTTAATATCTATGAAGTGAATAGGCCTCTTCTGCCCTGAGCTCTTGACACAATGTACTACACATCACTAAAGCCAACCAACTATGGAGTGACACCTCCAAAACTGTGAGCCAGAATAAACCTTTCCTCTTTATCAGTTGATTATCTCAGGTATTTTGTGACAGTGATGGAAAATGGACGAATAATTACCATTAGGGCAAATAAAACATAAACAATTATCATAAGAAGGAAATGTCACTGGATGCTAAAATTAGTGGGCAAAGTGTGATGAATATGCATATGTTTTTATATCTCAAAGAGTTTCCCAATGAGAAATTAATTTTTAAGAAGGGATAAAAATAAAAAAAAATTGGAAGATATGACCTTAACTCATCAAAGTGATCATCATAAGTAATAAGATGTTTAAATAACACATATCTCTTGAAATGACATTTGGAAAGGGACATATCATCATTTGTGAAGTATTATTGCCCAAAATGCATAAATTTGAACCTAATCACGAGAAAAATAGATTCAAATTGGGATACATCTTACAAAATAAGTCTCCTTGTGTCAAGGTCATGAAAAGCAGAAACTCCAATTGATTATAGAGATGCAAGCAATGGAAATATCATATCTTATATTGAATCTTGGTCCTCAAAGGACATTATTAGGAATACTGGCAAAATATGAATAATTTCTACAGTCTAATCAGTTGTACTATATTAATGTTAATACCCTAATTTAATAATAATAATAATAATAATAATAATAATGTTATCAAGGTGTTAAAATCAAGATATGTGTAATGAAGGGTATATAGGAATTCTCTTTACAACTTTTGCAATTTAAAAATTATTTAAAAATAGAAAGTTTAAGAATATCAGGTGCCTAAATATAAAGCTAAGTAAAATATCTATAAGACCTCTATAAATATAGTATTTTAATTGAGGTAAGTTTAAATGAAAATGTATAAACACATACACACAGATACACACACACACACACACACACACACACACACACCACATATAGGACACAAAATAGAAATACAGCATAATCTCCTGCTCCTTTAATTTTTGAGAGAAGCCTTTCTTGACAATCTAATTAATGAAGCACTAACCTCAACCTAGTTACTCTCCAGAGTGGTTTTTCCCCATTTGAACTCCTAGCATGATCCATTTTTCACCCTTATTTGCCCTCTTCCATTGTACCTGCTTAAAATAAAGTTAAACATAAATTCTTATTTTCAGATATTCTTTGGTCATTTGGAATTAGTCTTTTGTGAAGTACTTATTCAAATTGTTTGCCCTTTATTTTGGTTTTGTGTTTTTAAAAATATTCTTAATATGTTATGGGTACTAATTTTGGGGGAGTCAAATCCATTATGATTTTTTTTACCATTCTCTGGGATTATCTTTTTTCTGTATGTTTTAATAATTTCTTAATATTTTATAGATTCTTAAATTTTAGTTATACATGATAGTATAATAGAGGAAAGGGGGTAAGGGAGGAGAAGAGGAAGTGAGGAAGTGCTCAGGAGTGATACTGGCCAAACTATATTATTATACTGTGTGTATGTATCAATACATAACAACAAGTCACACCATTATGTAAAGCTGTAATGTACCAACAAAATAATGTAGAAATAAAATAAAATTTAAAAAAATCAAAATTCCTCGAGATGTAAATATTTTAATAATTTTAATTTAGCATTAAAGTCTTTACTGAAAACAAATAGAAATGCATATAAATAGAGAGCTAAACTACTATGTTCCACTTTCATTCCTTGTTATTTTTAGCCTTTTCTTTATCCTTATCTGTGCTACACTGATACACAATACCACTATTGTCAAAATAGTTACAAAGTTTCCATCTGGAAGTAATTTATTTATTAAATTTGTATTGTATTTTCTAAAACAATTTTAATACAATTTGTCAAATTCCATATAGTTAAACAAAAACAATAGAAGAAAAAAGTAATAAAGCAAAATCTAACCAAACAAAAGTAAAAAGAACACTTGGTGCTCCATTATATGAAAAGATTTTTAATCTAACTTGGATAAACAGGAGAAAAAATTTAAAAAGATGAAAAAAAGTACTGACTTAGCAATATTAATAATAGGAAGCATTTAAGACTAGAAATTAACTGACCCATTCAATTCTTGATAACAAAAATGCAAATTCTTTTAATACAAAGGCAACCACTTTTATAGAATTCCTCTATAATTAAGATGAAGACAGATGAATGTCAGAGAGTGACTAAGAACCTTTAGTGCTAGTATCAAAAGTCAGAAAAAAATTATAATAAAATAATTCAAATATTTATTTCTAAAAGGAAAAAAACCCACAAAATTCCCTACCTACTCTAGACTACACAAAATTAAACTCACTGATAACAGTTTCTAAGATATATCATTTGGTTATATCTAGGGTAAGTAACTTATAACTATTATCTTTGTTTCTTCCCAGATAACTGCCTAAAGCCATTGAACCTTTGCTGTCATAGTAATACCAAGGTTAAAATTAAGCCAGCTTTTTTCCTTTACATCTTAGATTCACACAGCCTCCTCAAACATACTACCTTGAATAATTTTAAAAAATATACAGCTGACAATAATAAAACTGATAGACATTCACTTAGGCATAATGAAATAAGTGAATTTTTATCAATATACAACATGAAATCATAGTTCATTACATACCACAACATTCAGGACATTTTGGATGCTTCAGAGTATTCATTCCATACCCTGGAAAGCAGCGATTGATCCAAACCATTTGGAGAGTACCTTCAATGTAGTATATTTCAGGCAATGGATCTGAACGTCTGCCTAGAACTTCTACTTGTTGATTGAAAAATCTCTCTATGAGATTTTTAGCCTAAAATAAAAATAAAATATGAAAAAATATTAGTCAAAAATAAATGTAATTTTAGAACAGAGAAGACAGAGGCAGGATAAAACAGCCTTGGGTGTTTATTTTATCTTGCACTCATAGGATATGAATACAATAATAACACATGTAAAACTAAAAAGATGTCACCTATATGCCTCCAATATTTCCAAAGGTACTTTCTTAAATAACACAAAGAGACCATTTGAATATATAATCAAACATTTTGTTCTCTTTGAATTTGTAGTAGCATGTAGAAAACATCAGAGAAAAATCAAGATAGTGGCTTGAAATTGAATGTATTCTATGAAATTAAACATA
This sequence comes from Urocitellus parryii, assembly GCF_045843805.1. Lineage (NCBI taxonomy): Eukaryota > Metazoa > Chordata > Mammalia > Rodentia > Sciuridae > Urocitellus > Urocitellus parryii. The sequence continues at coordinate 105,711,073 of NC_135533.1, forward strand.
AAGGAATATATTTTAAGAATCATTAAGAAGCATATTCTTTGGCACCCCTCTTCAGTCTTTTCAAAAAGAAAATTAGGTTTAAAAACAAGAGAAAATGCAACACCTATTACAATCTTTAGATCTGCATCTAAAAAATAAGTTTATAAAATACTCAGGAGATCATTCTGTTCTATAATTACCTTTATGTTTGCAATGTATTCTAGCTTAACTCATAAATCAAAAACAAGATTATACTTTTCTATGAGTGATAAGATCTGTACAAAATTAACATGAAGCATGGTTATGATTCAAAACCTCTATAGTTAGTTCTCCTCCATTCTGCCACACTAACTTTCACCCACAGTCCAGTCAGAAGCACAGAGAACAGGTTCATCTATAACCACCAGTGGTACACTTCAACTTTTCTGAGTTCTTTAAATATTTTGTAAAGTACATACTTCCATGAAAACTTCTATGATAACAAATAGTTTTTCAACATACTAAACTTATTGTAAATATACAAGTCTTTTCTATTACTCAATTACTTCATAGCTTTTCACTGTTTAAATGTTATTTTTGTTATTCTGATAATATGGGGGAAATCCATTGATTTTTACTTGATCAAACACAAATTTTATTTAAATACATACTTAAGAATAGATGTGAATACTTATTTAACTAATTATATTTAAATGTGAAAATATAATTTGTAAGTTTCACAGAGACACATTCATAAATCATTCAGCTTCCTAAAATCCTATACAAAAAAGAAAAAAATTAAAGAAAAAAGAAACATCAATGAACTGCTAGGTGTGGTAGTGCAAGTCTGAAATTCCAGTATAACAGCAACTCAGGAGGCTGAGGCAAAAAGATCACAAGTTCAAGGCCAGCATCTGCAACTTAGCAAGACCCTCAGAAACTTAAAAAGGACCTACCAAAAAATTTTAAAATAAGAAGGACTAGGGATGTAGTTCAGTGATAAAGCACTCCTAGATTCAAGTCCCAGTACCAAAAGCAAAATAAAGCAATGATCTTAGAATTGAGAAAATCTGGTAGATAAAAATATAAGAGTATTGTTCCCTATTTTTCCTCTAAAAGGAAGAGGAGGATAGATCTCCCAATATAAATGAAAAGAAGGTCATAAATTTTGTAAATCACTAACTTAAAATTTTTATATCGAGTAGGGTTAATAATTAGGACCTGAAATTATTAGGACATAGGGTTAGCAAGCAGTACAGCTGAAGAAGTCTATGAGTTGGATAAGGATTCCAAATGCAAAAATAAACTTAATAAACCAATCTGGATTATTTAAGAACATAATTATAAAACAATCTCAATAAACTAGTAATCTTATTTAAGTGATAATGAATATGACTAAATAAACAAGAGATTTACCAGGCCACTCTATTCCTCTTGCTACCTCCAAGAAACTTTATAGAAACATATATAAAAAGAATATGTTCTACAACAACTGGTCAATGATCACAGGTCTGAAAAAGCAACTGCTGCTATTTCAAAAGTGAGCAGTAGTTAAAACATGTGCTTTTGTATGGAGAAGTTGAACAACTAATATTAAATACCATAATCTTCCACTGGCCATGCCAAGTATAGACAGTAAATAAAATTTTAACTAGAAAGGTTTCAGTATTTACTCTAGTTTTGTCAAACCAACTTAGAAGACAACTACCTACTTCTGGGTAGGGAACAAATTATACATTATACAAGATCAGAGTCTAACTTGAGTTATAATTCCACTGAGTGAGAACTAATATACACAAGATTTACAAATATTAAACCTATATAGGAGTCCTTTGGACACCTTTGCGTAATTCCTATATTTGGGAATTCCTGAGGAAAAATGATTATATATCTCCAAGTGTGATTAGAATTAATACTAAAAAGTAAAAAGAAGAGGAAGTTTAAAGGTGTCTTGTAAGAATAAAAAAGACATGTACATTTTCATTAAATAAAACAAATGACCTTGATTCTCAGGAAATGAATGAGAGGTAATATGTCCAGATATAAAATGTCTCAATGGAGAACTGCAGAAAACAATTATAAAAACTCAAAATTGTCTCTTTCATGTTAGAAACATCAGAACAGGGATAATGTGCTCAATTATGAGTGGATCAGGCAGAGATCTATGAGACAGAGGTAAGTTTAAAAGCCGAACCAAAGATTTGATGAAGAAAATAAAGGGTTATAAAACAACTTTAATTTTGTGAAAGTTAGAATCTACTCCTATCAAGTATAATAAGTACTACAGGATTTGAGGAAAGAAAACTTCCACATTGTAATGTGGGGACTACAAAATCCTGAAGCAAAAAACAGAATCCAATCTTTACCAATGGATGCCACTGAAGTGGTGGTTGTTGCACATGAACTGAAACTTGCATTTTAAAAAAAGGCACTTAAGAAAAATTTAAAAAAATTATTATTTATATTTTGTAATGATTAGATATCTAAGCTGATGTATTAACATTTTTAGTAATATATTGCTCATCAAAATAGATAAGGAATGAACATGGAGAAAAATATTTTAAAATACAGGAAGGTACTTTCATTTCTAACTAGGTGGTATTTTGAGAAATCTTTGTGCTAAAAATGACCTATTTGAACACAACAGAACAATCTTGTGTAGACATATTTCTACAAAGAAATAGAAAGAGGAAAGATAGAATAAAAGAAGGCAGGAAGGGAAAAAGAAAGGGAGGGAGGTAGGGAAAAAGAAGTAGAAAGCAAGATAAAGAGGAAGAAAAAGACTTAAGAGCTACAAATGAGAAGAAAACTACAAACCTAATAGTAGCTGTGTCCCTAATTCATTTGATGTCAATCTCAGTATTCCAAGGTGTTACAATTTTATCAGCCTAAAGAAAAACGGAGAAAAGCCTTAAGCCTGTAAAAAGAGAGTAAGACTCTAAGTAAAACAGTGGACATGGAAATTTTTTCAGTTATAAAATTGGAGGGGAAAAAAGGAAAGCTTCTCGGTGTCAGCTGGGGTGTAGGATGGTGAAGGAGGAGGTGGGGGAAAGGTGAAAAATAGAGGGATAAGGGAACCAAAAACACCTCTGTAGATTCCTACATAATTGTCTGCTTTCAGGTAGATTTGAAGTTTTTCTAACAGAAATTCTAGGCCAAAAATTTTACATAAAAATTGCCTTTGCTTGAGAACAACCCTGGAGCACTAGGGAAACAGGAACATGGACACTTGATGAAACTGTACAGAAATATTGACATGCCTAGACCAAACCAGCTATCTAGCAATAAAAGTCTAATACTCATGACTTCATCCAACTGAATTATGAAGAACAAGATAAAATGAAGAAATAATCAGAGACAACAAACAGCCAGATTAATACAAGATAATGAAATGTAAGTTTTATAAAAATGATGTAAAGCATGTTCTAAATATAGACATAAAAATTCAATAAAAACATGAAAAAGTAAAATTATACCATAAAAGAGAAAAAAGTATATATTAACAACAACAACAAAAAAAACCTGCTTGAACTACAAATAGTGAATGGAATGAAATTAAAAATTCAATGGACTAACTGGGTACAGTGGTACACACTTGTAATTCCAGCTCTAATGATCTCCCTTTTACTTTCATCACAGGGCAAAGTGAAAAGAAAAGGGAAGTACTAGGAAATAAAACTGAACAAATTATGTTGTATACATGAATAATGAATATGTAACAACAAATGGCACTATATATACAATTATAATGCATCAAAATGATCTTAATAATGAATAAAAATAAAAATTCTAAAATAATAAATTTACCTGAAGAAAATTCTTCAAAAAATTCAATGGACAGACTAAACAAAAGTAGGTCCAAATGAGCTAAAATAATAAAATGCAAGAAGTATGTGAAAATTTTTTTCAGAATGCAAAACATAACTAGGAAAAAACCATAGAATAGTATAAGAGAGATGGAGAAATCAATAGACAATTCAAAATAAAATGATTAGAAATTCCAGAAAGGCAAATGGTGAAAAGGCAATTTAAAAAGGACTCTGGCTGAAATTCTTCTTGAACTGAGGAGAGCAATTTTTCTGCAGAAATAGGAAGCATGATAAATTCTAAAAGATAATGACTAGAAAACAAAGGACCTGAATGCAAGAAGGAAAGAAAAGCAAATAAACACATAAAATTGTGGTTTAATACAAGAAGTCAATGACCTACTGAAATAACTTTGATATCAAATAGAAAAAAATCAATAAAATAGAACCAAAATACTGGAAAACAACAATTAAAGAAGAACTCAAATCACGAGTTAAAAAAGGCATTTAAATTCCTTGCATTTTTTAGGAGGATAAAATAAACTAACAGTACTACTGTCAAGTATATTTGTTAAAACAAAGCCAAACCATTTAAAGAGTAAAAATAAAAAAAACCTGTAAAGCACAGAAAAATAAGGGAAAATTTTATTTTAGATCCATACAAACAAAAATAGTTAACACAAAGAACAGAAAACCACAGTAAATGATATGTAATAGAATGGTAAAAATCAGTCCACATGGAGCAATAAGTATGACTTATTGAGACCTTGTCTCTAAATAAAAAATAAAATGAAAGGCTCAGTGGTTAAGCACCCCAGGGTTCAATCCCCAGTACAAAAATAATAATAAAAAAAGAAAGAAAGGAAGCAAGGAAGTGGAGCCTGAAGATGGCAGAGGAGACATAAGCAGGAACGTCCAATCCCTCCATAGTCCATTAAGGAAGTAGTGAAAGGACAGCTGACCAAGAAAGTCACAGTAATAGTACCTTAACAACCTTCCTTGGCTGCAGGGCAGGAGGTGATGCTTCTGCACCACAAGCCACCTACAGAGAGGTCACAATCACAAGTTCCAAGCTTAGCAAACAACTACCAGGCTCTATGTTCCTTTAAAGAAAACACTATAGAGGAAAACAAGTGCACAGCATTCTATAGCAGTCAGAGAGATGGACCTGAGCCCAGCATCCTGTGCTCCTGCACCCAACAGAAGGAGCCAGCAGACGCAATACAGCACCCCAGCACCCTCTGAGCATGCAGTCTCAGGCCCCTGGGTTGATGTACAAGAACCGTGTGGTGAGAAATCCATAGCAACCAGTGATGAAGCTCCTGTGCCAGCACCTCTAGGAGGACCCCAAGCTAAAGATTAACTTGGTTTAATACTATAGTAATCAAAAGTTTAATACTAGAGCAAAGATGATATATTGGTCAAGAAACAGGAGACAGTCCAGAAATATTACATATGCTCAGTTTATTGTGACAAAATTGTGAAGGTTAAGTCAATGAGAAAAGAACAATTTTTCATCTAATGGTACTAAAGGAATCCGAAATTCACAGGAGAAAAATTAACCTCAACCCTTCTTTACAGCATACACAAACACTGACTGGTCTATGGCTCACAGAACTAAATACAAAAGCTTTACTTGGAACTAACATGGAAGAAAATCTTTTTCCCCCTAAGAATTTTTCAGGTCTTTAATAAATTAATGTTCTGGATTGCTTAGGTTATAAGACTTTAAGGTATTCAGATCTGGTTATGTCCCAGCCATAAAAGGTCTAATGCATGGTGTAGACTGCTACCTAGCAAAATTCAGAAACTATTAAGTAGTTCCTCATTTGAATGTTATCTGTCTTTTCTCCTTTGTCATAAGGATCTGACTTCCTCTAAAATGAATGATTTAAAATAAGGTACTTAAAAATTCCATACCAAGTCATAATAGTTAACAAACACTATTCAAAAATGCCTTCTAATCCTCAGTTTCTCCTTCTGTAAGATGAAGGAGTTGGATAAGTGTTAGTGCCACAGGCCAGACCTTATCATGAAGGAGTGAAATACTATAACCTCGACAGTGAGGAGGGTGAGAGGGTAACAGAGCTACTAATGTGATTAAGCAGTAGTAGGCAAGAGTAATGGCCTCAAAAGACCCAGTGTCTACAAGGAATCATCAAGACTTGAAAGTCTGTTTTTGTATTTTGATCTGACAAGTATGTACTTGCTATAAATTTATGTACAGAATTAAATATACCACTAATTAATTTATAAACCATAATAAATCCAGATAATCATTTCCTCTCACCAGCAGATCTTGCTTTGAAAAGGAAAAATATGTACATATGCAAATTTCAGCAATATCAGAAATTTCATTAAACCCAAGTAGAGTCATAATTCATTCTAGAATTCAATGATATGTTTGCAGAATCACTTAACTATAATCATAGACAACTACCATAACATCTTTGCAGGGCAAAATTGTTGTTATTCACCAGTGAGAATAATTCAACTGCAGGCTCCGCAGCTTTGGTGAAGGCACTCGGCAAGTTCTTTTCACACAGAGCACCATTACAATTGTTTCTTCCTATTTTACACAGCAATTCTCTCAAAACCTGGTATCAAAATATTTACAAATCAAGTGAACAACAGATAAGCAAACAAAGACTGAGACCAGCAGTGCATAAACTTATGCAAAGAAGAAAGTGGCCCATTCACAAGCTGATAAAATTGAACTTTTTAAATACAAAATTTGTTGCTGGGGATTTCTGGAGTAAATCTCCCAGGTTCCTTGCCCACACAGTGCTAATGTCACTCATTTTCATGCTTGAACAGTGAAATTAGAGCAGCTAGCCTGTAATTTTCAAACACCATCCATAATAATAGTGAATATGAATGGTATCAATTTCCCAGTTAAAAGACAGAGATTAGGCGGGTACAGTGATGCACACCTGTAATCCTAGTGGCTTAGGAGGCTGAGGCAGGAGGATTGCAAGTTCAAAGCCAGATTCAGCAAAAATGAGGTGCTGAGCAATTAAGTGAGACCTTGTTTCTAAGTTTAAAACGTACAAAATAGGGTTAGGGATATGGCTCAGTGGTCGAGTGCCTCTGAGTTCAACCACAATCCCCCTATTGACCAAAAGACAGAGATTAATATAATGGATCAGCATTGGAATATTACTCAGCCTTAAAGAAGAATGAAATTATGGCATTTGATGGTAAATGGATGGACCTTGAGACTATCCTGCTAAGTGAAATAAGCCAAATCTAAAAAACCAAAGGCTGAATGTTCTCTCTGATAGGTAAATACCAATGCAATAAGAGGGTGGGGAGGGGGGAAAAACAAAAGTTCATTGGATTAGATAAAGGGAAATGAAAGGAAGGGAAGGAGATGGGAATACAAAAGACAATAGAATGAATCAGACATAATTTTCCTATGTTCATATATAAATACATGATCAGGGAAACTCCACATCATGTACAACTACAAGAACTACAAGAATGAGATCCTAATTAGAATAAATTATATTCTACGTATGTATAATATATCAAAATACATTCTACTGTTATGTGTATCTAAAAAGAATAACCAAAAATATATATTTCTTTAAAAACCCATAGTTGATTTAAAAAGAAAAGATCCAATCATATGCTCTTTGCAAGATCTCATAGGTAGGGACACTCACAGGCTGAATATATAAGGATGGGGGCGGGGAAAAGCCACACTAACATAATCTCAAAACAAGCCAGAATTATCCATTCTCCTATCTGAAAAAGCTGATTCTAAGCAAAAATTAATCATAATAAGATGTCATAAAAGCTAAGACAAAGAGGGCCATTTTATTCTGGTAAAGGGAATACAAAGAGAAGAAATAATGACAATGTATATGCAACAAATGTCAATGCACCTAATTACATTAAAAAACACTTCTTGACATTAAATCCTAGATAGACCACAATACAATAATAGTGGGAAATTACAATAAACATCACCAACAGGCAGACCACCAAGACATAAAAATCAATAAAAATGAATTCAACTTAAGTAATACTATAAATCAAATGAACCAAAGAGATATCTATAAAATATTCCACCCCAAAACAGCTGAATTTATTCTGTTCTCAGCAGCTTACTGAAGCATCTATAAAACAAACCATATTCTAGGTTACAATGTTAAGTCTTAGCAAATACAAAAAAGAAAACTTATATAATTCCATGTATCACATTGGAAAGAAACTAGAACACCAAGAAAAATAACAGAAATCACACAAATTCATGGGGATTAAACAATATTTTAAATTAAGAATGAATCAAAGAAAAAATAAGGGAAGAAATCAAGAAATTCTTAAAAACAAATGAAGACAGAGATACAACATATCAAAATTCCTGGGACTGTGTGAAAGAAATACTAAGAGGAAAACTGATTGCATTGAGTGCCTACACTAAAAGAAAATAAGATTCCAAAAATTAAACATCTTGCACCTCAAAGTCTCAGAAAAGAAGAACAAACAAATTCCAAAATCAATGGAAGACCAGGAAATAATAAAAATCAGAGTTAAAATTAATGAAATTGAGAATTTAAACAACACAAGATCAACAAAACAAAGAGTTGGTTCTTCCAAAAGACAAGTAATATTGATAAATCCTTGGCCAAACTAACCAAAGAAAGAGAGAAAAGACCCAAATCTACAATGTAATTAATCACTTAAACAGAAATAAGAACAAGAATCATATGATCATCTTAATAGATGCAGGAAAGGCCTTTGATAAAATACAGAAACCATTCATGTTAAAAAATAACACTGGATAAACTAGGGATAGAAGGAACTTATTTCAGCATTATAAAGGCAACACATGACAAACCCAAAGACAGTACCACACAAATGGAAATACATACTACAAACTTCCTAAAACATGTTCATGATCTGTATGCTGAAAATGCAAAATGCTTAATACAAGATGTATTAGAAGACATAAGAGTCATATCATGTTTGTAGGATGAAAAAAAATCAATATGCATATGCAATAAGCCAAAATAGGTTTAATGTAATTCATACTGAAATCCCAGAAAATATCTTTCAGGGAAATACAACCATATTCAAAATGTATTATAGAGAGGTATTGACCCTGAAATAGCTAACTAGAACAGTGTTGACAAAACACATATACAGTGGAATGAGTAACTACCTGTTATTAAGATTTAGTATACAACTAGAAAGGAAATAGTTTATAGGAATATAAATTTTCAAAATGGTTTCTCATGATCTTCTGTATTTCAGAAGTGTCTGTGGTAACATCTAATTTCTTATCTCTAATTCTGTTTATTTTAAAAAACAATGACAAATTTCTGGACACAAATGACCTACCCCAATTGAATCAAAAAGATTCAGAAAACCTAAACAAACCAATATCCAGAAATGAAATTGAAACAGCAATTTAAAGCCTACCAACAACAAAAAGCCCAGGACCAGATGGATTCTTAGCTGAGTTCTATCAGACATTAAAGAAGAACTAACACACCAGTCTCCTTCAAATTATTCCATAATATTGAAATTTCCCCTGAAATTAATTCTAAGAAGCTAGTATAACCCTGCTACCCAAATCAGACTAGAAAACATCTAGGAAACCAGACACCAATGCCCCTGATAAACATACATGCAAAAATCCTCAACAAGATATTAGAAAACTGTATTTAAAAAACCTATGAATAAGATAATACACCATGATCAAGTAGGTTTCATTTCAGGGATACAAGGTTGGTTCAATATATGCAAACAATAATAAAAACTGATCTCATAAAAATTAAAAACTTCTTGGTAAGAATTCATGTGAATATGATGATTACACAGCTTACAATGTAAAAAAAATTACAAATAAAAAATTTCAAAGAGGACCATTACCAAGAAGATATGAAGAACCCTTTAAATCATCAATTTTAAAAAACAATACAATGAAAAGATGAGCAAAAATATTTAACAGACATTTTACCTAAGATTTTGTAGGTGGAAAATAAACATGAAAAGAGGATTAACATAATAAACCATTAGAGAAATGCAAATTGAAACCATAATGGAATATTAGGACAAAACTAGAATAAAATACTGATAAATATAATGCAGATGTGGAGGGCATTTTTCAATAAAATCAGAAAAAAATATTGATAAAATTTAATATCTGTTTATAATACACTCCAGTAAATGGGAATAGAAAAAAAATTTCCTCATTCTGATAAAAGGCACTTATGAAAACTAGAGTGAACATCACACTTGATGGGGAAAGATTAAATGCTTTTCCCCTAGGACTAGAAACAAGAAAAAAAATGTCCATGCTCACCACATCTATTCACTGTTATACTGTAGATTCTAGCATTCAAACAAGATCAGACAAAGAAATAAAAAGCATAAAAATTAGAATGTAGTAAAAATGTGTCCATTTGTAGATTACATGATGTATTACCAAAAAATCCTAATTAATCTATAAAACACTGGAACTAACAAGTGAATTTAGAAAGTGGCATGATATAAGGTTAGTATGCAAATATCTACTGGAAACTGAAACAATTTGGGACAATTGCAACAATGATTTGTCCATTTTTTTCCCCAGTACTGAGGATTGAACCCAGGAGGGCCTACCACATGCTGGGCAAGCACTGAGCTACATTCCCAGCCTTTTAAATTTTATTTTGAGACAAGAGTCTCACTTAGTTGCCCCAAATGACCTCAAACTTGTGATCCTCCTTACTGAGTCTCCTTAGTAAATGTGACGTTATAAATAATAATTATATATTGACTAGCAATGGCAAATAAGGCCAAATAAATGGAAAAGCATTCTTTTTATATAATCAGTTACAAAATATTGAATTTGAAAATATTCTATAAAATATCAATTATATTACTTTTATTACTGAATGAAATTTTATTTTTATTGTTGAAATTCCTAACTGTGGGGGTCAGATAATTTTATAAATAGATAAGATGCTTACTTACACACTGAGCATGTTCATTCAACTTTTTTTTTCTTTTCCAGGGTCACATAACATACCTTAGATAGTCTTTTAGAAGATTCACAATTTTGATCTGTACATGGCTTGGGTCCTTTTTCAGTGTCTAGAGATGAAACTGAGAAAATATATTATATTTTATCAAGGTTCTAATGTACTGCATCACAATATTTAAATTGGATTTTGAAGATCATTTGTCTAATATTCCTCTTCCATTAAAAATTTAAGCAATTTTTTCTAATATTACATAACTCTTCAGAATGAACCTAAGCCAAATATTTGTTTTATGTAAATCAAGAAAACCTCTCTTCTATAATAAACTTAATTAAATTTCTTGATAATGCTTGGTTATTTTTATTTTATAGAAGTTTAATGATAGATTTATTTCAACTTGTATAGCATATGTATGCATAAGTGTGTGTGCATTCATTCAATAGTATATTTAACTCTGACCATATATTATAATGTGTGTCACTAGCTCAAATCAATTCTTAATGTTTTCCGATAAAGTGATAAATGCAAGATGTACTCTGCTAATAATACTGGAAAGAGAATGAGACTGGATTATGGTAGTGGCCATTGTAACTGAAATGATAAACATATTCATACACGTATGTCTCATTATTTATCAAATAACTACCAGGAGCCAACTATGTGCCAGATAGTATTGTTCTAGGTATTTGGAATATATAAGTAAACAAATTCAATACTGAAAAATTCCTCCTATACTACCAAGACTTAAAACTGAAAGAAGAAATAGGAAACAAAGGATTTCTATTAATAATCTTTCTGAATCATAGCATCAATCTCACTGCCTCATTAAAGCTCTAAAACCTTTAGTTTCTCTCAACTATTCATCAAAATATATAGAAAGAAATCTTATTTTGAGTCCTAGATCTATCACTAATAAACAGATAAACAGACATATTATTTACTCTCAAGATTTTCACATTCTATAAAATAATAGGCTGAATAATGTGAATTTTCCCCATTCTTTAACATCTGTGTGAATATGATTAAAATCATAAATATTTCAGACCAACAAAGCTACTAATAATTTAGCCATTAGCAATCATGACAACTTGATTTTCCCTATACTCCTACCCATATCTCTCATTAGCTATTATAGAGTGCTCCAAAAATGTATACATGATATTGTTTGTTTTCTATACAATTCTTTCTAAAAATCAACAATTTACTATGGAAGATCTCAATCATCCATCTCCTTAGTAATATCTCCCCTACATTAGAGCCCACAGAGCGTCTAAAAAAACTTTAATGTGTATTTACTAGATAAAATCTTTGAATCAACTATCTCCCATATGTTCAAGGAGCTGGAGAAAATTATGGACAAAAAAACTAAAAAAAAAAATCAGGAAAATCCTGTCTTGACAAATACAGAATATAAAAAAAGTTAAATAATACAAAGGAATCTAATAAAAATTCTAGAACACAAAATTACAACAAATTAAAGGAATTCATAAAGATTTTAAAATGGATTGAGCAGTCAGAAAAAAGAATCAATCAACTTGAAGATAGTCATTAAAAGTATTTAGTCAGTGAAGAACATAAAAAAATGAAGTTAGGAGACCTCTAGGATAACACCAAATGTATCACATACACATAAAATAGGAGTTAAAATAAGAGAAAAGAAAAAGAAAACAGAATGAATATTTAAATAACAAACAGTTAAAATTTCCCAAATTTGAAAAAAGTATAAATTTACATGTATAAGATGATCAGAGAAATCCACATACATCCCAGGGGAAATGCAAGGAATTCCACATTGTGTCATATTATAATCAAACTGTCAAGTGTGAAAGAGAAAGAAAGAATCTTGAAAGCTGCAAGAAAGAAGTAATTTGTCACATATAATGAGTCTTATAATAAGATCAACATCAGACTTCTCATTAAAAACCATGGAGGGTAGTATATATTGTTCATACTGAACCTTTTTAAAATATAAAGATATGGACAGATAAAAAGCAAAGAGATGGAGAAAAATATGCCATGCTTATATTAATCAAAATAAAAAAGCTGGAGTATCAATAATAATTTCAGAGAAAGTAGATGAAGGCAAACATAATTGTCAGGAATAAATCAATTATCCACAAAGACACCAGAATCTCTAATGTGTATGTACCTAACAATAGAGAACACAGCCACCTGAGGCAAAATATTATTAAAACTGTAAGGGAAAAATACAAGAAACAACTATTATATGTGGAGATATCAACACCTCTCTATTAGTAACTAAAAAATCTAAAAAGCAAAAAAGTGAAAAAGAATACAGTTGACCTGAGAAATACCACCCTTCAATTGTACTAAACTGACATTCAGAAAATATTTCATACAACAACAGTAAATAAACATTATTTTCAAGCTCACATTAAACCCTCACTAATAGGACCACATTTGGGGTCATATTGAAGATATTAACATTTTTTAAAAAATATAAACAATACAATGTATGCATTCAGTCCACAAAAGCATCAAACTGCAAATCCATAACAGAAAATACCTGGAAAATCCCAAGAACCTTGACATTTAAAACATTAATATATAACTTATGATTTGTCAAGAAAAATTATATATTTCAAAGTACACAAATGTGAAAACACAACTTATTAAAATTTGTGGCATACAGTGCTTACAAAGAAATTTATAACAAAGTGAATACATATTAGAGAAGATAAAAATTCAATAATCAAAGCTTCCATTAAGGAAAATAAATAAAAGCAAAGCTATCCTTCAGAATTAGTGAAGAAATAAAAATCTTCCAAGAAAAACAACAACTAAAAGAATTCAGGAGTACTAAGGCAGCACTACAAAAATACTTAAAGAAATACTACACATAAAAGGTTTGTTTTGTTTTGAAGAGAAGAAGAAGAAAGAAAAAATACCTGAGCTTGTGAATAGATGCTTTTCATTAGAAAAATAGCTGAGCAAATGAGTATTAGGACTGAATTAAAATTAGAAATGAATCAAAAATGGGAGGAAATAAATACCTGTAATAACACAATATAAATTGGTCTCCACATTTAAATTAAAAAAAAACTATAAACTAGCAGACTGAATTAAAAAACAAGACCTAATAATATGTTGCTTACTTACAGGAAAAGACATTCATAAGCTGAAGGGAAAGAATGGAAAATGATATTCCATGCAAATGAACGTCTAAAGCAAGAAGGAATAACTATTCTCATTTTGGATAAGGCAGACTTCAAGACAAAATTAAGAAGAGACAAAGAAGGTCACTTCATACTGGGAAGAATCCAAAAGGAAAACAAAATGATAATATTTGTGCCCCAAATTATTCAATTACATAAAATACACACTATTCAACATAAAGATTCTGATGCCAATACAATAATACTAGATGATTTCAATATACTTCTTTCATGAAGAGACAGACTTTCCAAATATAAAACTAATAAAAAATTCTTTGGACAAACCTAAAAAAATAATACATATGAAATGGACCTAAAAGACATCTATAGAATATTTCATCTAACAACAGCTGAATTCAATCTCTTCTCAGACTCTCATAGAACCTTCTTTAAAATAGACAACATCTTAGATCATGAAGCAAGTCTTACAAGATTTTTAAAAAATCAATTTAACTTCTTGCACTTAACAGATGATAAGAAAATGAAATTAGAAATCATTAGCAAGAAAAACAAACAATAGAAATTACATAAATACATGGAGATTATTTTTTTTTGTTACCGGGGATTGAATTCAGGGGCACTTGACCACTGAGCCATATCCCTAGCCCCATTTTGTATTTTATTTGGAGACAGGGTCTCACTGAGTTGCTTACTGCCTCACCATTGCTTAGGCTAGCTTTGAACTTGTGATCCTCCTGTCTGAAGCCTCCCAAACAACTGGGATTTCAAGCCTGTGCCACAGCACCCAGTGAACAATACACTTTTGAATGGTGAACAGATCAGAGATGAAATCAGGGGAGAAATTTGAAAATACCTAGAAATAAAGGAGAATAGCAAATACAACACACCAGAATCTCTGGGACACTATGAAGTGGTTTCAAAGAGGAAAGTTTATAGCTATGAATGCTTATGTGCATACATCATAAAAATCCCACATAAACAACCTAGTATGTATCTCAAGGTCCTAGAAAAATAAGAATAAAACAATTCCAAAATAGTAGAAGGGAAGATCACAGCTGAAATTATTAAATATACAATAAAAGAACAATACAAAAGATCAATGAAAGAGGAGTTGGTTCTTTTGAAGAATAAACAATATTGATAAACCTTTAACAAATTAACCAAAGTAAAGACTCTAATTAATAAAAATAGAGATGAAGAAGAAGATATTGCCAAAGACATTTCTGAAATCAAGAGATTAATTAGTGACTAGTTTAAAAACTTATATTCCAATAAGTTGGAAAATCTAGAAGAAATAGACAGATTTCTAGACATGTATGACCCAAACAAAATTGAAACAAAAAAGAAGATAATATCTAAACAAATTGATAATAAGCAATGAGATTGAGGCTATAATTTAAAAAATACAAAACAACAGCAACAAAGTAAACCTCTCCAACAATGAAAATCCCAGGACCAAATCTTTCCCCAGATGCATTTTACCAGACCTTTAAAGAAGAACTATAATCAATGATCGTCAAATTATTCCATGAAGTTGAAGGTGGAAAGAACACTTGTAAACACCTGTATTCATTTTATGAAGCCAGTCTTATCCTGATACCAAAACCAGATAAGAATACATCAAGAAAAGAAAACTACAGACCAATGTGCCTGATAAACATAGATACAAAAATCCTTAAAAATATTAGCAATTTGTATTCAAATGCATTAAGAAGATTTTACATTAGGATCAAGTTGCTTTTACCCCAAGGATACAAGGTTGACTGGACATATGCAAACCAAAAAATATTATTCATCACATATGCAGAATTAAGGGAAAATCATATGACTACCTCAAAAGATGCAGAAAAAATGCCTTTTACAAAATTCAATACCCATTTATGATAAAAACACTGAAGAAACTAGGGACAGAATGAACTCATCAATGAACCTCATCATTCAATGAACTGAATGAACCTCATCAATGCTATATATGAAAATCCCAAAGCCAGCATCATATTGAATAGGGAAAAATTGAAATCATCTTCTCTAAAATTAGGAGCAAGACTAAAATCTCCATTCTGACCTCTCCTACACAATATAGTACTTGAAATTTTAGCTAGAGCAGTTAGTCAAGAGAAGGAAATAAAAGGATACAAGTTTTACAAGAAGAAGTCAAATTATCAGTGTTTCTAGATGATATAATCCTACACTTAAAAGTTTCAAAAACCCCACCACAAGATTTTCAAAGTTGATAAATAAATTCAGCAAAGTAGCAGAAAACAAAAATCAAAAATTAATAGCTTTTATATATGTCAATAAGGAATCTGCTGAATAATGAATGAACCAAATTGATTCACAATAGAATAAAAAAATAAGACTAAATCTAACCAAGGAGGTGAACAATCTCAACAATAAAAACATGATCACCATCAAAATGTCAATGACATTCTTCACAACATATTCCTACAATTTTATGAAAGGTAAAAAATCCAGAATAATCAAAGCGATTCTAATAAAAAAGAGTAATGTTAGAGGCATTACAATACCTGATTGGAAATTATACTACAGAACCATAGTAACTAAAACAGCACAATACCACACAAAATCAAACATGCAGACCAGCAGAGCAGAATACGAAACAGAGATAAGTCCACATAGCATACCAGTGGTAGTGAAATAGACATGAAGATCAATGGAATAGAACAGAAGACACAGGAACAAACCCACATACATACAGTCATCTGATTCTTAACACATGTGCTAAAAGCATTCAATGGAGAAAGGACAGCCTTTTAAACAAATGGCACTTAAGAAAACTGGATATCCATATGTAAAACGCAAACCTAGTGAACCTAGGGCCCAATTTCACACCCTTCATCATCATTAACTTAAAGAAAATGAAAGACCTAGTAATGAAGAGAAATTTTGCAATTCTAGAAGAAAACACAGGGTCTAACATGTAGGAGCAGGCAGTAACTTCCTCAATATGACCCCTAAAGTTCAGAAAGTAACACCAACAATTAATAAGTGGAATGATATTAGATTGAAAAACTTCTATAGAGCAAAAGAATCAAGACTATAAAGAGAGAGCAAATAGAATATTAGAAAATCTTTGTCAGTTACTCTTAAGACACAGGATTAATATCTAAAATATATAAAAAAAACTTAGCACTGAAAAAAAACAACCAATTTAATAAATGGGCAAAGGATCTAAACAGACATTTCTCAAAAGAAAAAATAGAAATGACCAAAAATATGTGAAAAAAGTGTTAGCAATCAAGAAAGTACAAATCAAAACAACACTGAACTTACATCTTACTCAATTAAAACAGCAATCACCAAGAATATAAATAATAATAATAAATGCTGGTGAAGATGGGGTGAACACTTATACACTGTTGGTAGGGTTGTGAATCAGTGAAACCATTAAAAAAGTTAAGTATGGAGTTTCTCAAAAGAGTAGGAATAGAACCAACATATGATCTCAGTGTTTTCCAGAAGAACTAAAGGCATCATACTGTGGTTATACATGTGTATGCATGGTATAGTAGCA
This sequence comes from Urocitellus parryii, assembly GCF_045843805.1. Taxonomy (NCBI): domain Eukaryota; kingdom Metazoa; phylum Chordata; class Mammalia; order Rodentia; family Sciuridae; genus Urocitellus; species Urocitellus parryii. Next base: position 105,728,486 of record NC_135533.1, read on the forward strand.
CAATTTACAATGACCAAGTTATGGAACCAGCTGGTGTCCATCAACCAATGGATAGGCAAAATGTGGTATATATACACAATGGAATTTTATGAAGGCATAAAGAGCAAAATTATAGGACTTGCAAGTAAATGGATGGAAGCATAGAACATCATGTTAAATGAAATAAAACAGACTAAGAAATATCAAGGGCCATATGTTTTTCTCTTATATGTGGGAGTTAGAAGGAAAAATGCACAAAGAGGATGGTCCTGAAAAGAGAAGGAAGACAGTACACCAGAGGTTGAAGATTGGAGAGAGGAAGGAGAGGATAGAAAGGAAAGGTACTGAGAAATGAAACTGACCAAATTATGTTATGTACATATAAAATATGCCACAATGAATCCATTATTTTGTATAATTATATCAATAAAAACTAAATTTGTCACTAAGTTTTCTATACTGATAACTATAAAACACTCTAAAATGAAGCAAAGTTCTTAAATTAATGGATAGATATTCTATGTTTGTAAACTAACATACAATACTGTTAAGCTGGCAAAAATACCCAAACCCATATACATATTTTAATAAAATCCCTAGCAAAATTCCAAAGGCTTTTTTTGTGTGTGGCAAAAAATAGAGTAGCAGATAGTAAACTATGTAATTGCAATCAACATCAAGCTGTCATAGAAACACTGAAAAGTTACAAAAGTTACAAAGTCTTTGCATTTTTGAAAAACTAAAAACTAAACAAACAACTATGTAATTGCAATCAACATCAAGCTGTCATAGAAACACTGAAAAGTTACAAAAGTTACAAAGTCTTTGCATTTTTGAAAAACTAAAAACTAAACAAACAGTCTGCCTCTGGTCATTTGTTTTAGGGATTGGAGACAAATTTCAGGGTTTTTGTTTTTTGGGTTTTTTTTGTTGTATTTTTTTTTTTTTGAGAAAAAACTTGGCAAGGAAGATCAAGACTGGAAATTAGGTTGAACTGCTTATGTCCTTTGCCTTTAAATCTAAATGTAATACAATTGTGTCTTTCAAAATTAAATACTAAATGATCAAAATATGAATGAGAGAAAAGAAAGAGAAGAAAAAGTTAGGGAAATAGGTAAGTATCATCAAACACTGATTACAGAGAAATCAAAGGAAAATATGGAAGAATAAAGGAATATAGCAAGCAATAGCTTTTGAGATGAAATGGGAGGGGAAGCATGCTATAAAACACATGAATGAGCTCAGTGGAATGCTGTGATGCATGCCTGTAACATAGAGGCTAAAGCAGGAGGATCATAATTTCAAGGCCTGCCTGAAACAACTTAATAAGAACAAGTCTCAAAATTAAAAAAAATAATGTAGTTCAGTGGTAATGTACATGTAGGTTCAATCCCCACTATAGAAAAACATCAAAAATTTTTTAAAAGGCAGAAAATTAAAACACACACACACACACACACACACACACACAGATGGCTACTCCTGAGACAGCATTACTTTTTTTCTATTTTTTAAAATTTTATTTATTCTAATTTGTTATATATGACAACAGAATGTGATTCAATTCATATTACACATATAGAGCACAATTTTTCATGTCTCTGGTAGTACACAAAGTAGAGTTACACCATCTGTATCTTCATAGATGTAGTTAGGGTAATGACATCCATCTCATTCCACGGTCTTTCTTACCTTCATACCCTTTCCCTTCCCCTTCCTCCCCTTTTCCCTATCTAAAGTTTGTCTATTGCTTCCATGCTCGCCAGGCATCCCCTTTATGAATAAGCATTCTTGTGTAAGAGAAATCATTGGCATTTAGTTTTTAGAGATTGGCTTACTTCACTTAGCATTATATTCTCCAACTCTATCCATTTACCTGTAAATGCCATGATTTTATTCTCTTAATGCTGAGTAATAATCCATTGTGTATATATACCACATTTTCTTTATCCATTCATCTACTGAAGGGCAATTAGGTTGATTCCACAATTTATCTGTTGTGAACTGTGCTGCTATAAAATTGGTGTGGCTGTGTCCCTGTAGTATCCTGTTTTTAAGTCCTTTGGATATAAACCAGGAGTGGGATAGATGGGTCAAATGGTAGTTCCATTCCCAGTTTTCCATACTTCTTTCCATATGGCTTTACCAATTTGTAGTCCCACCAGCAACGTATGAGAGTGCCCTTTTCCCCAAATACTTGCCGACACACAGTATTTTTAATAGCTGCCATAACTGGAGGGAGATGAAATTTTAGAGTAGTTTTGATTTGCATTTCTCTAATTACTAGAGATGATGAACATTTTTTTCATATATTTGTTGATTAATTTTACATCAGCTTGTGAGAAGTCTCTGTTCAGTTCTTTGGCCCATTTATTGATTGGGTTATTTTTTTTTTGAAGTAAGATTTTTGAGTTCTTTATCTTTCCTAGAGATTAGCACTCGATGTTATGCACATGTGGTAAAAAGTTGCTCCCATTCTGTAGGATCCCTGAAAGAACTTTCTTAAACAGACCATTTATAAATCTAAAATCCTTGCAACTCAAGTTGAATTCTTTGTCTTTAGGCTTCCCTTTAGATCAAGAAAAGTACAGGAAGCTAAATGGTTCTTCTGGTCTACAATGTTAACCAATCTCCTAATTAGATGTTTTCACATATTAAACCATTGTAACTAAATATCACAATATATCCTATGCTAAATTCCATACTATAGTAAATTATCAAAGGAAGGTTTAAGTTATTTGAAAGAGCAAACTTCTCATTGAGTACATAAATTGGGACTTTATTTGGGAGTTATTAGCCCTAAAATCAAAACACAGAACAGAAAATATACTTAATTTATACAATTTATATTCCAAAAATACTGCTGGTAATTCATAAAGTATTCAAAATTTGTTATGTGATTTAATTTTTTAAGAAAGTTTTTACACTTACCTGAAAATGTAAAGAACAATTCATTTTGCAAACCAGCTCTTTGCATTTTAACACGATGGCATTCAGATTTAAGTAAGGAAATTTCACATGAAAGGTCAAGAACCAATTTGCTTAAAATCTGAAGAAGTTTCTTCTCAAAGGAAATATTATAGATACTATTGCAGGGAGCTGCATGATACCGAGCTGTGAACTGATAATAATAATGAGGTTCACGATATGCTGTAGAAAATTAAACAGAGAAAGATACAATCTTGATTATTTAAATAATTCAAATACATATTGCAACTAATCATAATTGGGGGTAAATTCATATATGTAGCTACATTCATTTTTACTTAACAAATGCTTACCTAGCAGTTATTAAATGTCAAATACCATTACAGGAAATTTAAAAATAAAAAATTTGAAATTTAAATCTCTTAACATCATTTAAAATTGACATACTCTTCATGAAGAAAATGAGGTACACAGAGATTATGTCACATGACTAATGCCTATGCTATCAAAAGAAAGAAAAGCAAAGATTTTCAGGATGGTGGAACAGGAGAGTTTTTTTTTTCCTGGCTGCTCAGTGGCATGAAACCAAGAAAGCAACTCAGCAGATTCTTAAAAAGGTAGGTAAAAAAATTTTAAAAATGGACTTTACCAGGAACTAATATTGAACATTCAAAACAGAAAGGGAACTCAGGAGGTTGGCTATAATAAAATAAGGAAATGCCAGGTGCAGTGACACACGCCTATAAAATCCCAGCAGTTGGGGAGGCTAAGTCAGGAGGATCCTGAGTTCAAAGTCAGCCTCAGCAATAGCAAGGACTTATTAGCAAATCAGTAAGACCCTGTCTTAAAATAAAATTCAAAATAAGATTGGGGTTGTGGCTCAGTGGTTGAGTGCCCTTGAGTTCAATCCCCAGTATTAAAAAAAATAAAAGAAAGCAAGTAATCCCCAGCACCATTGCTGCCACTGGTGGTGCACTCAGAGTGCTTCCCAGACAAGCAAAGTGGAAAGATAAGAGAATTAAGTAAAGGAACCCACATTTTTAGGATACAACTGGTGTGTCTGGGTATAGAGGTATCAAAGTTCAAAGACACTGCACACTAACTCAAAAAAGCATTCTGAACAATATCCTAGTGAAGAAAAGAAGCCACATCTCTCCAAGTTGCCTACAGAAAACAGGATGGAGCCATTCTGCAGGTGCAGTACAGAAGCTGACAGCATGCGTAGCTCCTCCCTAACTACAGGACTGGCAAACCAATACCGCATGACATAGAGAGTGGCTAAGTGACGAGGAGAAAATCAAACGTGGAAAAAATTTACACAGGAGAATACAGGTCATAGAAACCCATCCAACTTGACTCTGGTGGTTTAAAAGGCCAGCTGGGAGAGCTGCGCCTAGCAAGGAATTCAAAAGGATGGGGGTGGGAATGATTGAGTTTAGAGATTAAACCTGAGAGACCAGTAATTTTTTAATCCAAGCATGACAGAGGGAACTAAGGACTGACTCCTACACTGCACAAGTGGAATCCAGGAGAGATTTCTGGGGTGGAGTCTCCCAGTGTGAACAAGTAACTGCTGGGAACTGGAGTTGAGCTCATTTAAAATCTTTGGACCAATCGACATTCAAGGAAGAACCTGGAAACTGACGAAGCTTAAACCCCACCTCCAGGAGCTCCACCAATGGGATCTTCTCTCTCACACTCCAGCAACCCCACCTTGAGGGTGAAGGAGTCATCACACTCCAGCCCACCCCACCTAACACTGCTGATAAGGGAAACTGAGAATTTTCTGAATTCCAATGAAACAATTCTGAAAGTTTTCATCTTTTCCCCCCCTTTTTCCTTTTATCTCTTTATTTGTGAACTGAATGGTTCATGGAAATATATACATAATTGTTTCTTTTTATCATTTCTAATATTTTGGAAAGAAGTTATTTTTCATGGGTCAGTATTTTGAGGACTATGATTCTAAATAGTATACTTCAGTTTTGTTATGTACTCTTCTATTTTTATATTTATTTATTTTATTTTACATACTTTTCTCTCACACTTATCTGTTTCCCTTCTCTTTCTCTCTTCTGCTAACAGTCAATCTCTACTGTTCTCTCTTTCAGTCCCCTTTAAGTTTTAACTTCAATTTTCTCTCTTCCTACTCATAATCTACATAGTCTACATTGCTTCTATTCTCTTCCTGTTCACCATTTTAAATTGTAAACCTTTTTGCAAACTTTCTGTTTTTACTGTGGGCAATAAATGATCACATCATTTCTGTTTACTGTGCCAATCAACAATGTATAGGTCATAGCAGGAACTATTTGGTTTAATGCTGTATATTGTTTACATTGGTTGTTATTATTATTATTCATTGGCTCCTAAACTGTGAAGTTTCAGGGACACTGTAAGTCCACAGGGTCAAAACTGTACTGCCTCAGATCCATACTTTTATATGGGTTGACACAGCATGAAAAAGCAAAGTAACAAATCACCCCAAACAAACCAAAATACCACAGTAACAGAATCCATAGACAACACAGTGGAAAATATGTCAGAGAAGGAGTTTAGAATGTTCAGAGTTAAAAACTGACATGTAAGGTAAGGACAATGTAAGGAATGAAATCAGAGAGAAAATACAGAAAGTGAAAGATCACTAAAATAAAGAGATACAGATTTGGGGGGGAAATCAAGCAGAAATCCTCAAAATGAAGGAATCAATAAACCAAATAAAAAAATTCAATGAAAATTATCACCAGCATACTAGACCACTTGGAAGACAGAGTTTTAGGCAATAAAGACAAAATATAAAATCTTGAAAGTAAAGTTGGCCATGGAGAAAAGATGTTAAGAAACCATGAAAAGAATATCCAAGAAATATGGGATTATATGAAAAGACTAAATTCAAGATTAATCAAGCTAAATGAAGGCTGAAATACAAACCAAAGCAATGTTCAATCTTTTCAATAAAATATCAGAAAATTTCCATAACCTTAAGAATGAAATGGAAATCAAATACAGGAGGGTTACAGGACTCCTGATATACAAAATTCCAACAGACCCACACAAAGGCACATTACTATGAAAATGCCTAACATAAAGAATAAGAATAGAACTTTAAAAGTTGCTAGAGAAAAACGACAGGTCACATTTAGAGGGAAACCAATCTGGACCTCAGCTGATTTCTCAACTCAGACCCCCAAAATTAGAATGTCTTGGAATAATATATACCAAGCTCTGAAAGAAAATGGATGGCAGTCAGACTACTATACTAGCAAAATTAAGCTTCAGAACTGATGATGAAATAAAAAACTTCCATGATAAGTAAAAGTTAAGAATTCACAACTAGAAAATGTGCACTAAAAACCATACTCAATAAAATATTTCAAAAAGAAATGAAAAGTAAAAGTGAAAACCAGCAGAGAAGGGAATTATACTGAAAGCATAGCCAAAGGAGACAATAACTCAAATTAAAAGCCAGAAATAAATAAAAATGACAGGGAATAAAAATTATTTCTCAATAATACCACTGAATGTAAATGGCCTAAACTAATCAATCAAACGACACAGATTGGCATATTGGTATTAAAATCAAGACCCAACAATATTCTGTCTCCAAGAGACTAACCTCACAGGCAAAGACATCCACAAACTGAAGGTAAAAGGATGGGGAAAAGGTATATCATTCACATGGATCTCAAGAACAAGCAAAGGTTTCTATCCTCATATCAGAAAAAGAAGATTTCAAGCCAAAGTTAATCAGAAGGGACAAAGAAGGATATTCTATACTGCTTAAATGAATTTTAAATCAACAAGATATAACAATTGTAAATATTTATGCCCCAAATGATGAAACGTCTACATTCATCAAACAAATCCTTTCAAGTTCAAGAATCAAATAAACCAGATACAAGAATACTTGATAAGTTTAACACACCTCTCTCATCACTACACAAAAACTAAAGAAAGAAGCTATAGAAATAAAAATATAATAATGTACACATAACATATATTGATATTACATAAAATATGTATCTTATAATATATATCTTATTATCTTATATATTATTATGATGTTATATATATATATATATATATATATATATATATATATATAGAATGACTAAAGATACTCTTACTGGCAGTATATATATATATATATATTTTTTTTTTCCTAAAATAACCGTATCTTAGGCCAAAATGCAACTTTTACAAAATACAAAAAAATAAAGAAATACCTTGTATTCTATCATATCATAATGGAATTAAATTAGAAATCAACAATAAAATACAAAATGGAAACAACTCTAAAATCTGAAGACTAATACACTATTCAATGATCAATGGAGAGCAAACAGGAATGAAATTAACAAAACACTTAGAGGGAAATGAGAATAGCAGCAAAAAATGAAAATCTATTGACACTATTAAGGCAATTCTAAGAGGAATGTTCACTGCATTTAACTTGTTCATTAAAAGAATAGAAAGTATCCAGATAAATAATTTAACTTTACATCTCATAGGCCTAGAACAAAGAACAAATCCACAACAAAATTAGTAGAAGACAGATAATAAATAAAATCAGCTGAAATCAATGAAACTGAACCAACCACAACAGCAAATAACAATTAAAAAGTACCAAAGAAACAAGATTTAGTTCTTTGAAAAAATAAATAATATTGATAAACACTTATCCATGTTAACCAAGAGTAAGAGGGATATAACAAATGATTAAAATTCTTGATGAAAAAGGAAATATAAACATGAACACTACCAAAATAAAGATGATAATCAGACAATAGTTTGATAATTTATACTCTAATAAAATGAAAAACCTTGAGATATCAATTTATTTCTAGAAACATATGACGTATGTAAATTGAATCAGGAGAACATAGAAAATTAGAACAGATAACTTTTCAACAATGAAATTTAGGACATCATCAAAAGCCTAGCAACAAAGAAAAGCCCAGGATCATACAGAGTCTCAGCCGAGTTCAACAAGCCCTTCACAGAAGAATTAACACCAACCTTCCTCAAATTATTCCATGACATAGAAAAGGTGGGAACCCTTCCAAACTCATTCTATGAAGCTATTATCACCCTGATATCTAAAACAGACAAAGACACATCAGTGAAAGAAAACTTCAGACCAATATTCCTGATGAACATAGATGAAAAACTTCTTAATAAAATACTTTGAAATTACATACAAAAACATATTTAAAAGATGGTGAACCATGCTCATGTGGGGTTCATTCCAGGGATGCAAGGTTGATTCAACATACAAATATTAATAAATGTATTAACAGACTTAAAAACAATAATCACATGATTATCTCAATAGATAGTAAAAAAGTATTTGACAAAATACAGTATCCATTCACTAGAAAAATTAGGAATAGTAGGAACATATCTCAACATTGTAAAAGCTATATATATTATAACAAAGGGCAAGATCATTGTAAAAAGGGAAAAATGCAAATCATTCTCTCTAAAATCCAGAATAATACAAAGATGCCCTCTTTCACCACTTTTACTCAATATATTACTTGAAACTCTAGCCAAAGCAATTAGACAAAAGAAAGAAAGTGATACAAATACACAAGAACTCAAATTATCCCTAGTTGCCAATAACATATACTCAGAAGACCAAAAAAATTCCATGAGAAAACTCCCACAACTCATAAACAGATAAAAGCAAATCAGTAGGATATAAACTTAACATCATTAAATCAATTGTGTTCCTTCACAACAATGATGAACCAATTGAAAGAGAAATTAGGAAAACTATCCCATACACAATAGCCTCAAAAACAATGAAACATTTTGGAATCAATCTAACAAAATAGGTGAAAGACTTCCACAACAAGTACTAAAGAGCACTAAAGGAAGAAACTGAAGATGATGTTTGAAGATGGAAAGATCTCCCATGTTAATAAATAAGCAGAATTAATATTGTCAAAATGGACATACTATCAAAAGTTCTATACAGATTTGATGCAATTCCTATTAAAGTTTCAATGATGTTCTTCACAAAAATAGAAAAAGCAGTCATGAAATTCATTTGGAAAAATAAGAGGCCCAAATAGCCAAAGTAATCCACAGCAAAAAAAAAAGTGAAGCAGGAGGCATCACAACACCAGACCTTAAATTATCCTAAAGCACTGTTATTACAAAAAAAAAGCATGGTATTAGCACCAAAACAAACAAGAGGGTCAATGGTACAAGAAAGAAAACAGAGAAAACCCCACAGAAATACAGTTTTATCTCATATAAGACAAAAGTGCCATAAAGATACATTGGAAGAAAAAAACCTCTTCAACAAATGGTGATGGTAAAACTGGAAATCCATAGGTAGCACAATGAAATTGAACCCCTCTCACCCTTCACAAAATTCAACTCAAATTGGACCAGGGACCTAGGCCTTAGACCAAAGACCCTGTGCCTAATAGAAGAAAAAGTAGGACCAACTCTCTCATGTTGGCTTAGGAATCAACTTCCTCAATAAGACTCCTACAATGCAAGAAGTAAAATCAGGAATCAATAAATGGAATGGATTCAAACTAAAAAGCTTCTTTACTGCAAAGGAAAAAAAATCAAGAACATGAAGAGCGAGCCTACAGAATGGAAGAAAATCTTTGCCAAAATCTTTCCCTTTGAATGAAAGAAAGGAGGAAGGATGAGAATAGTTTCAATAGTTATGCACCTCAGACACAGCATAAATCTTCAGAATATATAAATAATTCAAAAAACCTTATACAAAAAAACCCAAATAAAACAATCAATAAATGGACAAAGGATCTAAACAACCACTTCACAGAATAAGAAATACAAATGGTCAACAAATATATGAAAAATGTTCAACATCTCTAGCAATTAGAGAAATGCAAATTAAAACTACATTGATTACATCTTACTCCAGTAAGAATGGCAATTATCAAGAATACAAGTAACAATAAATGTCAGCAAGGATATGGATGGAAAGGTACACTCAGACATTCTGATGGGACTGAATATTGGTTTAACCACTCTGGAAAGCAGTATGGAGATTCCTCAGAAAACATGGAATGGAACCACAATTAGACCTAGCTATTCTACTCCTCATTTTATATCCTAAGGACACAACCACATCAATGTTTATAGTAGTCCAACTCACAATAGCTACACTATGAAACCAACCTAAGTGCCCTTCAACAAATGAATGGATAAAGAAATGTGGTATATAAACACAAAAGAATATAACTCATCCTTAAGAAAGAATGAAATTATGACATTTGCCGGCAAATAGATGGAGCTTAAAAATATCATGGTCAGGGAAATAAGAAAATTCCAAAACAAAATCAAAGGCTAAATGTTCTAATATGCAGATACTAACTCACAATGGGGGATGAGGATAGAAGTTCACTGGAGTAGAAAAAGGGGAATGAAGGAAAAGGAGGAAGGATGAGAATAGGAAATACAGTAGAATGAACTTGACATAACATTTCTATGTTCATTATTGAAACTCTACATCATGTACAACCACAATGTACATATAAAAAGTCAAAATACATTCTACTATCATGTATATCTAACAAGAACCAATAAAAACATTAAGAATATAACCTAGGGAGTCTTGCCCCAGAGTTTGTGCTCTGAACCACTATAATGTGATTCTCAAGACTTAACGTTTCTTCATCTTACACTTATACAATTGCCAACACTTTTTTTTCAAGCCCATCCCCAAGTCTCACTGAAGAGATACAAGAAATATAAAAATGACAAGTAATCCATAACAATACCAAAGATCAGAAAGTTCACCTCAAATATAGAGAGCTCCAATGTTCTTCAGTCAACCAGAGGGGTGTCCCTGCCTGCTCCTGGCTTACACTACTGAAGAAGAATTCTCCACTTACAATGAAGTGAATGCTGCCATTTTTTCCACTGACTTTTGTTGTTGTTATTGTTACCAGGGATTGAAATCAGGGACACTTAACCACTGAGGCATATCCCCAGGTTTTTTTAAAATATTTTATTTAGACAAAGGGTCTCACTGAGTTTCTCAGGGACTTGCTAAATTACTGAGGCTGGTTTTGAACTCAAGATACTCCTGCCTCGGCCTGAGCCTCTGGGATTACAGGCATGTGCACCAAGCTCCTACCTACTCTTTTAAGTTACACTATCGAAACTAGGATTCTATCTACTTTCTTAGTTACTTCTGTATTTTATATAAACACTAGACAGCTTCTAATTGCTAAAGAAACATATACTGGTTTCATCTATGACCAGGAATGAGAACCACACAATGGTCTCAAACAGCATATAGTAATAAAGAAACAAAATTACGAGAGCAACATAAAATAAGGAAGAGAGATCCAAGATAACTAATGTCAAACAAAATGAGTTCCAGAAGGAGAGAAAAAACAGTGAAGTAATGAAGGACAAACAGGAAAAATATCCTATAAACTAAAAATAAAGATGTTACCAGGAGAAAGAGGTTCATCAAAGAGTAAACAATAACACTGAAAACAAAGAATATGCCTAGATACAAATCTTATAAATCTGCCACACACTGATTCAACTATAGCATAAAATAAATAATGCACACATTTATCATGTATATACATAAACATACATCATGATTTATAATATCAAATATATATAATGCATACAAATGTCACATGAAATATTTGAACACATGAAGTCAGAGCTGTAAACTAGAACAAGTCTCATGATAACACATGCAGACAGAGCAAGTGCCTCTCTACCTGTGGATTTTAAGAGCAACTTTTGCTAGCTAGGCGAACCTGCAACCCACGGGCGAGTCAGGTCCAGCAACCTGCCGAGTGAGAGAACAGCTACGTGTGCCTGCAGGGAACGCGGACAGGACCCACAAGTAGGACAGGGCCGGCGGCTTGCTGAAGGGCAGGCCCGTCCCCTCCCCCAGTGTCTGCAAGGTAGGCGGGACCCTGACCACCGGCGGATGGCCCCAGCGGCCTGCTGAGGGGTGGAACCGGCCCCTCCCCCAGTGCCTGCAAGCTAGGCGAACCTGCAACACACGGGCGGGTCAGGTCCAGCAACCTGCCGAGTGAGAGAACAGCTACACGCGCCTGCAGGGAACGCGGACAGGTCCCACAAGTAGGACAGGGCCAGCGGCTTGCGGAGGGGCAGGCCCGTCCCCTCCCCCAGTGTCTGCAAGGTAGGTGGGGCTGTGACCACTGGCAGATCGGGCCGAGCAGCCTACTGAGGGGTGGAACCGGCCCCTCCCCCAGTGCCTGCAAGCTAAGCGAACCTTTGACCCATCGGGAGGTTAGGCCCAGCAACCTGCGGAGTGACAGAGGTGCCCCTCGTGCCTGCTGGGTAGGCGGACCTTTGACTGACCAGCAGAGCAGACCTAGGGCCTGCCAGCGTAGTAGACGGATCACACAAATTGGAGGAGGATCACAGTCACTACCTGTCCTGCAAGGTGATCTTTCAACCATACAAGAGCAATATAAATAAATAGAGGGAAAATTTCAAAAACACAACAGTTTCAACAAGCAGAAAGAAACACCAGCAGTATGAAAAGACAAGGAAAGAAAGGACCACAGGCAATGCAGGTCAACTCAACTTTAGAAGAGGTAATAGGTGCAACAGATGGAATGTCAGATAGAGAGGTCAGGATATACATGCTTCAGATGATCTGGAGTCTCAAGGAAGACATGAGACAGCAAAATCAGATAATGAAAGATCACATTGACAAACAAATCCAGGAAGTAAAAGATCAATTTCACAGGGAGATAGAGGTAATAAAAAGCAAACAAATAGAAATCCTAGAAATGCAGGAAACAATAAACCAACTTAAAAACTCAATTGAGAATACTACCAGCAGAGTAGATCACCTAGAAGAGAGAACATCAGACAATGAAGACAAAGTATTTCAACTGGAAAAGAACATAGACAGCTCAGCAAGTCTGCTAAGAAACCATGAGCAGAACATCCAAGAATTATGGGACAATATCAAAAGACCAAATTTAAGAGTCATTGGGATACAGGAAGGCACAGAGCTCCATACCAAAGGAATAAACAGTCTATTCAGTGAAATAATACGAGAAAACTTCCCAGACTTGAAGAATGAGACAGAATCCCAAATCCTAGAAGCCTACAGGACGCCGAGTGTACAAAATCATAAGAGATCCACACCTAGACACATTATAATGAAGATGTCCAACATACAGAATAAGGAGAGAATTTTAAAAGCTGCAAGAGAAAGAAAGCAGATTACATTTAGGGGTAAACCAATCAGGATAACAGCTGATCTCTCAACACAGACTCTGAAAGCTAGAAGATCCTGGAATAACATATTTCAAACACTGAAAGAAAATGGGTTCCAACCAAGAATCGTGTATCCGGCGAAATTAAGCTTCAGGATAGAAGATGAAATTAAAACCTTCCACGATAAACAAAAGTTAAAAGAATTCGCAGCTAGAAAACCATGTCTTCAAAAAATCCTTGGCAAAACATTACAGGAAGAGGAAATGGAAAATAACATTGAAAACCAACAATGGGAGGTAGGACAATAAAGGGGGGAAAGTAGTCAAAGAGGATAACAAATCAGGTTTAGTAACATCAATAAACAAATATGGATAGAAGAACAAACCATATCTCAATAATAACCCTAAATGTTAATGGCTTAAACTCACCAATTAAGAGACACAGGCTAGTAGAATGGATCACAAAACAAGACCCAACAATATGCTGCCTACAGGAGACGCATCTGATAGGAAAAGATATTCATAGACTGAAGGTGAAAGGATGGGAAAAATCATACCACTCATATGGACTGCGGAAACAAGCAGGAGTGTCCATACTCATATCCAATAAAATAGATTTCAAGCCAAAGTTAATCAAAAGGGATAAAGAAGGACACTTCATACTGCTCAAGGGAACCATACACCAACAAGACATAACAATCATAAATATATATGCCCCAAATAATGGTGCAGCTGTTTTCATCAAGCAAACTCTTCTCAAGTTCAAGAGTCTAATAGACCACCATACAATAATCATGGGAGACTTCAACTCACCTCTCTCACCACTTGACAGATCTACCAAACAAAAGTTAAATAAGGAAACTATAGAACTCAACAACACAATCAACAACCTAGACTTAATTGACATATATAGACTATACCACCCAACATCAAGTAGTTACACTTTTTTCTCAGCAGCACATGGAACCTTCTCAAAAATAGACCATATATTATGTCAGGGCAACTCTTAGACAATATAAAGGGGTAGAGATAATACCATGCATCTTATCTGATCATAATGGAATGAAACTGAAAATCAATGATAAAAGAAGGAAGGAAAAATCAAGCATCACTTGGAGAATGAACAATAGGTTGCTGAATGATCAATGGGTTTTAGAAGACATCAAGGAGGAAATTAAAAACTTCCTAGAGTCAAATGAAAACACAGACACAACATATCGGAATCTATGGGACACATTGAAAGCAGTTCTAAGAGGAAAATTCATTGCTTGGAGTTCATTCCTCAAAAAAAGAAAAAACCAACAAATAAATGATCTCATACTTCATCTCAAAATCCTAGAAAAAGAAGAGCAAAACAATAGCAAAAGAAGTAGAAGGCAAGAAATAATTAAAATTAGAGCTGAAATTAATGAAATTGAAACAAAAGAAACAATTGAAAAAATTGACAAAACTAAAAGTTGGTTCTTTGAAAAAATAAATAAAATTGACAGACCCTTAGCCATGCTAACGAAGAGAAGAAGAGAGAGAACCCAAATTACTAGCATACGGGATGAAAAAGGCAATATCACAACAGACACTTCAGAAATACAGAAGATAATCAGAAATTATTTTGAATCCTTATACTCCAATAAAATAGAAGATAGTGAAGGCATAGATAAATTCCTTAAGTATTATGATCTGCCCAGATTGACTCAGGAGGATATAGACAACGTAAACAGACCAATAACAATAGAGGAAATAGAAGAAACCATCAAAAGATTACCAACTAAGAAAAGCCCAGGACCGGATGGGTATACAGCAGAGTTTTACAAAACCTTTAAAGAGGAACTAACACCAATACTTTTCAAGCTATTTCAGGAAATAGAAAAGATGGAGAACTTCCAAATTCATTCTACGAGGCCAACATCACCCTGATTCCGAAACCAGACAAAGACACTTCAAAGAAAGAAAACTACAGACCAATATCTCTAATGAACATTGACGCAAAAATCCTCAATAAAATTCTGGCGAATCGGATTCAAAATCATATCAAAAAAATCATACACCATGATCAAGTAGGATTCATCCCTGGTATGCAAGGCTGGTTCAATATACGGAAATCAATAAATGTTATTCACCACATCAATAGACTTAAAAATAAGAACCATATGATCATCTCCATAGATGCAGAAAAAGCATTCGACAAAGTACAGCATCCCTTTATGTTCAAAACTCTAGAAAAATTAGGGATAACTGGATCATACCTCAACATTGTAAAAGCAATCTATGATAAGCCACAGGCCAGCATCATTCTGAATGGAGAAAAATTGAAGGCATTCCCTCTAAGATCTGGTACAAGACAGGGATGCCCTCTCTCACCACTTCTGTTCAACATAGTCCTCGAAACACTGGCCAGAGCAATTAGACAGACGAAAGAAATTAAAGGCATAAAAATAGGAAAAGAAGAACTTAAATTATCACTATTTGCAGATGATATGACTCTATACCTAGCAGACCCAAAAGGGTCTACAAAGAAGCTATTAGAGCTAATAAACGAATTCAGCAAAGTGGCAGGATATAAAATCAACACACATAAATCAAAGGCATTCCTGTATATCAGCGACAAACCCTCTGAAACGGAAATGAGGACAACTACTCCATTCACAATATCCCCCAAAAAAATAAAATACTTGGGAATCAACCTAACAAAAGTGGTGAAAGATTTATACAATGAAAATTACAGAACCCTAAAGAAAGATATAGAAGAAGACCTTAGAAGATGGAAAAATATACCCTGCTCATGGATAGGCAGAACTAACATCATCAAAATGGCTATATACCAAAAGTTCTCTATAAGTTCAATGCAATGCCAATCAAAATCCCAACAGCATTTCTTGTAGAAATAGATAAAAGAATCATGAAATTCATATGGAATAATAAAAGACCCAGAATAGCAAAAACAATACTAAGCAGGGAGTGTGAATCAGGCGGTATAGCGATACCAGACTTCAAACTATACTACAGAGCAATAGTAACAAAAACAGCATGGTACTGGTACCAAAACAGGTGGGTGGACCAATGGTACAGAATAGAGGACACAGTAACCAATCCACAAACTACAACTATCTTATATTTGATAAAGGGGCTAAAAGCATGCAATGGAGGAAGGATAGCATCTTCAACAAATGGTGCTGGGAAAACTGGAAATCCATCTGCATCAAAATGAATCTGAATCCCTATCTCTCGCCATGCACAAAAGTTAACTCAAAATGGATCAAGGAGCTTGATATTAAATCAGAGACACGGCATCTGATAGAAGAAAAAGTTGGCTATGATCTACATACTGTGGGATCAGGCTCCAAATTCCTCAATAGGACACCCATAGCGCAAGAGTTAACAACTAGAATCAACAAATGGGACTTACTCAAACTAAAAAGTTTTTTCTCAGCAAAAGAAACAATAAGAGAGATAAACAGGGAGCCTACATCCTGGGAACAAATCTTTACTCCACACACTTCAGATAGAACCCTAATAACCAGAATATATAAAGAACTCAAAAAATTGGACAATAAGATAACAAATAACCCAATCAATAAATGGGCAAAGGACCTGAACAGACACTTCTCAGAGGAGGACATACAATCAATCAATAAGTACATAAAAAAATGCTCACCATCGCTAGCAGTCAGAGAAATGCAAATCAAAACCACCCTAAGATACCATCTCACTCCAGTAAGATTGGCAGCCATTAGGAAGTCAAACAACAATAAGTGCTGGAGAGGATGAGGGGAAAAGGGCACTCTTGTTCATTGCTGGTGGGACTGCAAATTGGTGCAGCCAATTTGGAAAGCAGTATGGAGATTTCTTGGAAAACTGGGAATGGAACCACCATTTGACCCAGCTATTCCCCTTC
The DNA here is from genome assembly GCF_045843805.1 of Urocitellus parryii. Lineage (NCBI taxonomy): Eukaryota > Metazoa > Chordata > Mammalia > Rodentia > Sciuridae > Urocitellus > Urocitellus parryii. The sequence goes on from NC_135533.1 coordinate 105,745,508, forward strand.
TCGGTCTATTCCCCAAAGACCTAATAAGAGCATGCTACAGGGACACTGCTACATCGATGTTCATAGCAGCACAATTCACGATAGCAAGATTGTGGAATCAGCCTAGATGCCCTTCAATAGATGAATGGATAAAAAAAATGTGGCATTTATACACAATGGAGTATTACTCTGCATTAAAAAATGACAAAATCATAGAATTTGGAGGGAAATGGATGGCATTAGAGCAGATTATGCTAAGTGAAGCTAGTCAATCTTTAAAAAACAAATACCAAATGACTCCTTTGATATACGGGGAGGGAACAAGGACAGGGTAGGGACGAAGAGCTTGAGACGAAGATTTACATTAACAGGGTTGAGAGGTGGGAGGTAAAGGAAGTGAGAAGGGAAATTGCATGGTAATGGAAGGCAATCCTCAGGGTTATACAAGATGACATATAAGAGGAAAGGAGGGGTAAGACAAGATAATACAAATGGAAGAAATGATTTACAGTAGAAGGGGTAGAGAGAGAAAAGGGGAGGGGAGGGGAGGGGAGGGGGGATAGTAGAGAATAGGACAGACAGCAGAATACATCAGACACTAGAAAGGCAATATGTCAATCAATGGAAGGGTAACTGATGTGATACAGCAATCTGTATACGGGGCAAAATTGGGAGTTCATAACCCACTTGAATCAAACTGTGAAATATGATGTATTAAGAACTATGTAATGTTTTGAATGACCAACAATAAAAAAAAGAGCAACTTTTGCTTTCCAGAAATTTGCAACATATCAAGCTATTGCCTCAGGCAGAAGTCTGAATATAAAACAACATACTGTCAAAACATTCTCACTATCTCTAAAGTACTTTCTTCTGAATGCCTAGTGGAAGTCTACATAGACACACACGATAATACAGGATTATCTCATGTATATAAGAGTTAACATAGCAGGATTGAAAAAGGAAACTAAGAAAGTAGAGGCTGTTTGTAGGGTTGGCTTTTGGCTAGTAAACATTTCCCTACACAGATGGATCTCCCCCGCCACACACCATCATAAAACTGTTTCCCAGTTGAGGCTCTGAACACCTGTCTGTCTTCTCAGAGGCTTGATTTTTTTATAGTTGGTAGGCACAGAATGCCTAGGCACCTGATTAGTTCCTAATTAACACTGGCTACTGAGATTCTACTGCATCTCTGGGCAGAAACATGGCACATGTTACTGGACTTTCACTACTGAAGAAAGGAGAAGGCTCCATGCAATCCCTCAGTGAAGGAGACTGTAGGGATCTTTTACAAAGATTACTCCTATCACCTTCCTATGCCTCTTTACCCTTGATGATCCTATTGTTTATCTTTCACCTCACCTATGACACAACTATATGCTGTGTCCCTTACATCATTGTAAGGAATCAACTAACGTGCAGAGACTCCCCCAACAGCTTGTAAACTAAAATCCTCCAATTAAAATCAGAAAGTTTAGAAAAAAAGAAACAAGTCTAGAAAAAATGAAAATGATAAAAATCAATACAATACAGAAATTTTATATTATAAGAAACAGTATCCAAAATAGATGATAATGATTAAAATCTATAGCAGGTATCTTCAAAACTTTTTGTCTTATGTTCTCTTCACATTTTTAAAAATTACTGAGGATCACAAAAAAACTTTCATTTGGGTTATATGTATCAATATATACAGTACTAGAAATTAAAATAGAAACTTTAAAAATATATACTCATTAAAAGTGAAAATAAATCCACTAGATAACATAAAAACATTTTAGGACAATATCTTTTCAAAAACAGAGAGAAAATAGTATTGTTTTATGTCTTGCCATTTTTTAAAGGCCTGGTTTCATGAAATTCCACTATATTCTTAAATTTGTTTCTGCATTCAAGTTGATATATGAACATAAAAATATTTTCTTATACAGGTATATAATTGGAAAAAAGCAACCTTTTCAGGTAACCATGAATGTTCTTTTTTTGACATCACACATACTCACCAAATGGGGGATTTCTTAAAAATTTGTTGGATGGTATAATCTGAAACCATATTAATGAAGTATCCATCCATTAATTTCTAGTAATTTGAATGAGTATTTTCTGCCCATGCAGGGTTTTGTAACATTATGTTCAAGCAATTCAAACACTATTGGTTCACTATATACAAAGCTTCCAAATACTAACCAATTCCATTAAAAGAAGTCAAAAGAAGTAAAACTCAGCTGTCTTCACATATGAGGAAGCTTTCAAGCTCATGATGGTAGGGACATGGTTTCTAAAATTCTTAAAAAGTTAACTGTTATCACTATTAACAATGAGGACCAAGATATCTGTTGTTGTTACACTAAAAATGGTTCTACATGAAAAAAGTGATGTGTATCTCTTATAATTACATAGGAGTTTTTCTTAAGAGAACATCATACTATAGTATTAAGATATACATACAAAAAGTGAAGAAACATTTATTTAAGAAAATGTAAAGTCAGAACAGTAATCATATGAAGCAAGTATTTGGGCCAAGAACTATTCCCTTTCTGCCCCTCAGCACAGCAGAAGAGATGATGATTCCATGCCAACTGGTATAGAGGAGAACACAGGGCTCTCTCTGACCCTAGCTCCCAGTTGTAGGATTATCTCCATGAAAGGCAGAAGCTGGCTCCATTTCTCAGGGCTCAAGGTGAGGCACAATATCATAGTGGAAGAGTGTGGCAGAGAGAAGCAGCTCACATGATGATCAGGAAGGAGAGAGGAAAAAGACTCCACTATCCAGGTACAAAATATATACCCAAAAGCTACACCCCCACTGCCCACCTCCTCCAGCCACACACTACCCTCCTTCATTTACCAATCAGTTAATCCCCATCAGGAGATTAACCCACTGATTAGATTAAGGCTCTTGCAGCCCAATCATTTCTCCTCTACACCATCTTGTATTGTTGCACATATAAGCTTTTGGGGAACACTTTATATCCAAAACATAACACTACTATAACACATAACCACAAATTTAATTGCTTAAATAGCACACTTATTATCTCATAGTTCTATAAAGCAGAAATCCAAACTGAGTCTTTCTAAGCTAAAATCAAGTGCATTCCTCCTTTCTTAATTCTGTGTATTAACAATCAAACTTTTAGGAAAGGAATATACAATGTGCTACCTAATACTTATTTAGTAAATGGCAGTGTACTAGTAATCATGATACTTAGAATTTAAGAGTGGTACACAATAAATCATCATCATCAGAAAACATGATTTATACAGCCCCTACTTTCATTAAAAAACTTAAATGTATATACATCATGACATTCTCCTTTAAAAAAAAACCAAGCCCCATTAACTATTCTGTGCCCCAACCACATCAAACTACACAAAGTAAAATAAGCATGGCAGATTCATTTTAATTAAAAAAGACCAAAATAGCATTTTCCCTTTAAAACAATACTGTTAAAATATTTAAGTATTTTAAAACATTAAGGAATATTAAGCCAGGTTGGTGGTGCATGCCTATAATCCACCAGCTCAGGAGGCTGAGGCAAGAGGATCACAAATTCCAGGTAAGCCTCAGCAACACAGTGAGGCCCTGAGTCACTTAGTGAAACCTTGTCTCAAAATTAAAAATAAATAAATAAAAGGCCTGGAATGTACCTTAATGGTAGACTGACTCTAGGTTCAACTCTCAGTACCAAAAAGAAAAAATAAATAAATGATATACAATTAAATTCATTTCTTACCATATACAAGATATTTTAGTTGAAGATTTTTAACAATTTCTTCCACAGTAGGTTTATACTCAAGAAAACATGTGTAAACTCCACTCATAGCCTCCTCGAAGTTCTGGAATATAAGGCTTCCTGTGGATGTTACTTGTGCAGTGCTGTTTTCTAATAAAGCAATAAGATATAGTTGCTTAAATTACATAAGACAGGAAAAATACAAAACAGTTATTAAGCAGAATCAAACCACCAAAATTTATCTACACAGTTATTAAAAGGAGTTGGGAGTAGAGCTAAACATTGCTTCAGGTACTTGTTTACAGTGGGTGCCAGGCTGACCTTCTTAGTTTCAGATTTTAACTAATCAAAGTTCATCAACTGTGTGATTAAGACACTAACAATGTAATGAACATAATGAGTTCATAATTCACCCCTTACACTGAGCAGAGCACTATCAGAAATATAGTATATATAGATACACATATACATTAAATGTATATACATATACATGAATTATATCTATTATATACAGAATAAATATATAATGTTATTTTATATAGTATATATCTATATATACTATAAAATACTACATATTTTAAATGATGAATTATTTCTGACTTCAATAAGCTTACAAACTGTGTATGAAATCAATAAAACAATAGAAGAAAAGCTAACAAAATATTATCATTAATAAATATTTCTGTCACTACACAGAGTGTAAAGAAAAAATTGGGTTATAACCTTGAGGGATGAAAAAGAAACATATAGAATATTAGATCATCTGACTTGCCCAAGTCACAGAACAACAGAGGTGCAGTATTGGGAGTTAGAATAGGACATAAACTCCCATTTTGTTTCAACATATCTTATGAAGTATCACATAAGAAAAAAGCTATTATTGTAAAACGGAAAATAAATAAACATGACTTTGAGGTATTAAGCCCTGGCTTTGAAGTCTACTTGTTATTATTGTTAACTACTTAATCTTGTTAACTACTTAATCTTTCTGAAGTACAACTCCTTCATTTGTACAATGAAGAATCATGATATTTGACAGTCTACATAGAATTGTTATATGTAACAATTATAATACATATGAAGGTATCTGCAAAGTCTATACATTATCATTTCAAGTAATATTTTATTCTGAAAGTTTATAACTACACTTTTGTATCAGAAACATTCTAGGTATTAAAATTTACCTAATAATTTAATATTGCATTTATTAGAATTATCTCAGGAAATGGATGTCTACCTTTTCCTATTTTAAGTAAATGATTAAATACTTGTAAATTTTAAGTTAAAAAATTCTTCAAACTAAGACAAAGATGAGTATTCTTAATGTTGAAATTTTCATTATTAATTAATTTTATAAATACTGATTGAGTTTTTAGTACATGCTAAGCCTTGCTTCAGATATTGAAGGAGAAATGATGGATATACCCACCCTCAAGCAATTTACATAGACCAATATGCCTTGAGAACTCCCATTTCTATATTCTGGATGTAGCTGAAAAATGTGATATAAATTTAGAATACATTTCTGTTGTAATGCTTTTTTTCATGAATATCTTTTAATAAAAAATTACATATTAATGTTAACATGTTAACTCTTCTAAAATAGATTACAGAGCTTGCAAGTGTTTGATATCTATTTCAACAGACCAATCACCTCACATTAATACAACAGAAAGTGCCTGTAAATTTTAAAGAAATCATCAATGAGGTCATATATTTCTTGGCAATAATTTGAAATGAAAGTTTGCCACACAAAAAGTATCAACAAATGTATCAAAATATTGATTTAAATATCTACTACAAATGTTAAATATTATGAGTTATAGAAAACTAAGTAGCATTAAAACTATAATAAAATGCCATCTGACTATTAAAAAATTAAAAATTGCTCTTTCAAAAGATATCCAGAGAATGTCATATTCTATAGAAGGACTCATTCTATAATATTGCTTGTTATTTATCATTTCATAGACCTTTAAGTGACTAAGTCTAAATGGAAATTCATGAACCCAAGTGCTATGTACTTGACACTGATAAGATAAGACAGTTTAAGAACATATGCAGCAACAGATATTCAATATTAATGTTTCATTAGTTAGTAATTCTTCCTTTCTAGTTTATATAAAAATTCAGAGTTGAACTAGATCTCTAGAAGTCCATGCCTTAAAGCTCTAAAATTAACAAGATTTAAGCTAACTTAATTATAGCTAATTATTTTTGAAATAGGTTTATACTTCCGATTTCAGCTCAGAAAAGGAAAATGAATGTAACAGTACAAACCCATCATTACAATAAGGAAAGACCAAGGAAAAGCTGCCAATTAACAGTTTTTCTTGATTTATAAAGAAATTGAGGTGGTAGGGCATATCTGAGAATAGATAGGGCTTAAAAGCAGAACAAAGATCTGAGCATTTTTTTTTCAGCTGCTACATAAATTGTGGTTATGGTTTAGATCCAAAATGACTCCACAAAGCTCATGCATTGAGGAGTTGGTCCCCAATGCAGCAGGGTTCAGAAATGGGGTCTTGGGAAGATGACTAGATCATTATAACTTTGACCTCAATGAATTAATTTATTTTTGATTCACAGCTTAATGGATTTGGGGGTGAAAGGACTAACTTTGGTTATTAAGTGACACTCAGCTTCATAGCTGCCATGAGATGTACAGCTTTGTTTCACCACATGTCCTGGCCATGATGCCCTACCTCACCAAAGGCCTACAAACAGGCCAACTGATTATGAATTGAAACCTCCAACACTGTGAGTCAAAATAAGTCCTTCCTCCTTTTAAGTGTCTGTGTCAGGCATTTTGTCATAGCCACAGAAATTTGACTAACATGGTAAGAAGATTCAGCCAAAATTTTTTGATGAGTTATTAAAAGCCAAGTGAAGACCAATATAAGAAAATGAACCCTCAAGGGATCACACACTAGAAAATTGTGCAATGTTATAAGTTTTTCATTCACAAACTCCTCCTGTGCAAACAGAAAGATCAAAGGAAACAAGCTTTCTACAGGAGCTGGCTAGAAGAATGTAGGTTTTGCCAAAACTCTACCCACACACACTTTCCCCCACACCTCCTAATGGAATAAAGCTTTTAAATACAGAGAGAAACAAAACTGTTACCTACAGTGCTAGAGAAACTTGTTGCAGCTCAAGAAACAGGAAGTAGGGAAAAATGTTTCAGCCTTGGCAAAAAGTCAGGAAGAAGTGCTAGGTCAGAATTACAGTTGGAGGAGGACCCAGAGCAATCATGAAGGCTAAATTCCCAAGAAACTGAGATCTTATGCTTGTCAAAGATTAAAACTGAATCAATTCAGAGAATGTCCATCTTTCTGAATTATCAATCACTAATAAACATTTAATTTTTTTTAAAAAAAGAAAGCAGTGGAATAATGCTGGCAGGGCTGCAAGAAGGACTTTCTGGGCATCTGTCCAAAATAAGAAATCCAAGGAAAGATTACACACTAGAAAAAAATTCTAATGAATCCAACTATAACTTAAACATTTTAAGGGTATTTGAAGATTTCAATGCACTGAATATAGTCATGGCAACAATCAATATCAAAGTCCGAAAACTTTTTACTAAATTAATACATCCCTAACATTAAAGGATGATTATCTCAAAGCAGAAAAATATCTACTTTCCTAGTCAAAATGTCCAACTTCAATAAAAACTGTCATATGAAAAGGCAAAAAATTGGCACATTCACAAGATAACAAGCAATGCTAAGGACAAGACTCTTTCATGGCATAGGTATAAAAATTATTGATGATTAATTTAAAATAATTAATGTGACAAAAGATATACTGGAAAACAGAGACAATATGTAATATCAGTTAAGTAATTTTAGAAGAGAAATTCAAAGTACACAAATGATTAATTGAAACACTAAAACTATACACTTATTCAAAGTGTTTATTGAAACACAAGGAGAAGAAAAAAAGAAAATATGAAATCTACAGTACTATATTAGAAAGGGTTGTGTAAGTGTGATAGAATATCAGGGAATTATAGAAGATGTGGTGGCACAGAATGGGGCCAAAGGTATTTGAAGACACAACAGTTGAGAATTTTCAAAAACTAATGATGTCAAACTACAGACCCAAAAAGCTTAGAAAACACATGCAGAAAAATATAACAACCAAACAAAAATATACACAAAAGAATCAAATCACTGGGCATGGTGGTGCATGCCTATAATACCAGTAACTCAGGAAGCTGAGAAAGGAGGATTTCAAGTTTGAGGCCAGCCACAACAACTCAGTAATGCCATAACCCACATAACAAGACACTGTCTCAAAATAAAACAATATGATATATCAAAGTGCATAAATGCATTCTACTGTCATGTATAACTAAAACCAAATAAATTCTTTTTTTTAAAAAAGGCATGAGTGAAATCTCAGAAGGAGAAGAGAAAAATAATGGCAGAAGCAATAGTGTAAGAGATGACAATTTAGAAACGGCCAAAATAAAGAATTCTGTGGTTTTTGTTGTTGTTGTTTTTTGTTGTTGTTTGTATTCTGACATTGAATTACTAAATAAAGGCTTAAAGTTTGAAAAAATCCAAAAAGAAAAAAATAAAAATAAAATAATAAAAAGAGCAGGGATGTGGCTCAGTGATGATTAGGTTTAATCACCAATACCACAAAGAAAAAAAAATAGAATCAAATTGCCAAAAATGAAAAGCCAATGGTATTAGAAAAAATATGATACATCAATCACAGAAAGACAAAGAAACACAGCAGATTTCTCATTAGAAATTATGCTAGTAAAAATAAGTGTTATCTTTAGAATGTTGAAAGAAAAAAAAAGACTGCCAATCCAGAATTCTACCACCAGCAAAAGAAAAAGACATGCAAATTAGACACAAAAGAAATAATATGGGTAAAACAAATCAATAGTTTGAAAACAGAAAAATAATAAGAGAAAGTCAATGAAACCCAAAGCCAATCCTTCAAAAAGATGATACATTTTTGAACATGTAGCCAGAAAGAACAAAAACAAAGAGGACAGAATCAACAATCCATCAGGAGGGAATAGGGCCACACTGCCATAGAACCTGAATATATTTAAAAGATAGGAATATATTACAACTACGTTTTTACTACAATTTTGTACACATAAAATTGACAAGATGAAAAATCCAACAAGCTGGATAAATTCCTTGAAAGTTGCAAACTACCAAAATTCATACACTGGTGATAATCCTATTTATTCCTCATTGAGACTGTATCTATAAACTCTGTAAGTCAGACTGCAAACACTTTCGACTTCAGAAATATACCTTATTCAACCAATGCCTTTTCTTTCCAATATATAAATGGAGAAAAAAAATTGCTGTACTTACTGGAAAAGGTTATTGTGAAAATTAAATAAAGAATGTGTAAATTGTTTAGAATACTATCTCATACATTGTAACTCTTATATACATATTATTATATTTATAAAATTCACCGTTAAGTGAATAAGCCAGACACTGAAAGACATATATGCATGATGGTACTTATACATGGAATCTAAAAAAGCCAAATTATGTAAACAGAGAAGAGTTATTATTAGGGGATAGAGATGGGGTAAACTGCCAGCTGTTGGTGCAAGGGCATGAATTATCAATTAGAAGATAAATAATTTTTGGAAATGACAAAAAGTCCAACAGTCTTGCTAATAGTGTATCTTAAATTTTAACAGCAGGTTAAAGGATGTTTGTGTTACTGTGCTTCAAAACTTTCATATATCTTATAAACCTTTGTATATGTAAGATATTTCAAAATATAAAATTAAAATATAATAAGTATAATCTATATTATTCTTAAACATGGTAAGGGTAGGTTATAGGGGAAACCAAACACATGAATGTGTGTGTGTACTTATATACATTTGTGTAAGCATTCAGAAAAGTGAGAAAGTTGACACACCAAAAAGAGATAATTCATCAGAGGACTATCAGGGTTAGAGTGAGAAGTACAGAACTTTTCAGAAGATATGCATTATTTTGTAAATGAATACTTGAATAAGAGACAGACCGACCAAATCTAAGAATTGTCCCCCACATTTCACAACATATCTAAACAATTGAATATTTTTCCCAAAGGAATATACAACTAATTACATAATCATATAATTTCTTTGGTTCAATTTTAGTCTAACTATCTTTAGAATATTGAGTAAATAACTAAAGTGCAGTATACTTTAAGCTACAGTCCAAAGGTGCTTTTCTCCTTTACAAACTGTAAGAAAATTAAAGCTTTAGCTGTTCTTTCTGAAATAAAAGTGATCGTATGATTAATAAACTTCAAAACCTGGTAGACAATGAACTATAAGATGTCACAATCACCAAGTTAGAATATTAGAATTCCATGACAATAGTTTTTATATACATAAAAAAACACTGTATTGATGTGATTTATCCTTACCTGGAAATAACCACAAAGTAAAATAAAATACTGCTTACTCCTAAAGGATAAATTGAATTACATACTATACTTTGTGGTATAAACTGCAAACAAAACCTGGCCAACTTAGAGAAGAAAATGTTTCAAATTTCAATTTCCAAATCAAAGAACCAACAAACACAACAGAAAAATTCAACATTTAAATGCTTCTACTTTTCAACTTAACAGTTTCAATACCAAATATAGAATGTATTTAAATTATAATTTTATATTATATGCTGCTATTAGGGAACAACAAAAACAAAATGTGATTATATTTTCAGTATCAAGTGGTTTTACACTTGAACCATTTCACTGATTTAAATAAGTTACCGCTACCAAAACTCTTAGAATTTCTTTTACTGACTTCTTCTGATTCCGTGAATACATGTACAACTGTTCCTTCTATGTTACTGTAATGAGGCAGAAGTTATATCTGATATTTTTATCTCCCACAAAACCCAGCACAATGGCATCTACCACATAGTCACTGACTACAGGATAGTAGATAACTCACTTTCAAAGAACCAAAAACACCTCCCCTAAAGAGATTAATTCTTTAAAGTTGGAACTATTTAGGATGAACATTAGTATTATGAAAATGAACATCCCTCAATTAAATAAAAATATAAATTAAAACATGTTACAAAATAAATATTTCCTACAAAAGCCTCTTTAGGAAGACTGTGAATAATTATACTTTCCTTAATCTATGATAAGTAATATAATCTTGGAGATTTTAATCCACAGGTATTATCTCTAATCTATAAATGGTTTTTTAAAGGAAAGAAAAGGAAACTAATTTAAAAAAACACCTTTCCTCTGAGGATATGTAAAAATGATTAGGTAATTCATCAAACACATCTTTAGTATGAAATTCATTAGTGCATACTACCAGCAAGAGAATAAATAAAACCATCTAGGGCTGGGGAAGTGGCTTAAGCGGTAGTACGCTCGCCTGGCATGCACGGTACGCTGAGTTAGATCCTCAGCACCACATAAAAATAAAATAAAGATGTTGTGTCTACCGAAAAAACTAACTAAATAAATAAATATTAAAAAATTCTCTCTCTTTAAAAAAATCTAATTTATATATATATAATTTATATATATATAAATATATAAGCTTTTATCAAATTAGAAATTTAGAATAAAATTAAAATATGCATTTAAACTAAAATATGAAGGTGAATAGATAAAATGGCAAGGAAGTCAGATATATAAATTAATTTGTATATGAAGAAACAATGTTTTTTGGAACACAGATGCTTAGAGAACTCTCCAAATACCTCAATCTTCTGGTATGTTTATGTGGAATAAAGAAAAGTAAAATATAGTAACACCATCTAATGGTAGACCTATCCAGAAAGAAATTACAAGAAAAATAATTGAAGAAATAGATAAATAGGTGAGATATAAGTATTGTTTTTTAGCTCTGAGTACATTTCAGATTCATCTTTTTAATTATGATAGTTGAAATAAAATCCTACCTGAAACAATTTTTCCTTTTGGCCCATGCCATTGGAATGATGGATCTATCAGTTCGGAATTTCGCAGTCGTTGGGTTACACATAGCACATGTGGACTCTTTTGATGGAGCATGACATATACTTTCACTGAAAATAAAATATTAAAATGTTCCAATAATATTTTATGTTCTTTCTTTCTATATGTGCCTTATATTTTTATAGACTAGGTAACAATCTTTTGCAATATTTCTTTGGATTATTTTTTTCTATTACTTGATGATATGAGCTAAATTTCACTGCAACTATGTAACTAACATTAAAACAACACAATGTATCTTGTGTATATGTGTGAGCATCTGTGTGTTAGTGAATATGTTTGTGTGAGCATGCAAGCTTATGTCCTCAACATGAACATAATGCACTGGTACTTTTTATTCAGAGCTCACATATACTGACTATATCCCTCAGAGTATAACTTAAATTACACAAAATTAATATGATTCTTTATCTAGACTTGATGTGTATTATAAAGTCATTAAACATGAGCAGAGGTTATAAATAGTTTAAATTGGAGGAATAATACATTATTCACAATGATATAACACAAACCACTGGATAAAATAATCCACAGACACTATCTCTAACCCATAAAAGTAAACAAAAACATGCTTTAAGTTTAAATATTAAGCACTATGTCCCATCCTGCTTTAAAATTTAAATAATTATGATGAGTAAAAATAATACTCTTCAGAAGATAAAAAAGGAACACTGTAAAGATTCAATTGTTTTTCATTCACTCATAAGTAAGCTTTTAGAAAATGCTAACTCTTCACTGATTCACCATATGCAAATATTTTTGTGATTCATTAAAATAAAAATTGTTAGCCAGGCACTGTAGTGCATGCCTATTATACCAGCAGCTCTGGAAGCTGAGGCAGGAAGATTGTGAGTTCAAAGCCATCCTCAGCCATTTAGTGAGGCTTTAAGCAACTCGACAAGACTCTGTCTCTAAATAAAATTTAAAATAATAAATAAATAAAATTAATATTGTTTCTGAAAATGAAATTTTTTCTTAACTTTAAAGAAACTGCCTTTAAAGTTTTGCCATAAAACATGATGTTTCTTTAGGGAGAGGGAGCATGGGAGAAATAGATGAACTCTACATAGGGGAGAAGGGTTGGAAGGGAAGGGAGAGGGTATAGGGTAATTAATGATGGTAGAATGTGATGATCATTATTATCCAAAGTACAGATATGAAGACACGAATTGGTGTGAATATACTATGTATACAACCAGAGATATGAAAAATTGTGCTCTATATGTGTAATAAAAATTGTAATGCATTCTGCTGTCCTATATAAATAAAAAATAAAAATTAAAAAATGATGTTTCTTGAAAGTACATTCACATATGTATATCCCTTTACAGGTTCTGAAAACTCCTAAGTGATTTGTTTTTATCATAAATTGGTATTGATTTTTAAACTTTTTCTATATGTTTGAGGTCATCATATAGCTTATTCCTTCTTGAACGAATTTAAATGAATCCTTGATATTAAAAGTTTACTTTCTTAAAATAAATGAAATTGGTCATGCTATTTTACTTAATTATTGTTAGATATAATTTACAAACATTTTCTTAGGCTCCTTGCAACTATGTTCAAAAATGGAAATGTGTGTAATTTCTTTATACTACTCTTGGTTCTTTTATCATTTTAAGCATTTATTATGATATATTTCATATTCATTTTCAATATTTATTGTAATTAAGATGAATATCAGATCTAAGATTATAATGGCCACATGAAATGAACTGGGAAGACTCCTATCTGTAAATTTTTTCTGAAGGAATATGTAATTTATTTTCCTGGTACATTTTTTTTAAAAGAGAATAGGAAAAAATTTTTTGCATTAACAAGGCTGAATTTACTTGGTTATAAGTCTACTAAGTAATTTACTGGAAGCTATTTTAGAAATTTATATTTAAACTAGTTATTAAAGTTGTTACAATAATATTTTTTTCAGATTGTAATGATTTTTTAATTTCACTATCTTCATTTGCAACACTTTTTTGTACTTTATTTTCTCATAAAAAAATTTACCAAAAATGTATCTATTAACATTTCCAAAAAAAAGTTTTTGATTCCATTAAACTGTACTACTTTATTGTGGTCTCATGAATTTCTGTTCTTCTTTTTCTGTCCTATATTTCTCAGCTGAAACTTTTTTGTTCTCTTTTCTAACTTCTTGAATAATCACTTACCCCATAAATTTTCCCTCCTCAACATCACATACTGGCTTCTCTCTTCTCCAATACCTATTTTTTTCAACCCAGAATTTATTTGTATTTGGTATGAAGCATAAATCTAAGTTCCAATTCATAAATTTTTGCCACTCTTTTTCAATGTATCTCACCACACCTCCTTTCACATTCTCTTCCTTAACCAGGCCAAAGCAGTACTGATTATCACTCCTTTGTGATTTTATTCATGAAAGTACCTAATGTCTCATCTTTCGAAAATCAACACAAATATGCACAATTTTACTTTGGCTCTTTGATAGTATACATGCCATTATTGTAATGGCACTAATTTCCACTAAAACTCCACTACACATTTCAATCACAACAACAACAGGTGAATCCAAAAGAAGTTCCCAATGCAATGTCAACGTACAAAAATAAATAATATTGCTGAAAATCAACAATAATACATTAAACCATGTTACTAGAAGGGAGATAACAGAGAATGATACACTGAAATTATTCTGTAGTCAGATAAGACCTTTGCAAGGAAGATTTTTGGACTCTAAAAAAAGACAAAGTTACTCACAAAGAAATCATGGGAGAATACACATAATTTTTAATTGCCAAGTTATGGATATGTATATAAACATACATACATTTATTTAATTATATAATCAGTTTCCAGAAATTCAATTCTTGAATACTGACTCTAAGATGTATTTTGGAGTTGAGGTTGTAACTTAGTGATAGAGCACTGGCTGAACATGTTCAAGAATCTGGGTTCAATCCACACCATACATGCACAAGTGTGCATACAAAAACACACACAAACACAGTATTTGGAAAATTAAAGCTTTATGAATGTCTAAAACTTCTATAAAAGGGAAGAGGAGGCACTAACAATAAAAATTATTAAGAAATATTATGAAGTTATACTAAATAAAATCATGGTATGGTTTAAGAACAAACAGTAGTGTTTCTAAGGGAAAAAAGAGAAGTATAAAAAACTGATATCTGATAGAAGTATCTCATCACTGGAAATAATACAGGTTAATAAATGATGGCAAAAATTCATACACACACACACACACACACACACATATATATATATATATATATATATATATATATATATATATAAAGTTGAATTTAGATTTATACCTCATACCAAATACAAATAAACTCTGGATTGACTAAAAACCTGAACACAAATTATTATTTAAGTAGATTGTTAAAATAATACCTATAAAGGTATTATAATACTTTGCATTATAAACTATTTTCTTTTTTAGCAAGCAAATTAAAATATTTAATTGTGCAATGCTTTAATAAGATGTCAGATTTACTCAATGACCAAATTACAATCCATATTTCAACTATGAAAATAACAGCATATTGTATGCCCCAAAGATCTTTCTTTGGCATTGGACCATCATCTGTGCTTTTGCTTTTAAGGCATCATTGGTAATGAGCCTGCATTTACCCCTACCTATTCTGCCAATAACCTTTGAGAATTATCATGTAAATTGCAGAAGTTTGTTACTAAGACAATGAATTATAGAATACAATTTTAGAATTGTATTCTATAAAGACTGTAGAATATAATCTTTCTTTTTTGTTGTAGATAAACACATACTTTTAATTTATTTTATTTTTTAAAATTTT
The DNA here is from genome assembly GCF_045843805.1 of Urocitellus parryii. Classification (NCBI taxonomy): domain Eukaryota; kingdom Metazoa; phylum Chordata; class Mammalia; order Rodentia; family Sciuridae; genus Urocitellus; species Urocitellus parryii. Next base: position 105,761,043 of record NC_135533.1, read on the forward strand.
TATTTATTCATTTTTTACATGAGCATTATTATTATTGTTGTTGTTGTTGTTTGCATTATAATTCTTAATACACCTTTATACCACAATTTATCATATCTGTGTATATAAGATATGTTGACACCAAATTCACATCTTCATACAGTATTTTGTATAATGATGAGGGTCTCCTTCCACCATCCATGCAATTCCCCTTCTCCCTCCTTTTCCCTCCCACCCCTCTTCCCTATCTAGAGGTAATCTTCCTCCCATGCTCTGCCTCCCTACCCCATTTTAAGTCACCCCCCTTATATTAGAAAAGACATTAGGCATTTGTTTTTTGGGATTGGCTAACTTCACTTAGCATAATCTGCTCTAATGCCATCCATTTCCCTGCAAATGCCATGATCTTATTGTTTTTTTTAGTGCTGAGTAATATTCCATTGTGTATAAATGCCACATTTTTTTATCCATTCATCCATTGAAGGACATCTAGGTTGGCTCCACAGTTTAGCTATTGTGAATTGTGCTGCTATAAACATTGATGTGGCTGTGTCCCTGTAGTATGCTGTTTTTAGGTCCTCTGGGTATAGTCCAAGAAGAGGAATAGCTGGGTCAAATGGTGGTTCCATTCCCAGCTTTCCAAGGAATCTTCATACTGCTTTCCAAATTGGCTGCACCAATTTGTAGTCCCACCAGCAGTTTATGAGTGTACCTCTTCCCTTGCATCCTCACCAGCACTTGTTGTTGTTTGTCTTCATAATGGCTGCCATTCTTACTAGAGTGAGATGGTATCTTAGAGTAGTTTTAATTTGCATTTCTCTGATTGCCAGAGATGATGAGCATTTTTTCATATATTTGTTGACTGATTGTATATCCTCTTCTGGGAAGTGTCTGTTCAGGTCCTTGGCCCATTTATTGATTGATTGTTTTTTTGGTGCTTATCTTGTTGAGCCCTTTATATACCCTAGAGATTAGAGCTCAATCTGATGTTTGAGGGATAAAAATTTGTTCCCAGGATGTAGGCTACCTATTCACCTCAAATATTATTTCTTTTGCTGAGAAAAAACTTTTTAGTTTGAATCCATCCCATTTGTTGATTCTTGGTTTTAATTCTTATGCTATAGGCATCTTATTAAGGAAGTTGGGGCCTAGTCACACGTGATGGAGTATAGGGCCTACTTTTTCTTCTATTAGATGCAGAGTCTCTGGTTTAATTCCTAGATTCTTGATCCATTTTGAGTTAACTTTTGTGCATGGTGAGAAATAGGGATTCAATTTCATTTTGTTGCATATGGATTTCAAGTTTTCCCAGCACCGTTTGTTGAAGATGCTATCCTTTCTCCATTGCATACTTTTGGCACCTTTGTCTAACATAAGGGTTAGTCTATGTGTCCTCTATTCTGCACCATTGGTCTATCAGCCTGTTTTGGTGCCAGTACCATGCTGTTTTTGTTACTATTGCACTATAGTATAGTTTAAGGTCTGGTATAGTGATACCACCTGTTTCACTCTTCCTGCTTATAATTGCTTTAGCTATTCTGGGTCTCTTATTTTTCCAGATGAATTGTATAATTGCTTTTTCTATTTCTATGAGGAATGCCATTGGGATTTTGATCAGAATTGCATTGAACCTGTATAGTGCTTTTGGTAATATGGTCATTTTAATAATATTAATTCTGCCTATCCATGAGCAAGGTAGATCTTTCCATCTTCTAAGGTCTTCTTCTATTTCTCTCTTTAGGGTTATATAGTTTTCATTGTATAGATCTTTCACCTCTTTTGTTAAGTTGATTCCCAAATTGTTGTTTTTTTTTTTTTGAGGATATTGTGAATGGGGTAGTTTTCCACATTTTCTTTTCAGAGGATTTGTCACTAATATACAGGAATGCCTTTGATTTATGGATGTTGATTTTATATCCTACCACTTTGCTAAATTCATTTACTAGTTCTAGAAGTTTCTTGGTAGAGTTTTTTGGGTCTTCTAGGTACAGAATCATATCATCAGCAAATAATGCCAATTTGAGTTCTTCTTTTTTTATGTGTATCCCTTTAATTTCTTTCATCTGTCTAATTTCTCTGGCCAGTGTTTCAACTATGTTAAACAGAAGTGGTGAGGGAGGGCATCCCTGTCTTGTTCCAGATTTTAGAGGGAATGCCTTCAGTTTTTCTCTGTTTAGAATGATGTTGACCTGAGGCTTAGCGTAGATAGCTTTTACATGTTGAGGTAAGTTCCTGTTATCCCTAGTTTTTCTAGTGCTTTGAACATAAAGGGGTGCTGTATTTTGTCAAATGCTTTTTCTGTTTCTATCAAGATGATCATATGGTTCTTATCTTTATTCTATTGATGTGATGTATTACATTTATTGATTTCTGTATGTTGAACCAACCTTGCATCTCGGGGATGAATCCCACTTGATCATGGTGCTCGATCTTTTTTTATGTTTTTGTATCCGATTTGCCAGAATTTTATTGAGGATTTTTGCATCTATATTCATTAGAGATATTGGTCTGAAGTTTTCTTTCTTTGAGGTGTCTTTGTCTGGTTTTGGAATCAGGGTGATATTGGCCTCATAGAATGAATTTGAAAGTACTCCCTCTTTTTCTGTTTCCTGAAGTAGATTGAAGAGTATTAAAGGTCTTGTAAAACTTGGCTGTGTATCTGTCCAGTCCTGAGCTTTTCTTGGTTGGTAATCTTTTGATGGCTTCTTCTATTTCCTCACTTGATATTGATATGTTTAAGTTGTGTATATCTTCCTGACTCAATCTGGGCAGATCATATGACTTAAGGAATTTATTGATGTCTTCACTATCTTCTATTTTATTCAAGTATAAGGTTTCAAAATAATTTCTATCTTCTGTATTTCTGTAGTGTCTGTTGTGATATTGCTTTTTTCTTTCTGTATGCTAGTAATTTGGGTTCTCTCTCTTCTTCTCTTTGGTAGCATGGCTAAGGGTCTGTCAATATTATTTATTTTTTCAAAGAACCAACTTTTAGCTTTGTCATTTTTTCAATTGTTTATTTTGTTTCAATTTCATTGATATCAGCTCTGATTTTAATTATTTCTTGCCTTCTACTGCATTTGCTGCTGATTTATTCTTCTTTTTCTAGGGCTTTGAGATATAGTATGAGGTCATTTATTTGTTGGCTTTTTCTTCTTTTAAGGAATGAACTCCATGCAATAAATTTTCCTCTTAGTACTGCTTTCATAGTGCCCCAGAGATTTCTATATGGTGTGTCTATGTTTTCATTTACCTCTTAAGAATTTTTTAATTTCTCCTTGATGTCTTCTGTAACCCATTGATCATTCAGTAGCATATTGTTCATTCTCCATGTGATGTAGGAATTTTTCTTCCTTATTTTATCATTGATTTCCAATTTCATTCCATTATGATCGGATAAAATGCATGGTAGTATCTCTACTCCTTTGTATTTGCTAAGAGTTGCCCTGTGGCATACTATATGGTCTATTTTTGAGAAGGATCCATGTGCTGCTAAGAAAAAAGTGTATCTGCTTGATGTTGGTTGATATATTCTATATATGTCAATTAAGTCTAAGTTATTAATCGTGTTATTGAGTTCTATAGTGAGAAACTATTTTCATGGCAAAGGTACAAACACAAAAATACTAAACTCAGATGATTAAATATTAACAATTTCTGTTCAATCCTATACAACATGAACAAACTTAACAGATTTGAACTTGGGAAGAAGATATTCCAACAAAGAAAATCAATGATGGATTTATAATGGAATATAAATGATATGAAATAACTCCTTTGAAAACAGGCAGAAAAAAATGAACAGAGGCAGCTTAACTTTTTTTGCTTAGCAAACAATGGAAAAATTGGACAATATTTTATGCTGGTGAGTATGTGGGAAAATGGGATCCCTTGAACCCTTCTGGAGGAGATATGAACTGGTACAGACACTTTGAAGACCTATATCTTAGTGAGATGGAGAATGGTAAGGTCATATGATACTTATCAACTACTCCTGGATACAATAGGCCCAGAAACTTTTTATACAAGTAATGTAATATATATCACACACATATATGTGTGTTATGTGTGCTATCATATGCACCAAGAAATGAAATTAAGTGAAAATGCCACAAAAATGTAAACAAATGCTCACTGACCAAATGGATACATGAGTGAATAAAAACAGAAAACTAACTGACATTAATAGAGCAAGTAAAATGAGAACAAGTTAAAAAAAGGATCACAGAACAGAAAAATGGCCAATAGAGATAGATGCTGAAACCTTGCACAACAGAAGAAACTCCAGGCATAAAAAAAGCAGGCAGTCAGCATACACATCTAGCAAAATGTCAGTCTAAAAGAAATTTAAAATACTCTACTTCTGATAAAAACACTATCTGCTGAATTGTAATGTTATATCATTTAAAGAACAAATTTAATATTATTCAATAACATGAAATAATAAGGAAATCAGATATAAATAACTATGATCTAGATTTAAAAGTTATAGCTAGTAAAATCAACAAACGTGGCAGAGTAAGGAGTTCCAAATTTTTTTCATAAATAATAATAAGAATTTTCAGAACTCTGAAATTCATCAAAGACTTTAAGCAAGGTAATAAAAATTTACATAAGACAACTGAATTTTAGTGTTGTGGGATGAACTGTTCTCCTCTCATCACCCCCACATTCATATGTTGAAGTCTTAATCCACACTCCCTGAGAAAGTGAATTTATTTGTAGATAGAATTCTACAAAGGAAATCAAAATTAAATCTTTAGGCTGGGTCCAAATCTAGTATGAATGATGCCCTTATAAAAGGAAAGATTTGGACACATAAGTATAGAGGAAAGGCAATGTGAAGAGACATAGGAAGAAGGAACAGATCTTTCTTTCAGAGTACTCAAAGGAATCAACCCTTACAGCAACTGATTTTGGACTTCTATCCTCCAAAACTGTGAGATTATTTCTGCTGTATAAGCTATTCAGTCTGTAGTGTTTTTGTTATAAAAGCTCTAGCGAAACAACATACTTGTGAAAAAATGGTGCTCTTAAAGCATTTTAACTTGCTCTTTTGCTGTCCTCACAATCTCTGTAGTATTCTTGAAAGTAAAGTCTTAAATTATAGTGAAAACCAGCAGCCTCACAACCACTGGAAGGGGCAGACAAGATCAAAATAACTCCAAAACTTCCTTCCCAGAGAACTGTCATTATTAGACCTGTCTAGCAATCTCTTGAAAGACCCCATTCACATGGCTATCTTCCCTTGATTTTGTGACTGCCTGATACAGTAGGGGATAGTTGGGGAAACTAGTAAGTTAACCAAAAGCTTAAGATAAAAATCTGGTGAGTAACATTTCCACAGGAAGTAAGAAAACTGACATATTCCTAACAAAATAGAAGCCTGTATATTCCAGGCTGTATGCATGTCCAGGACGTGTGCCCTCTCAGTAAATACCAAGAATTCTCATGTTCTCACCTCTAACTGAAATTGAGATTCTACATAGCATAAAGTCAATGCTAAGGTAGAACTGTCAAATACATAGCTAAAAATAAAAGACACTAAAAATTAAAGATACAATCCACAATATGTACACATAGTACTCAGCAAAGACTAAGCTGTTTAATTAGAGTTCTGTATAATCATTAGCCAAAGACAACTGTTCAGAAAGTTCAGTGGTTATGCATGTAAAGAATAAATAATTTACACAATTAGTTCAAAAAATTCACTGAACAAACAAAAAAAGATAGGCAAACAACATCATATTCTGGGAGGAAAGAAGAATCTTAGAGAGTTGTTTTGCTATATTATTAATATTTTCAGTTTTCAACTAAAAACATAAACATGCAAAAAAAGAGAAAAAAGTTCAATTACATACACAGAAAAAGAGCAGCTAATTGAAACTTACCCTAAAATTAAGATCGAATATTGGGCTTACTGCATAAATACATATTAAATTAGCTATTTTAAATATAGTACAAGAAAAGAATGTCTAAAGAAATAAAAAAAAGTATGAGATGATCATCTCCCTAAACAGAGAATATCAACAAAGAGATAAATTATAAAAGAACAATTAAAATATAATAATTGGGGCTGGGGATGTGGCTCAAGCAGTAGCGTGCTTGCCTGGTGTGCTCGGGGCGCTGGGTTCGATCCTCAGCACCACATAAAAATAAAAAAATAAAGATGTTATGTCCACCGAAAACTAAAAAATAAATATTAAAAAAGTTCTCTCTCTCTCTCTCTCTCTCTCTCTCCCCCCCCCCTTTAAAAAAATATAATTGAGGGCCAGGTTGTGGCTCAGCAGTAGAGTGCTCGCCTAACAAGTGTGAGGCCCTGGGTTCGATCCTCAGCACCACATAAAAATAAATAAAATAAAGGTATTGTGTCCAGCTACAACTAAAAAAATAAATATTTTTTTTAAAATATAATAATTGAAATAAAAAATTATCTAAAAGGAATCAACAGCTTGATCAGGCAGAAGAATCAGTGAATTTTAAGACAAACAATTTGGGGTTATCTAGTCTGAAGAAAAAAAGAAACAAAGATAAATGAATAAAGACTTAGAGACATGAGAGAAATCATCAAATCATGAGTACATGCATAATAATGAGTGTTCCATGAAGAGCGGGGAGAGACACAAAAGATATTTAAAGAAATAATGATAAACACATCCCCAAAAGGATGAATAGTATGAATCTACAAATCCAAGAAGTTCAATGAACTCTAATTAAAATAAACCTAAAGAAATTTATACACAGGTACATAATTAAGTCTATAAACAAAAATATAATACTGGTAGTAACAAAGAAAGGAACTAACAACATACAAGTGGTCTTCAATTACTAGCTTATTTCTCATTTGAAGACAATGAAACAGAAAATCTGAACAGACCTAAAACAACCACAGTGATTAAATTAGTATTCAAAAAACTTCCACAAAGAAAAATCCAGTACCAGATGGATTTACTGGTAAATTCTACCAAAAGACTAAAGCACAATTATCAATAATCCTTCATAAACTTTTTCAAAAAATAGAAGAGGAGGGAAAACATTCCAACTTGTTCTACAAATCCAATATTTTTCTAAAACCAAAATCAAATGAAGATATCACAAGAAAACTACAGATCAAATTTCCTTATGAATCTAGAGGTATAAAAATCATCAAAATACTGGCAACCAAGTCTGGCAGTATTAATAAAAAAGGGACTATATATCACAGTCAACTAAGATTTATTCCAGGAATTCAATGCTGATTCAGAATACTAAAATTTGTCAATGTAATGCAACATGTTAATAGAAGCAAGGATTAAAAAACAAATGATCATTTCCATAGATGTGAAAAATTTGACAAAATCTAACACTCTGTCTCCCTCCTTTACACATACATACATACATACACTTGCTCGCGCGCATGCGCGCATGCACACACACACACACACACACACACACACACACACAGAGTAAAACTGAACAGAGTGAACTTACTCAACCTAATTAAGGACATCTATTTAAAAAAAAAAAACTCATACCTACCATCCAACTTAATGAAAACTTTTCCTTCCCTAAGATCAGGAGCAAGACAAAGATATCTGTTATCATCAATATTGAACTGGAGGTTCTACCTAAGAAGCTGGCATGAAAATATAAAAGGAATTCAGATTGGAAAGGAAGGAAATAGAACTATCTCCATTTGCAGATGTCAAAAAAATTTTAATGAACCACCCTAAAAATAGAGCTAAATAATGAATAAAGCAAGATGGCAGGATATGACCAAAATATCATCTGTATTTCTACAATTTGTCAATGAACAATCCACAAACTAAATAAAATCCTTCTATTTACAACAGCATCAAAAGTAGTAAAATATTTAGTAAAAAAAACTGAACAAAAGAAAGTTAAAACTTGCACACTGAACACAACAAAACATCATAAAGTGAAATTAAAGAAAACTTAAATAGAAAGATAGTCCATATTCCTGGATTGAAAATACTTAAAATTGTTAAGATGACAAAAATAGATCTGCAGAGTCAATGCAATTCCTACTTTAAGACCAAGGGACTTCTTGCAGAAACTGACACACCAAATCAAGAGTTGATATAGAAATGCAAGAATAACCATAACATTCTGTAAAAGAAAAAATTTATTAAAGATTTACACTTAATAGCTCAAAAATTTATTATAAAGCAACAATAGCCAAGACAACAAGGTATTGACATGAGGAAACATATATATGAATGAAAATATCAATTGTACTTCTAGTAGTGAACAATCCATGAACTAAATAAAATTCTTCCATTTATAACAGCATCAAAATAATAAAATATTTAGAAATAAGGCTAGCAAAAGAAATGTAAGACTTGTATACTGAAAACTACAAAACATTCAGAACAAAAATTAATATACATCAATGGTGCTCATAAATAAAACTCATAAACTATGGCTAATCATTTTTAAGAATGGTGCCAAGACAATTAAATACAGAGAAAATGGTATCTTCAACAAATGGTACTAGAACAATTAGGTAACAACCACATGCTAAAGAAGGAATTTGATCTCTCTCTTGCATCATAAAAATTAACTCAAAATGGATCAAAGACCTAAATAAAAGAGCTAAAACAATGAAACTCATATGAAGAAACATATAAGGAAATTATTGCTCCATTAATGATCACAACTGGTTAGGTGATAATTTCTTAAATATGACACCAGAAGTACCAGAAAAAATAGAAATTAGACTTTATCAAACTTTAAAATGTGAATTTCAAAAGATACATTAATAAAGTTAAAATACAATCCACGTAATTGGAGAAAATATTTGTAAATCATTTGTATGGTATGTGTCCAACACTCAGAATATATAAAGAACACTATAACTCAACAACAACCAAAAATATTTTAAAAACAGAAAAAAGATCTAAATAGCCATTTTTGCAAAATGGTATTCACATGGCCATAAACATAAAATCATTAGCTATTAGAGAAATACAAATCAAAATCACAAGATTCCACTTTATACACATTAGGATAGCTGTAAACAAAAAAAGATGGATAGTATCAAGTATTGGTGAGGATGTTGGAAAGTTTGAACCCTCTAACATTACTAGTGTGAAAGTAAGCTAGTTCAGGCTCTTTGAAAATTAGTTTGGCAGTTTTTCAAAATGTTAAAAATAGGATCATCTGTTTTCTAGCAAATTCCCTAGGAAAATGCCTAAGAGAAAGGAAAACAAACATTTATAAGAAATAAAATATTATTCAACTGCAAAAAGGAAGTACTTACATATTGTATAACATGATAAGCCTCAAAGACCTTAAACTAAGTGAATGAACCCAGACACAAAAGGCTACTACAATTACAATTATAATTCCAGTAATGTCTGGAATCGGCAAATCTACACAAACAGGAAGCCAATTTGTTGTTTCCAGGGGCTGGAAAGTGATGACCTAATGAGTATGATGTTTTTATTGAGAGTGATGAAAATTCGATGTAAGATAGTGGGGATGTTATCTAACATTGCCAACACACCAATTTTATGGAAAATGAATTTATACCCTGATAAAAATGCAAAAACAAAGTTGTGGCTTCTGTGTCTCATGTGACTTTTATAAGATTTTGTAAATCCAAAATCTCATTTAAAATGTTTTAGCATATTTAAATTTTCCATATTTAATATTATAGCTAGTATTATACAATAAGCAAAAACAATATTGGCAACTTTAGCTAAATTTTAGAATTATCCTTTGCTTACTTATGTCATTATAGCATAAAAATTAAACTTTGAAGAATCTAACTATATGGAAAGAACTTTAATCCATTTCTGTAGAAGGACATGAACTTTAGAAGACAGGAGAACTAGGAAACATTAGCCTTTTGGAAAACACTAATAAAATTTAAATCACAAAAATGGCAAGTTATATTCCATGTATGTATGATATGTCAAAAATAAATTCTTAATGTCATGTATAACTAAAAAGAAAAAATGTAAACAAATGTTAACTTTTAAAAATTATTGTGAGTCTATATATGAATACCTGGAAAATTTGATGATCCCACTATTTTCACTGACTCTTGGGTCAAGCGAAAAGTTCTTGGAAATCGAACCAAATATTCAACTATGAAAGGCAAAAAGAAAGCAAAGGGTTAACAAATTTCCTCACTGGAAACTCCAAAACTTTAAAGTACACTTGATCTTACACAAAGGTGAAGTTCATAAATCCAGTTCCTCTTGTATCTCATATCTCTTTTCCAACTCTACTCACCTTCATGTGCCCTAATGAGTTTAATCTACCTACTGCCTTCTCCCTATTATATCTCATTTCTGGCTTTTTTCACATTCACTTAGAACACCGTTTTACTTTCTAAATTCCAAATCTCCTATCCCTCAAGACCCAAATCACAAATACTACCTCTTTCAAAACTCCTGTTTGTTCGTATTTGTCAGGATATTAGGATATCACTACCACCTCTGTTATGTCATTCATTCCACGTTTTATTATAGTTGTTTATGGACAAATATAATTTTATTTATTATACATTCAATTGATGGAAGTATCAGTGTTTATATAAACTTACCAAAAAATAAAACAAAGCATTATACCATGTACATGGTAACTATTAAATAATTGTGAAATATATTGATGTCCCTCATTTTTGAATGAACACGTTTGAAAGGGATAATGGTGAGAACAGAACAAGTGAGAAAATCAATATAAAAATACAATATTACAAAGCATTGTACCCAAGTACTCTCTAACAACAAAGAAGTAAAGCACAAATAAAAGAAAATGGTATTAAAAGCCAGAAGATCTGAGTTTAAATCCCACCACATACTGGTTTTAAGAAAGCCACTTTAAAGTTTAGGAGCCTAACTTTTCTCATCTGGAACTGGGACAATAATTCCACCTTACAGAGTTACTGTAGGACTAAATGGAATTTGTATAAATTATAAAATGCCATATAAATACATGGCCTTTAGTACTCATGGTTCACATATAAAGATATTGATTCCTTATTCTGCTTCTTATACCCTCATTGGTCTGGTCTGATTAGTAGTTCAAAAAAAAAAAACGACAAGGAAGATATTTAAATGAAAACACTTCCTTTCATATTAGGTACAAAACCATGAACCACTTTCAAAAATATCTTAATCCTGCAAATAAAGGACACTGGATATTCTCATAGATCAATTTTTGGATTCCAGATGACTGGAGTTTAGCATATCTTGTAAATCTCCACTCACTCACTCTTTCTTTTCTCCACCTCATCTATCCCATGATTACTTCCACATTCCTTCTACATTTTTCTCAGAGACCTTATTTTTTCATTTTCCTTTATTTGAACAAGTGTTAGCATTTTAGAAAGCCTCTTTTGTGCTTTTCATTCATCAATTCTTGGATTTTATTTTTAAGAAAGTCTAGAATATATAAACAAAAATAAAGTAGCTAAATCTTTCCAGTTAAATAACAGTTCGATTATACTCTTAACTTTTTTCAGCATTTGTTTCTATCATGTTATTTTGAAATATCATAAATGTATTTTTTAAGAATATGGAAAAGAATGTCAGCTCTTCAGATACCAAAACTTAAAAAAAAAACTCAGCATATTCTGCATTTTATACCTCCAGCCAATAGAGGGAGCTCCTGTATCACGGATATTTTAAAATCACAGTACACATACAATGGAATACATTGTCTCAGGACAATACATTATGGAACTCACAAAGAAATATAAAGCCAGTAAATGAACCATGGGTTTAATTTAGGAGTTTATTAATTCAGTTTAAATTTCAAACTTTTAACTCCAGGTGTTTGAGTGTTCTTCTATCTTCAAAAGATTAATTTTCCCAGTCATTCGCTCCTCTTTGCAAATACAGGGACTTTGTACGACCTCTACATAAAATACACTTTTTTGGTCAGATATTAATTAAGTACAGTGTTTATATAAACCGGGTGCACGTGACACAGGAAAAACGTAATCAAGGGTGGAGTCACGGTTGCCCAGCAGAGCTAGACCACCGGGCGCCGCCGACCCTCACCTGACGGGGGCGCCCGCACAAGAAAGGCGGAGAAGAGGAGGATGGCGGCTCGGGAGAGCGGGAAGCCCGAGGCCCGGGCCCGCCGCCAGGTCCGCCACGCCCGGCCAGAGGCCGAGGCCTCCATCCATACGCCGACGCCGCCTGCCTACACTCCACGCAGAAGGTCGTTACGCGACGCGCGCTCACCCGCCGCCGGAAATTGGCGGGCGGTGGACCGGAAGGCGGACCAGACGGACTCGCCGCCACTTCCGCCGGAGCGGTAGGCTAGAGTTGTGTTGGCATGTCCGCTTGACTTTTGACACTAGGGGAGGAAGGAACACTCGCCGCTGCCCCGCGCTGAGCGTCCACTGAATCTTCCAGACAGTACCGCTGCTGAGGGAATCCTCCAGCGCTTAAGCGACTTGTTGAAGATTCTGTATCTATGCAAGGAATCCGGGAGCCCCCAAGCCCGGCTTCTTGGCCTTTTAGTAGCAATTATGGACAGAGGGAACTCTTTTTGCAAGATGGGATGTAGGCTATGTCTTAGTGTTTGGGGTTCAACTCTGATAAACACACAAAACTTATGAGTTAATACACCTACAGTGCTCAGAGATTGCCTGGATCTCACTGTTGGCAACACGTACATTATTGACATATGGAATATACTGGAAGAAAAATGTAGTGAATTTGGGGAGCTAAAGGTAATGCTTTTAACGCCAAGATGCAGCTCGATGGAAAAATGGAAGAAAGGACCATAGATGGAATTGAATTTCGGACTCAGCCTGGAAAATCATCTTTCATCACCTAAATTTAGAAAAACCTAAAACACCTATCTGCCTAAGAGTCTGTTTATAACAAGAATATATTTTTAGAGCAATTGAAATGGAATTATGCCTCTACTTTTTTGCTTCTGGAAGGATTTACCTGTTAGTAGCAGACCTATGATAAAAATAAGTCTCATGCAGTTGCTGCAAATACCTTGAAGAATGAAGAGCAACTAAAGACTGCCTAACAACAATTGTATTGTCACCTTGATGTAATAAGAAGGAATGAGTGATATGAGTGGACTAACAACTCACTAGATATACTTTGAATATACTCATAGATTTCAAACCTGGCAGCCTTATCAGTTATTTCAATCTCCTTTACTGCTGAGAAGTATATCTTAAAATTTTAATGGTTTTATATTACACCACAGATACCTTAACCTTTTGCTGTCTTAAAACTGACCTGATACACAAGTCATACCTGACTTATACAATTTTGCCTGGGTTGAATTTTGGCTTTACTAAGTGTGGTATGAGCTTTTATCTCATGTTATAATGTTTGGAATTCCCTTGGAGGCAGTTTTCCTGCAAGACTAAATTGTGTGATTTAAAGCAGATTTTAAGTGAACTGCTATATTTCGAATTTAAGTAAGATTTTATTGTTCATGTGGATGAATAAACTGATACCTTGTTGTAATTTCCTAGAATTAGTGTTAAAACCCTCATTGCTGTTCTTGAACACCATGGTAGCATTAGAGAAGTAAGGATTATCTAAAATGTAAAGGATGAGACTTTACTTTGAGTATAATTTGGGATTACTTCCTTAAAAATTAGGCATACTAAATTATCTTTAATATAATACATGTTTACTTTGCAGTAAATTTAAATTTAACACCTATTTAGACCACAAATATAAAGATATTTGTATCAGGAAAACGCTTTCATTTTAGTCACATCTATTCTTAAAAAATACATTGTCACTAAACCAACTGCTTTATACTCCTTAACTTAAGCATACAATATCAACTTATGCAAATTTTTAGATAAATGAACATAGTTGTCCTGAGTATCAGAGAAAAATGCATCATGGACACATTACTACCAAGGTTTTCCTAAGAATTACATTATGATGTGCATAATAGTTCCTTGTATTAGAGTTCTAGCTGTTGCCCAGCACCAAGGGCTCTGCTTTTTTTCTGTCTTGTTCTTTTACTGCTTTGCTTCCCTATCCTCCTTTTTATGGAAAAAGAAAATTTTCTACCAAAAATAAAGCCTTATTCTATCAACATTTAGAAAGATGAATCCAAAAGTTTTATGCTAGATAAACACTAATCTTCAGTTATTGGAAATATAAGAATTTGACTTCAATTTTCTGTCCTTATAAAAGAAGAAAGGCTATAGATATGGAGGTTCGGTGCAAACCTGGAAAGATAAGTATTCCTAAAAGTTCTATCTCTTCAGGAAGAAAAACTGTTGAGAATGAAGATTACCCACACTACTCTGATCTCTTAAGAAAAATGAATATGCCCTTTGTGAAAGGATTTGAAGACAGACATGACTATGGCAGATTTGAAATGAAATGTAATCCTGCCTTTCTTAAATTTCATCTTTACCCCCCTTCTGTCCTGCCAAACTATCACGTACATTATCCTTATCCTCCACCTTATGGGCCAAATTATCCATTATTTCCACTTCGGGATGATGTGCCTTTAGTTGATCCCTGTTCAGGATTTGTGAGTCCTGGTGGTGATGCTGATTTAAAGCCTGGCATTGGCAGAACTATACCAAACCTGGCAGATTTCAGTGATGTGAAACCTCAACATCGAATTCCTAGACCAGACCCTGAATTTCCAACAACAATAAAAAGGCAAACAATTCTGTTCGAAGAACTGCAACAGAGTAGGAGGTGGAATTCCAGGCAAGTACCAGACATTTCCATCAGAGCAAAACTTGGAGGTAAATAAAGTAATATGGACTTTGTAACTCTTATTAAATACTCCAGTGAGAAAGAAAAACATGAATATAAGATATAGGATTTTAGCAGTCAAATTGACAAAATGATACCTGAATAGGGCATTTTAAAATATATATATATATATATATATATATATTTTAATTGTAGTTGGACACAATATCTTTATTTATTTTTATGTGGTACTGAGGATCGAACCCAGTGCCTCACACATGTGAGGCGGGCACTCTACCATTGAGCTACAAATCCAGCCCAAATTATGTATTTTTTAAAAAAATTATAGAATGATAAATATAAATCTATTTGCAAAATAAAATTTAGTTTAAAAAGAAAAAAATATTTATTATGTTTAAGTCAGGAAAAAATGTATAATGATCATTTATTTTAGATATATAGATATTATTTTACCACAAAGGAATTTATGTACTACATTGGTAATTGTGTAGCAAGCCTCCTTATAGAAGTCTCTCACTTAAAAACAATAATTTACTGATGGTTGTTAAACGGGTCACAGGAGCTCAAATTAAGTGGGAACAAATGTGAAAGTTAATTTGGGGGTACAGTAAGAACAGAGATAAAGAGAAGCATCCCCTGCATAAATAGCTTTACAGGACCAGAACCAGGATTCATGACCTCTTACTGACATGTGCTACGTGGTTTTTCTGTAAGAGTTCCACTATATAACCACAGGCCTGGGCCCAGAAGTTTGGCGAGAATTAGCCCCAAAGGAAACCCTCAGGGACTTTTTCCTGTATTAAAATATGTCTGATAGACAGGGAGGGGGAAAAAAAGGCTTTGAGTATGTGAAAAGGAAAAGGCCAAATGACATAGCAGGAAGTGCTTGAATTGCTCTAATGTCAAAGATGGCAATACCTTGCCATGGCTTTGTTTCAGCACCCAACCAGACTGGAAGTTACCATGTGTTAGTATGGTAGGGATTCGTGGTTTCTGCCCTTTCTTCCTGGAGAAAGGCCATACAAGAAACCAGGAGAGGATAGGAATAAAGGAAAAAGTAATCAAAATGAAAATCCCCACAAGATAACTCCTCAGCCCTACCATCCACAGACTGTTAGGCCAGAAGGAAGAATTTTAAGAGATTTAAGCATGAGAGTTTTGATTTTAATTTATACTCATTGTGGTTTTAGCATTTAGACTCATAGAAATTTCTGAGTTATAGAATTTTTCTATAAAAAGTATAAAAACTGCAACAGCCTATCTTAAGAATCATTCTATATTCCATTGGAAATACCATCTATGGAAATATTGTATTACTGAGAATCAAATGTACTTATATCTACAAATGACAAATACTGTCTTAAGTGCTAAAAATGTTTACGTATTGGCAATGAGGGAAATACCGATAGTTCATCTCACCGACCCAATACATTCTTACTGATTAAGAACTACAGATTCTTTTCTAGTCTATCAAGAAAGGAGCTTGAACTCAACCTTTGCTAACATTTCAATGCATAATACTATATTTATTCTAAGGTAACTAAAGTCATTCTTCTCATTTAATTCAAGAATGGCATTTACCTTGTAAGCTGAAAACTCCAGTTTAGTATAATTTTAAAGGCAATATTGTCAATTTGTGTATGTTCTTCTCAGAGTGGACTCTTAAAACATTACTCCAAGAAGTTTAAGTTGAAGAAGTAGTTTGGTAAGCTACCAAATTACTGAAGTGTTGTTAAAAAGTCTTTGGCTCATCTGGTCTGTGTGTTTTACTGTTTGAATCAGTACCATAGGAATTCAGAGAATAGGCTCTAGGATTATGGCTATCTACTCTTTACACCTGCAATTCTCTTTATACCCATATATCCTTATTAAAATTCACATAATAATACTTCATAGTATAAGAAGTATTTGATATAATTCATGTAAAATATTTGAAGTAAGAAAGGAAACATAAGGTCAGATAGTACAATTTTTATTCACTTCTTACAAAAATTGAGGATAATAGTACTTATAAAAGTGTAAGAATTAAATGAATTAGGACAAATAAAATTCCTAGTAAAATTCCTAGAACCTGGTAAAGGACTCAGTCCATAGTAAATATTATTATTATTAACCATAAACAGTTTCAAAGAATAATACTTGGGGATTGGTTATAATATTTGTTTTAGAGTTTAAATGACTTTGTAGATCCTAGAAATAATTATTAATTTTAAATGGTACATTTAAATTTCTGATAAGCAATATCTCACAATTAATCACATCGCATACCAGTATGCCTTTCAGTTAACTTTCACAAATATCAAAATAAGATCATAAAAACTTTTATTTCTGACTTCTTGTCCTATGCCAACCCTGTCTAAACCTTTAACTGGGTTCAGTACATCCTTTCTGTTCTGGTTTGACTCTTATCCACTCGAATCAACTGTACTAAACTTATTCTAATTGTATTCAAAGGCTGTTTTAGACGTTGCCTATCATTGTAGCAGATAGCTCAGTCTTTCCTACCACAGAGAAAGTAGAGGTGATCTATTATCACCTCCTTGATTTTCCTCCCATTTGCCTCCTGATAGCAATATTTGTACCTTTAAATGTGCCTTTTTTCTTTTTAAAGCCATTATCTTAGCTCAAGATATTATAATAAAATACCAAAGATTGGATGGATAAATCAACAGACATTTATTTCTCAAAATTCGGGAGACTGGGATATCAAAGTTAAAGGAATAAATACATTCAGTTCTTGGTGAAGGTCCTCTACCTGGTTTACAGAGGCTGCCTTTATCCTGTGTCCTCAGATAGCAGAGAGAAAGATCTAGTTTTTTATCCTTAAAAGGAAACCAATTATATTGTGGTAGTCTGACCCTCTTTACCTCATCTTAATCTAATTACTTCCCAAAGACCCCAACTCCAACTAATATCACCCTGGGGGTTACAATTTCAACATTTGAATTTGAAGGGACACAAAAAATTGCTCCATAACAACCATCTTACCATTTTGAAGTATATGGTTCATTGGTATTAAGTATATTCACAATGTGCAAACATCACTACCATCGATCTCAAGAACATGCTTCATCTTGCAAAACTGAAACTCTATATCCATTCAGGAATGACTGTGTAATTCCCTCTACCCATGAACACTGGCAGCCACCATTATATTTTCTGGCATTGTTGATTTGACTACTTTAGTTTTATTGTGTAAGTAAAATCATACAGTATTTATCTTTTGTGACTGACTTATTTAGTTTAGTATAACATCCTCAAGTTTCATCCATGATGTAGCATGTGTCAGAAATTCCTTCCTTCTCAAAGCTGCATAATATTCTATTTTATCTATGTACTACATTTTATTTACCAATTCACCCATCAATGTATAAATGGAAAGCTTTACCTTTTGGTTGTAATAAATGATACTGCCATGATTATGATTTTGCAAATTTCTTTTTGACACCTGGTTTTAAGTGGGGGGAGGCAGTCCTCTTTAAAACCCAGAAATAGAAATGCTGAATCATATGGCATTCTATTTTTAACTTGTTAGAAACTACCATACCATTTTCTGTTGGGCTGCATTATTTTTTTTACCATTAAAAATGCACAATTCCAGTTCCTTGAATTTATGGACTAACTCCTACTTGACCACAGTGCATAATCCTTTTAATGTGATGTTAACTATTGTTTGATAGTATTCCATGAAGAATTTTTGCATCAACATTTATCAAAGATATTTGGAATTTTCTTTACCTGTAGTGTCTTTGTCTGATTTTGATATTAATATAATGTTGGTCTTACATAATAAATTTAAAATGTATTCCTTTTCAATTTATTTGAAAGGTTACAAGGAAGATTTGTACTAATTCTTTAAATGTTTGGTAGGATTCACCAATGAAGCCATCTATTCCTAGGCTTTTATTTATTTTTTGTTTAGTACTGATTCTGTCTTTTTACATAGTTCATAGTTTCTGTTTCTTCGTGATTCAGTTTGGGTGAGTCATGTGTGTCTCTAGGACCTTCATCCATTTCATCTAGGTAACCCAGTTTCTTAGTGCACAATTATTCACAGAACTCTTTTACAATCATTTTTGTTTCTGTAAAACCAATTGTAATGACTCCTTCATTTCTGGATTTAGTTTTTGGATTCTTTTCATTTTTACTTTGTCAATCTTGCTAAATGTTTGTCAACTTTGATGATTTTTTTTCAAAGAACAAAATTTTGGTTTCATTGATTTTCTCTGTTGTGTTTCCATTTTTATTTTTTAATACATGCTCTAATTTTTGTTATTTTCTTTTTCTATGGGATCATTTTGCTCCTCTTTGTCTCACTTCTTTTTTTTTAATTTTTTTTTATTTTTTATTTTTTTAAAGAGAGAGTGAGAGAGGAGAGAGAGAGAGAGAGAGAGAGAGAGAGAGAGAGAGAATTTTTAATATTTATTTTTTAGTTCTAGGCGGACACAACATCTTTGTTGGTATGTGGTGCTGGGGATCGAACCCGGGCCGCACGCATGCCAGGCGAGCGCGCTACCGCTGAGCCACATCTCCAGCCCTATCTCACTTCTTTTGAGGTATAAATTTCAGTTTCTTTTAAAAGATTTTCCTTCTGTATTAATGTAGGTATTTATTACTATGACCTTCTCCCTTCTGATTTAGCTGCATTTCATAAATTTTGATGTGTTGTGTTTTCATTTTCATTTGTCTTCATGTATTTCCTGATTTTCTTTCTAATTTCCTCTTTGATCCAAAGAAGACTCTTGTTTAATAGTGTATTGTATAATTTCCACATGTTTCTGAATTTTCCCATTTTATTTATTATTGAGTCCTAGTTTATTTCCATTGTGGTCAGTAAAGGATTTTGGCATCATTTGAGTCTTAAATTTGTTAACACTGATTTTGTGAACTAACATGAAATATCCTGGAAAATGTTTTTTTTTCTTTAGTAAGGATGTATTTTCTGCTGCTGTTGTGTGGAATGTTTTTTATATGTCTCTTAAGCACATCTGTTCTATGTGTTACTTAAATCCTCTGCTTCTTTATTGATTTTCTGTTTGGAGGTTACATCAATTATTGTAAGTGGTATATTGATATATCCTACTAGTACTGTAATGCTATATATTTTTCTTTTAGTTCTGATTCTCTTTATCCTGCTGAGCACTTTATTTGTATGTATATATATATATATATATATATATATATATATATATATATATATAAATGACAGCAGAATGTATTATAATTCATATTACACATATAGAGCACAACTCTTCATATCTCTCCTATAAAAAGTATATTCACACCAATTTGTATCTTAATACATGTACTTTGAATAATGATATCCATCACATTCCACAATCATTTCTAACTCCCTGCCTCCTCCCTTCCCCTCCCACCCCTCTGCCCTATCTAGAGTTCATCTATTCTTCCCATGCTCCCTCTCCCTAACCCACTATGAATCAGTCTTCTTATATCAGAGAAAACATTCAGCATTTGTTTTTTGGGGGGATTGACTTACTTCACTTAGTATTATCTTCTCCAACTCCATCTATTTACCTGCAAATGCCATGATTTTATTCTCTTTTATTGCTAAGTAATATTCCATTATGTCACATTTTTTATCCATTCATCTGCTGAAGGGCATCTAGATTGGTTCCACAGTTTAGGTATTGTGAATTGTGCTGCTATAAACGTTGATGTGGCTGTGTCCCTATAGTATGCTGTTTTTAAGTCCTTTGGATATAGAGAAGCTGAGGCAAATGGTGGTTCCATTCCCAGTTTTCAAATGAATCTCCATACTGCTTTCCATATTGGCCGCACCAATTTGCAGTCCCACCAGCAATGTATGAGTGTACCTTTTCCTCCACATCCTCATCAACATTTATTGTTGTTTATATTCGTAATAACTACCATTCTGGCAGGAGTGAGATGAAATCTTATAGTAGTTTTGATTTGCATTTCTCTAATTGCTAGAGATGATGAACAGTTTTTCATATATTTGTTGATTGATTGTATATCCTTTTCTGAGAAGTGTCTGTTCAGGTCCTTGGCCCATTTATTGATTGAGTTATTTGGTTTTTTGGTGTTTTTATATACCCTAGAGATTAGTGCTGTATTTAATGTGTGAGGGGTAAAAATTTGCTCCCAAAATGTAGGCTCTCTATTCACCTCATAGATTATTTTTTTGGCTGAGAAGAAAATTTTTAATTTGAATCCATCCCATTTCTTGATTCTTGATTTTAATTCTTACACTACAGGAGTCTTACTAAGGAAGTTGGGGCCTAATCCGACACGATGAAGTTTAGGGCCTACTTTTTCTTCTGTAAAATGCACAGTCTCTGGTTTAATTCCTAGGTCCTTGATCCACTTTTAGTTGAGTTTTGTGCATGGTGAGAGATAGGGGTTTAATTTCATTTTATAGCATATGGATTTCCAGTTTTCCCAGCATCATTTGTTGAAGATGCTCTTTTTTCTCCAATGTATGTTTTTGGCACCTTTGTCTAATATAAGATAATTGTAATTTTGTGGGTTAGTCTCTGTGTCCTCTATTCTGCACTATTGGTCTACCAGTCTGTCTTGGTGTGCTGAGAAACTTTATGATAGTTATTTTGAATTTTTGTCAGATAAACACATAACTCCACTTTGTTAGTATTATTCTCTGAAGATGTAACTTTTTCCTTTGTGTGGAAGATCTTTGCCTGATTCTTCATGTTCCTTGAGTCTCTTTGTAGCTAAGACAAAGCAGGCACCACCTCTAGTCTTTGAGAACTGGCTTTGTTAACAAAGACCTCCACTCATCATCCTGATCAGAGTTTCTACCAGTTTTTTCCCTTTCAAGGGAAACTGAAAGATGATAATTTATGATGTTTGCTCTATGCCAAACAGGGGGTGAGCTATGGTTTCTAACACTCAGAATTCCATCTTATTCTCCCAAAGGCAGCTGGACTTTACCAAACCCATTAGAGCTTCAGAGATATTCTGGTTCTTTAGGTATCTCCAGAGAAGTCAAGTGTTGAATCAACTCTTTCTATAATTTATGACTCTGGATCTATGGTACTACCTCTAGATGTAGATCTATGATAAGCTACCAGCCTAATTCATTGTCTCTGTATTCTCCAAGTGTCTAGACTATGCCAGCACCACATAGCTCCAGAATGGTAAGATAGATGGTATTTCTTTGGACAACCCTAAAGAAGGTGGAACACTGGACACCTGGATAAATTGACTCTCTTTGCGGAGATTTTTCATCTGCTCACTTTGTACTAATTATGCAAAGAATCTAGGATTTACTAGCCCAAACTGCCATATTTTTACTCTCCTGGGTCTCTCATTGTGCCAATTCTTTTAGGACTCCCAGATTGATGCAAAAGAAGTCAGTTTTCTGGGGAGCACCCTTGGAAAAGATTTGAGTGCTGGAAGTGGGAACCAACTTCCTTTTTCCCAGAGTAAAACAAGTTAAGGGGTCTCTTGTATGACACTATACTAGAAGATAATAAATGATTTCTTTAAGCTAGTAGGTTTTGGGTGGTTCATTTTTCAGCAGTAGATGCTAAATCACTATGGAAGAAAGGACAGCATCAGAAAAGGACTTTGACCTAAATATGATTATCCTGAAGTGGTAGCTATAATTCCTCATTCTGTTTCCTTCTCCATCTCAGTACAAAAATTACATTTTCTGTTTTGTTTTCCTACTTTCCGCATTTTTCAAAGCAGTTGCTCAAATGACTCCAAATAAGGTGAATGACTAAGAGCTATCCTGCATCTTTTGGAAGAGTGTTTCATTTGCCTATATATGTTTTGGATAGAATTATGCATATGGTTCTCAAAATCAAAATGATTATGTGATTCATCACTACCTTTTTCCCTTTGCCTTGGCCACTCACCACTGCATCTGTATTAGTTTCCTCTTGCTGCTGTAACATATTGTTGCAAACAAATTAGCTGCTTAAAACAATACCCATTAATTATATGAAAATATTGTGGAACAGAAATGTGTATAATCTCAATTGAGTCTTCTGTTTAGGATCTAACCATTCAAGGTGTTATCTTGACTCTTACCTAAAATCTGCTTTCAATCTCATTCAGATCATTTTAGCCTACAGTTCCTTGCATCTGAAGGGTCTTCTTCCTTGTTCAGTGTCAGTCAGGGTACTCTTAAGAGACCCTGGACCTCTGGAGGTCACCCACATCCTCCTTATGTAGCCTTCAAAGTCAGAAATGATATATTAGGCCCTTATGACATTCTAATCTCTCTTATTGGCCCTTCCAAATCCACAAACCATTCATCATCATACACTTGTTCCCCATCTTTTCCTTGAGAATCTCCTGTGCATATTCTATCTTGATATCCTAGTCAAATATTGACCAGGTCATAATTATTATTAAAATGATATATGATCCAGAGTCATATATTATAGAAAGAGTTGATTCAACACTTGACTTTTCTGGAGATACCCAAAGAACTAGAAATTTTGCCCATTCCATTATATTCTTTAATTGTAGTTTTCATCTTTGATGGTTGGTAGTCATTAGAGGTGAGGAAAATGAAGCTCAAAAGAGTTACTAATCTATAGGATCTTGCCTGATTCTTCATTTTCCTTAGCTCTCTTTGTAGCTGTTTGTGTATTAGACAAGGCAGGCACCTCTTTGGTTCCTTAATAACTGGCTTTTTAAAAAAGAAAACCTATACTTATCATCCTGGTCAGAAATTTTATCAATTCTTTCCCTCTGAAGGGAGGCTGAGAGATGTGTATTT
The DNA here is from genome assembly GCF_045843805.1 of Urocitellus parryii. Lineage (NCBI taxonomy): Eukaryota > Metazoa > Chordata > Mammalia > Rodentia > Sciuridae > Urocitellus > Urocitellus parryii. The sequence continues at coordinate 105,784,449 of NC_135533.1, forward strand.
ATTTTGCTTGCTGTATGTAATTATAAGGTGAATTTTATTTTCCTTCATTAACTCATGTAGACTACTCTGGCACGTAGGCAAGAAAGAACATCCATTATTTGGACCCATGATAAATTAGACTGTTATTGAGCTCCACCAGAGCAGGGATCCACAACTGGACACTGAGCTTCTGTGCTGTCACAGCCATCTCTTGCTATTTCTCTCTCCCATTCTTTCCCATCTTTGTACTGTCCAACTAGCTCCCAAATTCATGCAGCAAAGCTCTAAAGTAGAGGACAAAGTCAGAAGTGTCTTTTATCCCATGGGGTTGGAGAAATAATTGCTATGAAACACCAGAAATACTACCATTATTTTTTGCCTAGAATAGTCTCCTATGCAAACCACAGTAATTTCCCAGCGTTATCAATCTCTCTAACAACCTCCAAGGGCACTTCATCTACGGGTTAAGTTCAAAGCTTTCCTCTGCTGATTTCTGTCTTATTTCTGTTGATTACCTTCCACCATTCCCTGTATACCACTTGATGATCTACCTATAACTAGCATTTTGTAATTCCTTAATGCTGTGATACTGTCACAGGATAGACCTATCATTGCAAATGTTATTTGCCTGCCTATATAATGTATAATATGGGTTTTTCAAATTAGGACCTACTTAATTTTCAAGATAAGACCAGGTGTTATCTTCAAGAAAGTCTCTACTACCATGTCTGAATATTTCATTTGCTCTTGGGTACCTCAAAGTCAGAAACTTTTTTTTTTCATCTTTATATATCCATGACCTTCCACTTTGGGTACAATAAGTACTTTTTGAAGACTGATTTTATATTTTGATGAAATATTTTATATTAGTAGTCTCTTGGGACTTTGATAATCTAGCATTAGCTAAATTAGATGCTTAGTAATCACACTCATTTTATGTTATAATCATCCCCAGAACGTCTACATATACACATGTACAGATTTGTGGTACCCAACAGATCTCTTCCAATAATAAATCAAAAATACTAAATAAGTCTCCAATATTATAATTATACTAACTTACAAGTTCCAGAATTATTCTGCCTTTACTCCTGAGAGATCCAGAAAAGATATTATATAATCCATTACAAATCAATTATCACCATAAAACTTAGGTCTCTAATAGGAAGTAGTGCTGTTAGAAAAGAAATTTCTTCATTATGCTTTTAACCAAAGTACAGGAATTTTGGTTTTCAGGTTGGACAAGCCCACTAAAAGTTACTCCTTTACAACCTCTTCATGAAGGATGCTCAATAAATCACACCTACACATTTGATGAGGATGCAACATGTACAGTAAGACTGTCTTACTATGTGGGATAATACAATATTTCTTATTAGTATATTTTATTATGTGTACTTGGTATTTTATTTCTCAGAAAATGACTACTGTTTATAAAATACTTCTTATATGCCTGACACTGTTTAGACCTGCTCAGTTATTGCATTTTTTATTTTTTATTTTTTGCTTATATTCTGACATACCTATAATATTATAGGGAAGGGATGAGGGAGTAGATGCTGGTTGTTCCCAACCCAAATTCTCTCGACTGGAGAGTGTACATAACCCAAGTAGCAGTGAGTGATGACTATTAAAAGACTAACAAGCACTATCTGATAGACTGTACCCTCCCACAGTATATCATTTGAACACCAACCCTGACTCGATTCATGCTTCTAAATAAGGTAGTATTGTGAGAGAATGGAAAACAAAGACATTTAAAGTATATGCCATAAATGTTTCCTCTACTCAAGATACCATGCACCCATGGAAAATCTTTATGTTTTTCCTCATCCTGTGCAATTTTCTTTTATTAAAAAAATCATGAAATCAGAAATCAGGGTAATTCAGCCTGTTTGGGGATGTTATGAATTCAGAAAAAATACAGAATGTGATTGGAAAGAAAACTAAATTTTGTATTTGTTAGTTTTACTTATTCCATCTTTAAACTCATCAAAAGATTCATTACTTCTATAGGTAATTTCTATTAGAGAAATAAAAGTGAATAAAAAAAGTGAAAATATTGGTGCCCCTTTTTTTTTCATTTAAGCTACAAATTCATGGCAAAGTTCCAAGCCCTGTCTAGTTATTTTAGGATTAGAATTCTAAACTAGTGCTTCTAATGGGAATCTTTACGAGAATATTTATGTAAATTTGTTTTTATTAATGACAAATGAATCTAGATATTTTATTCCAGTAGTGGAAATTTAGTAACATGGGTCAAAATCTCTGGTGACAAAAACAATTAGATTAATATTTAATTTTTTAAAGTAAGAAGTCATAAGGTAGAGATAAAATTGTTATTATTGGAGGGAAATTTCAATTTCCCAACAAGAGCATAAAATTCTAAAATTTAAGCCTGGCACTTAGGGTCACTTTGGCCTTGCAGGAATATATTGTTCCCAAATAAGTAACTGAAATTTTGATTCAAATTTTTGTTAATATCTTAGGATCATAAGTTGAAGCTAATCTATATAGATCACCCATTACTTTTGGCTGATTACTTGTAATTCTGTGGTGTAGAAATAAGGAAAGATCAATAGTATAAATCCCTTGAATACTGTACCATGGCTAAGTCAAGGTAAATGAGAAAACTTAAGTCTTGAACTAAAATGAAGGTGATCCCATATTTCTATTATTCCCAGGAACTAGGCAGAGGCAAATAAAATTCTTCTTTGGAAGAAGATAATATTTTAATAAATCTCAAAGTATTTCTATGAATGACTTTTAAAATATCATGTTTGGCATGCAATTAATAGTATCTAAACAAATAAGGATAAGTTCATCACAAGTGAGTATCAATGAAAATTAGAGAAAACAGAAAGGGATAACACATTGATTACAAAAAATGTAAATATCACATGATACTCATGGATAAAAAGTTGAGCTCACAATTTTCACAAAGAAACTGTAAATTATAAAATATGAAATTAGCAAAGTGGGAGGTAGGGAGAATAGTCCCAGAACTGAAAAACACAATAAATGAAGAACTTGGTTGATGGTTACAATAATAAATGAAACATAGTAGGAAAAGTAGACAAATGATAAATAAGTCAGAAGAAACTATACAATGTCATAATACAATATACAAAAATGTAGAAAATAGAGAAGTAAAAATCAGAAACATAAACAATAGAATGAGAAAAAATAGATGTGCTTATTGGGAAGCTCAAAAAAAGTGAGAATAGGGCAAAAGAGGCATGTGAAGGTACGGTTGTTATATCTATATTTATTTCTGGGGCTCTCGGAAGCACCCTTTCACATTCTCTGCTGTATATTGAGGTCAGAGTGTGGTTCCACACAAGTAAGCCAAAGGTAACAGTGATGATAACATTTGTGACAGTGGCAGAACCAACACCAACGGTATTGGCAGAAAAAGTTTCAAAACAGACACAAGTCATGGAGAACACGAGAATGGAAAGAAATAGAAAATTTCAGAAAGTTTGCCTTTTTGCATATTTTTTTAGTAATTGCTTTAATTGAAATCTGGACATCAGTAGTATCTTTTGTTTGGATGAATATGAAGAAATTTAGGAAATTGAGGCTTACATTATACTATTGGTACTGAAGAATCTTACACTAGGTTTTACTAGCATTTTATTAGGGCATAAATATAGTTCTGCTTCAATGTCATTAGTCCTGTCAGAAGTACTTAAAAACATCTCAATTAGAAGAAAGAATTCCATTGCATCAGATTCTAAGAACAAATAGAGGATAATAATAGAAGCAAGATAATAGATACTAGAAAAAAGAATATCATTTCAGAAAATTATATAGATTGTTATTCTGTGGACCTAGAATCCAAAACACTCCAAAAAAACTGAAGATGCATAAAATATGGAAGCTTATAGGACTCTAAGTGGAAGAGATAGTATATTAGAAAAATTCAGATCCCAATGAAAATTATACCATAATGTCAATCATATAATATACCAACATGATAATAAAAAAGAATATGACCCACAATGCATAAATTTCCGCTACCACTAGAGAAGAATTAAGCACAATTTTTGAAGTAATTGCCTCCAAGATAAAGAAGAACAAATTGGATAGATTACAGAGCAAAATAATCTCAACAGTGATATTTTGCATTGATTGTATCTTCGCTGGTATTTTTTGCCAGCAATTACTAAATTAGTTTCAACCATACTGCTTAAAAACACAAAGCTTAAGATGTTTGTAACATTTATCTACCTAATCAGGAAAAATTCAGAAAAAAAACACAAATATTTCGAGGGAATTTGGAAATAACTATACTTAAATTACATTTCAAAATAAAGGAGTAGTGTGTAAAATATCTCTTAGGACATAAGCAAAATACATGGGCTACTATAGTGCAAAATGATACCTTGCATGTCATATTGGTAATATCACAGCTACAGTCATTAGGCATTTGTTTAAACTTAGAAAACATGCATAATTACTGGTGTTTGAGTATATTTGCACTTTGCTGATTAAGCAACATTTCATCAATACTTTTAATATTAAATTGTTTTTATGAAATAGCCATTAAGGCTCTCTTCATTGGTATTGATTATGAATGTATAAAAAATTACCCTGGTTTTCCTATAAATGAAGTGTGAACTATTTTAATTTTTATGATGAAGGTTTGGTTTTTTATATGATTTGTCTATTCATGGCTAACAAATAGTTTTTTTAGAAACATTTATTTAAAAAAATAAAGTAGGTACAATGTCATATCACTATCACTAAATAGCAATAAATATTTTCCTTTGTGTCAGGGATAGCATTCAATCATTATAATATTGTATTAATAAAGGGTGATTATTTTTTATTAGGATCAAAATCAAACAGACTTTATATTTTACCATGTATACTTCAAACATAGCATTTCAATAATTTCTGCATATGACTCAATACATTAGGTAACCTCCCTCCCCAAATAAGCTGGTAAGAAAGTTGTGATTATTTTGAATCATTAAAATACAGCAATGATTTTGTTGATACAACACTGATATTTATTTGAATAAGAATAATTCATATTGTGGATTCCAGAATACTATTACTTTTATAAAGCAACATTTTTAGAAAAAACTTAGGAGTAACATACCAAAAGAACTCTAATATTCTCTCATTTGGAATTCAATTCCCACTGAAATATATTTCAAAAATGAAGATTAAACTAGACACTTTTAAAAGTTATTTTTATAAAGGAGACACTTTAAATAAATAAAATCAGTGTTTACTCAAAAGTAGGCAAAAACTAAAGAAAATGTTGAGCTATTCATCCATCAACAGAAAAAAGATACAGTTGGTCAGACACATAGGGAGGAATGGAATGTAAAAAACAAAAAGGAACAAGTGTATGGTTAACATTAAAGACTATATCAAAGAAGAGTAAAGCCTTATAGGGTTTAATTACATGCATAGCTAGAATTAAAGTATGAGAATAATTTGGTATGTGTTTAGGGAAAGATCAGTGGCATTCAATGTAAAAGATTCTTCACATTTTGGGGGTCAAGGGTAAAAGTATTAATATTGTTAGTCATTGAAAATATAAGTATTTGTATTATTATTTGTAAGATAAAAACCAAATTAGTAGAAAAAATGATATACAACACTAACAAAATTAATGGAAAATTGATCTAAAGAAAAAAGAGGTAGACATGGTAAAAATATTAAGTAGTGGTTTAAAACTCAGGCGTAATCAGCAAAATAATTTTAAGTTGTGGAACCAAGCTAGATGCCCTTCAGCAGATGAATGGATTAAAAAAATGTGGCATATATACATAATAGAATATTATTCATCATTAAAAGAGAATAAAATCATGGCATTTTCAGGTAAATGGATGGAGTTGGAGTGAAGTTATCCAATCCCCCAAAAAACAAATGCTGAATGTTTTCTCTGATATAAGGAGTCTGCCTCATAGTGGGGTATGGAGGGGGAGCATGTGAGGAATAAACAAACTCTAGATAGGGCAGAGGGGTGGGAGGGAAAGGTAGGGTGCAGGGGGTTAGCAGGATGGTGGAATGTGATGGACGTCATTATCCAAAGTACATGTATGAAGACATGAATTGGTGTGAACATACTTTATATACAAACAGAGATATGAAAAATTGTGCTCTATATGGGTAATAGGAATTGTAATGCATTCTGCTGTCATGTATTTAAAAATAAAATTAATTAAAAAGTAATTTTAAGGGGCCTGGGTTGTGGCTCAGTGGTAGAGCGCTTGCCCAGCATGCGTGAGGCACTGGGTTTGATTCCCTGCACCACATAAAAATAAAAACAAATAAAATAAAGGTATTGTTTCCATCTACAACTAAAAAAATGTTTAAAAAATAATTTTAAGTGTAAGTTTTTAAATGTTCTAGTTAGAAGACAAATTGTAATAATAAATTGAAAAAACACACATATGTACTATTTACTAGAAACTAAAGCTCACATAAAGTTGGCAAATAAAAAATGCAAAAATTATGGGAAAAGGCATGTAAACATACCATTTTTGCAGGAAATATATATTAAAAAGTACCATGTACTGTGTCATAATACAAGTCACCACAAATTGCACATATTTTAAATTGTATAGAGTATGTTATTAGATCACAAGACAATTACGGCTGAACAAAAGACCCTTGCATATTTATATCTGAAAATGCTAAAATATATTTATGAATGGGTTATGAGCCAGAAAACATAAATGAAAAATATTTTGATCAGAATGATAATAAAAATGTTATAGTAAAATGTTTGAAATGCAACTATAATAAAATTTAGAATTCAAATATATTAAATGTATATAACAGAAGAAAACCTAACAACTCAAGAACTAAACAAGAATTCATATCTAGATGTTAGGAGAACTTGGAAAAATCAATTTAAAAAAATAGATGGAAGAAAAAATAAAGGAATGACAAACATATATATCACCAATGTCATAGTTGGTTTTTTGAAAAATAATTCAATAAATATTTGCCACGACCGATGAAGAAAAATAAAAAATATACCTTTGAGGGATACAAATATAATTTTATCTGCACAGAACTGGGCCCCTTAAATAGCCTTTAAAGCAAGGCATAACAAAAAAAAAATACGAGACAAAAAAATCTTTATCACAAATAAAAGAAAGAAAATTCTAAACTTCAAATTACCACAAGTAAAAAAAAAGAAAACACAAAATCCTAACGAAGCAGGTCTTAAACTCTCAACAGGAACCTTTTGTGGAAAACAAGAACAGTTTTGGAAAAATTAAATGAAAGATAAAGGAGAACTTTCAGTCTAGTATAGACTTAAAACCCACTGAGAGAAAGATACATCTACTAAGTCTGCAGGAAGAGGTTAAAAGTGCATGATCTGAAGTGAAAGGCATTGAAAGGAATTGACTATACACAAGGAAGATAAAGACAACAGGAAAGACTGTGACTCTTTGGAGGTTGGGTTGTGATGGAAAAAACACAATATTAACTATCCTGAACGAGAAAACAAAATAAAATAACTTGAGGTTATGCAAACCCTCCAGTAAATACCAACAAAGAAAAAAAAAGTTTATTAAAGAAATTCTGTTTTTGCTACACTGACAGAAGAGGGCACCATTGCATTAAGAATACTGTAAACTATACCATCTCTATAAAGCAAATAGAAGAAAATGAAATAAATCTATTCAAAGCAAATACAAAGAAATGACAACCAAAAAACAAGAATTAAAAGATTTTGGTGAAGAAAATTACTCCCCAGACCACCTGTAAAACAAAGGCAGTATTATAATACATTACTACAAATTGAATCACATATTTTCAAACAAACATTTGAGGCTATAAAAGTCTGCCTTCATAGAGAAACTCAAAATTGAATAAAAATAAAATGGTCAGTAAAAAATAAAAGGAAAAAAGTCATCTTAGAAAATAATTATTACATGATACAAGAGAAAAGCGATTAGATTAAAAACTTAACAACATGGGGCTGGGGATGTGGCTCAAGCGGTAGCACACTCACAAAGATGTTGTGTCCGCCGAAAACTAAAAAATAAATATTAAAGTTCTCTCTCTAGAGCTCTCTCTCTCTAAAAAAAAAAGAAAAAAACTTAACAGAAGTTGAAGAAAGATAAGAAAGGATCCAACAGGATGAAAATGAAATAAAGAATTAGTTAAATGTGTCAGGAAATGGTCGAAGCAGAAAACAGGCACAGAAGAAACAGTGTACATTATAATCAGAGCCTTTGGAGAAGAACAAAAAATAACTGATGGAATGTGATTAATATTTCAAAATTAGTACTAATGTTATTTTCTCAAACTTAGCATGATCAATATTTGGGGCTGCAAAATTCTCTGTTATGGAGAATGGCCCTGTGTAACCTAGGAGGATTTGCAGCATTCCTGACCTCTATCCACTAGATACATGTAGCACATATGAAGCGAATGAAATTTCCTACTCAAAGATCTAGGAAATGACTAACAAACAAAAGGAAATTACAAAGAAAGAAAGAAAAAATAAGACAAGTAATACAGCTGAGGAGTAATACAGTATTTTTTTTCCTGTATTAAACAAATAGAAAATTGGACACATTTTAAGAAATAATGGATCCCAGAAACTAAACAAAAGGCAGTGAAGGACTGGGATCTCTAAGAAAAGGAAAATAACAATGTGAGCCCTAAAATCATACCTGCTCAATATCTGAAGGCAATATCTAAGCCACAGTCCAGGAAAGAAAAAATCTAAGCATAGCTTTACATTCTTGCTGAGTTGAATAGACAAAGATCAGAGTTCTGGAAGATCATGGCATCCAGAAATTGCAAGGTATTATGCCAGGAAAGAGGAAGTTACAGAGAGAGGTAGGTTAATGGTGAATGGGCATCTTTGGAGATCTGCAGAGGAGATTGCTCACACCTTTCACTAAGTACCCATCTCTGCATAAAGAAGAGGAAACTCAAAAACTGTGGAAAAAAATTCACTATCACTCCCTGAAAGCAAGACAAGAGAAGAAGTTCCACAAACTAGAGTTGAAAAAACTTTGTAAGATATGAAAACATCCAATAGAATCTCCAAAGGATATCACCTTGTTGCTGGGCTTAACTAGCCCTACTTTAAATATTGCTCTGAACTTGTTCTACAAAGTTAAAAGTAAGCCTAAAAAGCCTCTAATTGATTCCAATTCTTAACTACATGTGTGAAAGAAAAATCCAAAACTATTTAAATACTAAAACAGTCCCTAGCAATCAAAATCCTGAAGTCTAAGATAGGTTTTCAGAAAAAAAAATATTTTTCACAAAAAATAAGTAAGCAGGAAAATATTAGCCATTCAGGAGAAAAATCAATCAAAACTGGAAGTCCCAGAAGTAAGCTTAAGCAGATAATGATGCATTCAAACAGCTATTACAAACAGGTTCCCCACAGTGAGGATGGTAAAGAAAATAATAACCAAGGTGAGAAAAACAGATGATATAGTGGAGTCTTCAAAAGGACTTAGAGAAATGAAAAGCTGTATCTAAAAGGAAAGAAAAATCAGAAACTGTACATATGAGACACATCAACTGAATATACCTGAGCTGAAATACAGAAAGAAAATGTAACTTAAATAAATGAAGCATCAGTTATTTGCAAAACAGTACTCTTAACACACGTGTGTTGGAGTCCAAGAATAAAGGGAGATAGAAAAAGTATTTGTTAAAATAATTGCCCCAATTGTTCCTAATTGATGGAATTTTTAAACCTACTGGCACAAAGAGTTCCACAAATGCCAATCTGTATAAAAATAAATAAAATAATTAATCACATCAATCAAAGCACATCAATCACATTGTTGAAAAACAGTTGAAGACTGAAAAATCTTTTAAAAAGCTTTTAAAAATGTACAAAAGAACACATAAAACATGTAAAAGGGTGACATAAGCTACTTATCAGAATCTGTGCCTGTCAGACAAAAATGAAGACCTATATATACCTCCTATACTTCTATAAGTAACTCCTACATGTAACTCCCCCAAAAGAAATCAACTAAGAACACTTTAACCAGCAACAAAAAAGTTCAAAATTGAAGTCAACTTAGACATCATCATTTCAAAAAAAAAAAAAAACAAAGCTGAAAGAAAATATTGCCAGGACACCTGACAGAGGTCTTTAGATAAAAAAAATAAATAATACACAATTGAAATTTTAGCTACAAAATGGAGTGCAATTGATGTTATCAGAATTGAGAGAGACAGGAGGATATTTTTCACTTTAAAGTTCCTTACAATATCACTGTTTAAAGCAATAAGAATAGCAATCTATTTGGTGGCTACACCATATATAGAACTCAACTGTATAGTAATAACACAAGGGACATTGAGATAAAAAAGGGGATTTGCTGTTATAATTTGTTATACTACTTGTGAAATGGTATGATATTATACAGTAAACCCTAGAGTTAAAGGTATGCATTGCAAAATAGGAATATTGTATATTCTATAGTGGCACCAACAGCAGCAAAGAAAAACAAAGAGGTATAGGAGGTATATATAGGAAGTATGGGAGGTAAAATGGAATTTAAAAAGAAAAATCATTCTTAACTAACCCAAACTTGACCCAAAAGGAAAAAAAAAAGCAGGTGAAACAGAGAACAAAGGCAGACTCAAACCAAATTGTGTCAGTTATTTTATTAAACATAACTTAAGATAATTAAATTAAAAATAAGAAATTATGTTGAACGAAAACACTCAAGACCCATCTATATCCTGACTATAAGAAAACCACCTGAAATGTAAATAGAAGCTAAAATTAAAATGTGAAAATATATATCATGCAAATACTAGTCAAAAGAAAGCAGAAGTAACTATAATAATATCAGACAAAGTAAATTTAGAACAAGGAATTTTACTGGGGACTCAGAAAGATATTTCACAACAATAAAAAGGTCAATTCATAAAGTAGATACATACCTAATAACAGAGTTCAAAATATGTGCAACAGAACTGAAAATCAAATCCATTAGTTATCATGGAGATTTCAAAACACCATTCTTGGTAATTGATAGAAAAGGTAGAAAGAAAAAAATGGGATATAAAATATATGAAAAATATTATTAGTTAACTTAGTCATAATCAAAATTATAATGCAGGCAAAACTATCAAATATGAAAGAATATTTGCAGATATAAGAAAAGGGGATACCACTCATTAGTAATCTTCATTAAAAGCATAATCTGAAATACACATTTGTTCAAAATGGTGAAGTAAGAAACCGAATTTCTAAGGAAAGAGCAAGACGCAAGAGAAGAACAGGCAGATATGAAAGGGAACCAGTTGTAATTCTATAAATGAAAGTTTCCTATGTGGCAGAGTGAGCATCTAAGAGAAAAACTCTCCCTCAGCCACAAACTCTGATGGAATACAAATTCATCTGCCAAAAGCCTCTGGTGGTAGAACCAAATTTGGCAGATTTGAGAAAGGAGTTGAAATGTGAGAAAAGGTCAAGAACAAGATGAGTTTCCCATTTGGGGAGACTTTTGCTTTCAGAAAACAGAAGTAGTCAAATTTCTGAGGAAAGGCCTATCTTTCTGGTCTAAAAAGAAACTAACAGAGCATTAAATAACTACATGGCCACAAGGGACAAATGAGAGTCAGGCAGGAGTAAGAGGGAACTATACATCTGTGTGTGAACTCTGCCCCAGTCTCTGATGGTCTCCTGAAAGATCTTTGTCAGAACAGACTCCATGCACTTAACCTTAAAGGAAAACAAAGTGGGAGGGTTGTGTTCCTCCTAGAGGCTCCAGAGGAGAATCCATTTTCTTGTCTTTTTCAGTCTGCCTACATTCTTTGGTTCAAGGCCCTATGTTCATCTTCAAAGCTAGCAATGGTAGATGGGATCCTCTTATCATGTAACAAGACTGTGACCTGCTGTTCTGCCCCAGTCTTCTACTTTTATGAGTCTTATGATTAAATTGTGCCCATATGCCCATATGAATGCCTAGGACAATTTTCCCATTTGAAGGTCACTTGAATAGCAAATTTAATTCTATCTGAAAATGAATTCCCATTTACCATGTGACAGCATATTCACAGTTTCTAGGGATTATGACACAGATATATTTGGGGACCTATATATACTTAGTATATTAAAATGCTTACTAAAGAAATTTTTAAGTAAAGAAATGGGGAAAATGATTGTCAACAGATGTGTCCTATAAGAAATTTGTGAGCAAAAGAAAGACAATCTTTTCCTTTTAATGCCTTTAAATAAAGTATACATTACTATTTAAAACAAAGTATAACATTGGCATCTGCAAGTTTTGTAGATACAGTACATATGACAGGTGTAGAGTAAGGAGAGATAGACTGTGGTAAATGAACTATAGTTGCAATATTTGTTCATAATATGTGAAGTGATACAGTATTAACTATAAGTAGACTGTGGATTCTGGTTAAAGAATATATATTGTTACCTCTAGAACAGCTGTTAAAATGTCATATAAAGAGATACAGTAAGAGCCAACTGAAAATTTAAAATGGAATTCACTTTTTAAAGACAAATATATATTGCAAAAGAAGGAAGCCAACAGGGAATAGAGGAATAGAAATATAGGGAACAACCAGAAAGCCAGTAATAAAGTGCTAACTTAATCCAAATATAACAATAGTTAAAATAAATGGTAAAACACTAAAGATCCCAACTGAAAGGCACAGGGTGCCAGAAAGAATAATAAAGCAAGAGACAACTTTATGGTATGTTCAAGAGGCACACTTCAAATATATATAAATACATAAATACATTTAAAATGAACTAGTGGAAAATATTGACAATGTAAACATAGCATAAATAGGCTGTAGTATTTATTTTAGGATCAAATAAATTTCAATACAGAATATTATAAGTTATGAATTATATAAATTATAAAGCATCATCTATCTTCTCAATAAAGCCTAATAATTATAAATATATGTGCACATATTAGCAAAGTTAAAAATATGTGATGCAAAAACTAATTGATCCAAAGAGGAGAAAGAGACATTTCAGTTTTTTAGCATCTGTTTCTGGTTGATCAAACTAGACATAAATCTAAACAACACATTAATCACCTTCAAGTAAGTGATACTTTTAGAATACTGTACCCAAATATATTCAATAAATATTATTTTCAAATGCACATGACATGTTCACTACTATAGATAATATGTCAGAGAATAAAACCATCTTATAATACATTTAAAAGTATTGAGATAATTACACATGTGTTATCAAACCACAACAAATTTTACTTAAAAATCAGTTACCTTGCTGGACTAGGTGGTGCACACCTATTTTTTTATGTCTCTGATTGTACACAAAGTAGAGTCACACCATTCATATCTTCATACATATACTTGGGATAATGATGTCTATCTCATTCCACTGTCCTTTCTACCCCCATGCCCCCTCCCCCTCCTACCCCTTTGCCCTATCTAAAGTTTCTCCATTCTGCCCATGCTCCTCCCGCCCCATCCCCATTATGGATCAGCATCCACATATCAGAAAAAACATTTGGTATTTGTTTCTTGGGGACATTGGCTTATTTTACTTAACATGATATTCTTCAATTCCATCCATTTACCTGCAAATGCCATGATTTTATATATATATATATATATATATATATATATATATATATATATATATATAAAATCACAGTTTCTTTATCCATTCATCTACTGAAGGGCACCTAGGTTGGTTCCACAATTTAGCTATTGTGAATTGTGCTGCTATAAACATTGATGTGGCTGTGTTACTATAGTATGCTGTTTTTAAGTCCTTTGGGTATAAACCGAGGAATAGAATAGTTGGGTCAAATGGTGGTTCCATTCCAAGTTTTCCAAGGAATCTCCATACTGTTTTCCATATTGGTTGTACCAATTTGTAGTCCCACCAGGAATGTATGAGTGTGCCTTTCTGCCCATATCCTTGCCATAACTTATTGTTGTTTGTATTTATAATAGCTGCCATTCTGGCTGGAGTGAGATGAAAGCTTAGAGTAGTTTTGATTTGAATTTCTCTAATTACTAGAGATATTGAACATTTTTTTATATATTTGTTGACTGATAGTATATCCTCTTCTGAGAAGTGTCTGTTCAGTTCATTGGCCCATTTATTGATTAGGTTATTTGGTTTTTTTGGTGTTAAGATTTTTGTGTTCTTCATATATCCTAGAGATTCATGCTCTATCTGATGTATGTGTGGTAAAACTTTGCTCCCATTCTGTAGGCTCTCTATTCACCTCACTGATTATTTCTTTTGCTGAGAAGAAGCTTTTTAGTTTAAATCCATCCCATTTATTGATTCTTGATTTTATTTCTTGTGCTATAGAAGTCTTATTAAGGAAATTGGGGTCAAATCCACATGATGAAGATTTTGGCCTACTTTTTGTTCTATTAGGTGTAGGATCTCTGGTTTAATTCCTAAATTCTTGATCTACTTTGAGTTTTCTTCATGGCAAGAGACAGGGGCTTAATTTCATTTTGTTGCATATGGATTTCCAGTTTTCCCAGCACCATTTATTGAAGAGGCTATCCTTTCTCCAATATATGTTTTTGGAACATTTGTATGATATGAGAAAACTGTATTTATGTGCATTTGGCTCTGTGTCCTCTGTACTGTACCATTGGTCTACAAGTCTATTTTGGTGCCAATATGATGCCATTTTTGTTACTATTACTCTGTACTATAAAGTCTGGTATAGTGATGCCACCTGCTTCACTCTCTTTCTTAATGATTACTTTAGCTATTCTGAGTCTCTTGTTTTTTCAGATGAATTTTATGACTGCCTTTTCTATTTTTATAAGGAAAGTCATTGGGATTTTGATTGGAATTGCATTAAATCTGTATAACGCTTTTGGTAATTTGGTCATTTTGACAATATTAATTCTGCCTATCTAAGAACAAGGGAGATCTTTCCATCTCCTAAGGTCTTTTTAAATTTCTTTACATTCTTTAATTTCCATTGTAGAGGTCTTTAACCTCTTTTATTATGTTGATTCCCAAGTGTTTTATGTATTTATTTATTGAGACTATTTTAAATGAGGTAGTTTTCCTAGTTTCTCTTTCAGAGGATTTGCCACTGATGTACAGAAATGCTTTTGATTTATGGATGTTGATTTTATATCTTGCTACTTTGCTGAATTCATTTATTAGTTATAGAAGTTTTCTGGTGGAATTTCTTTTTTTGGATCTCTTAGGTGTAGAATCATATCATTGGTAAATAGTGAGAGTTTGAGTTCTTCTTTTCCTATCTGTGTCTATTTAATTTCTTTCGTCTGTCTTATTGCTCTGGCTTGAGTTTCAATAACTATGTTAAATAGCAGTGGTGAAAGTGGGCATCCCTGTCTTGTACCAGTTTTTAGAGGGAATGCTTTCAATTTTTCTCCATTTAGAATGATGTTGGCCTGGGACTTAGCATAGATAGCTTTTACAATGTCAAGATATGTTTCTGATAGCCCTAGTTTTTCTAGTGTTTTTAACATGAAGCTATGCTGTATTTTGTCAAATGCCTTTTATCTATTGAAAGGATGACATGATTCTTATCTTTAAGTATATTGATATGATGAATTACATTTATTGATTTCCATAAGTTGAACTAACAACCTTGCATCCCTGGATGAACCCTACTTGATTGTGGTATACTATCTTTTTGATATGTTTTTTATTCAATTTGCCAGAATCTTATTGAGAATTTTTTTCATCTATGTTCATTAGATATATTTGTCTGAAGTTTTCTTTCTTTGATGTGTCTTTGTCTAGTTTTGGAATCAGGGTGATATTGGCCTCATAGAATGAGTTTGGAAGTGTTTCCTCTTTTTCTATTTCACAAAATAATTTGAGGAGTATTGGTATTAGTTCTTCTTTGAAAGTCTTGTAGAACTCAGCGGTGTATCCAGCTGGTCCTGAGCTTTTCTTGGTTGGCAGGCTTCTGATGGCATCTTCTATTTCGTTGCTTAAAATTGATCTGTTTAACTTGTGTATATGATCCTGATTCAGTTTGGGCAAATTATATTACTCTAGAAATTTGTCAGTGCCTTTGATATTTTCTATTTTATTGGAGTACAAATTTTCAAAATAATTTCTAATTATATTCTGTAGCTCTGTAGTATCCGTCATGATATTTCATTTATCAATACCAATGTTAGTAATTTGTTTTCTCTCTTCTTCTCTTTGTTAGCATGGCTAAGGATTTATCAATTTTATTTATTTTTTAAAAGAACCAACTTTTTTGTTTTGTCAATTTTTAAAATTGTTTCTTTTGTTTCAATTTCATTTATTTCAGCTCTGATTTTAATTATTTCCTCTCTTCTACTGCTTTTGGTGTTGATTTGTTCTTCTTTTTCTAGGGCTAGGAGATGTAATGTTAGGTCATTTATTTATTGACTTTTTCTTCTTTTAAAAAATGAATTCCATGCAATGAACTTTCCTCTTAATACTGCCTTTATAGTGTTAGAGAGTTCAATATGTTGTATCAGTGTTCTCATTTACCTCTAAGAATTTTTAAATCTCATCTTTGATGTCTTTTGTAACACATTGTTCATTTAATAGCATATTATTTAGTCTTCAGGTGGTGGAGTACTTTCTAGTTTTTATTCTATCATTGATTTCTAATTTCATTCCATTATGGTCTGATATAATGCAGGGTAGTATCTCTGTTTTTTAGTATTTGCTAAGAGTTGCTTTGTGACATAATATATGGTCTATTTTAGAGAAGGATCCATGTGCTGCTGAAAAGAAAGTATACTCATTCATTGATGGATGAAATACTCATATATATGTCTGTTAAGTTTAAGTTATTGATTGTATTATTGAGTTCTATAGTTTCTTTATTTAGCTTTTGTTTGGAAGATCTACCCAGTGGTGAAATAGGTGTGTTAAAGTCACCCAGAATTATTGTGTTGTGGTCTATTTGACTCTTGATCTTGAGAAGAGTTTGTTTAATGAATATAGGTGTTCCATTGTTTGGGACATATGTATTTATTATTGTTGTGTCTTGTTGATGTATGGTTCCCTTAAGCAGTGTGAAATGCTATTCTCTATCCCTTTTGATTAACTTTGGCTTGAAGTCTACTTTATTTGATATGAGGATGGAAACCCCTGCTTGTTTCCACAGTCCATGTGAGAGGAATTTTTTTTTCCAACCTTTCACCTTCAATCTGTGGATGTCTTTCCTATGAGATCTCTGGAAGGCAGCATATTGTTGGGTCTTTTTTTAAATCCAATCTGCCAGTCTATGTCTTTTGATTGGTGAGTTTAGGCTATTAACATTCAGGGTATTATTAAGACATGATTTGTATTCCCGTTCATATTTGTTTATTTTTGGTATTTTACTTGACTTGGTTTTTCCTTTGATTAGTATTTCCTTTAGTGTAATACTTCCCTATCATTGATTTCTAATTAGATCTTAGCATGAAAGAGGAATCTAAAGAAGTTAGTTAGTAGCAAGAGAAAAGAGAAAGTGATTTGGGGGAGGCAAGTAAATGGGAAGACAGTAGAGTACAAAAAACCAAACAAACATAAATATTAAGAAAGGTAAAAATAGGAGAAGAATACACAACATCACTGTAATATACTATTCAGACATCCTAGGCCTCAGTATCCTAATTCATGAAAAGTATTTGGTTTCACAAATGTTGGGGATGTGAGGGCGTGAGGAGAGAGAGAGAGAGAGAGAGAGAGAGAGAGAGAAGTCTCAAAGGAAGATACAAGGATAGTTTTTGTTGGAGATTAGTATCTTTCCAGCTTCCATTCTTATTCAATAAGTGGGGCTGTCTGTTGTTTGCTGGGATGTCCACCCTCAGGATAATGAAGATTATTAGGATGAGAGGGTTGATCTCAGGGGCATGACTCCTTGAGGTAGGATATAGTACTTGCCAGTCCATATGGGAAACTGTACCCCAAGAATCTTCTTTGGGGCCTGCTCATGTGATGTGGGCGCCTGGTCTTATCTCTTATATTGCCTCTAGACCTCATAATTCCTGGTCTCTAATTTAGTCTCTAAACTGTATCTCACTTCCCCTCTCCCTTTTTAACTTCCCAAAGGTCTTGTGGGCTGTACTCTGGGGGCTGTGCACCTGTCACAGATAGCTGTTTTATATTGGGCAGTTCAGGACCCGGTTTCACAACCTGGTTTTTTGAGCTATGCATCAGCAGAGTAGCCACAGGCACTGTGCTGGGTTTGTAGCTGCCCGGGAGAGAGGAGAGTTGGGGACTTTCAGAATACCTTGATATTGTTTCTAATCCCCAGCCAGTGTTCCAAGCTGGGAGTTGCCCCCATTAAAGATGGGGACTGCTTTCAGTAATGGGGTGTCAGGTTGTGTAGGGCCAGGTGGTAGCTTTGAGTGGTTCAGAGATGCAGCTCTGTGGCATGCAGTATTGTGGCTGACAACTGTCACCAGACCCAGTGCAGTGTTCAGTGTTCAGGGCAGACTACAGTGTGTAGGGGACTGTGGCAGTGGTTGCAGTGCTCCAAGCTGGAAGCGACCGTAGGAGCCCCACAGGAATGGTGGCTGGAGTTCCTGCACATGGACTGAGGCTGGGTGTCTTGTTTGGGAGCAGCAGCTGGGATTCCTTCATAGGTGAACAGCCAAGGTCCTGTGGAGGAGCTAATGCTGGTGGTCCTAGTCAGATACCTGGAGGACTTGCATGGTCAAGTGGCCTGGACTCCTGTGCTGATACTGAGGCCTGGAGACCTGCACTGTATGGCGGCTATGATTTCTGTGCAGGAGTAGCTGTCTGAGGTCCTCTAATCACTTACAGAGAAACAGTATCCCATTACTTGCATCCCAGGTCCTGGAGCAACACAGAATGCAGCCTCCCTCCAGCCTGTCATCTTGGATCCCTCCCAACATTCACATTCTTGAATTACTGAAAACTGAATTTTAGTAACAAAGAAAATGCAATCAAGAATCCATGGTGTAAAAACAAGTAGAATAAAAGAAGCAAAAGTAGACAAGAATTGGAAAATGTCATAGAAAATCTAAATAGTAAGCAGTAGAGGGTTTCAAGATGGTGAAACAGAGAAGGTTGCTTTCCTGGCTGATCCACAGCATGAAACCAAGAAAACAGATTAGCAGCTTCTCAGCAAGGTGGATGAAAATAAAAGGGGCAGGGGGAGAGAGGCTTTACGGGATTTAATACTGGACATTCAAAGCAGATTGGGGACACAGGAGGTTGGGTATAATAGAATAGGGAAGAAATCCCCAGCACAACAGTCACTGCCCCAGGCAGAGGCACCAGCCAGAGCAGTCCTTCTAGGAGCAAAGTGAAGGGAAAGGGGATAAAGGAATCTGCACTTTTAAGAGACTTGAGGTATGTCTGGGTACAGAGAGTTTAGAGAACAAAGACACTGCCCAACTAAACTGAAAGGTGTGTTGCACAATATCTTTGTGTGAGAAAGAAGCCCATCTCTCCTGACTGCACACAGAGGTCAGAGGAAGTTACAGATCAATGTCAAGCAATGAAATTGAAGACACCATCAAAAGCCAACCAACATTTATTATTCATGTATATTACATTTTTGTGAATTAGCAGATTTTCACATTTTTAAAGAGAGAGAGAGAGAGAGAGAGAGAAAATTTTTTAATTTTTTTTGTTGTTGTTTTTTGGTGGACACAACAACTTTATTTTTATGTAGTGCTGAGGATCTAACCCAGCGCCCCGCGCATGCCAGGTAAACGCACTACCATTTGAGCCACATCCCCAGCCCCTTCAAATTTTAATCTTAGTTTTTAAGTTACATCTTGATTGTAGAAATACTTTATTAAGGACATTGGCTTTCATGTGGCATATAATGCAAACATATTTAACTGATGTTGGTTAAAACTTTAATTTCCTCTTCAGTGATCATCTTATTTTATATAACTGCATTCATCCACATTTTCTAAAATAATTTCTCTTGGTTGGCATTTTTTTCTATTTTTTATTTTAATTTTTATTTGTATATGACAGTGGAATACATTGCAATTTTTATTACACATATAGAGCACTTTTTTCATATCTCTGGTTGTATATACACAGTATATTCACACAAATTTATGTCTTCATATCTGTAGTTTGGATAATAATGATCATTACACTCCACCATCATTAATAACCCCATGCATCCTCCCTTCCCCTTTAACCCCTCTGCCCTATCTAGAGTTCGTCTATTCCTTCCATGTTCCCGCTCCCTATCCCTCTATGAATCAGCCTCCTTATATCAAAGAAAAATATGCTCACTAATAAGAAATGTAAATATCAACAACATTTTAAAATGGAATTTTTTTCCTGAAATTGTTAGGAATATGGGTAAAACAATTCTCCTTTATGTTGGGCCTGTATATTCTGATTTATGCTGCTATGTTGCTTAAGTTTTCTGAAGACTGATTAAGAGAATGAAGCAAAAGCCTGAAAATATTTAATGCCCAGAAGAGACAGCTTTTCTTCTAAGAATTTATACTAATAGTTGTACATGTGTACAACATGCATATGCAAAACATTGATTACAAATAGCATACTATAGCAAAAACTAGAAACAACTATTGAATCTAAGGATAAGGGACTATATAAGTTATGATAATTCATAACCATTCAGCATGCTTTTATAGAAGAAAATTTATCAAAGCAATATTTCTTACTATATTATGTTAAAATAAAATTCTATATGCTAAATTTAAAGAAAAAGCCTACCAACAGAGAAAAGCCCAGGACCAGACATATTGTTAATAAGGTTCTATATCAGACCTTCAAAGAAGAACTATCACCAACCCTCTTCAAATTATTCCAGGGGCTGGGGATGTGGCTCAGCGGTAGCGCGCTCGCCTGGCATGCGTGCGGCCCGGGTTCGATCCTCAGCACCACATACCAACAAAGATGTTGTGTCCGCCAAGAACTAAAAAAAAAATAAATATTAAAAATTCTCTCTCCTCTCTCTCTCTCTCTCTCTCTCCTCTCTCACTCTCTCTTTAAAAAAAAAAAAAAAAAAAAAAAAAAAAAAAAAAAATTATTCCATAACATAGAAAAGAAGGGAATCCTTCCAAACTTGTGTATGATGCTAGTATCACCCTGATACCAAAACCAGACAAAGACACATCAAAGAATGAAAACTTCAGATCAATATTCCTGATGAACATTGATGAAAAAAATTTTAATAAGATACTGCCAAATTACATACAAAAACATACTTGAAAGATGGTACACCATGATCAAGTGAGGTTCATCCCAGGGATGCAAGATTGGTTCAACATATGGAAATCAATAAATGTAGTTCATCACATCAATAGTTTTAAAGACAAGAATCCCATGATTATCTCAATAGATGTGGAAAAAATAATTTGACAATATACAGCATCCATTTATGTCTAAAACACTAGAAAAACTAGGGATAGTAGGAACATACCTCAACACTATAAAAGCTGCATATGCTAAACCCAAGGCCAACATCATTCTAAATGGAGAAAAATTGAAGGCATTCTCGCTAAATACTGAAACAAGACAAGGATGCCCTCTTTTAACACTTCTATTCAATATAGTGCTTGAAACTCTAGCCACAGCAGTTAGGCAGAAGAAAAAAATTAAAGGGATATGAATAGGAAAAGAAAGACTCGAACTATTGTTATTTGCCAATGATATGATTCTATATTTATAAGACCAAAAACCTCTACCAGAAAACTTCTAGAACTCATAAATAAATTCAACAAAGTAGCAGGATATTAAGTTAACACCCACAAATCAATTGCATTCCTATGTATCAGTGATAAATCAACTGAAAGAGAAATTAGGAAAACTGTCCCATTCATAGTAGCCTCAAAAAATATTTAGGAATCAAATCTAACAAAAGAGGTGAAAAACCTCTATATTGAAAAATGCAGAACATTAAAGATAGAAATTAAAGAAGACCTTAGAAGATGGAAAGATCTCCCATGTTCTTTAATAGGCAGAATTAATAGTCAAAATGGCCACATTACCAAAAGGCACTATACAGATTTAATGCAATTCCTATTAAAATTTCAGTGATATTTTTCATAAAAATATAAAAAACAGTCATGAGATTCATTTTGAAAACTAAGAGGCCCAAATAGCAAAGCAATCCTTAGTGAAAAATGTAAAGCAGGAGGCATCACAATACTAGACCTTAAATTATACTAAAGAGCTATAGTAACAAAAATAGCAAGATATTGGCACCAAAACAGACATGAAGACTAATGTTTCAGAATAGAAAACACATATACAAACTTGCATAAATATAGTTATCTCATACTAGACAAAGGTGGCAAAAACATACATTGGAGAAAAGATAGCCTCTTCAACAAATGGTGCCTGAAAAACCATATATAGCACAATGAAATTGAATACCTCTCACCCTGCACAAAACTCAACTCAAATTGGACCAGGGACCAGAGACTCTGTGCCTACAAAGAGAAAAAGTAGGCCCAACTTTTCATCATGCCAGCTTAGGAGTCGATTTCCTACAACAAGAAATAAAATCAAGAATCAATAAATGGAATGGATACAAACTAAAAAGCTTCTTCAGAGTAAAGGAAATAATCAGGAACATGAAGTGATAGCCTCCAGAATGGGAGAAAACCTTTGCCACCTACACCTCAGATAAAGCATTAATCTCCAGTATAAACAAAGAACTTTAAAAAATTAACACCAAAGAAACAAATAACCCAATCAATAAAAGAAAATGAACAGGCACTTCATAGAACAAGAAATACAAGTGGTCAACAAATATAAGGAAAAATGTGCAATGCCACAGTCTGGCTGGGCACAATTCAGGAGCCACTTGTCAAAAGAAACGAACTTTATTTTTAGAACACACACACCAAACCACACAGCTCCTCAGGAAAATCTTCAGAGCCCAACTGCCACCACGGGCTTCCCACAAGCCTCTCAACCTCCCCCACTCCTCCTGCTCTTGAGGCTGATTGGCTGGATCGCGTGGGCAGAGCCAAAAAAAATCCCCCAATGAGCAGCTCCGTGGTCTGAAAGGGCGGGGAAATAGCCCAATGAGCATCACCGCAGAGGAGCTAATCAGTTGGCAGCTAGAAGTTTGCTGGGGCCACCGTGAGCCAATCATCAACTGGCAGCTGGAAGTTTGCTGGCAGCTGGAAGTTTGCTGGGGCCCCTTCGGCTGTGGCTCTCAACAGTGTAACATCTCTAGCAATTAGAGAAAAGCAAATTAAAACTACACTGAGATGTCATCTCACTCCAATCAACAAGAATACAAGTAACAATTAATGTTGGTGAGGATGTGGGGTAAAAGGTACACTCATACATTGCCAGTGAGACTAACTGCAAATTGGTATAACCACTCTGGAAATTCCTCAGAAAAGGTGGAATGATAACACCATTTGACACAGTTATCTCATTTTTTGGTATATACCCAGAGACTTAAAATCAGCATACTACAGTGATGTGGCCACATCAAGGCTTATAACAGCTCAATTCACAATAGCTGTACTATGGAATCCTTCATAGATGAACAGGTAAAGAAAGTGTGATACACACACACACACACACACACACACACACACACTCACACACAAGAATATTACTCAGACATAAAGAAGAATGATGATATGCCTTTTGCCAGTAAAGGAATGAAACTGGAGACTATCATGCTAAGTGAAATAAGCCATCACCAAAAAACCAAAAGTCAAATGTTCTCTGTGATATGCAGAAGCTAACACACAATGGGTTGGGGGGGTAGGGAGCATAGAAGTTCATTGTATTAGACAAAGGGGAATGAATGGAAGAGAGGGGATATGGAATAGGAAAGATAGTGTGATGAATTGGACATAAATTTCCTGCATTCATATATGAATACATGACAAGTGTAACTCCATAACATGTACAACTACAAAAATGGAAGATAATACTCCATGTATGTATAATAGGTCAAAATATATTCTACTGTCATGTATATCTAAAAAGAACAAATAAAAATAGTAACCAGTAAATATTATAATAATGATTATAATAATAAATAGCTATATAATTTTGGCAAACTAGGATGAAAGACGAAGAGATGGAGGTATCTCAGAACAAATTTCCCAGACCAATGAATGTTTCTAAATGTTTAAATTACTTTGTGCCAAAACTAATTGTTTGCCAATTTAAAAGTCAAATGCTTTCTTATAAAAATCTTACTTTTAACTAAATCCAATATGCTTTTGTAAATGAAAGAGGAAAAAAATATATTAAAACTTTTCAATCCAAGATGTTCTTGAAAGAAAAAAAAGGAATAAAGTATAAAAGAAAACATGATGAAAAGAAAAAAATAGCAAATCTCTTTACACCTGATCTCTTTTAACTTACTATTCATGTCTTCCAGGAGGATGGTGAGGCACTTGCTAAACCAAAAAAGAAATATAATGTCAAGAACTCATTTTACAAGTCCTCTACACAGAAGTAAGTTTTTTTCCCCCAGTAGAATTTTCATTTTAAAATATATTTCTTTATCCTTAATGACACATGTAATGGGTTGATAATATCCTGGATCCTATGAGTAATTCAGAAAACATCAAACACAGACTATTTACTTACTCATGTTGGCTAAATAATAAACATTTAAGGGTCTTAAAGAACATCTACATTCGATAGTTAATAAAATAAAAACAAAGGAAATGGAGAGAGACAGACAGACAGATAAACACACTAGAGGAGAGCACAGTGTCATAGAGAATAATGGCATACACTACAGAAAGCTTACAGGAGAATGCAGTGACTCAGGAACCCATGTGCTAGGCTATGAAATATGTCCATGAACAAAGCAAAGTGAGGTCTCTGTTCTCAAAGGCTCTCATTCTAAAGGGAGGGAAACACATAGATAGAAAGTAAATAGTTACTGCTTTAGAAAGTTATATTTAAAAAAGAAAGGAAAAGTAGAATGCCACAGGTATGGGATAGTGGACTTCAGGCATCTGCAGAAGGTGTGGAGAGGCCTCCTTGAGCAATGGGTTTAAACAGAAACATGGAAGAGGAGAGAAAAAGTTGTAAGGATGTTGGGAGAGAGCAACTAAACTGTAGGCAGAGGGAGCATAGCACAAAAGCCCCCATTGGAAGTGTTTAAGGTGTTGTGGGAGGGCACTAGGCCAGCATGCCTGGAGCCAGGGTCAAGTGCCGGGCGGGTTTGGGGGTGGGGGTAGTGGTAGCAAAAGAATAGGTCAGCAGTTTTTACTGTCTGAGAGTTCTGTTGATCAAAAGTCCAGACATGTCCCAATGGGGTTCACTGTCCTGGACCCTCCAAGTGGGAATGAAAGTGTCTGCTGGGACAATGTCCTCATCTTCCAAGACCAGTTGGGCTGTTGGTGGAATTCAGTTTGTTGCAGCTCACAATCTTTGTTTTTTCAACAACAAAGAACATCTGCTACTGTTTTGTCACTTTTTAGGGTTCCTTTGTTTAGGCAGTCACACTCATGTCATCTACCTTTTGACTAAATCAAATTCAGCTGATTAGGGACCTTAGTCACATGTGCTCAATCCCCTTTGCCACATAAAGTGACATATCATAGGCATACTCTCCCATTGTGTTTACTTGCTGCCGCACTAAGAGGGCATGGGGGATTCCATCTGGCATGTACCCCAAGTAGCAGAAATCGGGGCAGGGGGTTGTCATAAAGAATGTCACAGAATGTGATGGTGTTATGAACTACATCAATTGACTATGTGCTTTGCATAAACTGATCTTATTAATTTCCCAGAGCTTATGAAGCTGTTCCTTGGGACAAAATACTACCACCAAAACTAGATCCAGAAATAACAACAGTAGAGAAAGCGGCTGACCTCATCTCACAGTGTTTTACACTGAAAAGATATGAAAGAGTACCAGCAATAACCCAGGTCTGTGAACACTGCTTGAGCATCCTTGAGTTTGTTACTGTTAATGAACTGGACTCCAAAACTTTGGTTCACAATAGTATTTTGGTTAAGAATTACATATGAAGTTGAAAGTTCCTTAATCATGAATGCCATTACTAACTGGAAATATTTTAATATTATCAACTCTGAAAATTTTTATTATGGGATTATTTCTCAAAACTCATTAGGGATAACTTTATTTTTTAAAAAATCGCTATGAAGGAGACAGAAACAAAATATTCCAACAGATAATATATGCTGAGAATAGTTCTGAAAATAGGTTCTAGAATTTCTCTCTGTGCTCTTCAAGGAAGAAGTTATATCTATGAGTTATAGATTGCTATATCCTTTCTCTGATTATGTGATAATGATAAAGCATACCAAGCTGTGAGGAGAGATATCCTCTTTTTTAATTTGTGAATATTAAGAGAATTTGTGACATAGATTATATTCATTCCAAAGAGTATTTTTATAAACTGTGAATCTGTTAATGTTCCTCTTCTGATTAAACATGTCTTTTTAAAACTATCAAATCCGTGCTTCTAGACATGACACATGCCCAATATTCCATATTTAGCCATAGCTCCCTTTTCTCCCTTCCATAGTGTTCTTTTCCTCTGGCTTTCCCTTCTATCACCCAAGCACCAATCCATAACACATTCTAAATTCTCTCTGTTGAACTTCTTCCTAGTCCCCAAGTCTGCCATGCTCCCTCTCAGATCTTGTGTTTTGCAGTGTTCTTTTGCCTTGGTCCTCTTTCTTTGTTCCAGGCTAAACCCAAAGCGTTCTTGAGATCTCAGTCCTCACTTTTGACCTCCCAACTCTGCATTAGATATCTCTGCTTTGTTCTTCTACTTTCTACTTCCATTGATTGGAAGTAGAAACACACTTTCTAATTCCATTGATTTCTCATCCTTTGCTGACATACTTCATTACATAAAGTTTAGTTAAGCAGTTGATTACTTCTCATAATAAAGTTTTTGAATATACAAAATGCATAGGATTGAAAAAGACGTCATTTGTATTGAAATACAGTAAGAAATGTGGATCCTTAAGAGGTTGGTGAACCACAAATTAAGAAGCACACATTATCTGGTAAATTTTCTTCAGATTTTATGGAGAAAAATGATAATAAGACAGAAAAACATAGCTTCAATATAAAAAAATCAAACCTGGGATTTTCACATAGGAATTAAGATCAATTAAAGGACAAACAAAAATTTGTATCGTTCCATCTATTTGTAAGGATCTCTCAATTACTTCAAAATATTTTTATATCATGCAAAAATTGGTTTCATCATTATATTTTTCCTAAGTGCTAAATTATATTAGCATCCAAAATCCTCCCCAGGAAAGATGAGGTTCAGAACTTAGGAGCTAGGCTGGGCTGGAAAGGGGCACTAAGGTGGACCTGAGGGCAGTAACTGGATGAAACTGAAACCAGACTTTTCACAGAGGGTTGGGGCTGAAGGAGGTGGATCTGAGGCAGATTCCAGCTGGGAGAAAACAAGTTAGAAAAGGGAGTCAAAGCATAGAGTGGAGACAGACCCAGAGTGACTCAGGAATCAAGCCCTGAGTTGCAGAAATGCCTAGAGAGTGCCTTCACAGAGAGCCTGTGCTCCATCCTGATGTGAGAGTGCTAGAAAGGATGCTGGAGCCTGTTTGTATCTTTGATGGGATAGTGATTTGTTCATTAACTGTCTCTTATTTGGTTATGATTTTAGATGGTCGGTGGACTCTGGGACAGATTTCAGACAAGATCATTCTTAGCACCAGTCAAACCAGTCAGTTTGTAAGTTTGATCTCCTAAGGTCCTCATTTCAAATTTATAACCATCACACATTTATCATGAATTATCTGATGCCCTAACTCAAGGATTAGAGGGACAGAAGAGGGGCCTATTCTTTGATAAAAGAGTGTTCCAGCAACCCTCAGTCCAGCATCTGTGAGACAATATGATATTGGGTTTCTTGTTTATAAACTCAACATAAATTTTATCATGCATATTTATGCCATTTAACATTCTGTCCTGTATTGTGCTTGCCAGACACATAGGTATTGACTGTCTCTAGATTTTTGTTTTCTCTACAGTATAGTCTTCCACTAAATAGATTTACCACAATTTATTCACCTATCCTTATAATGTAATTTTAATTCTAATTTTTATCAGAGTTGGAACAGCATTTACATATTTCATATATACAAATATAAAAATATTTCTAGTTTTTATATATGGAAATTAGGTCATAATTGCTTGCTCAAGCAGTGTATACTTCTTCTGAACCTTCTAGATTTTCCATATTCTTCTTTTTTTGTGGGGGAGGGTATACCAGGAATTTAAATCAGGGGCACTGGACCACTGAGCCACATCCCTAGCTATATTTTGTATTTTATTTAGAGACAGGGTCTTACTGAGTTGCCTAGCACCTCGCTTTTGCTAAGGTTAGCTTTGAACTCTTGATCCTCCTGCCTCAGCCTCCCAAGCTACGAGATTAGAGGCATGGGCCACTGTACCCAATGATATTTCATATTCTTCAAATGAATTTTACCAATGGATTCTCTCACTAGTAGTGCTTAAGTTCCCATTACAGCACATTGTGGAAAGTTTTTAGAATTTTCAGATTAAAAATCATTCCGTCTTGGAAGAATGAAATTGTACCTCATTACAGTATCATCCTACACTTACCTGATTACTAATAATCATTTTTGTATGTTTATGAATTAATTGAATTTTCTCATTTTGAACTTATCTTATTTTGCCCCTTTTGCTGTTGGTGTCCTTGTCTTTTACTTACTGATTATAGAAACCTTTATGTTTAATATTCTGTATTAAAATCCTTTATTAGTAATAGTCACAAAATAACTTCTTCTAGTCTGTGACTTTTCTGTATTAAGGTGTCTGAAGTTTTAAATTTTAATTTATTCCATCAATGTTTTCCTTCAGGTTTCATTGGTGTGGTGGAGTGTTAAATAAACTTTTCCTACTCTGAAACAATAAAAGATAGTTTTTCTTGTCTTAGTTTTTTTTCTAAAATATTTGAAGTTTTGTTTTTCACAATTATCTGTTTAAAACAATTGATATTTGCTCTTATCTATGATATGAGTTAGGGATTCATTCTCTCAACACAAATAAGCAATTATCCCAGTTTGGTTTACTGAGTAGACATTGTTAAATAGTTTAATGGATGATTTGTAGCCTGATGTTTCCAACTGTTGATGGTGAATCACAACCAACATTTTCTAAAGTTAAATAGAGTAGAAAACATGAGTTTTAAAACAGAACTATGTGCTTTTCAACAAATAATGTAGTCAGTTACAAAGAGTAGCCTGAGACAGTCATCACAAAAAGAAAAGATGTGCTTTCCAGGAAGATGTCATCCCATCTTTTGCTCTCTGGAGTTTCATATGATTTTCTGCTTTTATGATAATCAATTTGATCATCACCTCAATAGGAGGGTTCCTCTTCCACATTTAATCATACATTTACTGATTCACAATTGATTCCAAAGTGAAATGCAGGAGACTTTGTCCATAGTTAGAAAAATTAATGAGAGTATTTTCATAAATTTCAGTTATTAAAAAAATAATATCAAGAATCACATTTTTTACCTCTTTGAATATTGCCCTTTGAAAGGGAATTTTTAGGGAAGGGAAAGGAGGACAAGGGGGAGGGGTGGCAAGAGAGGGTAGAAGTGAGGGTGGATACAATCACAAACATTATATGTGAAAATAAACAAATACAGCAACTAAAAAAAATAAAATAAAAATCTACTATAAAGTAACTTTAAAAGGGATTTCTTATCATTATAAAGAAAGGAATAATGAAATGGAAATATTTAAAACCATAACCAAGGACCACTACAAGATCCACAAATGCAAGTAGGGACAATTTTTGAAAAGAATATTGATTCTCACAAAATAACTTATATCTTATTGATCCATATCTAATGTGCAAGATTTTTTAATAGAGATTATTTACAATGTCATTTTGCCAAGTATGTAAATCACTATGTTAGTCAGCTTTGTGTTGCTATGACCAAAACACTTGACCAGAACAACTTAGAGGAGGAAAAGTTTGGTGCTCATGGTTTCCGACGTTCAGTCCATGATTGGCCATCTCCATTGCTGTGGGTCTGAGTGAGGCCAAACATTAAAGGTAAAGGGATATGGCAGAGAAAAGCTGCTCAACCATGGCAGCCAGAAAAGAGGGAGAGGGAGGGAGGGAGGGAAGCAGAGATGGGGGGTGGAGAGAGAGAGATGTGAATGCACAAGGGATCAACTATAAACCCAGACATGCCCCCAGTAATCAACTCCCTCCAGCCACATCTCACCTGCCTACAGTTACCACCCAATACAGTAGTCCATTCAAATTATTAATCTATCAAAAGGATTAATTCACCATGTTATAACTCTCATAATCTAATCATTTCACCTCAGAATATTTCTGTGTTGTCTCACACATGAGCTTTCAGAGAACAACTCATATCCAAACCTTAACAATTACTCCAAGATACAAATTGAATGATAATGATACTGTATATAAAAACTGAAACACTCATATATACATTAAGATGGAAATGTTGAACATTCAAATGTCTTTAATTCAAAACACATGAATTTTTAATACTAATTCTTAATATGTGAATGTTAATTAAATATTTTTACTTCCATCTTTTTATTTCCATATCATGTGTTCAAATAACTCACCCATATTGGGGAATACTATTTCAGTTTATATGAATGTACTGCATTTTTATTTTCATTTTGGTGATATATCAGCTAGCAAATGAAAACTTTTTCTCAGTTAGCAATGGCACATCTCAGAACTCCTCAGGGTACTGTGCACCTTTAAGCCTTCCTCTATGAAAATTTGCTCCCAAAAATCTACACATAAACCTATTTGTGAGTGTCTATTCATAATCTCCAGAACCTAGAAACAACCATTATGTCCTTAAGCAGATGAATAGACACTAGAATATTTCCATACTGTGGAGTACTACTCGGCAGTGAAAAAAGCATGTGCATACAGCACACAGTAGGGACAAATCTTTTTTTATTTGTTTTAATTAGTTACACATGATAGTACAATGATATTGACATATCATACATTTGAATCAGATGGGGTATAATTTCTCATTTTTCTGAGTGTACAGGTTGCAGAATCATATTGGTTATATATATAATATATATATATATATATATATATATATGTGTGTGTGTGTGTGTGTACAGCAATAAAACACTCTTTGTGTATGACTGTTTTAATTGACCAAAATATATTTAAGATTTGTCCCTATTTTAATAGAGTGATTTATCATATGGTACCATTTATATGACATTCTGAAAAGATAAAATTACATCTTTAGATTATTTCTAAGATTATAAACTTTTAAAGATCAATTCCTATGAGAGATATATGAAATTTTTTAATATTAATAAGAGAAATACTATAATAACTCATTAACAATTTCAATAATAAAACTGCTTATATTTTCTTTTTCTAAGTGTGAGTCCAAGTTCTAGAAGTCAATACATTCCTCTCTATACGTAAGTAATGTCTCTCTCTGTTTTAAAGAACATGAAATTTATATCTAAATAGTAGTTGCTTTTAGCACACTTATGTTTGTACTTCACTTTTTAGAACAACTATGTGTTCTAGCAGATTTATAATGTTTTCCTGGCATAGAGACTGGTCAGTGTCAGGAGTGTCATTAAAAGTTTGTTAAAGAATTTGATTAAGTTAAAAATAAAAAGAGCAATACTTTTTTCTGTTTTTACAAATAGAATATTTTATAAAATCAATATCATGGGTGTTACTAGTAGTATTCTCAAAAAGAAAGAGTCATATAATTCATGGGAAAGGAGAGGTGCTCATTGACACCTAAGTGCAGGAAATGCCACCTCTTATTCTTATGCATTTAAATCTGGCTTTCTGGGAACAGCAAGGAAATACACCATGTGCCTTTTGGGGTTCTTCTTTTATTTTTTTTTAATTTGAAGAATAACCCAGGAATGGAGTAGATTCAAGATCATGGAAGAGGATCTAAACCTTTAGTCCTTACCTCCCCTACTCACTGTCTCCTCTTCTTGCCTATGATAGAATTAATTAGTGTCTTTATAGATGGCCCCAGATCTCCTTGAAACACTCTCCAACTCACAGGACTCACCTCCTGACCTTCATTCAGCTCCCAGGGGCTCATCACCATTGACAGTTTCCAACCATCTACCCAGACTCCCATTCTGCAGGAAACTTATTGCCTATGATAGATACCAACTTCCATCACGCCTCAGTACCCACCCGGTGTCTACAGAAGGGTTTGTCCTAGGACTGCAGAAACCAAAACCGTCACTTCTTTATTCAGAAACATAAAGTTGTTGTTATTGTCCGTCAGCCTCAAACTTAAGATCAAACAGCATGGCATCTCTGAAGAAAAAAAAAATCTCCATTGGTTGATTTGATCATTTGTATTTTTTAGGAAATTGTTCCATCATTATGTCTTCATTTTTAACATTCTGAGCTTTGGATTGATTTTGGCAAAACAGATTTCTTTTAGAAGTTAGAACCCTGTCCAACTATTCCTCCTAGGTTTCATATGAAGACACATGGATTTTCTTCTCTTTTCACTTTAACAGTGGTCATGTGCAGACTACAAATGCTGATGATGTGGACAACCCTTTTGGAGACACCAGATCTTTAGCCAAGCCTCGGTGCTCTAGAATCCTTTATTCAACCACAAGTCAGTAAGTGCCATTCAGAATTATTTCACTTATTTTATTATTAAGTTTGAGACAATGATGGGCTTTACAAATGAAGGACTAGAAAATGGCCTAGCCTGTTAATGAACATAATGTATTCATCAGTTTTCCATTCCTATAACAAAATACCTGAGAAAATCAACTCACAAGGAGGAAAGATTTATTTTTTTCATGGATTTAGAGGTTTCCCTCCACAGTCACTTAGCTCTTTTGCTTTGAGCCTGTGGTGAGTCAGAACATCATGGTGGAAGCAAGTGATGAAATAGAGTTGCTCACCTCATGATGGCTGAGAAATAAGGAGAGAGAGAGAGAGAGAGAGACAAAGGGACCAGGGGCCTAATATCCCCTTCAAGTGCACACCCCAAATAACCTAACTTCCTCCCACTAGGCCCCACCTTAAAAAGGTTCTAGCACCTCCCAGTGGCATCACAGGCTGCTGATGAAGCCTTTAACATATGGCCTTTGTGTGACATTTAAGAGCCAAACCGTAGCACATACCTTAAAAAGAAAGATACTGCTTCCTGAAAGAAATGTAGCTTATCACAAAGGAGATTAGAGTTCTGAACAAGCCATTTCTGTAACTTCAGTGTCTTTGTCTGACATCTGGGATACAAAATGCCACCAAGCAGGCTGATTATAGGAGGACTGATAATGTTTATAAAAGCACCAGAGACATGATAATGAATAACAGACCAGTGTAAAAGTTGGTAAAACTGGGTTCTTTTTCAAAAACAACACACCTGAGTTTTTCAGTTCTAGAAACTACTTCATAGAACATTGGTCTGAGAGTGGTTGTGCAATCCAGCAACCCTGAAAGTGCCTTTGATGCCAGAAGTAAGAAGAAAGATGACAATGAAATGTGGCATGCCTCAGTAAAAGATTTGAGGAAAGACCAGACACCATCAAACCAAAGTCTGATATTGGGGACTTTTCACCACAGTATTTATATACACTTAATGAGATACTCCTTGATATCCAAATAACCCCATCATAATGTTGGGTTATTTGAATAAGTCAAAAATGCACTGAATGTGTCTAACATATTTTGAACATGTTAGCTTTGCAATATGACACACTGTAGAGAGACCCCTATCCACCTTGATAATCAAGGAGCTGACTGGGCTCACTGCGCACCATCTCAAAAGAGAACTGAACCACATAGCAATAGCCAAAGAATGGATCCAAATTGAAATTCAAAGTATGTTCTCAAAATATGTATCACTTTTGCACATTGTAAAGTAAAAAAATAAAACAGATCATTTTTTAAAAAATTGAGGATTATCTGTATGTGTTACAAATAGGTTTTGCTTATATCTATTATTTATACACACAAACATATGGTTTACCAATGGGAATACTGGAGTTCAGAGAGCTTAAATTAATTATAGTTACCCTTAGGTATGGGGGCAGCGGAATTGGTTCCATGACCCCCAAAAATATCAAAACTTGAGTATTGCTCAAGTCCCTTTTACACAATGGCTTAGTATTCAAACCTGCATACATCCTCCCATATACTTAAATCACCTCAAGATTACTTACTTATAACATCTAATATAATGTACTTGATATGTAAATGGTGTTATATTTTATTGTTTAATTATAATGACAAGAAAAAGAAGCTTATACATGTTACAGACAGGTACAATTTTTTAAAACACTTTTGATCTGTGGTTGATTGAATCCATGATACAGAACTTGTGGATACCGAAGATGTATTGTTCTCACAAGAATGATTCAAAATTTAAGTCCTATTCTCTTTTTGTTATGCCACAGCGTTGCCAAATATCAGAGACACTCTACTATCAATTTCTATAATGGTTGACAAATCTTGTTGAAGATTTCACTCAAGGCCATCGCATGAATTACAATGGTTTGCTTTTGGCTTTGTTTTGGCTTTTTCCCAGTTCTGGGAATGGAACCCAGGGCCTTGTGCATGCTATGCAAGTGCTCTACCATTGAACTACATCCCAAGTCCTAGTATTTTAAATGATAATAAATGTTTGTTTCTTTAAAACATCAGTCGTACCCATAAGACAACCTAGTTAAATTTCACATTTTCTAGCCTTCAGACATATTCTGCTTTTTAAATGTAATGTGCTCTATTATAATTTTGAATTTTTATGTAATCTATTTTATCTACTTCTTTGACTACTACATTAAACTATGAAATGTGGCTCAAAACCCTTTGGCTTTCAAATATAGCTACGTAAAATATCTCATCAAAGAATTTAATAATGTCTACCTAACACTGAGGGTATAGCCCAGGGATAGAGTGTTTGTTTATCATGTGAAAATCTCTGGGTTCCATCCCCCTCACTGCAAAAAATAACAATAATAATGATAATAATAGTGTCTACCTAAATTACTAGTAATAACATCAAAAAATGAGTTTCTAAAGTATTTCAAGTACAATGCCAAGGGTTATTATATATAAAAATAAAAAGGCAAAGGATTTACTCATAAGGAGCTGAACATACTGTGGGATAGATAAGCTGTATACACAAATAATTATAAAGCAGAATAAAATAAATCTCACAAAAATTAAACTTTAGGGGCTGGGGATATAGCTCAGTTGGTAGAGTGCTTGCCTTGCATGCACAAGGGTATGGGTTCAATCCCCAGCACCACCACCAAAAAAAAAAAAAAAAAAAATTAAACTTTAGAATCCTATTCTTTGGGGTAATCCTTCCAAGAGAGGGTGAATTTTAAATATTCAATGTAAAAACATACAATTTTACTTAAAAATTTGGGATTATGCTATTCTACTTTATTTTGCTGTAAATTTCTTTTTTCTTTTTATTTTTTTAGGCAGTGAAATTATAAGTAGATCATGTAAATTGGGCATTAACTGTAATTCTCAGATTTGGGCACTAGATGGCCTCCAAGGTTGCAAAGTTTCTTCCTTTGATTAGTTTTCCATTTTTAAGATTCTCTTAACATTTTGACACAAAGAAATGCCTTCTATTTTATTATAAAATATTTATATATACAAAATGATAGTATTATGTGTAACTTATAAAATAACACAAAAATGCCTGTATATTCTTCATGTAACTTAATTGATTTTTGTTGAAATCTTTTAAACTACCATGTGCCCCTTCCAGCCTCATCATCCCATTTCCCTCTCCTGACCTCAGAAGTCAACCCTGTTAGACTTTGTGCTCATTCTTGTCTTTCTTTGCTATATAGTTTTACTACCTATATTTGAATCTTTAAGCAAAATATTATATTGCTTCCACAATATCTCCTTGAACTATGAAACAAAATGCGGAACATATTAAATATGATGGGATTTACATAGTGTCCCAAACCCAGAAGCACATAAACTTACTTTGTGCTAAGTAGGGAATGGAAAAAATCCTATTAAAATGCAAATATGACTCTTCCTGAATTTTCTCATCTATAGTTTGTTGCAGAGAAATATCTTTATGTTATTCTTTAGGGTCTTCTGCATGATCAATGGAACTTAATCATGGCTGGTAAGCCATACTGAGAATGTTCTCACACCTTAGGTGGAAGCAATATTTCAGGCAAGGATTAAGGCCACCTGACTTGACTGAGTGCTTCCATCCTTGGAATCACTGATTTCCCTACAGGATGAAAGTTTTTTAAATTTCTCTCATTAGTTGATTTTCTTTTTTGGTCCCTGAATCATCTGACATGTCCAGAATTTTTTGGTGTTGGTAGGAATGGTACTAAAATTTTTAAAATAATTTGTTTTATTGTAGAATTGAATCTGATCATTATAGAAAAAGATATATAATATAAATGACAATTACAATATAAACAATCTTACCCAATAAAATAACAGTTTTTAACATTTTGATATCTATCACTTGACATCTATCACATGCAATTTTTGCCTTGCTTTTGTATATTTATATTGTTATGATCATAACATTTTTGACACCTTATCATTTCGACATGATCATAGGCAAACCCTTTCATGAATTCACCATAATTTCTATTTGTGCAAATTTACTAAAATTGACTAGTTCATTTAGGTTATATATGTAAATTGTCTCCATTTTTGGCTATGAAAAATCATTCTTTCAGACACTTTCTACATAAATCTTTTGTACTTCGAAATTATTTACTTAGGGAGACTCTTGAAGTAGATTCTGGGATCCAAATATACAAACAAGCTTATTGCTAAATCACTTTCTGGAGGTATCATATATATTTACAGTGGAATCACATTTAACACTCAATATTTATCCTCATTTTTAATATTAGCATGAATACTCATCAAACATCTTTTTATCTTCAATGTGTTCATGTTAAAAATAATTCAAGTATTTTTGAAGTGTTAAAAGTAAAATACCTTTTCTACTTACAATCCCAATATTAAATGTTTGATTTTTTTGTTTGTTTGTTTTTTGTTTTTTGAAATCCCTACAAATGTCTATAGCATATATTTACATGTGCATTATGTGTGTGTGCATTTTGGGGTGTTTATATGTGTGAGATTGAAATACACACTGGATACTTTTCACATGTTTAAATCATCTTAATGGCTGCATGATGTCCCACTACAAGACAGTATCAATTTTACATAGGCCAAATTCTGACTACAGTATTTTTTGTTGTAAACAATACAATACAGCAAAATTACTTCTTTATATATCTTTTCATTAAAAAATGCATGCATTACTGTAGATCACATCCCTAAAAATGGAATTACTACACAAATTTTCTCATTAAAATTTTAAAATTTTCTTATTTGGTAGACATGCTTATTATTAAAAATCATTTAGAATTAGAAAACTCAAAACATTAATACAGTTTCCCATGCAGTTCCTCTTGCTTTTTTTTTTTTTTTTTCTTTTCCTTTCTTTTCTTTACTGGGGATTAAACCCAGGGTTTGGTGCATGCTAGGCCAAGTATACTACTGCTGACCTACAACCCTATCCCTGTAGTTTCTCTTATAATTTGAGTCTAGTTGAGGAACTATGATAATCCAAAATATCCACTGGGTTCAAGAAGAATTATTAAAACTCAGGATACTAAACAGTTTTTCCATTTCTTCAAGTAGTAAATATTGTTTACTGGATTTGAATAATGTTCAGGAATTTTTTTATTGATGTAAATTCACCCCCATTTTTCATCTATATATGTTAAGCAGAAAAGTTGAGGTAAGGATTGTCTTGATTTTTAAATCTGGCTTTTTTCTCTTTATCTTTAATTCAAGAGCCGTAGTCTGTAAGAGCTCAATAAATCAGGTTTAAGAAAAGTTCAGTACCTTTTAGTGATTATTTTAGTTTCCTGTAGTTTCTGTGCTTTGCAATCAGCATTTCTCAGTACAAGGCACATAATACCTAAATGATGTGGTACAGGTCTATGCACAGTCAGGATCCAGAAGCATTTTGTTCTTGCTTTTTCCTAGGAAAATGGAAAGATCACCTGAAAGTGTCCTTTCTTTTGTAATGGACTCTAAGTACTGCAACCACGTGGGATCTTGCATAGAGACAGCTCACCTTGTTTTTCCAATGAAGAGAGGTTTGGCATAGGCAAGGCCCAGGCCCAGGTGACAGAGACAATTGAAGAGAGCCAGGGGTGAGGAGGGAGGGGCACTCGCCTTCTAATCCCAAATCAGAGCATGCAGTCACCATTCCTTCATTTTTTCGAACTAGGCAGTGGCCTCCACTGTATCTTCCTCCACTAAGTTGCCATCCTTTATCTCAGAACATCACTCCATTTCCTATTCAGTGTGCTTTCTGTAAGGAATCATTTGAAAAGAGAGGAGTTGACCAAAATGGATTCCCAACAAGCCCATGGCTAAGGTCTAAGAGGCAAAATGAGAGGCTTCCCTGCCAGTCACTGGGCTGCATTGCAAGTGTTAAAAAAAGAAACACACCACGACCCAGATTAAAGAATAACTATGAATAGTTCCTTGCCTTAGCCTGACACTTCTGCCTTTTCAGAGTACTTTCACATCTACTCTCATTTGTTTTTCAAAATAGTATGATGAGACCAGAGTTTCAGGAACCAATTCTATCCCCATTTTGCAGATGAGGAGGCTGAGGTCAGAGCAAATAATATAAAGAGCCCCAAGTCACTCATTTCATAAGCAGTAAAGAGAAGTCCAGAAAACAGGCCTTCTAATCCCCAGGGCAAACACTTGCTCTTAACCTACATCAAGCAAGCCTTTTGCCTCTGGCAAGGAACTGGCTTCTTAACTAAAACATAAAAGCTTTGTGCTATATTATTTCTACATCCCCTTCTAAATGCGAGATGGGAAGAGTCTAAGACCCCAGGGGAAAAATATAACCACTAGATGATAATAATAACAATTAAATTGTAACTTCTGAACTATAACCTGGGGCCATAATGTCTCAGGACATTCAGAGAAACACAGTCTCATGAGCAAAAGTCATCAAAGTGATTCTAGTTTTATTTACATTTCTCATTGATCAATAACATCAGACAAATCACAACTCACAATAGACCTCCTGTCTTTTCTTCTCCAGCTGCACAACTCTCAGTGTTCTCTGTAGCCTCCTACTCCTTTCAGTCCTCTGGACCCCTGGACCCTTTCTCTTTCTCCCTTCACCTCTCATCTTTATGGCCCTGCTTCATTTCCTCCATATTTGCAGCTCCTTTTGCATTGAATCTGCACCACTGTGGACTGGGCACTATGCCTGAACCTTACCTGCATCACATTGACCCCAGAACACCTTCACAGGAAGTATAGTTACTATAACTATTGGTGGGTTATAGATGAAGATAGTTACTTCAGAAAGTTCAGTCAGCTAGTCAAGGGTAGCCCTGAAGTTAAATGGGTCTGTCTCATGCGTCCCCCTCATACTTTGCATCTCTGATCTACTTGGGTTCTTTAAACATCTAGATGTGCACTTTAAAAAAAAAAAAGTACTTATGAGGATTGGGAATGCATCTCAGCAGTAGAGTACTTAGCTAGCATGCACAAGATCCTGGGTTCAATCTCCAGTACTGTAAGAAAAACAAGTTATAAAATGTACTCATGAACTTGTGGAAGCTATCAGGAGCCATGTCTGCTTTTGACTTCTACCTGGAACTATGTCTGATAGAGAATAGTTTCAAATAAGAGGTTGTCACATATTCTTGAACTTGCATTTATACCCACAGGCTGAATAACGCAGTCTGTTTTGACCTAACAAAGCTTTCCTTGGCTAGGCTGGGAGAATGCCAAAAGTCCTTTCCATGTAGTCCAATTGCATCATTTCTAAAGCCCAGGCATTTTGGGTTGAGGTCCATTCTGCCACTTGCCAGTTTGGTTACTTAGACTTTCTTTGTCTCAGACTTTCATGTAAAAAAAAAATGTGCTAATAATAAGACCTATGATACAGGTTTATTGTGAGAATTAAATAATCAATTTATATAAAACATTTTAAAAGAGAATTTAGTACACAATGATTATTAGTTATGTCTCTAATACATAGAAGTTATGTGCATGCTTAAATTTTTATCTACTTGTGCAATACCTGTATTTTATTTCTTTATTTTCTATATAGTTTTTAATTTTAAAGCATTTGTGCTCCCTTTTTTCCAATTTACTAAACTTCCTTGTTTTTTGAAATTATTTAATTTCTCTTTTATTGTGTGTTGTTGAGAGAAACCAATTAGCTGTAAGCTTAAGAAGTAAAATATTCATATTTATCCATATAGGAACAAAATCTGGTTTATGAGAGAATAAGGGTACAAAAGAAGGAGTTCCAAGGACAAGGAGCTATGGAGCGAAGACAAAAAGAAGACTTTACATTTTTTAATGGGCTTCCACTTTTCCCTGTTGTCCTCAATGGAGAGATGAGGTTCATTCAACATAATGAATTCGGAATCCACTTCACAGCCTGTACATTTCAGTATCATGAAACTTGGTTTGCTCCAGCTGAAAAATATAGCCTGGCAGTGGTGTCCCCAAAGAATACACTTTTCTTGATGTTAGGTCAATATGTTGCAAAAAATTGATGGCAAAAATTCCCCCTGTGATGTCCTTGCATGCAAGGGTTAAGTGGAATAAATTTAGTAGCAGCATGAGTAAGAACTTTCATTTTCAAATATTTGGCAGTTTATTATGCAACTACATTCATTCTCCAGTATAATCAGTCTACTGTTTCATGGTTATGTTGTTGTTAGATATGATGTCCTATCATATGATAGCATTTATATAATGTATGTTACCATTTAGCATCAATAAGTTGCATGCCACTCAGGCACACATGCAACTCTTTGTTTTATGTCAAGCCCTTCATGCTACCGACAAATTGAGTCCATCTCTCTGACTTCTTGTCTGCTGTGCTGGAAGGCTCTGATGTTGGAGGTATTTTACTTGCAGGTGTTTCAGAGAGAGTGGAAAAAACCTGTCATACAGATGGAGGGGATTTCCTTTGTAACATGCATGGAAGCTTTAATAAATGTTTGGGGGAAGAGGCACACACATGAATAATTTTCCCTCATTTTGGTTACCTCTCTAACTTATAGCTACATTTCTTCAAGAAAATTCCAAGAAATCCTAAAGGGTATTTCCTAGAATTTGGCAGTTTTCATTCATTTATCCCCTCAAGAAACCTTACAACTCTGCTCTGAAACAGGTTTTTAAACTCCCCACTCTGAAATCATTGGGGAATTATTAAAAGTCCCAATGCCCAGGCCATTCCCCTACTAATTTATTCAGAGTGTTCGAGGTGAGAGCCAGTCACTGGTATCTTTTAAAGGTGCCTATGAGATTACAGTGGGTAGCACCATTTGGAAACCTCTTTTATCTTTGCATCTTTGCAGTTGAGTGTAATGGATAAACTTTGTATTCTCTGCATACCAGGCGTCTATTTTGTGAATGTTTT
Organism: Urocitellus parryii; assembly: GCF_045843805.1. Taxonomy (NCBI): domain Eukaryota; kingdom Metazoa; phylum Chordata; class Mammalia; order Rodentia; family Sciuridae; genus Urocitellus; species Urocitellus parryii. The sequence goes on from NC_135533.1 coordinate 105,825,831, forward strand.
ATTTCTTTGAAGGCTTTTATTTCAACCACAATTAGTTGAGCGCCTACTAAGCACTTAGGATATGCTAACTGCTTTCATGTCCTTTTAATTCCCTTAGTGCCCATAGGGCCCCTAGGAGGGTAGTGTTGATGTCTCTGTGCTGCAGTTGTCTGACCTGAGGCCCAGACACTTTTCTCCACTGGAATAACATTAGGTTTGGATGGGAAGCCTCCCTCTCAATATGGGGCCTCCCCTGCTCTTTAGCTGCCTCATGTTCTAAGCCTCACAAAATCTATTGTTTGTGCCATTTATCCTGGTGTTGTTCTTGATATTATTTCCCTTCACTTTGTTAGTGTCAAGGTGTCTCTGATTTCATTGGCTGCAAGACAATAAGCCATCACCAAAACAGTCATAGAATTACACACTTGGAAGAGAAATATGAAGCTTATTAGTGCAATTCTCTGCCTGATGAATAATGAATTATTTTCCCCTAATATTCGGACGCTCATGCATAACAAACATGAGAGGAACACCAAGAAATTGTAGTATGAATCACAGCATTTTTTCCACTCTATTCTCATCCAGGTTCTTTAGATTGGCATTATAACCCCATGTCATGGCTAAGGCAATAAGCCTCCAACGAATTTCACCCAAAGTCAGGATCCAAGGGCTGATGAGGGGAGTCTTGTATCTGATAGAATTCCATAAATATGGAGCACTTGATCTGCAAGAAGTGTGCCTCCTGACCCTTGAGCACACACATTTCACTAACTTAACTCTTTTGTCTGCCTCATCACCTGTTTTGGGTTAGTCAGCTCTTCATCACTGTGACAAAATACTTGTGATAATCAACTTATAAGGGGGTAAGGTTTAGTTTGGTCTGCAGTTTCAGAGGTTTTAGTCCATAGTTGCTTTGGGCTATAGTGGCATGGTACATTATAGTGAGGATCACAGGGCAAAGGGCATCTGTTCACATCATGATGGCCAGAAAACAGAGGGAAAGAGTAGGAGAGAGCAGGATCCCACTATCTCCTTTAAGGGCATGCCCCCAATATCCCAACTTTCTCCTTTGAGACCCTGCCTTCTGGAAGGTTCCACTACCTCCCCATTAGCGCCACAAACTGGTGACCAATCCTTTTAGCACATGGAGGACATTTGCGATCCAAGCCACACAAAGAGTAACCTTCCTTAAGTTCTATTTTTGAAAATTACTCCAAAGATAAATAGTTCCCGGAGAAAAGTTTTATTTGGCTTATTGGATGGGTGGAAAGGACAACCACTCCTCCACTTTCAGCAGAAGTTTGGTAGTTGCTACTGCATTTAATTTTTGTCTGAGTGTCATTTTTGAATAAGGAACCCACCTCAGGGAAGTCATGCTCTCAAAGACTCAGGGAAAGGAAATACAAACCACTGAGTTGAGCAGAAGCTGCAAACCCAAAGCACATTCTTGATGGTGGCCTTTCTGTTTCTCTCGGTGAAGCCAGCACAGCGAACAGAGTCCTTAGCACTGATAGAATTCCATAAACATGGACCTCTTGATCTGCAAATAGTGTGCCTATGCCCCTTGATACACAATATAAGTTGTATTTTTCTGTTGCTCTCTCTTTTTTTTTAGTTATAGATGGACAGAATACCTTTATTTTAGTTATCATTTTGTGGTGCTGAGGATCAAATGCAGTGCTTCACAAGTGGTAGACAAGCACTGTACCACTGACGCACAACCCCAACCCTGTGTTGCTCTTTTCATTAAGGTGACATCATAAGCAGTACCATGGCTAGCCTCACTCAAGGTCTCAGCCAGTAATTCTGCTTTTCCCATCTCCTAGGAAAGAATCTGTGTAACCACTTTGAATGTTATCATGGCAAGCATATTAGTTATTTTTCATATTTCTCTGAACTACTGATTTAAGTTGTTCTACGGAAGCTTTTCTAGAGTTTATTTATATACCCATTATAGAACCTTTCTCTGTATTCATGTATTTTTCTTTTTTCTTCCTTTTCTCTTTTTTTCTCCCTTCTCCCCTGGTAGGGAGAAGGACAGGAAAACAGAACAGTAAATGAAATTGAAATAAATAAACCAATGTGGAATTTATGTGCTGGTTTATGTTTCTTTTCAATGTGCAATTTTAGGAAATCATCTGAAATTAGTGATATATGGCATTAGTGCTGATAAGAAAGATATTTGTTAAATAATACCATAGATGTAAATGTGTGTGTTTATTAATATCAGAGTTGTAAATGTGTGTGTTTATTAATATCAGAGTTGCATTACAAAGTGATGTGTGGAATATGGGTCTGTAGTTTTGTCAAGAACAGTGCCTTCCTTCCTTATGAAATGGAGCTCAGCAGTGAGTCATGTATGTAAAAGATATGCAAATTTAAAATAATAGCAAAACATGCACTTGAAATAAGTTTTTTTTTCAAACTCAGAGCACAGCTGTTATCTAAATATCTATCTGTCAGCATACCCTGTGCCTGAGACTTCAGTCTTCTCTGGAAAGCATACATTCCAGATCTCATACAAGGAAAAAAAAAAAAGACTGTATTCTTCTTTACATTTTTCATATTTGTGTTCTAGTTACCATAACTATTTCATAAATCATTATTTTAATTTCCTCTCATCCCCCTCTTTTAACTCTTCACTTTAGTGCTCCAAATATCCCAGGATATACTGGCAAGGTTCATTTCACAGCCACCCACCCAGCAAATTCTAATATTTCATCAACAACCCCATCACCAGATTCAGAACTGCAAGGGTAAGTGTGAATCCTATTACTCAATTTGCCCAGATACATTAGAAGGAGAAATCCTAATTATGGTTACTCCATTAAAGAATAATTAAACACTAAGAGTAAATTTGCACTGTTTTAAAAAAATTGGCCGTCAATTTCAAAAAAGAGAGGAGTTAATTTTCTTACAAAGTTACAGTTTATCAGGGCTTCTTTAATGTTTTCCTTTTGAATTTTACTCAAAATTACATTGAAAATCAACTGTAGATTAATGTTCATATTCTGTTGCAAAAAAAAAATCTTAAGACACTTAAGGCACATCCAGGGGACAGGGGACAGTGACTTTTCCTCTTGGACTCACAATTTTACACACACATCATTTTTTTCCAGTCACCACAAGACACATGGTACCTGGATGCATGGGACATACATGAAACACATACCTACGTCTTGTGAATAACCATCTTCTTTTTTTAAGACAAAATTCTGTTGAAATCACATATATTTCAAACCTCATTTTTGCAAATTGAAAACAAGACAATCTACAGAAGGTAACGGCTGATTATTTTGTTGGAAGCTACTCGTAGAAGCAGCACATTATTTCTCATTAGAACTCAAATTTGAAAGCATTTGATGGAAGTCCTGGCCTTGCAAAAAAGATGACACAGTTTTGAAAATGCAAATGCTCTGAACCCAGAGGCTGGCCCAATGCTAATGAAGAAGCTGTGGTGGTAGGACAGTAGGGGAGGATGGACAGAGGGTAGCAACATTCTCCCCCAAACAGGTAACATTTCTCCTAGATCATTCATTTATCACCCATCTATTGAGCACCCACTCTGGATCAGGCACTGTTCAAAGCACTGAAAACACAGGTTAAACAGAAAAGATCCTGTTCCTCGGGAGCTTTTGTTTGAGGGTAAAAGGAAGTAAAGAAGCACACAAGTAACCAAAGAAACAAAATGATTTTGGATAATGACATATGCTGTGAAAACAACAGGCCACAGTCACTGAATACCTGGGAAGGGCTTGTTGAGCTTAGTAACTGGAGAACGTTTTCTGAAGAGATGACCTTCAGAAGGAGCTCCTGCCTCAAAGAAGTTGGATTTTCTCTAAAGCAGCAGCTGGAATGGAAGCAGCTGTCGTGAACAACTTCTTGGACCATGGTTCCCAGTTTATCTAGCTGTTCATTCTTATACATTTGTCCATTTTTTGGTCAATTCATAGTTCTTTGATTAAGTCAACAGATATTGACTGTATTCCAGCAAATTCACAGGAACTAAATCTGTTTGCAAGTAGCTCAGGATTTCCTGGTAGATAAAAAAACTAATGACTCTAGCAGAGAATGATGACCAGCATCAAATACTATAATAACTTGCTAACTGAGTGCTTCCTAGATACCAGGCACTGCCCTCTGGGTGTCGTGGGCACTAACTCATTTCACCACCCAGGCATCCTGCGAGGAAGGGACTGTTACCATTTCTATTTTATACATAAGGAAACTGAGGCACACACAAGCCACAAGGGAGATTGGAAGTGCTAAAGAAGACCTCACAGAGGAGGTGGATCATGGCTGACTCTTGGAGGATTGTGATTTGGTCTTACAAATATTTAGGGCAGGGGCTGCAAGTGGGCAGAGCTTGGCATGTTGTAGGGAACCCACAGCAAGCCACCCCTACAGGAGGCAGGAAAGTAATCAGCGGAGGGTTGCCCCCTCCGTGTACCACTATATTTAGACAGTCCCGTACATTCCATGGAACCTTATGTATTAAGGACAAGGAAAGGAAAGGTGCCTGCTGGCCAAGGGCTTCCTCAATACAACTCAAGTTTTGGTTGAAATTTATGTAGAATTTCTAGCCACCTGATGCACATTTTAAAAAGTAGGCCATTGACTTTCTAGGCAAATATTGTGCATTCAGCTTCCTTTCAATATATTTTCCATTCTCCATAACTACTTATATGATTTTTTTAAAATAAATTGTATTATGTATATCTAAGACATAATTTTTAGGACACTTATAACCAAATGGTTACATAGTACAACAAATTAATATATATATTATCTCACACAGTTACCCATTCCTTTTTCCCCCCATGGAAGAGGAACTAAAATCTATTCATGTAGCAAATGTTCAATATCCCTAGCAATCAGGGAAATGCAAATCAAAGCTACATTGAGATTTAATCTCATTTCAGTTAGAATGGCAATCATCAAGAATCCAAATAATAACACTGGTGAGGAAATGGGGGAAAAGTACACTCCTATATTGTTGATGAAACTGCAAATTTAGTATAGTCATTTTGGAAAGCTGTATGAAGATTCCACCAAAAACTAGGAACAAAACTACCTGTGACCCAGCTATCCCATTACTTGGTATTTATCCTAAAGAACTAAAATAAGCATAATATAGTAATATAAGCACATCAATGTTTACAACAGTGCAAATTATAATAGCCAAGATATGGCAACATCCCATGTGCCTGTCAAGAGATGAATGGATAAAGAAAATGTAGTGTAGATACACAGTGGAGTTTTACTCAGCCATAAAAAATAAGGAATATATGCCATTTGCTTGTAAATAAATGGATGCAACTAAAGAACATCATGCTAATTGAAATAAGCCAGACTCAGAATGTCAAGGGTCAAATGTTTTCTCTCGAGTCTGGAAGCTAGAGCAAAATAAGGATGAAAAGGTGTGTGTGTGTGTGTGTGTGTGTGTGTGTGTGTGTGTGTGTTGGGAAGGATTCCATGAAAATAAAAGGGAGATCAGTAGAGTAGAGGAAGGGGATTGAGGGGAAGGAAGTAGGGACAGGGGGAAAAAAAAAGGAATGATGGAATGAAACTGACCAAAATTTGCTTTGTACACATATGAATATACCACAGTAAATTTCCCCTTTATGTGTATCTCTAAAGCACTAATTTAAAAAAATTAACTAGATACAAGGAAGACCAGTGGAGTAGAAGAAAGGGGACCAAGTGGAGAGAGATGGGGAGGTAAAGAGGAAATCCTAGGGACTGAAGTAGAGTAAATTATATTCCATACATGTATAATTATGTCAAAATGAACCCCAGTATTATGTATAACTATGATGCACTAATGAAAACATTAAAATAATTATGTAAAAGAATTATGAATAGAGTACACTATTTTTACTGCTACTGTCCTCATGTTGTACGTTAGATTTCTAGACTTGTTCATCCTACATGTCTGCTACTTTTTATCCTTTGACCTATGGCTCCCCATTTCCTCCCCACAGCCTCCCCTTCATAACCACTACTCCGTTCTCTTTCTATATTTGACTTTGACTTTTTAAAAATATTTGACATATAAGTGAGACAGTCTTTCCATGTCTGACTTATGTCACTTAGCATAATGTCCTTTAGGTTCTCCCAGGTTGTAGTAAATGTCAGGATCTCCTACTTTTTAAAGTCTCAATAATATTCTGTTAGCTATATCTATGTCTGTGTGTCTAGTCTATCTTACTTTTGTTTTTTGTACCAGGAACTGAACCCAGGGGCACTTAACTACTGAGCCACATCCCAGACACACACACACACACACACACACACACACACACACTCACACACTCACACACACGCACACATACATATATATATTTTTTTTTTTTTTGAGATGGAGTCTCAGTAGTTGCTTAGGGCCTCATGAAGTTGCTGGGGCTTTGAACTTGCAATCCTCCTGCCTCAGCTACCTGAACCTCTGGGATAACAGGAGTGTGCTGCCATGCTCAGCTATCTTACATTTTCTTTATTCATCAATGGATACCTAAATATATTCCATATGTTGGCTAGTATGAATAATGTTGCCTTGAATTTGGAGCTGTCTTTAGGAGGTGGTGACTTCACCTCTTTTGGATAGATACTGTACCCCCAATAGGAATTTCTGGATCATATGGTAGTTCTATTTATAATTTTTTGAGGAACCTCCATCTATTTTCCTCATGGTTTCACCAATGTACACTCTCACCCCCAATATGCAAGGCTTCCCTTTTCTCCCCACACTCACCAACACTTGTTATCTTTTGTCTTTTTGATAATAGCTTTCCTATTTATCTTTTGAGGAAGTAAATTTCCTATTTATGATTGTGAGATGATATCTCATATGGTTTTGATTTCCATTTCTGTGATGATTAGTGATATTGAGCATTTTTTCACATGCTTATTGGCCATTGTTATATCTTCTTTGACAAAATGCCTCTTCTGGTCCTTTGCCCATATTTTAACTAGACTATGTGGTTTTTGTTTGTTTGTTTGTTGCTATTGATTTTATGAATTCTTTAAAAATTTTGGCTCTTAACTCCTTATTATACATATAGTTTGAAAATATTTTTTGTCCATCCATAGGTGACCCTTTTATTTTGTTAATTGTTTCCTTTGCTCTAATCATGCTGTTCAGTTTATTGTAGTTCCATTTACTTGTCTTTAATTTTGTATCCTGAGCTTTGGTGTGATATCTAAACAGTCATATCTATGGTCAATGTCCAAACACATTTTGAAATGTTACAAAGCAAATTTCAAAGGCAAAGTGATAAACATGTAGACAGTTAACACGTTTCACTACATGTAAGGACATTAAGAAACAATGTCAAAGTTAAATATGTTCTTATATCTACCATTTAGATTTGTCCCCCACAAAGAACTCAGATAAAAATCCTGTGGCTGGATGGTTCACCATTGAGGGAGCCAAATCAAAGCCGTTCAGACAAAGCAAGTGCTTTACATTTGTAATCCCTCATCTTTTCCTATATAATCTATTTTCTCACCTCAAATATCTGAGATTTCCATCCCAACATCCTATTGCTCTAACAAATTTCCATAATCACATAAGTCAATTATCCAATGTGTGGAAAAAATATCATTTTATCTTTAAGATAAATATCTACCTTTAAGTGGAAAACTATTCCTTACTATTATAATTAGAGAGAAGAACTTGAGTCTTTCATGGGGATGCTAGATCTAGTTTCAGGTTCATGAATACTCCCTAGTGGGGGTTCCCATAACCCTCCCCCCATCCACACATACTGCATACACAGCTGTCATCTACTGCCCTGGAGTGAGAACCCAGAACCCTCTGAAGTGGTTTCTCTAGTGTTCTCATTCCAGATAAGATTCTGGAGAAAATGACATTAGCTGGTGTCACCCCTGACTAGGTGATGGCTTGTATTGGATCTACACTACCCCAATCTACAACCTCCTCATTCACCCTTCACAATAACTCCCTGGGGCACAAGGAAGTACAGTGGGGAAGGGATAAGGAGAGTTTAAATGAAAAATATCCCTATATGGACCTGCCATCTGCATTTAGGTTTGCTCTTGTGATTAGAAAATTGGTCCCTTGAGACTATCCACCAAAAAGAGTCACCTCTGAGTTTTTGTAACACTATATTTAATTTTTAAAAAATTTCCAGAGAGTGTGAGCCCAGGTGTCTCACTGCAGAGTATCATGGGAACATAGTGAGGTAACTTTCTTCTGTTTATGTCTACTTGAGCTGATGCATTTTTTCCTATTATTTCTACACATGGGCATCCCCTGGGAATTCCTGAATCTTAGCCTTTGCTGTACACTTACTTTTTCTCTATAATCTGCTTTTCTTTTAAGAGACTACTAGACTAATCCTTGTGGTGCTATCTTCAAACTGTTTAGTCTACCTAAGCTTCTAGTCCCTTCCCCACACCCCTGTCAAGAGACCTGGGCTGTCCAAGGTGACCCCTCATTTTCCCTGAATATGAATCTCTGAAATAGAGATTTTTTTTGTCTTTTAAAAAAATTTATACATGACAGCAGAATGCATTACATTTTTTATTACACATATAGAGCACATTTTTCATATCTCTGGTTGTATACAAAGTATACTCACACCAATTTGTGTCTTTATACATGTACTTTGGATAATAATGATCATCATATTACACTATCATTTATAACACCATGCCCCCTCCCTTCCCCTTCAACCCCTCTGCCCTCTCTAGAGTTTGTCTATTCCTCCCATGTTCCCTCTCTCTATCCCACTATGAATTAGCCTCCTTATATCAAAGAAAGCATTTGGCATTTGATTTTGGGGGGATTGGCTAACTTCACTTAGCATTATCTTCTCTAACTCCATCCATTTATCTGCAAATGCCATGATTTTACTCTCTTTTACTGCTGAGTAATATTCCATCATGTATATATGCCACATTTTTTAAATCCATCCATCAATTGAAGGGCATCTAGGTTGGTTTTACAGTTTAGCTATTGTGAATTGTGCTGCTATAAACATTGATGTGGCTGTGTCCCTGTAGTATGCTGTTTTTAAGTCCTTTGGGTATAGACCGAGGAAAGGGATAGCTGGGTCAAATGGTGGTTTCATTCCCAATTTTCCACGAAATCTCCATACTGCTTTGCATATTGGCTGCACCAATTTGCAGTCTCACCAGCAATGTAGGAGTGTGCCTTTTTTCCCCACATCCTCACCAACACTTTTTGTTGTTACCCCTCACACATCAGATAGAGCACTAATCTCTAGGGTATATAAAGAACTCAAAAAGCTAAGTACCAAAAAAAAAATCAATAAATGGGCCAAGGACTTGAATCTCTATTTCATCAGTACTTTTCCCCTTCCCTCTCAAGAAGACAGGCTTTGACTCTTCTAAGCCTCAACCTTTTGAGTTCTTGATACTGTTCATCCCTGCCTCCTCCATGCTTGCCTCTTGATGGCTGGCTTCTCCACAGTAGACAGTTGCTTATGAAAATACCCAGTCGACAATTGAGTCTTCCCGCTGTGCCCCTCTGAGCTCCTTCTTTTCCTTTCACTTCTAAACTTCTTTAAGAAGCAAACAGTCACTCCCCTGCTGCCTGCTTCTACTTCCTCCCAGTCTCCTCTCCTTCACTTCTAGTCATCTGGATGCTAACATCACCAGTGAGGCCAAGTGCCCTGCCTGCCACATCATGGACTGATAGGGGAGGAGAGGGACTGTTGATACCTCTTCATGCAGAGGACATGGACACTGCCTATATCATGGATCTCTGTGGATGATAAGACTACAGTGGTGGCTTGGAGTTTTGAAGTTGCTTAGGCTTTTTTGAATGTCAATACAAAGGGGTCTCCATCCCAAACATTGCATGAGGTGTACACTCACTCAAGTGCCTCAGGATTTATACTGGGACGAGACACAGAATGAACACAAGAGATGCCTGAAAGAGATCTGAAGTGAGGAGATGAGGATGTACTTAAGGTGGCTAAGAAGGCATGTTGTAGATCTCCATATTCATGAGTAAGGGACTAGGGACCTAAGAGCTTCTCCCAACTCTTGTTTCCATCACATAGTTTTGTTTTTTTTTGTTTTTTTATGTGTTCCCTCATACCAGAGTGGACCTTGCACCAATGCTGGCATTCTCACTTTAGCAGCCATAATGATAATTTTAAAAGCCATATATAATCATACATACATACTCACATGTAAATGTGTGTGTATATATGCATATATGTGTGTATATATACAAATATAGAGCTCCAACTTTTCTAAAGGCTAACTTTTCTCAAGATCTGACTTTTCTAAAAGCTCAACCTTCCCTTTGAATTCTTGATACTGTTCATCCCTCCCTCCTCCCGGCTTTCCCCTTGATGGCTGGCTTCTCCCCAGTAGACGTTGCTTATATTTGTATATATAACATATATGTGTATATATACAAATATATACACACATATACACATGTTGTATATATATATATATATATATATATATATATAAATATATATTATATATACACACACACTTCTATATATGTGTGTGTGTGTGTGTGTATATACACACATGTCCACACACACAAAAAAAATAAACTTTTTAGTAATCACAGCATAAAAACAAAACCACTTTGTATTGAGTGGCACATGGGGGCAGTCAATTTCCCACACCAGAGCTGTCACTTGCTGCTGCACATGAGTGTCACTCTATGCACATGTGATTGAAAGAGCAACACATTTGCAGAAGAATCACTACAGGCCATGGGCTTGGGCTTGTTCACAATATTTGGCAGAATGCATGTTAGTGCTGGGACTGCCACCTCTGGTACAATAGGGAGTTCAGGAATGCCGTGACCAAAGGATAAAGCATCATATGCATCATATGCGTGGTACTTGACACCATCACCTCCTCCATATGCGTTCTCTCATTCTCACAAGAAATGTGGTAGGGCAAATTTGTTCCTACTGTGTAGACCAGCAAACTAAGACACAAAGAGGGGTGATCAGATGGTTTTGTGAGCTCACAACCTCAACCCACGGGCAGAAGAAGGAAAATGCAAACTCTTCACCTTGCTCTTCACCTTGGTGGCTCCTGGAGTGTTCCACCCCAGTCTCTCATTGTCACCACCGGCCCTCCCCCAGGCCCAGCCCTCTTGCCCGCCTCACTTTGCCATCTTCATGAGCTGCCTCATGCTTCTTGATGTGGACTCCATAAGAATGCCCATTCACCAAGATGAACATATCTCTTTTGTCCCCTCAGTGCTCTGGCTCACCCCATAGAAGCTTTCTGCAGTAACTGTTGTGTCACTCGGCTGCCTCTTGGCAGAATCACCCCCTTCAGAAGGACCTACAGTAATTCTCAGCACATAGATTTTCATGAAATGAAACTGAAGGCAGATAGAATTAATCATACACAGTCTCCTTTTCTTCAGTTCTCCCCTAGCCCCCACACCACCACCCCATTTATGTGTACCATGAGTTGGGAAAGATATGAAGGTTTTTTTTAATATTCTTAGTTGTAAATGGACATAATAACTTAATTTTATTTATTTTTGTATGTAGTGCTGAGGATTGAACCCAGTGCCTCATGTGTGCTAGGCAAGTGCTCTACCACTGAGCCACAATCCTAGACCCTGAAGTTATCTGTCTTTATGTTGACTTTGTATGTTAATTTTTTTCTTTTTCTTCCTTTATTCTGTCCTAGTGTCTTACGGAAAGAAATGAAAGTTGACCAATTCTGTCATCAGGCACCGCTTTCACGAATGGTCACAACTGTGAAACCTTACAACCCCTTCAACAGAATAGAAAAAAAACCGATAGACCTCTGAAAGAAGCCACACCCCGAGAGAGATTTCTAAGCCACTCATCCTGGAAAGGCATTGTGTATTACATGATGGGAAAATACAAGAGCCAGCCACGGTCTGAGTGTGTGTGAATGAGTTGTGGTGTAAAAGGCAGTGCAATCTTGCCTTGCCTCAGCCGGACATAAACCAATCCACAATGGCAGCTGAGACCCTGAAAACCACCCCACCAGGTCTTGTTGCAGGAGACTCCTCTTCAGGCTTGGAATACTGGGTCTCTCTAGAGGTTTCCCATCCTGGTAATGTGACACAACCAGCAGGGTTATAACTTCACAGCCTAGATCATAAATTTGAGGATCAGAGATGAACTTGTCAAAAACCAACACATTATCAATGGGAAAGTTGGACCATGGAGAGAGATAGTCACATTCTTCCTTGTCACATGGGGGACATCACCACATGGGGACAACAACTATATGTAGAGGGGAAAAATACACTCTTGATTTACTCTGGTGTTTCTCAAATAAACACATCCTGGGTTCCATGAGGGTCCTTAGGCAGAAAGGATCACTAGTGCAGAGATTCAGGTTGGAATGGCCTCGATCAAAGAGAACGTAGTGCACAATCAGTCCAATTTTGTATGCAGGCTGTGGGGTTCCTTTTGGCCCTTCAGCTTATTTATATGTGTGTGTACATATCTGTAGAACCCATTAAAGTTCACAAAATACTTTCATAAACCTTAGCTCATTGACCTTGCAACCCTATCATAAATTCTTATAGCAGGCATTTTACATATATGTTGCTATTTAAAATGTTTTTATTGGTGCATTATAGTTGTACATAATAGAGAGATTTATTAGGCTGTATTTGTACATGCACAAAACAATTTGATCAATCTCACTTGAATAAAATGTACTGAGCCTAGGAGAAGTATTTATCTGGAACTCAGGTTTCCTGAGTTCAGATATCTTACCACCCTACCCCCCTCCATTTCTCTGCAAATTGGATAACCTCCATTGAAATATTAAAACAAACAAGACAAAACAAAGAGAAACAAAAAGCTCACTGCATTTCTCGGGTTTTCTGAAGTGTATCTCAGGGCTTCTACCTGACAATCCCCTTCTTTCCCTAAAATTCAGAACAAATAGCTGTTCCACAGAAGTCTAAGTAACTGCAAATTCTTTTTTTTTTTTTTAAGAGAGAGTGAGAGAGATAGGGAAAGAGAGAGAGAGATTTTTAATATTTATTTTTTAGTTTTCAGCGGACACAACATCTTTGTCTGTATGTGGTGCTGAGGATCAAACCCGGACCGCATGCATGCCAGGCGAGCGCACTACCGCTTGAGCCACATCCCCAGCCGAATCTGCAAATTCTTTAAGGTGCAGCTTAGCCTTTCTTTTCCAAATGAAAGGGAAAATCAACTATTTTTCTTGTGGAGTCATTTATTTCCTCAGTAAACAACTAAACAGACTTTGAAGTTGACTCTTTAACCAGGACAAACAGGAAGATGAGCAGCCATCCATCCTGAGGACTTGACTCGCCTTCGAGAAGGAATGACTTCATCTGAACCCAATTTTGTAGCCTTAATTATTTTCAGAAAGAGAAAGTCTCTGAAAAAAAATAATCAGATAAAAAAAATCTTCAACTCTGGAAGATTCTCAGCAAAACATAAATGGGGCAGCATTAGCCCTGTCCCATCTGTAGATTGATGTGGATATCTGAGATTACATTTTTTGGTAAACATCCTTGGCAAGCCACTTCATCAGAGGTGTTGCTGTTCAACATCTGAGGTACCTGTTCATCATTCTGGGTCTTTCTATGGCAGGGCAGCACTGACACCTACCTAAACATTTTGAAGACCTAAGATCATTTATCCATTTTCCACAGTGCAAGTGTCTGCACACCCATCAGGGTCCTTGTGCAATGTTGTGCGCCTCCAAAAGCTGCTTCTAGAAGGATGTTGGCTTTAGCGGTATTCTCCTTGGACCTCAACCAGGAGATGAGAGACGGTGACTCTCCTTTTGCTCCATAACTCATTCATATTTCTCACCTGTGAAGATAAAATGCAAATCATGCTCACCACAGACCTCGAATTGAGACCAGACACAACAAAAGACAACACAGATATGCCAGTACTCTAGGTCCTTAACCTGTGAGTGTGAGTGGTAGTATTTGGGCTTCTATGGCCAGAATCTGAAAGTTATAAAAATTAAGGAAGATAGTCACAGGGATAGCATCTGCTTTTCTAATTCTGAAGGGTTATTTCTGAGAATTGGGAGCTAGCACATGGACTTCTTATTAGGTCAGCAACTTGTCTCTTACTCACTGTCCTCAAAGCCCAGTCTCCCCTACAATGTCACCTCTCAGCTTTTATTTATCCCCAGAGATTACATAAATACAAGGAAAAAAATTCACACTGATAATAATTCTAGTCAATGTGATGTAGAAATACTACAAAAGTACAGTAATATGGAAAAAACATGATCCATATGATAGAGCAGAATAGAAAATTAGAAATGAACAGATGAAATCATTCTGAACCCATGAGTAGAGGATAGATTTTTTTCAATAGAAGCTATTGAGGCAACTACTTGGAAATAAAAAAAAAAAAAGTCGAGTAGATCCATTAAACTATTCATAGAATAAAGATTTAAATAGACACTGTAGAGTCTTAGATTACCTGGAAGTTCAGGGGAATTCATTTAAAATATGAGATGGGGATATGTGTGTAGAAAATTTTGTCTGAAGAGGACACTGAAGCAAAAAACCATGAAGGGGAAAAAAAGACTTTTAATATACAAAATGCCACCGAAATTTTTAAGATGAATCTGTTGGGAAATATATCAAAGGATTCATATTTTATTTATAAAAGTAGGCTATGTTTTTTTAAATGTTAGACTAAGAATCAAGGCAAAAATATTTTAAAAATTCAAAAACTAAGAAATATAAGTGACCAATAAATAGAATATTTATACTTCAGTAGTATTGGAGAAGTGACTATATGTCATGTTTCACCCATGAATTGATGATGGAGGGAAGAGACATTATTCAGTACTGCTGTTAGAGGTTTACATTGGGAACACCCTTCTAGGACATTAGCAAAATGTTTCAAACACCTTTTCAAGTGGCATACATTTCAACTTAGTAATTTCACTTTAAGGATTTTGTCAAGCAAGTAATTATACAATTGAGCAAATGAATCTGCATAAAAATGTTAAATGTGCAGCCATTTATTTAATTAAGAGAAAAACAGAGGCAACTTAACTCCCATCAAGAAGAAATTTGATAAATTGTTGCACAAGGGGCTGGGGATGTGGCTCAAGCGGTAGAGCACTCGCCTGGAATGCGTGTGGCCCAGGTTCGATCCTCAGCACCACATACAACCAAAGATGTTGTTTCCGCCGAAAAACTAAAAAAATAAATAAATATTAAAATTTCTCTGTCTCTCTCTCTCTCCTCCTCTCTCTCTCTCTCTCTCTCTCTCTCTCTCTCTCTCTCTCTCTCTCTCTCTTTAAAAAAAAATGTTGCACAAGAATACATAGGTTTTCCTCCATATCCATTTGTCCCACATTCCTAAATTCAAACAACTGCAGATTGAAAATCTTTTTGTTAATTGTATCTGTTCTGAATATGTACAGACTCCTGTTGTTTCTTAAACAATACAGTATATTAGCTATTCACATAGTATTTACTTTATACTGGGAATTATAGATAATCTAGAGATGATTTAAAGTATAAGAGAGGATTGCATAGGTTATATGCAAATACTACAATATTTCATGTAAGACATTCAAGCACCCGTAGATTTTGGTATGGGAAGAGGGTAGTTTGGGACTCAGTAACCCATGGATAAAGAGAAATAACTATATGTTGAAATGCATTAGAAACATAATAAAGCTCAATATTATCATAGAAAAGGGGGTACATGTACATTTTACAACAGCATTTAAATTTAGTTTGCATGTATATATAGAATAATACAGGGAAATGTTTAAAAAGGGACTAATAGTTATTAGTTCCAGAATAATAGGTAATGGCATTTTTATGCTGTTACTCAGTAAACATGTATTTCTTTAAAATTGGAACATATGAAAAGTGATAAAAAAAAATCCCTAAAACTCTTCAAAGCCCCTAATATAACAAACTATTACAAATCCCTTTTAAGAAAACGTTTGTTCTTCCTGAAGAAATAGTTCTGAGTCTCAGAATCTTATTATCCAACTCAATCATTTCTAAAGTTTGAGGTTTATAGTATATAGATGACTAAAAATTATAAAAGGTAAAGTGCTTCTATTTTCCCCTGCCTGCCAGGAAGCTCAAAGCTGATTAAATAGTATATTAATTAACTAAGAGGCTTACGAATATAAGTAAGCCAGAGTTTCACATTCAAAACTGCTATTTTAAGAAGACTTTTGAGTCATTTTGGTGTATACCACAGATTCTGGTGGTTTGTGGATATGCCCCCCCACCCCATCCCTGCTTCCTACATAGTTTAACATTTGTCAGTGTCTGCTTAAAGATTCTTACAGTATCAGGAGATACTTAGATGCTTAAGAAAATCAATAATATACAGATTACATTGAAATTAGTGTTTCACGCCTACTATGGAGTAGAGGCTGGAGAAGAAAAAGGAAAATCAGATTCCTCCCTTAAAAACTGTTCAAATTTCCTTTGCAGTTAGAAATGGCAATTACCTGGTGGTAGGAACAACCTTACAATTCAGAGTTATTTTATTATTAGTCAGAATATTCTAAAATAAATTCATTTTTTCCATTTAGCTCAGGGTAGACATCTGGAGCCATAAACTGCTAAATGTAAAAGACAAAGGAGGAAAGTGCAAAGTTAAAGAGTTGTAATTAAATAATGACTAGATGTTTCTCTGAAAGAAACATTTTCAGAATTGATATTTTAAAATACGTCCTTCAAAAGTGGTTACTTGATCATCACCAGTCTTTATCATGCACCCTGAGGCATTCATGTTACCAGCTTGGGTTTCAGAATCAGGCTGAATCAGGTCAGAGGCCCACCTCCAAGTTCTCCAGTTGATCTGCCTTTCCTGAAAATCTTTTTTTTCCTTTTTCTTCCTTTTTTTTTCTTTTTTCTTTTTTTTTTTTGGTACAGGATTTTGAACTCAGGGGTATTTGACCACTGAGCCACATTCCCAGCCCTATTTTGTATTTTACTTAGAGACAGGGTCTCACTGAGTTGCTTAGTGCCTTTTGTTGAGGCTGGCTTTGAACTTATGATCCTCCCTCCTCAGCCTCCCTAGCTGCTGGGATTCAGGTGTGTGCCTTGTGCCCAGTCTTTCCTGGAAATCTTAATGGACCTGACTTACTTGGACCCACAACTTCTTGAAAGTGAAATAATAGTCACCTAATAAAACATATACACAGTGATATGATTTCACATATAAACATGGTTTATAATGGTAGACAGGGAATCTTATTCCCTGAGATAACACAGGAAGGGTGGCTTACTCTTTTCACATGCATGTTCATTCTTTCAACAGACCCTCTGGGACACAATGATGCAAGACGTGACCTATGGGGTCCACACACAATAGTCAAGTCAGCAAGCAAATAGGAGTGGCAAAGAGTCATTAAACAATGTGTGTGCTCAGGAGGCCTCAAAGAACATCAATATGCCATAATTTCTCAACTCGACAAGTACAAAATTAAATCTTGAGTGGAGCAAATTGAGCAATTTTTCTCAAAAAACTAGACTGCATGTTTAAAAAGTATTATTATATCTTTCATAATGTAGGTAAGCTTCTCCATACACTTATACACAAATATACTCAAGAGGTAATTCAATAGAAACGAGTTATATATCTTTACCATAAAAGATTTTAGTTTATCTAAATTAATACTTTTTCTGAAGATGAGAATTCACAAACTGTATTGGGTTTGGAAGAGTAATTATTAATCCATAGGACACAGGCATCTATACTAGGCACCAGTAAGATCTTTATAAACTGCCAGAAACAATGCAAATGCAAATATTCTAGTCCAGGTGCAATAGTTTTCATTATTTTTTTTTCTGTGACATTGTGTCATAATAAATTCTTATGATTCTACTCAAATTGTATTCAGAAATAGTAGTATGATTTCATTTAATGAACTTCTATTTGTTTTCTTTATGGTTGGTTTTAAATATGCTCCCGACTACTGTTGTCAAAGCAATTCCTATTTTGCCCCTCATAAATGTGTGTTCCTTGGGTATTGGTGAAAACTAACAGTGAAGAGTGGCTTCATCCTACCTGCTGATCACAGGTGTACAGGAAGAGGGCTGGCAAGGGAGAATCAGACATTGTTGTTTACCCTGGGTGGGTTTCCAGGGCAAACTCCACTACTTCTAAGTTTGCAAACTGTAATTGGAAATAGCTTTACTTCCTTACATTCACACTTTGAAAATAAAGCCCTAAAATGCGTAGGGTGTAAATCTATTTTTCTAGTGCCGGGAGACCGTTTTTATTGTGTCTTCTGTGGGTAGAGCCACAAGATAGAAGATAAAGAGAGACTTGGTGTGCAGCCTGTGGGGACTGGCAGGAAGAGGCATCAGAGCAGAGGAGAGGAGAGAAGAGGCCCTCCAGGGTGTGGTGCCTGGGGCTGTAGGGTGTGGGGGAAGGGTCTGCCTGTAAGGTCAACACCACAGATTGTTCTAGATGCAGGCTGACTGCTCTAGAGGAACACAGGTGGCACTTACCCAAGGCCAAGTGCAGCCTCAGGTTTCCCTGGAGGATTGCTGAGCTTCAGGAAAGTTCTGGGGGAGGTGAAAAATATACTAGGCAAAGCAGATATCAAAGAGAAATGTCCTGATAAATAGTTGAGAGAGTAGAGAAGGAGATGAGTGGAATATCAGACTTCTGTGTTATCCATTTCTTGCTAGAAAGAATGACTACAGGGCAGCAATTCCAAACCCAAGTCAGTATATTAGGTAGATCCTGTTGTGTCTTGGTATCCATGAGGGATTTGTTATAGGTATCCCCTGTGGATGATAAAAATCTGCAGAGGCTTAAATCTATTATATAAGCTTGCATGCACAAGGCCATGAGTTCAATCCCCAGCACCACACACACACACATACACACACATACACACACACAACATAGTATAGTATTTATATATAACCTATGTACATTCTCCCTATACTTTAAATTATATCTAGATTACTTATAATACTGAATACAATGTGAAGGCTATAAACATAGTTGCTATACTATACATTTAGAGAATAAGGACAAGAAAAAAGTGTGTATATATTCAGTACAGAAACCTTTGCTTTTCCTGAATATCTTCCATTCACAGTTTATTGAGTCCATAGATGAGGAACAAGTGAATACAGATTGCCAACTGTGTCACCCAACCTTCGGTGTTATAGTACTATGCTCCTATACTCAGTTACCTAAGAGGGCGAATATAACCAAAGCCTTCCCTGAGGTGTTCACTAGAAAGTGATAGTGTTTCAGGGTCTTTACTTTTTTAAAATTTTAAATTTTATTTTTAAGTCTTTTTAATTTGTTCTTTCTAGACAGACATGACAGTAGAGTATATTTTGACGTATTATACATACATAAGTATAACTTGTTCCAATTAGGATCCCATTATTGTGGTTGTATATGATATGGAGTTACATTGGTCGTGTATTTGTATGTAAGAATAGGAAAGATACATCTGATTCATTCTGTCTTTTCTATTCCCATCCCCTCTTCCCTTCATTCCCCTTGTCTAGTTCAATGAATTAATAAACTAATCTTCCTTTTTATTGTTATCAGTTATCATCCACATATCAGACAGAACATATGCCTTTGGTTTTGGGGAACTGACTTATTTCATCAAGGTCTATTGAGGGTCCTTCATTATTGTTATTTCCATAACTAATATGAATTATTGCAGAAAAGCTAGTCCAAGAAAATTCCAATAACAACAGAATTTCAGATGTTATTGGGAGAACCAAAACTAAGGAAAACCTTGGCCTTCAAGTTGATTCTTAGCTCCTATGGTGCCATGGCCTCCATCTCAGCTTCGGCCCCAACTAAGGTGGTCAGCTTTCAAGCATTAAGTCTGCTTGATTTGGAGCTCTGCTTAGCAAAGTAGGTACATAGAGAGAAAGCGCTGCATCTCTATGCCCTTCAGTCATCAGGATACCCAATGAGGAGGTTCACGGCAGCAAAATCAAATCCAGGTCTCATGGGCAGTTGGTTCCTATAAATTCTGGCTCAACACCAGGGAAACTGAGCATAAAGATGAGGAAAGATGCTGAACACTTGCTGTAGCTCTGTGTGGTTCAGGGGTTGTATACTTTGGACAGGCAGCTTTTTTCTCTCTCCTTGCACTTTGACTTCCAAATACTGACTGAATATATAGTCCTGTAAAAATCCATAGGAATTATGTGAGATACAATATGAACGGGGGCGGGAGTGTTCAAGTACAATTCTTTATTGTACTTGAACTTTACAGGTTCCCTTGATTGCATTTGTTCTTTGGAAAAAGACTTATCTTCCCTAACTTGCTCATCAAACTAGGGTCAGAAATACGCATTTTAGGTTATTGGTTTTCTTACTTTTGCTATTTAAAAGAATATGTCTCAACTGCCTTCTAGTAAAGGTCACAGAAATATTAATATGCTTCTAAAACAAGAGGACCCAAAGGCTCAGCTTTCAACATAAGTTAAAGTGTGGTGATGCAAATTGCAGAAAATCAGTGGCCTGTATCTCTCCAAGAATTATTTAATAATGAATTTACCAGGAGAAAAAATACAAGGACCCTCTCTTGAATAAGCTGTACATACTAACAACTGAAATACGCACAGGGAGAGTCAGAGCCGCTCAGATTCTCAAAGAGAGCCTCTGAGAATGACGAGGGACAGCCATGTAGTGTTTTCATGCCCCTGAAGCCCCAAGCATGGCCTTCCTATGATATGGACCCATCTGAAATGATGTTAGCTTCTGTAAAGAAGCCCAGGAAATGTGTAGAAGAGGAGCCAGCACAGCAAATGCATAGCAGGATGGTGAGTGTTGGGAAGTGAGCCTTGAGTAGAGGTCTTCAGACCCAGGAAGTCAGTGCCCTTCTCTTTACATTGCTGAGGGGACCATCTTGAGTAAAATATCCCACGTGAGGTACACATTGAACACATACCTTTTCCTTTCATTCACACACAAATGGTTCTTCCCAGCCCAAGAAAGTCAGATTGGTCTTTGGGAGTTATTCTGACCATTTGTGTAGTGAAGTCAGTTCTTGGCTCCTAAGAACCATAGTGCTGAGGGAAGGTGTTCCCCTTCTAAATTGAAATCATGGAATCTGTGAAGGCTGGGGACTAAGAGGTTCGGCCATGCCTGTGAGTGGCATAGCTCACCCTTCCACAGTGGCCTGACAACCAAACTCTCATGCTGGATGCTGTGCTGCTCTAGAGCTCAGGTGTGGACTTCGTAACATGTGGAAGTGGAAACTCACATGTATTTCTCCAAAGCACTGAAACCTTCACAAACCCTTCTTCTGCTTAAAGGGCTGGGTTAGTGAGGGTGGGGATATTGTTTGTGTTGGTTGTGGTTTGATCATAGTTCCTTTGAATTCGTTATGGCTTGTCTTTCACGGTGTCTGGAGTCTCAATTCTCCTGAGAGAAGGATGTTTTTGTTCAGATAGCTTCAGCCCTCTTAAATCAGGTTGGCAACACCCCTTCCTTTCTTGTAGGCCCTGCAGAGAGGTAACCCTTTCCACCAGAAGGACCTCTCCTGAGCAAAGAGCTCAAGTTCACTTCCTGCCTGTGGGGAGCAGATAGTTCTGAGGTGAAGGTGACAGGGAGAGGCAGGGGAGGGGCCTTCACAGGGCAGAGCCATTCAGTATGTAGATAGACCCTGGAACACTCCTGTAGCCCCTGCACTTGGGACAAAAGCTTTTGCTTAATCTTTGGTCAAAGTTTCCTGCTAATCCCTTATTGCTATTTTCCTAAATTTCTAACATTCTAAGAATTTGAAAATTCACATGGATATGCATCATCAAAATCTTTTCCCTGGGAGTGTGGCTATGAGTTGCCTGGACCCTGTCCTGGAAGTAAATTCCCCTGACTTGCAGCAAGGTGGCTAGTCCAGCAGACCACACCTGGGGTGAGAACATATTTCAACATACTGAAGGGGTTTGTGTTCTCAAAGCCACAAGTTTTCACTGGGAAAACATAAGGCTGTGGGGATGTTGAATAAGAGAACATGCGTAAGTACCTGGTACAGTGGAAATGTTCAGTAAAAATAACAATTATTATTTAAAAGAGTACTCCTCTAAAACACTATAGCTCCTCTCATAGTCCGTACATATTGTTCATGTCAAAAAACCCAGCCCTTCCCCCACTCTGCCCAGCCCCTGGGTTCTATCACCACTAGCTCTCTCCTCCTGACCTTCCACCCTTCTCTGCTCCCAGTGCTCATGAGAAATTAGTGGGATTATGACTCATGCAGCTGCCTTTGCTGATGGGCTTTGTGTTCCAGCAGCAGAAGGTTACAAACCAGTGTGGGCAGGTTAGTGAGGCCACCCTGTACTAAATTTATCTTAAAAAATTATATGTATGTATGTGTGAACATGCAAATACACACATGTATACACACGTTACTGGTTTTGAGTGTATTGTTGAACCCTCTAACCAAATAGAAACCTCAAATTGATGTTTCGCCCCCACCATTATTTTCCCTCATAGACAAATGAAAGAGAGACAAAAATCCCCAAGCATTTTCAGACTGCTCTTTGAGAACTGCTGGTGCTGGGTACCTGTAAGAAATAATAGGAAGCAGCCTAGGGACACATCTTAAAGGGTCCTTGGATGCTAACAGAGGAACTTTGGAATTCTCCCTGTAAATAGGATGGAATGAAGATTTATAAAGCTTTATGAGTGCTTTAAGATGACTTTGAATTGAGCACAGGAAGTTTGAATAGAAAAGAGACTAAACATATAACATTTGGGTAAAACTTGCCCTCTGTGTGAGCTCTCAGCTGCCTTCTAATGATTAGGGACTCACAAACGGATCTTGAAACCAACTTAGTTCAAGTTTCAAGCCTGCTATGTGGGACTCTGTGTCTCTCTCTTGAACTTAACTAGACCACTCCACTTGGCCCTCACTCACATGGCTCAGCTCCATACATTGTGTGTGTGTGTGTGTGTGTGTGTGTGTTTTAACATTTTCCTGCTTATATGTATCAATCATATATATTAATGGGATTCAGAATGATATTTACATACATGCCTTCAGAGTGCACAGATGAAATCCAATCTCCTTTTTCTACCCTCTCATAGACACTTCCCAGCCTCTAGAAATCACTATTCTGGTCTCAGGTCAATCCTAAATTCTTAATTCTTCCCTCTATTCCACTTAGCATCTGCACCCTATTAAAGACAGAAAACCCCTCATTCTGCTGAGTATCTCTCCTGATATTTTATTTTGTAAAAGCTGTCTTTTTCAATGTTGTTATATGATGGCCCTAAAACACAAATATGTTCATTTAGGTGGATTTATTTTCCATCTCCCCCCTTTAGGAATTGTCAGTTATGAGGGTATTCCCGATAATATCAGCCAACTATGCAGCATCTATTTGCTAACAGTACTTTAGCTCCCGTTTTCCTTGACAACAAATTCCCAGCCCTTAGCAGGACACACCAGGTCTTTCAGAACACAATCTCGTGGACCCGACCTCTGTTTCTTTATAGGCATAACTTCTGAATGCCACCATCTATCCCGGGTGCCACAGCTGACTGCCAGTATTTGATTCATACCTTTCTATAGGTTCTCTTGCCTTTGTCTGGAACATTTGTCTTTCCCCACTAACTTCTACACCCTCAAATCCCCATGGTAATACCCTGCACCTTGTGAAGAGCTCCTAATGGGGAAAGTGATGATTATTTCTTCATCATTTTCTTTGTACTTTATACATTGTTTCATAATTTCCATCTGTATGCCCTGTTTGTCCTATAAAGCTGGAAATTGTGTCCCAGAGGGGAGAAAAATGGTCCAGAATATATTGGGGACTCAACCAATGTTTGAAGAAAGAAACTGACATTCACATATGTGAAAAATAGAAAGTGATATTCATTTATACCTTATCTAATATGATTCCTAAGATGGCAGGGATGAGGGGAAAATTGTAAACTCATTCACTTTAATCTTTCACTACTTTAGCAAACCTTTTTTGAATGACTCCTATGTGCCAGGAAAATGTACACTATATTCTGCATCCAGAGAAACGTGAGCCCTGAGGACATAGCATGGTTAAAAAGAATTCTGCACAATGATCACATGTGTAGACATTTGGAGGAGATTTTTTTTGTGTGGGATGGGAAACAATTGCATGTTGATTTATAGACAAGTGTGTGCATTGATGGAGCTTATGCGGGTAGAAGAAGTAAGAGATGTGCTTCCAGGACAGAGTCCCAGGGAGGGAAGATGAGTAAGCCCTTAGGCAGGCACTGCTGTTGAGCCTTATTTTCAAAAAAATAGAGGAATTTCCTTTTCTGAGTCTGGTCAGGTCAAAGGGTAAACTGAGAAAGAAGCAATGTGGCTGCTGATGCCATCCACAGATAGTGAAGTCCAATTTGATTTCAGCTCCAGTCTGAGAGACCATCTTCTATCATCAAGCTTTTCTTTCTCACGTTCATATCATCTGTTCGTTCAGAAAGGAGAATGCACCATGGCATTTCACAACCCTTCAGTATAAAGCTGGTTTTCTGGAATTTTACCTTAAAAGAAGTGTTTCTATCTGTTCATTAGCTGAAAACCTGCTCCTTGGATTTCATTTCACAGGCAAGGCCTTTCTGAACAGCCCACATCATTCCTGGACATATTTCATGCTTTTGTGATATTAGCTTTTCTTATGGAATAATGAAATAAACATTTTTCAGCCAATTAAAAAATTAAAACTTAGGCAAATAGTCTAATTTTTTAGGCAAAAAAGTTCGATATGATAGCATACATTTATTTTTCATGGTGGTCTCAGAAATTAATAAATCTTACAAAGAGCCTATCAGGAATTGTAGGAGTAGAAATGACATAAAAAGGCTGACCTGGGACAGCAAGTTCTGCCTTCAGCCAGCCTCAGGATCTGCAGCAAGTCACGTGGCATCTCTGGGCCTCTGGGTCTTTTTATTTTAAAATTGTTGACTTCAAGGATTTTTATTTTTCATCTCCACCTTTAGGTAACTGTTGGTAATGAGAACATTCCTTACCACATCAGCCAACTGCGAAGAACCTAGAAGGATTGTACAAAGTCCTTCAGGTTTTTGATGGGTTTTAGATGTCTGAGATCATTTATGCTGTTATAACAAAGTACCACAAGCTGGGTATTCATAAATGACAGAAAATTTTTCCCCATATTTCTAGAGGCAGGGAAGTCCAAAGTCAAGTTGTCAACAGACCAGGTGTTGGTGAGACCCTGCTACCTGGTCCATGGATGGCCCCTTCTGGTAGGAGAAGCAAATGCATTCTCTAGGAATTTCTTGTGAAGAATGCTAATCCCATTCACCTCCCAAAGCCACCACCTCTTAATATCATCATATTGGGTGTTAAGATATTAAAATATGAATTTGGGAATGGAACATAGCATTCAGTGTATAGCAATAGATAGAAATGATCATGATTACTTCAAAGTACAGATGCTCCCTAATTTAATGATGGTTTGACTTTAAGATGATACAAAAGTGATACACAGTCAGTGGGAAACACACATTGAATTTTCAATTTTATTTTTTCCTAAGGCTAGCAAGATGCACAATGATCCTCTGATGTGATGCTGGATAGCAGTGGCAGTCACAGCTTCCAGTCAGCCGGGGAATCATGAAGAGACGTGCACTGTGTTGCTAAGCATGAGGCTTGGTAGGTTGAGTGTATTCATTCATTTCAACTTACCATATTTTCAAAGTACCTTGGGTTTATCAGGACATAACCTGTTGTAAGCTGAGGAGTATCTTCATATGTCCTTCTAGCTACCCATTTACAGAGCCATGGAGGAGGAGCTCACACCAGTGCATGCGCAGGGTACAAAGTGAGACCATGAGACTTTGTTCACCTTGACTTCTGCTCACACATTCTCAGGTTATAGATCACAGTCAGTGTCTTAGATGCCTCATTCCTGCACCCATGGCTTCACTAGGAGGGAAATAGAGGTGTCAATCAAGGGCATTCGGTAACTTTGAGCCTATGTTTTACTCAAGTCATTCTCAGCAATCCATGGTCCAGACCTGGAGCTCATGATGGCTGGGATATCCCAGCCAGAGTTCGGAGGTCTGGTGGACTCATTGCCTTACTCCAGGTCAACCTTCCTGTAAAGCAAGGCTCAGACTGGGTCTTTAGTGATGCTTTTAGCATATTTTCCAGGAACTCTAAGCCTTCATGCACATTGGCCTGCTGGAGGCCTGCCACAGTTAGTGCAGGGATTACACAACCACTTCACAAGTCCTCTTTTCTAATGCATTCCCTCGTCCCTCCAGTCCTCTCTGCCTTCTTCCTGTCTGTGGTCCCACTCCTATGTTTTGGACTAGCAATTTGCTTAGTGATAATTTTGAAGATGTTGGTGTAGATTTACTGGATTGTTTCAGATATCTTGGGAGATGCTTCCTTCTCTCAGGTGCCAACTCCACACTGGTGATGGGAGTGTTCAACCCAGAAAACAAGTGGCTTCACCAGAATGCTCACTGAAGCAACAATCTCACACAAAGCTATCTCCCACTATCATCACTGCTTCTGTCACTTCAGAAATGCCATTGAAGGAGCAAGATTTTGAGCTAAATGTGAAGTATTCAAGTGGAGTGGGCCATGGGGAAAACCCAGTGTTTGCATTTCTCTTGACTCTGTATAGATGTGTGTGCAATTTGCAAAACTATTTTTAGTTGTTAGATATAAATATGGTAGAAAGAGATTGTCTTTGTCCCTGAGAAGCTCATCTTTACCCTTCCTTGATTCTTTATGGGGAAGATGTGTTTCATAAACAGAAACAGCAACAACAGAAATACAGACCAAAACTTGAGAGCATACAATTTATACAAAGAAGGAATGTGGGCCCTTACCTTATACCATATAGAAAAAAATTACACTGAAATGGACCAAAACTTAAATCTGAAACCTAAAACTAGAAAACTCTTAGGGGAAAACTGTACATTGGATTCTGCATTAATTTCTTGGATATGACCCACAAGCATATGAAACAAAGGTAAAAATAGTTATGTTGCAATATGTTGACAGTATAAACTTCTGTATATCAAAGGACATGATCAACAGAGTGAAGAGTTAACCTATGGAATAGAAGAGAATATTTACAAATCATGTGTCTGATAAAAGAGTTAACATCCTACATATATGGATACTTCCTTAACATCAACAACAACAAAACTCAATTAAAAATCAGGCAAATAATTTACATAGACATTTCTCCAAAGAAGATATAGGAGAGTCCAACAAGTACGTGAAAACAAGCTTCACTAATAATTAGGGGAAAATAAGTCAAAAACACAACGTGATATCACTACATATCCATTGGGATGCCTACAATAATAAAAAGCAGAAAATAGCAAGTGTTGTTGAGGATATAGAACAATCAGGACCCTCATGCAGAGATGGTGAGAGTGTAAAATGGTTTTAGTGACTGTGGAAAAAGTGAGGGTGGTTCTTAAAAAAAAAAAATGAAATGCAGAAACCAGTAATCCCACTTCTGGGTATATATCCAAAAAAATTATAAAAGCAGAGCCTTGAAGAGATATTTTACAGCCATATTCATAGCAGCCTTTTGCATAATTGCTAAATGGTGAAAGCAAGCCAGGTGTATATTGATGGGGGAATGAATAAGTAGGTGTGGTATATACCTATAGGGCAATGTTTTTCAGCGCTAAAAATGGAAGTTCTGACACATATTGCAACATGGAAGAAACTTGTGGACATTGTGCCAAGTGAGATTACCCATTTTTGAAAGGAGAAATGCTGAATGATTCCCCTTACATGAGGAATCTAGAGCAATCGAATTCATAGAGAATGAAAGTACAATGTTAACTCTTTGGTGGCAGAGAGGGATGGGAAGTTAGTGTTTAATAAGTAGAGTCCCAGTTTAAGAAGATGAAAAAGTTCTGGAGATGGATGGTGGTAATGTTTGCACAAAAATGTGATTGTACTTAACACTTTTAAATGGTGAAGATGATAAACTTTATGTTATGTGTATTTTACCAGAATGAAAAACCAAACTTATTCTGTGAACAATGATCAATATTGGCTGTGGGAAGAAAGAATGGAGAAGCTAGGAAGGAATTAGCAGCCTATTTAAGTTCCAAGATTTAGAGGAAAGGAAATCTGCTCTATCAAATATTTAAATAGATATTTCTCATCATCTTCTGGACACATTTTGTATTTATAGTCACCTAAAGAAAGATATTTTCTCTTGGGTATCAGTCATACCAAGTCAGCTTCTCAAACCATGGAAGGCATAAATAGATAAAAGAAAATATGCCTTGTGCCTTCAAATAGCTAACTCCATGGGGCAACAGATATGCATCCAATTAGCTGACAGCATAATTTCATCCGTATTTTTATGGAAATATAAACAAAGTTTAATGAAAGCAGCTCATTTTCCCTGTGCACATCAGAGAATTGCCAGAGAGCTTTACCTTAAGAATGAGATGGATGTGTTAATTAGTCTGATTTAATCATTCTGCAACCTATACATGCTTCATAACATCATCTTGTACCATAAATATGGTTATCACTCAGTGTCCATGAGGGATTATTTCAGGACACCCAGCAGACACCAAAATTCATGGATGCTCAAGTCCCTTAAATAAAATGACATAACATTTGCATATAACCTGTGCACATTCTCCCACATGCTTTAAGTCATATCTACATTGCTTATGATATATATCACAGTGTAAATACTATATAAATTATGGTACTGTATTGTTTAGGGACTAATGATAAGAAAAAAATCAACATATTCAGTACAGTTGCCATTTAAAAAAATATATTTTCAATCTGCAGTTGGTTGAATCCAGGGATGCAGAACTCACAGACATAAAGGGATGATTGCATATATACTTTCAATTATTATTCATCAATTAAAAATTAAAGTGAAGCTTAAAAAAAAGTGAGGAAGGAACTTTCAGGTAAAGATGAAGGA
Organism: Urocitellus parryii; assembly: GCF_045843805.1. Lineage (NCBI taxonomy): Eukaryota > Metazoa > Chordata > Mammalia > Rodentia > Sciuridae > Urocitellus > Urocitellus parryii. Next base: position 105,854,710 of record NC_135533.1, read on the forward strand.
TAAGAGTGCCATGTCAGAGACCACATGTGTGTTTTAGCAATCGTACATATGTGTTGAACTGGGTGTCCTATGGAGTTAAGGGCACACAGCTCCACATGAACAGATCAGACCATGACAGCTGAAACTCAAACAGGACATGCAGAACAGCCAGTGAAGAGCTTTGAATAACATGAAGAGGACTCTAAGTCAGCTTCAATATCCATCTGCACTTGCCTCTGTATCATTACCTACTATGACCATCTGGGGAAGGAAGCTTTTGCTGCAGGGGTCACCATGCTTATTACTAAATAATGAAACACCTTTGCATTCCCAAAGTCATTCCCAATTAACTGATAAAATCCCAATTCTTCTTGTTCTGGAGCAAATATATTTCATTACACACCATGAGCTAAGATGACAACTTTTATGTCCCCAAGCTAGTGGTCTGAGTGTGTACAGCTCATGCTCATCCATACCCTGTTTGCTTAGTGCCAGAGAATCAAGAAGGGCATGAATCAGACTACCCACCTCATTTGTATGGAGGTAAACTGAGGTTTGAAAAATGAGAACTCGTTGCTTCTAGTTTTTACTCCACACTAGAAACATGCTAGTCCTTTCTTCATGCTTTTTACTCAGTGTTAATTTGAAAGGACCTATTATCTACCAGCATTTATATGAGGTGCTGAGGATTCAGTGGAAATCCAAAAACATTCCCTGCTTTCACACAGCTCATACAGTAGGGGAAAGAGAGGCACAGACATGATGGTGAAGCCAGGTGAAGCTGCCACCTGGCGATTGAGATTGCTGTGTATGTGGTGGCATAACCAAAATCATGCTCACAGTAAACCCATGTCATTATTTATCCCATTTTACAGATCAGGAAACAGAGACCCAGAGAAACAAAATACTGTGGCAGGGCAGGAATTGACCCAGCAGTCTGAGTCACTATGAAGAGGAGAAAGAGTCCTTGGAAATGAATACTCCAGGCAAAAAGCATGATTGGGGTTAGCAAAGTGAGAACTTCTGGGGCAGCAGAGAGCGGGGTGTAGGAGATGACCCTGTGATAGCTGCTCAGGGCCTTGAATGCCAAGTCATGCGTTTTTCATTACTAATTTATATCCAGGGTTGTGGCAGCTTTTCTTGCAATTCCTTGGGGATTTTGCTTTTTCTTTGCCTTAGAGTTAATTAAACTAATGTGCTGGCCCTGATAGCCGTGCAATTATATTCCCTAAGTGCTTTCACACACGGCTGAGTCTAACAGCAGCAGATTAACAATTCCACTATCCACACTACCATCAGCCAAAGTCCAGCACAGAATTGAAGGATATATCTGTCCAAATTTGCGCCTCAGGAATCCAAACTAAAGGGATGGACTATGGATGGCAGTGTGACCCACAAAGCACCCCGGTCCTTGGTAGAGCCACAACTAGTCTGTCCTGACTCCTCTCCTTAGGCCCCAAATGGCAAAGAAAAACCCATTTCTGCTCTCTTGTGTTATCTTTTTTTTTTTTTTTTTTTTGTATAAACTTTCCAGGAAAGAAATCCTGTCACCTTCACCAAGTTCCTCATCCATCCTGACACTTCCGTTAGAAATGCGTTTTTGTGTATAATAAATTGCTTCTACTTGGCGGAAAATCATTTCTCGCTGTTATCTCTGCGATCGGTTACTTCTGCCGCTCTTTAATGGACTTCACCTGATTATACGCTAGTCATTAAAAGCTTAGTCCCCGGTACAATGGTATCTTATGTAGAAGGATCCATGAGAGCTTTATAGAGGCTTAGCAGCCACAGCCTTAATTTTACTCATTCGTCTTAATTTTTTGTAATCATTTTTTGTAAAGAGGGTATAATGTCAGGCTTGCTTCCCGGCCTCTGACAGATCCAATCTAGCAGATAATTACCATAAGGAAATTGATGCTTTAGTGTGCGGGAGAGAATTTAATTTACTCAGACATCCTCCAGTACAATGCATTCCAGAAGATATGAGGATTTAAGTTTTTAAGAAATTAAATTTTACTATTTAACATGATTACTTATGTTGAACATCATTAACTAGCTTTTTTAACTGTTTGAAATAATTACAAGCATACTTGCTGTGTCTAAAATCCAGACTCTGCATTAAATATGGGTTAAGGATCCATGAAATGAAAAGAAAGAACTGCACTCTTTTTTTTTTCTTCTCCAGTCTTCCAAAAACTGCTCTTTAAAACCTACAGAGCAGTGCTCAGATGATGCCCTCTTTGAAAGCTATATATTCTCTTCTGCATGATGTTTTAATGCATACTTTAATGTAAGTATTCTATTAACTGGTCTGGCCTGTTTTATTTTTTAATTTCAAATGGTTGGGCCTGGGGCAAGGTTCTTATTATAAAGGGTTAGAAAAAAAAAAAAAACAGAAAGCATTTTGGGAAGGAGTCTGGGGAGCACTTGTTCTGTTACACTTTGCAAAAGCATGGCTGTAAGGGTGTGCAAAGATGAACCACTTCCCGTGTTTCCTGTTGTGCTTTATTTAACTTGAAGGGAAAAGCAAAAATTGCCAAGTATATACTTGGGACTACTAGAAAGTAGAAACAAAGACAAAAAAAGACAAAGTTGGGAAACAAAGACAAGATGAAAAAAAGGTGGAACTTAGCAGAAAGCCTGGGTCTCCTTGACCTTCGAAGTCAGCAGCTGGTCCTGGAAGCCCTGAGAGCCAGTCACGGGTGTAGCATTTACTTTTCGCTGTGTTCTAGACCTTTGTTAACTGGATTCCCAAGAGTTCCTCAATCCTTTCCTAAACGTGAAGTGAAACACTCAACAGGAAATTTCTGGACACAGCCAGCCCAGAAGTTCCCTTTATCCAGTGCCTCTCCCCAGTCACATTTCCTCTCAGGAGAAGCTATCACTGTCCTGTGCCCTCTGAAGACCCTGTGACCGTTTGGGTAAGAGCTGGGGGATTGCCCAAGGGTCCCCATTTAAAATTCCCCTGTCCCCTCTGTGCGGAAGCTGGGGGCTGTGGTGGTCCTGGTCTGCTTTGGCTTCTGGAATACCACGCCATGGGCTTGCTTGTCAGCTTCACCTTCAAAGTGTCTGTGAGGGTGGCCATTTCTGATTCAGATGCATCCGATCCTGGCCAAATGAGGATGTTTGATCAGGACTGTTTAAGTCCCTGGACAGAAGTCCATTCCACACACACGGGGAGAACAAGTACCAACATAAAAACCAAAATAAAGCATTCTCGCCCTTCCTGAAACACCCCCTCTCTCTGTCACTTGGCTCAATTGTTTGAAATCTTAAATATGATTCAATCTGGGAACATGCTCACAGTTAGGGTCTTTATTTTTAAGCTGCAAAGAAGAAAAAGGAAGTGAGGATGCAGGCAATATAAAAGTGTAACTACATGGTGTAGATATGAAAAAGCCAAGTGATATGTATTGAACAGAGATGTTGTATCAGATACGGTTACCCACATCATTCTATTTATCTTTTACAGCCATTCTGTGAAGTAGAAGATTCCTGTTCAGACTTTACCAATGAGGAAATTGAGACTTACTTTATTTAAGTGTCCAAACAGATACAGCTACCATTATGAGATATAAGTTATAATTCCAGGGACCTCATTGTGGGCTAGGAGCAGTTCTAAGCATCTCACATATATGGACTCAACACACACACAAATGCATAGAGTTCTATTTCCATTTCATTTATCATTTGATGAAATTAAGTAACATGCTCAGAGTCTTACAGTTAACAAGGGGTTGAGTTAGGATTTGAACCCAAGACAATTGACACCAACATCATTATTGTTGTTTGCTGTTCTATGTTTGTGAAAATCATGCCCTCTTCCAAGGTGAGATCTCCACTTTACCAAAGTCCACTTTTAGCCATTGATATTGTTCCGTTTAGTTACTATTATAATCAAAATTCAACAATGGAGTTAATCATTCCATCTGTCAGCCAGTCACTTATTCACAAACATGCTACCTGCCTCATGCTGCACTAAGCACTAAAGATGCTAGAAGCATTAGGGATACTAGATAAAAATCATCATCTATGATAATGTGCCCTCATCCATATCTATAAAAAATGTAGATATCTGTGAACATACATGAAAACATCCAAACTCTCAAATCACTTTAATCTTTATTGTAAACACAATATTGTGGAATCCTTCATGTCCTGGTTGTTTCTTTCCCAGCCTCCATGCTGCAGGCCTCCCCCACCCCAGACCGCACAAGCACAAGCCTGCGCTTCCTCTTTCCACCCGCCAGGCTCTTCCCAGTGTGGGCTCCTCACTTCTGCTCCCAAGGAAATGCATATGGCTCATGCAGTTCAAGTTAACCATCACATTGCTGGATTTAGTCCTGAGTCAAATCTGTAATAATGAAATTGCCTAATTGCCTGAAAAGCTCAATTACACATTCTAAATCTGCATAGTTTTCAGAGAGAGAGAGAGAGAGAGAGAGAGAGAGAGAGAGAGAGAGAGAGAGAGAGACTGCATTTTCTGACCTGCATCCACTCATCCCCACAGATCTCATTCCCACAGCTGACTGGAAGGAGGCTTGATGGTGGAGATGCTTCTGCTCTGGTTGGGATCTACTCCAATGGAGTGGGGAGAGGAGGAATTAGACACTTTGTGTGGCCATCACTTGACACTGAAGACATTTAAACACAGAAAGCACCCCAAAGGAGTGCCAAAGTCATCACTGTGACTTAATAACTCACCAGAAGAAATGGTGAGCTGGAGAAAGGATTAATGAGTTAAGGTCCAAGCTTGCCTCCCTCTCCCCACAGTCCCCGAAAATATAAAGTGAGCTTGTTGAGTATTCATTTGCAACAAGAGTGTCCTGGGATATGTGGAGTAGACATCCCCTTTGGTAAGTCCAGAATGGCCAATTACTTTTTTATTTTATTTTATTTTAGAATTCAGGAGCTAAGGTGATTCCAAGAAACTCCTAGCAGGTGACAAGCAGGGGCCATCCCTGCAATCCATGTGACATTTCTTCCTCTAATCAAACTCATTTATTGATAAGAGCATAAGGTCCACAAAGCATCAGTCATAAAGTCCACATCCCATCTATCTGGCCAACGGCGCAGGTCCTAGTGCCAGGCAGAGACCCTGGCACAGACCGGGTGCTCGGAAACCAGGAAGTGAATAAATGAGTGGCTGGATGAATACATGACTCTTCAATGAATGACTGCAGATCAGTTTTCAACCGTGGTTGCTCACCCTATGGCTTATAGAGCTTTTTCAGAGCTCAGATTTACTGAATCAGAATCTGAGGACGTAGGGCCCGAAACAGATGTATTTCCAAAAACTTCTAAGGAAATGGAGAATCACAGAATTAAGTAGTTTTGCTCCAAATTACACAGCTAGTAATTGCCAGGGCTCAAGTCCCAGTTTTGTTGACTTCCTAAACATATACTTATTCTACCAGATCCCCTATCCCTGGTGCTCCAGTATCATTCACTCTTCCATCCCTCAGTCTTTAAACCCTGACAGTTGGTCTATGCTGGATAGGACACCTGGGACCACAGTCCACAGAAAGCTGACTCCACCCCAGTGCTCTCAGGGAGAACTACCCGCTGTAGATGAACTTCCTTTTAAATCAAGGAGGGTGAATTCTTGAATTCAGTTAGTTTTACAATCACAGATAATCTTTATGTGCCTCTTAAATCTTATTATTTTTCACTTAAGAAAAATAAACTTCCTTTAAAAGCACAAAGCTCAGCTCAATCTTTTCTAGAATGGTGGGCTTTTGTCTGGGTCCACCTCACCCTCCACAAAGTCAGACTTGGTGCCTGCCCCTCCTGGCTTTCTAAAGATGTAGATGTATGTGTGTTCTATCAGCAGATGGCATTGCCAGCATTTGGCCATATTTCAAGTCAAAATGATATCTGACACCCAAGTCTCATTATTTAGTGAGACTAAAAAGTTGATACTGAGCCTCAATATTCTGGGGGTGGGGGTGGCTGCTCTGGACTATGTTCTTCCTGAGGCAGGAATATCAACTCTTCACATCTGTGAGCTGGGCTAACTAGCCTACTTCAGATATAGTCCCTTTTTAACTTAAATTCCTCAGTTCCTGCTGCTTGTCACGCAGAGCACCTTAACTATCCATGCCTGCTACTACACATACAAGTCCACTTATTCATCGAGTCCTGATAATTTTACTCATTAAACATATAAACCTTCTCTTTCCTGTTGCCACTACCTTCAAGTCTTCATGGTAGCTGAACTATTTGCAATAGTTATGTAGTTGGTCTCCTACCCAGGTCTCTTCTCCACAGCCTACTCCACCCTCTGAAGCATGCATAGCTTCCTAACCTGGGGTCTCCACCTTCCTCAGGGGCTCCCTGTCATCAACAGGACCAGACCTCCAGCTTTTGCTTAGCTCCCAAGGCCCTCTCTGACATACACCAGCCTCAGCTTTGCCACTTCCCTTCTCTGATGCCTCACTGCCCCCACCCTCACCAGGAACTTCACTTGAGTAAAAACCACAGGTGGTTCCCACAGCATGAGATGACCTTGACCTCCTCCAGGCGTGGGTGCATAGTATTTCTTCAGCTACAATTTTCATTTCTTCTTCTCTTGGCAATTTTTTACTCAGGCTTCCAAGATTCCAGTCAAATACTGCCTGCTGGTTTGGCTCTTTCTGGCTTTTAAATCTGTTATCCATCCAGCGTGGAGCCCTGTGAAAGTTTGTGTGCTGCAGATAGTTTGATAAGATATGCATCCTGACCCTATCTCCAGACAGCCAAGTTACATTGAGGGAGTGATTTTTTACCTCTCTCAATGTCTGTTTCCCCACATGTAAAATGGGATAATATTAATACTAATTTTTTAGGATTTTCTGTGAAGATTTATTAAGATTGTATATGTTAAATATTTAGCACAATGTCTAATACAAATAATAAAAACACTTGCAGCAATTAATTCGTAGTATTGGTTATGCCTGAATCTGTAATAACCTCAGGTAGTTTCTAGATAAACACGGGTTGGACCGTTCCATAGGTGTCTGCCCAAAGCTCAGAGGCATGGCTCTAAACACTCTCTCCATGGGTGTTGGTGAAATGACCAATGTAGTTAAGGTTGAGCTCCCTGAAACTTGTGGACTTTGAATGCGCTTCACAAATGGGTGAACTGAAATGGGGCTACCCCAAGGGGAGAGCGTTAGGTCTCCAGTCATTGTAGATCTCTGGCTCCATTAGACATCTTCAAAAAACACTACCTAGGAAAAATAATGGCCAAAATGTTAGCTTTCTGCAAGGCTGTAGAACTTTTACCCATGAGAGTTGGCAGCAGCAGAATTAATCATGTTGTCTGACAGTGATGAGGAAGCGCTGGGGAGAATCTGTTCAGGGAAATGGTCACAGTGGTGGGCTTTGGGCTCCTTGGGTGATGGGTGCCTGAGGCAAAGGGAACCGAAAAGGGCAGTGGTTGTATGACACAGCAAACTGGCTCAATTTATTTTCTTTTCTGGAAACCCAAGGTGTTCCATGAACTATGCTCCAATGTCAGAAATGACCATCCCTGGCTATTAGCACTACTGTTAAGAGCATGGACCACACTGTTGCACAAAATTTCAACTCTGTCACTTAATGGACATGTTAAGAATGAATCTGGAGACTTTGAGTTAACATCTCTGAACCCAAGTGTCCTCATATGTAAAACCACTTTTCAGGTATTCACTGTGTAACAAAGATTGTGTAGAGTGACTGCCATATACAGAAAATGCAGCAGCTCGTGACTATCAAAATCAAGGTTTTCTTAAACAATTTCTGCAATTTGGTGCATATCCTAGGTCCAGTGAGAACCTCCAAGAAGCTTAGGAAAAGAAAATAAAGATAATAGCTATTGGGAGCAGCTGCAAAAAAAAAAAAAAAAAATCACAACTACTATCTATTGAAGTGTTTATTGAGTACTTATTGTTTCCCCCACCCAGTGCAGGCACCTCATATGTTATCTTGTTTATTTCCTCAGTATCCAAAGGGTAAACACCAAAGTATTAGGACAGCCCCTTTTCCTTCCGGAAACCCTTGTGATTGGAGGTACCAGATTGTGCACCCAATCCTACCGGACAAGCGTTTTTATTAGAATATCTTTGCACATTGATCAGCAATAACAGGGTTAATGATGCTCTTATTCAAAGAGTCGCAATTATGTTTCAACATTAACACCCATTAAGATGAATGACAATGCATTATAAGTAGTGTTTCAATTTGAAATTGAAATTGTATCAATTAGCCTTTAAACTAGCCTAAATAAATTCCGAGTGCTAGCTTTAAAATTATTCAGATGCCATGATTTTGAATAAGAGGTTTTTTTAAAAAAAATTTTATATTCTCTTCTAACGATTCATAATAATAATCATATCTGCTTTTATAATCTCTCATCTTAAGAGAGAAGTGTAACAGGGACCGTCAGTTGCTAAATCATCACCACCTGATTATGAGTTTACAGCAATTTTCAGAATGATTATTTCCCAGAGGGGGAATAAACACAGAGGAATGAGGCCCCTTCAGGTTGCTGTGAAGGAAGACAAATTTTATGATCCTGGGAAGAATGGCATATAGCTGTTTAATGGGTCTATAGTAATCAAAGACTTGCAAAACCTCATGGGCTGCCTATAATGCGGGAGGCCCTGGGTTCAATCCCTAGCACTGAAAAAACAAAAACAAACGAAAAAAAAAAAAGAAGAAGAAAAAAAGGACTCCTTACCTCCTTAGCTACTGTCTTTAGAGGGCCCTGTACCCTCAGCCATCAGTCTGGAAACTAGGTGGGATTCCTGTTCTCAGTTCCTATTTGGCCCATTTCTACCCAGCTTCACTTCCCCTGCTGTATGTGCCCATGCCCCTGACTTAATTGTAAGCACAAATGAAGGCTGCAAACTAGATTTATTAATCTCTCCAATTTCCTCTATCTCCCATTATCTAGAAAACTGGTTTATACTGACTATATATAAATAAATATTTGATACTGTTAGATAACGTTCCAGCTCATTGAAGTTTCCAAATAGACACACATTCAGTGCAATGGATGTATGTCCATGTCCTCCTGAAACTCAGGGTTGAAACCTAATCCTAGTGTGATGGAATTAGGAGGTGGGGCCTTTGCGAGTCATTAGGCAGGATTACTGCCCTTCTAAAGCTACAGGAGATAGCTTGCATTGTCTCTCTATTCCACATTCTGCCACATGAGTACACAGCCAAAAGTGGGTACTCGGCAATTGGGTATAGGGCTCTCACCAGGGATTTAGAATCAGAGAACTCTGTCCCAGCACAGAGATGCACTTGAGCAAATAATTTCCCCTTGAAAATGAGGGTTCCAGCAACTCAGAAAGCTGAGGCAGGAGGATTGCAAGTTCAAAGCCAGCCTTAGCAACTTAGCGAGGCTCTGAACAACTTAACAAGACACTGTCTCATAAAAATAAAAAAGGGCTGGGTATGTGGCTCAGTGGCTGAGCACCCCTGGGTACCAAAAAAAAAGGGGGGGGGGAAATGAGGGTTAATTTCCTCCAAGTGTTTTCCATTACCCTTTCTCTCCATAGGTAGCATGGAATTGATTCTTGTTTTGATGCTGGGCTGATTGGCCTTTTGCTGCATGCTGCTGGATAAGATGTCAAGCCTTTCAGAGGTCAGGGTTATTTATAAAGTAGGGATAATTGTTCTTATGTTTAGAGGGGCTGACTGAAAGCTATGTGTGTGTCTGACATGTAGCAGCACTCAGGTAGAGACCAATACCTGAGACATAAAACATGGTCAAATCTAAAATCATCCATGACATCTACAAAACATCTTTACAGTTCTCTTCATTTTGTGATGGCACAAATATAGAATCATCTGGTCAAGAAGCAGAATAAAAACCAAAAAAAACCTATGTGTGCCTTTTTATGGGGAAGACCTATGCCACTTGCTGTCTTTCCCCGCCCCAACCCCTCATCCCCTATTTTATAGCAAGATATTAACTAAATAGACCATGTGCCAGGGAATTTGAGTAGATTTTATCTGCAAAGTATTCTCACTAAAGTCTTGAAATACACATGCATAAGCATTCACTTTTACTGTTAACATAAAAAGTGAAAGAAGAAATTAGTAAAGAAGAGCTGCAGATTCACACTCCTTCACTTAAAAGTTGCATAATCTTTGGGGCCTCCGTTGTCTCCTTGGTATCCTGGGGCTTGTGGTAATGATTCAGCCAGGGAATTCTGTGAAGATGAAATGGAATGATGTGTATGAAAGCACTTTGTAAACTGTGAAGCCCTATAGAAACCTGATAAGTGTTGTAAGCTGAGAAGCCCTATACAAATGTGATAAAGTGTTAGAAGCTGGGATGTCCTTAACAAACCTGAAGTGGTCTGGCCTGACCTGAGAAAGACTCCTGGGGTTTTCTCCAGTGATGTCAGTTGCACTTGGTGTACCTAGAGCCTGGAGGAAATCGCCATCCTGGAAAAGAGAATTCCTAATGATGGAGCTTAGGAAATGCCACCTCAAAATTTGCTGGTGCGATATGTTGATCACTTTGAGCTGAAGGCACTTGAAACCAACAACTGCAAACAGAGACTTTCTCTGAACTTCCCTTATCTGCCCAAAAACAGAACCTCCACATGGAAGATTGCTCTTATCAACTCTGAGAGCTTCGTCAACAAGAGAGGACACTAGAAGTCAGAAGAGAACTCCACACCCAGACAAAATGTCACAGACTATCATCTATTCCTCCAGGGCCCATTCATTCCTGCTCCCCACGCCCGCCCAGAAAATCATTTACTCTCCTCTAAGTTGCCTACATCCCTCTCCCCGTTTCTCTGCACGAGGGTGTATAAATTCTTACATCTCACTGTATTTGAGGGGACGTATTTTTCTTTCCTAAGATGCCCTCATGCTCATAATCAGTGTGTATAATATTTCTCCTATTAGTTTACCTCTGTTGGTTTATTTCAGAGACTCAGGTATTATGGGACCCTCAGAGCAGAAGGAAAGCCTCCTCTCCCCTACACTGACTGTGTGTGGGTCCTATTGATAAATGATGTAGAGGCACTGACTCCCCTCGCCCAGTAGCAGGCATGTCTGACATCTGTTGTGTCCCAGCTCCCACCCTTCTGCTGCCTCTGGCTCCAAACACTGCTTGGCATCCAGCTTCCCATAGATGTTGCCAACAGGATCAGGCTCCACTGCATGGGGAGTCCCTATTTCCATGCCCCATCCTTTCTCAGATGCAGATGGAACCTATCTGAGTCAACTAGTGAATGTGAGGAAGTCCCGTGAGCAACAGAGGATGCAAGCCAGGGTGCAAATCCCCCCTCATCTGTAGCTACAGTGGGGTCTTCTGAGGCAGTCCATCACTCTCAGAGGACCCCAGTGGATGAAGCCCAGTGTCCCAGCAGTGACTTTTCCTCTTCCCTGTTTGCCTCCTCTCCATCTGGAGTTGCCAATTGTGGGGATTACTTGCTGCACTGGTCAAGCCTGGTCTCTTTCTGCTTGCTGCCAAGAACCCAGTTTGGCTCCTTGAAGCAGTAGGCTGTCTCCAGAGATGATGTGGCACCTCCTCTCCATGGCACTCCTAGCTTCCCTGGTTTCGATGGAGGCATGACTTGCTGGAGTTCCCAAATGCTCACTAATGAGGCTCAGAAAGCACCCGAATTTGGCCAAAGAATCTCCATCCTATTTTCTGCATTTAACAGCAGTGGTATAGTAGAAACAGCAGAGCTTAGGAGTTAGAAACCACAGATACAAAAAACAGCTCCATCATTGACACAGAGGAGCCACTTAGCAAAAAGATGATGATGCTTAATATGATTAACTTTTTGTTACTCAACAAATGGTGGCTGCAATGATGATGATGATGATGATGGGTATTATTAATGTGTTACTTTATGCCTTCTGAGTTTAAATTCTCCTTACACTGAGAGAGTCACTTTCTCTCTATGCATTATTTTTCCCTTGATATTTTAAAGTAGTAATAAAAAAAAATTCTGGTCCTTCATACATTCTTTCCGATTTTGTCTTTTCTCCTATCTTCCCTGGAGCCTTAATTGACCCTTTATTATTCTCTTGCTCCTGTCATTTCCCATTTCCAATATGGTTCCACGCGGGTAACTCTAAGCTGCTGTTTGAACCTGTCTCACCATAAATACAATTTGACAAACTATTTCCAAGCAGTCAGTAATGTGAGAAGGGAGGTGAGTCTTGCTTCGCGTCTCATTGAACCTCACACATCTTTTCAACGTGAATGGCCAAGCTGAGCAAAACAGCCATATTATTTTGCTTAGATTTCAGACAATAAAAACTGTGATTGTCATCCTGGGGACTGAATTTCAGACTTGCCCCTTCTCTTTGCTGGTAGAGAAAAAGGTCACAGCCATGACAAGAAGGATAATGCAGGCACAGGACAAAGCCTCCCGGATCCCACGCCTGATTCCTATAGCCATGTGCTGGGTTGTCTCAGACCACGGAGCTAAGCAGACTTATAGAAGAGGAGGGACTTGGTTTCTGGGTACCACCCCATCTCATTGAATTTTAGAAAAGGGACACAAGGCTAGAACAAGCCCATTATTTATCTGTTTAACCGTGGCTTAACATTTTTAGAATACACACAAATAATTCATTAACCTGTCACAGAAAACTTAAGAATTCTGACTATCCATTGTCTTTCTGTGGATTGTGAGTGACTATAGCCCATTAACCATGTGTCAAGAAGCAAGGTTGTTTTTACTTAAAAATATCTTCATGTTTTTAAAAATATCTTCATGTTTTTTATTTACTATCTGCATCTTTTAATTTTTTAACTTATCAGCTTAGCTGATAAAATAACCTGGAGTACCAATTAAAGTACATTTTTCCTTTTTTAATTGCTTGAGCACCCATCTTTCCCTTAAAGAAAGAAGGTCTGCATTTATGTGCTGAGTCTACCTGGTTCACTCAGTCTGTCTTGCCTCCCTGTTGTAGGGAGAAGGGCAGGGAAGTGTATACGTGTGGTCCACCATGACTTTCAGTCATTCTGCTGCAGCTGCTGCTGTTGAACTTGGGTTCTAACCTGCCATAGAAATGCCCATTCATTCTGCTGAAATTGTGGGCTGGTTCCCAGTACCACAAGGGCCACAACAGTGGTCTCTAACCTCCATGGCTCATCTACTGTAATCTGCCTGTCACTTTCAGGGGCTCTCTCCCAAAGTTTCAGCCTCCCAAAGTTCCATGGGGCTGGTCTTCATATGACAGGTTCTGACCTACTTCACAGTTTGATAGGTAGATTTTTTTTTTCTAACTCTAGATCTTAGTGACCTTAGCATACAAATTTCTTTCTTTATAAGCCAAGAATTTTCACCTTTTTATTAAAGGAAACACTTTATGTCTTCTCTTTGGCATCATTACTCCTGTTCTTTGGGGCCGTTAAGTAAAATAAGAGCTACATGAATACAAGCACTGTGATACCACAACCACTGATGTGATCATTTAACATCTGACTAATAGGCTGGTAGCAAATACAGTGTGGATGCACTGGAGAAAGAGATGACTAACATCCTGTACAAAGTGGGACAGTATGAGATTTCATCACGCTGCTTGGAACAGTAGGCAATTTAAACCTTATGAATAATTTATTTTTTAAATTTTCCCTTAATATTTTTGGACTGCAGCTAACTGAGTGTAACTGAGACTTTGGAAAGTGAAACCATGGATAAGGGGAAATACTGCACATCCTCTGCATTATAAGATGTTTTGCTAAAATGACTAAATGATTTATAGAAGGCCTTTTCCAAGGTGAATTTCGGTCTCACAAGCCATGGTAAAAAATAAGTAAGTAAAATAGCCAGACATTGTTTAATTCCTAACACCCCATTATATATAGCAGAACAATAAGCTCTGTTGAGAATGAACCATGCATGTAAATCTAAGTGAACCCCCATATCATGCATAACTATAATGCACTGATGAAAACATTTAAAAAATGTTAAAATATGGGGGCTTCAAGGGAGAATCATGCCTATTAGTGGCCTGAGCCACATGGTAGATCTGTGTCCTGAGACTGGAATTTATAGTCACTGATGTTGAGAGATGCGAGCTCTGTTTTACCATCATGTGGTGGAAAAGCCCACGAGACACCCATGCAGAGTTGCCAGGTGTGTGGTTGGCAGTGAGTCTGGATATTCAGGAAAAGGCCAGGACAAAACTGGGGTCATTAGCTCAAATATGGTGTTTGGATCCATGGAGCTAGATGAGGTTCAGGAAATTGGAGGTTAAAAAAGAGAGAGAGAGTCAGATGAGAGCTTCAGAGCCCTGCAAAACTGACATCACAGTGAAGAGAAAGGGGAAAGAAACTGAGGTAGGAGGGAAACCACAGTGGAGGAGTTCACAGAAGCCTGTAGAAGAGCAGTTTTGAAAACAAAATAGTACAGAATGCTGGTAAGATACAGAATCAGAGCAGAACAGAGGGCCACTTTTGAACTGTGGTGGGGGGATCCTCATAGTCCTGACAAGGGCCAACTGGTAAAGGGGCCAATCAGCCACTGGAAGAGCTTGAGCAAAGACAAGAGCCAGCACTGAGGCATAATCAGAAGTCCCCAGCTCAAGGGACTTGATTGTGAGCTTTAGGAAGAGAACGGGTCACAAGTGAAGAAAAACATGGCACTCTGGGAGGGGTTTTTCTTTTAAGATATGAAATACTAAAACATGATTGTATGCTGATGTCCATGACCTCTAGAAAAGCAGAGACTGGAAAAACAGTTGTGTCAAGGGGGATGTGCTAGTTTTCTATTGCTATCAGCATTCATTTACTGGGGCTACAGGAACAGGGTGCCACGGACAGGGGGAGTTAAACAAAAGATATTTACTTTCTCATAGTCCCGGAGCCTGGAAATCCAAGACCAAGGTGCTGGCAGGATAGGTTTCCTCAGAGGCCTCACTCCTTGGCATGTGGTGGCATCATCTCTCTGTGTCTTCATATGGTCATCTTCTCCGTATGTCTGTGTCTTGATCTCTTCAGGAGGACATCAGTCCTATTGGGTTAGGGCCCACACTAAAGCACTCATTTTACCTCAATCACTTCTTGACCGGCCTTACCTGCCATATTCTGAGGTGCTGGGAAGTAAGACTTCAACAAATGGATTTGGGGAGGTAACACAATTCAGACTATACCTCTGCCATCACAGATTTAGTAGCTTAAGGCAATAGGGTCTCACAGGTCTCTAGATCAGAATTCCAAACAGGCTCAGGTGGTGCTCACAAAGTTAAGATCAAGGTGACAGTGGGGCCAGGCTCCCCTCTGGAGGGTCTGAGAATAATGATGAATGTGTTTTGAACTCATTGAGTTGGTTGGCAGAGCTCAGTTCCTGGGGCTATAGGATTGTGATCCCCATTTCCTGGCCAGCTGTCAGTCAGGGCTCATCTTAGCTCCCAGAGATCCCTGATTCCTCCCTATCAATAGTGAGCCAATACCCTCACACTTTGCATCCCTCCGATGGCCCCTTCTGTCTCTTGTGTCCTGTCTCCAGCCAGAGAAAGTTCTCTGTTTTGAGGGTTTACTTGATTAATCAGGCCCATCTAGAAAATCCAAGACCAATCTCACACTTAAGGTCACTGGGTAGTACCCATAATTACATCTCTGATGCTCCTTTTATTGTGTAGTAAATTACAGGTTTCCAAGATATTAGAGCATAACATTTGCAGGGACTCTTCTACCTATGAGAGAGAGAGAGAGAGAGAGAGAGAGAGAGAGAGAGAGAGAGAATGTGTGTGTGTGTGTGTGTGTGTGTGTGTGTGTGTGTGTGTGTTGCTTCTCATTCTTAGAATGATAGAATTATAATCATGGCTTTTAAACTATTGACTCCTAACTGTACTTGTCATCAATTTAAATTTTATTCATTCATCATTTTCAATACGAAATTTTCAAACTAGCTAAATCAACTACACTCACTCACACACACACACACACACACACAGACAGGTTTGATGATTATGAGTGGATCCAACAATTATGGTAAATGATGATTCCTATGTCCTCAGACTAATTTTCCAATATGATGAAAACATTGAGTATTCTTTCCAGAACAGAACAGAAATTACAAAATTATCTCCACAATGTTGACCACCTCTGATATAGTCTTATTTCCCGTGCAAGTAAAGTTGGAATGCTCATGTGCTTGAGGCCTTATGATAACTTGTGGCTGGCTTAAGAGTTAGAGCCATGATGCCCCAACTTTTGACCTGGGGCCTTGCTTACACCACACAGATCTCTCTTCCTAACACACATCAGATGAGAGAGGACTTGGAAGGTTTGCATGGCAGAAATAGAGGAGGAGCACAAGACAAAAGGAAAGGAATGTGCAACCAAGTGCACCAGCGATAGACCAAAGTGTGTTATTCAGGGTTCTTCAAGGAACAGAATGGATGAATATAGACAGAGATTGATTTTAAGGAATCAGCTCATGGATATGTGGAGGTTGGCAAGTTGGAAATCGGTAGGCCAGGCTGGCAAGCTGGAGACCCTGGAACAAGGTGATGTTGCAACTTGAATCTAAAGTTGGCTTGATGGACTAACTCTTTCCTCTCCTGGGAACCTCACTATTTTCTCTTAAGGCCTTCGACTGTTTGGATGAAGCCATCTCCATAGGGACACCCACCAGCTTTACTCAAAATCTACAGAGCAAAAATGTTAATCTCATCTAAAAACTACCTTCACAGATGGGTATTTGACCAAAACTTGGCCATGACAGCTGAGCCAAGTTGACACTTAAAATTTGTCATTACACTGAGTAAAGATGTGGACACCCAATTCTGAAGCAGGCCTGAGTGATTAATTTAGGTGGAAATGTCATTTTGCACAAACCATATAGTTAATATTCAAACATGTGAGAAATTCTCACCTTGACCGTCTCCAGCTTTCCAAACGGATCCCCTTTCGTTCCCTGGTGTTATCACACTCCCTGCCTCTCTGCTCTCAGAGTCTCTGTTTCTAGAGTTCACAATGATCCTCACAGGACATGTTCCTTCACCAGCATTATATACGAATCAACCTTAGGATTAGGACATCTTGACACTTTATCTACGATGATCTCAGTTTCCTCTAGAAATGTACTGAAAGGACAAGAGTGTGTGCAACACAACCATCCCCAACTCCCCCCACCTTGTCCACTGTCTTCTGAACAAGCACTAGGTAAGCCCCATCCTCCTGATGGAAGCAGCTCCCTGGAGACCTCTGCTTTCCTCAGATCCACCCTGACAAGGGACATCAGCTCTTGTCACCCCTCCAGCTTTCTGGAAACCGTCAAGCTATTTCTCAGTGGGATCACTGTCAGAGCTTATCCCTCTTAGCCTCAAAACACAGCTCAACCCTAGACTGACACTTACAGACTCACCTCAGGTGGGAGGCTAGCATAAGAGGATTACTATGAGGAGGGAAAAACTTAAAGCTGATGTCACCTATGCCTGAAACTGGCATCCTCTGCTTTACTGCTTAGCATTCACTCCCACCTTGGTTCCAACATGGCTACCAGGTTGCAGAAGGCCCACTCTTTCCTCTTCAGGACCTACCCCAAGCCCATCCCTGTATTTGCCCCTCATAGCTATAAAATGGGAAACAAATGACTTCTTGACACCATCCTGTCGCTTGGGCAGAAATAAATGCTGCTTCAAAGAAACTAGAGTTCTCTTGCTCTTAACGAGCACAGGTTAATCTCAGTCTGAATGCAACAACTAAAAACACATTGAACTGTTTTGTCTCCAAGAAAAGAGGAAGAACCTACCTCTACAAATGATTTAGAACTCCAGAAAATGATTTCTAGTCAAAAACATCCTGACCCGTGGGGTGGTGCTGGCAGCCTGGGAACTGGATGATAGGAAGCTCCCATCCGACGGGGGAGGATCTGGGAGGCTGACGGGGGGCTGGGCCTCAGGGGTGAGTCATGTCACCCACCAGAGCACAGATGGGTGATAGGATCAGGGCCACACTCTGACTCAGCGACCTGCTCCCCGCCAGCACCTGGCACATTACATGATGTTAGGTGGGAGTATGGAAATGGCCATCAAAGCCATCGACAAGCCTAAAACCTAGTTTTCCAGAGAAAAGTGATGTTTTGATTCTAAACCATCTTTTCTTAGCCACAAATGCTGCTGGATATGTAAATTGAGTTTGAAAACATTACATATAATTTCCAAATTGCTGAAAACATATTTGAAGTACAGAATTTTTAAAAAAGATGCTATGCTTTGCTCCCACCTACATGATGTGTGCCAGGACAAATAATACCATGAGTAATTAAAAGAGTTTCCTTTTCTGATTTTTCAAAGGAATTGAATCAGATGAATCTTTCATGATAGCAATTCATCATTAAATTTTATTTTAAGGAAGAAAAAGTGAACTAGAATTTTCCTTTCTTCATCTTCTACCCTTAAAGAATATCCTTGAGCAAATGTGAATGAAATATTGCCACCAGTAAAACTATATCTGTAGAACTTAATATTTCAGGGTAAAAGGATTAATCTACTTTTTGAAGTCAGCTAATTACTAGGCATCTTTGCAAAATAAAAGAGGAAAAACAATGAACATGATTCTGATTTTTCTTTTAACTCTGTTCTATTAGAACAAGGGCACAATCTGATTCACTAACCTGGTAAATACCTAGACATCATTGTCAAATAAGTGAATAAATAATAGTTGGTTTTAAACTTGCACAATATAGCATAAACTTTTGTTGTTCTTGCTCCATCAAGAAACTTAAAATCGTGTCTTTTGAGGACAGTGAAGCTCTCTGGTTTGATCCAAAGTGCATATCCATCGGTACCTTTGCATCACCCTTACTTAGAAACTTCCCCTCTGCCAGGCCAGCTCTTCTCTCTGAACTGCCCACCTCTCCTCTATACCATCATGTTTGCCATACCTGTTCATCAGCCTCAAATCTCCACCATCCAAATCTTAATTTCTAGATCTGACTCATTTTCTAATGCAAGTTCACTTGCAAAGTGCTTTCCACTTTGATTTGCACAGACACGTTCTTTCCATTGTGTGTTTCCTGGTTCCTATCACCCTCTGTTCAACTCCCATGTGTATCCTTATCTTGCGAGGCATTTCATGTACATGACTTCCTGGAGGAGGCAGGGAGATAGTGATGCATAAGAAAAAAGGAACCTAAGAAGGACAGAGAGAAGCTTCTTAGAGGATCCTTTGGAGAGGGACTTGGATGGTTAGCAGGATTTGGACGGTTAGCAGAACCAGGTCATGTGAGGAGAGAAGAGTGACACATGCAATCTAGAGAAGGTCCGGCATAAGACAGGTAGGGAGGGAAGGATGTGAAGGTCTGTTCTGGAGCTGAGAGAGCAGCTATCTGCAGATGGAGATGTGAGGAGAGGAGGGAATCACAAAAGGGCATAGGCTATACATGGTGGCCTCAGTGGGGACATCAAGCTGCACATAGGCTTTCAGCTTAGTGGAAGTCCTTCAGTTCTTATGACTTACAGTAAGAGCTCAAATATTCTTTGATAAAGGAATTATCCTTCCCCATTTGTGTGTGTGGTGCTGGGATCAAATCCAGGAGCTCTCTCCGTCTAGGCAAGCCCTCTACCACTGAGCTGCATTCCAACCCAAGATAGGAATTATTTCTGATATTTCTAAAACAGGAGGGTAATGAGAAAAGTGTAGTTTGGGGAAGTAGATGCACTTGGATTTGTGTGCTAACTTTCCCACTTACCAGATGGGTGATGTTGGGTAAATGAACCCATCTTTTTTGAACGGCAAGGTCTTCTGAATGGGGATGAAAATATCAACACCCACTTCTTAGGGCAGTAAGTGCGTGAAGTCAGTGGGCACATGAAAGAGCCAGCAGAATCCCTGGCAATTCATCTCTCACCATCCTCTGAGTGGCCCAGGCTCCCCCAGCTGGACTGACTGATAGTGAGCTGCACTGGGAACAGATGCAAGGTTGAGCCCAGATAAGCCAGTAGGGAGGACAGATGTCATTTCTGAGGTTTGTAACTGAGTGGAACTTTTCATGTAGGAAAACAAGGTAAAAATTTCCCGAGGGGTTTCTACAAGATTTCCAGCACTTCCTAAATTAGCCTTGACCAGTAAAACCACGAGAGAAGACTTCCTGGCAGGGCTTGGCACTTCCATTTCCAGTCCCAACTGAAAGCAGGAAGCATTGAGACAAGTAATAATTCAACTCTTCAGTTGGCTTCCAAAATTATCCACATTCAGGTCCCTTGGCATTTGCACCAAAGGTCAGGACTTATTCTGATTTTATACATTTATTCAGGTTATTGACTTGTGTTTTGACCAAACCATTTGCTAATGGATATATTTTATACCTTCTACCTTATCCCACCTCAGGCTGAGTATGCCTCCCCATGATGAACAGTTTTGTGCAATTAGCAGAAAACCCCAGGAGCCTGAGGACATGCACCATTATTCTGGAATAAAAATTTCCAAGTCCTGCTCCTTGGATTCAGATCACCTGAATGCAATTCCCAGCTCTACCATTTATTAGCAAGCTGTTGATACTCCCATAAAATGAAGAAGCTCCAAACCCACTATAAAATTTAAAAAAAAAAAAAAAACAGAAAATAGCAAGTGTTGGTGAGGATGTGGAGGAATTGGAATTTTTATGTTGATGGGAATGTAAAAAAAATGCAGCTTCTGTAAAAGTAGTATGGTGGCTCATCAAATATATTAAACAAAGGATTATTATATAATCCAGCAACTCCACATCTGGATATGTGCCCAAAAGAATTAAAAACATTCAGGAAGCAATATGTCTACACCCGGGTTCATAGCAATATTCGTCATGATAGACAAAAGGTAGAAGCTTCTCAAGTGTCTGCCACCAGGTGAATGGATAGACAACATGTGGCATATCCATATGATGGAATATTATTATTCAGCCTTTCAAAAGGAAAGAAATTCTGACACATGTTATAACATGGGTAAACCTTGAAAGCATATGCCAAGCGAAATTAGTCAGTCACCAAAGGACAAATGAATTCCTTTATGTTATGTCCATATAGTAGTCAAATTCATAGAGGCAGAAAGCAGAATGGGGGTGGCCAGAGGCGGGGGGAGGGAAATAAGGAGTTCATGTTTAATGAGTAAACAGTTTCAGTTTAAGTTGTGGAGATAGTTGATGGAGATTAATGCACAATGATGTGAATGTACTTAATGCCACAGAACTACATTTAAAAATTAGATAAGAGTACATTTTAGGCTGTATATATTTTACCACAATCAAAAATTTTTTTAGGCAAAACAGTTTTTAATTTTCAAAAGTAATGTTTAACCATTGCAATTCTTCTATACTTGAAATTCTATTATAATTCAAAGCAAGAAGAAAACCAAACTCAGTGGCCACTGGACCTCTCACCTTGCTGGTCTGACCTTGGCTCTAGGGTAGCAAACCTTCTGTGGAAGGTGTTCTGCTACAGGGATCCAGTCCCCAGATGTTCACTCCTAACTAACTCTGAACATCTGGGTGCATTGGAGTTCCCCAGCTTCTTTGTAACTGATACTCAAGCTCAGAACCAGCCCCTCCTCTAAGAGTGAGCCCACAACCTTGTTTTGAGCATCCAGCTGACAGACCAGGATGCCAGGTGTAGGTTTGCTGTACCGATTTTCTTCCTCTGGTTTCTTTTACTGTTGTATTTCTTTCCCTGCTATTCTTGGCTTTATTTGAATGATTATCCTCCTCTGTTGCTTTGACCAAAGATCAATGAGTAAATTGGACAGCATTTCCACCCTTATCAAGTAGATTTACTTACAGTGTCACTAAAGTAGGGGCAACAGTGTGTGTGATCTAGTGTGCGTGTGATCTGCAGAAGATGGGGGATCCAGCTCCTTGAGGGGAGGTTGGTGGATGGTGTGCGGGAAGGGACAGAGCAGTCCAGGTGGAGGGAATGCCTTTTTGAATAAAGATTTGAGATTATTGAAGTGCCATATCACTGCTATTAAATCAATGCCTGTCTCCCCTTCCTTTAGAAAATGTGAAATCTCCTGAGGCTTGCCGCAGTCGTAGATCTTTGAAAAAGTGGAATTTTTCTGTTATGTCGTTTTGGAGGAGTAGAGGGATAAAGTCAAATGACTATTTTTTATTTGAATTATCAGATGATTCCCTTACTTGTGTTCATTTTCTACACTTCTTCCTAAGAAGTCTTTGAATCATCACTAAACAGGTCACGTGTAATTTATGGTACTCTTATGCCAATTACTGGGGGCACAAGTGACCACCCTTGCTGAAAGTGTTAGGGTCACAGGTAACTTCCTGTTGTGAAGGGACATCACAAGAGGGTTGCTGGTGCATGGTGGGCTATGGAAACACTGGGTCAGGCATCTGCAAAAGACCCCAACCTTTCTGTCTGCCTCTCTGAGAGGTGACATATGTGATCAGCAGCAAAAGGTGATGGTATGGTGATTGCAAGATTAAGTTATAGCAATTGTACTTTCCTTAGTTTTTTTTTCTTTTGTGTGTGTGTGTGTGTCTTTCTTATTCTTTCTCCCTCTTTTCCCTTTTTCCGACCCTCTCTCCTTTCCTCTCCTCTCTCCTATCTTCTCTTCCTTTCCCTTCCCTTCCTCTCTTCTCCCTGCTAAGTGTGTGTGTCTGCTTTCCCTCCCTCTATTCCTCCTCCTCTCTCTATTCTACCTTATCTCCCTCTCTCCTGTTTTTCCCTGCTGCCCTCCATCTTCCCCTTTTTCACTTCTTTCCTCTCCTCCTCCTTCTTTTCTCTCTACTTCTGTCTCTGTCTCCCTCCTTTCCAGGGGAACAAACTGCTATTCTGTGAGTTTCCCACAGACCAAATCCTCTGCCCATCATGACACACTTGGAAGTGAAGGCTTCAGCCTCTTCCCATGCCTTCAGCCCCACCAACAGCTTAACATCCTCAACAGCCTGCCTCAGAGTCCTCTCAGCTGTCATATTTGGGGACAACTCACTATGCTGCAATAGGTAACTGAAACTCACACCACTTGTGGTTTTCTGAAGAATTTTGCCGAATAGCCAGGGATGTGGATCCCAATCAGAGTAATTCCAGGTTTCCACTCAGAAAAGCCAACAGAAACAAGCTCAAGCCCATACTTTTTCTTTGGTATCTTTGAGACTCTTTTGTCTTCTCTGGTCACCTGATGGCCCTTGCTCTGAAACCAGAACATGTTGTAGTTTGGGAGCGCCAACCTCTGCTGCAAAGTTCTATGACATCCTCTTTTACTGCATCTCTGTGGCTTTATGGACCAGTGAAATGGACTGTGGAGCCACATCAATGTGAGTGCAAATTCTAGCCCTGCCATTTCATGGTTACTTACCATGTCTGTGAGGCTCAATTTCCTAATCTATAAAATAATAAATTAATGAGAGTCTTGTAGAGTTGCTGGAGATTGAACACAGTGATGCACTGAGATGCATGATGTGAAAGAGGCAATGACGCACCCCAAAATCTAGTGGACAAAGGATGGCAGTGAACTCCTATTCCTCGGGATTGTGTGCAATGTCAAAGGAAGTGTCCTCCCTGTATCCTGAGCTCAGCCAACAGCTCCATTCAGCTGCAGGGTCAGCAGAGCTGGAAGGTCACCAGGCTGGCAGTTAACGCCTGTCTGGGTTCTCCACATGATCCTTTTTGACCAGAAGACTGTACAGGTGTTCCTCCTCAGTGGGCTCAGGGAAGAATTTCAAGAGGTCAAGCCTTGAATTTGCAAGCCCCTCCACCCCCCGCCCTGTGGCTTGGATTCTAGGATGTGCACAACTCCACTTCCATCCATTTCATTGTTAATTACTACCAAGCAAGTCTCAGACCATTTTAGATTCTGAGGATGGGAAAAGAGACCCCACTTCCTCATAGAAGGCCACAGAGTCACATTGGTGGGAGATGCACATACCCCTCTAGAAGGAATCTGTGCCCATATTTTACAATCTACCACAAACATGCAAGAAACAATCTCTTTGTAACTATTTTCCCTTTTTGTTACTAAAGTAGCCTTTTAGAATAAAACAATGAAAGCCAAATAATGAGTGTTTCTCAGCTTTGAAATGTTATACATGTGATCCCAAGAGACTTATTTCACCTCTGCAAATTTTACTTACCTTAGAAATGCATCTATATGGTACAAGGCTACTGTCTTTAGCACTTTTTCTCTCCTATGATGCTATCTACTGTCACATGAGGTCTTTAACATGAAGATAGAAGGGATGGAGATTGGTGACTGACATCCAAGGATGTCTGAGTTTTGAACCCAGCTTGGGTCAGAACCTACCTCTGTAAGCTCCCTCCAGGAAGCTAAGCCTCTGTGAAAAGCTCCTGAGAGTCACCTCTAGCCTTGGAGCTACATCTCACCTGGACATCAACCTATCCCAAAGAGAACAGGTAGAATTTTTTATTTTCCTCATCTTAGTGCTAAATCATTATTCTTGACCTTTGATTGTAAGAGGGTGGTATTCAGCAAGTAGAAACAAATGTAAAACATAAAATCCAGAGCAAAAGAATGGGAGAGTGTTTGCCCTGTGCCTCCTAATGTTGTATCCCTCTTTCTAGCACTTACCAGAAAACTAAGCCCAGTTAATATCCCTGGACGTGATGGATCCAAAGGCAGTCCTGTCTCTTGAAGATAAGCCAAGGGGAAGGGAGATTAGTTAGGGGCTCAGAGCTTCCTTGTACTAGAGGTCTCCTCTCTTGCTGAGGAACATTTCATTCACTCATCCAACAACCACATATTTAGCACCAATCCTATATGGGCATGGCTGGAGTGCGTGCAGAAACCCCGTGTGTTGGTATGACATTTCTCTACTAGCATATTCTCCCAGTTTGCACACCGGCCTTACAGTGCATGATGCCAGCTGCAAGCCACTGCCCCCTGGACAGCCACCACCAAGAGCAAACTGTGCCTTCTCCTGCAGGAGCCTGGGGTTTCTAGCACACAGTCTCTCAGGTCCCTTTCTCCCCACTTTGGAGCTCTGTTCCTTTTGTGGGGTAAATTCCTATTCACCCCTCATTTCTCTATACCAAGTTTCTTCATGGGAGAAGCTTCACTGACCCTTGGGCTAGGTAAAGGTCCTCTGCAGTATGCTCTTATGAAACATGTCGTTCTCCTTTGTAGGATTCTTGGTGGTAATTATGCTATCATTTCTGTGATATTTTGATTAATGTCCATCTCCCCCAAGGCTCTGTTTTCTGAGAACTTGGAGTCATGGTGGTTTCTTTGAACAACCTATTCCTAGCCCAACATATTCCATGGCAGTAGACTTGTCATGACTGTCTGGGGCTGAAGGGAAAGAAGGTAGGAAGAAAGGATCTCTGTGCGTATCCCTTGAGTCTGCAGATAGGATAGTAGGGTCCCTGGACAACTTTACTTCACAGTAGGGCACTTCCTGAGAAGGTGCTGATACTCCTTTGTTTCCCTTCTTTCAAATCTTCAGCCTAGAGCCCCAGTGACCTTGCCCTTTGTCCCAACCGTCTCTTGCTGTTCCTCCCATGTAGATGAGGAAATGCGGGTGTAAATAGATTCAGCCAAGTCCCAGCCTCAGTTCCCACTCATGCCTTGTTATAATTCAGGAACAGAGAAAATTTAAAGGACTTTGCATAAATGCAGCAATTCATGTTGGGCTTATCAGACATCCTCAAATGCCACCTGGTTGTGGTCTGCTGAGAAGGACAAGAGAGAGAATAACGGGCACCATAGGCAGGATAGTTTTCTGGTAAAGACACATGAAGCCCAGAAGCACAGACGACATACAACTTCCTGTTGGCTGATCTTCCAGACAGTCTGACCAGGCTGCTGACAGGCCCCTGGCTTTGGAGGGGAACTTAATCCCTGCATCGAAGGGTCTAGATCGTTGTCATAATGATGAAAAAGCAAGTGTTAACAGTCATTATTTTCTAGAACAATAAGAAGAATGAGAAGCTGCTGACCAGAGTCCTAAAAATGGGTGTGATCTCATTATCTCATTCCCTGTTATGGAAAGCTAAAACAAAAGGAGTATCCCTGGTTGGTTGGGCTTGTTTCTAATTTACACTTTACCGTGTTTTTATTTTGGCAGAAGTGAAATCAAGTGCTGTGTTATAGTCCTGGAGCTGAGAATAGGGTGGGTCCTGCTAGGCCATTCTGAGCTGCTTCTGAACTTGGAGGTGAGGCTTGTGGAGCTGTGGGTGGCCTGAGAATCTGCTTATCTGCTTTCCTCAGAGAACCCTACGTGCAGACAACCAGATAGCTCCTGTAAGTGGTCACGAAACCAGGCTTCTCCTCAGCCACAAGCTACCAGCGTGGACTGTGCATGTCTGGATTGAGATGGGAACTTGGGAGAGAAAAACATGACGTGGAAATCTCTTTCCTCTCACACCAAACTGTTTTTCTCTGTGCATGGAGAGAAACTGAAGATTGCACTAGAAATTTTTTAATAATAAAATAGCAGATTACAGTGAAAGTAAAAAGAAAAAAATCACTTTTTTTTTTTTTAATCTAAGAACTCAACTCACAAATGGGGTAAATGGCCACCAGGTGGCAGTAGCGACAGGGTGTTTGCACCCATCAACAGAGCCTGAATCCTGCTGTAGGAAACTGAGGACTGATAATGTTTGTGACTCTCCAGATATTATACAATTAGCTCAGATAGAGAGTCACCATTCTCAGATAACTATTCAGCATCTCCCACCAGTCAAGGCTATTACATGGCTGACTTAAAGGAATTCACAGTTCCTCCATGATGGAAGCAGATTCCGTTGTCCAGTTGGGCCCCTAGGTTTTGAGCATTTAAGGCATGTGGAGACCCACTGAACCAGGCTTGGGGATCTTTGTGGAACAATGTCACACCCTGCTCCCTGGGAGCTCAGGGCATACCTGCTTATTACCAGGTGCTCAACACTGCCAACCCTAAGTTCTCACCCAGTTGACAGGAGCTCAAAGGGAGACTGTGTCTGCTATGGATGGGGGAGGGCAAGTCAGGAAGAGGGGCAGGTGAGTTCAAAGAGGAGGTGACATTTGAGTAGTGTTTTGAAGCCCTGTGTGACTCACATTTGCCTGCCAGGGAGGAAGGTGAGGTTATTCCAGGCAGTGGAGCTGTCTGGCCAACCAGCGCCTGCATGGCCTGTCACGGAAGTCGGCTGAGGTCGCAGCGTCGTGGAGTGTTGAAGTGGGGGTTGGGAAGAGAAGTTAGAAGCCAACGAACGTGGGGCAGCTTGTAAGGCGTGCCAGGACTGTAGTCCTCAGCACAAATCCACCTAATTTATACAGGGATCATTCTGGGCTGGGCAGGGAGGATGGTGGATTAAGAGACAGAAACCCAGGGCTCGCTTCCTATGGATGGGAACTGGACCCAGATGATCCTAGATGGTTGCCAGCCCTTTCCCCAAGGCTGAGTCAGGGGTCCCTTGTGACTTCCACAGCACCTTCTTGTCACTGTTTCACCCTCTCCAGTACCTCTGTTAACTTGTCTGTCTTCTGTATTATGCAATGGGCCCTGGGACAGGACTGGAGATGTGTTGTTGTTTTTATTTGTCTGTGTCATCTGGATCTGCCCCAGTGTCTACTCTATTCGGGGGACTTGGTGAACTACTGAGTGAAAGCCACGTTTATGGAGGAAAGAGGGATGATGAGGGCTCCTGAGTGAGGACCCAGATTCTTCTGACCCCATGCAAAGCTTTGCTGTGCCTCTCTGGGGTTGGAGCTGGAAGCCAGCCCAGGCAAAAGCCCAGGGAATTCAGTGTTCGGTGAAAGCTGATGCTCCAGAAAGGATGTCCAGCAAGACAAGTTGTGTGGAAGAAGAGGGAGATGCTGAGGTGGACTGAGATGAATGATTAGGGAAAAGAGTCGGTCAGCAAGGAGATCCACTCAGCAGCTCAAAGAGGAAAGAATTAGAAATGGGGAGGTGTAAGGTTGTTCACTCCCTATTTACTTGCCTCTCTTGGGCTGCCATTGTTTGGAGCCCTTACCAAATCTGTCACAGGGAACTTGGGTTCCAAGGAGAAAAGGTTGACCAAGAACAGAATAGCAGCAAAGTGTTGGGTGAAGCCCATGGGGTATGGATAGGGCACCCCTTTTTTGAGGTAGTTATACTTAAGCAAGACCTAAACACAAAAAGCAGCCATCCCAAGCAGAGGGAACAGCTAGTGGGGAGGTCAAGAGGCAGGGTCTGCAGTGGAAAAGGATGGAAGGGCAGGTTGTGGAAACCAGGAGAGTCCGTGCTGAGTGTGTCTCCAGACCCCCCAAAAAACTGAGATCTCACTCTAAGAATGAGGGAGGCCCAGAACACTTTTCAGCGAGGCCTGACATCATCAAGAGGGATTGTAAAGCTAACCTTCTACGTGAGAATGACACCGTAGGGGTGAAAATGATAAAGCCAGGGAACATGGAGAAAAGCCACAGTCATGGTCCAGAGAGATGACTGGAGTTTGAACTAGCAGGTGGGATAAGGTGAGGCATGGTAAGGTCTGATAATGTTCAAAGTGAAGGTAATACCTGCAGAACAAACTGGTGAATCAGATGTGATGGCATCAGGGAAAGGAGGGGAGTGAAATGGCAACTGGAAGGAAATGTCACTGAGTGATCAATCACATGACATTGAAGATGGGAATGATGTCATCAGAGACTTTGGGCAGCTGAAGACGAGGTTTCTAGCAAAAGGTAGATTCCAGTAGAGAATGAATGGAAAATGTGGATGTGCACTTGGGTACAAAATGGTACCTCTCTTACCGACTCGTGGAACAATCCCTCATTGCCTGGGTGTTTTCTAACTTGCCCAGGATTCTTCTCGAAGACTTGAACTTTTCATACTTCTATGTCTCTCAGTCTAGTCAGTTGACCTTCTCCTTTCCAGGTTGTCACTGGCATTTCTCCACCTTGGAGATAGAGTTCTTTTCTTTTTTAATGTTACTAGCCCTTTTCTAATGAAAGTGGAGCTGTCTACCCGTTTTATTAATAAGAAAGGTATCAACTTATTTTTGAGCCCTAACAACAGCAGATGAACTGGGACCAACACTGAAAAAAACCGAACTTTCTTTTTTGATCAGAAATTTCTTCTTTTATCCTTACAAAGAAAAAAAACTACAGCATGAACTACAGCAGTCATCCCCTTATTCTGTTATGAGATTCCACGCTTTACTCATAGTAGTCTAACCATAGCTGAGGGTTTCTCATTGATACATACTGTCATAACTTGACTTACTTTACATTTCTTTGGCGATATTGTCCTCTAAGAGTACTAGTATCTAATTTTCAGGAACTAAATATTTTAAAACATTTTAGCAGAATCTTACAAAGGTTTTTGGACAGAAATGCAAGGTGGTTTCCCACCAAGGGAGACGCAAATAAAGAAGACCTTTATTTTGGTCACAATCGTGTCTTTTTTAGAAAAGAAATTCTTTGTCGATTGTTGTATTTTAGATAATCACCCTTTATTTAATTATTAAAAACTACTAGCAGGGTTTTTTTTAAAAAAAGAACATTTAAGTGTTTGAGAATTCATAGCTTACAAATGGCAAGCTTGGCTTGTGCTGGGGTCATTGCCAACCAGAGAGGTTTAGCATCCAGTATGGAACCTCAGACCTGCAAGGAGGATCCAGTAGAGTAATCACATACATAAAAACCTTCTAGAAAGATCTTTCATCCCCCCATTTCTGGGACATTGATTTTTTTATTGCACTTCAAGTTTTGAAAATATCATTTACAAAGAGATAACAGTTTTAATTCAGCATATTTTTTTCAGTGAGAATGGCAGGTCATGGGGGCCCAGGGACCTTATGACTCACACAGCAGAGGTGAGGAGGTCCCTCATCTCAACTTTCAGGCGCTCTCTGCCAGCAGGGTTAGCATCACATGCCCAGTGCTCCAGCGCCACGGCAGGTGTTCACAGCTTACGGAACCTGCTGCCCCTCCACAGTGTCCCCTTGTCACTTCCGTTGACTCATTGCTCTGTCTCCCTGCTGGGACTCTGTTGGTTAGACATTTTCCTTCTGTGGTTCCTTTGAGCGTATCTCACATGTTTCCACACTTTCTTCTCCTACTCACACCAGCTGTAGGCCGACCCTTTTGAAAAGCTGGAGGTGGAAGAAATGGAGAACACTCCCAGCCCAACTCTATCCTTTCTCAGATAGAGAAATGAGGCCAGAGAAGTGAAATGAAATGCTGCCTGGATTGACTCACGCCATCTTTTCACTAATGACGATTCAGACCAAAATAACTGTGATAGTCACACATCACAGGGGAGTGGCCAATAAAATGGTTCTCAAGAAAATGGAACAGACCTTGGCTCATAGCAACGTGGAAGCCCCAAGGGATTCTCCCACATAACACCCTGAGTTGAAGTGGCTGAGACACAGTGTCCACACCTCATGTGTAAGAGGTCTTTCATTTGGCAAGTGTGACCTTATTTCATTTTTACAGAAGCTTTTTAAAATAACTTATTGCCAGGCCCTAATTTTCCAGATGGTGGAAGCCAACACTCAAGAGAGGTGAAGTTATTTGCCTGAAGTCATACAGAACACAGTGGAGTTGGCATTGAGGTCTTTGTGCCCCTCAAACTTAGATTCTGAACCACTGTCTATTCTGCTGATCCAGGTGAAGCATTGATCTGCTTTCTAGTTTCTGTACTTGAAGTGAAGTGCAGTCATGGGGTTTCAGGGAGGTGGAAGGGATGGCCGCTTTTTCTACTGTATTCTCCCACCAGGGAACGGTTTCATGACCTGAGCGTTGGGTCAAATGGGAATGGGTGCAAACTGACCAAGGAACTACGCAAATTTCTCCTTATCTGTGCGGGTGTCACCTTTGCAATAGCTGTGTCCCCAGCACAAGCCAGAGAGAACACTCAATGGCTTGACCAAGCGACCTTGTGCAATGGCCTGCCGTATCCAGAAATCTCTTACTCAAGATCTCTTTCAGCCTTGCTATTCTTGAATACTGGAAGAGACAATGGCCAGCCCAAGGTGGCAGGGGCTCTGCCCACACAATAAGTACCTCACAGTCCTTCTGTATACACTAGTATCTGAAGTTATTCAAGAAAGGCCATGTGTAGGAATTTTGTTCATCTTCATATCATTGAGTGTGTTTATCTCCTTTCTTGGTGACAACTGCAACATCTTGGGACAACACAGTTCTCTAATGAGTGTGAGATGTCTGCTTCCCACAGGTGATCATTGTTACATACTGACATCTTCCAAGTTTAGATTTTGTACCTATTCTCTTTTCCCCTGAGGCTGCTTGTAATCTCATGTTTTGTACACTTAGAGTTTGTTTTCCTTATAATAAATATCTATTTGTTACCCAGTCCTTGACTTATTAGTTGCAGTGTTCCTTTTGTAAAATGAGATAAACAAGGTCCACATCACAGAGTTGTTGTGAGGATTAGCTGAGACTGTAGATTTGAAAACATCTCCCTGTAAGGTATGACATGAATATAATGAATTGTGTTTAATCACGAAAGGCAGTTTTCAAAAATTGACCCACCTGATTTTTATGTCTTTAATGATTTTTGGTGTTGAAATGCTTTAGTACTTTATAGTGTTAAATATCTCTATTTTACAACATTAAAAATGTGATTTGTACTAATATTTATAAAAGAAAATTATAAAAATATGATATCTGATTAAGGGTAAATAGAATCAATAAAATTAATATTATGAAGTTTCTGTGGGTGATCATAAATAACATATCTGAAAGGCCAAAACAGATATTTTGAATAAAAATGCACCACACTCTGCTCATTCCCACCACATTGCACGTTTCCCCAGCTCCTTTATTTGATCATATGGATTCCTAGATCACATATCAAGAACACTGTGATAGTCAACCTAAAGCTTCCTTCCTTTCTTCCTTCCTTCCAATCTCTGTTTTCCTTGCCTTCTTTCTTATAATAAGCATCTTTAAATGCCCACCATGTGACAAACACAATGTTTGATGCTAAAGATTTTTTTAATAATGATTAAAATAAATTACTTGCACTAAAAGCCTATATGGTATGGACAGATAAGATCAGAGAGTACTATAAAAACAATATTAATGCACATGACAGCAGCTGGGATTGTGGGTGACAAATGCCATGGGATCCAAAAGTGGCCAGAATAGCCTTCCCACGGTTGGCCCATGTCTGAATTCCTTTCCGATCCTCTATTGGGCAGCTGAATTCAGGAAGTCTGTGAGATCATCAAAGATTTTTTAGAATGTTCATCTGCCAAAAATCCCTTCTACAGAGGGAAGGAGGTACTACCTGGCGCCACCTGCAGGCCCATGCACACGATGGCCAGCATCAGGTGGTATCCACCTCAACAGACAGTCTCTGGAATTCAGTGACTGCACCTGCTTTGATCACCCTCCATGGATGGGGTTTGCTTCCCAGGCTGAAAGGAGTTGAGATCAGGGCCAGTGAGGCAACTGGCTGCCATCAGTTTAGGTTCCTTTGGCTTCAGCGACCTGAGCAGATTCTGCCCTTCTTCTTCCCATGTCTCTTTCCCTTTCCTTTTCTTCTCTGACATAGCCCTGCTCAGGTGTCTGTCACATGTCATCATGCCTTCACAGCAATACCCTGTGGGCTGCAGTTCATGTGTCCAGTCCTGGTTAGGATATATCCATGATGGTGATGAACTACCCAAAGACCACCAGAGATTCACTCACAGTGGACCACATCCCAGAACCCACTGGAAGGAAGGGCCTCCAGCTCTTGAGTGTGCACCCAGTCCAGGGGCCTTGGAGTGTGCTATTGGTTCTATCTCACAAGTGCTCTTGGACTCTGGGGTTGGATGGAGCAGCCCATGAAAAGAGGTCAGAGTGAGGCTTAGGGTAGAGCTCAGCTGGGATGATAGACAGAGCAAGAAGAAGCCCTGTGTACTGCAAAGCAAGAATGAGCACTAAGCACAAGTGATGAAAAATGCTGGGGACAATGGTAAAGGCAAATCAGGGCAAGGAATGGGGTAGGAAGGAAGGGCAAACCTACACTATGGGTATGGACTTCGCTAAATTATTTTATTACTAACACAGTGACTCTTTTCTATGCGTGCAGAACAAGTGTGTTCATAATAGAAATGAGAGCAACTGGACATTGTCTATGGCCATTGGTCAGACAGAGGTCACCAAAGCTGGGACTGGTGAAGTAGGGAGCAGGGAAGGCCAGGGGAGCCCAAAAGAAGGGACCAGCCTGGGCAATGGGGAAAGATAAGGATTTGTATCAAACACCCCTACCCCTGGCTCCTCTCAGTTCCAGGCAAGTGCTTATCTCTAAATCAAGCATGCATGAGGCCAGGATACATATCTTTTGGGGCCTCCAGAGAGTTGGAAACCACATCCGCACCTTGGCTTCCACATGAGAGGAACTGCCCGGAGATGGAGAGCGCCTGGTCTCTACCAGCTGCCTCCACTTCCTCCCAACAGCCTCTGCTTCACACTGTGGGATCTGCTTTTCTCCTCCCTGGCTGGAGAGCACAGGCCCATCTACTATTCTTGGCTTTTCCACGTGTGCATGGTTCATCCCACTTCATCCTCCCTTCTCTGCATTTCAGAGTCTACACAAATTCAGCCCCACCCACAGTGCCATGGACATAGCTGCAACTGCATCACCCAGTGCTTCCTGTGTGCACCATGGGCAGCACAAAAAAACAGGCCTTAGCCCTGAACCAGGTGGGGAGAGGCCTGACCCGTTCTGGATACATGGTTGACATGTCTAGTCTATCTGTACTATGCTTTCTTCCTTCCCTCCAGCACTACCTCCGTGGATCTCCTTATATAAGCTACCTTCAGTTTTCCCAGCATCATGCCCAGAAAGGGCCTTAGAGGACATAACACAGCCTCCCATCCCAGTGGACAGGGAGAGAAGCCTAGCAGACCAATTCCTCTATGTGGTCTCAGTTTCCCTTTCTGTAAAACAAGGGGAAGCACCAGGCTTAGCAGATGAAACAATTAAGTGATGGTGTTGCCTGGCTCATGACCACCCAACTGTACACATTAGTTACTTCACTTAGTGCTGGGCCACAATGACTGGACATATGAGCAGTGTCTGACCTCTACAGAAAATCCAGGGCAGGTCCAGCCTTTATGTGCAAACCCAGTGAAGCCTGATGAGCATCTGGAAAGCAAAATTGCATTGGACAGTGTGTAGAAAGGAGGGTGACAGACATGAAGCACAGGTTGGCAGATACTCTGCTACTGAAATTGAGTTAGAAAAGGAAAACTTTGATTTCTGGAAAGAGCTCTATAACAAGAGGCTGGTGAACTGGTTGGATGTTTTTCCAGAGAACCCTGCGGCTTCAGGGGCCATGTCTCCCTGAAAGAAGCTCTGGTTGACCTGCTGCCTGAGATGTCTGAGAGTCGTAGCCACAGCTGTGTTCTTTGAGGTCCTCAAGTCTTTCTTAGCACAAAAATGAACTCAGGAGATGGGGCTGTGCAGCTAAGAATTATCTCACATTGCTTCTCCACTCCTGGCTTGGAGAGAGTGATTTCTGTAGTGCCCTGGGAAAGAAGCTGGGGGAACACAAGAATCTCTAGTTTGCCTGAGAACACAGGGGCTCCATCCCACAGAAAACTGCCACATGTCATCTGTCTTGGCTTTGGCTGGCATGGTTTCCACAAAAGAGGCATCTGTCAGCAAGACTGAGGTAGAGACAAGAGCAGCATCTACTAAAGTTTTCCTGGGCTCCTCGGAATGGGCCTCTCTTCCCCCAGGTCTTTTCCTATTAGAGCAGCTCTTTATTGTATAGTCGGAGTCATAAAATTCCCCTTATCTTTCCCTGTGGGACCCAGTTTTCCCATCTGTTCCTCTGAGATAACATGTTAAGTGACCTAGCACAAAGCCTGGAATCAATAGGATTTCAATTGCCGCCAATTCTATGAGTCCTGGGGTCCTGCCACAAGCCTGCAATCCTCAGGCTTACAAGGATTACAAGTTTAGACCCTGCTGCAGACTTCCTGGAGTCTGAGAAACATCAGTTCTTAGGAAAAGTCATAAATGGACACCACTAAATTTTCTAAAATTACAATTAAGTTCTGTGGGACTAAAAGTGAAAAATTTACTCATCGGATATTTTTACAAGTGCAGGAGAGGATTGATAAGTTAATGTTCCACACCACTCCAGAGCATCACATTAATTGATGGACTCAGATATCAAAATAGATAGAGGACTGAAATTTCTGTTTTGATCTAGATGCTGGAACTACCATAGCAAAGGCACTGGAGGCTCATTAGGGAATTACATTGACTCCTGGAACAGCAGGTATGCGGTGCTATACCATGCATGTATAGTTTACATGTACAGTTTGCTCCTTGCTACTGGGTGAAGCACTTCTGGTAGTTCAGGCTGGAGAGTGGTTGCAGAGGACTAGAGGAGAAATGCTCCAGGTTCTGCAGGGCTGTATATCTCTGCTTCAGGATTTAGACTCAAGCTTGCAGGCTCTCAGGCGTCATAGCAGGGTTAAAGCAAGGGAGAACAGAGTTTGCTTTATACTTTAGAAAGTTCATTTGACCCAAATGTGGAGAATAGATTGGAGAAGAGGGTAAAGTAAGTTGGACCAGTGGACCAGTGTTTCAGTCAGATTTGCTTCCGAATACCTGAGATATTAAACAGAAAAGATTTATTTGGTGTCAAAATTTTGGCGATTTCTATTTATAATTGATTGACCACATTGTTTTGGGCCTGTGGCGATGCACCATTACATGGTAGGAGCATGTGGCAGAGAAAAACCACTTTATGGCCAGGAAGCATAAAAAGAGAAGAAGTAGCTGAGGTCCCACAATTCTCTTTAGGTGCATTCCCTCAGCTACGTAAGAATCTCCCACTAGTCCCACATCTTAAAGATCCATCACCTCCCAGTAGTGCCATCCTAAGGACCAATACTCTCACACACACCTTTGTGGGACATTCAAGATCCAAACTATACCAACCAGTTAGGGGCAATTCTAGTGGAAGAGACAGCTCAGTGCATGTGGCAGGGAGGAGAGTTGGGGATGGAGTTGTTTTCCAATACTCAGAAAAGATGTTACCCACGTTCCCAGTTCACTGGGGTTGTTCCCATCAGCTTCAGAGATCAAGAGCTTCCAACCCTATGTTCAGAGGATATTGAGGTTGTTTTGACACAAAACAAGCTCTTGACACAAAAAAAAAAGCTTCTGGAAAAAACAATACCTCTTTCCTTATCTGCAATACCCACATGCCCTACATTGGTCTACTCAAGTTCCCTGATGGAAAGAAGGGAACTTCATGGTTCTTGGTGCATAGGAAGCTACTGGTGAACAAGCAGACAGCCTAGAATCTTTCCTCAAAGGCTGGACCTGACCCCAGAGTGAGGAAAGAGAATGAGAGAGCAATGTTGCCTGAGGACCCTGCTTCCAGGGTCCTGTTCCTGTCACTGACTGGCTAGGACATAAACGAAAGATTGTTAAGTTGAGATCTGGTGAGTCTTCCCTGGGTGTGATGCATGACACAAATCACCAGAAGCAGCAATACCTTCCCAGTCCAGAGCAGTGCTCTCTCTACCCCTTCGTCATCATAGGGACAATGTGCAGCCCTAACGGGAATTTCACCCTGTCTCATCCAGTGGTATTCTCAGAGATAGTGGACCACTTACCACTTGGGCCCAACTTCTTTCCTGACATGAGGGCTGGTTCAATTTATACCTCAGCTTGACCTAGGACTTAGGCTGTTATGTCTGTCTGTTGTAAGTGCAGGGCTGAACATTGCCTTAGGTTATGTTGCTGACTTGGGGCCTCACTCTATCCATTCTTTTATCATGTTTTGGGGACCCTTTGAGTTCTGTGTGTGTACAATGGGGCTGTTCATAATTGTTTCCAAGCACAAGAAGTGTAGCTGCCCAAAGGGCTGCATATTGCAAAATTCTAGAAGTCACCAATTCTGTAGATCACTCTGTGAATGGTGAAAGGCATCCCCAGGACTGCACACCCTGAGGCCTCACTTCCCTGTCCCCACTCTGTGTCTCAGAATATAACAACCATGAAGGGAGAGGATGGGTCAGTAGAGGTGAGATCTGGGTCTGTGCAGCATGCCCACTGTCCTAAGAGTCAAGAGTCTTTGTCCCAGTTCGGCTCCTAATTTTTTCAGTCATGGACTTTACCCTGGCTGAGCCACATACTCTAATGCTGTGATATGAGGTGGTAGTCTCTGTGACACTTGCTAGCACTGTGAATCTGTAACACCGTGCTGAAAATCAAGATCTGATGTGAATGTAGCAGAATATTCTAAGGGGTGTTATACTAAAGTTACCTGATAATGCAGGGAAAATCAGTGTGCCGTTTTTTTTGTTGTTGTTGTTGGTTTTTTTTTTGTTTTTTGTTTTTTACATAGAGTTTTACAATTGCATGCCCTTATACACTGAGGTCATGAAAACTCAAATGAAATGACATCTCTCTGACTTCCATAAGATGTTAGAACCAGCAAGTTTTCAGATTTGGGGAATCCACAAGACTGCTTTGATCCCTTAAGTTTCTTTCCAATCTTTGATGACATCGTGGAGATATTTAACTACTACTTTATTGGTATTAGTCTCCAATACCAATAACCACAACTGGACAAATCTTTTTTTTTTCCTTTCACTTCAACTATTGATGTTAGAGACAGAGTTTAAATGCCCAAGAGGAGAATGATCTGTGAAAACGAATTGAGAAGGCTCTGATGCAAACTCCCTTATCGAGGTTGCATTGTGTGCTTGGCATCTATTTCACTATCTCCCATTTCCTACTTATAATGTAATGGTCAGCCTTTCCTGTTACCCAAGGGCAGCAATTTCCACTTTAGAGAACATATTTCTTACATATCCTTTGGTAATCATGAACAACTTAATGAATTCCCCTTGTTCTCTATGTGAGAATGTCCTGCTCTTTTTTGAGTAGAAATGCCAGGCTGTCTGTCCTCTCTTTTGCAGGCAGGAAGCCTGTGGTCAAAGACCTGCTCAGCAATCCAGGATTGCACATCTCACATGACAACAGAAACTGCAGTTATTTTAAGATGTCAGGGAGGAGCCTCTTCCCAGGATACCATCAGGCTGCCAGGTCTTTGGGGAAATACAGGTCAGTAGTTAATCCCTAAGAGGGACAGATCACCATGAGAAAGAGATGTGTTCACAAAATAAACACGAACCCCTTTTCATATGCAGAACTGTTTACCCTCTCCAGATAGCAGCCTTGTCAAGGGGGAACAAAGGTGCTGACTATTTACCCTCCCTAAATGAGGTCACAAAGTTAAGGCACCTTTCTACAGTGCCAGTAGGTGGTGAGAGTCCAGACCAGGTGTCAGACCTCCAAGGTTCAGAAAGAACACAGGGGTTGGGATCTGTGACCAAGATATCCGAGAAAGGCTGACTCCTACAGAGGATGAGCTGTAGCCAAACCACAGGACTGAGAGCTCTAGAAAAGGCCCTGAGATAAACTGTGCCAGGTCCTGTGTGGGGATTCTCAAGACAGAGGCCGGAGACTGACTGAGGAAGGACTCAGATGGAACTGAGGGAAAGGTTTGGTAAGAACTGCAGGTGGCAGACACTGCCCAAGTCTAAGCATACACAAACTCCATCCTCACAAGCAGCAAAGAAGTAATCTACTCTATCATCTCTACTCTACAGACACAAAATTTGAGGCTCAAAGAGGTCATAAAGTTGAAATTAATGGAAACTAAAATTCCAGGTTAGGAGAGTTAGACTCTAAGCCTATGACTTACAGACAGAGCTTTATCACTTTAGATCCACCTGGAAGCTTGCTAGTAATGCAGACCCTTGAGTCCCATGTAAGCTCTACAGATTCAGAATCTGTGTTTACCAAGATTTCCAGATTCTAGGTGCTCATTCTACCTCCCTGTGAATGGTCCTTGGGCACTATGGGTTCAATACTCAGTGCCTGAGCACATGGTGGTATTTCCTCAGGCCAGGAAGAGGCTAGAGTGGAAACTCTAAGGGATATAACAAGCAACAATGCTCTACTGCAATGATAAAACACAGAAGTAAAATGACGATAAGTGATATTTCTTAAAGACAAAAAGACTATAGATATTGAATGTCTAATTTTTTTGGAAGTTTATGGGCTCTTGGCCTACCTCTCTATCCAGTCCTTCATCAAAATTATCAAATATATATAATTTCTTAGAAAGATACAGATTATATCAGAGTGTTGTCTCCCGTTGCCTGTTTGGGCGACATAGAGGGGTTAAAATAGCATGTCCTTAGACCTAACAAGAGCTTCTAAAATCAGTTTAAAGTCCTCAGGAATGGAAAAGATGAACAATCTGGTAATATTAAGTGATGGAGTTTCTCATGACAAGAGAGAGCATGATGTCATGTAGACATCAAATGTAGGGTCAGTAGTACTATCAATGGTAGAAATCTCATACCTGGAGAGGAAGCACCAGTCAAAGGGAGATGGTTCAGAAAAAGGAAAGGAAGGAGTGTGATACATGAGCAGGTGCTTGTTAGTGACCCAAAGTAGGATGCCGGAATGGACAGATTACAGCATTTAAGAGACTTGACTATGCCAGGAATTGTTCTGGGAGATTTTGCAGTGTCCTCAAGTAGTATCCACCGTCCTATGCCCTAACCATAACTGTATGGCTATGGATTTGAGAGAGGCACCCTAGGTAACACACAGATATCACTGAAAAGGAAGACTTCTTGTTGCACATTAACAACAGGACTATTTTGAGATTATAGTTTGGTCATTTGTGAGTTTGAATATTATGAGTCTGAGGTAGGTTCACTTCATGAAGGCTTAACAAAATCAATCCTCTCCACCCTGAAAATTCTGAGGCCTCAATCTAGAAACTTCTCCAAGGGGTTATCAGCTGGTCTCCTCACCAGACATGTCACTGTAATCTCACAGCTTTTTTTTTTATCTTTTCTACTACTTTCTTGCAAGTTATTTAAATAATGCCCTGTAACCAGATGCATGCTGAGCTCCTGAATCAGTTTTGACTGAGGTAAAAAGTACTTAAAGTTCTATGCCTATTTCCTCTTCCTGCCCAACAGGTAGAATTTAATACCATCACTTTCCCACAGGCTTAGTGTGAGCACCTATTCTTATCCCCAGGCACCCACTGTCCCTGTGCTGTGCACATCCCTGTCTGTGGATAATGACTTTCAGTTTTCTTCTCAGTTTCCAGCCAGTCATCCAAGCTCCTTACTTAGATAAGGGATTGGGCCTCTGAACTTTGAAAGCCAGACTTTGAGAGTTCCACCAAGTGGCCAGGACCTAGTTGCCAAGAATCTGTCTTCCAGATGGTTCCGTCCCACAGGGCATCATTTACCTGATATACTCATGATCTATGCTTCATCCACCACCAGGGTCCCTTCACCTTCTGCCTCCTCTTCTCTTACTCCTATTTCCAGAGCTGACAGCTTTTCTGAATGCCAACTAAAGTTTCTGTGTCCTTGGATACTCTTTGGCAACCTCCCCTGCCCCTGACAGCATCCTCAACCCTGTGGGCTCTTCCAACCAGTTGTTTTTTTTTTGTTTGTTTGTTTTTTTTACCCTGAAGAACAGATCAAGTACCATCATTTAGATCTACCTCTTCTTCTGGTTACCTGACTGGAAAGGGTGTTCCTTCTGTAAATGACTTTTACACTCTTTCAAGAGAGGGGAGCTCAAAGGAGCAACCAGAGTAGATAAAGGGAATTAGTGGTAACTTCATGCAAGGAGGCTTGACACACGTCATGAGGATGAGTTAGGCAAGCGCTGGAAGAAGACCTCTCGATAGAGGAAGTGAGGTAACACTGGCAGGGGCTAGGCCATCACCAAACCCAGCAGGAAATGGAAAAGAGATTAGCATGTGGGGAGAAACGGGATGGGAAGTGGGGAAGGCGCAGCCATGGACATTCATGTGTAGTTTTTCCAGGAGAGAATTGAACAGCTAAGGTTGAGATGTCAGGCCTCAAATCTACCAGAGCTACTAAGAAAATTGGAAATAAACAATCTAGGATGAGAAACTAATTTGCATGTAATTGTACCACTTTTTAACCCAGGGCGACAATTTCAACTGTAGGTTAAAGCCATCCCAGATCACCTATATGAATCATCTCATAATTCTCACTAAAGAATCAAACGTAGAATTATGTTTAATAATGTATACAACTATATAGGACACGTTTTGAAAATGACATTTGTTTAATCACATGTACACACATACGTGTGTGTGTGTGTGTGATAGAGAGAGAGAGAGAGAGAGAGAGAGAGAGAGAGAGAGAGAGAGAACGAACATAGTATTTGCTTGAGGAAAATTAAATAAATAATGCCATGTAGTCACATCCTCAAAAAACGTTGAGAGTATTAACATTTTGCTTTTTAGTCATTAATTCCAGTTAATGGAGTAATTAGAAAAGGAATCCTACATTTACCTGAACCAAACTTCAATTCAAATCTAGTGAGACAGATCTTGCTTTTTAAATAGGACTTTCAGAGATTATTCCTTTAAAAAAAAAAAGGAAGAAAGAGGGAGGGAAAAGTCAAGTCCATTCAAAAGTGCGTTTCACAGTTGATTCCAGGATTGTGCAGGTATTGCCATTATTAACTTAGTCCTTACCTCTTCAGCCAATTAAAAAAAATAAGATCATAAATGAGATAAAATTGACTAAGGAAGGCCAAAACATGTATAAAGAGTGAGACTTACTCCGGGAATTCAAGGTTGGCTTGTTTTCTGAAAATCAATTAATACAGTACACATTAACAGAATAAAGAACATAAAAGAACATAAAACATGGTCATATAAATTGGTGCAGAAAAATCATCTGACAAAAATTCAAACCACTTCATGTTAAAAACATTTAAAAAATTATGAATAAATTGAAACTTCTTGACCCTAAAAAAGATCTCTATAAAAATCCTACAGCTAACTTAATAGAAAGGGTTAAATGCTTTCCCCTGTAATCAACAATAAAACAAGAATATTCACTCTTAACATTTCTATTTCACATCATACTGGCAGTTCTAACTAGAGCAATTAGGCAAATAAATAAATAAATGGCTTTCCAATTGGAAGGATGAACTATCTCTACTTGTAGATGTTATAATCTTGTATATGAAATATCTTAAAGAATAACACAAAAAACAACAGGATTTGTGGTGGGGCACACCTGTAATTGAGAGGTTGAGGCAGAAAGATTGCACATTCAAGGGAAATTTAGTGAAACCCTTTCTCGAATAAAAATTAAAGTCTGAACTCAAGTAAGAGTTGGGAATTTGACTTGGTGGTAAAGTAGCTCCATGGCCAATCCTCAGTACCAAAAAGCAACAACAATAAAAACAAAAAACAGAATTACTAAGTTCAGGAAAGAGCATCAATATGCAAAATTTAGCTGCAAATCTATAAACTAAAAATGAACAGTCTGAAAATGAAATTAAAATAACATCCAAAAGAAGACTATACTTAGAAATAAATCTAAGTAAAGAGGTACAAGATTTTTACACTGATATCTAAAGGGATATTGTTGAAATAAATTTAAAAGTTGCAAATGGAAAAGTAGATCATATTCTTGAATTACAAAATTTAATATTACTAAGCTGGGAATATGTCCCCCAAGATGATCTAGCTATATATTTAATGCAATATCTAACAATATAACAATAGTTTGATTTGACAAAATATATACAATCAATCCATATGGAATGAAATCAATATGGAATGAAAAAGACTTTGAGTAGTCAAAACAATCTGGAAAAGGAAAAATAATGTTATAACACTACACTTACAAAACATGTTCATATCTTACTGCAAAGCTACATTATGGTTCTGGCAATAAAGAGAGGCATACAGATCCAAGTAACAGAACTGAGACTCCCCAAAAGTAAGCTCATGCATATATGGTCAATGATTTTTTATGAGGTATCAAGACTATCAATGAGTAGAGAACAGTCTCTTCAAAGAGTGGTGCTGGGACAACTGGATATTCACATGCAGGAGAATGATATTAGGCCCTACCCTCAAAATATGCACAAATGTTAACTCAAAATGGATCAACAACCTAAATATAAGATCTAAAACAATAAAACTCCTAGAAGAAAACTCTATTTGGCAAAGTTTTCTTAGCTGTGATATCAAAAGCAGAAAAAAATTGGACTTCAACAAATTATAAACTTTGTTCATCAAGAATACATTTATAAGGGTGTGCAACAAATCACAGACTAGGAAGAATGTTTGCAAAGTGTATATATAAAACATGTTTAATATCTAGAATGTATAAGGAACTACTAACCCTCTATAGCAATAACAAATAAAACAACCCAATTTAAAAATGTACAAAGCAGTTGAGTAGACATTTTTCAAAAGATGACATATGAATGGCCAACAAGCACATGAAAAGATGCTCAGCATGGTTAATTATTAGGTAAATTCGAATGAAAACTGCAGTGAGGTACCACTTCATTCCCACTAGAGCAAAAAAAAGTAAAAAAAAAACAAAAACAAAAACAAAAAAACAAGCATTGGTGAGGATGAGAAGAAATTGCAATCCCCATACACTGTTGGTGAAAATGTAAACTGCTGTAGGAGCTGGGTAAAATGGTTTGGCTATTCTTCAACAATTTAAGCAGATAATAGCATTATGACACATATATATTTTACACATAAGAATTCTCAGTAAGTAGCCAACAGAAACATACAAAAATATTCATAGTTGCCACAACCCAAATGTCCATCAATGAAGGAATGGATAAACAGACTGTGGTATATCCATTCAAGTTACAAACTTAGTTACAAAATAAATGACATTTCAGTCTACAAAACCATTATGCTAAGTGAATGAAGCAGACACATAAGGTTACATATTGCATAATTCTTTGATTCCTTTTATATTAAATATCCAGAATGGGAAAATCCATAGAGATAGAAAGCAGTTTTGTGTTGCCATGGTGATGATGGGGTTAATGAGGAGAGATTTTTTGTTTAATGGGTACAGATTTATACCTGAAGAAATAATAGTTCTAAGATTAGATGGTGGTGATGGAATAAAAGTGTTGTAAATATACTGAATGTCACTGAATAGTATACTTGGGAATTATTAAAATGGTAAACTTTTGTTAAGTCTATTTTATTACGTTTTTCAAACACTTGTGCCATACTTTAGATAAAGATCACAAGATGTTCACACTTGTCTGAAAATTGCATTTCACAACAAATATTTTGGAAGTCAAGGAAGTATTGTCATTGTCAATTTATGGAAGAAAAAGAAGACACAAGTGTGATGTCTCATTTATGGCCTAAGTCTGTTCCTGAAACTTAGTAGAAACTTAAAATATGAATGAATGAGAGAATGAATGAATGAATAAACAAATAAACTGCTATTCAGAAGGCTTAATTGATTCTCACATTTCCATAATTGGTAGGTAGTTGAGCCAAAATTCAAGCTATTATCTACAGTCTCTGACTCTCACATCTATGTCACTTTATTATACCATCTGCCAGAAATATATATTCCCTGAATTTTTTTCTATACTTCAAGGATTGGTTAATAATTCAGAAAAATAAGTTGTGCACATCCATCATTCTCCATTAGTTCAGACAACATAAAACCAAACCAAACAAAATCAAGAAAAACCATCAGGGTTTTCACGAAGTTAAAAGACAAGGTATTCCTAAATGGAGTTCTGATAAACTCTCAGAAGGGAAGGTCCTTAGAATCTCACCTTGTGCACAATTCCATACCATCTGCCTATTATTGTCAAGTTCTGTGACATCCTTGGACTCATTGATAATGCTC
The DNA here is from genome assembly GCF_045843805.1 of Urocitellus parryii. Classification (NCBI taxonomy): domain Eukaryota; kingdom Metazoa; phylum Chordata; class Mammalia; order Rodentia; family Sciuridae; genus Urocitellus; species Urocitellus parryii. The sequence continues at coordinate 105,899,279 of NC_135533.1, forward strand.
CTGGGCATGAAGTGCCCTCTCTTGTCTTTCTGTAATCCCACACAATTCAGCAGAAATAGCTATAATAAGAGGCTTAGTTGCTTGCCACTGGGCTCATGCCTTATGATATTTAATGTGAGCTACGGACCATTTGCACAAGGACTCAAACATCTGCTTAAAAAAATAAAGATGTTATCTAATTGTCAAAAGATTTGTGTTTGCTTGACACAAAATATGAATATATTTATGACAACTTGGATTTAAAAACTTGTTTAATCTGGATAGTGAATCACAGGTGTGCATATTTACACCCCAAGACTTGTCATTAAATATTTAGATAAGGAAAGGAATAATTCAGGATTCAACACTAAGAAAGCAGTAGAGTGTTGCAGTCAGAGTTCAAGATCTGAAATCTGAGGTCTATGAATCCCAGCATCAGCTCTTCCTAGCTACATAATCTTGAGGCAGATGCTTCACCTACCTGTGCTTCATTTTATCTGCCAAATGGGTTAATGATAATACCTATCTCAGACACCAGCGCAATGATTAAAATACACTTGGCGTAGTGCCTTCAGATAGCAGTCACTCAAACATAGAAGCCGTTATTGAAACAAAACAAAACTAAACTAAACTAAAAAAAAATAGCACATGGGTTGGTGTACATTAGAATCAAGTCACATTAAGAAAATAGTCAAAATCCCTTTTTTATTCCTGTTTTTCCCCTAACTTCCACATATAAAACATGTGACCCTTGACTTTCTGAGTGTTTTGTAATTCATTTATCATTATGTCCTCCAATCCCATCCATTTACCAGCAAATGACACAATTTAATTCATTGTTTTTGGATGAGTAAAACTTCTTTGGGTACATATGCCCCATTTTCCTTATCCATCCATCTGCTGAAGAACACCTAGGCTGATTCTATAACTTAACTACTATAAATCACACTGACATAAACTTTTTCATGTATCACTATAGTATCTTCATTGTAGAAGAAGGGGAACAAGAGGGAGGGAGGAGGGAGGGCAAAGAGAGACACTGGGGAATATACCACAATGAATCCCATTTTATGTATAATTGTAATGCACTAAATAAAAAAAAAACAATGGAAGGGACACTAGTAGAGGAGAAGAAGGGGATCCAAAGGAGGGAGGAGGAAAAGGAAAGGGAAGATTATGGGGAATGAGATTGATCAAATTATATCATGTGCATGTACAAATATGTCACAATGAATCCTACCATTGTGTATCATTATAATGCACAAAAAAATAAGAGCCATTTTTAAAAAAAGAAAATAGTGAAAGAAACAAAGTTGGGGTGCACCAATTTACAAAAAATTTCTCTATAAGACACAGGTTTCTAGGCACAGTGTTATCCGTATCAAAACAAACAAAAAAGAGAGAGTTCTGTATAACCCAAGATTCTCAAAAAAAAAAAAAATGTGCCCCAAAACATTTGATGTGATCAAAATCCAACTTGGACTTGAATTCTCCAAGAATAGGCACAGATAAAAAGAACAGGTAATCAAGGAGAGAAAAAAAATGATCCATTGCTTGTCCATTAGAGTAAAGATGAGGCTTGTGGAAACTGAACATAGCCAAGAAACTCCTTCAAGCACTGTTCAAAAGAAGAAAAGAATAGGTTGCTGTGGCGTAGAGCTGGTGGCAGAAAGTATGGGGAATCCCTGAGAAAAGAAAAATGAAGCCCAGCATGAGCCAGGAGAAGAGATCACGAGGCTATGCTGAACTATTTCAGGTCCAATAAAATTATATCCCAGGCAATAGAGAAGACTTGCAAATAAACTGTTCCCACTTTTTGTCAATAGTGATACGGTGGCTTTTGATACAGAGGGACCCTGAGACCCACCTCCTGTTCCACCATGTTCTGTGTCACAGTGGGCTAATCTTTTCATCTCTCCAAGCCCTGTCCTGTTTATACAGATGATAAGAATGATCCTATTAAGTTCAAATGTACATAATAGCCAATCCTGGGCCTTTTTTTTAACCTCCAAAATTAGCAATTTAATGTGGTTTAACCTAAACCTAATTTGTCCACACGATCACAATAGTGATATTAGATAAAATATAAACTTACCACAGCTTGAAATATTTGCTGGCTTTTATTTATCTGATTAGATTTGCAGACAACTGTAAATGAGAAAGTATTTAAAAAAACGAGTCCTGATTTTATACAAATAGGATTTTAATATTTGTTATGGTTTGGACCTATACAAAATACTTGATCATCAAGCCATGGTGCTGTTGGGAGGTAGTGGAATCTTCAGCAGGTGGATTTCTGGGGTTAGATCATTGGGGTTGTGCCCTTGAAGGGGAGGTGGGGACTTCTGTCTCTTGTCTTCTCTTTTTACCTCCCAATCACCTCCACATGCTCCCATGGCCATCATATACTGTGACACTGCAGGCCCAAAGCAACTGGGATGAGTGACCATGGACGAAAATCTCTGAAACTGTGAGCCAAAATAAACCATTTTTCCTTTTAAGTTGGTTTTCTCAAATATTTTGTTACAGTGACAGAAAGCCAACTAATAAGATATTTAAACAATTGGAGCAGTCTAAATAAGTCATTAAAATGGTCTAATAATAATAATAATAATAATACCCTTCATATTATAACTCCCGGGATACTTGTAATAATAGAATAACCTTCTGAGCTATATAGCTATCATTGGTCACCATACCATTCCTTCAGAAAACCAGGGATGGCTTAACCCAAGAATAGTAAATAAATGGCACAGATGAGATTCTTAGCAAAGGCTTGCGATTCCAAAATCAGAGCTCTTTCTACTGCATCATGCTACCTCCTACATCTGAAAGTAAAAATTCCCAGAAATAAGTCATCAGATCTAAAGCAAAATAAGCACAGGCCACTAGGTTTCATGTTCCTTGAATCCTGGTAGAGTGAATGCTGGGTTACTTGGAAGCTGGAGGGGAGGGGCAGGGATTCTCATTCTTTGCTTAAGTGGGTGGTAAGTACCAAACATTTTCTGTTTGGAACAAGGTTTCCAATTCCTGGGGAATCTTACAAAACAGCTAACTTATCTGAGCTGCTATTAATAGAGAGGAACTCCTTGCGTCATTATCTAGTGGAGGGAATCAGGATTTGGGTTTCAAGCTGGAGATTCTCAGAATTAATTTCCTATTTTCAACCAAAGGTCACCTTCCCCATTTTGTGCTTTCTATCATAGATGGTAACACTTCTTGTCTTGCTCCTTTTACAAATGGAGTGGGGTGGGGGAAAATCCACATATTTAAGTAGGTAAGCACTGAGCACTATTGTGCAGGGATAAATGTGGTTTAACTGCCACAGTTAGCATTGAAATCAACATCTATTTCCTGTCTTGCTGCTTGTCAGAAATAATCTCATTACCATTCAAATCCAGAAGAATATCTATCTTGGAGCACAGCACCTTGCTTCTTTGTTCTGCTAATAAATGTGAGGGTCCTGAATGCTACTGGTGTTCTGGAGTCTCTCTGCAAACACCTTAACTTTTATGGAGGGTTCAGAGTTCTCCATGATGTACCCACTTCAGTGCCTGAGAAGCACATCAGCCTGTTCAAGAGCCAACACAGCAATTCTCTTTGCCACAGGCAGATTGTTGATAACTTTATTTCAAAGAAGAAAATAATGTCACACTACATTACACACACACAAACACACACACACACACACACACACACCAGCCTCTTTGAATGTCTCATCTCTTCCTTATCCAATGTCCTTCCAAGGAAGGATCTAGAACTTTGTTTTCATCTGTTTATAGTTATAGGGAATTTCATTTTTATTGGTTTCATTAAATCATTCATTTAAAATTTCCACTAAAATTTGTTGTTCTTACTAAATGAGAAAAGCAAAACAAAGGTCTTCTAGTTAGAAGTGTTCACCTTTTCTATAGATATGTATTGTATTTCAGGGTTTAAAGGAAGCAAGTCTCATCCTGAAATGTAAATGCAGCTCTCCCATTGGCTCCAGATGTGTCTTGGCTTCGTGGCTGAATTTCCATAGATGATCAAGAATGGGAAGGCCATTCTGCTTTACTCAAGTTCTTAAACTACTATGTTAAAAATTCAATCATTCCTGTTCAGAATCAAGACAGGGTTCTCAAAAGGGAAATGTATTCCATTGTCTTCATTGATTATTGAACCACCATGGATGCCACTGATTATTGAACCACCATAGCTTTAATAATGTTTGTAAGCATCCATGCTGGGGAAATAATAACAAATTCCTACATTGATAATTTTTCTGTTATTGGGATGTATTGTATGACCAAAACATATATATTAATCATACATAGATAATGCAATCTAGACAATGTTAATACTGAAAACATGATAAAATATGCATCGTAGCTTTGAGGAAACTCAGTATCTGTGTTTACCTTTTCCAATAAAGGACCCAGAAGAGAAAGAAATCAACTTCTTATGCAGGGATATCCAGAAGCAACTGAAAATCATTGAACTAATTTGAGCAAGGCTCTACTCAATTAATTATCTGTGCATGTCAAATAATCCACTGAGACTATGTTATATGTAATACTGCTGGCGGAATATTTCATTGACCGCATCCTTTCAGCCCTTAGCCACTGTGCATTTCCTTCGCCTGCTCCTATCAGAAACATGCTCATTGTCTCCTCTGCATGACTGCTGCCATGTATAGTCAGTAAACACTGCGAATCTAGCACCATCCTACAGACATATCACTGTCTCTGTCTTGCAATCCCCTGGTAGGAAGTCTTAGTTCAGGCCCTTGGTAGTTATCAGGGCTACTTTGATAATTTTCTAATATGCTTTCCTTTTTCCAAACCCTCTTCATCTTATCCTACTAAAACTGGATGCTCAAATGTTTTAGAGACCAGGGTAATCATTAGAACCCAAACACAGTACTCCTCTAGTAAAGAGATAACATACCCATGGGGGTGACATGTGCCTATGACCATGACATGTGACTGAAACAAAAAATTTAGGAACCAAATTTTCCTTGAAGTTAGCCATCTCAAGAAAAGAATGGAACCTGTGATTACAGTAATTCACCACCAGCTGACAATAGTGTTGGATCTTCTGGTCCTAACAGCGTTTTGTTTTGTTTGGGGCTTTTCAATTTCTTAGTTATTATTTTAATTATTAAGACATATTAATGTTAGTTGTACGAATTAATGGGTTTCAGTGTGACCTCTCCTTTCATGCATACATCACACATTTATCATGTTCATTCTACCTTTTTCTTTTCTTCCTTCCCCTGGCCTGTTTCCCATTCCCTGATCATCCCTCTTCTTCTTACAGGTCATCATTTTTAGTTTACACATATCAGAAAAAAAACATTTAATATTTATCTTTATGCTTATTTCAATTAACATATCCTCTAGTTCCATCCATTTTCCACTAAATGACAGATTTCATTTCTCTTTATATCTGTATAATATTTCTGTGTGTGTGTGCATGTGTGTGTGTGTGTGTGTGTACACATACCATATCTTTATTCATTCATTGTTAGTGGGCACCCAGGTTGATTTCATATCTTGATAATTGTAAATACTGCTGCAATAAATACAGGTTTGGAGATATCTCTTTTGTACACTGGCTTCATTTCTTTTGGATATATACCCCAAAGTGGTATAGCTGGGTCATTGATAGTAGTTCTATTTTGAGATTTTTGGGGGGAAGCTCCATACTGTTTTCAATACTGGCTGCACTAATTTGCATTCCCACCAATAGTGCACAAGTGTTCTTTTTTCTTTACATCTTCACCAGCATTTGGTTTTGTTTTGATAATAGCTATTCTGACTGGGGTAAGACACGATCACAATGTAATTTTGATTGATGTTTCCCTAATGAGTAAAGATATTGAACATTTTTTCATATATTTATTGGCCTTTTGTACTTCTTCCTTTGAGAAGTGTCTATTCAGATCATTTTCCCATTTTTTTGTTGCTAAGTTTTTTCTTTTTTTAATTTGTTCTTTTTAGATACACATGACAGTAGAATGTATTTTGACATATTATACATTCATGGAGTATAACTTATTCTAATTAGGATCCCACTCTATGGTTGAACATTATACAGAGTTACACTGGTTATTTATTCATATATATTCATATATAAACATGTTTTTAAGGGATTTACCTAAAATATAAGAACGTCAAAAGTTTAAAAAATGGAAGAATACAGAACAACACTGATATCATTTGAATATATGTCCTTAGATGTCCATGTGTTACAAGCTCAGTCTCCAGGTGGTTCTACTGGGGGGTAATGAAACATTTAGGAGGTGTAACCTACTATGTGAAAACTTTAAAGTCATTGGGGCCTAACTTTGAAGGGAACTGTGAGATCCCAGCTCCTATCTCTGTCTCTTTGCTTCCTGGCTCATGAAGCTCATGCTCTGTCACATGTTCCCCCACAATTGCCATTTGGAACATGTACCAGACAGCCAAAGCAATGGTCCACCTAACTCAGTGGGCTGGAAATTCCAAAACCTGACATCCAGAATTAATCCTTTTGTTTATAAGTTACTTATCTGAGGTATTTTGCTATAGCAATGTAAAGCTGATGAATATAAGTATAAAAAGGGTGGTAGCCTTATGTTTTTTAAAAAAGAAAATTGATCTAATCATATTAATAATAGACAAAAATAGAAATTAAGTTAAAAAGAATTAGTAAATGAGACCCTCATCATTATACAAAATACATGTACAAAGATGTGAATTTGGTGTCAACATACCTTGTGTATAATCAGAGATATGATAAATTATTGTATAATGGTGTATTAAGAATCATAATGCAAAAATAAATAAATAAATAAAAGTATTAGTAAAGGAGAGAAGGTCAATATATAATGATAAAAGTGTCAATTTACGCAAAAGATATTACAGCTCTAAACCTATATAATATAATTTTCTAGATATAAAATATATAAAGTTAAATCTGCCAGAAATGCAAGGAGAAAATAAAAAATCAACCACCATGATAGTGGGAGCTTTTAAATATAACTCTATAAATCAATAATAAGTTATTTAGACCAAGATATTCTTGAAAAAATAGATCATATTCATGAAAATTTAGAAAATTTCAAGATATTCATGAAGGTTTAGAATATTTTAATGACATAATGACTTGGTCTACATATGTGAAATATTGTGCCTACCAAGTAGACAATACGTATTCTTTTCCACCACAGGAAAACTTCATAAAAAGTACCTAAATTCAAAGGACATTAAACAAATCTTAATAAATGCTAACATGAATGCCATGTGTAGCAAAAAGAATAAATATTGTGATATTTAAATCACACTTCCAAATAACTGTTCTTCTTAAGAATACATAATTTTTGGAACACTATTATAGTTTTTAACTAAACACTATTGAAAATACTACATATCAAGACATATGGGCACTTCACACCCACGAAGATGGCTACTGTCAGCTGATGGTTCATACCTATAATTCTTGCTACTCTGAAGTCTGAGGTAGGGTAATTGTGAGTTTGAGGTCAACCTGGGCAAATTAATAAGACTGTCTCAAAATAAAATTTAAAATAAATGGATAAGAGTGTAGCTCAGTGGAAGAGCATTTGCCTATCCTAGCATGGGTTCACCCTCCAGTACCAAAAAAAAAAGTCTACTATCATTAAGAAAATAACATGTTGATAATGGTGTGAAGAAATTGGAAAGTGTTACCCTTCTGTACAGTTGGTGAGAATGTAAAATGGTGGCCACTATGAAAATAACAGAGTTGTTCTTAAAAAAAAATTGAATTTCCATGTTATGTAGCAATCTTACTTCTAGATATGCTTTTGAAATATTTGAAAGCAGAGTGATGGGATATATACATACCCATATTAATAGCTAAAACATGGAAGTAACCTGAGTGTCCATCATTGGTTGAATAGATAAACAAAATGTGATCTTTACATGCAATGGGATATCATTCAACCTTAGAAAGGAAGAAGATTTTTGACTCATACTAAAACATAAATGAACATTGTGGACATTATGCTAAGTGAAATAAGCCAATCCCAAAAAGACACTCCTATATACATTTACACTATATGATATGTAAGATACTAAGAGTAGTCAAAATCATACAGACAGAAAGAAGAATGGTGGTTATCGTGGGCTAGGGGGAAGGGGAAATGGGGAGTTATTGTTTAATGGGTAAATTCACTTTTCCAAGATGAAAAGAGTGCTGAATGTGGAGGGTGGTGATGGTTTCATAGCAATATTAATGTCTTTAATGCCCTAAATGGTTACAATAGTAAATTTGATGTTATGTGGATTTTACCCTGTTTTTTTAAAAACTGGGGTGGATGGACCCTGCATCATGAACTAGTAGTTACTAGGATAGTTATAGACTTAAAAATTGAAAGAAATAAAAAGCTGTGACTGGTGGCACATGCCTATACTTGTAGTTTAAGCTACTCAAGAGGCTGAGGCAGGAGAGTTGCGAGTTTAAGGCCAGCCTAGCAAATTAATGAGACACTATGTAAAGAAAAAGAGAAAAACACAAGAAATAAAAAGAGAATCATTCTATTACAGTTGGGGGGAAAACAACAGATTTTTGAGATTTATTCTAAATCAGAATCTCATAAAATTAGGAAATGTCTACTGAAATTCTTCATTTTAAAAGGAGGATTACACAGGAGTCACTTTTGAAATGGAAGAGAAATCTAAGATATAGATGCTTTGATCACTAAAAATATGAGGATACCAAGTACAATGTGGTTATAATTTAATATGTAAACCAAAATGTAGTGAACAAACTTTCTAGAAAAACATAACAAAATGACTCAAAAAGAGTTTTTTAAAAAAATCAAACATGCCTTATATTAACCAAGTTAATTGCTTAAATATTTTTTCAAAAGAAAATATTATGCCAGATAATTCTTCAAGTGAATCCAAGAACAATTTATTAAGCCTAACCTTACACTTTTTAGAGTATAGAAAAGTTAATACTCATCAACTCAGTTTATAAAGCAAATTTCCCCCAGAGAAACCAAAACAGACAAGAATAAAAAGGCTAAAGAAAAGTCTAAGACAACCTCATTCGATTCATAGGAAATGGGAGGAAAGAGGAGAAAGGAAGAAAACAGCAAATATAATGTGTATAAAATGTTGTGTTATGGATAAGTAAGGTTTAATCTTACAAATATATGGCTTAGCATTGGAAAACTGATAGATAAAAAACATTCGTAGGTACATGGGAAAAATGTTGCTTAGAATAGTAAAAAATTAAGAAAACTTACATAAACTGATAAGGGTTGACTATTACAAAATGTAGAGAAAACTTCATATTTAACAGTAGACTATTAAAAGTTTTCCCCTTAAAATGAGTTACAAGATAATGACTTCTGTTATCACAATTCCCTTTAACACTTACTTGAACCTGTAGCCAACTATTAAGAAAAGAAAAGAAAACAAGAAAAGGAAATAAATGTAGAAAATGTTAATGGAATGAAAATATTACTATTAACAGATAATATAATGGTCCATAGCAAACACAAAATAATCTACTAATGAATTATTAGAATTAATAAGCTTTCAAAGAAAGCTAGATACAAAATAAGCATAGGAACATCAATTGGTCACAGTGACAAAAAGCAAACACATACATAACATAACAAAATCATTTCAAGATAAATTTATCATATAAATGTTAAAAGAAAAAATATAAAACTTAATGTAGGGGATAATAAACAAGGATGAGGAATACTTTTGTAAAGATGCAAGAAACACATTCCATCAAGAAAGTGATTGACCAATTGATCTTAAAATTGAAGTGCCATGAAGATGTGAAAAGACAATACACATTAAGATCAGTGAAATACCCATCACTAAGTATTTTTCCTAAAAGATGTAAAATGCTCCCATGTAAACCCCAAGAGAAAAGTGACAAGATTATTTCAGTGGGCCCCTGCTACAAGGAAAAGAGTATGAAAACAAGAAAAAAATATGAAAAACTAACAATCAGATGAATTCTAATCAAAACCACAATAACATTATAGTTTTACCACTAGAGTGGCAACAAGTTTGAAGACTGACAATATCAAGTGTCAAGGTCATGGTGGGTTTTGTGTAGCACAGGTGGGTTTTTGTGTAACTACCTGGGGCTTAATGGAGCATACTTGGACCATTAGAGATAAGTTCAGCAATGACATGAAAAACCAAGTGGTTCTAAGCTCTAGTCGAAGTCCCAGAAGACAAGGCAAAAACTAGTCATACTATATATTTCAATTTATTCACTCAGTGGACCTGAAATTCATGCAATATCTGAAATCATAATGACCAAATTAAGCCAAATGTCACAAAATCATAGTAATGCACAAATCAGCTGCCACCTGCTTTTGCAGTGGGAAAGAGATATTTTAGATAACCATAAAATAAATATAGTCACTAGTATGTTTTTTTGAAGTCATTAAGCTAAAGATTATCAATCTCACCAGGACTTGGTAAATGCTTTATTGTGATTGGCAAGTCATAAGTTTTCCAACAAATATCATTATTATGGTGACTAATTTAAAGCAGATTCCAAAAGGGGTTTTGTTTCAATTTGTGTCTTTTTTTACATTTTCTGTGAAGCAGTGATATTATAAAGGAGAGACAACTGCATTGAAGAGGTAATTGAAACTTTGTTGTTTGTTCAATGCATTTCAATGGACCCTCAGTGAGCTCTAATAGCTTTTTTGCAAAGTTACCTCAATTCTGTAGGTATTTTAAAAGTTGCCCCAATTTTTGAAATTTTAAAAGAGAAAACTGATAAACTGGCAACTAAGTTAAACCAGCCCTGAAATTTAAAAATTCTAGGCTACAACATTGCTTAGTTGTGAGACTGCAAGGTCTTATGGTCACCTACTGAATCTTACATATCTGACTACATACTAAAAGGAAGGTGCCCTGCCATTTTTCTACCAGCATCATTCTATAAGCTTTCTTGCTTTGCAGTAGATTTGAGTGGAGCACTAGGGCTACAAACACAAGTTCTTAGGTTTTGGAGCCAGACAGCATTTGCTCTTTAAATGAAGTAAGTTTCTGCTTTTCTCTTAGCCCTAGGTTTACTATCTACAAACTAAGTCTCAATAATATTGATCTGGTAGTCCAGTTGTAAGTATCAAGCTTGATAGATAATGTCTCTAAAATGCCCAGGCTGTTCTTGGAACAGAAAAGCTCTCAGTAAGTTCCTGCTCAGCCTGTCTCCATTCCTGCCTGATAAGCTCAGGAGACCACAGAGAACCAGAGAGACATCTGCAGAACAGGTTCAAGGAGTCTGCCATTGGACCCATTCGCACATCATCCCACCTCTGGCCACTTTGCAATTGGCCTTGGCTTACTCTCCTTTGTTTTTCCTGCTCAGGCCCTGCAGCTGGTTTGCTATTTTCATCCAACCTTAGCTATGTTCCCAGGACTCCGATGCTTATCTTTGTCCTCAGGCACCTGCCTGCATGGAATGCTATTAGGCATTTGTCATCCTGGCACTTGCTGGCGTGTCCCCAAAACCTCTCACCAATGCCATGAGCACAGCCAGACACTGAAAACATCCTTTCCCCCACTTTCTTCCATTCAGAAGGTCCCAAACACAGGCTCTCAGCTTCCCTTCTGCCTGTTCAGTGGTTATGCTGGCCTGAGGCATTAGAATGAATTTGTGTTTGGGCAACTGAGCTTTGCTTCTGTGGTTGATTTAGTCATGATCCAGGTATATGAACACATGAAAAATCCAAAATGTTTTCCATTATATCTGATTGCCAAAGCTTCCACTTCTTTGTTTCCCATTTGTTCCTTATTCCATTACAATTCAGTTTACAGGTAACCATTTCCCCTAACTTCTCTTGCTGTTTGAATTGCCCCAGCCAATGGATGCACGATAGGGAATTTCCTGAGTTCTCATCCAACAGTATCTAATTTGCTTTATAAACACTGTTTCCTTTATGCGTACTCATCATCTTCATTATAGATTCTACTAAACTGCATAAATCATATTTTCTATAATATAATATGGATAATGATGCCCCTTTCCATAAGATCCTAAAACATCAAACCTATGGATCATATGGTTCTTCATAATTAGCTCTAACTTCACTTCCCACTATTTCTTCAAATATTTATAAGTATGCTATGTAAGGGTCCCACGAACGTCGGAGTAAGAGACCACCAAGAGACTGGCTCATGCAATCAGCAAAAGGGGATTTATTGAGAATCCAGCATGCTGGGGCTCCGTGCTCACTCAAGAAGGGAGAGCAGCCCAGAGCCCAGAGCAGAGGCTAAGCAGTGCTTAAGTACACTTTTTGGGGAGGGCGGGGGCTTTGCATACATCAGAACAAATCATCATGAGGCGCGGGAAAATTGAACAACAACTCTCATACATGATTAGCACATTCATTGGCGGGAACAGGTCAGGCTGGGGTGATTGGTCATTCCTAAGCGAGATACACATTCAAACTGATTGGTTCGGGCCCTGATTGCCTACGTGCCAAGCTGCACAGGGTCCTAGGTTATTAAACAACTAAATGGTCAGTGGGGGCATTGTCTTAACTGCCTCAGGAATTTCAGGTTCTGTGTGCAGTTCAGAAACTTTACAATACCTAGTCCTTTACTTTTTAACTCAGGCTTTGCAGCTTAGAAACTTTACCCTTTCAGCTATATTTCCTTCTTCATGTACTTCATACTCCAAACATACTAACCCACAAGCAATTTTAGAAATTGGCTATGATTTGGATTATGGCTTAAGTTTCTCCTCTAGCAGTTTATGTACTGGCATTTTGTCCCTAGCATGAGGAAGTGGAAGATGGCAAGACTTTTATGAAGTAAGGTCTTCTGGGAGGTCCTTCAGTGGATCAAAGATGTGCTTTTGGAAAGGATTGTAAAACTCAATCTCTCTCTCCCAATCTCTCTCTCTCTCTCCCTCCCTCCCTCCCTTCCTCCCTCCCTATCTCTCTTTGACTTCCTGTTTTAAGATGTGATCTTTTCTTCCCATATGTACTCCTGTCATTGTGATGCCATTTGCCATGAGGTTCTCACCAGAGCCAAACCAAAGCAGTACCTTGTCCTCTAATCTCCAGCTGTGAGCTAAATATACCCCTTTTATTCAAAAGGAGTCTGCCTCACGTCTTTTGTTACTGTAATGCAAAATTGTTTGAATGCAACAATGTTGTTTCTTTACAGTGTTTTCCAAGATGATTTAAACTTAGAGAATATTCTCAAGAACACTACTTATGAAGTCCTCTGCTCAAATCATTTGATAGGATGTTGTTAACATGATGACTCATCCATCCCAAATTAAAGTATATGTTTTACAAAGAAATTATCCTAAAAACTTCCTAAGTCCAAAAAAAAACGGAAAATTACCATTGCTATATTACTATCATTCAATCCATAAACCCTATTCAAATATTGCTGGTGGGTCCAAAATGTCTTTTATAGCAAAAGGATCAAGTTTAGAATCACACATTGACTTTATTTATAATTTATCTTCAGTGTTTTTGATCTCAAAAAGTCACTCAGTATTTCCTTGACTTTCATGTTCTAGACATGTTGGAAGAGTACAGATGAGTTGTTTTAGGAATTCCTCACAATTTGGATTTGCCTCACATCTTTTCAGAGCAATTTGTTCTTTGCTGTGTCCCTAGTAAATTCTATCAGGTGGAATAGAATTTTGAACTGTCCTATTACTGCTGATATTGAATTTGATTTGATTGTGTTGGATTTCTTCACTGTTAAATTATTTTTCACATTTTTAGCATTTTTATGAGTAGCTACTGTAAAACAATGTAAATATACTGATGCCTGGTTAAGGTTATAATTTATTTGTTAATTTATTATTTATATCATGAGTAAAGACTCTTGCTTTCCCATTCCATCCTATTGTTACCGCTATTGACCAGTGCCGAGTCCTTGCTTCCCCAATGTTGAAGTATAACACCAGAGAAGCACATGGAGGCAAGTTTAGAGTGGAAAATAAAAGCTTATTAAAGGACAGCAGAAAAGACTTCTCCCAGAGGAAGAAGGGGACCCAAGAGATGGAATCCGTGGAAATGCGGTTGTCTCTCCATTTTATAGTTTTTGGTGATGGAATGTAGGTGGGAAGGCCCAGGGTTGGGACACAGGTAGGCCAAAGAAGTAATCTGGGCTGGAAGGACTTAATTAACACTTCTTTGGGATGGACTATCTTTAAATCTGCTGGGGCTGTTCATTAACATTTCTTTGGGATGGACTTTGGGCCTAGGGCTTTTCTGGGGACTTCATTAACATTCCATGAGTTGTCCTGCATTTCCCAGAATTCATTCTCAACATGGCCTCCATTTTAGATTTCACTCAATATTAGACCCGATTTACCTAACTACACTGACTGCCTAATTTTAAATCTGGCTTCACTATCTACTTGGAAAGGATTGTAAAACTCATGGTTCTTTGACTAAGTCACCTTATCTATGATAGCTTTCTTCCTTTATTTATTAAAACATGTCATTTCTGAGCATGTTAGAGTTTCTATCCTGCCTTTTTGTCTATTGATTACATGGAATTTGTTTGCATGTTTGTTTTACAACTAAACTTCTAAAATTTTGAGATAACTGTATATTCATATGTAGTTATGAGAAATAATAAATACCTCATGTTCCTATACCTAGTTCCCTCTTCTGATAACATCTTGCAAAACTATAATACTAGTATCATAATCATGGTATTGACATTGATATATTCCATTTATCTTAATCATAGTTCCCAGTTTTACTTATGCAATCTGTATGTGCATTTAGGTCTATTAATCTTACAATATGCATACAATTAAGCATCCACCACACGGTCCAGATCCACTAGGAGGACCCCTCATTTATACTTTCTTAATACTTTCTCCCCTGTCCTGTTACCCACCAACAACCCATTCTTAATCAGTGGCAGCACTAATCTCCCATTATATAATTTTGTCATTTATTTGAAGGGTTTACAGTGTATTTCTATGTATCATTTTCTTAGTGATGGCTCTGGGTATTACAACCCATTCAGTAATATCATAGTATATTGGCATTCAAACCTATTATCATTTTTATATTTGGTAATCCTGGCTAAGGGTTATAGTAACCTGTTATGAATTGTTTTCAGCATGAATTTTCCTAGAGATATTGATATTATAATATTTTCTGTCAATACTCATGATGTTGACTTAATAGGCAACATTTCCCAAGGTTATTTACTTGGGAAATTTTTTATTTGTAACATAATAATTAATGTCTCATGGAACTTGTATTCTGTGAACACTATTCAGAAAATGTTCTAACATATCTTTTTATTGAAAAGATATATATCCTTGTTTCTAACAGCAAATATATATATATATATATATATATATATATATATATATATATATATATATATACCCACACTTTTATTTATTCACCCTACTCCTTCATATTATAACCCTATAAAGTTTTAGATTAGTTTTTCTCTAGATTATGAACTATCTTTATGTTTACTATTTCTTAGCTATGGAAATGTAAGAGTGTCATGAAAGAGACACATGAATCTTCACACCTACTTGTGCACTCTAGACAGGCATCACAGATCAATCACAGGAAATACCACTTATCAATCACAGCATTCTTTCCCTTTGAGTCACATGTAGTCTCAGATTCCTTCACAAAAACTGTCTTTAAGCAGACATACAAACAGATCAAAATTCAAACGGAAGATAAAAATTGCACTTTCTTTGCAATACTTATCACTTTAATGACTGTTATTAAATTACTTTTCTATTTCAGATGTAAAATAATATTTTTATTTGATTCTAAATCAATCTTAAATAAAGTTATTTTCACCTCTATTCCTTTGATACCTTCTCTATTTTTTTTAAATCTTTATTTTATTTTATTTTTTAGTTATCAGCAGACACAACATCTTTGTTTGTACGTGGTGCTGAGGATTGAACCTGGGCCGCATGCATGCCAGGCGAGCGCGCTACTGCTTGAGCCACATCCCCAGTCCCCCTTCTCTATTTTTTTTTTAATATTTTTTAGTTATAGATGGACACAATACATTTGTTCTAATTATTTATTTATTTTTACGTGGTGCTGAGGATGGAACCCAGCACCTTACACGTGGCAGACAAGCGCTCTACCACTAAGCCACAACCCCACCCCCAACTTTTCTATTTTTAATTGATTACTTTTGATGCATTTCTTGGCCAACTGAAACAAATTCGTATATCACTATTAAAAGGTCATAAAAATGGTACATCTTCTATAAATATCTGGAAATGTCTTTTTGTAGCCTTCTTGCTAGAATAAAAATTTGTGGTATATCACATTCTGCAGACATATCTTTTGCACTCAAATTTCTATCGATGCTGCTTCTGGTTTTTGTTCATGAAAATGCTATTATAGAGAAAAGCTGTGAGGCAATGATAGTTAATAAACATTTAGGAGTAACCAATTTCTTCTTCATCTTTTCTGTATTTCTTTGAGACTTACAGGGTTTTTGTTGTTATCTTTATAAACAATATTTTTAAAAATATTGCCAAAATAGTTCTGGTGGAACCCTTTAGCTCAATTTTGCCAGGATCGAAGTGCACACCTTTATGAGCTGTACTGGTCTGTCTTCTATTATCATAACAAAATGCCTGAAGCTTGATGCTATACAAACAAAACAAGTTTATTTAACTTGCAGTTCTGAGGGCTCAAGGACATGGTGGAAGCTTCAATTCACTTCTGAAATTCTCATGGATGATGTCATCATAATGGCAGGAGCATGTGAGATGGAGAGATCACATGATGAGGAGACAGTAAACTAGAGACTAGGGAATAACTGGGGTCCTCTAAGAACTATATTAATCCCTTCCAAAATCATGTTCCTGTTAAGCTCGAATTCGGGACCCCCAAAAGACCACCAGAGACCAAGATCCATGTAAGCAGCAAAGAGATGTTTATTTCGAGCTAGCTAGGTCCTCCGCGCGCGCACACAGCAACTGGTGACACTGAGAGGCCCCGAGCCCAGGGTTTGCAGCAGTTTTATACATTCTTTGGAGTATAATACATCATACATCATAGTGAAGCCAGATTTAAAGTTAGGTAGTCAGTGTAGTTAGGTAAATCGGGTCTAATACCGAGTGAAATCTAAAATGGAGGCCATGCTGGGAATGACTCAGGGAAAACAGGACAACTCTTGGAATGTTAATGAAGTTCCGAAAAGGCCCTAGGCCAAAGTCCACCTGGAAGAAGTATTAACCAACAGCCCCAACAGATCTGGAGATAGCCCATCACCAAGAAGTGATAATGAAGTCCTTCCTGCTCAGACTACTTCTTTGGCCCACCTGTGTCCACCCCTGGGGCCTTCCAACCTACATTCCATTACTGAAAGAACTATAAAAAGGGGAGACAACTGCACTTCCACGGATTCCACCTTCTGGGTCCCCTTCTTCCTCCGGGAGAAGTCTTTTCTTCTGTCCTTTAATAAATTTCTAATCTCTACTCTGACCTTGCCTCGGAGTGCTTCTTTGGTGTTATTCTTCAACATCGGGGAAGCAAGAACTCGTCACCGGTCAACAGCGGTAACAATAGCATCTCTTAGCAAATCATCACACACCACGGGAAAATCAAATAACAACTCTAAAACATGATTAGCACATTCACTGGTGGGAACAAGTTGGGTAGGGGTGTTTGGTTACTACAAGAGGGGGATTCCTTTGAACTGATTGGTTTAAGCCAAAAGGGGTGTACCTGCTGAACTATAAGGTTTCCCAACACGTTATCAACCACCATAAACTTCTGGGAGGGTCATCTGGCATCCCAGGTATTTCCCTGTCTCATGCTGATTGGTGGCTGTTAGGGGGTTGCTATGGATCCCCACCTAGCCTGACTGAGTCAGGGACACCTGGCCAGCAGATCTCTCCTGTTATTTGTAGATAAACAACTTAGCAGGGTAGGAACCTGCCTAGGAGTGCTCTGTGGGTCTTTCCAAGGACAAAGGTGATGTCCCTTCCTTGGACAGGCTTTGCTCTGTGGTAGAGGCTGGTTTTTCATTCCCAATGACCTAAGGACCTCTCTCTAGGTCCTACCTCTTAAAGGTTCTACTATCCTTTAGCATTGCCACACCAAGCATCAAGCCTCCAACTCATGAACACTTGGCGGCACACTCAAACTGTATCTAAAATGTAGCAAACCTCAGGAATGTTTTAATCAATTTTGACTTTATTTATTGTTTCTATTCTAATCAATTGGTTTACTTCTTTTGGAACACTAACACTTGGTTAGTCTATATTCTTTGTCCTCTGTAATTACCATATTGTCTTTCATCTTTTTCATCCTTATTTCTCTGTCATTAGAAAGATAGTAGTTTCTCACTGAAAAACCAGCCTCTACCTCAGAGCAAAGCCTGTCCAAGGAAGGGACATCACCTTTGTCCTTGAAAAGACCCACAGAGCACTCCTAGGCAGGTTCCTACCCTGCTAAGTTGTTTATCTACAAATAACAGGAGAGATCTGCTGGCCAGGTGTCCCTGACTCAGTCAGGCTAGGTGGGGATCCATAGCAACCCCCTAACAGCCACCAATCAGCATGAGACAGGGAAATACCTGGGATGCCAGATGACCCTCCCAGTAGTTTATGGTGGTTGATAACCACCACGGTTGGGAAACCATGTAGGTCAGCACGAACACCCCTCTTGGCTTAAACCAATCAGTTCAAATAAATTCCCCTTTTGTACTGACCAATCACCCTTACCCAACTTGTTCCCGCCAGTGAATGTGCTAATCATGTTTTAGAGTTGTTATTTGATTTTCCCGCGGTGTGTGATGATTTGCTAAAAGATGCTGTGATGTATGTGGGGGTCCCTGCCTTCTCCAAAGAATGTATAAAACTGCTGCAAACCCTGGGCTCGGGGCCTCTCAGTGTCACCAGTTGCTGTGTGTGCGCGCAATAAACACCTCTTTGCTGTTTACATAGATCTTGGTCTCTGATGGTCTTTTGGGGGTCCCGAATTCGAGCATAATACTCACTCCAAATCACTGATCTAATTTTCAACCACATGAGACCTTTGTTTACTGATCTAAACAATTTATGTGAATTTAATACAATACAAAATTTAACTAGACCTAAAAGCTGCTTTTGAGATGTTGTTAAAAATACATATACATCTCAATCAAAAGATTTAACAAATTGAGAAGCTCAATAAAGAGATTTAAATTATTTTTAAAATAACTAAATCTGGAATTGAAAATAATAACTGAAATGGAAAATCCCCTAAAGGTTTCACCAGAATATCTGAGATGACAAAAGGAAGATTCAGTAACATCTGTATACGGGGTAAAAATGGGAGTTCATAACCCACTTGAATCAAAGTGTGAAATATGATATATCAAGAACTATGTAATGTTTTGAACAACCAACAATAAAAATTTTTAAAAAAAAGAAAATGAAAATGTTTTAATAGAAAATATGTATCATGAAAAACAAAGAGAAAATATTGAATGAACATGAAAAAAAACCCTCAAATACCTATGATAACTCATCAGGCATATCAGCATATGAGTAAAGAGAGCTCCACAAGAATAAGAGAGAGAGGGAAATAAAAATTATTTGAAGACATAGAAAATAAAAGTTTCCAAATTTGAAACAAAAGTAATATTTTATAAATGCAAGGAGTTTAATAACTCCAAGTTCAACAAACACTAAGAGAGTCACTCCTAAAATATCTTTATTACATTTTTAACAAAGACAACATCATGAAAACATCAAAAGAAAATTATTTATTATGAAATTAATACAACAAAGGCTGACTTCTAATGAGAAACAAAAGAGGCCCCCAATCAATGGGATGACATAATCAAGCACTAAAAGAGCTGGGTGTGAGACAGGAGGATGGCATTTCATGTTCAATCTGGGCAATTTAGCAAGGCCCTGCCTCAAAATAAAAATTAAAAGTGGTTGGAGATAGAGCTCAAAGGTAGAGCAATCCTGGGTTCAATCCCTAGTACCACACAAACAAAAAAAGAACAACACACTTAAAAAAACTGTAAAAAAAGAAGTATGCATCCAACAAAACTATCTTTCATAAGTGGAAAAAAAATAAAAACATTTCTGAATAAACAAGACTGAGAGAATATGTAGATATCTAGATATCTACTTACATGAACTCCTTCAGAATGAAAGGAAATAGCATCAACAATAATTGAAATCCACAAGATAAAATAATGAGCAATGGAAATAGTGAATGTGTAGCTAAATATAATACACTTAATAAATGTATTTTATCGTTTCTTTTATTAACTTTTAAAAAACATAAGATTGTATAAACAATAATTAAAATACTATATGTTTAGATTAATAACCAATATAGGCATAATATATATGACAATTTCAGCTTGAATGGGAGGTGAGGTAAAGGGGCATCTTGAAGCTAGGTTTCTCTCTAAAGTAGATGGTAATGAGATCTATATTGAAACCTCTGGCACAACTATTAAGAAAAAAATTATATAGTTTTAAAACTGAGAAGATTTAAAATAGTAAACATACAGCATTTATCTATCTCACACTAAAGAATGTGGTAAAGGAGGAATGGAAGATCAAAAAAGACATGAAGGGCTGGAGATATAGCTCAGTTGGTAGAGTGCTTGCCTCATATGCACAAGGCCCTGTTTTCAATCCCCAGCACCACACACACACACACACACACACACACACGTGCACAAAAAATAAAAGACATGGGACAAATAGAAAACATATTTAATAGCCATAATCCACCCATTTCAATAATTATATTAAATATAAATGGATTAAATACCTAATTCAAATGATATTGAGTATCTGACTGAATAAAAAAACAACATGTAGTCTCCAGGAAATGTACCTTATTAAAGACACAATACTTGAAATAAAAATGATGATAAATATATATAATGCAAAATAATAACCACAAAAGAACTGGAATGGCTATAGTAATAACAGATAAAATATACTTGAAAACAAAACAAAAAAAAAGAGATTGTGTTAAGACTAGAAGAGATACTTTCTAATGATGAAAAAAAAAAAGTCAACACATCAGGAAGATAAACACTTTAAAATAGAGCCAAATGTGTATGCACTTAAGACAGAAAGAAAAATATTGGCTGAGTTGAAAAGAGAAGTATATGATTCATCAATAATAGTTGGAAATTTTGATACTCTTTTCTCAATAATCTGTAGAACAATTAGTATAAATTAGGAAAATTTAGGAAAAACCTACAAAATGAACATTCTCCACTGACTGACTTTTGTAGAACACTCCACCCACTGACTACAAAATATATTCTTTTCAATTGCTCATGGAACATTTGCCATAAAAAAAATATTTGGAGACCACAAGGTAGTCTCAATAAATTTAAAAGATTGAATTCACATAAAAAATATATTCTCTGACCACAATGGAATTAAAATGAGAGATCAACAATACTAAGAAATCTGGGAAAGGCTCAAATATTTGAAAATCAAATAACACACTTCTAAATTACACGGGTCAGAGAGAAAAAAAAATCAGAAGGGAAATTTTAAAAATGTTTTAAATTGAATTAAAATGAAAATACAACATATCAAAATTATTGGCATGCAGTTCAAACAGAGCTTGCAGGGAAGTTTACATATGATCATCTTTATCAGAAATTAGACAATGACAAGCAAGCGAAACCTAAAGCCAGCTAAAGGAAGTATATACTATGTGCAAAGATTGTACTAGGCACCAGGCACTCTTGTAACATGATTTAGAATGAAATATAAATTGGGGATAAGAGATCAGGAAACATCCTTTTCAAAAGGATCAGGTAATTAAATCAGACTTTTGGAGCAACTACTCAACTCTGTAGCAGTAGCATTAAAAAAGAAAAGCACAGACAGAAAATAAATAAAGTTTCTTTGTATACTTTATTGGTGGACCCTGAAAACTGAATTTCCTTTAACCTCTATGTATCACAAAAATATTATTCTTCTTTTGAGTTTTTTTCCACTATTTAAAAATGAAAAAAAATTCTTAGCTCACAGATTAAATATAAAGCAGTGGACTAAGTTTTGTCCATGGTCTATAGTTTGTTCATCTCTATGTAGATAATACATAGAATCCAACAGGGAAAAAATTGCCAGGGTTGAGCTCCACTGAGGAAGAACGTTATCTTTTTAGTTCTATATCCCCACAGTTCTTTATTTGTGAGATAACAGAATTTAAGAAGAGTGCAAGCATCCTGTAGAATCTTAGGATAAGAGATGACAAGCATCTGGCTTACCAAGAGTAGCAATTTGCAGAAATGTGAATACTTGATTTTGGGTAAATTCTAGAGGGAGAGAACTAAAGATAGAATCTCACCATATTAGAGGTGTCTAATATACTTTATTTTGTTTAATTCTCACAAAGCCCTGCATTTTATCAATATTTAAGCTGAAGTTTGGAGAAGTTAAGTAACCTTCCCAAGACTCCATAATACTAAATGGCCAAAATAGGGAGGGGAAAGGTTTGCAGCTTAAAGCTCAAATATTTTTTACAAAGCCAAGCTTACTGTCTTCAAGGTCTTGATCTCTTTTTTTGCTGTTCCCTCTGCTGCTCCTCTTAGAACTTCCTTTCAGTATTAGCCATACAGATCATACCCTCCCCTTAGGGAGGTCTGAGCCTTGATTCTGAGCCTTGATTCACTTCCTGCAGAACCTTATAGCTGTCACTCAACATGATTGAGCCTCAAAGATCTCTAGGTAGTGGTGATGATGACACCTCCATCTATTACATTTGATGATTAGTAAAATCAAGTAAGATAATGAGCATTAGGTTATTTAAAAAAAATTTTTAGAGAATTTTAATATTTATTTTTTTTTTAGTTTTCAGTGGACACAACATCTTTGTTTGTGTGTGGTGCTGAGGATCGAACCCGGGGTGCACGCATGGCAGGCGAGCGCCCTACCGCTTGAGCCACATCCCCAGCCTGCATTAGGTTATTTTGAAGAGTATAAACCATTCTACAAATTGGTGGTGGATATGTATGTGTGTGTGTGTGTGTGTGTGTGTGTGTGTGTGTGTTTTGCTGGAAATTGAACCCAGGGTCTTGAGCATGCTAGGAAGATACTCTATCATTGACAATATCCACAGCCCTGATGGTGAAATTTTATGCATTCTTAATCGCCTCTGGTCTTATTGTTTTTCTCTTCCAGAAATGAACACATCTCTTTGAGCCCATTACTTTGCTTTATAAACGTGCATAAGTTTTATTGACATGTGATGCGTGCCTGGTTGAAGCCCTTATTGATGTGTAGCCTCAGTGTGGGAGAGATCTGTATCTGTGGGTATTCAGATAACTAGGACACTCTGTTCTATGTATAAGTCAATCTTTTACCGATTGGATTTTGCACTCCCACTCCCAGGAGCTTTTTGTGGAAATTATTTGTTCTTGGAACAAGTAAATATGAAGTTAGATTAGTAAGCATGCTCCTCCTAATTCATAGCAGCATTGGTAGTAATAAATAAATAATGATAGTAAAAAGAGGGGGGAACTTTCTCTGATTTGAAATCTAATGAACCTCAGATGCTTCAACTTTTAGGTTAGATAAGTATCAACAAGCCGAAGGCTTATCTGGAAACATTGAACTTTGGGTGCCTATTTGGGTAGGAAATATCATGATTAAATTTTGTTGCCTGATTTTCAAAACGTCCTGATTTTAAAGGGGTCAGAAATTCTTTGAAAACAGAAAAAAAGAAAAGTCATAGTGCCTGGGTTGTTTCTAATGGTGAACGAAGACAACAGCCAAACAGAAGTGCTCATAAAACCTGCCTTCTAGATATCCCTTAGATCCCCAGCAGCCAGAGGAGGGCTGTGTGAGACTCTAGTCCTCATGATACTTGATGGCTTTATCTTTCTTTGGAGGCAGCATAGTTCAGCAGATGGCTCAGATCTTCTGCTCTCAGAGTCTCAAATTTCTCATTGGAAAGGATGAATAGGGATTGCCTTTCCTGATGTTTTCAAGAAGATACATAAGCCAATGCAAGGCCTGGCACCCTAGGAACTGGAAATATTCATCTCCTACCCTTTCTCTTCCACTTTCCTCTAGGAGGACCTATCTGGTGATGGGATTGCCTGAAATAAGATTGGTCATGGAATCCACCTGTGCAGTAGTGCACCATGTGGTGAAGAACTAAATGTCGGTTCAGTGAGTTTCTGTTCAGGGTCATGGTTCAAAAGCAGCCCAGGATGATATTGAGGGGTAAGGGATGAGTATGCAGAAGAGAGGATATGCTTCACTGTGAAATAGATCTCCAGGGTCTCAAAAGAGTACTAGATCCTGCTGGATCAACTATGCTTTTCAGTCAATTGACTTTTTTCTTCTAGGCATTTCTAAGAATAATTTTGACCTTCCCTGGCTGCAGTGCAATGATTCAAAAGCAGACTGGGAGGAGGGGAAAATGGGGTCCTTCTGTCTCTTGCTTTCCCTAGATTAAGTGAGTGAACCAATGAGTCATCTTTAGATTCAGTTCTCATTTAATAGCTTCAAACCCACCCAATTTTGGACAAACAGGAAATGAACTGAGCAAGAAGGCCTACAGAGGCCAAAATGACATGGCAGGGTGCTCTCCACCCAGATGAACTGGAGGTTAAACTGTAAAGTTTACCAGATAATTGCCAATCCAGGAAATTTCAGAATAGCACACCTGATCTTTTTCATTCTGAAAATCTAATAAGGAACTTGTTTTTACTCTATCACATCTTCACCCTTCTCATCTCTCCTTATTCTAAATGTCTATAAAATTAGGATATAAAATCTTTCTTTGGATACACTTTCTCTCTTAAAATTGAGTCTATAAGGATATAAAACACAGATTGGCCTGGGAATTTAGTTCAGCAATAGGGTGATTTCTTGCTTTCTTAGTTGCATTCACAAGGCCCCGGGTTCCAGCAATGTGGAAAGAAGATAGAAAGTTGAGACACAGATTGTATATATTCTTGTTCATCTCTTAGTACTAACGGAATAAAATCATTATAAAAGTGATCTTACTGCTGATTAAAGTCCCATGGGTCATAAGTGTCCCAAGAACAAATCTCTATCATTTTCTTCATATGTACCCTCTCGATAGAGCTTCCTCATAGAAAAAAAAAACTGAGTGAATGAATTGATGAGAGCATTAAACATTTATTGAGTATCTCATGGAGATCAAACTGAAAAGAAGAATCAAGTTCCCTCAAAAAAAGAAAGTTTTTTTTTTGAGAATAACATTTAGGTGAGAAGAGATGATGTAAATACAGAGCACTAGATAAGAGTGTTAAGGGGTGTATGAACTGTGCATATACCAATGCTGATGAAAAGTCACTAATCAAATGATCATAGAGAAGAAGGGAAGTCTTTGGGGGGAGTTTAAAGATGATTTAGTCCTCACAGGAAGGGTTTTAGAAAATGGAAGATGTATGCAAGGAAACTAACATGTTGTCCTGTGCCTGTTTCATGTGTTCTTATTTTATCTTTTCCAGTAGTATTTAAAGAGGAAAAATAGGGGAGGATACCATACATTGTAAATAGTGAAGTCAGGATTTGAATCCAAATCCGAATTTTTTTTTTTTTTATTCTTCCTAGGAATGCCTCCGACAGAAATAAAAAGAGTTAAGTGAGACTCTCATGAAGAACAGTGGAGAATTATCATGCATGGCTGATTGAAAAAAAATTTGAAATTATAAGACAGAGTATTTTGTTTTTCAGAAGGCAGTGCTGGAAATACAGATAAATGCCAGATGAAGGTTATCTTCCAATGAAGTTCTGCAGTTGGGACTTTATTCTGTGCTTCATAAGGGGAACTTTAAAGAGATGTCAAGATGGAATTGGTGTTCTAAGAATAGTAAGCAGACTCTCATCGCAGATAAGTTCACTGGGAAGGAGAGCCCAGGGCAGGGAAAGAGAGCCATTGATGATGCCAGGAGCCTTGGCTAAAGTGAGCCAATCACTCACTCACTCACTCATTCACTTACTCCCTCCTTAAGTATTCTCAAATCATGCTTATGAAATACAAAAAAAAAAAAAAAAAAAAAAACAGACAACGATGGTGATTTTTCTAATGGAATGTGCAGTCCAGCGGAGGAAATGGACAATTAACAAGAAGGAAAGAAATAATACCAGAGAGTGATAAGCATCCTAAAGAATCCTCAGACTAATGGGGCATCAAGAGTTGGGTGAATGGGTTAGTGACAAATGTGGGTTGGGTTAGACAGGGAAGATGTCTCTTTGGAGACATTTTCCCTGGGTGGATGATAAGCAGTGGTTATGGGTGCCTGTAAATGGAGGCAGAGCAATGGCCCTAGGACCAGAAGGGCCCAGCTGCTGAGCAGGGGCAGGGGGCATGGCTCAGTGAGAGGCTAGAAAGAGGGTCATACAGGATTCAAACTGAGTGTGGGAAGGAAAACATGAATGAGAAAGACACTCTAAAAATGGGTTCTGTTGTAGAATATGGGGGTGGGTGGTAAAGAAGAGGTCCGAATTGATTCAGATTTGCCTTTATCAAGGAGAGGCAGGTGCCTTGGTGTAGGGGGAGGGAACATTTAGGTTTAATTAAGATGAATGCAAGGACATAGAGGTAACTCATGACTCATTGGTGGCTTGAAACCTATTTATTTTAAGAGCAAAACTATTTTCTTTTATACCCTTGTGGAATTTCCATAGTTGGAATGGCTGACTCTACCACATTCTTGGCAGAGCTAAGAATGAATCTCTGTGTGTCTTGGAAAAGATAGTCATATTCACCTCCACCTACAGTGTGTAAATGGGAAATTGGCAAAACTGCCTAAGTGACACAACTCTAGCATCATCCCATCAAAACACAACTTCTCCAGCTTTTATAGTTAGTTATGAATAGCTCTCCTTATTCCAAAAATTGTTCTCAAGTTGGATCACAAACAAAACAAAAACACCCAGTTATATTAAGAATGAAATCAGTGAACGTTGAAACAAAGCCATAAGGATGGTAGAGGATGTGGGGGAAAATTGTTGAAAATTGTTGGATGGAAGATGACATGACAGGAACATAGAAACTGATTAAGGCTGGAACTGTAAGTTTTCTTAATTTGTTTAAGTCCGTACAAACAGGAAAGCTCCTGGCTTCCCCATTTGCAAGATCTGGTCACACTGGATCTTGCAGGATACTGGATAAAATAGTCCTCTCTGGCCCTGGGTTTTAAAAGGATATATCTGTATAAAGAACAACATTATTAGTAAAGTACCCCATTTAAAAAATGGAGCCCAAAAGACAATTGCTCCATGTGGTTATTTCTTTCATCACTCTTGGGAGAAAAAGAGATCAACCAGCCCAATCTGAGCCTCAGTTGTTTTGTGGGAAAGAAATGATATGTGTTTGTGATGATGGATATGCTAATTAATCTGACTTGATCATTACACAACACACACATATCAAAATGTCACATCATGCCCCATAAATATATGTCATTATTATGTGTCAATCAAAAATAAAATAAAATTTTTTAAAAGCATTACAGGATCCCAGAGGGGCAAAGAGGTGGATACATACACGTCCATTTCTGGCTATCTGGCTTAGTTCTGGGATAACAACTGGGTAATCGAGAAGAAGAGGCAGCTAGACACTCCAGCCTCCCTTCCTGGATGAAGGGCACCTCTGGGGGTGGCAAGTCTCACTACCGCCTCCCCCACGGGTTCCCCATCCATGGCAGGACAGAATACAGGACAGATAGACTGATGTTCAGGCTACCAAATTCAAGGGGGCCAGAGAGGATGTTCAGCTTTCACAACCTCAGAGCTGAATTCCTGCTGCAGCATGGGGCTCTGCCCAGACCAGTATGGCAGATAACCGAAGGCCACACTGCTTTGTGGCTCCTATCAAGACCACTTGGTGTGAGGATCCCAGTGGCCCCTGTTGCTGTGATCTACACCGAACAACTCACACTTGTGAATTTCTGGTGATCATTTGCCTCCTAAGCATGGTTCCCTCTGGGTTGAGAGTCCTGTTACCACTGGGAAAGTTCATTGCACCAATCTTTCTAGAGAAAAACAGACATTTACTTCTCATCCTGATCTCCTAGCATGTCTGTTTGCATAATGCTTCAGAGTGAGTGGATGTCACTTTATACCTTGAAATCAGGAATGTCAGTTCCTTCCCAAGGCCACTCCAGCAGCCCAGGGTGGAGGCCACCTGCTTCCATCCTCTCTATACTGAGGGCCCTCAGGTTGCTTCTTTCAGACACTCACTGTTGCGCCCTTGTTCTGATTGCCTTTGCTTGTCCTATTTAAAAATTGTAATGGGGAAAAAAAAAATCAAAAACTGGTAATCACAAGCCTTCCTTGTTAAACGAAAAGCAGCTTGTTTCTATCATTTGATTATTTGCAACTTGTGCTGCCAGAGAGCCCTGACAGTGCATTTCAGGACGATTAGGAGTTCTGGCCTGCATTTACATAACATTAAAATCACTGTCTACGTGTACAAAACAAAGTGAATCGCTTCCCAGTTCTCCTGCAGGGATGGCCTGAGATAGGTTTCTGCCACGCTTTGCTTTTACTCCTTTAGCCACTCGGACTTACTTGATCTGTCCATTATTTGTTTTCCTGGTAACGGATCTGTCCCTTGCTCTAACTGTGGGTTGTGGGCGCCAAGCAGCAGGCTGGGCTGCAGGAGCCAAGCTGCGGAGAGGGGGCAGGGAAGGATCGAGGTGGGGCTGGCTATCTCATCTCCCGGCAGGCCTTGCAGCTGCAGGAAGCCACCCACCCCTATTTCAGAAACCACAGACTCCTGTGGGTTCTGAGAGTCCCTGTTGCATGTGTCCTTAAAATATGCACACCATTTAATGTCTTGTTAGCACCTTCTACGTGACTTAACTGGAACTTGGAAAGAGCACTACTTACCCCTGAACCACGTGTGGTTTGGTCTTCACGGTTCTGATTCCGCAACTAGTAACCATTTGGGTTGAAATATACCATGACTATGTGATAGAATTCGACCCCATCTGGTGTGCATAAAGCAGTAGCCCATTTTCTTCTCATGGAGAAGTCTCCACTACCCAGCAGTGGGCTCTGAGCAGAAAAGGGTGCCCTTTGTCCTGCCAGGAGCCAGGATGCCACCCCGACAGAATAAAGAAGCAAAAATCCCAGGTTTTGAGCCCAGGGCTGAGAATTGTTTCTCCCCCTCTCTGTGCCTGTTTTCCTTCTGCCTAGAGTGCTTCTTTCCCCCTTTCACCTGCCTACCTGCTACATTTCATTTAAGACCCAGCTGAGTCACCTCCTACCTCTCCTCTGGTCTCCAAGGCCCCTGGCACTGCCACTGCTGCTATAGCCTATGGACTGAGCCCTGGTCTACCTCAGTCACCTAGTTGCAGAACAGTTATAGTAGGAATGTCCCAGCTCAGAAGCAGACAGTTGGACCCAGAGGTGGGCTGTGTAACCATCACTTCCGGCCTGCCTGAGACCAGCCCCAAATGCACCTCCCCTGGCCACACCCATCCAGCCTGACCACAGACCCCCAGAGGCCAGCCACCTTGGCAGCTGCAACTCCAAAGTGGAGCAGTTACCCAGGGAGCAATCCCCTAAGGCACCATTGTGCATTTTACAAGGCCTGTGTACTCCATGATTTTTCCATCACACAGCACCCTGTAGGGACTACAGATGAGGAAACTGAAGCTCCAAATCCTATAACTCATAAAGATCATATTTGTAAAGCTATCCATTTTGATAAATCCACTGCATTATTTTCTTTTCTCCTGGCGACAGGGCTGGCTTCCTGGGCCTGCACCAGCATAGCCCCTCAAGGACACACAATTAGTAAAATCTGTGGTTATGATCTTGAAATTGTTAGTTTTATCTTGAATTTGTGTTTTCTCAGTGAAATCTGATGAAGCATGCACAGGGACTTGGAGCCTTGGCTCTCATTTACCAGCTGCCGTCCCCTCCCTGGGTTGGGTTCTCAGCCAGTTTCTTAGTACTCCACCCAGCAATGGTTTCACTAAGAGGACCTGGGCTTGGGCGTGAGGATGGTTAGGCAGAGTGACTGTGAGTGTCTGCAGTCTCCTATGAGGATCCCCTGTCCAGTAAAAAACACCATGACAAAAGAAGAAAGGGAGAAATGTGTTTCCTGCTTTTTGCTTTTTGAAGGATAGGCCACATATTTCAGTTTGCATGAGGTCCTGCAAGTTATGTAGCCAGCTCTGCCTGGAAGATGTGAGCCACATAACCCAATAACCCCATGGCACAAATTATTGTTGGAGCATTGGTTCTTAGAGTCACCTGCATGGCTTGGTATGTTAGGTTATACCTTTTTGTAAGGAGCAGGAAGGAGCAGGATATGAGGAGAAGCAGTAAAATGCTAGACACATGAGGTGTTGAGAAGACCAATTCCCTTTTCACCTCTCTCGAAAACTTGTGATTGCTGAAATCAAGAGCCTTGTTGACCAACAAGGTGGTTCAGGCCACCTCGTACTCAAAAAAAAAAAAAAAAAAAAAAAAAAAAAAACCAGGATAAGAGATATCGTGTTTAAGAGCTACATTCTCAACGCTTGTGTCTAAAATAAGGCCCCAATTTTGCATCTGCAATTATTTATGCCTGGAAATAAGGAAGTGAAATTCCCACCTACTGGAAAGACAGTTACCAGGGCTGTTCTGCAAGGCAAGTGTGGCTTAGCACTGTGCAAACTGCATTGCACGTGCAGGGGGAGACTCAGGGGCCGTGAATAGGCAGCTGGCTAAGCACGGCTGCTCAGGTCAAGATAGGGATCAGCCTTCATTCCTCATCTAACATGCATGAAAGAATAGGAGAGCAAACTTCACAGGGTGGTGGCAAAGTTTGAAGGAGAAATTCCCAGAACAGGACTTGCTCTGTGAGATGAATGCTCGTGTGGTGACAGTAGCATTGCTTTGTCCCATCCCAGGATTCTCACTGCCTTGCTAGGATGCTTGCAGTCCTCCCCTTAGGGAATCATTTCTATGTATCTCAGAGCTTTGTTAGGTTCTAAGTAAACTGAATATAGCTCCTGTCTGTCCTTGATGTACTCAGTTTCCTATTCTAGGCATTCCTTATTTATTGTTCAGCCTCCAACTCTGTTGGAATTTTTTCCCTAAAACTCCTCTGAGCTGAGAGGTGAAATTGTTACTGCCTCCACAGCCAGTCGTAGGAATGGTCTGAGGGCTGACACCCATCATGGTCATACCAACCTGAATACCCCAATAGGTTAAAGTACATTGTCAGAAACAAGGATATTTCTTGGGGCCTCTAGGAAAGACAGGCTTTGTCTTAGGTGACAATGTCAAGGGCAAACATTCTCCCTTCCTCTGAATGGTAAGGCAGGAAAACCTCAGGTCTGGAGTTGACAGTCAGGTTTATCTGAGAGTTGTCATATGGAGTCCAAGGATAAAACTGACATTGCAGAAGGCAGACCATGGAAATGGAGTTATCATTTCACTGACCATCTATCTGTTGGATCCAGCTCCTCCTGCAGCTGGGGTGGTGACCTTTACATTTGAGATAATACATTTTTATATTGTTTAAATAAGTATCTGTTGTTATTTTTTGTTTGTTTTAAAATAGTGCCTATTCAATAGATTTAAAATTACATCTAGATGTTCAGTTTGCATTTTCATAAAGTAATGAAGTTAACTATTAATTTCAACTTTTTTGACCATATGACCCATAAAAACATTTCAAAGCCCTTAGTGAGATAATGCTGAGGACAGGGTGATTGACATACCTCTCATCCCACGGTCCTCAAGGAAGAGAAGAGCCCCTTGATGTGGTTGTCCACCTGAGAGAATGTTAACCTGGGGCTTGCATCCTACACATCCTACACAGTTGATCTGAACAGGGAAGCTTAGTGGGAAGTGGGGAGTGTGGTAGTCAGAATACTAAGATAATCCCAATGACCCATACTCTTATATCATTTCTTCCCCTTAGGTGTATGCAGAACCTGCTAGATAAGTTGAGATATCCATGCCTGTACTTATGCCTTGTTTTATCACAAATGGAGTTTTGCAAATGGAAGCAAGGTTAGTAATCAGTTGAATTTAAGTTAAACCAGGGAGATAATATCTGGTTGAACATTATTAGCCTTTTAACTCTGGCTTAGAGATCAGAAACCCCCTTCAGTCTGAACCAGGTTACAGACCCACCTACAAACCTCATACAGAGGTTTCCTTACTGAGCTCTGCTGGGATGCATTATGGTGAACCCCTGCCATGCTGTTTCTCCTCCCAGGAATGACCATGGTCACCTGTTGCAGCTGGAGAGCTTGTATTTCCCAGACTGCTATAGGTCTCTGAGAGGGCCTCAGTCTTCCAAAGAACCTCATATCTGCTTCTTTTCTTTGGAAAGGTATTTTGTTCACTGAATCTGGACCCCTTTGTTCTAGGAGACCAAATCCAAAATCTCTGAATAAGGAGAATAAGAAAGCAGGGTTCTTGTAGGACTTCCCCCAAATATCACTGTTTGCTTACACAACTTACTATAGCAATTTAGAGATGCCTCTAGGCTTCTTTCCTCAATAAGTCAACTTGGTAGTAACTCACTCCTCATGGTCATGTCCCATTGCAATATGTTATGATTAACTTTCAAGACATGTTATTTGGGGGAAACAAACTTTTTTCTTTGCTATCTTAAATACTTCTGTTTTCTCTGGTGCATGTTGGTTAATTTTATTTGCATTATCGGAGTTTTGATTTTAGTCAGCACTATTAATAATTTACTCTTCAACTTAATGGGGCTGCAGAGGGGATGAGACAGGTCTGGTTCAAGCGGTGTGAGCTCCCTGTTATGGACAGCTATGGGCATCTTGCATATGTTGCCAAGTGCATTACAGAGTAATAAATGTATAACGAGCTGGGCTGTCTGTGGGTATGCTAAAAATGAACTCTGAATTAAGTAAGAGGACCATTTCCATTGTGCTGCCTCTGCTATTAGGAAGCCCTATCTGAGAACAGTCAGAAGCTATAGAATCTACTCCTTAGAGTGGGTGCAGTGTGTGTGAACAACCCATCTCCACACCTGTAAACCCTGAATTATTTTTAAAGCTTCTGAACTAAATAACTTTAATTAGGAGAGACCCTTAGATCCAAATCCTGTGCAATCTAACAGGTCTTCTGATGTTACTCAAAATCTTAATTCATTCATTTAGCAAGGTGTGCCTGGTCTAAACTGTTCTAGCACAGCTCGTGAGTGTGAAATGGTTAAACAGTAAAACCTCAAAGGTCTGCAGCTGTTGGGGTGGGGGTGGACACAATCAATGTGGGAGAGAGAACCACATTCACAATGGGGGAGAATTTGCTGGCGTAAGAAACCTGTTTCCCCTTGGACTAAACCCAGTGGGGTCTATATATTTTCAGACAGAAGAGAGAAAGCTCATGCTCAAGTCACACACACACACACACACAAATCATTGGAACATTCTAGAAAAACAACAGTGGAGGAAAGACAGCAGTCTTAGAATCAGCAGCAACCAAATCTATTTAAATACAGGAGTGAGTGACTATCCTTTAAATGTGATTATGGATCAGTTGCAAACAGAGGGACTGAGAATCCTTTTCAGTTGGGAGAGAAATCTCCTCAAAAGGAAGAGCCCCTTATAAAGCAGGAGAATGTGATAGGAGGAGGTACTCTCCAAAGCAACTCATGAATAACAAGAATCTAATAACTGAAGATGTTGGCAAACAATAGGACCCAAATCATGCCTTCAGTTGCACACAACTGAGAGCTTTACCAAAGTTCCAACCATGACAGTGTGATGGGTGGTGTCAAGACACCCTGGACAAATTCATTAGTCATTTTCATACATATAATCAGAGGAACTCTTCTCTTTCTTGTCATACAGAGCAATCCAAATTGGGCAGCCCACAACCAGAAATTCAGGCTGTGTGAACTGCACATTATAATACATAATGACATCTCTTTAGATTCATACCTTTGGATCAAGGTTTTCTCTATTATTTTAACAGGAGACAAGGAAAGCAGCATTCTTTAAAAATCTTTACCTGAAGGTCACTGTCTGTTGATACTACTGTATAATGGCAAGATTTCCAGATCTTTAAGTGGGTGAAGGAATAGAAATGACTGGGTTTAAATTTGCTGCTACTTCAACATACATCTGTGATTTCATTGTGTTCCCTATAGCCCCTTCCCCTTAGGTGGGAATGAAAGGGTCATTACGCCCAGCCCTCTTTTCTGTCCAGTAAAGTAGGAATGAAGCATTTCATTTCATGCCATGCTCTGTGATATGCTCAGGAGTAAGTGGATGGGAAGATTAATCAATCACCCTCCAGCCATCCTCTCAACCACTGAGCAGGAATTCTTGTCCAGCTACAAACCGTACTGGACATTGAAGAATGGCAGCCTTCCAATGGTGTTGAGCCATGAAGACAGGGTCCTGTGGGTCCCTCCTGCCCACAGAGGAGCTCTGTTGGCAGCCTCTGAGTCTCCTGGTCAGAATTAGCCACCATTTTGGAGTAAAAACCCAGTCTTTACTTATTCATCCCGTAAACATTTATTGAACACCTGTCATGAAATATAAATACAGAAAAAGAAAGAAAGAAAAAAGTTTAGAATCCTGTCCTTGAGAACTCATAACATAAAAGAGACCAAAATCTTGGGATCCTAAAGCTAGGCCATAGTGGGCATGGCAATCCAAACAGCTCCATCCTGGAAGGACCCTGTCAACACTAAGGGACTTTCGGAAACTTCTTGTCGTGCTGACCAAAGTGCAGGTACTTATCACTGAAGATGGAGAAAAACAAAACACAGCTATGCAGAATGAATATATTAAGTTCTTCCAGAATAACACATTCAATTAAGTGTTTGACACACGTCAGATACCGTTCTAAGCACTTTACATTTCTATTTAACCATCACAATTACCCAGACCTAGTCCTGACTGTGGGCCAAGCATGCCTTTGAGTGTTCTACAAATACTAATTCGTTTAGTCCATTAAGCAACCCTATGGGGAGATACTACCCATTGTTCCCATTTTACAGACGAGAAAACTACGACACAGAAACAAACAGTAACTAAGAGGAAGAGTCAGAATTTCAGGCCTTTTTCATAGCAAACTCCATACTCCTAACCCTGGTGCTTTATCCTAAGTGGAGAGGCAGCAAGTGTCAATCACCAAAGCAAAAGTAGGAAGGGTCTGATTAAAGCATCCCCACCACCAGATATTCAACCAGGGAGAGAGTTTCCTTGCCTTCTGCTGTGAAGACAAGGGGCAAGCAGGTCATGGAAGAAAGAAAAGTTAAGCTTAAAGTCTCAGCTTCACAAATGAGCAGTTTGCTGGGCCTCAGTTTTAACCTATGTACAAAGTGGGAATGATAATGTCAGCTTTGTAGGGAGGGGTGTTTTGAACTTTCAATGATGCATGAATAATTTCTCACATAGTGTCTAGCACATGGTTGGGGACCGGAAAATCCTGACCTATTGTATGTCTCAGCTCTCACCAGATGGAGATTTACTGTAGGGCAGGATCAAGCAATGCTCCTCAAGCCCTCCCACCACCTCCTTGGCACCTGGAAAGATGCTGCCTCCAGGTTCTGATGAAGACACAGACACAGAAGCCTCCACACCACAGTGATGTGATGAGGTTACACATGAGGCTCCTTCCGGTCTGTCTACCTTCCAGCAATGGAGTTTACCTTAATCATGGTCATTCACAAACAAGTCAATCAATAGTGGTTGAATGGAAATACATTTCCATTGGAGAATTAAACTCGCTTTGCTTTCTATCGAACAGATTAGCAGTAAACTGCTGAGGGCCATTACCAAGTAGGTATGACGCATCGTAATCCTTGCCAGTGTACCCCATGTTAAATGGACTTGCCTTGGAAATTTGCTGCGACCTTGCTTGTGTGTTTGAGAAAGGTGACCCTGCTCAATCACCAGGGTGGATCCAGGATTAGGGTGTATTCCTGCAGGAAGTATCTCCGTCCTTGGGTTTAGGGCGTGACAATAGGAGTTTTAGGGAAGTTGAGGTTGAAGATTATTGCTGCTGGGATTAGGGTGTTCCTGCTGCTTGTTCCCGTTGAGTTCTCCTGAGATTCAAATGGGATTTGAAAAAAGCCTCGTGGAGTAGGATTTGGATTCGGACATATTGAGACTGCCCCTGAACGTGTGTGGAGGCTGGTGTGAGACCGGGAATAAAGAATTGCTGTTTGAATCTACAAAGCTGTGTGGTGGCTCGTGATTCTGTGCCAAGCCGAGACATTGGCACTTGGCATTTGGCAGTAAACTAATAAATTGAATGTACCATACTTGTTTAAATACAAGTGCTAATGAGTTATTCCCCCATTCCAGTAAGTTCTAGAAATAACAATGCTTGAACAGAGTAATAGTGATATTGGCGATAAAGAAGATCCTATTTGTTGAACGTCATTTTGTCAGTATGAAATTTTCATAAAATGAAGTAAAGGATTTGGCACATTTTCAGAATGTCTAAATGGGACACAATTATTTTAGACAGAAAGTCAGAAAGTAATTGTCCATACATTGCTGCTGTCCAGAGAGTGACAAATGGTGGCAAATGTTAATATGCATCAGATATATATCATCCCATATATATATATATATATATATATATATATATATAACTGTTTTAATAGTCAATATAGAAGATTACATAAGTGAAATGACTGGGAGATGAGGGAGAGAAAGGAAAGGTAAGCCAAAAGGTGATACGTTTTTCTAATCTGATTGTACAATGGCTCAATTACTCTCTTTTACACTTCATTTACTCTGTGCCTCTAAATTTATACAGCTCGTGAATGAGTCCCACATGCCCTGGAATATTGCCTATCAGGCTTCATATCTTAAAACCCCACACCTCTGGCAGAGCTCCCTTGTCCTCTTTAGTGGCCGAGCTGATTGATCTCATTAATTGGTGAAAGCTATTTATTTCTTCTATAATAAATATTTCTTAATTCAATTAGTCTCGTTCTTAGAGTGTATGCTAAATTTAGAGGTGGTGCTTCAACTGCACAGGTACCATGATGCAGGAAGATTTCTATAATAGCAAATTCATTCTTTCCAGAACATTAGCCCAGAATTTTTAATAACCTTGAAGGAGCAATCAGGTTTGCACACTACTACTACAATGGCTAAGTCTCTGGCCCAATTTATTCTCTTACTTAGATACCCACTCTAACTAATTCATGCACTTGAAATGTATCAGTTTTAAATTGGGAATTTAGAGTTCTTCTTGATGGAAAGCAGTAAAGTACTACACTCCAATTCCAGGCATGTCTAATGGAAATCGTATTCTTAAACTGTTATTAAATTACTTGGATATTGTGCTCTTGGTTTCTGTGACCCATTACTACAACATCTTTATTTAAATGGCAGCTTGGATTATCTCTTCAACAACATATTTTAAAAATACAGTTATCCTTATTAAAATAACTCATTTATTAACAATTCTAAATTGAAAAAAATTCTTTCTTTATTAGATAGTCTGTAAATTAAATAATCAATAAACATTCATTAAGCCTCACAAGGGTGGGAGGAACTATATGACTGAGGCTCACCAGTGCCTCACACTGGGCGTCCTGGCAAAGATGGATTGAAAAGGAACTTTATATCTTCTCTTTCTTTTCCTTCTCATCCCCTTGTATATCAATCCCTTATGCCTGCATTTTCTGCTTGTTCTCACTCATCATACTGAAAAATGCAATTCCTTAAATTTACAGAGAAAAACAAAGCACACTAAGTTTGTATAGAGGAGAATTCCATGCAAGAGAAATTTGCATGTGGGTGGTAAATAGGTAGTAAGAGAAGTCTGAGCAAAATTGAAGTTTCCACTACCAAGCAGTTAAAGGCAGACAGAAAGTCTTTTGGTGTCTTGGAATATGACAGCCTTCCAGAATAAGAGTCAGCCTCACAGAGTGACTCACTCCTGTCTCATCTGTTTCTTTTTGTTTCACCTTCCACCCTCTCCAAAGGAAAAGAAATCCCTCTCCTATTCTTGCAAACCTTAGGTTATCTGACCATTCTCTGGGCCTGCCTTTGACCCAGCAATGTCCTTGGCATCAAATCTCTATATGAAGCAGGTACAAAGCATGGGTTTGTTTATTTTGTTAAACAGAAACATTTCCCTTTATTTTAAAATAATCTTTTATAAAAAGTTCAGTTAGTGACTTAATATTCTTAATAATAATGAACTTAATAAGTTGTCTTTTAAATTTTTGTGACATGAGAATAGCCCCAAGTTGGGAAAAAAACTCTTATATTTACATCAATAGAAAAATTATTAAGGTTTCAAAATGAGGTAGCCATGCCATGAAATATTATGCATATAAAACTAATGTTGAATTATATGTTTAAATTAAAAACCTGTCCAAGACATTATAATTTTTTTCTTAAAAACTAGAATATACAATATTATAAAATGCATAAAATGTAATGATTAGTCATCCCCTAGCCATGAACTTGGTTAGCACTTTAATCATCACTTTGAAACCTTCTGGGTATTTCTCATTTCACTCTCTCCTGTCCCTGCTAAGAGTAAATCACTATCTTGAATTTGGGGCTTATTTCCCTATGCTCTTTAGAAAAATATTGCTATTTTTCCTTTTTCTAACACCCATTAATTTTTGAGAGCTTTTCTATATTTGAATTCCACCTGACTGAATTTTAACTTTTTACTCTTTTGTAATTTGGTTCTTCCACTCAAGAATAAATTCATGGCATTCATTCACATTGGTATACAGTAAATAGTTAGCTCATTCCACCTGCTATATGGCAACCCATTATAACATACATCACACTATTTTAAATATTCACCACCCACTGGATCTTCTGGTTTCTTAAAACTTTGATTATTACAAAGATTACTTCTACAAAATTTTTGAATATTTTAATTTTTACCAATCTGATGATAGGTAAATATGGTTTTAATAAAATAATAAATAATATGGTTTTAATTTGCATTTTGCAATTCCCTAATTATTAGTGAGATTGAGCATCATTTCATATGTTTATAAGTCATTTTTGTTTCTCTTCCATATGTATTCAAATCTTTTGCCTATTTTGTTACTACTTTATTATCAATTTTAAAAATCTGACTTGTAAGGCACATTTTTTAAAAATTCAGTAGTTCACAATTTCACCTTTAAGGATTTTAGAGGGAAGGATTAAGGAAAGATTTAATTTTCATTTTTTCCTTATGTGGATAGCAAATTAGTCTTCACCTATGACTTAATGAAAAATCTGTTCTTTCTGCTCACTCACAATCCTAGCTATATTATGAATTAAGCTTTCACACACGCATACACACACAAACACACGCACATACACATACACACATACACACATCTGTTTTGGTTTGGTCTCTTCTGTTTCACTCATCAATTTGTCTGTTCCTAAACCAAGACCAAACCATCTTAATCACTATGTTTTTATATTTCTCATTATCTGGTAAGGCAAGTGGTTCTACATCCTTTCTATGGCTTTGCTTAGCTAATCTTAACTCTCAAAGCTGTTTAACATAGTAATAAAATCATCTTGTCAATATCTGTAAAAAGGTGAAATTTCAATTAAGATTGAATTGCATTCCTAAATCAATTTGGAAAATTATCATCTCTCAAACATCAAGGTATCTATCCATGAATATGGTATATTTCTCTTTATTTAGATTTATGATGGTATATGTATTTTCCTTCTAGACCTATACTTTTATGTTTCTTTATTATAAAGCTATTTCTTAGTTTAAAAGTTTAGTTTCTGAAAATAATAAACTTCATATTCTCT
Source organism: Urocitellus parryii (assembly GCF_045843805.1). NCBI lineage: Eukaryota > Metazoa > Chordata > Mammalia > Rodentia > Sciuridae > Urocitellus > Urocitellus parryii. The sequence goes on from NC_135533.1 coordinate 105,938,965, forward strand.
CATAATCCCCTTTACCTTAAAACTCATTTATTTGATAGGAATTTAAATGCACCTGTTTTTTCATTTATTTGCTTGCTTTAATCTCTATTTGACTATTTTATCTTTTCCCTCAGTTTTGCCTTTTATACTTCAGAAAACTTAAATGTTTTACATCTATTTTATATAGCACATAGTTAAATGATCTTTAAAATCCATGCTTAAAATTTGGTTCAATCTTAACTATTGAGAGAATTTAGTCTATTGAAATTTATTTCAAGTAATGATATATTTCAATTTATTTGTATCACCTTTTTTTGTATTTTCTATTTTTCCTGCCTTCTACTCTTACACTGTTCTTGCTTCCTTTTAGATTCAGTGTTTACTATTCACAATTTGGAAGTGATATGTCTTATTCTTGCAGTTTTATGGGTCACCATAGGAGTTTTAACATTCATAAAGTTAATAAACAGTCTTAGATTTGTCTGGACAGTATTTTTCCTGATGCCAAAATTTATTTCCAGAATCAGTACAGCCCAAATTCTGTTCTCTTAGGAGCTTCTATCATCCACTGTGGATGGAACCCAGAAGAAGTTCATCCATAGACTTGTGAAATCAGAGAAACTGACATTGGGGAACTATTTCACTTGGGCACATCTTTACCAGGATAAAATTGACCAGGGAACATTATCCTTGTAACCTATCTACCCCTGACCAATTTGATTCTATGAAGGCTCGGGGTGTAATAAATCAAGAACCGTGTCTAATAGATTCTAGGTTCTTAGATTTAATTTCTGATTGTAAGAATATTCTAAAGTTCTTTTCAGAGAGGGGAACTCTGAATGTCTGAGAGAGGAAGTGACTGAGGTCACCCAGGAGTCAGTTGGCAGAACCAGAAATAGACCCCAGGTCTCACTCTCAGTTCAGACAAGGCAGCATGTTCTGCTTTGATGGAGAGAGAGAGAGAGAGAGAGAGAGAGAGAGAGAGAGAGAGAGAGAGAGAATATGAGATTCAACCGACACCATATTTTCATGGTGGATGCAGGTAAATTATTTCCCTAAGAACAGTTCTTTCACCTTCTCTTTCACTCAAATTCCTCTGCCATCTGATTCAAAGACTTGGAATATTCCACGTAGAGGCAACCCAGACTGGCAAGAGCTGCAGCTGCCCTCCCCACAGCTGCTGCCCCCGTCTTGTGATTTCCGCTATACTTGGTTCTGGCTCTTGGTTTCTCCTTGCCCCGAGTGCTGAGTGTGGGAAAATTCTCTGTGGGAGATGTCTGTTCTTCAGTACTTTGGGAGTTTGTCTTGATGAGCCTCTTCCCCCTAGGACAGCCCTATAGACATCTGCATGGGGGACAAGTCAGACAGTTTCAAAATCAGTTCTGGAAACTGCAGTGAGGAGGTATAATTGACTTTGAACTCAGTTCTCACTCAGCCCCGAAATCCCCAAGGTTAGGGCCTCAGAGAACAGAGAGAGCATGGAATTCTCTGCTCCCAGAGCCCTTAAGTGAGGAGATTTATCTTCCTTTAATTTCTTCAGTTTGTGGAATTTCTCCCCAGCAGGGCTGCTCTAAACATGGTCCCCCTGAATGAGACTAAGACCCACTCTTTATGATAAAAGAGAAATAAGTACAAGCCACAGTTCTTCCTGATGGCCCCTCTTTCCCAGAAATAAGTGCTTATAGAGAAAACACAAATGGAATCTAAATCTGGTAAAATTTGCAGAACCTCAAGGTTTCGCTGGGTCAGGGACAGGGTAAAAATAGTCTCTCAGGATGAATCCTGGCCAGGAAAATAGAGACAAGCAAAGGACAGGAAAATGCATTGTAAAATTTCACTTTTTTTGACTTCCTATTTGGTTTCACTCTTTTTTCTCTGAATCATTTGTTTCTCCCATAACACTTCATATGAACTCATGGAGTACCAGAAACCAAGAGATTATGGCCTGGGGACTTTTTAAAGGTCTGATTATAAAAATGTGTCATAAAAATAGACCCCAGATGGTCAATAGGCCCACAAAGCTGGCCAGATGGATTCCTGTGATGCAGGAACCCACCCCCTCCACTCAAAATATGGCCGTGAAGTCCACATGAGGAGCCCCAATGAAGAGGAGCAACCAAAGTTCACCTCATTTTCAGAATGCTTCCAGCTATCCCAGACAGGCGAATGAGTATCTTATTACTGAAAATGTTCACAGTGGGGACAGTCCTCTGACAGGAATTGGGCAGTTGTTTTGAACACTTGCTTTGATTTTCTTGGGGGTAACACTGCCCTGTTTTCATCCAGCTCCTCATTTTCTCCAGATGGTCCTATTATATTCTAGGGTCAGAAAGCCAAATAGATAGACTTGAAGATTACATTTGTCTGCCATCAGGGTCATAATAATTTTCCTTTAAAGAATGGCCTAAAGAAATTCAGCCACGGCGAAGGTCAGCATAGTGAGAATAAACCACACTTTCAAAATTCTATCTTTGTGCTGAGCACGGTAGTGCATGACTATAATCCTAGCTACTTGCAAGGCTGAGGCATGAGGATCACAAGCTTCAGGCCTGTCTTGGTGACTTGGCAATACCTTGTCTCAAAAAAAAAAAAAAAAATATGTCCCACTGGATGCTCCTGGACCCTTTCCTGGTGTTGTCAGTGGCAAGCACTTCCTGTCAGTGAGCTGATCTGTCTGTTCAGAGGTCATGAATTAGACCACTAGTAGACCCACTAATCATCGCATGGTCCCTTCACAGGTTTGCCCTCTATACTAAATGCATGTCCAGTGTGCACTGTGGATCACAAGAATGTAACTCAGCCCCTGAACTGAATTCCCATATTGCAAAAATAGATAGATAGATAGATAGATAGATAGATAGATAAAAATTCAATCTTTGAATAATAAGCCAAGTTCTTTTAGGTTCTAAGTGAGGGAGATCCAGTCAAGCTACTTACATCACATTCTGAGTTTTGTTTTCTTTATTTGTTTCTTTACTAATAGGGAATAAGATATGCCCCTTGATACCAAAGAACAGATAAATGTTAGACTTAATATCAAGAAAGTTCAAGTTTTCTCAACCAGGCACGTTAGCTACTCTTTCCTCCCCACTTTTCTGTGCCTTATCTCTTCCTTGCTGAGTGGCTTTCTCATTCTTATAAATCTGCAAAAGTCATTTCTATGTTGTGCCATATATGTGACCAAATATTTTCTGTAATATAGTTTTTTCACAACCTTCTTAGATATTGCCCATCAGGTTAAGTATCAATTTTAAATTCTGGGGAGTAAAAATATAACTGACTCATTTTGAGTTAGGTACAGCCCCTAATCCAATTAAGGGGTGCCCAGAAGGGGAGGGGATGAAGACTGAACAAAAGATACACACCCATCTTTTAGTAGGACTTGTATAGATTCCCAAAACCTACAATGACAGAGAATAGCTGGTCCTTTCATAAACTCATGCATTAACTAATAAGCTTTGTCTACCTGATGTGTATGACCTTTAATGAAAGATTATTGGAGTATCTGAATTCTTCCATTGCATTCCTTACCTTTTTTTTGGATTATGCCCCACTGGATGCTCCTGGACCCTTTCCTGGTGTTGTCAGTGGCAAGCACTTCCTGTCAGTGAGCTGATCTGTCTGTTCAGAGGTCATGAATTAGACCACTAGTAGACCCACTAATCATCGCATGGTCCCTTCACAGGTTTGCCCTCTATACTAAATGCATGTCCAGTATACACTGTGGATCACAAGAATGTGAAGCCAAGGCAGTGAGGACAAGTAACCTCCAGCTGCCACTTTTGGGAAGGAAATCTCAAGGCCCCAGCACTCTATATCATTTTTGTAAAAATGAAATAAAGAAGTGAATGATTTCATGGAGAGCTGGGTCAAAAGCAGAATATAAAGCTATAATGATGTCCAGATTTCAATGATTTAGGTTCAGTAACAAATGATTTATGAAGAAGTTGCTAATTTCCTTGACATTTTTCAATATATTCAACTACTCTTCTACATAGCATTTGTCACCCTGAATGACATTTGATGCCATCTCGATCTTCCTCGCTAAACATTGTAGTTGTTGACTGAGGGCAGATGTCTTAGCATCTCCCAGATTTCGAGCCTGGCCCAGGTCCTGACAGGTAGTGATGAACAATTGATAATATACAGATGAATAAATGAAGAATGGAGGGAAACATTTAGGAATGAAGGCTGGGAACATAAAGGAAGTAACTGGGAGGTAAGGAAAGAAAGAAAGGGGAGGGAGGGAGAGAAGAAGGGAAAAAGGAAAAGTGCTCAATGCATTGGTAGCAGGCATCTGTGACACAACACTGCATGAATATGTGTACACCCTCTTGGACCAAACAAAGCATCAATCTGAAGCTGCTACCTGACTTCACTTAAGAATCTACCAAGCTTGGCCCACGGCAAAAAGCTATAAATATCATGGTAGTTGGAGGGTTAGGGTCCATGTATCCTGTTTTGGAACCTTTTATTCCACTCAGGCATTACCCTTACCCTTAGCATTCTCCCTAAATTAGATAGGGAAGACACTGCCACTGGTCAATTGCTCTTATGGAAGAACTACACTGTAGCATGAATATCTTCTCAACACCAGCCTGGTGGTTCCTAACCATTTTCTGGGGGAGCAGAGGGAAGTTGGCTAGGTGCATCACAGACCTTCCCTGACATCCTGATATAGCTTTGGATCCTCTTCTCAGAAAAATACACCCATCTCTGACCCTACATATAAAAACCCTCACACAGTTGGAGGCAGTTTCAGGGATTCATAGTCCCAAAACCTATTATCAGAGCCCGCTAGATTTTTTTATGATTTGTTTCAGTAATTAATTTTTTTTTTCAATTTTAAACTTCTTATCTCTAAGAAAAATGTTCTACTTAGAGGTTATCAGGTACCAATAACCAGATGGAGAAGAAAACATTTCTCTGGTCAGAACCAGAACTCAAAGTGCACAAATGAAACTCTTCTCAGTCTTCTGGATAATTGAGGAGAAATCAGATAGAAGGGTGTCATGGGTGCCCTTCTCCCATCCCTTGAGCTCTCATTGGCCTTGGGCATGCATACCCACTCACATACAACTGAACTTGGAAGTCCAGAAATATTAACACTCTGGAAAAGCTGCCCTCTATCAATGTTGACATGAGTCAATGGTGAGCTGCCTAGCTTCCTTGATTCTTGGTGTTCATACTACAAAGATGTGGGTTATGCAATCTCCCAGCAGTCCTTGGGACCTGAGTTGCCCACAATGGTTATCTGCAAATTTACACCGCAGCATTGGCTTCCTTCCCTTCCCTGTGTCTCCTTCCACCTCCACACCAGTGCTTCCTGGAATTCTCTCCAGAGAAATTACCTGCTATCAAATCCCTGCTTAAGGATCTGAATTTGTGGAAATGAAGACTAAGACAGATGACGCTCAGAACTTTGAGTAACAGATGATTTATATAAAGGAGATTTATACAATGACCAGTAGAGGTGGGTTTTAATAATTATATTCGGTGTCTGGCTCCTGAGAAAGATGAGCAGGAAACAGTCAGGAGCCACCTATACCTAGAATTTTCCAGGAAAAAGAGAATGTCAAGAGCTCACCTGCAGTGTATCTGGTGATGTGACTCTGCTAGGAAAGAAGGTATGTAATTGGTTTGTTTGTTAACTTCATATATTTTTATTAGCATTTAATTGCAATTTTCAGACGGTATTTACTATCTAGTTTGTAGTTATTTGGCTATTATTTGAAGTGGTTGTAGTCTTCACATGCTGTATTAATCAACTTTTCATTATTATTACAACATATCTGATAAAAACAACTTAACAGGAAAGGTTTATGTTGACTCATAGATTCACAGATTTCAGTCCATAGTCACCTGTCTCCATTGCTATGGGATTGTGGTAAGGCAGAACATCATGGCAGTAAAGGTGTGGCCAAAAAAAGCTGTTCATTTCATTGTGGTCAGAAAGCAGAGCAGGGGAAAGAAGAAGGGGCTGGGGACAAGATATAATCTTCCAAGACATACTCATAGTTACCTACTCCCTCCTAGTTGGCCCCACCTGCTACTGTTTCTACTACTACTGAATAGTCCATTTAATTATGAACCCATCAGTGGATTAATCCAATGATGCTATGCATATCAGCTACTATACCATGTGTTTAGGAAAGGCAGATTCTCCTAATTAGACAAAGAAAAATCACCAAAATCCTATATATACATCACCAGAAGATGCTTTGCTTAAGATTTTCCTTTAATCCCTTCAGAACAGTTCTCAAAGGTGGAGCCCCTAAACATCTGCATTAGCAGTACCTGGGAACTAGTCAGGCATGCAGTGTTAGTCCTCAACACAGACTTCCTATATTTGAAATGGTGTAGGGACTAGCAATTTGTTCTGCAGTTGACCAGAATACATGCTCAAATTGGAGAAACACTCTCTAAAGTTACAGCAGTACTGGAGGACCGCTCTTGAAAGTATAATTTTCTAACTGTTGTTTAGACTTGGAAGCATGGGGCAGTTGAATGTCTGAGATAATTGGTCATCTCTGTGTACATCTGATTTCAATATTTCACTAACCAGGCTTTCACTTCTCTGGCATCAGTGATCTGGACATTTTCTGAGGATTTACGAAGAAAGGTATTTCAGTTAGCCTTTATTTCATTGTGACCAAAATACCCAACAAGAACCCCTTAGAGGAGGAAAAGATAATTTGTGGCTCACGGTGTCAGAGGTCCAGTTCATAGACAGCTGATTTCATTACTCTGGGCCCAAGGCAGAACATCATGGAGAAAGAGCCCAACCAGGAAAGCTGCTTAGTTCATGGCTGAATTGGGACGTAGAGTGGGGATGCGGGGCAGGGGCTGCAGGGAAAATGTACCCTTCCAGGGTCTGCCCCCAGTGACCCACCTCTCCAATCATGCCCCATCTGCCTAGAGTAACCATCCAGTTATTCCATTCAAACTAGGATGGAGTGATCAGGTTACGGTGCTCAGAATCCAATCATTTCACCTCTGAATATTCCTGTGTTAACAGGAGCTCTGAGGAACACCTCATATCCAAACTGTAACTGAAAGGAATGGAAGGAAGGAGGAAAAAAAGAGGAGGGGAAAAAGGAGAAAGGGGAGGAGAGTGGGGAAGGGAAAGAAAAAAGGAAAAAAAATCTGCTAACAATTTAAAATGGTACAGCTGCTGTGAAAAAGTTTGACAGTTCCTTAAAAATTAAACATGGAACTACCTTAGGATTGAACAATTCTACCCCTAGGGATATACCTTAAAGAATCCTAAATGGGTATTCCAACAAAAACTTGCACAGAAATGTTTATAACAGTTGTATCCACAGTAGTCAAAAGGCAGAAACAATCCAAATGTTCATCATTAGATGAATGGATAAGGCAAATGTGATATATGCTTTGAGTAGAAATTATTTAACTATGAGAAGGAAAGGAATATCGATACATGCTACAACAGGGATGAACCTCAAAAACATGCTAAGTGAAGGAAGTCAGACACAAAAGACCTCACAGTGTAGCATTTCATTTGTTTGAAATATGCAGGATAGGCAAATTAATAGGGATAAAGAAAACTGATTCGTAATTTCCAGGAGTAGGTTTAGGGACAAATAGAAGTGATGGCTGCATAGGTATTAGGTTTTCATTTGGGTGACAAAAACTTTCCTGAAAGTAGTAATGACAGTTGTACAATATTGTGGATGACCCCCTGAACTTTGTAGATGTCTGGGTGGTATCTACCATTTTTCAATAAACTTCATCTTTCACTTTACTGGTAAAATTATCAAATAGACTCTCAAAATTATCAAATAGACTATCAAATAGACTCCCAACAGTCTTGCACTCATTTATCTCTTAGATTTAAAGTATTTTTCAAAACAGTCTTTGCTTATTATATATTTTCTTTCTCTTTCAAAAATGAATCAATTATCATAGGATAGTTTTCAATATGATTTTGAACCAAATCAAGTGAATTATCTCAACTACCTTTTTAAAAATATCTATTTAGCTTTTTGAAAATGTTAATATTATAGTGTTACTGTGATGAATAATTTTATGTCTATTTAACTGGGTTAAAGGATATCTTGGTAAATCATTATTCATGATTTTTCTGCAAAGATGTTTTTGGAAGGGATTAGCATATGGATCAGTAGAGTACATAAAGATCACCCTCACCAATGTGGGTAGGCATCATCCAGTCTGATCCTTTGAGGGCCTGAAAGATCAACAAGTAGAACAATTTACTTGAGTACTTTCTCTCTTTGGGCTGGGACATTCATTTTATCCTGCCATTTGACACTGCAGCTCCTGTTTTTTGAGGCCTTTGGCCTTGGACTGGAACTATACCACCAACTTTCCTGGGTCTCCGGTTTGCCCACAACTGATTGTGGGACTTTACTTCTTCTATAATCTCATGAGTCAACTGCCTCATTATAAGTCTCTTTCTACGTATCTATATATACATCTTATTGGATCTGTTTCTTTAGAGAGCTCAGATATAATTAGTAATAAATGATAATGTAGGACAGTCAAGGAATATAGAAGACAATCAAGAAGATAGTACAAATTGCTCAAGAAAAATTTACCAAAGATGTTAACATTTCAGTAAATGGCCTTCAGACATATGTACCTTCAGATATATGTACAAAATATGTGAGAAATATTTAAAACTATCCAACAACTTGCATTTTCACTCAACTATGCATATAGTGAATATCCTTTCATCTTGGTAAATACACGTTAATCATGTACCCTGACAGCTTCAAAATACACATTTGTATGAATATGACAAATACTATTTGTGGTGAACATTTAGGCTTGTATTTTTTTTCTTTTTTTTTCTAGAAACATCATTCTAAAGAACAACATTAAATATATACATAGAGATTTCCTTATGTTGCCTGTTATTTCTTTGCATGCATTCCTTAAAACTACTAGTAAAAAGTCTCACAGTTCCTATATTCTGATTTATCCTGATATATAATGCTAAAAACTGGCAAAATCCTCCCATCACCAGACTTCAATCTCCATACCCTTGATAACAATCTTTGAGGTTTGATAAGTAGCCATATTCATTTTAATTTGCAGCTTGTAATCCCTTCTCAACTTGGGTTTTTAAAATTTCTTTTGTAAATCTCATTATTAAGTCCTTTGTCCACCATTTCTTCTTTTTTTTATTAATTTGTAAGAGCTCTTTGTATATTAAGAAATCTCACCATTTTCATATTCATTGCAAATATCTCAAAATGGCATTTGTATTTAAATAGATTTCTCATTTTCTTTTTCTCTTTTTCTTAAAATATTTTACCATAAAAGTTTCAAATTGATATAAAAATACAGATAATTATGTAACAAATCTCCTTATAGGTGTGTTATAGTTTATATTTCCAAAAGTTCATGTGTAAGACAATGCAAGAAAGTTTACAGGTGAAATGATTGGGTTATAAGAGGTTTAATCTAATCAGTGAATTAATCCCCTGATTGGGATTAATTGAGTGGTAACTGAAGGCAGGTAGGTTATGGCTGGAGGAGGTAGGTCATTGGGGGCATGCCATTGAGGCATATATTTTGTATCTGGCAAGGGGAGTCAGTCTCTCTCTCTCTCTCTCTCTCTCCCTCCCTCCATCTCCATTTCTAGCTCTACTCTATCTCACTCTCTCCTTCCTGGTGCAATGCTCCTAGCTGCTTTTCTCTACCGTAATCTTCCACCATGATGTACCACTTCATCTCAGGCCATCTAAAGACTGAGACCACTAAAACTGTGAGTTCAAAAGTAAATTTTTCCTCCTCCAATTGTTCTTATCAGGTCTTTTGGTTTCAGAGACAAAAAAAAAAAAGCTGACTAAAACACATTATCTCCCATCTTCAACAATTACAAAGATATTACCAAACTCTTTCCAACTCTCAAATGCTCTTCTATCTATGATTGTAAGCAAAGCTCATTTCACCCACAAATCCCTTGGTATGCATCTCTATTAATGAGGAAATTTTGAAACATAACCACATACCATTTTCCCCATATATCCACCTTTGATATTAAGAAAAAAGTCATCTACACAAGTAAAAGTCTTTTGGATGATATATGTCCAGTTCAATATTCCTCACCTCTACCCATTGTCCTTCCCCTGGACAATTCATCCATTTTACTCTTCATAGATTTCTCAACACATTTCTATAATGTTTATCAGATTCTCTTTTCCCACAAAGGTTTGTTTTTTTGTTTGCGTTTTTTCCCCCTTCGTTAATGTGTTCTCCACAAATTTTTCACATACTCTTTCTTGCACATTAGATGATGTTAGGCTTTTGAACCTGAAGTCAGTTGTAATTTTTATTTTCACTGCCTCTCCTTAGTAGCGGCTCAACATTTCCAATTTAAATGACAGTGCAAGCTCTTCCTGCTAATTTTCCATGTTGTAGGCATTTACATAGGCATTTGGGGAAGTTATGGGTTTTCCCCAAAGCATTTCCCACTTACCACAACAGCCCAACTCAATGCAGAGTGTAGGATTTCCCCCAGATCAATACAGTGACTTTAGTCCCATATTAACTCATCTTCATTAAATCTCCCTCTGCCTGTGCAGTAGGCAGCCTTTCCCAGAATGCTGGTCTTCACCAGGTGTCTCTCCTTTTACTCAGGAGGACTTTCCCAGGAAAATCATACCATCGGCAAGACATGTGAAACTTCTCCAGAATGATGCTGCACTAGTCAGTTGGATCTCTGTCTCTAGAATGCCTGTGCTTCAGGTTAGGAGAATTTACGACTTGTTCAGGAAAAATCACACAATCCTCAAGTCAAAATCTCCAGGATTGGCCCAAGGGTTTCAGTCACTATAGGTTAGTAAGTGACAGACTTAGTGGTCATGGCCGTGTGTGTTTGAGAGTATAATGAGTTCTGACTGCCCTCAGAGTTTGAGGCCCTGGTATAGTATTACACTGAAAGATAGAGAGGTATGATATGCTTAGAGATAATAGGGCAAGTACTAGCAAAGCTTTACCCCCAAAGCTGTTTTCAGTTCCATGCTAGGCTTATGGAAATATATTGCAAGGGCAAAACAGAGTCTTGGAATATAGTAAAGCTTTACCCCAAAAGCTGTTTCCAGTTCCATGCCAGGCTTATGGAAATATATTGCGAGGGCAAAACAGAGTCTTGGAATATCAGTTGGGAGGATTCATAGTGAACATCTTGTCTACCACTATCATCCTGTAGATGGAGAAACCAAAGCTTGGAAGCTGAATGGTTTGCTCAAGGCTGGAGAGAGAGTCATGACCAAACTTAGGTCTTTCATCTACCAAACTAAGCCTAAACATCTCTGGCTGGTGGCACTCTTCAGCTACCACATCTTCTAGCCAAGTGCAAAAGGCCAGTGTTGCCTCTCCAAGGCATTGCATGTTATTGCAGAGGCCAAAGTCAACTCAGTGTGGTGGACTTCCATTATTACATTAATTACAAGGAATTTCAAATATAACTTGCTCAATCTGAGTTCATATCAAAATTGCAATTCTGATATACCCCATGGTGGACATTGGGAAGATGGAACTAGACATGGCCCTGTTGAATGAGCTAACAAAAGACTATAGTGAGCATAGGGCTAAGATGAAAAATAAACTTTAAAATAGAATAGACCCTCTACCTTGGTGTCCTCAAGAGTCCCCATACAGAGCTCTGTCCCATTCCACCTTTGACCTGCCTCCATTCTGAAAGTAGTTGGTCTTTTGTCTGTGAAAAGACAACAGATTGGGTCTTTAAGTGAAGAAATAAATAGTAAGTAATTCTCTAGGATTTCTGCAGCTATGTCTCATATTTGACAATCTTACCCTTCCTGACTTGACAGTCTGCTTTCACTAATCCATATGCATATAAGGTGTATATTACCCCCATGTCTACGAGATTCTCACTTAGCCAACGACATCTGTCTTTGAACTGTCATGAAATGCTAGAATGATTCTTTTTCTTTTGTGGTGTCAATTCCTCTTTCTGTCATTATTAACCTTGTTAAATACCCTCTTCCCTCCCCTTCTGAAAGGCATGAACTGAGTGCTAAGTTTCAAACATACCCCCTTAACACATCCAGATGGGGGGGAAAAAAGCACATCTAGCTATCTACTTAATCAAACATCTACTTTTACTCCATCAACGGGGAGGAGGCCCTTTTGTACATTTAACAAATTCAAGCAATTTAGCAACTGGGTTAAAGTCTATGTAAAGTACTTCAACAACATGGGAAATGAAGACACTGGTCTTCTGTCTGAGAATTGGTTAATGGAAGACATGAAGTCTCAAAACGCGCACAACAGTGGGTTCTTACAGCACTGCCTAATGCACTGCTGGGAAAACCTTGAGAAGTTTCCCATCGCGGGGGGAGGTGGGTTGACAGTTTTTGCCTTTGCTGTCAGTTCCACTGTGGGAGGCTCCTAAATTTATTATACCTAGGAAATGATTCTAGTGCAAACCTATCCCAAAAGAAGCAAAGCAGCAAAGCATGCAGTATACCCTTTGATAGGTATTGTTGGTACCTACTATGAGTGGGCAGAGGCCAAGGGCAATGACCATGGAGCTCTTCTCTATTCACCTTGATCAAGTAAAGCACAGAAAAAAAGGGGGGAGGGGAGGAAGGTCCCATTTGCCTTTCTACATCAATCAGCTTAACTAAAAAAAAAAAAAATCACAAAAAGAAAAAAATAAGGTTCATAGAAAAAAATGGAATTGTCATAGTGGAATGGCAGCATTTTCCACTGGCCTGAGTATCTCTATACAATGCCATATCGGCCTAATAAGCAAAATGCTCAATACTGCCTGTGAGAATGTCTCTTGTCAAACATTAGTTGGGGTCATCAAGAAGCAGTTGTATTTCCTTATGCAAAAGAAATCTCTTCACTTGGGGATGTTCCTTTCCCTCAGTTTCCTCATCCACAAAATAACAATAATAACATGGTCCAACTTCCCGGGGAGGAGAAGATTGATGAGTGCTTTTTGCTGATCAGCTCAAAAGCCTTGCAAATATAAATCATATAGTGCTATACATGCTGCTACACTGCTACCCTAGGCGCCGGGAGCTTTCACTAAAATCAACGGGAGCTCCAGGAATGGAGAAGAAATATGTACTGGGAGAGATGGTCCAGAGCAATTCGATGGTGATTATTGAAGTACACTGTTGTAGTGGAGGGGCAATGGCTAAGTGTATGATTATCGACCGCTGCATTTGGACTTGCTGTGAGAACTCTGCTACATCAGGTAGTCCGGCTCAAAGGACATCAATCATTTGGCACAACACTCTATGTCTTTCAGGCTTAATGGCCTTGGAATCCAGAGGGCCAAAAGCTGCCCTCTGATGTGAACACAGGGCTCTTCAAAGGCTGGAGTGGTACAAGAAAGTTGAAATTGGCTTTTGGTTGGCCAATAATAAATAGTATTATAACAACATAATTAAAATGGCATAGAGGTTCTGACTGACCATTAGATGATCAATTTATGTACATCAGCACTCTACAGATGAAACTATGGAGTCAAATAACTTCTTTCTTTCCTGAATTAGTAGTCACTTGGTTTGTCATCTTTTGATGGACATGCAATGTTTCCCCAACTGTAGTCAACAATCTTATGAACATACACATGTCCCTTTTATCAATTTGTACCAAAAAAATGGGATCTTCAGTCTGCATAAACTGGTTTCAAAAGTAGCCTTTTCTATCATCTATAAACCAAGACAGCACTGTTCCTTCTTCCAAAACATGGGGTCATTCAATACAACTTATTGGAGACAACTTGTCTTGTAGAAAAATATTTATGAGATATAATCATAGAAAATAAAGGGATATTATAATGAGAAGTCAATCCTTCAGTTTAATTGCAAAACACTGTGTAAGCTAAAGAAAATTGTGAATTTGAGCTCTGAAGTGGAAATAAAGTTGCCACTTTCTGAGATACATATCACAGAAAATGAGTTCTTTTTCTTCATTAGAAAAACATATCTGCAAGTAATAAGACTATTACAAGCAAATATTAAAAGAATACATTGCCATTGGGCTGTTTGTAGCTATAGACTATATGATATCTGTAAATAATCTCTAAATCACTGATATAGAGAAAACTCTACTCTTGATCTGTATTCTTTCCTAGAGAGATAGAGGTATCAGCTCACATAGGGTACTTGCCTCATAGAACCAGAACAAAATTAGGAAAAGTTCATTATATTAAAATGCTGTGTTTGGAAATTACTCTTTGCTTCCTCTTTGGAAAATCAACATGAACAATAGATAGGGACTGTGTAAATTAAATCACCAAATTTTCTGTGAACCCAAGAAGGAAAGAATTTCAGAACATTCTATGCAGAAGACTTTACTGCTAAGAGAGAACTCAATAAGTCAAAAAGAAATACTGTGATGCACATAACCGTGGAGCCCAGACAGGGCAGAAAGGTCAGAAGAGAAAGAAGCTCCTTCCAGTTACAAGACCAGGGAAACACAGCTCCTATACACATTTGGAAACCTATGTGCCAATTCCTTGCCCTGTTATTTAAATAAAACTGTTTTCCTGAGTTATAAAAGTCAGATAAACCCTTTAAAGTAGTGCCATTATATAGAAATATCTGTTAAATGTTCTGGTCATGAATTAAGGAACTAAGGAAACAAAACAGACAAAAAGCCAAAGCTCTGCTTTTCATGGAGAACAAACAAAATGAATTCTAATTAGAGAGCACACCAGAAAATGCTAAATGGAAATGCTGTGGAAAACAGGGAAAAGAGAAAGAAAGGTAAGGCTCAAGTTGGGTAAGCGTTGCTACATTGTTTCATAGAGCAGGCAGTGACAGTTTCAATGTCACTATGACAACTGAGCAAAGACTTGAAGCAGGTAAGTGGACAGGCAGGCAGATATCCAGCGCAGAACATTCTAGAAGATAAAACAGTAAGGGCAAAGGCAGCAAGCTTGTCTGCAGTGTTCAAAGAATGCAGACCAGAGCAAAATATAGGGTAAGCAAGGGGAAGAGTAGCTGGACAGGAGTGGTCAGGAGAGAAGAAGAAGGGAGAGGGAAAGTCAGAGATCCTCCTGGGACTTGGGATTTGCTTTGGGAGCAGTGGTCTTCCATTCAGCAAAGAACCACCACAATCAGATTCAGTTTTTTATCAGGTTTCTTTGATGTGTGTGTGGAGCACGAGCAGAAATAGAGAGCTCACTTAGGCGGTCACTGCCACTACAGATGAGAGGCAACTTGTGTCTGCAAAGGGATGAGAGGAGGTTGGGATAAACATCTCTGTTAGGGAAAGAATCAATAGGAACTCCTGATGGATTGGTTGCTTTTTGTTGGTGTTATGGGTTTGGGGGGGGGGCGGTTATTGTTGTGGTTTATTTGTTTTTTTGTTTTCCTGCAGATTGAACCTCATACATGCTAGGCAAGTGATGTACCATTGAGCTACATCCTAGCCCCCTCCTGGTTTACTGCATGGCAAGAGAAAGAGAGGTATCAGGAATAATCCCAAGGTTTTGGCCTCAGCAACTGCTAGTTGCCATTCACTGAAATGAAGAAGGCTGTGGTGTAGTAGATTCGAAGGGGAAGATCAGGGATCAAATTAGGACATGGCAAATATAAGATTCCCATTAGCCCTCAAGGAAAGGTTCCAGGGAGGCAGTAGAATACACAGTCTGGGTTTCAGAAGGGGATCTGGACTGCAGATGTAAATATTTAGGGTCATCAGTGTACAGATAACACCAATATCTCATTCTGGAGAGTCTTCAAAGTACTGACCATAGACAGAGGCATGAAGCATGTCCAGGACCTCATCTAGGGAGTTTTAGGAAGTGTTTTGAGAAGGAGACTAAGAAGGAGTAGCCAATGACTGGCACAGGAGAAATAGCAGACAAGTGTATTGTCCTCCATATCTAACTCACCAGCATTGGGCTGAAGGAAATATTTGTGGAAGATTTTTTTTTTTTTTAAAAAGAGAGAGAGAGAACATTTTTTTAATATTTATTTTTTAGTTTTCGGTGAACACAACATCTTTTTATTTTTATGTGGTGCTGAGGATCAAACCCAGTGCCTCTCGCATGCCAGGCAAGCACGCTACCTCTTGAGCCACATCCCCAGCCCAAAGATTTTTAAAATAAACTTTCAAATGTAGCATGTGCTACTATAAATGCTCACTTGCTACTCTTGGGACCAGCCAAACTTTGCTCCACCCACAAAAGATTATTCTTCCAGCTCTTATCATAAAAAGAAAGGATCAACTTGCAATTGGGTTCAGGTTAGCCCCATCTGAGGATCTGGGAACACATCTCAGAAACTCTACCACTCTTTGGTAGATGGCACCTTCTAATAATCTTCAAAAACATCTCCAAGCAGGGAAAAGGAGAGGAGAGATAAGTAATGTCAATAAAGAGGTATTACCATTGAGGATTCATATCCATGTTCTTATTTCAATTCTTAAAAAAACCTCATGAAGTAGGATTATTTTCCCTTTTGGAGAGATGAAAATGTGATTCTCACAAAAGTTAAGTAACTCAACCAAATTCAGACAGTGCCCTTATATGGGGGATGGGATAGACACCAAGATTTATAGGTTCCTTTCCACTGAAAAGTCCACAGCTCTGGGTTTCAGGAGATCTGAACTGCAGATGTAAATATTTAGAGTCATCAGTATAAAGACAACATTTATATCTCATTCTGGAGAGGTTTTCAAGATACTGACCATAGAGAGAGGCATGAGGCATATCCAAAATAATTTTCCAAAAATTATTCTATTTTCTTTAAAGACTAGATAACAAATATTCGTAAACACCAAAGAGAGGAAAATACTGCAATAATACAGAAATAACGGGACTAAATTTCTATGTATTTACCTGTTGGAAAGCCTATTTAAAATTCTTAATCTTTCCCCAAAATGTCCATCTGAAATCCTTACCAAGACTGGCACTATCAAGATTGAAAATTTGATCTTAGGGGAAATAAAAAATGTAAGGATAACTGGAGGAAAATGTTTTCCAGCAATTGGTGAGGGCTGTATAGAAGAAATCCATCCTTACAGAGATCCCAGTTCTCCACTGGGAAATGGGACACAGGCAGGACATAGATGGTTGGTAGAGGGAAAACCATCTGGTGAGAGTATGAGGCAGAGATGATGAGAGAATGAGGATGGAGCCATAGGAGGAGCTGGCATGGTTTGAAAGGCTATTTGCAAAGAACAGGCAGAGTCATGGTTAAAAGAACAGACCAAGATTTGTCTCCCAGCCCAACCACTTAGAAACTAAATTCTTCAAAACATCAATCACCTAACCGGTGTTTAGCATGTACTAACCCATTTAGACCTCAAACATTCCTGAGGAATGTTTGCTATTGCTATTGTTGTAACAATGAAAGTTAGTATTCTTATTCCCATTTTACAGAAGAGGAAACTGAAACCTGGGGAAACCTAATAACTGCAACGCAATTGACCTAAAAAATAATCTGACTTTAATTAGTTTGTTCACTTAATTGCCAGGCTCTGGGCTTTCTATCAACCCAAGGTAGGAGTCCCTCTCTGAGATTTAATATCATGTAATCCTAGCTTTGCTCAATTGTCAGATGGGAGATAATACGTGACAATGTCCATAAGACAGCAGGACCAAAGTCAGGGTGGTTAATAAAATATCACTCTTAGTCTGCTCTTTGAGAGGGAACTTTTGAATGACACCTACCTGGATCCTTTAGAAGAAAGCATCTCCTTACACTTCTCTGTGTTCAGTCCTCCCTCCTCTTTCACTGTGCCCATGAAGCCTTCCCCAACTCCAACAGCTATTAAATGCCACCCTGTGTGTTCTAAAAGGATTATCAGTCTCATTTTACACCAAAATAAAGCTATTTAGTTGCCCAATTATTTCAATAGATTTTGAGCCTCTTAAGAGACAAGACTGCATCTTATGCAGTACTGTGACCCTCCTGTCTTAAACACTAAGTAATAAATAAATGCATCATGCTCATTTAATAAATGAATGAAGACATTGCACATTCAGATGTAGTGTTCCAATCTCATTCCTATCCAGTGAAATCAACAGGGGTGACACAAGCTATCTATTTTTATTCTAATCTATCAGGTCAGAGGAATATCTACTTTTCCTTTATTCACCCAAAACATTTTCAAAAACTTTCCATCTGAAAGTATTTTGTGTAACTCTCACTTCTTCAAATCACTGTATCTGATTCAGTTTGGCTTCTACTCTCTTTTGCTCAATGATATTGATAAATTATATTATTTTAGAGAATCTAAGTGCATTTCTCTTACAAATATCAATGGGAACAAAGGGAAAGAACTATTGAGAAGTGGGAAGAATTTGGTTGTCAGCGGTAGTATACCTGGGATGTGAAGGTGATTGAAGCCTTTGATGTGAATGGTCAGCAGCACTAAAAAATTCCTGTGCATTTTAGAAGCTGGAGGCACCAGTGTGCCAGAGAGGGCTTTCTAGCTGTTGCAAACTGAGTGCTCAGAGGCATGTCTCTCCAGGTGCTTCTTTCCTAGACACTGACAGTGAGAGATCCTGCCCTCTTCTCGAAATCCTCCAGCAGTAAAGTGGGACCCAATGCTCTGTGCTGAGGAAGAACCAAACCAAGGTGGGAGCCCAAGAAAAAGGATTAAGGACCTTGCCCCAAGCCAGGAACCATTAGTTCTCAAAAACACAGAAGAAAAAGCTGCAGAACATGAAAATTGGAAAAAGAAACTTTGTTGCAACTGTTCCATCCAAGTCCTGGGTTTTACTTCTCATGTTACTTTTCAGATAGGACTATTTAAATTCTCTCAGATTAAAACTATAGAAGGATAATCAGTTCTTCTTAACTATAAAAAATCTTCTCTTGTTATTTAAAAAAAATATTTATTCATGCTGTTTCCCAACCATTGGAGGAAAAATGAGGATGCATTATAGCACTTTTTAACAGTGTTTTTTAATTGAATGAAAGTATAGTTGTAACGACTACTTACAGATGTTATTTCATTTAATTTCACCTAATTCTAACAAAACTGTTGTGAAATAGGTATGTTCTGCAGCTGAGAAACTGAAGCCTATGGAGGTTTAGTAACTTGCTGAAAACTCAGTAAGAAACAAAGCTATTAACCATATCAGATCTCCTCAATCATTCTTTTACTTTATAAAATTCACTTTCCTTTAATATCTCTTCCAGTCTCTGCCAGAACAAAGGTGCCTAGCTGACTTCCTTACGGTGCTGAGCTCTGAATAAGGAGTCTTTGATTAATTCCATAGGTAGTCTTTATTCTTTTGACAAAACACTCTCAAAAGAAGAACCAGTAATTTAGCTATTATTCCTGAATAAATTAAACTACACTAGAACATTACAAAAATGACAATACATACAACTAATGTATAAACAAAACAAAATGAGTATAGAAATAACATTTTTTAAAAAATCTCACATTTCAGTTTCCCAAAATGTTTTCCCCTCCAACATACTTTAATTGCTGTGTCTTAGGGCTTCAGCATTTGATTTTACTGAACTCTCTGGTCTCCTGGTGTCTCTCCTCAAGACCCAGGTTACAAACACAGTTACTTCAATTCTACTTGCTTGGGGGTGGGTGGGGTAAGGAGTAAAATGTGGGGTCTATCTCTGCAGCACTCTTCCCATCTCAATAGGACATTGGTAGTTAGTGGAGTGAATACGTAAGTATCACTATATACAAAGTCCTCCTTGTTAGGCACATAACAAGATTTTCCATATATGATCTATTTAACTCACAAACAATCCCAGAAGAAAGACTGCCACCAATTTATAAATGGGGAAACAGGTTAGAAAGGTTAAGGATTTCCAACAATATCATACAGCCCAAATTATCTGGGTTGAGAGCCTCACATGCCTTGGTGGGAGACCATGCCTGAATCTATTCCTGGGGACTAATGCACATATTTAAAGAGCAATGCCTGTTCCATATCCAAGAACCAGAGATGTCCCATGACCCCTTCCCTACATCATTGGCCTCCTTTGGGTCTTATACCCTGTAGTTACTGCCACATGGAATCCTGATAAGGACTCTCTATGGTTAATAACATGCATTTCTTCTACAAATACAGAAGATGAAGCTCAGGAGTTTCAAGAACTTACCCAAGGTCACAAAGTGAAGGGGAGGACTAGAAATAGAACTTTCACTAGTCTGGGCTTTATCACCAAGTTAACTTGCTTGGGCTCTGCACAGTTGAATGTCTGCCAGGACAAACTGAGTAGTAGATGTTATTTCAGTGGTCCAGCAAAACTTTCGCCCAGGTGGTGTTGGGGTTCCTGGTGGATAGTGGGGACTTCTCCCAGGGAATGCAGAGACAAAACTGATCTCTGAGGTGTGTGCTGGGGGCCCTACCACACCAGTCTTCTCAGCCAGGCCACACCCCCAGGATATGCTTCAGCTGGGCAGCTGTGATCCCAGTCACTCTCAATTACCCTTAAGTGACATTTTCTGTATTTTCTGGCTGCCCAACTGTTCTACCTGGAAGGACTGTGCCTTCATCTACCCCTGCAAATCCTAACACGAGCCTTCCTGGAGGGACCATGCCCCAGCAAGCACCCTGTGACTGTCTGCAGCCCTTACAGGACAGCTCCATCTTCATCTTGTGCTTTGTTGAGGGCTCCAGCAAGCCTGGAAAGACAAGGGGTGCATCTCTCCCCTCTGAGTTCCCTCCCCTGCCACCGGGCGGGGACCTGGCTTTGTTTGTGGAATTAGTGATTCCTCCTCTTCTGTTAAGGCTGAAAACACACGTTTGGTCCCCGCTCGGGTGGGGCCCAGCTAATCAGAATGAGAGGTTCTTTGAAGGGGTGCGCTGTCAGAGGTGGCATTCCTATTTCCACCCAGGCACCTGGTGTCTTACACGCCACAGAGAGGTCTATGGTACAAAGCGCCGTCGAGCGGGACTGCAGAACTGCCTTTGCTGTTACCTCCGCCCACAGATCCCCTTCCACACTTGCGTGTGCACACAGGCCAAGATGGAAGGCGCCATCCTAACTTCTGCCTTGCGCAGGTGGGAGGGAAGAGAGACGAGAGGTATTCCATTGGTTGTCTTGTCTGGGAAAATGAATTGAACCTTCCCCTCACTCGCGGAAGATCAACTTTTCCCACCCCTTTGGTTGGGCACTAGCATCTTGGGGCCACAGCCGTATCTGGGAGCCAATGGGTTCCAGTTCCAGGGTCTTGGAGCTGGGAGGGCAGCAAACGTTGGTAGACCCTGAGAAAAGTGTTTTACAGCGTCCCGAGCCCCTAAAGTCTCCTCTAGGGCAAATGAGCTGGTATTGAAATCGACCAGTTGGCTTGGCGCACAGGGTTGCCGGCCAAGCAGCGCGCGAACCCCTCCCCTTCTTGGCGGGCCCGCACATGTAGCCCTCGCCGGCCCCCCCTCCACCCCGGATTACGCGCGGGTCCTGCAGTATTGTGGCGGAGCTGGGCTGCCTGGCCCGCGGGCAAAGCGCCGGCCGCGGCATCCCGTGCCGGGCCGCGGCGCGATGCTGCGCTGGAATGAGGAAGCTTGGCTGCAAGGGGAGGGCCCGGGCGCGCTGCGCGCGGGGGTGGCGGCGGCGCGCCGAGCGGGCCCGGCGCGGGCGAACGGGCTGCAGCCGGCGGCGGCGCCAGCAGGTACGGCCCATGCCCGCCGCCACCCAGGCAGATTTGGGGATCTTGGCCCCAGTCCGACGCCGCTACAAAGTTTGTGCGCGCGCCACGACAGGCCCCAGAGTTGCTGTTGGGACGGGCGTCCGGCAAGCTGGGATCCAGCGGTGGGGACTGAGACGGGACGGCGCGCACCTCTCCGCGTCCCGTTCTGTTTTCAGCTCCGCTCATCGGTCCGTATACCGGAGCAGCGCACCCAGAGGCGGCCAAGGCGCGCGCTGGGCCGGGCGGACTGAGAGCAAGTCAAGCTGGACACTGGCAGTGTGCGCCACCCCAAAGTTTTCGGAGCGCAAGGCGGGGGCGCGCGCGCTCGGGCCACCGCCGTTCTGGGCGGCCGCAGGTGGAGACGCGCGGGCGCGACGGGGGCGGCCGCTGCGGAGGGAACGAAGTGCGCTACCCGCGGGCGGCGCTGTGCGCGCGGGGCAGCCGGTCGGCAGGGAGCTCGAAGCCGGGTCGGAGCCGGCGGGGGGCGGGGAGTGTGGCGGAGAAATGGGGAACAATGCGAGTGAGCAACTTCAGGAAGTCATTGTGAAAGAAAGCTGGGAAGAGCTCCGCGGCCAAGTTAGCAGGGCACTCTAACAAGTGCCTGCGCGGCCCGCGCCCAAAGTGGCGACGCGGGGACAGCTCTGGGCCCCTGAGCAGCCAGCGTAGTACAGCCCGGGCGGGACGCGGGACCGCGGCAGGGCGGGTGACCCGGTCGAGACCCACAGGGCAAAGGGAGCCCGGCTCCAAGGTCGCTCTTCACGCGGAGGATCAGTCTTGGCCCCCAAAGTGCGACGCACAAATCCACGTGAGTGTTTTCAATTTCAGTAGGAAAACTTGGGTAACTGGTGAATTTGATTTTTTTTTTTTTTCCCTGAGAGCTGGAAAGGACAGACTAGGCGGTAACATTCGTAATCCCTGGTGTCGGTGTTGCTCACGTCAGCCTCTCCATTCTGAGGACAGTGAGAGCGATGAGTTTTGTCAAAGCCTCTGCCGCTTTAGGCTGTGACTGTAGGTGCAGGATCAGGCCAACACGGGGCACTTCTGAACAGCTCCGCTGTCACCAGGAAGATGTTCTAGCTCCTGCTCATATTTAAATTCATATATACACATATAGTGGGATCACAGAATTCAACCTTTATAAAATCATTTATAAAGTCATTTGTAAAAAAATTAATTGAAAACTTTTCTTATTTTTGAGGTAAAAGCATTTTGCTTCTATTAAGCCTGAGCTTGCTTTCTGCAAAACAGAATTATCCCGGTTTTGAAAACTTGGTACTTTTGCTCCCTGTGGGTCAGAAAACCTTCTCAGGAAAACTCTCAATAATAGTAAAACATCAGATCACTTGAGGTTTATTTGAAATGTATTTTTAAAATCTGTCAAGCATCATTGGTGATTCCTCAGGAATCTCAGAAGCGGATGACTGTTTTTCCTTCTAATTTGGAGGCATACAATATCGCATCCAGTGGCCAAAAAACTAACGATTCCATAAGGTCTGAAGCTGCACAGGCTTCACATGCAGTTTCCCTTCCCTTTGGGGGCTGTAACCCACCCAGAGTGAATTTTAACTCGGGGCTTTTCTCACGTTACCCACGCATGATTTCCCACCCTGCTGCAGAGTGTATTTCATCTTTGAAGTACCTTGTTTAAACTTCCAAAGACAAAATGATGTTAAAGAAATATCTTCTTACTAGTGAAATCAGTTTCTGGTAAGAAAGGAAAATTTATAAAAGTTGAAAATACTTAATATGTATAATATTTTTAACTTTAATGGAAATTCAAATGCTTTTAAGAGTGGTTCATTCGGGTAGGGTTATCAGTTGAGGGGGGAGTGACACCTTCAAGAAAATGCCTGCGCCCTCTTGAATTTCTTTGTTTGAAGGTGTTTGTTCAGTGAGGTTAGTTGGATCATCTTTTATATGGGATTTTAAAAAATAACAGGTTAAGCATCATTTATATTAGAATGTGTCTGAATTGCTTCAGTGACACATTGGATTATTTGGTATACGGCTTAAAATTTAAACAGAGGCAAATATTCATGATAGGAAGATTCACCTGCTTACAGTGGCATCCTGTAACACGCAGACCATGTTACAGTAATAACTATGATTTCACATTTTAAAAACTGTAACATCTCATTTGATAGAATATTTTTAATTTCACATTTTCCCATGAACATACCTTTTTACATGGGGAAAAAAGTGAGCTTCTCAGTCTTGCAACCCACCAGAGCTGGTGACAAATATATTTTGAGTTAAATGGTCCTGTTTTCTTCCCCTTTTGTATCCTGGTGATAGTTGAAGGCTGGAGTTTAGAAACAGTACAGTGCTTGTTTGTTTAATTCATCAGTGCCTTAAATTAGAGGTCTTCATCTGAGAAAACTACATCTTCCTCCCCAAATTCAGGAGCATTTTAGCAATAATAGCCCACCATTGTGGTCTCACAGGAGACCACAGTGGCTACAAATAAAAGTGTATTGTGTTTGACTCTTTTGGGAAGTTTGTGCACAGTCTCCTAAACAAAAGGTAGACTGTAGCCATCCTTAGAGATGATTCCTTTGTTCAAAAGTTAATATCACAGTGAATTTATTGACCAAGAGGTCTAAAGCCCAGCAGAGTTGTAGGCCACTGTATTTTCTTTACTTGGCCCAAGACTTAGAGTGAGAATGGTGTTTCTTTGGTTTGGGGAATATTTTCTCTTGATTTGTATTGGTGAGCATCAGATTTGCTTAATGCAGTAGCATATTATCAGTATAAACGTTAAACCTTTAAAACCTAAGAGAATTACATGTCTTTTATATCAAGATTATGTATACTAATACATACAGTAAATAAATTACATATGTACATGCATACACACACACACACATAGCATGCACACAGTGTGGAGTGAGGCATGCACGCAGTGTGGAAGAGTTTTAAATCATACAGACCTAACATGAGTAATATAGCTACCATTTTTTTTTTTACCTTTTACAAAAACAAAATGAATTTCTCTATTTAGAATGGTGAGTTTCAATGTAAATGATAATAGTATTTTGATTGTTTGCCTAATTTTGTGTTTTCATCTCATGTAACTGCAGTTAGCAGAGGATTCATAAAGAATAGCACTGTTTAATGTTATTTTTCTCCTTCTCTAATCTTTGAAATTACATAGCAATTTCACTATGAAATAAGTACTGGTTCTTGTACTGTATTCTAAGGAAGAGTCTTGTAAGTGGATCCAGCTCGTAGAAAGCAAACGAAGAGCCCTCTGAGGTTCTCTGGAAACCTTGACTTTTGCTGCCTGTTTTTAAGAACTGACAAGCATTTGGGGCACTGTGGCTTCTACTTCTCACCACAGAGTTGCTGAAGCTCCTTTTCTGACTGTGAACACCACTCCCTGTCCAGTGTCCTTATATATTTGTATTTACAGAGAACTCAGAACTATTTCATTTCTTATATGCATGGTATAGTCTTTCCACTCTATGGGAAGAAAGATGAGTTGCAAAAGCAACAAGTGACCATTCTTAAAGCATAGAAGCAAAAATATGAATCCACTTCACGTCTTGAAAGAAGTCAGTTTATTTGGTTCAAAAAAAAGGCACAAGTACATTTTTGATCTGGGTCTTAGAAATGGTGAGTTTCAGAGGATCAACATTAAACTCACTCTTTCTGTTTCACACACACAGACACACAGACACACTCTCTTAAAATTCAGATAAGGTGCTAAGGAGAACTGGGATTTTGTTAGGGTCTTAGGACACCCCAAACCAAACTACATAAATAGCAATAAAACTGTCTTGTACTCTGGTGCTGATTAAATGCTCATACTGGGGTTCTTCATGTCAACTATGGCTTCATTGTATTTTTTTTTCATCTTAATAAGTGCCTTCATACCTCCATCTCCTTGGAATATATGTTCCAGTTTTTAGATTTCTAGTGCCATTGCTTTAATAGCTTTTGACATAGCTCTTAACTGTTCTTAAATATTCTAACAAATATTTTTAAGACATGATGAAACACCAAGGATGTAGTGCTGCACATTACAGATGAAATACAGCAGCCACTAAAAGAAGGTTTGCAAAAGGTTTCAAAGTGGGGGTGGGGGTGCCTACCCCTATTTTGTTGTGTGCTGGTGGTTACTCCTGAAAAGGGCCCATAGGGAGAGCAACTGAGGCCTAATCTGTAGACAGTTGGCACATCGTTTCAGTTGACATTTTCTCTTTCTCATGGTTGCCTGTGATAAATAGGTGGATGCAAGAGGTGTCTTCAGCCAGCCACCTGGTGAAAAACTGTTAAAAATGCTGAAAACCCCAAGTCACAGGTGTGGAACCCATTTGTCTTCTCCTTCTGAGGCCTGAGCCTTTTTCTTTTCTTCCTTGGCCATTTTGTGCCTTTGGGGAACTCACAATTCCTGTTGACTAAAAGAACACCCTTTTCCACCACACGCCTGACAAATCAGACGTTCAAATAATTTCTGAACTCGTTTTTGGTTAGGACAGGAAGCCCAGGCTCCCTTCCTGTGTGTGCTTTCCTGAGAGAAAACTAGCTTCCCTCCTTTTTTGCATATTTGGCAACTGGTTCCACCTTTCTCTGTGCCCCAGTGGAGTGTCAAGACGGGTAGTAGGACCTCTGAGGAAGACAAGGAGGGAGCTGAGGCCCTACCACCAGGCACCAGGATCCTTCCAGGTGGCTGGGTCAGAGAGGGACTCTGAGAAGCAGGGTCTCAAAGTCGGGATTTGCTTGGCTGTGAGGAGGCAAGTTGGTTGGTGAGTGTCACTGAGTGTCTTTGCTGTGCTTGTATGGATTGGAATAGCCAGTGTGGTCCTCTGTTTCTCTGTTTTTTTTTTTTTTTTTTTTTTTTTTTGTGGTGGGTGGCCTGCTCTCAGAGTGGCACCCTGGCACCCTGTCTGGGCTCACTGTCTTGGGGTGATGGAGAGCATCATTATGCTCCATCTGCACATTCTGCTTTCGGGTTGGCCCCATGCTCCACCTCCTGATGGCTTGTGGCACAGGGCCATGGCTTAACGAATTGCTTAAAGTGGGCACTAATTAGTGCCAAAGTGCTTTCTTCATATTTTCTCATTCAAGTGTGCAGTGATTCATTTTTCTTCAGCAAGCAGCTCCCTGCTACAGAAAATCTGACTCTTCCCGCCATTTTCTCACCAGAAGTTAATGATAATGGATGGATGGTTACATATTATGGACAGCAGTGCATTGTGAAGGAGGAATCCACCACTCTCGTGTCCTATCTGCCTTGTCTGTCTTTCTTTCTTTCTTTCCCTCTTTCTCCTGCCTTCCTTTCTTTCTTTCTGTCATATGTGTGGTTTGGGGACACACTGAAATAACTAAGAACTGCAGGAAGTGTTTGTAAGGCATGTTGTATATTGAAGTAGATTTTTGTGCTCCATTTTTGAGATCACACACAAAAAATCTACACTTTACACCACTTTCTGTTAATTTGAAACTGTTTGAAAGTGAACAATATGCTCTGGAGTTAGAGACTTTTTCCAAAGCTAGGGATTCTATATTGACTATTGATTTTTTTGATAGTTTTTGATATTTTTTTAATTTGTTATATCATCACATTTTCACTAGGACAAATAAAATTCCACAAAAGATACCTCCCTGGACCTAATAGGGAAAATGTTTAATTTTGAATCTTTTGAAGACATGAAAATGAGGAATTGACCTTTAGCTTACTTCTGAGGCACTCTGAAATGTGTTCCAGTGCTTTTAATGGAAACTAGAGAAAGCCATCGACCCCCTACTGCGAGCCCCACTTTTAGCCTGAAAAAGTGACCTTTTTCCTTCTTGTTTGTGCTGAATTTTGTGTAGGGCAGAAAATTAAAGTAATATTCAAAGAGATTCATGCTAAAAACATATTGACAGATTGTTTATCTCACTTCATTAAATTAAAACCAACTGCTCATTATCTCAGGTCCTTATATACAAGGTGGTTAATTACCATTTAAAAATTGGTTTGGAAATTTCTTGTAGTTTTCTGCTATGAGTGTGTTCCTGATATACGATGAAGGTTGTATATGTTTGCCTGAATTTAAAGAATTTTACATTAAGAACAGGCAGGGTTTTTGTAAAAGTAATAAAATTTGCTAAAAAAGAATATTTAATATAAAACATTGAAAATATATTATTTCAATTTACTTAAGGGCTGCCGAAAAAATGACTAATATCAGCTTTCTTGTATTTAACTCTCTGATGGCATGAGCATTTTCTTCCAGATTATAAATAAAGACATGATGGTTTTTGTAGACATCCAAATGAGGAAGTAGAAAGGTTCTGTGTGGTTGTACCAATGACCCTGTCCTCCCTGGATTTGCATGAGGACATTGTAGGCTGAAGGTGAAGGATTACAGAATCAGCCCAAACAATCCTGATTTGGACCCGGCACCCACGTTTCAAATGGATTTTGTTGCATAGTTTGTGTTGCTGGCTATGAACATCTTGAGGCTGCTTCCAGGTTTGGGTCAGAGGATGCAAGTGCCAAGCTCTCTATCACAGAATAAAATAAAAATCTAGACCTTTTTTTACTAACATTATCCAATTGAAGAACCAGTGCAAATGATTGAGGGATGTTTTTTTCTGTTCTTTGGTTTTGGTCCATGGCAGTGATTATTTAATTAATACATTTATTGGTCCTTTTACCCTTCTTAGATACAGCTTGCTCTGACTTCAGCTGAAACCACTGGAAGTTGGGGTGAATTTTCAAAGTACTAAAGCCATTAAGAGACCAAGCCATTATTTCAGGAACCTAATTTTTGAATCCTTGTTCTGTGTACTATGAGCATAGGTTTTTATTATGTATAGTTTTTATGAAAAAGTTATCTCATTGTAATTGATGATAGTTGATGATTTTGTGGGTATTGTAAGTGGAACTGAGCTCACAATTCTAGTGCTTTAGGGAAAGTTTCCACCTTTTGCATGAGGCCTATCCTAACTTGGAGGCAGCAAGTAACATATCTATCCTTCTTTCTCTTCCCTAAAGCAGTGGCTGAATAGCCTTATTATAAATAGGTGGGATCAAAGTGGCCTTTCCTATTGGAAAGAATAAGAATAAATAGATATGTGTGTTACAGTGAATCCCATAAACTATTTGATCTGAAACATTTTTTCTGTGTTTATATCTAGATTTGTAGATCTTGACTCACCACCAGCTAGATTTTACTAGAAGTAAAATGACAAGTTTGTAGTACCTGGGAAAGTATCTTCAGAAGGCAACTCAATTAATAATGACTTTTCAAATTTTAATACATAGTATATGTATGGGTTTGCAGAGAGCAGGATGTTCCTGTGGCGATCTGGATGATACTACTTCTTTGGGTCTAAATAAAACATAACTTTTGCCAAATAAATTCATGCAATTGAAGTAGAACGGCCTTGTAGAAATATCAATATTGCAGTAGGGTGCATTGTTTGGAAATGTTATGGGTGTGCAAGTGGATTTTTCTACCAGCTATGGTTTTAAATTTTGAGTTTTAAAATGTCCATGTGAAATAATTTACTGGTATGTTAGCCTAAATTCAAAGCTAGAGGGGCTAAAAAAGATTCTGTATTCTTTGTGACACCACAAATCCTTGCTAAGTAAAAGAATTTAGCTAATATTTTAAATTCACATTTATTTCTTTAAAAAAATGAAAAACAATCTGGAAATAATAGGAACACATAATCTATTCCTGGGATCCTCTGTCTCTTTAATTTACAATAATAAATCACAAGCCATCAGCACTTTGGAGAGAGACTGTGAAGCATTACTTTGGGAGCAGTTGCTATATTTTTTTTAAAAGATATAGATCTTATTTTCATT
Source organism: Urocitellus parryii (assembly GCF_045843805.1). NCBI lineage: Eukaryota > Metazoa > Chordata > Mammalia > Rodentia > Sciuridae > Urocitellus > Urocitellus parryii. Next base: position 105,968,348 of record NC_135533.1, read on the forward strand.
GCACTTCATTTTTTTTTTTTGCACAGTTCCTAGCCATGCATGAAGGTCTTCCAAAATCAGTGAGAAGAAGATCATTCTAAACTTAAGTTTTTAAAAAAAAATGCCTTTATTTTATTTATTTTTATGTGGTGCTGAGGATAGAACCCAGGGTCTCACATGTGCTAGGCAAGCACTCTGCCACTGAGCCACAACCTCAGCCCTAAACTTAAGTTTTAAGCACTCTGCCACTGAGCTACAACCCCAGCCCTAAACTTTTTTTTTTTTTAATTTAAGTGATAAAGCATAAGAGCCATTTATATTTGAGGAAACTATGTAGGAGGTGGCCAATGTTTGTGGTCAGGAGAAACTCTATTACAAAATATGTCAGCTTTGACTTTATGCCTCTCCCATACTGTCTGTGAGTAGTTTGAGATCAGATGGTGCAAGAGTATAGAAGGGAAACCCCTCTTCTTTATATAAACAGGGTGCACTATGAGAGAATTAAAAACAACACAATGTGATATAAGGACATTCATGGGCCACTGGATGTCCAGCCCTGGTCCTGTGACAATAGCAAATATATAATCTCAGAGAAATGTCTCCCACTCTACTTTCCCTGTTTTAAAACAGTTTTTCTAATGCAATATCTATTTTAAAATACTCGTGTGTGTACATGTGTGCATGTGTGTAGTTTCCCTTCAGTCTGGAATATGTCTTGACTAAAAAGGCTTTCAAATATCATGGTTTGGGGATCTAGTTTTAAGTCTTCCTCAGTTCCCTTTGACCCTTCCCCTTTTACATATCAGTTCCTACCCATAGGGGGGAAAAGGACAGAAAGGACAGAACTGCATATCTGAGCTAATTTGCCCTCAAGACTAAGAACAAATTGTTGGAGTTTTCTGTGGTTCAGTCTAAAGTGGGGGGAGGGGCCGTGTGAACAACGCCAAATTGGATTCCTGCTTTCCTGTTTAAATCTTGTTTTTCATTGTTATTTGTACCAGCAATGCTCTGTGGAATAATCGTGAAAATGTGCAGATTGGCAGCTAATTTTTTTTAAATGAAAAGAATCAGAAATGAAATAAGAGTGCTCAGAAGTTTTTATATTCTACCAACCTGTTTTGTCAAATTGTTAGGCAAACCAAGAAGGTCTCTTTGACTAGATACAAAGACTTTGCATATTGCCTTAGCTTTCTCTTGGAACATTTTCTTTTTTAAGATACAGTGTAATTCATGGTGATATGATAGATTTGCAAAAATAAAATCTTCCAGTCTGAAGATGAAAGAACTTGTCTCTAAGCAGGAATAATGCATTTTATTAAAGAGGTCTGTGACCTAGGCATTTTAGATAGATTATAGTCTTGTCCTGTCCACCCCGCCACATCCCTCTCCCTTCAAAACAAGCATCATTAAGTGTTTAAGGAAATAACCCCACAAAGTAACTCTAGTGCAGCTTTTATTTGTTGGGGAGTAAGAAAAACTAGGAGCATATATTGGACTAAATAACTAGAACTTAACGAATACAGTAGAAATTCCAAGATAAAGTTTGGCTTGATTTCAAAGTATTACATGCAATATGTTTATTTCTGGTAAAATATAAGTAGCATCCATTCCTCGTCTATCAGATATTTGAATGTTTTGACCACTACACGGGTCAAAGTTCTCAATGAGCAGAAGTGCTAGAGGGAAGACATCTCCATCACATGTCCACAGGTTCCAACCTCAGCTCTGTTTTTTATTAGACAGATAACCTTGGGCAGGCTGTATCTGTTTTACCTCAGTTTTCTCTTCTGTAAAATGGAAATGATATGGATCCTTTGGGATTGATTGTAAATGTTAAAGACACATTTAACAAATAGGAATCCGAGCTCTAAGCTGGACACTGGTTTAGGGCTTCCCAATAGAATGGTGGGCAAGACAGAGGACGTTCCTGTGAGGCTTAACAGTTTACCTCTCAATGCAAGACATTTAATACATTGCCTGAACAAAGCTAGATAGCACTAGCATCCATTTCTGATTTATTCTGTCATACACAAGGCAAGAAATGTAATGAAACATCACTGTGCAAGAATTACCTGTACAGTATCAGGGATGAGAAGGAGGCACGCACTTGCTTAGAAAACAAACAAAAAAGCACAAGGAAATTGTTTAAATCTCAGAGAGCGTTTTTTAAGGCATGTGATAAGTACTGCATGCTACCAGAGAATGGGCTTAATTTTGACGGACCCTCAGTATTTCCTTCAGGAAGTGTGGCATGACCCACACTTGGTAGTTCTTTAATAGCTTGAAAAGTAAGAAAGTTGTAATCTTCACAGGGGTCTGGATTTTCCTTCTAAATTCATTAATCCAGACTCAGCATATGAGAATTCTGCAACAGGCCCTGTGTTTCATAGAAAGTCCGGGGAGGGAGGTGCTCACTGGAGGAAGCTGAAGGACATTTGGAAGCTGCTCCCCTGTGGCCCTGCAAGCTTGCATGCTTAGGGGACTCTGGTTGTGTCCTTCTCTGGGCTGCTTGCGTTAGAAATGGGGCCACTCCAAGGAAGACAGGCCCATCTCCTCACCTGGAAGCAGCAACTGCCCAGGGCTGTTGGATGCTTCTCTCCCGTAGCCAGCCAGGTTCCAGCCCAGCCTCTGTGTGGAAGGAGGAAAGGCAAGGTGCAGGAGGTGGTTTCAGGAAAGGCTCCTGGTCCCGCATGTGTCTGCAGAGACAGTGAGTCTGCACTTCCCTGCCTGGAGTCCATTCTTACTTCTTTTGCTCCGGTTCTCTAAAGTTGGTGATACATTGACTCCTTTGAATGAAACAGGAAAGTAAGATTTTTTTCTTCCCTGTTTGATCAGAAGGAGAGAGACAGAGGAAGGAAAAAAGAGGTAGAGGGGGGAGAGAGTAAGTGGGAGACAGAGAGAGGGAGAGATGGGAGGAGAAGGAGATGAAGGAGACACAGGAAAGGCAAAGAGATTTGGAGAGATGGTGGATTCTAACAGAAGCTTCACTGTCAGTTCCCCTACAGGGTCAGCCCTGAACAGCCTCTGTCACATTGGCCTAAACTTATCTCTGCATCTATTTCCCCTTGTGCAAGATTCAGAACTGCTTGCTCCAAAGAAACAATAAAAGCATTCATGGTTATATGAATTGCACAGGTAAAAAAGTTAGTGTACTGATATTGCTGGGTTTTCTATTGATTTGGTTAGCTTTTGCCTGGAATTGTTTGGGTTTCCCAAGCAAAGTAGAAAATCACAGAATGTTTTTGTGAAATAATTCCTTCTGGCATCTCCCTTTATAGACCTAATGGTCTTGATTTTTCGTTTTGGTGAAACTTTGTGAAAACACACCAAAAATTTGTTTTTGTGATTAACTCCATTCACTGAATCAGCTCCTTTTTTAGTTGAGACCAATCCCATTTTCTGTTTGACACTTGCATTCCTTCCACGTGGGATCAGAGGGGCTAACTTGGTGCTTCATAAACTGGATGCAAAGCCTAGGTGGGACTTACAAGGGGACGGGTTGGGATTTAAGTATCCTTCAAATCACTGTTTTTATCATCCTAAGTGATGCACATTTAGAGTGAGGGGAGTTTGGAGAAGCTTGTTAAGTCAATACTGTGAAGTGAGGCATGTCAACCACAGAAGTCACTGGCCCTATACAGACTGGCTCCTGGGCCCCAGCTCAGAAATTATTAAGAATTTCTACACAGGGCATGAACAGACATTACACCAAAGGACCCTCTGAGCATGGGCCCCTGAGTACCTGCACTGGTCACAAGTCCATGAAGTCCCCAATGCCAGAGAAGGTTTGGCTGAAAGTGTGCATGAAAATTGAAGTGTGGTGGATTGCATCAAAAAGATCCACATTACCAGAGCTGGACGTGGTTCTAGAGCTTTAATGACAAAGCACAGAGATAGAGCTTCAGGTTCCTCACATGCACCACTGTCCCCAGGGTTCTCACTAAATTCGCTCTACGTGGTGTTCTCTGCAGCTTCACCTTCCCCTCTCCCCCCCAGTTCCCTCCAAGAGACATCTGCATTCTCTTTGTGACATGACTGTCTGGAGTAGGGGTTACCACAGGGCAGGGTCTGACTGGGGACCAGCCACAGGGCAGATGGTGGAGATTCTGGCTTGTAATATATTCACACATCTTGCCACCTGAACGATCAGGCCAATGTGTCCAGTGGAACACAGTGTCCAGCAATTCTGCCCCAGACAGCACATCTAGAGGGTCATCCACCATCTCTTGGCAGGTGTTTTCTCCTTTGGTGCTTGGGTGGGGCAGCCTTTAGCCAGGCCTTTGGAAACATTTTCATCTTTTAATGAGAACTAACTTGAGTACAATAATAGGTTTTAATCAATTGTTAAATAAATCAATTGAGTGGCCATGGGCCTTAAAAATAATGATGGCAATGATGCATATTGGTTAAATAAAAAGATGTGTATTAAATGAAAAATATTTTGAAATAGTACATTTGGAATACAAATGTCCTTTCTTTTCAAAAGAGCACAGAAACACATGGAAAAAAAATCATTAGTTTTAAGTGGTGGGAATTAAAAGCATTGTCTCTGTTTTTTTTCTTTTTTTAAGTTGTCAAAACCTCTATCTGTCATGTAGCAAAAAATTCAAAGTAGGCATTCCAGAAATTTTGTTCAAGTCATTGTTCCAATAAGATTTGACTTCTGTAGGCTTCACTCAGCAATGCTGGGACAGTTGGGAAGGGGTTTGTTACATACCATCATAATTAAGTCCTTAGTTCTCATGTGAGTGCTATACAGAAAGTACTAAGATTGTTTTCAGTTGAGTCTCATTTTTTTAATTATGATAATGTTTGGACTGTTTCAGAAGAATCGTAGGATATTGCTTTTTTACAGTAGAAGTGCAGGCAATGCTAGGCACATGGGTTTTCTGTGGTTGGCTCTAGGTCTGCTTTGTCTTGTATCAGTTGCTGGTGACCCTCACTCAGGGACTGGAGCACACATGGGGTATAGGGTCTTTTTCTCTTCTCTGGCTCAGGCAGTTCTCCTAAGCCATGCACCCGCCTTGAAAGTTCACAGCACACTAAGACCAGTTCAGTGCCTTTCAAAAATAGACAAAACCTTTCCCCATACAGGAAAAAGGAACTGTCATTTATGTCCTCTTCGTGACTAATACTGATATTCCTGAAATTGAGAATACATATTCCACCTGTACCATTAAAGATTTTAAAGATGTAGAGCTATATAAGGTTATATGTATAACACATGTAACTATAATACGTAAAATTTTAAATATCTTCCCACACACTATTCAGCCTAACAGAGGGAGGGTAAGGACCCTGAATCTTCCATCAGTTTCCAGATCTCTGCTGAAAAAAGGCTTCAGCTCACATCCACACATCTGAACCCAAGAGACAGAGATAGCAAAGAAAAAATGGGGGTGAGGGCTGGTTTAGAGTCAACAAATAGCTTCAGTTTGCTAGTTAGTGAGGGATCTCTTCCAAAGGCTTTCTAAGCATAATGAGCAGACTTTGTTGAGGTCACTTGCTGCTGGCCACAGATTTCTTATCAACAGAGCTACCAGATGTCATATATTATGGGTGCCAGAGAGTTGCAGGCCAGGAGCCCAAGTGCAAAGCACAGCACTCCCCTAACTTCTACCCCACTGATATTGGGTCCCTTCCCATTTGTAGTGCCTCACAGTGCAGCCTGTGGTACATTCCCTGTGGCCACTATAGGGCAGCATCTCTCGTGTTTGTATTTGTAAATTTAAACCAATCTGAGAAGCCAGCCCCCTGTCAGCAAAACAGGAAGGTTTGGGCCCTCTCCTGGCTTGCACTGCCGTCAGTTCTCCCTGAATAAGAGTGTTTGCTGGTAGAGTTTGAGGGCCAGGTCTGAGGAAGAGTGAGGGACAAGGACAGCAGTGCCTGCGTTACCCATCTGCCAGGCTGGAGGTGTATTCATTATTGATGGAGGTAGTGCAGTTGCTGCTCAGATATGCAGCCTTGCCTGGGTAAATGAGACATTCTTCAGCAAATTGCTTCGTTTTTTGATTGCTGATTGTACGCGTGTCACCAAGCTGACTCAAGGTTCATCGATGCATGCTCAGTAAATTAGAAAGAACATAACTATGGATCAGCCAAGAGAATGAATTCTGTGCCTACAATGACCCAGGGCCATTTAATTTTCTGCTTAATTTTGTTGCAGTCAGTTTGCATTTTGGGTTATTATGCAGTAGGAAATTAACAATAAATAACAAATTTGGTCCTCCTGTGCTTGTAATGATATTTTTATAAATCTTTGTAATGCTGTTTTTAAAAGGATCAAGGTCTGTGCCAGTCAGATACTCCAGCAAGTATGTGAGGAGGAAAATGCATTATTCTTGCTAGATAACCTTGTTGTTAAATAGCATAAGGGTTCTTTATCTCTCTCTCCCCCTCTCTTTTTTTCTCTGTCTCTCTCTCACACACACATATTAGTATTTTTGCTTTCAACTAAAAAATCCCCTTCCTCTCTTTCTCAGATAACCTGAAGACAATGGATGCTGATGAGGGTCAAGACATGTCCCAAGTTTCAGGTGAGACCTTATGGGATACCTGTATAGCCAGGAGTCAAGGCATCTGCAATGCTCATGGGGAGGCAGAGGGGCTGTTCTGCAAAAGACAAGACCAAGCTGGAATTTGTGTCTGTTTACTTCAACTTTAACAAATGATCCCAGTTGGAGAACCTGAACAGGGGAAAAAAAAAACCATAACATAATTAATTTAAGTGTTAAATCTAGAGTAAGTTGGAAATAATTAAATATATGTTGCAATTCTAGGAGAAACAGTTGCATTTGGGTCCACCCTAGAACCTAAGGACATGCCAAAGATAGTATTTAAAATAAAGGGAGGGAGGGGGGAGACAGAAAAGAGGAGAAAATTAACTTGAAAAACTAATAGTGTAGCCCAGATCAGATTATTTGAATATTTGGTAAGTATAGAAATAACATGGATCCATTTTAAATGATATCTTTTCAAAACATTCTGGGCATAGCTCTTGTCATCTTAGGAAGCCCAGAAAGTGGAGAAGTCACTAATGGAGACCTTAAGGGTGGGTCACAGACTGTCCTGTTCAGCCCCACTGAGGATGGGCCACTAGCCAGCGTAACAAGACCTGCACAGCTCCCAAATGGATAACACAGGAAGTCCATTTGTCTGGCACTGTACCTGGACAGTACTAGGAAGTAGTAGAAGCTTCCTGGACTTTGGAGTTTTCAGTATTTTATGTTTTAGAACTTCACAGGCTTATTACCAATCCAGGAAAACAGGCCTTCATGTCACACTGGTCAGTCAGTGCCATGGGGTCCTTGGCTAAACTGCCCCCTCCTGTTTTGAAGTTTTTATTGAATTTTGAATTTTAGTCTAAGTCAGTGTTTCTATCGGACATCTACAAGGTGCCTCCCTGTCCCATGGCTGCTTACTGGAAAATGTGCAGAAGGTATTCAGGTGCCATCAAACTGGAGACAGAATTATGGCAAGTCACAGGTGTCTCCCTCCTCTACTCTGCCATCTCCACCTTTTCCCTTGTAACATTTTGGACATAAACTCCCTAAGATGCAAAAAAAAAAAAAAAAAAAGCCAACTTTTAAAATGTGGCCTTCAGATGCTTTGTATACAACTGGAACAAGTAAAAATTGGTCTACAAGTGCATCATTATCTGCACAAGCTAAAATTTTATGTATTCTACAATTTAGCAACTTCTCTTTAAGAAATTTACCTTGGGAATAGACTCTCACAAGTATAAAGAATATTTAAGCATATTGTTGTAGCATTGTTATAAATACTTAAAATCTATGGTGTATCCATGCACTCTTACATAATAGCTCTTAAAAATGAGGAGGATATGAATGAATATACACGTATAGAAAGAAGTCTGAAAATATTATGAAAATGAAAAGGCATGTGAAATATGATCCCATTATTTACAAAACCACAAATTTTACACACACATACACACTTTTTCTATATGCTTACATATATGTTTATGGAAATTCTGGAGTGGTATTTATTAAGCTGGACTCTCTCTTAGAAGATGGGTGTTGGAAGGAAAGGGGTGAGTTAGTTATGGTATAAGTATACACACTTAGCCAAACAGAAGTTGACATGTTACTGAATCATCCCCTTTTTCATAAAAAGTCAAATGTCAGCAGTTTCTTAGGATTCCACCTGAATACTTGAAAAATAGCAAGATACTTACTATCTGCCTTTTTTAAAACCACTTGCTTCCTTTTTTTTTTTTTTTTTGCTATATCCTAAAATTGTGGACCATGTCCTCAGTATCTTGCAGATAGTAGGTGCTCAATAAATGTTTACTGACTTGAATCCATGTAAATTAGGAAAATGTTATTGGTAGGCTTGGAGGAGAGTATGCCTAAAGCAAGCTTTCCTTTCCTTTAGGGTATATCTCACTAAGTCTTTGGGTAATTTCTCAGAATTCTTTCCAAATATTTAGTATGCATATGCATTATGTTTTTCATTTGGTTTCTGAAGAAAGAGTCAGTCTGGAAGAGTGAAGGATGTTGAGAGACCTATCCTAGCATGCATCTCTGGCTCCAACTGTGGTACCCAAGGCTTTGCCTCCTGGATTACTGTACATCTGTAACAGGAAAGATGGAAACAGTAACAGAAAATCTGTAACAGTTAGTCTTTAAAGTTCCTCAGATTATTATAGCCCTAACTATGTATTGAATATATTCTTTTCTTTTAAAGATTTTTTTTTTTAGTTGTAGATGGACACGATACCTTTATTTTATTTATTTATTTTTATGTGTTGCTGAAGATTGAACCCAGTTCCTCACACATGCGAGGCAAGCGCTCTACCACTGAGCCACAACCCAAGGCCCTGTATTGGATATATCCTTATAGATCTTTTTAATGTGTTTGTTGAAACATGGACATAAACACACCCTGTAAATATACAGAATCTGATTAGGGAAAGGAAACTTATATATAATGAAATAGAAATGGAAATATTCATCTAGTTAATCATAGTAAATCACATTGATTAAACACCTTATATTAACCAAAAGCTATCCTAAGTAAGAGATTCCTCATTTTATCTTACCAGGACCTACTGAAAGAGATACAGTTAACATCTCCAAATTATAGGTAGCTGAGACTCAGAGAGTTTAAATGACTGACAAGAAAACCTAATATCTCTATGGGGTAATGACTCAGGGGCATGAGCCTCACCTGAGCCCCAGAGCGCAAACGCCTCTACTCATCTATGGAGCTGGGTTTCTATGTTCTCAGCTTTTATTTACCCCAGGGTTTATCTTCTATCATGTAATTATATATTTTAAAAACTTGTGGGGCTGGGATTGTGGCTCAGTGGCAAAGTGCTTGCCTAGCATGTGTGAGGCATTGGGTTCAATTCTCAGCACCATATATAAAGAAATAAAGGTTCATTGACAACTAAAAAAATATTTTTTTAAAAAAAAACTTGTGCGTTTGGGAGCAGGGCGGAGTTCACAGAATTTTTCTGGGTGAATTATAATTTGAGAAATCATTGCTTTCAGCTGATAAGCAAATGACACAATTTCTCATTTAACTGGCCCACAAACACTTCTCATAGGCAATGCTTCATTTGACACATAAGCAGTACATAAACTAAATATAAGTCCATATATTGATAATTTAGCTAGAAGTTTCTTTCATTTTTCCAAGTGAAGTTTTATCACCTTTTCTAAATTATTATGACTGTTAATACTTGCTGTCTTCCTGGCTGCATCTTTGAGGTAGCCTGTCAGTGTGCATGCACTGCAGGAAAAGAGGGGAGCTGATTATTATACCTGTTGTGTGTTTCTGTAGTATGTTACAGGTTACCAAATAATATCATAAGCTTGTTTTAACATATTAGACTTCATATTCATCATTTTTATTTTTGTCTTCACTACAACCCTATGAACTAGGCCAAAATAATGTTTTTAGCTTCCTTTTACACTTAGGGTAAGAGTTTTTAAGATGTGACCCATCTCATGTTCCCATCAGTCTTCCAGACTGGTGAAACCAGAACTGTATTCCAGGTCCACAGTCTCCTTATCACCCCATGTTCATATTTGGGGATGTGTTGACTTGATTTAACACATCATTTTCTAAATCTTTTGTCATCTTTATATGGTCTTGTATTTGAATGGTTAACTGGGCAAATGTCTTGAAAGTCAACATGTAAAACGAATTTGCCATCATGAAAGTTTTCATGAAGCCATAAATTTTTCTCCTGGAGATCTTCCAGCAGTAAAAGAATCCAAGGGTTCCTGGGTACAGAGGCTTACCTGAGGGATTAATGTCTCCGCAACGGTGACTCACACTGGGGAGCTTTTAGGCAAATCAGATGATCTCTTAAAAACCATCCCTGAGTTAAGTGGAGGCAAGGCTGAATTAAGACCAAGCTCTTGGAGGGCATGTGAATATAGCCAACTTTGCTCCTTCTGGTTCTGCCTTTTTGCATGATGCCCCTGGTGCACTGAGACAGGTTTTTTTATCCTCCCTTTTCTCCATGTGGTTTCTTCTGCATAGGGAGTTCCTATTGATCATTCTAAATCACGGTATTTTAGAATCATGATCCCTACTGTTTTCATTACTCCTTTCTGCCCCCATGCAGGAAAAAATAAAAGTACTAAGATAACAAGGTCAGGGACACTGGAGAGCTGGCATTTCAGTGCAGAAACTTAAGACAGATGTAAGTTTTAAGAAGCACATTTATTATTATGAACATCCTCCACAAGCTGTAGTTGGTATTGTTCCCTAACAGGTAGATCCCTTAAATTTTTTTTTTTTTATAATTTTATTTTTTTTTTAAAGAGAGAGTGAGAGAGAGAGAGAGAGAGAATTTTTAATATTTATTTCTTAGTTCTCTGCGGACACAACATCTTTGTTGGTATGTGGTGCTGAGGATCGAACCCGGGCCGCACGCATGCCAGGCGAGCGCGCTACCGCTGAGCCACATCTCCAGCCCCCCCTTAAATTTTTAAAAGAGTAATATTAGAGAGTTTTTTTTAAAGATGCATTTTAGCATGAATTGAGCAAAAAGTATGACATTCCTTCATTGGCTAAGTCACAATTCTTTATCATTGTCCCTTGGCTCTTGGGTGCTTTAGCACCTACACGGGCCCAGAGGGTCATAAAAGACACCAAATTTATAGGGAAGATCATATAAAAAGATAAGTCCAAAGGTTGTTTCTTAGCCTCCATCCCCATTCCACAATGATGACACCTGATGAATCCCAGAGATGAAAGTGTATGCCTGGCTGGCCTTGTACACTTTAAATCATGGGCCAGAGACGACACTGTCTGATCCTTTAGGGAGTCTTTGAAATGGAAACCTGGGGCCTCTGAGGGTCCATCTGCCCCACCCTGAAGTGTCCATACTTATATAGACCTATTTTATATATTAAAGATCTATATGAGATTATGGTGCTATTCTTACCAAAAACAATAAATAAATAAATAAATAAAATTCCTTTTACCACTTTCCTAAAGTCCTTAGAGTTTGAAAACCATTATTCTAGGTCACCATCTTAGGAAAGTAAAAGTAGTCAGAGGATTCATATCCCTCCCACATTTTCCTATTCAGAGTTTTTTTTCTCATTTATGAAAGAGGTGAAGAAACCAACACTAAGACATCTAACTATGGTTATTTTTGAGGCCTTCTGTTTAGGGCAAAGAAAATAGTACTGACTTAGTGTACATGTCCAAGGCTTTTGCGTAACCTGAGCACTTTGAATCAATTTATCTCTGGCCTTTTGTTTTTCTTTGGGAAATTCTTCTACTCCTACCCTATCTTTAACTATTCATCTTGTATTGGCTATCCAAATATACCCAATAATGCTCTTTCTGAAAATATGCCAATTGCACTAATTACAGCTAAGCTGGAATATTAAATTGTGATGGCTGTTTCCTAGAGAATGCAGTATTATTCCCCAACGTATATCCTTGGTGCCTGTGCAGGTTCTATTTTAAAGATTTCAGTAAAGGTTGTTTCATATATTGGGAATGATTTTACTGGTCTTGCCAGTCCCCTAAAATTAATTCTTGTAGGAGGTTGTTTACTCAAATCTACAAGGAAATTTTACACCATATCTAGTCATGTTTTCTAGAAATTTTAACATTTGATTTGTCATTTACATGCTTTTGTAAAAGTCTGGGTTTTCTATGTGGGAAGCTCACATTGCCTGTAAAACCTGGTGGCCAGCTCAGCAAGCATACAACCCCAAACTGTTGTTTTTCTATTGGACTTCCTTTAGGATATTCATCCAAACTGATCTTCTGCAAGCAGCTGTAATAGGTTAGTTTGCATCTGCTTTGGTCCTTCTCTGCCATGTCTTGGGTATACTCTGTGCCTTATAACTGGAGTTTAAGTTAGCTCTGAAAGGGTAGAAGCTATAGGAGTTTCAATCTCCATGGGAAGAGAGCGTTTTTTAAACCGGTTATGCCTTCCCAATATTGGATTCCTCAGAACGGGAAAGAGTTCCCCATTCCTAGAGGGTTTGGCTAAACTTAATTCTAATCAAAATAAAGATGATATCCTATAAAGCCCAATTTCATTTGGCAAATCATACTTACTGAAGTGTGAAGAACCTTTGTGTTTTCATGAATTATATTTTATTCCTATTTCAAAGTGAAGTTTCATTGATAGACTTTTTTTTTTTTTTTTGCATGCAGGGAGGGACTTGTTGCTCCAGTAGGCACGGAGCCCTTCCATCCCTCTCCAGTCATCTTCTGCCTACCAGGTTAAGTTGGGCAGCTGTCAAAAGAGTTCATGGCTCTTGAAAAGAAAGTGAACAAACCCAGGATGCATGGGTCTGAGCAGGATCCTAGCATGAGGGTGGGTGGGGCAGGCTTGTGGGGAATGAAAAGGGAACCACTTTATTGGGGGAAAGCTTCATCAAAACATGTGAAGAACTTTAAAAATGTAGATGCCTTTGGACCCAGTCAGAAAACTTCCGGAGATTTACACGGTGGTAATTATTAGGGATATGTACAAAGACTGGCTAGTAGGTGTTCATCGGTGTTGTTTAATAATCAAAAAGGATGGGAAGCCATATAGGTTCAAAGTTAGAAAAAGGATTTAAATAAATCCTGAAGTACCCATTATATACAAAACTGTAGAGGTATGGCCCCTGGTATGGAATTACGTGCATAAGAATGTCTAAGAGCTAGTTCATTTTGAAGAAACAAAATATATCACCCTGTATTATGTATGTATGTGTGCATACATACCCATTCTGTAACTTTAATAGTGGAAATCTTGAGTTTCTATTTTTGTTTTTCCTTTTTGAATCTTTGTTTACACGTTTGTTTTGTGTTTGGGTTGAGGGGACAAAATTATATTCTTTTTTAGAAAGAAAAAATTATTTTATAGGGAAACACTCAATCCAGTTACCACCTCCTTATGCCACCCTCTCAAGCCACCAAGGGGAAGCCCAGGCACCCTCCTGGTAACAGCCACAGCCAGACACTCAAGCTCCTACTTATCTCCTCAGGGAAGGAGAGTCCCCCAGTAAGTGACACTCCGGATGATGGTGACGAGCCCATGCCTGTCCCTGAAGACCTTTCCACTACCTCTGGAGGACAGCAGAATTCCAAGAGTGAAAGAGGAGTGGGTAAGTCGGGTTGTCCTGGCATCCTGCAGGCTGTCACCTGCTCTGTTTCTGTGAAACCTCCGTCTCTCTATGTCCTTCCCAGACAACGACTGAGAGATATGAGTCTTTTTCTTCACTGTTTTCCCTCAGCCATCATGTTAAGGAAAAGTGGTGCAGAGATTGGCAGGATGGGGTCCTTTGGTGTGAAGGAGGATGAACCCTGATAGGCCAGTATGGCCTTAAGACCCACATGTCAGCAAAATAGCAGAGGTGAGGGTCACCCACCCTGCCATGGGATATGTCTCCATTACGCTCCTCTGCTCTTGATGCACTTTCAGGAATATTAAATTTTATTGGTTGTAGATAGTGAAAATTACATATTTTATGTGTTATAACCATAGGGCTGTTTTCTCTGGAGCTTTGGATTAGAAGGAGTCTCATCTGGCCATTTTATTTTATCCTTCTAATCTCTAGTTCTTATGTGGCATATTTAACTGGAAATAGGAAGTGATAGATGGGAATTTTTTTTTAATGTTAAAGGAAAAAATCTAGATTATCTAAATTAGCAAACATTTACATACATTTTCCCTAAAGGGATGGGTATAGAACCTTCTGAAATCACTTTACTAGTTAACTTATACATGCTGCTGTTCATGTTTAGAAAACTTTGTCCTCCTTTTCTCATTACAAGAAGACAGAGGCCCAGAGAAATTCAGTGAACTCACCAACGTCAAATGGTGGAGTCAGAATTAAACTCATTGTCTGACTCAAAGATTAGTTTTCAGTCTACTATACCATGTTCTCATGAGCTAATGAGTCATTAGTTCCCTAGAATAGTAATTTTTCTTTTTTGAAAAAAGATAAATCTGTGATATAAGAGCACCTACTTATACAAAATCATGTCATGAAGGTACAAAGATACAGAAGTCAGGGAGGCTGGATGGATATATCTTAGCTCCATAAGCCCTCACTGCATGTCTTTCTATAGGACATCCTGACACAACAACTGAGAAACTTCCTGTATGTTTTCATGTGTCCTAGAAACAAAGTTTACTTTGGGTATAATGACTGTCTTTTAATTTAGCTGCACCTTCTGGCTCAAGTAAATAAGGATAGTGGCTAAAATCATATGGTGTAGATGAATGCAGAGAATGAGTACATTTATAAATTCTTTTCTCCCTTTTAGTAAATGGCTACTCTGTGTGGGAAGGTAGATGGGAAGAGAAATTTAACACCTGTCCATCATTCCTCTGTTCTGCGAATACAGCCACATACATCATTTCAGAATTTCCCCAAGTTGAGACTCAGATGATCACACAGTTTTTTAATGGATGTTCTTATTTTTAAGATTACCTTTGATTTACTGTAAGTGATACTGGTGTTCCCATAGACTTTCAAAACACATTTATGTAAGTTGAAAGGTTAATTTAAATAAAAACATTAAGACACTGATAGTACATATACACAGTAAAAATTTGCATTAGTGACATATGAATAACTAATGTGGGGTTGCCCCAGGGTTTCTTCATTGGTTTAGTCCCTGAAGCACCCAGTGCAATGGGAGTAAGTGTTCTTCCCACTTACTCTGAGCATAAACCAAAATGCTCATGCCTGAGATGCTCATATAGCCAAACAAGGGGCTTAGGAACCAGGAACCAAAATTATCCATTGACCACGCAATATACTGTGAGCCCAGTCATCTGAGTTAGGAGCTGGCTCTGGGTCCTTATGGAGAAAGCCGTAGACTCAGCCCTGAAATCTCTGTAGCTATTGTGGAGCTGCCACGATGCCCTCAAAGCCCTTGCAGTGTGGGCATCCTTTGGGGAACTGAAAGTCAGGCTGATTCCTGGAGAGTAGAGACAAGCATGCAATTCACTTGGGATAGATAAATAAATCATTATTATAAATACCTGCAAAATAGCCGGGTGATGTCTCCCTTAGGAACTTTGCACTGAGGGGAATTGCCTCTGGGTGAGGATCTCCCAGCCTCAGTTGGAACTGCTGGCTGGCTGCCAGGGTGGTGTTCCCTTCATGCAGAGTCCAGTGCTCAGTCCCAGATTTAACTAGTGCAAGCATTTGCCTGGAGTTGGGGTGGGCTTGTCACTTCCTGGGGGCTCGTCACTTCTTGGGGGCTCATCTCAGCACCCCTTGTCATGTGTGACTTGATTTTTAGGCCAGTTTTCCTTTCAGGATGAAGTTTAGAAAGCAGGAATTTCAGAGTTGTGAGATTGAAAGACCCTGGAAAACCTCTTTGCTGGGTAAGAGAGTAGCCGTTGACTTCCCTCTGTGGATAGGCAGGAAGAGCTGTTTGATGTGGGCCCAGGGATATCTGCAGCATAGAAGTCCTTGTGGGTCCAGTAGGAGGCCAAGGAGTGATTCTTCAGAGCCAGGAAGCAAAGGCTGCAAAAGCCCAGAAGTCATGTCAAACACCAGACAGCAGAGGTGTGGGGACAGGAAGTAGGAGTGAGAGGACCCAGAAGACCCACCCATAGAAACAGACGTCAGGAGAAACCATGCTGCAAGGCGACCACATTTAGAGATTGCCCTGTGTGATTCTTTAAGAAAATGATCTAGTGTTAGCATGTGATCATAAGTTGTTTGTAAGGTAATTTGTAGTGTGTAGCATTAAATAAAAGGAGTATGTAGGAAACAATATGAAAAGTTAGGGAAAATTCATAGATTCAAGGAAATACATTTGATGCTATATTTCATCAAATTATTCAATGGAAGTGGGTCATTAGAACAAAGGTATATAAAAAACAGACCCAGGAAACTAGAAGAATTCCCTCACTGAGACAAAAGTGTAAGGTAGGCAGTAGGAAAGGGTATATAAAAGGAGTGGTGGCCTGGCAGAGAATGTGTCTTAGAGGGGACAAGCCAGAACTCTTCTTGTGACTCAGGGCAGGTTTTCCTCTCTGAGCCTCAGGTTTTTGTTGTTGTTGTTGTTGTTCCAGGGATTGAACCCAGGGACTCTAGACCACTGAGCTGCATTCTCTGCCCTTTTCATTTATATATATATATATATATATATATTTTTTTTTTTTTTTTTTTTTTTGAGACAGGGTCTCACTTAAGTTGCTGAGGCTGACTTGGAACTTGAAATCCTCCTGCCTCAGCCTCCTGAGATGCTTGGATTACACGCACTTGCCACCACTCCCAGCTCAGTTCCTCATTTTAAGGAACAGTAGCAACTAAACTTGTGTCCCAGAGTGACTTTGTAGGTTCCATGGAAACTCTGTCAACTTGTTGAAAACAGTATAGCAAAGACATAAAGTTAGAAGAAGAAAAAAAAGACCAGAAAAGATGCAGCTTGTGCAGAGCATAAGTATTACAGATTAATACGAAGGGTGGAGGGAGCCCCCTGGTAGCTTTAGTTGAGAAAAGGGAAAGAGAGCTGATAACTTTGCAGCCCCAAGGATAGAAGAGAAATTTATTAGTTTAGAAAACTAATCCGTAAAATATGCAAAGTGAAGAGAAGAGAGGAAGGAGTTAGAAGGAAGGAGTACGGGAGAGATGAAGGGTACTGGCCGTGAGATCCAGGATACAGTCAGGGAGGATCAGTGAGATGGTCAAAGATGGGAAAACACTTGGTCATAATGGATGGCAAGGGTGTCTTTTCTAGAAAGAGGCAAGGCATGCTTTTGAAAAGCTATGAGTCTTTATTGCCAGAGACTTCATTCAGTTTTAGAAGAATCCAATCATCAACAAGAACAGACCAGAACAATAAAAGAATTGCTGGGAAATGGTAGAAATCAACCTCCTGCTGAGGAGGTGGGAGGTTATACTGGTGGGTGGGTTGGTCCCAGGACAAGAAGAATAACAGTGCCATACCTCATTGCTTCATCCAGCCTTGCAGGGACACTCTAGATCCACATATAAATACGGGAAACCAGGTGATGGCCTTAAGTCAGAGCAAGATGCGAGCCCTTAGTTGGCCACCATTTTCTTCCAGGTCTGAATAAGAGGAAATAACGGATTTAAAGCGCAACTTGAAGAATTTTCAGTTAGAGTCAAAGAAGAACTTTCTGGCAAGGAGAGATTTAGTCATCAGAACATCTCCTTAATGAGACGGTAGCTTTTTCTTCTGAAGTGGTCTCTTTAAAAAGGAGAAAACTCTCAGCTCTCTGAAGTGGTTGTGTCTGAAACAGTTTGAAGCCGAGAAAGCACTCAGTGACCTCTTAAGGCAACCCCAAATTTATTCAAGCAGCCAGAGCACCAATATTAAAGAAGTGAAAAATCGATGGAGATTTACTCTGAGAGCTCTTGACCAGGAGCTCTTAAGAAACTTTCCCTTAGGAATTATGTCAGGATTAATATCTAGAGAGCAGACAGGTGTTTTGTATTTAATAAAACGAAAGACGTGATTTTCTTCGTTTACTCAACCATAGTTCCATACCTTCTTCTTTACAGCCTGAATTCTTGCCTTTTCCTTCCTTCCATGTTTCCATGTCCTTGGATTCTCTTTGACAAGTACCCATGATGCCCCTCTGACTGGGAGGGCTGGGAACTGTGCCACAGGACTGGCCGTGCAGGAGGAGGACCCCCAGCCCCACCCCGCCTCTTGCCTGCACCTGAGTGCAGACCAGGGGCAGGAGTTTTGGTAGCCTACAGCACAAGGAACACGAAGGGCCAGAGGACAGAGATTTGAGGCTAAAACCAGGATGACCACCCCTGAGGAGGATGCCATGCAGATTTAGGGTTTAGAGTTGAATTTGAGGAAGAATTTAGGGGCAGAAGCACAGGAGTGCTCTAGAGCTGAATTAGAACCATGATTTAAGGGGGATGGGCATGGAGCTAGCTCAGCCAAAGAACTGAGACAATATGGCTTCAGTACAACTTGGCACATGGACTGGTCATCTCGACAGTCTTGTGCAGGACCTGCTCCAAGGTAGAAGGAACTGTGTGAGTCTGGATGTGGAGAGAGAAAGCATTTCTACATATTCCTATCACATTCTAGAATGTGCTCCTTTGGTTCGGAGCACCTGAATGGCCTCCCACCGTTGTGAGGAGTTGGCCCTTGTTTCCTCAGTGGTTCATTGCAGGACAGGTTCTTTGCCCTGTAGCTCACATCTCCCAGTGGATATTCAGAGGCACATGGCTCTGAGAGAGAAACTGCTTCAGCACAACTTTGGTCCACCATGTTGAATCCTCTGACCAGGGTTTGTTTAATTCATCCTAGCAAAATTGAAAAACAAACCAAAAAAGATAGGAAAAAAAAATCCGGATCCACCCCACTCCATCCCCAGAATCCAGAAAAAAAAATGAGTATGTGTGAAATCATAAATCTTCCTTTAAAAAAAAAAATTCTCCGTTGAAGTCAAAAACCCTCAACTCAGCCATGAATTTTAGATCTGACGTGGGAATTGTTGGATTTGTATATAGTTTAATTAGTCGTCCTGGTGCCATATCTGTCCTTCATCTTGAAGTGTTAGGCAGGAAACCAGAGCAGTGCTGGGGGTTGGGGGTGGGGGACAGGCATCTCCAGGCCTGTGGAGGGAAGAGAGGCTGGAGACATGTTTTCACCCTGGGAAGAGAGCAGCGGGCTCCGGTCTTGCTGGAGATTGGGCAGCAGGGTTTTGAGTACGGATGTGAGCCTGCTTATCTAATCGGCAGCTAGAGGAAGTTGTTTTTATCTGTGAAATGCATCTCTTCTGAACCGATAAACCCAATTTTAGCTGGGGAGAAATATTATCTCGCAGAATCTGAGCAGTAGCTGCAGCGGAGCTTAAGCATGTTCAAATGTGAAACAAGTCCCAAGCCGGGACTGTTTGCCCACCCCAGGTGGCTGTTTGGTTGCTGTTGTTTTCCTTTCTTTGAGGAAAACTAAAAGCATGTCATTTGGATGCCCATTCACCTTCCTTGTGTTGGTTCCTTGCCCCCTCTTCAGAGTTGAATGATTGTGCAGTGGTTTTGATGGGGCAAATTTAAAAATCTGTATTATTCAGCTTGCAATTTACTGCCTCTATCTTGGGCCTGCCTCATGAAGACATCAGTATTGTTACCATGGACATTTCTACCCAGGTGGCAATCTGTCTCATTTATATATTGCCCCAAATGTTCAATAACAGCAATAGAAAAATTATCCTCCCACCCTCTTTCCATATCTGGCCAGAGAGGCTATTCTGTGACAGGTGATTCCTTCCCACTTCAAAATAAACTTAAAATTACAAACTTTCTGCATTGCCTTTCTGTTTTTTATACCCCTAATTTGTCATTCAGTGGAAAAGGTTTGGGAGTTGTAAGGATCCTCACAGAACTCACAAACAGTTTTGGGACACGAAAATTTAGATTTTATGTTGTGTCAGTTACCATCTTGTGCTAGCTTTTGGTGTAGATAGGTGAGACCAGGCAGCAGAGGTTTAAGAATGTTCCTTGGTGAAAACTGAAACTGACTTGTGTATGTCTCCGTGTGTATTTATATTAATGTGTGCATGGGGTTCATATGTTCATGTGTGTATATATGTGATAGATATATGTGGGTATCCATGTTGGTATACGGTATGTGTCTGTGGCATGTGTTGTATATATACGTGTATATGGGGTATGCATATGTGGTGTGTTGTGGTCTGTGTGTGGTATACATGTGTTGTGTGTGTATGTGATATGTATATGTGGGTAGTGTTTGGGGGTTTGTGTGCATGTGGTATATGTGTGCATGTGGTATATGTGTGTATGTGGTGTGTAGTGTGTTTGTGGTGTGTTGTGGTAGTGTGTGGGTGGTGTGTATGTTAATGTGTGGTATGTGTAGTATCATGTGTATATATGGGGGTATGTGGCATATATATGTGTGTGGTATGTGTGGTGTATATGTATATGTGGAAGGTATGGCATATATATGTTTGTGTGGTGTGTATTTGTGTATGTGTATGTAATGTGTATGTATATGTGGCATATATATGTGTGTGTGATATATATACATGTGGTGTATATGTGTGTATGGTGTGTGGGGTATGTATTTATGTGGGGTGTAGTCTATTTATATATATATATTTGTGTGGTGTGTGGGTAGGGATATGGGAGTGTGGGGTGTATGTTGTACTTGTTAAAAGACCACAGCTCTTTTGTTCACTCTCTGCCTGGGAGCGTTGCAGATAGTCAGGGCCCCTGGCTCTGTGTGTCTTAGTTCATTAGTCCTGGCAGTGACTTTGTGTCCTTTTCGCACCTGTGAGAGCTGGGGAGTCACCTCAACCCTGGCTGTGATATGCGTAAGGTATGCCCTGGGGTGTAGCACAACATAGATGGTCATCTGACTGCCAATGTTGATCTTGTCCCTGTTTTCAACATGGTGTGCTCCATGTCTTTGGGACTGGTTAGAACTGTCCCCAAGGGACCCTGTTAGCAGGTGACTCGGGACGAAAGTACTGGCACATTGAGCCCAATGTGAGACACAAGGTTCCTAGTCATAGGACAGAGGGCAACAAAGCTCAGGCTGGGCAGACCTAGAGGTTCCCTGAAAAAACCCAGCAAGCTTCACATCTGGATCTGCACCGGGAACCACTGAGATACAAAGAGTTGAACCAGGCCCCTCCTGGCCCTGGTGGGGAAGGAGGGAGAGCGAGTGTGCTGATAGAGGGACATGCAAAGAACACAGGCTCACACTTTGAGCTAGTCGCTTCCTGCACATAAAAGCCAACCGTGTCCCCACTTCCTTGTGTTAAATTTAGTGGCCACAAAGCCCTAAAAGTTCTCCAGTGTTTGACCCAAAGCAGAGTTCCTACTGAGTGAGGTGCTGCCCTGCCCCCTTCTACCTCCTTCCCTGCTGAATTCACTTTAGGATTATGGAAATACCACATAGGTCAGCTTTGTGCTTTGTTTGAATTTTAGTTTCCTCTGACCCTCCAGAAATGAGTAAATTCCTACCAATCACAGCATTATTTTCTGAGCCCTTTGCTGGGCCAGGTGGATGCACCTGCCCTTTAGACCTGCAGTTTAAAGACTGGAGAATGGCTAATGCAAAACCAAACTTATAAGAATTTAAGAGTGTTTTCTTCAGGAATGTGGGCTGGAAGGTGGGCAGGAATGTGGGGTGAAGGATTGGAGAAGACTGAAGTTTGAACAGTGGCATGAAAGTGAATTATATTTTGACTTTAGGAAAGGTGGGGAAAAGGCGGAAGGAACCAAAGTCGACAAAGGAGTAGAGGTGCAAAAGGCTTCTGTAGCTTGTGCTGGGATGAGAAGAATGGAGTTCAGAAGGGGACCCTCCAAATGTTTTGATGTGGGAAATAACCCCAGCAGATCTGTGTGTTGGAAAGATCCCTTTTGTAATAGGCAAGAGTTGAGACCAGTGAGGCCTCCGGTCCTACACCAGAGAGAGAGGGGGCAGGTCAAGCTGTCACCTCTCAGCCACGGCCATGGTGTTTGTCCACTCACTGAATGTAGGTCTACAGGTGGAGTGGCTGTAGCTTCTATCTTGTTGATTGGGGCAGCAGTGGTTCTACTGAGCAATATGGGGAGTAATCATGGAGTGGGAATGAAGGTGAGATCCAAGGATGGTTCCTAGCCAAGGAACTGGGTGGAATTCAGGGAAGTAACAGTGAAACTAGCTATTGAGGAGGGACAGTGGGAGGAACCGTCAGGAACACCAAAGGCCTCGGGGAAGGTTCATCTTTAACTGTCCAGAAGAGAAAGCAAAGAAGGAGACAGAGAATAAGTTATTTGATTCAGGATAATTTTCTAGAAAGGAATATGGCATGGAACCCAGAGGAAAGAGATTCCAATGAAGGTGAGAAGAATCCAAGGGTGAGCAGGAGGTGCCCTCCAAGGAGCCTTGGGTGGAGGTCACTGGTGCATTTCCCAAAAGTAGCTCAGCAGAGTGCAGACAGAAGTCAAACTGCCAAGGAGAGTGGAGAGGTGGGTGGGTGAGGGATGGGAGGACCACATCTGTGGGTGATGAAGAGAAGACATACAGAGGGAGGAAGAGAAAGAAGATGGTAGGGGATTTCAGGATAGAGGACATTGAAGGACTGGGAAGGTGGGACTTATAGGTTGATGTTTTTAGAGGGAAAATATTTAAATATATTTGAAGCTCAATAGGAAAGAACTAACAGAGAAGACAAGATCAGTGTCTTAAGAGCCCAGGAGGAGCCTGGAGTCAAGCAGAAATTTGTCACCTAAGAGCTAGAAATGATGGCATCCCCGTCCACCATGTTTTCCTGGGCTCCTGTGGTACCCTCCTCTCTTCATTCAAGTCTTGATTGAGGAACCCCAGAGAAGAAACATCATTCTTCTGGGCCACATGATCCGAGAGCAGTCTTGTCACTTCTAGACTTACCCCATCTTATTTTTCTATTTAGCAGCACATATCCTCACTTCCAGATGAAGGATGTGGCTGTGATTTGCTCTATATCACCATATAGGCACCTGGCATCCTCTAGAGTAGGGAGGTATCCTATAAATGTGCAGTGAGGGAAGAGATGGCATGGTGTTGTGTTGCTTCCTCAAAGAGAGAAAGGTAAAAGGAGAGCAGAGGGTGGGCGAGAGAACTCCAAATGGAGAGGGAGGAAGCTTAGGGCTGGTATCTTATGTCCATCATCTTGGTTATTTCAGGTCACTGTTTCTCAATAGGCACAGCTAGTGTTGGGAAAAGAGGGGGTTCTCTTTTTGGTGAGACTGTTCCTCCCGTTGCAGGATATTCAACAACCCACATCCCCAATGGTGCTAGCTACCTCACCCAGGCCATTTGAGACTAGATAGTTCTACATATCTCCCAGGTGAGCAGCTGATTTAAGTGCCACCCTTCAGCCTGCACATGTTCATCTTCACTTCCCTTGGCACCTCCCATGCATGAAAGTTACAAATGCAGAGGGGCAATCTTTTTTGGCTGGTGTATCTATCTATCTAGATAGATAGATAGATATAGATATAGATAGATATAGATAGATAGATACACACACACACACACACACACACGTCTATATATATTTTTACTGTTGTCAATGTCCCTAAAAAAGGAATACCTATAGAAAATTAGACCAGAAGAGGTTAAAAAAAATACCATCCTCTCATTTTTAAACCATGCCTTCTGTTTTTATTTTGTGTCTATAGGACCATAACTATAGAAAGTGTTTTGTTTTTTTTTTAATTAACAAAACCAATACTAATTTTATCTTCATTTTATTCTAACAACTCAAATTCTGGATCACCTTGTACTTCATTGCATCACTTGGAGAAATAAATAAGATTCCAAGATTAAAAGTGCTATCAGAGAATAAATGCCATTGTCTGTTTCCGGTTTTTTGTCCCAATTTTATTTTCTTCTTTGTTCTCTCTTGTGTTGAAAGACGTGTTAGCTCTGTGTATAAAACGACCAACTGACATTTCGTTAACTTTCCTTCTACATGGGGTTTCAGAAAGAAATGGAAAAAAAAAAATAGAAAAGCAAAGGTTTTTGAGCTGTGGTTGCCAGTTGCCACCTGTCCTCCTATCTGGTTAGGACATTTTCTGATTTGGGAAGTATAAATATAACCCAGAAAGAAAAAGAAAAAAAAAAGCTTCCCCTCCTTTTATGCAAAAGTAAAAAGGTTTAAACAGAGACACAAAGCAGAGCCCTAACCATTGCCCTGTAAAGATTATGCAGAAGCAGTTGAATGAAATGCTGAATGCTCTGGGGCAGTGGGTCACTCAGGAAGCCACCTTCTCTTTGCCTTGTCTGGCTAATAGTGCATGGGTTGAGTCTGGCTACTGTACCCCCACCAGATAAGCCCCAGTTTTCTTCAATCTTAACAGGAACTACATATCACAGATTACCACAGATCTGCTCCAAATTTTAAGCCCTTTACCTGTTAGGATGTGTGGGGTAACAGAAACATATAGGGTACTGAAAAAGCATGCTGCAGTTTGCAGGGAGCCATCATACCGGATAAGCTGTTGTTTAAACTGTTGGAAGTCAACCGTGGTTAGAAGCATTTACACCACATACTCCAGCAGATGCTACAAACTGGGGCTCTTTTGTTTTGGTTTGGTTTGGTTTGGTTCTGGTTTTGAGGTACAATTTTAATATCTTCACAGCTACAATGAAATTTGAAAGAAGGACTTGTTTTGTGGACAGCTGTGTATCTGAGTGTTCTGTGGAGGGAGTATTATGAAAGAGTCAGGACTTTGGGTAGGGCTGTGGGTTAGTAATGGGAAAATAAAATTTTTCCAACAAGAATTGGTTGCCACTGACTCTTTGTTATTGATATCACAAATTGGAAATATTGAAGCAGCTGGATTCTTCATATTAATACGTAGAATACTTCTGTAGCATTTAATTTGGTTGCTGGGGGAATGATTAGAAAAGAATTTTGTGTCTTATTATGAGCTATCCTTATTACTATAGCTGTCGTATTAGTTTGAAGAACTTTAAAATGCAAATCAAGACCTAGTCTAAATTGCATTAGCATGTTACTAAATTACAATGATTTTTCTAGAAAATTCTCAGCCTCACAGTATTCTTCAAACCATGGGATTAATTTGGTCCTTTCCAGAGAATTTTTGGTGCCTGCCATCAATAAAATGCAACCTTGAAGTATGTACACAGATCCGATCCGAGAGGTGACCCCTTCAATTGTTCTTATATCTGTAGTGGCACCCTGAGGACACTTTCTCAGTAAGGGCTTAGCAATATGCAAATGTCTAGGGGGATAATCAAAAAACTAAACCTACTGCGGAAGGCCTGGAGACACTCTTGGCACATCTGGGCTCAGATGCACCTGACACTTGCTGGAACTCATTCCATTAACTGAAGAGCTGTTTATGCCCTACTTTCGGGAGTGAGTTCAGGGCAGGCATCTTTGGCGGCAGGTCTGGGGTGTGTCTCTGCAAGACCAGCTGCCAGGAGAGTACTTCCCCTACAGGGGATGTGGCTGCAGGCTGTCAATTTCCACTGAAGTCACTGGGCAATGATTCCGGTGAAGCCCTGAACATCCGGTGTCTCTCCCCAGCAGGCAGGGTGTGATAGATGGAAGGCCTCCAAACCAGTTGCAATGGGCATTCTCTTTTTTCAGAATGAAAGACAGTTAACTTAGAAGTGAAATCCTGCTGAAATGAGAAAAGGACTTTTATTATAGCCCTGCAGGCAGCCATATGATTATTTTTATTATTATTCTTGGAACCTGGCAGAATGTTGACTGCTTTCGCAATATCTCTATGCTCTCCAGTTGAACTTGGTTGCAATAAAAATAAGAATCTTCCAGTGACCCCAGAGCACTTCTCTAGGCTTCTGTTTCTACCATAATGTTGAATAATGACAATTAAATATTACCTGGTGTAGCTACTACTTATTTAATCTTAACACTATGGTTGAAACAGTCTTTAGTGAAATTAGTGTTTAAGAGAGAAGGTGAGGGTTAGTGAAGAGGCTTTAATCCTAAGAGGACAATGGCGTTATTTTTGTCATTCTAAAGGCCACATTTACTCATGATTTTAAAGGAATATTACTTCTCATATATGGTCTCCACATTGGTTTTTATATTTGACTTTATAGTTGTGGGTGTGAGAATTTATGTTAAGATTTGTGTTTGTTATTTTTTTCTATTTCTATCACTACTTTTTAAAATTTTTAAAAAATACTTTTATTGATGGGGTATCTCCGTAAGACCTTTCCTTAAAATCAGCCTGTTCTGTGCATACGCTCCACATACTCATGCATACAGGGGCTAACGGTTAGGTAGGGGGTCTTTCTAATCAGATCGCAGGCAGATAGCCTCAGCCTGTCTTATGAAATGCAGCTACCAGGACAGTCCTTGTATGGGAGACTAAGGCTTCCTGGACGGGTGATAACCAGCATTTCTGGAATATATTTGTATAATAGGTGAATCGCATATTCTAGGGAAGCACTCTCTAGTGGAAATATAATGGGACCTGCATAAGTACTTTCTCAATTTTCAAACAAAAAGGAAAAAAAAAAGAAAAGAAAAGTGACACATGTGAAATTAATTTTAATATATTTTACTTAACTCAGTATACCCCAAATACTGATATTTTGAACATATGCTCAAGGTAAACAGTTGTTAGAGACAGATTTTACTTTTTTATTGTACAAAGTCTTTGAGACCCAATGTGTATTTTATGGTTGAAGCATACCTCAGTTTGGATTGACCACATTTTATATGCTCAAGGGTCTAATAAGCCAAATGACATTACCTTTTGGATGGGACAAATCTCAAGAGCTCCTGAGAAAAGTGTATTGTTACATTATAGAAAACTGTGTGTTTTTTTTTTTTAAAGAGAGAGAGAGAGAGAGAGAGAGAGAGAGAGAGAATTTTTTAATATTTACTTTTTTAGTTTTTGGTGGATACAACATCTTTATTTTTTTATTTTTATGTGGTGCTGAGGATCGAACCCAGCGCCCGGCTTATGCCAGGCAAGCGCACTACTGCTTGAGCCACATCCCCAGCCCTAGAAAACTTTTTAAGGTTAATCTTTGTGGAATTTTACCCAGAGACTAGTCATTTATCAACTCTTAAAAATTAGTTTTAAATCAATTTACTTTTTAAAATGTTTTCTCAATGGGTATCATAAGTGCATGTGAAATTTTGCTTTTTAGTTCATCTATTTTTTTTTGCCCACATTTGGTTTATAAAAAGTCTATATCCGATTCAATTTTAACTTAAGTTAAAATTAACTTCAGCTATAGATTTCGTTGGCATTTGCTTCAATATAAAGTAATAAGAATATAGCAAAATGGAAGCATGTAAAACCAATCAATTTCCCAAAGCATAGGAGCTGAGTTAAATAAAAAAATAAATGACTTTTAGTTTTCTTTTTATCACTTCATTTCTAGTTGTGTGATATGTGGTCACTTTTCTGTGTTGAGGTATTTCGTTTCTTCCATTAAATTTTCTTAAAACAAGGTAATTGCTTCATGCGCATGAGCATGCTGGGGAGTCTCCCAGGTAAACTAAGCTTCAAAAACAGATACCATCACATCTGTGAAATTGTTTTTGCAAAGATGGCTGTGACTGGAGCCTCTAGCTTCCTTAAAAAAAAAAAAAATGTTGCTACAAGCTATTGGAGCGAAGGAGCAGCGTGAAGGAAAGGCTAGTTTTCAAGGGAGAACTCACCAGCCTGCTATTTCACCCCAGCACCCATGTCCTGACAGCACATGCATGGGTGACTCTGGCATTTGGCCCCACTTGCTGGTACAGACCCCAGCCTTCCTGTGAAAGGAACGCCTTCCGCTGTCACTGGGGCTCTTTTTGCAGATCAGGAGACAGGGTGTGCTTGCTGCTCCTGCTCTTGTGGCTGCTGGGTTTCCTGAGCACACCATGATCCAGAAAACACTGAGACTCATTGTGGCTTTGATTGTGCTGTTATTGTCTTTTGATCTTTCTGTCTCTCTCCTCCCTCTCTCTTTCTTTCTCTTCATCCTTTTCCCCCCTTCTTTTTTCTCTCTTTCTCCTTCCTCCTCCTTTCCTCCCTTCCTTTCTTCCTCTCTACTTACTTCCCTTTGTCACTCCCTCTCTCCTTTCTTCCTTCCTTCCCTCTCTCCCTCCTTCCCTTCCTCTCTACTTCCTTCATTCTTGCCTTCCTTCCTTCCCTCCTGTCTCCTTTCTTTCTTCTTTTATCCTTCCTCCCTCTCTCCCTTCCTCTCTACTTTCCCTCCTTCTCTCCTTCCTTCTTTCCTCTTACCTTCCTTTATTTTACCCACTGCCTGCTTCCTTCCAACAATTTGATCATGTTTCCATTCTCATCAAATTTCTGTTATGTGGATGTAAGGACCAGTGACGGAACTGCTTTGCCCAGCAGTAAACGTTTTTCCCCTCAAGTCGTGGAGAACAGGCTGCCCAGGATAGTCAGGTACAGCTCCCTGTGGGATAAGTATCATAAGCTAGTGGTGTAGCTGGCAGCAATTGGAAGAATCAAAGCCACACAAGTCTCCCATCCACTAGCTCTTTCTTTTTACTACTTGTTAAATGAGTTAGTTGGGGATTACCTGGTTCAGGGTTTATTGACAATGAAAAAAAAAATTTTGTGGTTTAAAAGTTACTGAATCTAGCTATGGAAATCATACACATCTTAGCTGAGAATACCAAGAGGTTGATATTGTGAGCAGGCATGGACACATGCCCAGTGGGGGACTTGACCTTGGGGGATCGAAATTTTTTATTGCTCACGCTTATTTTGCATCTCCCTCCTACGATGTCCCTCAGAGACTCAGGCACATGCTTGTGAATATTCTAGACTGGGTGTTCTTTTTCTTTTAGAAGTAGTAAAAAGTTCTCTTAGAATCTATACCTTTGAATAAATGTTGAATTAAACTGGGGGATATGGCTTTTTTATGCAAAAACAAGATTTAGTCATGAAGTAGTAAGAGTTATGTTCTTAAAACAAAACAAAATGTTAAAGCTTTAGAAGATGAGCCCAGTTTATTGTAGCTGATTTTGAAGAAATTCTGGCATTCAGTTTCAGCTCTCCACCCCTCTAGAGTTGTCATGTGTGGGGCAATCCTGCCTAAGAGCCCCTCTTTCTTTGCTGGAAAATCCATTGAATGAAATCATTTTTTTTCATATGATGTGTAAAGTGATATTTCAAAAATGTGTTGGTTTGCATAACTGGGTTAGAAAGGATGACCCTTTTGACTGTGCTCGCTGCACACATTTTCCTCTTCGTGGGTGCCCAGGCCACATCCTCTGCTGGCCTCCGCCTTCATTTCTCTGTCCTTCCCAAAGAATCTATTTTGATTTGGCCAACAGAATTCTTAAGATCCTTTTCTCCAGACATCACCCACTCTTTGGGCCATTGTCCACATCTCACCTTTATGTCCTTGGCATTTTTGAAAACAGATTTTACAACTTTCAGACTGTTTGCCTGAGTCCAACTCTTGCACTGCTTTGTCCCAATGCTGAAAGCACAAATAGCATAGAAGAAGAGGTTGGTGAAGCCCACAGCCTGTCATCTGGATATGAGCTACTATTGGTTGTACCCCACTTACTTTGTACCTTAAGTGCAGGTGGATAACAAGATCCTTCCAGGTGGTTGAGCACCTTGTATTGTTTCTCAGCCACATAATACAACTCGGGGTAAAAAGTATAAATGGCATGAACATGTTGACATGTGGAGACATGAAGTTCAATGTATTGTGGAAATCCTTTTCATAGGACCCATGAGATTGGCTGTTTAAATAGAACGTCATCTTTGTAAGGAATTGAAAGTCAGGATTCAACATTTTAACCATTAGGATGAAAATATTTAAATCAAAAGAGAAGAGAGCAGTGCTGAAACAATTGGGAAAAAATAAAATGAGTCATCTAAAATTTTTTGAATTAAATGTAGGTGGGAAGAAAATAAGAGGAATGACTATTTTAAGTTTTGCTATATAATGAGAAATTACTTTGCAGTTTGGAGTCTGTCAAGGTGACACCCTCTGACCTTCTCCCAGCCCTTATGGATACAAATAAATCCAGATTGATAGCATTCTGGGATCTCAGAAATGATTTGTGTTGTCCTCCATTGTTTACCATCTTATTAAAATGTTTGTAGTTATATACTATAATTTATTTTATTGTATTAGTCCTGAAAACTGAAAGAAAATCTGAATTACTGACAAATTTCTCAAACCCATATGGTTCTCCAACGTAATCACTAAATCCATTGCAAGCCATTAGACTAAATGTTATGGAAAGTCAAAGATATATTAGAATTAATTCCTTCAAGAAGTCCAGTAAACTGTGGAGACCTAAAAAGAAGCCTTTTATCACACTTCACTCTAGATTTGGTGGTAAATGAGGAGCAGGTTTTAAGTTGTGTCAGAATTCCAGAATGCAAGGGACCAAGCAAAAGGTTGTTGAGCCTCTTTGCCATATCAGTTAATGAGACAGATGCTTAGGCACCTTTGCTGTCCCATGCACCCTACTAGGCACAGGGGTCAACAAGGAAGATAGGTACATGGGGTCAAAGAGTTTACCTTCTGTTGGAAGAGAGGAAGGCTACAACTGGGCAGATAGAGAGGAAAATGTTAAAAAGAAAAGCTAGAAATAGCTGGGTGTAGTAGTGCATGCCTATAATCCCAGCAGCTCAGGAAGCTGAGGCAGGAGGATCACAAATTCAAAGCCAGACTCAGCAACTTGGCCAGACCCTAAGCCACTCAGTGAGGTCTTGTCTCTAAATAACATACACACACAAAAAAAAAAACAGGTCAGGATGTGGCTCAGTGATTGAGTACCCCTGGGTTCAATCCCCAATACAAAAAAAAAAAAAAAACTAGAAATAAAATATGGAATAAGCAGAATAAGTTATCTCCTTATCCCAACAACCATTCTGTTTGGTTTTGAACATCTGCTTCAATTAAGATATTTAATTAAATATTTAACCTGATGCACTGAAATTCATAACTACTTTTATTGAATGCACAGATTGTAGTTTGGCTATTCTGGTAGAAAGTTATGCACTATGTAATGTCATTTCAGTCAACAAGAGATTGCACACATGACAGTGATCCCATAAGATTATATTGCCTGGTAATGTCCTAGCCATCTTAGTCTGTTAAGCCTACTCTGTGATGTTTGCACAAGACGAAATCATTTAATGATGCATTTCTTGGAACATATCCCCATTGTTAGTGACATGCATATGACTATAGTAGCTTCTGTCTTCACATGAATGAAACAGAAATACCAAAGGGCCTTTAACACTGACACCTTCCTCCCACCTCTAGTGCCCGTAAAGCTGGCAATATGTACATTTTGAGCTTTGTATGTTGTTGCTGTGTAGAGAGACCCTATTCCCATGAAACATATTAGATAAAAGTCATTGAGAAATCATTAGGCGTTTGCATAAATTCTTCTTTAGTATTCTTAACAGGTGATCACCCACCTGTTGGCACATATCAAGAGGCAGCCTGCTGGGATGGGAATAGGAAAGACAGTAGAATGTCAGACATAATTTTCTTGTGCTCATATATGAATACACCATCATGTAATGCCAAATCATGTATAAATCAAGAATGGGATCAAAGTTGGAGTGGGTTACACTGCATGTATGTATAATATGTCCAAATACACCCTACTGTCATGTATACCTAAAAACAACAAATAAATGCATAAAAAAGAGGCAACCTGCTGTAGACTGAGGAAAACTCTGAAGATTAGACACTGAAATCTGCCTATCTGCAGCCATCCTTGCATCCCGCTGCAACACAGTTATTTTCTCTTCTCCCAAATATTAGAGCCCCCTTCTGATTGTTGCAAACAGCTATAGCAGGCCATGTAAATATTTCCTTTTCCTAGCTAATGTTTACTAGTTTCCTCAGGATACAATGAAATATCAACCAAAATATCGCGGGTCTTGCTTTTTCCCCCTGTTCTTGCTCTATCTTGGCATTCTTCAGTGTGTCCAAGTCCCTCCTAGAACACGGCACCCATATCACCTTAGCGGTCTTGGCAAGGAATGCAGAATGAAAGAGAAAGCACAGCCCCTGCCTGGCAAGGAGCTCTGTGTCCACATCTGCCTGCACCCTCAGGGTGTGCTAGAAGAGAGCACATTGACTCAAGCTGTGCAGTTCCATGGGTCTCACTACTGCTAAACATGTGGATCTTAAGCACATCTTCAGTACTTTCCAAATTTATATCATGTTCAGTTCTGAAGGACCAGACTTCCTTTGCTCCTCCTGAGATGGCACATGTATGCCCACAAGATTGTGTGAGAGGTTTTCAGCCACATCCCTTGTTACCTGTGAACCAAGAGCTCATGAGTCAGTTTCTCAGGAAGAGCTCTGGGAAACCACCGTCACCTTGTGTTAAAGCCTTTCATATTTGGATGGAAGGACAGGATCTTCCAATTCTTGTTGTCTCGTTGGATTCAGTATGTGTCGTTTCAGTCCATAAAAATCTCCTGGAAATGTTAGACAGAATTCCTGCCTTTGATAGACTCATTTCTAAAACTTCATAGGAGGCCTGGCTGAAAACAGCTTCTTTTTAACAGTCTAATCATCGGCTAAAATTGATAATGATGATGATGGCTTTGTTAAAACTGATGATGAAGGCTGGGGTTGTGGCTCAGTGGTAGAGCGCTGCCTAGCATGTGTGAGGCACGAGGTTCAATTCTCAGCACCGCATATAAATAAATGAATGAAATAAAGGTTCATCAACATCTAAAACGATATTTTTTAAAAAATTGATGATGATGATGAAATTAGCATTCCTGACCTTCTAAGAACTCTGCTCTGATCCCCAGCTTCCCCACCAGCACAAACACCTCCAGGAGGAAGTAATTCTTGGTCATTTTTCAGGGAATCAAGCTTAAGTTCAAAGCCAAGCTTTTTTAAGGAAATCATTGAAAATTAAGTTTTTTCAAGTGCTTTAAAGGAGCAAAAAAAAAAAAAAAAAAAAAATCACACTATGTGCCTAAGCAAGAGAAGAAAAACTTGCCACTGTCCCCATGGAAATACTCCTTCAATACTCCTTATTCAAGTGAAACAAGTCTTATAGTTAACTCTATCAGATTTTTAATTGATTTAAATTTTTACTTTGGTGAATGAAAATATTATCTTTAAGATAATTCATCTTCTCCTAAGAGCCAGAATTTCTGGGGTGCAGTCATTGAACCACTCAAGGGCAAGTGGTATGCATGCCATGGACACAAAAGATTTCTTAGAAAGTTCAAGTAAAAGGGGAATGAGGTAGAAGCTGAGCTTCAGAGTACTAGTATGTGGATAGGCTCTTTTCAATGTTTGCGCCATCCTCCTGTGTCATGGGCCTACTGATGGAGTCCCTTTCCCATTCCCCTTTGGGGCCTAGAGGGCTCATATTCCAAGGCCCATAAAGAAACAGAGGCCCGGCAGAGAGGAGGGACATGTTACTATACTCAGAGTATAATGTACGTACTTTTATTTATTTAGAAATAATAATAAAATATCTATATTGGGGACCAGGGGAGCATGGGAGGAATGGAGGGACTTTAGACAGGGCAAAGGGAAGGGAAGGGGCATGGGGGTAGGAAAGACAGTGGAATGAGATGGACATCATTACCCCAAGTATATGTATGAAGACACAAAGGGTGTGACTCTACCTTGTGTACAACCAGAGACATGAAAAATTGTGCTCTATGAGTGTACTATGAATTAAAATGCATTCTGCTGTCATGTATAAAAAATAGAAAAAAAATAAATTTTAAATTAAAAAAAAAGAAATAACAACAACAACAACAAAAAAAAACCCAAACAAACCTGAGTTTCTGCTAAGATAAGCCAGGGGCATTTCTAAGAGAATTTGCTTATTTAATTTCCTATCAGTAAGCTATAGCTTCGCATTTGTTAAATAGTGATAGAAAGTTTGTCGGAATAGTAACATTTTTGAAGTCTTAAATGGCTGCCTCTTGAAACAGCACATCCAACATTTTTCAGAATCCCTTTGAGTTCAAGCCAAAGGAGAAGGAAAAGAAGATTTGTTGCTGATTAGTGATTTTATGAGATGCTCCACAAATGGACCATTTGAAAAATTCTCACCTCTAAAAGAAAAATAAGTAGGATGTGTACATCAAGAAACAGTTATTTTTGGCACATCCCTTGAGGTAAAACACCTCTTTAAGGTGCTGCTTCCTTATTGTTATGGTGCCAAGATTAGAACGAGAACACAGTTTTGAGACCGTGGACATCATCCACAGCAGCACAGAAGGCCCTGACCCCTAGACAAATAAAATGGGCCTCCATTTTGTTTTATGAATGAACCAACTAGGGGCACTGGACCTGGAGTGGACATAGTCCACCACACTCCTAAAGACAGACATGGAGAAAAATGAACCAGATAGGACTTGAGATAGGAGGAAACAAATCCAATAAGTGATTTTGTCACATTGTTTAGTAATAGCACCCAGTCATTTAATAAAAGGCACCAGAAGCATGTGTAGAAGATGCTCAGAGGTGCTTCCCTTGAATAATATACAACTAGAGGAAGAGAAGTGTGCTGGCCATGGCTTGTAAACTTAGTCCTCCCTACTTCTCTCTTCCTGCTGCACAGATGAGGCCCATTCCCAGCACATGCCCAAGGCCCTGGCTTGGCCTAGAAATGACATTCACTTCTTAGCATTGCCAGACTTCCTGCTTGGCCACTGCTTGGTCAATTTATAAAACTAAAGAGTTTTAATTAAGTCATCTTTAAATCATCCTACTTGTACTAACCCAAGTTTTCTGATTCTAAATTTGGGGCTCATGGGAGTCCTTAGTTGTTACCATTTTTTAAAGTTTAAGCCACGTGTTTATGACCTCTGTTACCATCAAAAGAACTGAATTGGCTGAATTATATATTGAGACATATTAGTATTGTATTCTAAATATCATTAGTAAACCTATAGGAAAATTTGGCCACGGTTTCTATGATCCAGTCTAGTTCCATTCATAAAATATTTGTTGAGCATATAGTGCAGAATAAAGAGGATGAATGAGATATGGCCTGAGGTTTTTGAAGGGGGCAGAATATGCAAAGTGCAGTGAAGGTATAAAAACCCACAAAATAAGCAAGGACAGAAATCAGTTTTGATGAGACCCTTTGTAGGCTTTTTAAAAGATGAGTTATATTCTGAATCTTCAAGAATGACTAGAGTTTTAAAACAGATTGATGGAAGACGGTGATGGCTGAGAATAGAGACTTCAGGTGTACTTTAGTGGTTTGCCTACCAGGTGTGGCTTGTGTGGGCGGAGGAGTAGACCCTAGGAGGAGGGCTGACACCCGAGGTAGGCCCCCATAAACTTGCTCTGAAGCCATGAGTAAGCTGGGCCAGAAGTGGAGGTGATAGGGAGTCATTGGTGGGTGGCTTTTCTACCCTTAAACATTTTCTAGTTCACATCATTTCTTCCATTATTGCCTATTACCAAGAAAGTTTACAGCCCCTCTCACCCTAATTAAAACCCTGTTGCACTGAGAGCATTAATTCATAACATTTTAAAACATGTTACAGGGACTGGAAGAATTGTTCAGTGTAGAACACATGCTTAGCATGCTCAAGGCCCCTGGGTTCATTACCCAGTACTACAAAAAATAATGCATGTCAGAAACAAATAAAAACAAACAAACAAACAAAAGTATGTTAAAGGATCTATGAGAAATAAGTTTGGGACATATAGTGACTCTCCATGCATAGTTCGAGTCAAAGCTCTGGAAACAAGACAGCTCATCTGTCTTATTTTATAAATTCATTTAGAAATCTGTAGGGATGAACTTACCAAAGTTAACTATGAGAAATTAGGTGAGAAACATAAAATGATCCCCAACTTTGGAAAGGGGTTTCAGCAGAGACAGGAAAATGAGGGCAGTGAGAAGGATGGAGAGGTAGGTCTGGAATAGGCTCTGGACATGGGTGAATCTCAGGTCAGTCCTTGGCCACCATGTAGCTTTGAGTAGCTTCCTCCTCTCCAAGCAGCTACATGCCAATGACACCCATTTTGGAGGACTATTATCAGAAATTCTGGGATACACGCACAGGTGGAGTACCCACAAGTTCTATGCATTGCCCCTTTGAGGAGCAGGCCAGCTGTTGAGCCTGGTCCCTAACTCCATTTCTCGAGAATAAGTGCATACCTTCTCTCCTTACTTCCTACCCTTTCCCACCCAGCTTCTGCTTTGATGGTGCAGATGCCAGGTTTGGTTTGCAAGGCCCATGTGGGAATGTAGTGCCCTGAACAAGTAGCACCTCGGAACCATCAGCAACTCCTACCCCTCACCCCCAATTCTGAAAGAGAGTTTGCTTCGGGGGGCTTGCAGCTGCCTGGTGAATCCTCAGGCAGGATGCAGAGGCAGGCGGGGGAGGGTAAATTGGGTGCTGATAACTCATTATGCTGAGAGACGCTAACCTTGCACACAGATAACTCTGCCTCGCTCCTGACCGTTAGAAATGTGTCATTGAAGTGTGAAAATATTTATGCTGTTAGGTTTCCCATCATTTCTGTTCTTTCATTCCCTCTCATTTGCATTGGTTACTCATAAATGTAGATCTTTGGTATGATTTATACAACTGCCCCAGGTGTCAATCTGTGAACAAGGATCACTGCGCGGGCTGGGTTCTTGGTGCCCCTCATTCTTGCATGCTAGGTGTCAGTGACTGAGCCACAGGTGGTGACACAGGCATACATACTAGTTCCAAGGAGCAAGCTAAAGTGTACTTTTATTTGACATATTTACCAGTTTCAAACCTGCTTTGAAAACATGAGCTGTGCTTTCTAGCATAAGGGATTTATGCTTTAACACAGTAATTCTAGTTTCACTCAATTCGTGCATTCCATCTCTGAATAAAATTGTGGAAACCAACTAATTATGAACTTTGTAAGTTTTGGCTTGAGGTCACTGAAACATTTATCATATCACAGTACATTAGATACTGCTCCGTTTTATGTAGTTTTTATGATATGAAGAGTGGGTTGCGGACATGATCACTAGACATTTATGATACCAGAGGAGTAGGCTTTATCTTAATTGGGTTTTTAAATTTAAAAAGTCATTTATCTTGATGAGAAGTCATATGTCTTAATAACCTTGATAAACTAAGTTTTGCATGATTACACCTTAAGGTTGAAACACATTTCATTTCATCATTTCCCAGAAGGGGCACTGAATTCACCCATTTCCTGTTTTTAATCTCAGAATGTTCTGTATTTCCTCCATGTCTACTTTCCCGGCAACAGAACCCTGGAAGCGTTTGACACCAAATCCTTTTGCCCCTACCTGAGATTTAGGCACTTGGCAGATAGTTGCAATCGCATCTACAATATATTTGCACCAAAATGGATCTACGAGGCAAAACCCATTGTCCCAATCATGTGTGAAATCACTCAGCCAGTGACTGGCGAGTGCTTCATTTGCAGCAGAAGCCTCTGGAGCCGCTGTCATACTTGGGGCTGTGCCAGGTCTGACATACAAGTCCCCCTGCTTGCAGGCCACCTCAGCCAGCACCTCTTTAATCTAGCACTTTGGAGGCAGGGGGAATTTTTTAAGCCTAAAGTTTCTAAACTACTGAAGCCTACCCTGCTTTGTCTGCGTTGTTTCAAGTATACTTTAACTCTTTTGAATAGGAAATCTTCCCTCCCCAAGATTTTTTTAAAGACT
This sequence comes from Urocitellus parryii, assembly GCF_045843805.1. NCBI lineage: Eukaryota > Metazoa > Chordata > Mammalia > Rodentia > Sciuridae > Urocitellus > Urocitellus parryii. The sequence continues at coordinate 106,005,921 of NC_135533.1, forward strand.
ATTTTGTATAAGTGTGTATGTGTGTGATGATGCTAGGGATTGAATGCAGGGCCCTGTGTATGCTCAGTAAGCGCTCTACTAGGGAACTACACACTCCAACCCTTTAAAAACTGCTAGGCAAGAGCTCTGCCACTCCCAGCCTTCATTATTCATTTATTGGTTCCTTTCTCTTGCCTCCCATGTTGTAAGGCTGTTGATTTTGGATTTTCCACAGCGGTCCAGATCTAAAATGTGTTTCTGAGGCCAGAATATACTTGTGTTTGTTAACCCAAAGGTTCTGAGCTTCAGAAAGAAAAAGTCATTTTGCCTGTAGAGATGACTGTACCCTGAACGTTGCTGGCTTTGAGTTCTCTTATCTGTTTGAATGGCACTTTTGGTCTCTTCCTCTGCTTTCTGAGTTGCAGCTTCTCACCTGGTGAAAATTAAAATGAGAATCCTTTAGTTGTCTTTTCATAAAATAAGGGAATATAAACTGGGAATGAGGGTCTCAGGGACTCACCCATGAGTAAGCGTGTGAATTGTAGTTCAGGGTTTTTTTACTTCTCCTTTGAGCCTTGGCTCAGAGGTCAGTTTTACTTTCTTTCTCATTCTGGGCCTGTTGTCACTGGTGGATACAGATGGAGGTTTTTAACTTCTGAGTAAGAATAATGTCAGTGGGAGGGGATGACATCAGCTCGTGACAGTGTTGATCTTTTCAAGTATATATACTTTAAATGTAGCAATTTAAAAGGAGGCCAAAGGACTGACTTCCTCAATATCTTTGGTGTTTATGCAGATCTTTCCAGTTTAAGCTTTTCTTATACTTCAGTCACTTAAACCTGAAGCCTCTGAATTGAAATAGAATATGAACGTTTTCTCAGCTAAAGTACAAATATGCTTATATTGTTTTTTACGATTTTTATTTTGCTTGGTCCTCTACCTAACATATGTTGGCATAATAAATAACCTAGATTTGAATATTCTGCAACTGCAGAGAGCAAAACTTTCTGTGAGCTACATGTAATATATATTTTCCCTTCTTGCATATTTTTAAATGTTTTTATATTTTGTTGCCTGAAGATGAAATATTGCTCATAAGCAAGATTTTGGCTTCCCACATGGTTAAGGCTTAGCTTTTGTGGTAGAGTCACTTTAAGGAAAGGGCTGGAAGCTCCTAGGCCTGCAGGGTGCTCAGTCAGGAGGCAGTGCCCAAAGCCCAGGCACAGGACACATTGAGAACATGCACTCCTGCATTAAAAGCATTGACATTTCCACGTTTTCAAGGTTTTCAGGACCCTGTGCATTTAAAGGAGAGTGAGAGAGAAAAAGAGAGATGTGCCCCTCTCTTGCCTCAGTTCTTTCAGCCAGTTCTCTTTTCATAATGAGCTATTTTAGCCTTCCCAGGCCACCATATCTCCCCAAACAGGACTGGCATCTGGAACCTTCAGATGTCTGCTGGCCCCTACTTTCTTTTTTTCCTTGCAGAGAACCAGTTGGCCCTAAGGGAGTGCAGAAAAAGGAGTGTCCCTTTTCCTTCTTGTCTCATCTCCAGCATGACATCAGGGGTGCTCTGATGTTAGCACACTGAAGAACTGACCATCTAGGCCAGTACCAAGTGACATAGGTGACCCTAGTTATATGATCTCTGTGACACTATCATCTGGGTTACAGGTGTTACAGGTAAGGAGACCCACATGACAGGTGAGACCACCCAGAAGACAGGTGATACAGGTAAGGGCCTCCATATGATATAGGCAAGGACATCCAAGTGACACAGATGATGCATATGAGGATATCTTGGTGACACAGGAAAAAAACATTCAGGTGATACAGGTGACACAGGTGAGGACATCCAGGTGACAGAGGGAAGAGCATTTATGCTACAAGAGTTAGCTCCCAGGTGAGCTCAGGAGGTCTCTTGGACTTCTAGAGACTGTGAGGGGCATGCTAAAGCTTTTGCTCCAAGGTAAATTTTTAACTATTTTGTTTTTATTTAAAGGAACCCCTTTTCCATGAATCTCTAAATTTATCAACAACCCTCTTAGATATTTTTGCCCAAGAATATTACATTTCTCAAAGCCTCAGGCCTGTTTCTGCAGGGCAGACCCTGTTGTCCCAAAAGCTCCCCCACTGCCAGCATCTCTGTTGACAGGAAGGAGACCCAGCGAGCAGAGACCCATTCTGCAGAGAAAGCAGAATCTTCCTGGCATCTTCCTGGAAGGCACTGACTTGTGGGTTATGTTGTGTTTATCAGTAACATAGGATTTTAAAAACCCACATTTGCAAAAAAAAAAAAAAAAACACCCAAATTTGCCTTTGTATATTTGTAGTATGTCTTTAGCAATTCTCCCTGGCATGGAAGGAATCAGTGGTTCTCCCAGCCTGACAGGGACCCATGCAGAGTTAATTTATTTGAATGGTGATTCTGGGGTAGAAGGGAAGAGGATAAAGAGAGAGCCAATGCAAAGGGTGTCCATTGGTCACTGCTATCGGGGAACCAGGCATCTGTCCCACCAGGATCCTCTGCACTGTGCCATGGCACCTTGGTGTCAGAGTAGCATGATGAAGTGCACCTGTATGAACAGAGCCCTCCTGGCAGCCTCAGGACCTCAGGGCAGAAAGCAAGTGACATCTGGGTGAGAGACATCTGAATGTAAGCTGAGAAGAGCCAGAAAAGCTGGGGGCACAACACCCCAGCAGCTGTCTTTGTACAAAGTAGTCTTCTTAACTAGATGAAAAAAGCAAAGTTTGGAGATGAGAAACTTATTGGCCAACACTGAAGGCAAAAAAGAGAAGGCCAAAATTTTAGAGATTCAGATCTTTCTTACCCTCTCTAGCATTGCCAGTAGTATTGGTAAAGAATTTGAAGAGAAACTCAGCAGTGCTCTTGCTTGCAGGTCCTGTGGTCACAGGGGTGTCTCCCTGGGAGCGGGCAGAGACTCCTTAGGAATTGGCAGGGGCTTAATAGGTGCCTCTAGAGTGCATTTAAACTTATCTCAGTGGGAAAATTGATGTTTGGGATTTCAGTGGCATGCATGGCCAGCTGCAGTGTTTCACTTCAATGTCAAAAGTGTTATGACAGGTAAGAACAATATGTGCCTTGCAGAAATGGCATCCAGAGTGATTGTCCCAGGAGCGCTCCCATCAGGAGTAATCTGATGTGAGGAGGATGGTCCTGGATCTTCCAGAGGGTGAGGCAGTTGGGCTTTGAGCCTCCCTCTGGGCAGCCCATTCCATCAGGTTCCATAGGCAGATCTTAACCAGCCTCCAGCCAAAGGACTAAGACATCTAGACTCTCCTTCTCACACACAGGGATGGGAACCTGTATGGTGACATCCTCAGTGGCCTGGTGAAGGGTTGAGTGCAGCAGGGGAGTGTCCTGTATAAGGAGTGGTCAGGACACCAGTGAGCACAGGAGAGTCCCCTCCTGCCAGAAGCATGCCCCACTCCAGACCCAGATGTCCACTGAACACTGTGTACATTGGTGGCAAGCCAAGGTGCCATGGTCAAAGCTTCTGACCCAATCAATTCACAGTTTCTCTTAGTTTTAAGTTCATTGCAAAGTTTAAAGTGATGGTTTACAAAAAATATATAACAAATGGAGAGAAACAAACCTCAGAAAGTATTGCTTGCATTTTAAGTCTCCACAGCTCATCTGTAGTTTCCTATCAGAACAATAGCAGTCCTCGGGGTAACCCCTGTTTCTGTCGGGGAGTAAGGAAGAGGGGGGACAATGGTGCCTCAACTTCTGCTGCTAAGGGAACTTTCCATCCATATCCAGGGGCCTCCACAGCAGGACAGGCTACATGCCTCCTTGGTGGGCCCCTGCCCACTCCTGCCATGTGCCTGTGAAAACACTAGATAAGGATTTTTTTTTTCTAAGCAACCTCCAAGCTCCTCCGGTGGGGATGTCTTTGACTCAGAGCTCGGTGCCGGTTATCTCTCCAAACAGAAAATGCCACAGACAAACGGGTTAATTTGCTATTTTGTTCTTATTTTTCCAGTCTTTTCTCTCCTTTTCTGTTCTCTTCCTTTAAAAAAAAAATGATATCTGGAGGTTCCTAAATGCGTTTTGTCTATCTAAATATACTTAAGCTTTCTTTCCTATTAGTCCCCTTTTTAAAATCTCAGCCTCAAAATTAGATTTTTTGATTATAACATTAAGAAAGTGTTTCTATGTTTTTATTCTGACTTCTTTAAATGTAAGAGAAGAAAAAAGAAAAAAACAGAATGGCCTCTATTAGAATCATTAGGAATTTAGGATTTCCAGGATATAGACCATTTAAGAGCAGACGACTAGAGCACTCTCAGGTTAGACCCCTCAGGTAGCTGGATTAAAGCAGGCTAGTTCTACTCTCCTTCTGAGGCTCAGAACTAAGAGCTCAGTCTGAAACGTTTGATTAAAGGTATTAGATTAAAGGTATATGTGTTCGTGTGAGTGTGTGTCTCTGTATCTGCATATGTCTGAGTGAGGGCACATTTGTTGTGGTATGAAAGAGTGCATATATCTTTGTGTCTCTTCTTTAAATGAATGGGGGGGGGTGCCCTGTGTGTGTTTGTGAGTCTATGGCTGAGGATGTGTGTGCCTCTGTGTGAGTGAGTGTATGTGTGTTAGTGTGTATCTGTTTCGTTTATGCATATGAGAGTGTATCGTGTGTAATTTAGTATGTGTGTGTGTGTGTTTGTGTGTGTCTTTGAAGTATAAGTGAAGATATGTGTATCTGTGTATGCTTGTGTCTGTTTGTATGTTTCTGTGTTTGCATGTATCTGTGTTTTTGTATGTCTGTATATGTCTCTGTGATTGTGAGTGAAAATGTGTCTTTGTGTTTACATCTGTCCTTAAGTCTGGGTGGTTGTATGTGTCTCTCCTTGTGTCTCTGTGCTTGTGTCTGTATGATTGTGAGTATCTGTGTGTATCTATGTCTGTTTTGGTGTGTCCATGTATGTCTGTGCGTTTTGTGTGTGTGTGTGTGTGTGTGTGTGTGTGTGTGTGTGTGTGAGCACTCTACTGAGCCACGGAATGCAATTCCTTGCTCTTACTTCCCTTTCTGTCACTTCTCCATAATTCTTCACATTTCAGTTGGGCTGGTGTCTTGGGCGGCTTCCTCTTTTCCTGCATTCCTATATTTCATTATTTGCCCTTGTTCCTCTTCTTGGGCTCTTACAATACAGCCAGGAGGATGTGGAAACTCAGTTACAATATGACACACGGCACAGTGTCACAATCGCTATCCGTGGGCCTACCTCCTGGGGACAGTGCATCTGGATGAGGCTGGAGAGGTGGGGAGGTGGGACAGAATAGAGAAGTGGAGCTGTGGAAGCTCAGGGTCTCCTGCTGGCTGGTGGCATTTCTCTGAAGTAGAGTTACCCTTGAGTGGGTGGGGCATGTGCTTTTGCCTTCAGGGACAGGGCCCCTTCTCTCAGCACCTCATGATCCTGCTTTTCCCTCAAACCACTTGCTGGCTCCTAACTTCCCTCTTTCTACTTGTGGGGTGTCACCACCGGTCAGAGTCTCCCCTTCCCTCAGGCTTCTCCATCCTTAAGACTAATCCCTAACAGTGACCACGTGATCACTGGGCAGGCACCTCAGATGGTACCCCTTACCTGAGGACATCATGTGTCAGCTCCAGAGGCTCTAGAATCAGGCCCAGACTGCCATCTTTCCGGCATTCCAGGTCACTGTCCCCAAGACTCTTGGAGCTGGCCGAGGACCACTCCTAGCCTCACCCCATGCCTGCTGCTAACCTGCCCCGGGCTGCATTATGGCTTGTTGGAAAGCCCTCTTCCTGCTCTGCTTTTTGAATGTCCTCCTTCTGGGAAGCCAAACCCTATGTGACTCCTAACACCTCTCCCACATTGACCTCTGAAGAATCAAGGCCCATAATGTTCTGGTACATTCTCCTCCTCGTGCTCCTAGACTGAAATCTCCCTGGTGGAGGGACCATGTTCTCTCTTTATGATTTCTGTGGCGACTCCCTTGGGGCTTGGCGTGCACACGTGTGGAATACCTGAGGTGGACATGGCTCCTCCAGCAGTACCTTAAATGGCTTATTCAAAGGGCTTCATTTTATAATGTATGAGCTGCTAAGAGAGCAAGGTTTGTAAGAATTGGTTCAGGACTTAGGAGAGGGAATAAATGCAGGAAGAAGAAGTGGGCTGTGGAGCCCCGTGAACTTGGATTCTGATCCTTTCTTGTCATTTCTTACCTGGTGACCTTGGGCAGCTCAATGAGACTCTGTGAGTCTTATTTCTCTAATTATCAAAGTGGGAGGAATATTGCCCGACAGGGATGCTTTAAGTATTTAAAGAAAGAGAATGTGAAGGACACATTTAACAGAGGACCTTTACACAGAAAGCTCACAGGCTCCTATGGGGACAGCTTAGTGAGCCAGCAGCCTTGACTTAGATGTTACATGCCTCATGCTTCCCATTTTAAAATGGGAAGAATATATGACCTAAATGGGTCATTTCCATACATTTCCCAATAAAGTGTCATTGAATTATGAAACTAAAAAGATAGGAAAGAAAGGGAGGAACTACCCATTTCAAAGAAATGTTACTGGGTGTGAAGGACAGGGCTTTTTGAGACACTGTAATCCTAAGAAACAGCTGGTATCTACTAGGAAAAATAATGTGGCATTTTGAAGGTTCTTCCCAAGAGATGTGATATTTTGATAGAAGTGCCAGGAAGCCATAGGTTTCTGAGTAATAAGCTGAGCTCAGAAGAAGGTGGTGGGTGGGGCTCGGTCAGGAGAAGGGGTGGCAGAGGCAGAGGTCTTTGTGTCCCTATGGTTGTACGGAGTCCTGAGACTGGCTTTTTATGGGGTTTCACATGTGAGGAAGCTGAGGCTTGGTGATGTCATGTGACTCTCTCAGGTCTGAGAGCTACTGGGAGGTAGAGGAAGGGCCAGGAACAAATCCATTTCAGTAGCATTGCCGCTGGCTGGAGCAGTCCACACAATCCAGTGCTAATGGGTGATACCTGGAGGCTTGGTCATGGTCAAAGGCAAGAACGTATGCTCAGCATTTATAAAGCAGTGTTAAAGGTTAGAAATAATTTGGGGAGGGGGGAGAGGTGAAAGAAGAGAGAAGGAAAAGGAAAAAGAAATGATGAAAAAGTGAAAAAAAGAGAAAAGCTTTAAACCATTCCTTAGGAGAAGAAATCTTTAGGGTTTATCTTACCAAAGTTAACAGTAAGTTAACACTGGAGGCTGAAGGGCTTAAAGTCTCCACATCCCTTATCTTGGGTCTTCTCACTCTGACTTGTCACAGTACAGAATTCTGCCCCAAGTCACAGTCCCTTGGCCAGAAGTCTCCACAGGAATGTGTCCTGGTTCAGAAATAGAAGGAACATGAACTCTACGGCATCTTCTTAATAAGATGGAGGCCCAGTTTGACTTCGTAGCATTTTCTGTAACTTCCTGCCCCCAGAACTAGGATTTGTGGGAATGTGTGCCACGGTGATACGCAATTGACCTGGGGCTCAGAACATCAGCGGTCATATAACTTGTTTGCATTGCTGTCCTCCTTAATGGAAAAGTCTCTGTATTGGGCCATCCACTGATGCTACTTTACTGAACTGCCTTGGTAAATCTATGTGCAGGAAGAACAATCTTGGTGTGCTACATGCCAGCTCCCATGTACACCCTGCCTAAACACATGTGACCACTCCTATACACGTGCCTGTGTGTGCTAGTTTACCTGGCCAGATGCATCCACCCCAACCCTCGTGCGACAGTTCCAGCCACATCTCCCGAACTTGCTCCCTTCCACAGATAACCAGCTCAGTCAGAGGCATGCCAAGCGGCCCTATACTTTCCACGCCACACTACCCAGAGGCTCACTACCGCAGCTGAAGCCTGAGAAACAGGCTTCATGGGAGGAGCACAGGAAGAAGTGGCTAAGGCCAGAATGAGGCTTCATCGCCACCTGCAGTGTGTTAAAGCCATTGGAGGCCTGCTGACTCCCCAGGGTTTCTGAGCATGCCTTATTCACTAATACACTCTTTCCCTAAAGATCAGCACCCACCCGAAAACCCACAGTGTGCAGGACCACACCTGTGGGCATGGGCCATGCAGCCCTGAGACATCCTTCCTCTCCCTCCTCCTCCTCTGCTGAGTCACCCTTTGCTTGGAATTCTGACAGGGACCCGTTGGGCTTCTGGAAGGGAGGGACAGCAGAGGATCCACCCTCTGTGTGTCCTGGGGGAGATTACTTTATCTCTGGCCTCCCTGAAGCCAAGCCTGGGCTTCTGGAATCTTTAGGCTGACACAGAGCCAGTGCTGGGTATGGGAGGGAATAGCCGTGAGTGTTGGCAGAGGCTTCAGAGGAGCCGAGCTGCTTGATGTCCTCGTCACTTGACTGCTTCAGGGGCCAAAGGCAACAGAATTGGGCTTATTCCTCAGCCTTCTCTTTGCATGTGTGCCCTCGTTTTAGATCACGGAGTGATACATCCTATAACTCATTGCTGTGTTGACCATATTTCGGGAAGTCAGGTCAAGTTTAACAGTCAACTTCTTTCCTTCTGCCTTCAGTCCTTGGTTTTGCCAAACTAAGAGACCCCGTGAGCAGATGCATCAGCCAAAGCACATCCCAGGCAGTGGATCAAGCTCTTGATCTGTGACCTATATCATGGGGACCCTGATTGACAGCTGAGCTCTGCAACCCCATGTCCCTGGCTTGTGCCCTTCTTCCCCTGTGGCTCCATGTCACACGTGAACAGTGCCGTCCATTGGCCGTGCAGAGGGGCCTTTGCTGTCTCTGGTCTGACCTTCTAGGACCCAGACATTGGAAGGAGAAGCACAGAGTCCTGCTGGCCATAGAAATATTCCTACAGTATTTGCTGCCAGTCCCCACAGTCCACACTGTGTTGTGCAACTGTTATTTACTAGGATCTCCCTCCCTTACCATGTTGGCCTGTGTGTGACCAGTAGACATATCCCTTACTGGGATAAAATTTGAAATGAAAAATTAGTTAAAATTTAATTTTTTACTTTGATCTGGGATCTCACTGTCACTCTCATGGGAGTGGAGCAGGGGGGTGTGTTATGATTATTCCTCTCCCATTTTCATTGTCTTTCCCTTATGATAAATGATAAATAAGGAGTAAGCCTGAACGTCCCATTTCCTTCTCTGTTTTTAGAGCTTGACCTAAGTTCTCTCAGTGTTTTTGTTATTCTTCTCCCCTTTTCTTGTTTTCACATGATTCTCCTGAAACCATAGAACTTGGAAGTGGTGTTTAGAAACTTGGCTGGTGTTCTTCGAGTAAATGAAAACAAGTAAATATGATTTTTATTAGAAAGGTAATATATCTTTAAAAAAAGAAGATGAAAAAAAGCAAGAATATAATATTAGGAAATATCCCTAAGGTTTCTTTTAAGCCTGTTGAACGTACATACCCCACCATATCATGATTCTAAGGTGATCAGACCAAATGACTATTAAAAGATAATTCCATAAATGGAACCATTATTTTTGTACCTGTTCTTTCCTTGTACTCTGTAGAAAAATCTTGGTGCACATTTCCCTTTCTAAGCCATGTGTTTATCAATCAGAGCTTTTTCCAGCCTAATTAGCGTACTGGGAAACTTAATATTGTGTTAATTAAATGTAAACAACAGTAGGACAGGTGGACCAGCTGAGCCACATTGAGAGTGAGACGGACAGACATCAGTCTCTCCCATCTTCCGTTACCTTCTGTATGCTGTCTGCTCTGGAAGACAGATCAGATACCTGGATCTAGGAATTAAGCAAAATGACTTTGACCATCATTGGCAAGTCCCTCTTGAAGCAACCACAGAGGTCTTTCAACCTGTCATCTTGAAACACCATGAGGGTAAATGAGGTACTTAGGAAGGTCACCTTGACCACATCCCAGATGGAGCTGGTCAGTACTGGGAGCAATGGGAGTTCAAGGGGCAGCTGCACATGCTCAGGGTTGAAGGACACATGGAGTGGAGTGTTCCCCCAGGTCCTCTGTCTTTGCTCCTTCACCTTTGGTGGACTACAAAGCATGCTCCCTACTGTTGTTCCCACTTGAGAAACTTGGTGAATGTTACTTGGGTGTAGCTAATGCCATAGGACCTGGAGACTTTGCTGAGAAGAAGATAAGGTGTTATCTCTTCCTGGCTTTCTACTAAGCAGATAGTGACAGTGCCGTTGTCCCTGTGGTGCCTGCTGAAGAGCAGGGAGGGACCTTATGAGTATTACAATGAGTCTTCCCACAAACCTGCCAAACCAGACATGTTTATTCCCATTTGGTTGATGAGGAAACTGAGTCTCTGAGTAGTTAGCACTTAACCAAGTTCACACAGCTAGTGGGAGGCAGTACTCAGTGTCAAGCTACCCTCTGGCCCTGACACTCATGCTTGTTCCACTGCCCAGCCACCTCTTCCTTCCATGAATGAATTGATGGCCACTGTTGTAATCTGGTAACTTATGACTATCCAGGTTCAGAGACGGAAGGAATGTGTGGACACAGGCCAAAGGAAGCCAGAGGACCCATTCAAACAGAGAGCAGTCCATGTGGGCTGAAATAACAGACAACACCAAATAATGGCAAGAATGATTATCCCTGTTGCTAACTTGGTCTGAAGGCACTGTGTTTCCTGGGAACTGCACCAAGTTACCAGCATGAGAAACCAAACTTTCTGCCATGTATTTCTGAAAACGTTCAACTTCTAAAGTTATCATAAGAAAGTCATAGTAAGAAATTTGTTTCTTATGCCAGAGAGCAAGTGAGAAGAGAAGATGCCATGTACTGTGGTCATGACCATTATCTGGGCACAGAATTAGGCTGGAGACAGCTAACTTCCAGAGCTGGGCATCCATCCTAGAGAGGCTCAAATGGAGACAGCAGGGCTGTAGGAGGTCCAGTTTCTTGAACAGGCAGATTTTGACCCACGACAGGAGACTTTGTTTCATCTTAACACTAGAAATAATGGAAATTAGACATGACCCCATAAGTGCACATTGAGGATGATTATCTAGTCCACTGGTCAGGATAGATGGCAGGAGACCCTGAAAGCAAGGGCCCCACAATGCACACATGTACCAGCCAAATGCTAAATGGTGGGCAGGAAATACACGAGGAGATGATGTGGACTACAGCCTTGGATAAGCAATGCCAGTGGCTTTGTGGATATGTGAGATGGGATGGGATGGGATTGGAGAACAGTAAGGGAGACATCTGCAAAGAACTGAGATAATATGGCTAAATGGAGGTGAGGGTAGAGGTGAAACCCACATGTGTAAGAATGGATGGAATCTAGATCAATCACACTAGCACATGTGAGGACGTAGGAAGGAAGTTGAATCTGGGAAGAGGATGCATTTAGAGTGGGGTATTGCCATTCTGGAGCCTGGAGGGGTGAAAGAGCAGTAAGCAAGATGAAGTCTAGGTGGATTCTGCCATCAGAGCCCCTGGGCATAGATCTTCTTGCCTTCTTTTTCACACTTTTGCATGCCTCTGGCTCAAAGGTATTTTGTTGGGGACGTACAGAACATAGGGTTGCAGAGGACCCCTGCACAGAACACCCTTTAAGTCTGATCAGAAGGAGCTGGTGGATAGGGAAGGGGAGAAGAGACAGTCGTTAAAGCCATTCCTGCCCTGCAGTTAGGCAAGTAGTGGAAAGGGTGGCAGAAAGGTCAGTCATAGATGTGAGACCTCACATCAATACTCCACAGCTTTGTCTCAAAAACCATGACATTGGAGTTGTTTGTAGGTAAGCTGCCTCTTCCATAAGACTAAAAAGACTGAAATGGCAATACCTTCCTTGAACAAGCAGTAGCGAATGCCAGCTCTGTAGCATTCACTTCCCAGGAGAAACCCCATCCATTTGTGAGATGTCTAGGTACGGAACAATTTTAATAGCCTCTGGCTTTGGCCTCTACTCAGGATACGACCAGTACTCAAGTATTAACATGCCCAGGTGTTCTGTGGGGGACCTGATCCTCCTCTTGCCTTTCCTTTGCTGCCCCAATCCTGTGATTCTCTTGGAAGCTGAGCCACTGGGTTAGGCTGTCCTTCATTAAATACCAAAGCTATAGGCTCTAGCCTCTAGCCTATAGGTCATTGCAAACCATACGTAGGCAAGTTCATAAAAGAGTAATGACTTGGGACTGGGATTGTGGCTCAGCGGTAGAGCGCTCATCTAGCACATGCGAGGCCCTGGATTCAATCCTCAGCACCACATAAAAATAAGCCAATAAAATAAAGGTATTCTAAAAAATAAATGTTTTTTAAAAAAATGTAATGAATTGATTGTAACTAACAGATTAATACGACTTAAGGCATACCCATAAACGTCAAGCTACAGCATATTTCTAAATTCTCCTAAGAACAAACCGAAATAATTTACCTTCATTAGAAAACTGTCACTGTCCTTAGACTTGAAAGGGAAGCATATTTCCTTTCTCTCATTTCAAAAATCTCAAGTAGGTTTTAGCCTCTCTCTCAGGTGAAACAGCAGAAGTTTATAATGATATGCACAGGTAGATGCAAACTGAAATGTGTTCTTGTGGGCATACCCCCCCCCGCCACCTTTTTTCCTCCTGCAATGTTCATCAATTTGGCAATCTGAATAGGACTCAGAATCCAAGGTGCTCACAGCATTCTATATGAAAAATTTCACAAGACATTTGGAAACAGAAATTCCCACCAAATGAGTTAAATTTAATTCTTGATAAGAAAAATGTATTTCATGAAGTTTAGAAAACTTGGGAAAAGACTTCAATGCATTTTTGTTATCTGTGCCTTTTCATAAAACTATGGCTTTAAATTCGGGGCAGAATTTACTAAAAAAATGAGCAACAGGCTGAGAGTGAATCGCCCAATGACTTCCAGGATCCCACCCCCCATGACAGCTTCTAAGAGGAGCAAGGGTTGAACTGTATGATAAGCCTTAGATGTAGGAGCAGAGCAGTGCTGCACCTGCACAGCTCTTCAAAGGAGCCATGAGGTTCTTATGGCCTGTTTCCCAGCTTGCCAGCAGCAGTGTGGGAATATTGCCAGGCACTACAGCCAGCTCATGGAGCATGAGGCACTCTCAGTGATCACTGGGTATGTGCTTCCCTTCAGTCTTTGTTCTGGCCCCTACCTGTATGGAGAGTGAGGAATGTAGGCTTCGTTTTGAAGTCCACCCAAGGGGTGGAGCAGGGGAGGTCATATTGGCCAAACCCTTCACGTCATGGGTTGGCAGTCTCTTCATTGAGAGACTGTTGGTAAGTGCATTGTTACTCCTGTGTACCCGTGTACAGATGAGTGTAACTGCATGTGCATGTGTGCACACCTGTGTGTATTCACGTTTACACAACTGCAGTAACCTACATACTTTCCAGTGCCTCTCAAGCACCACAGACCTGGCTTCCAAAAAGCCTGTGCCAGCCAAGGAAAGATGGAACGGGAAAATGTGTTCTGAAGGCTGATTATCAGATACTAACTAGATAGGGTCTTCGATTTGCATGTTTACATGTTAACCACCAAGATGGAAAATTCCAGAAATTTACTTTGACCTCATATTTCCTTGCCAGCAAAACGGTGATGGTGCCCATCCCCTTATGGCGCAATGATGCCCTAAGGTTCAATTCAAGGTTGTTTATGGAAAGTGCTTTATAAGCACTGACTTTTGTAAAGCTCTGATTGATTGGCCACCAGAAGACACTGGAGTTAGCTTAGAGTTTTGCTGTTTATATCATTATTTGTCCATACAGAATAACACATACTTCTTTTTCTGAACACAGAAGGTTGTATGTATGAACGTGAATGGTGCATGAGCAAGAGTGCATTCTTCTCAATTCACCTTTACTGGGCAGAAGTAGAACAACTTGACAGTTACATTTTTAGTTTTCAACTTTTTGTCATTTTTAAGGAATTAAATATTTAAGACAAAAATGAGGCTAATTTGAATTACACTAGGCAAAGATCTGATTGCTTTGGAAAGTGATTAGCATTTAATGTCTAGTAATGCACTGTCATAGTTTTTATAGTAAATGGTAATGCACACAATAGAAAGCATTCTGACAAGATTGCATATTTCCAGGCTTATGGATAGCTTACCCAACACTGCACAAATCTACATTTCTAATGGTGAGGCCAATGTGGGACAGACTGTATGCACTTCTAATCTCTTTGCCCCCTTACTTCTCAGTTTACCAGTGACCATGTGTAATACCTCCCCACTGCTATGACTATTAGTGAATATACAGCAGGTGGCTATGGTGTGGCTGTGTGGCCAGAGAGCTAGGTTAAGAAGTTAGCTTCCCAAATCAAGTCATATTTAAGCACCACATCTGCACTATCATCACTACCAGAAGCATCTCTGTGTTCTGTCATTTAATCAGAATTTTATACCGTTTTTGCCTGTTGTAGTATCCCCGTCTTAAAACGTAATTCCCTTTAAAACACATTTGCCTTTTCTCCCATTATTTAAGATGGCAGATGTCCTTGCTCCCCAGACACAGAATAACTGAAGTTGAAGAGTTTATATAAACATTTGGAGCTCAGTGAAGATGACAAGAACAGCAAAGGTTATAATAAAATTGGTATTATATTATTTGCTATTTGAAGACATCAATCACATTGCATCCATAGGATTTAGGCCATCAAGGAACAAAATTAATGGATGATGATCAAGGGTTTGTTAGGACATAATTAAGCCAGTCACTCCAAGAAGCAGGTTTGAAAGTGTCTCTCCAACTGCATTGGCCCATGATCCCCATGTTTTACAAAGTTTTTCATGGGGAAAAATGAAAGGTCTGTGGTCAGGTAAGTTTGGAAGACAGTGGAGCTTGATAAATAGCTCTGTTTCCTAAGGTCACTTCAGAATCCTCTCCGCTGATTCAGCACTTCATCCAACAGGGTTAATTTAGCAGCTGCATTGTGCACATAACTCTTGTAGTCACTAGAATATGACTCTTGGAGAGAAAAACGAGTGTGCATTTGTGGTTGTACATGTGTGCACACACCTGCAATGCCCATGTGCAGAATCTACCAAGTCTTAGGAAATAGGTCCCTGGAAACAAGTCTTGTGGAACAGTTAGAACCTGAACATTTGAGGTAGTGATACCATTTATGAAAGCAGCTGCTAAGGAATACCAACAGAAATTGGTAGCTCATTCTGGAAGTAGGGGAAAACAGTTTTTCCCCACCCAATGTGTTGCATGGAAAATTTTTCATTTTCTATGTTTCTAAGAGAAAGCTGAATAAAGAACATTTGCAATACGCTCCACCCATGAAAAAAAGCATACTGCTTTTGTAGAGGTATGTGGCCTCACTTGAGATGCTATGATGAGGCTGAGATCTTAGACCAACACTAATGAAAGGTTTCTCACAGTTCTGAAATGTTTGGGGTTACTGCCTCTAAGATGTTGAAGTCCTCAGAGCTTGCTCCAACTACCCTTTGTGGTGTAATGCTCTGAGTTCAGATTCTTAGGAAATAATGTCATGGTCTAAGCAATGCTTTTCTGTTGCTAGAGAGCCAATAGTAGATTATTAGGTACCCAGTCATTTTGAGCAATAGGATGCTTTTAAAAATAATGCTGTCTTTAACTCTCACTGTATCTCTAATGGTATTACAATCCAGCTTCTTTTTGCCTTGTTTTTTATTGCAGTTACATATGGGGCTGATGGCTTTAGGGATTTTCATGCAATAATTCCCAAATCTTTCTCTCGTAAGTATATGTTTTGCTTCTAGAAATGGAAACATGCTCATTTCATATTCAGTTTCCATTGTGTCAGTACTGTGAATTGCATGTTCTATCATCCACACTTTCCTTTGCACTTGAAAAAATGTTATCTTATTTAACTTATCTGTTAAATGTTTACTGTCCTGTCCATGAAACATCTACCATCTGGGACATTTCATCTCTTAAACAATGAAATGCCTCAGTGGGGTTTAGATAGTTGAGAGATGTGCTGGTGAGCATGCTAGTGAGCAAAAGCAAAGAGAGGGTAAGGGTAGTACTGATGGAACTGTTGTTCATTGATGCTGTTGAACAGTTTTGGGTTAATTTTTTAATTATCTCCTTTTTATCAAGTGCAATGAAAAAAATGGCCATACTTTTTCTTTCACCATCAAACGTTTTCAAGATAATTCTTACAATTTTGGAGGACAGGAGAAAGAAACATACTGTCTTCCTCTTGCTCTGGAGTATTAATTTCAGAACTGAGAGAAGAAATCATAGGCTTCCCTGCCATTCTCCAGGGTGCCTCATGGTGTAAATAAGCACAGGGTTTCCACATGGTGCGGGTGGGACATTCTCTGGTCAGAGCTGTTAAACCAGAAGCAGATGTTAATTTCATTTTTCTTTTCTGATAAATGATAAAATACATTTGGGCAATGCCTTACAGGAGTACTTTAAAGAATAGAGAATGTAGTTTTTTTTTAAACATGCACAGAGATCTGAATATGAAAGTATTACAAGTTGGTAACTCCCTTAGGACTTCAGTCTTTGGATCCCCTGTTACTAAATATTACAAAACAATATCAGAAAACAGGTTGTGCTTGTAAATATTGTTTGGAGTTTTGTTTTTTTATTTATTTTTCAGTGCTTAGGATTGAACCCAGGGACTTGAGTGTGCTGGGCAAGCACTATGCCACTGAGCTACATCCCAGGCCCAGCTCACTGATACTATAACAGTTATAAAAATAGTCTCATAGAAAAGAGGTGTCAGTAATAGTTAAAGAAAGGTTTCTGACACCCTAGTTAACAAATCTGTTTGGTACCCAAAGGATACACCATTATCAATCCAAGGATACTTTTGCTCACATACTAGATTAATGACTTTTACAAGGTTTAAAAGTTTATAGAAGTCTTTCTCAACTGATATCCCTTTGATTCAATTTCAGAATAGTAGCTTCATATTTATTTCTGTGAGATATATGTGTTTTCCTATATAACTGTTTATGTGAATATCTATATGTGCACATATAAACATTGGAAATTAAGGTGTCAGGATAGGGAAGTCATATTAATATGAGATGAACAATATTGTTAAAATGTTTTGAAACAGCACATGCATAAGATAATTCTGGGCACAGTGGTGCACACCTGTAATCCCAACTGCTCTGCAGTCTGAGACAGGTGAATCGGGAAAACAGCCTCAGCAACTTAGCAAGGTCCTAAGCAATTCAGTGAGACTCTATCTCTTAATTAAAAAAAAAAAAAAAAAGGCTGGGGCTGAATGGTTAAGTACCCCAGAGTTCAATCCCCAGTGCAAAAAAAAAAAAAAAAAAAAAAAAAAAAACCCACATCCCACATCCTAACATGTTTCCATTAAGTCTTGAGAAAGGGGTAGTCCCCAGAATATTGTAACATTCAAACAGCTCTTTTGGCAACCTTCAGGATGCAAAAATTGCTGCATGTGAATACATATGATTCCCAGAGCTTTTATGAGTCATGATATGTATTTTGATACTTTCTGTCTACATATTTATAAAAATATGTTCATAACATATTTATATGAACTCACTTCTCCCCCTAACATTTCCAAATTGTAAATATCCTCCTTTGCACCATTGGCTGGTTAACTTTGATGATGACCCCACCCTACAGCAACCAAACTGTTCTAGGTCAATATCACCACCTTGTGGTCATGATGAAGAATTGTCTCCCATGTCCTTTAACACCTAATTCCTTCTTTCTTGAAGAAATTAAAATACCATCTCTTTGACCTCCTCCACTATCTTTATTCCAATTTGTGTCTTTAGAAACTTGAGGAAGACATATATATATATATATATATATATATATATATATATATATATATCCTTGAAACTCATTCTTTTTATACTCTTTTCCAATGTTCTTTTTTCTGTCTTCTTTCTCCCTGACTTTATTCTATTTAAAGGCTTAAAACATCAAGTAAGTAGAGTAGTTCAAATAATATGCACCTTGGCAAGATAAAAACTTTACATTTTAAATAATGATAAGTTATAATAAATGATTCTATTAGCCTTTAAAATATTTTAAATTTCATAAATCTTTTTGGGTAACGTGTATAATTCTTCATCTCAAATTTCAGTCAGTTACCATAGATAATTTCAAGGTAAATCTTAAATATTTTTATTCAATTTGATTTTTACTTACTAATCACTAGTGTAGCAAGGATATTTGTATCTCCCATTTTTTATTTAAAATATTGTGCATTTCAAGCTTACCTGTCTTGAACTGATTATATTGGAGTGATGCTTTCAGGATACTTTTTCAATGGCAAAATGCATTCTTGCTACCAAAAATACACTTTTCCAGTAAATATAAAGACACGTTCTAAAAAGGAAAGGAAAATGAAGAGGAAATACAACCTCTTTGTGAGGTGGGGCTGCCAGCGTACATTATGCCTATGCATTAAAAATGTTTAATTATTCACAAGTGAACATAATGCTTGGCAGCCAATCCAGGCCTCTGGCTTCTGTTGACCTCAGAGTTCCTTGGAGTCTCCCGATTCCTCAATGCAGCTTGCTATCTGCTGAGGGCCATGTCACGTTCAGAGCTTGGAGCCTCTCTTACAACTAAGGGGTTACCAATAGCATAGAAGACCTCTAAAATACGTGACAATAGGATTTTAATCTGTCCTAATTTTAAATAGCATGTGAGAAGTCAACATAGCTTTTGACTAAGAGCTTGCAAACACTCTTAATATGAGCCATGTTTGTTGAATAATAAAATTGGACCCGTGTCCATTATCCCTCAGTCAATGGAAGAGCTCAAGCTGGCTTGAGCCAGAGCATTCAGGGAAAGCAACGCACAAGTCCCTTATTTCATGTTCTATATTTAATCAGCTCAGTTGATGTCTTAAGTGTGGAGTAGGGTTGGGGTTTACAAAATATTTATAAGTATATTCCCTATATTCAGAGAGAGTGTGACAGTACTTTAAAACAGTACCACCCTGAGCAGTTCTGCATGGAGACCCCCACTTTCATGGACGCCTCTTTGAGTGAATAGAAATCTCTGATGCCCTCTACATGACAAGTGCGCTGTTTACGTTTGTACACAGTGATGTGAGGGCCTTCCCCACCTGTTTAGAGAAAACCCCCACACTGCTTGGATCTGGCATGCCCTGTGCTGGGTGTCACCTGGTCACTTCTCACAGATTCCCCTGGCCCTGGCTCATCCCCTTCCTCTTGGACTTTTTCAGTCACGGTGTAGCCTAGAATTTGTCCTCACCACTGTGGTACCCTTTGTTCTAGAACTCTTGGCAACTATCCTCAAGCTCCTGTGTAAAACCATGTTCGGTCTGCTGCCGGGGAGCCCTCTGCCACGTCTCCATTACTTAGCATTCGTTAGCCTTGCCCACAAGGATCTTGGGATATTGTCTTTTTCTCAGAGACGAAGAAAATCTCAGCAGCTTTCATTCTCTTCTCAGAGATACCTGTTCTCATTGCTGAAAATTCTTACTGCTGTTCGTACAGATCTGTGTAAGGGATCTCTTTATACACATATATTCTCACACAAATCCATCTGGGTATCCATATTGATCTCAGGATGATTTGTGATAGACTCTCATGCCTTTGAGTCTCTCTCTCTCTTTGGCTTCTATTAGAGCTGTCTGTGACCCTGTTGTGTAGCCTAGCAATGACAGTCCTGCCTTCAATGTGCCCTAGGCAAATTAGTGGTTGATGTCAAGTCTCCAGGCATTGAGGATGTCTGTGGTATTCACGGCAATATCCATTGCATGCTATCCCCCACGCTTCTTCATCTGCTTCCTTCCTGACATTTAGCTTTCCCTCCTTATGCAAGCAGCCTGCTATGGCAGAACTTCCGTTCCTGATTCCAGAAACCCAGAGGTCATAGCCGATGCTTCCCTGCTGTCCTGCTCCTCTGCAGAAAGTGCCCACACAGACCTCAGTGACACATGCCATAGACCACCCAGAGATTCACAAGGGTACTCAACATTCTTTTTGATGCAAAAAAGCAAGGGTCACTTCTGGAAGGTGCTCAGGTGCTACATGTGCACATGGACCCTTGAGAAAGCCAGAGGAAATTTTCTGTAACTAGTTCTCTAAAATTAATGAAATAGAGCCAAGTGGGGTACGTCTTAAGTGGATCATCCCACCACCATGTTCTTCTGTAGGGGATGAGAAAACCCCCACACTTCTTCTTTTCCATCCCCGGGAGCTTCTGTCTCACATGCTTTGCTACAGCCCTGTGTCAAGGTAGAAGAACTTGTCACACTAACTGTCATTTGGTCCACTGGGCTCCAGAGTGCTCCAGTTTCACTTTTAAAAGCCCACAAGGTAGATAATTAAAAATAATCCTAGATTTAAGGATCACATAGATCTTTACAGCTTTATCATCTTTCTTGCTCACATTTGACTCTGTCCATTATCTGTTGCTATAACAGAATTACATTTATAAAAAAATAAAGGTTTGTGTGGCCCATAATTCTGAAGCCTGGCGAGTTAAAGAGTATGCCTCCAGTATTTGCTTGGCATCTGGTGAGGGAATTATGGTTGCATTGCAGCATGGGAAGACAGAGCAGGTGTGCTAGCTCAGGTCTTTCTTCCTCTTTGCATTACTAAAATGAAATACCAGAGACCATTAACTTCTGAAGACAAAAGGTTTATTTAGCTCATGGTTCTGGGGATTCTAGTCCATGAACACTGTCTGGTGAGGGTACCAGTTGGCAATAGCAGGGAGTAGACATTGGAGCAGACCTTCACATCATGAGCCAGGATGTGCTGAGTGACGGGAGCCTCACAGTCCCTTATGGGCCTGCCTCCATTACCTAGGGGTGGTGCTTGCCACCACCTCTTGCAGGGTCCATCTCCCAACACCATCACCCTGGGAACCAAGCCTTTTTAGCTATGAGACTCTAGAGGGCACTTAAACCATGGCAAGACTAATGCTGACAGTGTTGAATGATAAGGGTCTAGTGAATTAGCTTCTGCCCCCGAAGATACCAGCACCTATACTGGAGAATACTGATTCTGGACAACTCAGCAGTCAGGAAACATCTTTACCTGGATGGCAGGTGGGCCTCACTTGCCTGCTTCATCTCCCTTCATGACTACATCAGTAGGATTTGTTTTTTTTTTTTTTGTCTCTGGCACAAGGGTTAGTAAGAGGCTGCTGAGATGCAAGGTGCCCTAAGTCTCCAATCTCCAGACCTCTGTAAGAAACAGCATTTGAAGAAGCTCATCTTAGGATGGTCTTATGCAATGCCATTTTTGATAGTAAGGGGCAGGAGCACATCATTACTTCTGGGGCCTCCAAGTCTACGGTGGGGGCTGTTCTAGTTCATTCCTTTCACTCCCTAATTTGTCTGTAGGTCTTTTCTCCAAAGAGCTCATGAGGAAACCTTGGCAGTAGAGTGGTTAGAAATGTAGGCACCAGAGCCAGGTACCCTTGCAGTTAACTCCCAGCTCTGCCACTTACTAGCTGTGTGACCTTAACAAATTCAACCTTTCTGTGGCTTAGCTTCTTCGACTTTTAAAATAGGATAATGACAGTAGCTCCCTTGTGGAGTTCTTCTCAGGCTTAAATAGTCAAGTGTACCTAAAAACACTGTGGGCCTAGTGCCAGGTAAGTTCTGTAAACTTTATTGGGGTTAGGTGGACTTTGCTCTCTGAGGGGAGCATGCATCTACTTTCCATATTCCAGTCCACGTCCTGAGCTACCTCTCAGCTGTTAGCTCAATTAATCCTTCCAGCTACCCTTCAGTGCTGTGATAGTTCCCATTTTCAGTGGGTGAAGAAATCAAGGCATGGAGAAATTACATGACTTGCCTAAGATCTCTGAGCTTTTAACAGAGGAGCTTTGATCCCAGACAAGGTCTTTGGCTTTCAGTATCCAGACTCTTAAGTCTCCAAATCAAAAGGAATTTGGTGAACAAAGATGGAGGGGTATGAACTAGGTTGATTATTAAAAGCAGTTGTTCTCAGTCTTGAGTGTACCTTAGAGTCCCCTGGAAGGTTCATCAAAACACAGATTTCAGAGCCCACCCAAGTCTCTGAATTAGCAGGTCTGGGGGGACCCAGGCATCTGCCCTTGTAGCATTTGATGCTGAGGCTACGTCTCCAAAGACCCAACTCTGACGACTGTTGATGGGAAACCTCAGTCCAAAATGACATAATTGTCATCTGATTCATTGATGGTTTTACTTAGCAAAATGTACTTACCCACTCTGAGGAGTCTGTGCAAACTGAGAGAAACATGGTGACTTTCAGGGTAACTGCAGTTTCTCTTCCTTACAGTGCTGGACCCATCAGTATGCTATCAGTGTCTCAGAAGAATGCTAACAGTGTCTCATATTTTCTTTTGGAAGAAAAATATGCAAATGATAGAATTACCACTGTGTGACCAAAATAGTCAGGCAGAGTTAGCGGTAACTGTGGTATTCATTCACCCCAGCAGTTCATTGCCCCACAAAAAAATAGTTGCCTTTGGATAACTTTTCCTGATCTCTTACACACAGAAATGTAAGAGACCACCTCTACTTTAGGACTCCAGATGGATTTACATCACTGTAAGATGAAAAGGACGTTGAATGCTCATGAACCAGAGAAACAAAATGATCTCTCAGAAACTTGAAAGGATCTGGGGTCATAACTCCAAGCATGAGTTTTCCCCCCAAATTATGAATATTTACATGAAACAAGGAAAGGTAACATTATGTGTAAGAAAAGTTCTTTAGGCTTGATAAATCACCTCTAGGGACTCTCCCAGCAAGTTCACTTATTCTAAGGAGTTGGATCATGTGACTGCATATTCACCTTCTAGATGCTAGGTGCTTGTCTGCCAAAGTGTCCACAGAATTCAGCCCCAGATTCCTCCTGAGAGTCCATGAGATTGTGGATCCGATGATCTTAACCTGCTTAAAGTGAGGGCTCAATCTTAAAGTGCAAACTTTATAAGTAGTTTTTCATGCATTTTTAGGTGCTCTCTATTTAGATCTCTGAAGGGGGTCTGCAGGTCCTTCCCATATCCCTCTGCCCTGGGTGCATCCTTAGGGGCTGCCATCCAAGCCCTATGTGGATTGAACATAAGGAAAGTTGCGACTTGGTACATGCTAAGAACTCTGTCCAGTTGTTCTCTGCGTCCGTTTGATTGTCTTTTTGCTGTTGTGTTGTTTTGTTTTGTTTTGTTTTTTTCAGTGACACTGAGTGGCTTCCTGTATTGTTTCTTTCAGCCAGTAATGTTAAAGTAGAGACTCAGAGTGATGAAGAGAATGGGCGTGCCTGTGAAATGAATGGGGAAGAATGTGCGGAGGATTTACGAATGCTTGATGCCTCGGGAGAGAAAATGAATGGCTCTCACAGGGACCAAGGCAGCTCGGCTTTGTCGGGAGTTGGAGGCATTCGTCTTCCTAACGGAAAACTAAAGTGTGATATCTGTGGGATCATTTGCATCGGGCCCAATGTGCTCATGGTTCACAAAAGAAGCCACACTGGTAAGGCCTGGCATAGTTTTTCCTTTAGTGGCCTGAGAAGGTCCCATGGGGTGGTGAAGAGCAAAATATCCTATGTGGAGTGTTTTGAGCGTACTGCAAATTGACTGGCGGCACAGCAGTTGCATGTAATTGGCTCCAACTTGTACTGATGCCATAGCATCATCATGGAACAATATTTAGAATGATTTCTCAACATATGCCACTGACCCTCTAAATAAGAAGGGAAAAGTCAACAGCATATACATGTGCAGTCTGTCAAGGGCCTCGTATTATACATGCTAGTCTCAGCTACACTGTTAGGTTACCATGTTAAGTGATCCATGCTTAAGAGCAAGTCAGAAAGATCTAAATGCACCAAAACAGAGTCTTCAGTTTTCCCACTTAGAAACCACGTGTTTTCGATTCATTCTAAGTAATAGAACTTGTTCAGAAAAATCAGTTAATGACGGACTAGTGCCAAAATGTAGTTTATCAGAAAGAGTTTGAATCAGTTTTCATATGGGTCACCCTGTAACGGCTGAGACATTGAATAGGACTGTGATATCGCCACTTGCTTTCATCTCCAACTGGTAAAGAATTTCATGCCAAACCTGTCATACTGAAAGTTTTCCTGGAGACTTTGGAAGTAGAAAATAATGTAATATTCTGTATTCAAAAATGAAAAAACCCAGGGAATCCAGCATCTGAGAACTGTACCCAGGCTCACAAGATGCCCTGTCATGGGGCCATGAGTCTCAGCTGGCCATGATGGCCCTGTCCACTCATGTCTTAGTGATTCCTGTCTATTGAACAGCCACATACTTAGGAACAGAACTGTCACACTATCACCACTGACAGTAATGGACTCTTAGAAGTAAAATGTTAATGGTACTTATCTTGCATGAGGTTTCTTTGGAAATGAACAGAAATTCTTCTTTCCTTAGAAAGCTTCCTTAAAGGTGGGTAAAGCACATTACATTCACCATCTGTAGTAGTCTCAGAAAGTTTGGCCATAAAATGTAGATACCCTGAGCTCTTGCTGCCTGTGAACTGGCATCCTTAGGTCATCAGAAAATAGCATCTACCACTATAGTCCAGGAGGAGAAAAGCTGCTATGGAAACAGCAGATTGTATATCTCAAGAAAGTGAGGAGGATAACTTGAAAATTATAGCCTGGTGTGCTCGTTGCATGGAACCAAATAAAAATCAAAAAAAGTAAGCAGGGATTCAGAAAATGCACTGAGAAAAACAAGTCAGGAAATGCAGATATTTGTGGGATTGTAATTTTTACATGTGAATCAAGGTGGTCTCCAAAATGTAGTATTCCATTTGTAACACATCTGAAAAATCACAGATAAGTTGATTTTCAATAGACATTCATATTTAATAAAAACTTAGTTTCTAAAATTAAGCAAAATTTGCTTTTCTGAGTGGGCCCCTTAATCTTCAAATAACTCAGTGAAATAGACCCATCACATCCAACCCTAAGAAAAGCTTGCATGAGAGGAATCCTGCCATCCCCATTTTATAATGAGGTGGAAATTAACATGAAGGAGGCTACCCTGTGACAGACACTTAACAGTGCGCTCTAGGACCTGTGGTGATACATTCCTGATGAGGAATCAACCTCACAAATGAATTACTTTTCTGCTAATTCATGTAAAGCCCAATCGAATAGTGAAAATTCTCTTAAATAAATATTTGATAAGTGAATCAAATTCGGGCATACTAAATTGCCAAACTATAATGGCTGCAGCCTTTGATAAAAAGAATAATTGCTTTTAATGAATAAACCTGCCAAGTACTGATATGCAGAGTGGCACTTGCTCTTTGCTGCTGACTTCCTCCCCACAAATAGTAACTAAGTGTCACATACACCCCAATTTGTGCTGAGCCCTTCACTTACAGAGCACATCACTTCCAGAAAGAGGGACATACCATAAACTTTACAGTTTCTGCCTGACACTTTATTAAAAAAAAAAAAAGCAATAAGAAGAAACCCCTGAAACTGAGATTTTCTTCACAGTACATTTCCACTTGTATAAATACAGATGGTCACAGGTAGCTATCGGTGTTTACCCAGTCTGGCTAAACTAGGTTTGAACAACTACACATGCTACAAAGGTTTTCATTTTCCTGGGATCTGGGTGGAATACATCTGAAAAGCCATGCTGTCTGCATTGCCTATATTCAGGGGAGTTATAGAGCAGCAGACTTGAAAGGGCCAATGAATTAGTCTGACCTTGTGAAAATGCAGATTCTGATTCAATTCCAGGGAGAAGCCAACAGTGGGCATTTCTAACAAACCCCTAGGAGACACGGGGCAGGGACGTGCCATTGAGGAGCAGTCAGTAAGCAAGGCCATTCGGACAGCTGTTCCCTTGAGAGCTTAGTTAAGATTCATGACCCATATGGAAAGCTCGGACTTGCATCCTGACCCCGTGTCATGTTCATCCCCCTCTCCCTGACCCAGTCAGTGGGGGTTCCTGGGTTTCCTAGTCTCTCCCCTAATAAGCAGGGGATTTTAGAGCAATCTCCAGGACAGGGCCTTTGCCTCTGCCTGTGTCACCATTTTGGTGCAGTCGCACTGGTGCCATTGTCATTGGTGCTGGGCGTCAGTTCCTCTATTTGCTGCTCCATTTCACATCTGTGATTCAGGAGTAACAGCAATGCCTTCTCCGCCCGCATCTCAGAGTGTAAGAATTAGATGGACAGTGGTAGGAAAGAAGCAGGAAATGTAGAGGGGAGACCCTCCACACACATGTGTAGCTTTATTATTATAAATGATAAAGAGCAAACAGATTTAAAAAAAAAAAAAAAAGGAGATTGCCATGCACAGACTCTGTCCCAATCTGTCACATCAAAAAGCACATGCACTATGCTCCCTGACCACAGTGCTGCTCCTTAGTGCAGGGGCAACAGGAACAGGCCCAGGTCCCTTCTTGGGATACAAACATTTTTCAATTCATCTTCTTTGGATAGGCCCTCAAAAATCTCTTGAGGTACATATCCATAAAGACTTGCTCTTTTACCCAATTAAATTATTAACAGGGTCTCCAAAATTCTTACAGAGGGTCTCCTACAGTGGAAAATGTGTAGAGTCTCTGGGATAAAAAACTAAACTTGGAATTTGCAGTCATCAAAGTCCTCGTCCAAGTTAAATAAATATAAATGCAAGTTTGGAGAAACTTAATCTTACTTAGATGCAGGAACAAGCTGCTGACGTGCCCAGGGAAGGCAGCTGCCACTGGCAAGAGAAGGAGAATACAGAACCCGGGCCCTGTTATGTAGCTCCACTTCACGGATGTGCCCTCTTAGGTTTAAACCTCCAAGAGCAAGATTCCTTGAGTGGAACCTGTGTTCACTTTGAGGAATGCCAAGACCTTGCCCTGGCCCTGGGCTACATATGCACCCACACAGGCAGTCAGAAGCAAATAGATTTCCAGTGGAGCTGGAAGGCTGTGGACTCAAATCAGAAGACCAGTCTGACTCTGCAAGAAACGCTACCTTGCCTCCCTGCAGAAGTGAGACGTGCCTGTAATCATCTGAACAGTGGCTCTACCTGTGTAGTGCAGCTCTTCCCTGTAGCAGCTCAGACCTTGGGGAGACCTGACACTTCCTCACTTCCCCAGCACAGCAAGGGTCCTTCCTATGTTAGGCACTTTGGGTCATATCACAAACATACTTATGTCACCAGGAGTGTCTGTCCCCACATCCTCATTATGAACATTTTTGTGACATGGACTTTCCCCACTGTCTTTCCCATCCAGCCTGAGGGTGCCCACCTCCAAGTAAGAATACCCTGTGGTGGGAGGCACATTCTGATTCACCGGATCTGGGTCTCTCTGCACACAGTAGTCAGTCTTCTTTCTCTTTTTATCCACTTGGAGTTAAACACACATATTCATGAACAGGTACAATGAAGGCCTAGAAGTATATCTAATTAATAATTAACTGACCTCTTCATGGGAGGCTCTGCAGGGCTACCTGGCTCCCAGCTATTTCAACCTCCCCCTCCAATATCAGCTACATGGGTGGGCTTGGAACTCAGGGAAGAAGGTAGTTAGTGAGTTCGTTTTATTATTACCTTCCAACTTACTTGACTTGAAACCCTTTCTCTCTGCTCCTCCAAGTCCAAATGGGACAGGAATTTGGGAGAAATATTGAATGTATTCTAGTGAGAGCCGTGTCCCTCCAACTGACCTATAGTTGAATAGCACTGCAAATTAGTTTCAACTTTTTATAGTAGCACATCTTTCGTGCACAATGAAAAAGAGCGATGATCATCAGGAAATTCAAGTGCCAATATAGACTTTAAAATTTAATCTGGTGTGGATTTTAATAGTACCAGATATGCTTTACTTAATTGTTTTTGATAAGTGCTGTCTCCTTCATCACAGTCAGATCAATCATTTGGGAACACGATTGAAAAGACATTTTAACACATTCTTTATTCCTATGAAAAACTTTTTACCTGGAACATACATTTTTGTGGTTATCTCAGTACCAGGAATTGTGGTCACATAGTTCCCTTCTTATAAATGAAGCATTAATTTTTTTTTCAATTATTTTTTAAAAGAACGTTAATATTTTCTTACTTAAACAAGACAAATGTATCACTCCTTTCAGTGGGAATCAAATGCAATGTTCATCAAGTTAGATTCCAAGATCTGTGACTCCCCAGTAAGACAACAGCCTGTTTAATTCTTGCAAAGACCTGTTCATCCCCTTCATCAGATCCTGAGTCTAAGCAGAAGTTTCAGGTACTTAGTCACATATGCAGTGGTACCACCCTGGAAGAATCCCTCAGTGATAACGACATGGTATCTCTCAGATTGTCTGTAGTTGAAATATGATTTGTCATCTATGGATGTAGACAAATAAGTGCTTAAAAGGCTTAAGAAGTTGTAAAGAAAGAAAAATACAAGGAATCTCAACTAACTCTGACCTTCATGCCCTGCCATAGGGAGATCTGGGACTTTTCTTTGAAAAATGGGTCCTTGCTTCACTGTTTCTTAACTTCTCATTTTATTCAATCTTTCTCTCTTTTTTTTTTCTCTCTCTCTCTCTTCCTCTCTCACCCTCACTTTCTCTGTCTGTCTCTCTCCTGATTTGCCTGCTTAGGGACAGACAGGTAATGGAGAAGAAATTGAAAGGGAAAATACAGGGAAAATGTAAATGAAAAGAAGTTATTATAACTGTTATAATGAAGTGCCTTTCATTTAAATATAAGAATGTAACGCTGAAATGAACTTGTGATCCTGAAATGCATTTTTAATGAGTTTCCTTTTTATTTTGCTGCTTCAGTGGCATATTTTAAAGACCCTTTGAAAAAAGCCACATTAAAAACCCCACCAAATGCCACAACACGCAAAATTGGATATTGGTTTATTCCAAAACTGCTGATCAGGAAGAGTGGCTCTTCATCACAAAATGTTGCAGTCACTTTATTTAAATGAGTTTGAATTTGCATTGTGATGTGCCATTCTGATTTAGGGAAAAAAAATTAGATTTTCAGATCAAATTGACCCAGCCAGTGAAGCGTTAAGGAGCTGGCAGGTTTAGTCTGAAAGCCTCATGTTCTATCAAACCTGCAGCCGGTGGAAGTCACCGAGCCCCCGTGGGAAACAACTTTCTCGCTGCTGTCGTCGTCCTCTTGTCCCCACACTGAGTTTTGTAATCACCGGCTCTCCTCTCCTCATCCCAGGGGAACGGCCTTTCCAGTGCAACCAGTGTGGGGCCTCCTTCACCCAGAAAGGCAACCTCCTGCGGCACATCAAGCTGCACTCCGGGGAGAAGCCCTTCAAGTGCCACCTCTGTAACTACGCCTGCCGCCGGAGGGATGCCCTCACCGGTCACCTGAGG
Source organism: Urocitellus parryii (assembly GCF_045843805.1). Lineage (NCBI taxonomy): Eukaryota > Metazoa > Chordata > Mammalia > Rodentia > Sciuridae > Urocitellus > Urocitellus parryii. The sequence continues at coordinate 106,035,133 of NC_135533.1, forward strand.
ACGCATTCCGGTAGGTCTCCTGGGCTCAGGCCAGGAATGTCTGGTACCCCAGGCAAGGGGAGCCTCCACTGCAGTGGTGTGGGGCTCTAGGTCATGCATCGTGTACTTGGGAATTGTCCTTGCTGGCTGCCTTCCCGCCTGGCCCTATACACAGTCCTCCATGGCTACTGGCTGCCATGATTTCAGCATGGGCCTCAGTCCCTCACTTTCCACTGAAACAGAGGAAATGGGTAGAGAAAATCATAAACGCATGCATGCACACACACACACACACACACACACACACACACACACCAGGAAATGTCACCTCAGGTAGCATGTTTCAGAAGAGGCCTCCTTATTCCATTTTTTCAGGTAAGTGAGATTTCTACAAAGAATTTTTCCAGCTGTATCTTCACCAGGTGCACTGCTCATGCCCTAGATGTTTCCAAATACACTTTTTTTTTTCTGTCTTACATGGAGTATTTTTAATAGCAGTAGGGACAGTTTTCTTTGCAGAGGTGACACATCCAAGTGGCTTAGGACATAACCCCACCGACCAAGGACATGCCTGCCCAAGTCCAAGAGTGATTCTTCATTGTCAGTGACCAGTCAGGGCCTCAGCAGGAGAGGGTAGTTTGGGACTTTCACCAGATTTTAGATTGCAGTATTTGTCTTTAAGTGTATCCCAAATTATTGGGAGTCTCAGGTCAATCATTATTAGCAGTTGTCCAAATACTCCTAACCTATATCACACAGGAAGTCTTTAGTTAGGTTAGATCTGCCTCCCGAGAAACCTTCCTGTGTGTTTCATTATCCGGCAGCTCTATCCTCTTAAAGATCAGGTTGTATGTTGCTTGCCTACAGTGTGTCTCCACATGACATGCATGGGTTTCTTCCACACTGTCCAGTAGGGATATGTGAGACAGACTTTGTGAACTGGAGGTTGATGGATCTTGTCCCTCCCTTTGGGAGTGTCTGGCCCCCACCAACCACCTCTTAGGCCATTTGCAGCAGCACTCTGGGCAGGTGCTATGGGGGAATGCCTTAGAACAGCTTTTCCCTGCTGTCCCAAGTAGCAAGATAAGGAGGATCCTCCCTCAAAGAAGGTGGGGACATGTGTTCTTTGCAAAAGACTCGCAGGGTTAAGGCCACCTCTTCCCAAATGTGACAAGTGTATTTCATGGTGCAGGTTTTAAGTACCTCTCCTCTGTCCATCTCTTTGTCTCACATTTACTGAGCCCCTCAGGGTGCTCAGTCTGCAAGGGGTTGCAGGTACACACAAGTAAAACACCCATGTCTCACAGGGGACATGGCAGAGCACATGAGGGCCCAGTGGAACAGAAGGCAAGAGGGTGGACAGTAGGTTGGGTAGGAGGGAGAGAATTCCAGTAGGAGGAGGGCTTGAATACCTGCCCAAGGCCCATTTCTGAGTTTCTTTAGGGGAGTTCTAAATGAGTGTGATTCTGCAGTGATCCTAGAATAACGTGTTTACACATTTTAGCAAGTATTGGCAAGAGCTTGGTCCTTCTGGTGAGTAGTCCCTGTGGGAAGGGCATTCACTGAGTCAGCTGGAGAAAAGGGTGAGGAGTCCCAGGCTGTGAGCCATCTCCTCTCTGTTCCCACCTCCTTCCTGGTAATGAGCATGCTAGAGGTTCCCCAAAAAAGCTTGTAATCCGAAAATTGTGATGATTTGGGTAAGTTTCTTGAAACCTGCCAAGAAAGGAGCAGTTTCCAGCAGAGGAGTTGCTCTCCTTAACAAAGTGGGCTGGTCAGGAGGGGCTGCCAATAGGGCTGCTACCTCCTCACCTGGAAGAGAAAATGCTCAGTCTAGGGAGTAGTTTGTTGCAGGGAAATAGGGAGAACAGAAGGCTTTCCTGAGACAGGGACCTGACTCCATGGCAGTGAGCACTTACCAGTGTTTACATGTGATGATCAGGTGTGGACCCTCCTGGAGGCGAGGTGGTGCCAGGGACAAACAGACAAATAAGGCCCCTGTAGGGTTCATCTGCACATTCCACAGTACTGCATGCTGTGACCTAGCAGAAAGCAACTTCACGTCTATCATTTGCAAGGGGTCATACAGGCACAGACACAGTTGACAGCAATAGTGCCCTCAGGTTTATAGGAGGCACCCCCTTCCCAAGTTGGTGGAAACCACAGACTCTGAGGCTGATAACAACCATATCCTCAGCATCTTGGGATCACTCTCATTTGCAATACAAATATCTCCTGCATATATCAGTCCTTAGAACTTCAAATGATGACTCTCTCTTTTCTCTCCTGTGAAACGAGGAAAATCTAGTGCATATTGTATGTTATTCTGGCTCCATGCCTGCTTACTTCATTCAGGAAGTCTCTGAGTAATTATGTATAACAGGTGGAAGACTTTCAATTAATTATGTTATGATTCCATCAAAGAGTTAATGGAGAAAGCTGTCCTAGATTCAGTGACACTGGTGATTCTACTGTCTGAAAGTGACTTTGGCATGGAGTTCTTGAAAAAAAAAAAAAGCAGTAATTTTAGATTCTTCAAAAAGATTTCACGGAACAAAATTTATCTGGCAAACTCAAAAGTAGCCACATTGTATTCTCTTGTAGAATGTCTATGCCCCTCATTCTATTAAAAGCCAGAATCATCCACACAGTTATTCCTAGCAACCAGTGGTAACCAGAAGTTTCAGATGCCAACACGTTAGTTATAGAATTTTTAGAGCTGTAGAATTCGTCCCATGCTCATATCAAGAGAAGTTTGGGGAATCAGGAGGGATAAGGGTACAGTCCCCTTCTTCACTCCTTATTTGAAAGTTGCAAGGTTTATTAGAAGACTTTCTTTGTTCCTGGAGATATATTTCAGTTGCTTACAGTGATCATTTTTCATATTCCAGAGTAAAAATCACTCATATACTCAGAAAAATGGATACCTAGACACCATGCCATTTATACAGGAGGAAATTTTGATAATATAATTCACCAATGGTATAGATTTTCCAGGAAGGAACATAGATTATTATCTGTATCCTATTAATTTCTAAGATAGTACTCAATAAAATTTCCTTTTAAGCAACATTCCATATTTCATCATTATTTCTTAATGTTGGGGGACACATCACTTTCTATAGATAAAGAAAGATCCCTGTTATCTCTACTGAATGTTCCCCAAGACAAATTTTGGTTTTCATATTTCTCTTCTTTAATCATAGCATCGTTTTACCCAGGAAAAAGATTGGATTAACATATACATTGGTTAAACCAGTTATCAAACAAGTATTCCTGAATACTTTGAAATATGTTAAATCAAATAGAGAAAGAAAGAAGATCCTATCCTGGTGTTAGGGTAGAAATTTATATTTCTTAAGGATTAAATAAATATTGGCTATTTTATCTTTAAAAATGGTTTCTATCAAAGTCTTTAAATAGGCATGATATGGTTTCCTTGCTAGTCTTCTTTTCCCAAAATGCCACTCACTAAAATCCAAGAAGGGCTAAATTCATTTCATAACATCACTGCCCAACACACTAGCTATTAACCATAAGTAGTCTTCTAATTTTAGCAATATAAAATTAAACAAAATTAAAACTTCTATCATCTTTGTCACAAGCCAGAATTCAGACCTTTAATAGCCACATGAGCTATGGCTACCATGTTTTGACGGCCATGTAGAAAACATTTCCATAATCCTGAATATATCAAACAGGGCTGGTCTCAAACCTACATTATCCTAATGCTCTATGGTGAGAAAACAGTAAACTCAGTTCATGGAAAATATAGAAGGTGTTGTGTGTATCCTTATATAAAATATTTTGTATAGATAATGCAAGTTAAAATATATTTGCATTATGTAATAAAATGCAATCTAGAAATATAATGATCATTTCATTGAAGCATAAATTTATCCAGTTTAGCCTCCTGAATTAAAATTCACCCCTAGTCACATTAGATGTAGCCCCTATGTTGCACCAGACCTGGCCTACATCATAGAATGGGACAGGAAGCCTTTGTCTGGGGGTGAATCATAGATTACCCAGCCTTCCTCATTTTTTTTTTTGTCCAGCTATTTGGCATCCACATTATAACATTCCAGTGGTTTGATTTTTTCCAGTTAAAAGACAGGTGTCAGCAATTCGTGGAGGAGAGAATTTGATAGTCAATACAATAGACAAATTAAGAAGAAACATGAATCACATGAGTTCTTGGTACAGTCAAGTACTTCCCTGCACATTAACATTTTTAAGTTCAATAATTTTTGACTGAGTCCATAATGCTTTTAGCTCTCAAGAGTAGAATTTTTTTTTTACTTTTTTTTTTTTTGATAAGAATTGTATTGCATGCATTGCCAAGACACAGAAGGCCAGCATTTAATTGGGGTCTTGAACTCAATTGTGTTTTCTGCAGTTGGTAAGCCTCACAAATGTGGATATTGTGGCCGAAGCTATAAACAGCGAAGCTCTTTAGAGGAACATAAAGAGCGCTGCCACAACTACTTGGAAAGCATGGGCCTTCCAGGCACGCTGTACCCAGGTAAGCGCTGAAGCTCCGAGGCTGGACGTGATCTCTCTCCCTCCCAGCACTGTGCATGAATGGCCCTAGGAGCAGAGCTGTAGGCCTGCTCCCCACCATGGCTGAAAGGGAACTTTTTGACCAATAACATTGCAATTTCACTAGGAGCATGTTCTTCTTCTCCACTTCTCATGTCTGACCAGATAGAGTTTGTCTTAAAACACCCTCCCTGTTCAAATCTGTAGAAACACCTAAAACATTAGTGGCTCATGAAAATTTTTGGTTTTTTTAGGTGTTGATTTGTGCTAATTTTTTTTTGTTTTTGTTTTTGTTTTGTTTTGTTTTGTGGTTTTGACTTCTTTTTTTCAAATGTGGAGTCTCGGGCAGGGGCTGTAGATCTGTGATAAAGTGCTTGCCTAGCATGCATGAGGTCCTAGGGTCGATCCTTAGCACAGCAAAAAAACGAAAGCACAGAAAAGTCTAGAGTAATAATTGTTTCTTTGTACTTAATAATTGGAACAAGTTATGAAATCTGGCTTTAAATCTATTTTTTGTTAAATTGATCAAATATGGACTTCCAGACTGTGATTTCCATCATATCACTTCCAACCTATAATTTCCTTCATGGGTTCGGATTAAGGGCAGAGTATCCACATCTGCCAGGAATGTGAGGGCAAAGCTCATTGGTAGACCCTGACAGTCAGTAGTATTGAAGCTGTCAAGGAAGTAGAGGAAGTTGAATTTGTCTCCTGAACTGTGTTATATATCTTGCATAACGACATACCTTGATTCAAGTCTTTAGATAATGCAAAGTGAAAGATGTAAGGAAAGTGCTGAAGAAGGCTGATTTACTCAGAGGAGTGGCAGTGTTATAAAAGGTTCTCTTCTGACTTCATAAGAGATTAGAGATTTATAAATAGATCAAATGAAGTTAAGCTCTTTCAAAACACTATTCATTTAGTAATCATTAGATTATAGGGTAGAAATCAAATTAATGGTTACAAATTTTCTAAGCCTCACTCAATGTTATGACAATTAGTTTATAAAAGAAAATTCATCAGAGTACACTCAGATTATTAATGGCAGATGAGAGCAGAAGAAAAGAATGGTCAGAAGTCCTAATTCGGATTAGTCTTGGCATCGACTTATCACATGGCAAGAGATGGTGTGGTCTAGTGTGGTCCCTCTTATTGATCTGCTGTGGACCTGAGGCCCATGATTTCTCTGGGCCTCAGTCTTTTCACCTGTGAAATGGAAAAATTCTATGACATTATCATTTACCTTTATTCAAAATCTAAGGTCTAGGTTGGAGAGGCATTGAGAGTGGGTGGAAAATGAGACACTGAATGGAAAAATAATAATAATTTAATGGTAATTTAACAATTATCAATTTTTGGCCAGCCCTAAGATAGAAGAATGGGGGAAGAGAATATAATTTTTTAATAAAATGTGAATACTCAGATACTTTATTTTTCTGTAAAAAATATTAATTAATGGGTTCTAGAAACAAGTGGTCCTAATGATGTAATTTATACACTAATGTTTAGTAAGCCATTTTATACACTCAACAAATATTTACTGAGGATTTATTAACTGCAATACCAAGCTCTGTTGAATGAAATAATCTGATATAGACATAGATCTAAGACAAAACCAGTGGAATAAACAGACCTAGTGCATAGTGTTGTCTCTTTCTTCCACCCTTTTCATTGCTAAAGAAACAAGCTGTCACCTACAGCAGCCTGTGAGCTGTTTTTCAGGAGAGAAACAACTGTCATTTCACGAGACCCAGGATTGAGTTTCATTGCTGAATCTGTTTCTTAATGCAATCCGGATATGTTAGTCAACTTTCCGTTGCTGTGACAAAACACTTAAGAAAATCAGCTGAAAGGAGGAAAGATTTATTTTGGATTGCTGTTTCATAGGTTTCAGTCCATGGTCATTTTGCCCCTATTGCTTTGGGCCCATGATAGGACAGAACATCATGGCAGAGAGCCCATGGTAGAGCAGAGCTGTCCACCTCACAGCAACCAGGGAACTAGAAGATAGAGGAAGAGGTTAGGGACAAGATGTCGGCTTCAAGGGCATACCTCACCACTCCTGGTGACCTGCTGCCTCCAACTAGGCCCCAGCTTTTAAAGTTTCCACCATCTCCCAATAGTTTCACCTGGGGACCAAGCTTTCCACACATGAGCCTTTGGGAAACATCACATCACCAGGCCTCATCTTTTGAATGTGAGTGACAGTGCCTGTCTGGTCATCCTCAAAATAGTGTCCCGAGAGAAGCACAAGAGAACATGTAGACATGAGAACAAGCAGCCTAAATGTCAGGTGGTCAGGTAATGGGGAACAATACAGTAATGTCCTCATGTCCCTCTTCTCAATAGATGTGAAGGCTCCTCTAGAAAGATGCAGTCATCTGATCTCAATGTGGCCACAGACAGAGCCAGCTGTGCTAGCATTTAATGACATTGAGGTTTTCCTGCCTTTTGTTAAAGATGTGCAGCCAAGATTTAAATACCTTTAGCCAGTATGTGTGTATATGAGCTTTCTGACACCTGTTGCAATTTCCTAATATCTTGATATATCAAATAAAGTGTCAGAAGTAATCAATGTACAAAGACAAAAGTTCGGGTCTTGCATTTTTGTGTCTTCCAGTCAGTCATTGGTTGGCCTCATGCTTGGGACCTATGGCAAAGTAGCAAATCATGACATCACCATGAGCCAGGGGAGCAGGGAAGTAAGGGTCTGGAGCCCCACAGTGCCCTTTGAGGGCATGTTCCTAGTGACCTAAGGCTCACTTAAGACCCTACCTCCCACCAGTGTCACCCTGGGGACTCATAGTCTTTAACAGTGTGCCTTTGGGCAGCCAAAGATAGCTTGATTTTTACCATTGTTGACACCTATCCCTTGCAGGCATACAGTAAGTGCTAGTTTAAGGAACTTTCAGCATTGAGAGGATCCATCAAAAGAACTTTCATGAAAGTTAAATGCTAGACTACGTGCAGGACTGGGAGGGCAGGGGAGTTCCTGGGTCTTGGTCATGTCAGCTGGGTTGTGCCAGGGCCAGTTGAACCTGCACCTTCTTTGGCTTTTCCCCTCTCTTGTCCCCCACATCCCTCAGAGACCAGCCCTCATCAGTGCTCAGAGGGACTGTTGAGTAATCTCTTGGCTCCCCAGCCCCTTTTCAGCTGGGTCCATTAAGTAAATACAATGCCTAGTTTAAAGAATGTAGAGTAAGATTTATTTTTCTGACTATAATTTTCCTTAGTAAAAGGCTTTTGGTCACCTGTTGCAATTTCCTAATATCTTTATGGAAAAAAAAATAAGTGTTTCTTGAACCTCAAGAACACAAATTGAGGAGTAAGTAAGGATGATGTAGCTAGAGATTCTAGAGCTTTAGGTTCACGTTTCCCTTACTGCGGTCAGTTCTGGGGGTCAAAGCCTGTGGTATGGTGGGGAGAAATCCCATGTGAGGTGTGAGGGCATTGCAGACTGGTCACTGGGCCTGTTTTACAGAGGAGGATCATTTAAATGAGCATGTTAATTAGATAGGTGAAGTATAAAATGGGTAGCATTGGGTTTTATGGATTTATGTATATCCTTCCTATAAATTGGGGTGTGGGCTATACACCCTGACTTATTTGATTCACAGATTTACACTGTTAGAAAATGAAATAAATACATCAGCAATATCATCCAAAACATGGATTTTTGGAGTAGTGTTCATAATACCAATAAAGACATAAAATACTTGAGAATCCTTGTAGCAAAGAAAGTGACCAAACCACAACAAGGCAAGAAAGAGTGTGGAAGATTGCAGAGGGACAGCAGTGTGGATACTATCCATGGACATCCTCCCAAATAAAGGCATGGTTTTAATATAAAATTGCTTTGTAAATCTTGTTGGAATTAGGTAACCACATATGAATCTGGAAAAAAAATCAATGAGAGAATTGGCAAGTCTAGCATTATATGAAAATGTGGCTATAATATGTAGAACTCTTTGAAGAATATACAGGTAAATCAATATTAGAAATGAATACACCTAAAGACCTTGTGATAATCAACACAAAGTACCTGAGAAGGAGCATAAAGCAGAATGGGTGTTGGGGGAATTGATTAGATACGTGGAAGGTGGGCAGTTTATATTTTCCTTAAACATTGGGATAAATTTCAGGGACATGAAAGAGTTGTATTTCAAAAATCCCAGCCATAAAAACTAGAAGTCAATAGATGCTATTATGCAGGATGCAAAGCTGTATCTTCAATTATGAAAAGAGGTAATATAGAAAAAGAGAGATGGACTAGAAAAAGCCTTCATTTGCATTTACCTTCAAGATTTCTGTCTTCAAAGTGTGCAGATGTTATTTGACTACCAAGAGTCTGCTCTGTGTTCAGGGATAAGGAGGTCTGGGTTCTGCCCCCACCTTGCCAAGATGTGCCAAAGGATCCCAAATGGCCATGTTCCTGCATCTTAGTTCTCTGTGCCAGTCAGTGGAGTCAGAGTCCTAAGTCTTTCCTAGATCGGAAAGTTCTTTGATTCTCAGAGGGCTATTGTTAGGATGGATTGAGGTTGTGGATTTGTATTTTGAAAGGTTAGAAGGACTCTTCAGAGGGACACAGTTACCTAATCTAGGCCCAGCCCTGGGTGATGGTGGTGGTACTTATTCTTTTGGTCTTGGGGATAAGGTGTGGTCATAGGAAGGAGCATGAGCAGGTGGCTGGTCTTTGACATTGTTATAGCCAAGTCTCTGTCTGTCTGGCAGGGTTACTGGGAAGATTAGTCATAATCATAATTAGGAACGTCCTGACTCTCTTAGGCACTTAACAAATGTCAGATGTAACACTGGACACAACAGACTCCTTTAAATCTAAGCCTTTCTAAACTGGCCTCTCTAACTGTCTTTGACTTTAGTCATTAAAGAAGAAACTAATCACAGTGAGATGGCAGAAGACCTGTGCAAGATAGGATCAGAGAGATCCCTCGTGCTGGACAGACTAGCAAGTAACGTCGCCAGACGTAAGAGCTCTATGCCTCAGAAATTCCTTGGTAAGAGTTAAAATGTTTGCTCTCTCTTAAAAAAATAACTATGTGGGTATTGTAGACTCCAGAGAAAATTAGTTGAGGGTAGGAGAAAGGGAAAAAAATCTTAGTTTTTGAAAAGCAAAAAGTGGTAAGCTTAATATGTCTTAGAAATTTTTTCCAATACGTTTCTTTATATTGACCTCCCTCTCCCACCAGTTTTTCTTAGATGTGATTTTGCAAGCATCTAGGGCCCTTGGTGTGATCTGCCTGTGGTCACTGTCTCTCTGAGGGTGACCAGGTTAGTATGACCAGGATCAAGAGCCTGGAGGCCCATCACACAGTGAGACCCCCTCATGCCTGAACACCCTCTTTGAGCTTCAGATTTCCACTTTTCACAAGAAGCCCATAGTGCTCCCCTTAGATGGGGGACCATGAGAGTTAATAAGAGGAATCTCACAGCAACTGGCCCCTGAGAGGTGCCTAGTGAAAGGGAGATACAACTAGGACTATTATTTTGAGCATTCATTCCTTAAGAGGAAGAAATATGCAGAGTGAGGCTCCTCTTCCTTGAGAAGTTATTGCGTAATGTAGACGATAGAAAGATACATCCATACCTGTCATCCAGGCTGGATACTGGAAGGGCAAGGAGGACATTGAAGCAGTTGCCCCAGTGGCATTCATTAGGATCAGAGACCAGCCTAAGGTCAGTGCAGGGCTACTCATTAACCCTGTGGCCTCAGAAAATGACTCAGCCTCCCCAAGCCTTGGTTCTTTTTTTTTTAAATATTTTTTTTAGATATTGATGAACGTTTATTTAATTCATTTGTTTATGTGCAGTGCCAGGTATCGAACCCAGTGCCTCACACATGCTAGGCAAGTGCTCTACCACTGAGCTACAACCCCAGTCCCTTGGTTCTATTTTTATGTGACCCACAGAGTTATTGTGCACATAGCATGACCCCAAGGATGTGAGAAGGTTTAGAAATCCTCTCAACTATTATCCTGGAAAGAGTCATGTCCAGGAAAGATGACCAGTAGAAGCTTCATGAAGCTGAGAGGGATGTGAGAGAGAGGAGTAGGATTTCAGCACATTATAGAATTTGGAAGAGTCGGGCAGGGTTCTAGACAGACAGATAAAGATAAGGAAATGGCAGTGGTGGAGGGGGAGGGAGTGGGGTTCGTGGGTCATGATGGAGGAGCAGGCGTGTTTCTGCCTTAGTTCATGTACCCAGGAAGCAATGAAAGTGAAGTTGTCCCAGAAGGCTCTGGCCACGTGATGAACGGCCTTTGCATGCCAATGTGAGAGATGTGCTCTCTTTCAGAAGGCAGGAAAAGCATGGACGTGTTTTTAATAGGAGCTTGAGAAGGAGAGGCAGCAAGGACCAGAAATGGATTGGAAAAGGGAAAGTGAGGGAGTGATGGCATCAACAGAGACAGGAGGGAGGTTTGGTGAAAGAGAAATGGAAGGTCAGGGCAGGGATTTGGTGAAGGAAACAGTGGGTTTCACTGTCTAGAGTAGAGTAGTATACCATTTGCAGGAAAGATAAATCCAGATGCTAGAATGAGAGGGAATTCTAGTTTTATGTGCTAATTTTCAAGGGCCACGTTCAGTGAGTGGCCCACGAGAGATTGTTGCTGAGAGAGGGGATGGAGCTAGAAGAGTAGTTAATGAAGACTGGGGCCCCAGAGGGCACTGCAGGAAGAAGAAAAGGATAGAGGGGAGGTAAATTTCTTGGGCATCAGCCTCCTTCATGCAGCTTCAAATAGGGTTCCATTTTATTTGGGAGGAGTATTGGGGATTGAACTCGACCCTGAGCAACATCCCCTATTTTGTATTTTTATTTAAGATAGGGTCTCAGCGAGTTGCTTAGTGCCTCGCTGTTGCTGAGGCTGGCTTTGAATTCAAGATCCTCCTGCCTCAGCCTACCAAGGTGGTGGGATTACAGGTGTGCGTCACCACACCCTGCTTAGGATTCCATTTTGATCTGTTGATTAAATAGAGGTTTGTCATAAATTGGCGGTTGGGAGAACAGGGCAGGAAAATATTCATTTTAAAAATAAGTAAATGAGTAAAAATTCTACCTGGAGACACCTTGTGGGATGATGTAATTGTGAGCTGTATGACTGTGAGAGGAAGGGAGACTCTTCATTTCTTGAGCAGAGTAGGAGCAGGGTGCTGGGCTGAATGAGGTAAGCTGTTAGAGTGAATGAGATTTCTGTAGCACCAGGTGCAGGGTCCCCAGCTCCTTCCCTGGGCAGGAAGCACCACTGAGAGGCTCCTGACATAGGCCGTGAGCAAGGGTTTGATGGAGCAACCCGGAAGATGGGCAGAGAGGAAGCAGCAAGTGTGTCCAAGGGTTGTGAAGAGTTACTGACCCTGGGAAGTAGAATATGACTTCCTCTTTCAATTTAGGGACCTGGAGAATGCCATATGATCTAATAAGTGCACAACTGCTTTAGCTTTTGGAGACATCAAATCAATTGGAACATCTGTGAAATTCTACCGTAGCCACCCCAGTGAGACCAGTGTGGATGTTGTCCTGATTCACATACCTCTCTATTCAAAGGATAAAACAAAATGAGACCAAAAAGAAGAAGGAAAAAAAAAAGTACTCTAAGGGAGCAAAGCTCAGATGAGAGTGAATGTTTCAGGGGAAAGGTTAACACAGGAGGAAGAAGCATCATGGGAACAGCTGGACCAGGGTAGCAGAAGCAGAGTCTGGAAGGAAGGCCTCACAGCTTCTCTGGCTTCTCTTGTTTTCCTGGGACTTGGTGATTGGCAGTTCAAGTCTGAAACTGTGCTTCTTGCGCATTGCCATCAACTCTTCCTAACTTGTCACAGATTCTCCATCTCTAAAATGAAAAGGGAGATGGATCTCAAGGATCCCTTCTTTACCTCTAGAATGCTGTTTGTCCTTCAGGTAAACTGAGGAGGGTAGGAATCCAGCTGTTTATTACCTGCTGGTCCAGCAATGGTGCAGTTGCAAGAGCTCTGGTCCAGTTGCTCCAGGGTACAGGTCCAGCTGTGCCTGCCAGGTGACCGGAAGCTGGTCTTGAGCAGTCTTAAATTTGGTGTCACCATCTCTGAAATGGGGTGGGTCTGCATCCCTTCCCCCTCCCCAGAGCAGTTTTGAGGATCGTCAGGGATACGACATGGGGCAGTGCTTTCAACACCAGAAAGCACATTGAAAAGGTTAAGATGGTATTATTTTCATGTTGAATATTGCTCAGAATAATAAAGTTGAAATTATTGATATAGGAGCTATGACTAAAAATTTTAAATCAAATCTTGGCAGAGTATGAAGAAGTATTTGTTTTGCTAGCAACATTCCTCACTATTATATCCATCAAAGATCCCGCCTTCTAAGATCATCTGAAATGGCCAATAGGATCAGTGAATCCAGTGAGGAAAAAGAGTTTATATTAAATAGTGGTGCTCATTCTTTTCTTTTTTTTTTTCTCTTAAGTCTGTATGGTGATTGGGATGGGAACATTTTTAAAATGTAAAAATCACAAAGAGGAAAATAATGATGATCAATATTCCTGCTAACCTTTATAAACTATCCTGGCATATTTTCTTTTTTACAAGAAGAAGACACCCTGTTGTATTATTAAAATGGTAAATGGTTACAGTAAAAAAAATGATGCAAAGATTAATGTCTTTAAATCACCACAAAACCCAACATCCACAAATTACCAATATTAAATATTTTTCTCTCTCCTATATATAAGTCAATAAGGTGATGAATAGGTGGATCAAGATAGATGTGAAATAAATACCTTCATAAAGACTCTATCATGTTAAACACATTTTAAATTTAAGAGATGATAAAGAACCCAGATAAAACTGGAGGACTGACTGATCTTCAATTAGTCAGATGGGAATATCATTTTTTAAAGGATTACTCTAAGATTAAATATTTATTATGGCTGGGCATAGGGGTGTACACCTCTAATTCCAGCAACTTGGGAGGCTGAGGCAAGAGGATCAGAATTTGGAGACCAGCCTGGGCAACTTAGCAAGATCCCATCTCAAAATAAAAAAAAAAAAAATAGAAAAGGGCAGGAGATGAGGCTCAGTCCCCAGTTCTGTGTGTGTGTGTGTGTGTGTGTGTCCTGCACTTGGACTCTCTCTGAGAAATAAGGATATTATTCCACTTTCCAATGTTCACAGTTTTTACATTGTCCAACCTCAAAATATTTACATCCTGCTCTTATAATCATTACCGACACAGTAGTTTGGCTATTTATTACCATCTGTATATTTAAACAGATTCAAGAATCAGGTCCAGTCCTTTTGCCACTATTTCTCTTTATTTCAGTTAATCTCTTCATGGAGTGGACTTGACATTCAACCAACCTTTTGGGAAAGGTTCCACAGCTAATCCATTCCCTCCATCACTGTGTATGAGAATGTCCGCCTGTCACCCCTGTACCAGGAGAGCATCCTGACGGACCTTGGTGGCGCTTCCTTTTTTCTTGGGGAACTCTTCCTCTTTTCTCTGAGAATTCTAGATCATGCCATGTTGACATTACTTGTTGAATATTGCTATGGAGACCTCTTAAGTCCAGTATCCTTTTTTTTTTCTTTATAGCAATTTTCATTTTTCCCTAAATGTCTTGAGAGCTCTTTCTTTACTAAAGTCACATGCCATAACTGGGATGCATTCTGGTGTTTTGCATCCAAGTAAAAATTTTCTACCATTTTAATTTGAAGTTTCCCTCTTTCTCTCTTTATTTCTTAGCAATACACTTTTATGTATCTTTTGTTTATTTGTTATGACCTCTAGTTAGGGATCCAGTTATCCATATATTGAATAATTTGTCTTCCATATCTGTTAGCATATCCTTAAATTTTATTTTTATTTCTTTGTCTTTAAATATTTACTCACTGTTATTACCTTGTCTTTTCCCTTTAAGTCAATAATTCAATTTTTAGCACATTTTGTTTTATTAACTTGCTGTTTCTTATTCATCTACTAAATGGATAATAATACTGATTTGGACTTCACTGTCCCAATCTGAAGTCCATTCTTTTTTTTCCCTTTTTCCTTCCATTCTTTCCCTTTTTTCCTTTTATTCTGTTCATTTTGAATGTTAAAACTCAATTTTTAAACATTGACTTCATGTCATGAAGCAATTATGAGGTATTTCATCTCCTTGAATTAGGTTTTTGTTCCCTAGGATGGACTTGATTTGTTTTACTTTCTTTCTTCCCTTGTATTGCTAGAAAATATTTTCATGGTAACCCTGACATTCCTTTTCATCTCACTTATTCTACTTGGTCTGATATAACTTGATTGATGTTTCAACGTTCTTCCCATTGTATCTGAGACTTTTTTTTTTCCTTTGAGAGCTATCGACATTTTTAAATCCTGAAAAAATGCCAAGGATGGGGTTGGGGGAGTTCAGGTGAGGCAAAGTGCTGCCTTTGTTAGAAGATGTTCCCTTGGCTTACTCTCTCTTGTTTTGAGATCTGGTTAAATTCCCTAAACCAGCAGCACTATAGTGCTTCCTGTCCCCACAGGGGACACTTTGGGGGCTTGGGGCCATCTTCTCCAGCAGCCTAAATCATTAATGTCTTCCTTCTGTCCAAGGGAACCAGCCTATCTGCTTACTTCTCCAGTGTCATCTGGTTCTTGCTAACAGAGGGTTCAACAGTTCTTGATCAGAAGAGGAAACAGATGCTTATTTGAATCGTTTCTGTGTAAATATAAGGATATTAGGGAAAATGCTGAACATGTGGTTTGATTAATACCTAAGCATTTCAGAAATGAGATTAGAAGCCGAGCTTTTCCTCTATCTCATGCAAGAATTTTTTTTTCCCTTGGAGAGAAGAGAGAGATCTCATAAATTTTGAGATCTTTTTATTTAGCTGAGGGTTGTTGGTAAATTTCACTGGTTTTTATGTTTCTCCTTGTGTTGGATATTAAGGAAGAGTAATTCCATGGGTAGCTTCAATATGCCATGATACCTGGAATATAGGGTTTTTTTTTCCTATACCCATTTGTTGTTGATACCAAGTCTTTAAAACAACAGACTTCAGTGATTACTTAGGTAACCAGAGAACCACAACTTTGGGGAGAAACAAGATGTTTCCGTGAGAAAGCACCAATTTTGGTGTGGCTACACACTTACATTTAGCAGAATTGAGTACTAAGCCCACTCCCTTCCTCTCTTTGCCAAGATTTGTTGAGAGGATAGACTTGGGTACACACCAGAGTAAGTTCATTCTATTCTAGAGTTAGTGGAACAAGGCATATAGAACCTCAACACAAAAAAACAAGAAATGTGCATTGTTTTAGGACTGCTATACAATTATGTCTAACCTTGGATGAAGGGAAATACCACTTCTTTGGTCCCTACCATTAACTGCCAAAAAAATTTCATTTTATCCAGTTTCTGAGGGAGTATCACTGGCCACAGACAAGTTTTCTTTCTGTAGGATCACATTGTATGTTATCAGGGCATGTGCCACTTCTGACCACCAATAGAGGGTAACAAATGAAACCAAGTTGTTACATGATGCATGTCCATTAAGAATAAGGAATGCAACCCAAGGAGACTTCTTAGTACGATAGGGCATATATTCCTGGTCACTCCTTAATGGTCACAGACTGTTTAAAGGACTATTTGTAAATTTACAAGCTAGTAAGGAGTAGCTCAGGTGAAGGTGAGAACTACAGGTAAAATGGGGGGCATACTGGGATCCTAATCTCCCACCACCCTTACTAGCTACCATCACCCATAACCCAGACACTGAGGAGAGTCCTGGTCACCACCTCACTTGTATCTATGAAGTCTGTTCTCTCCACAGTGACTGGAAAGTCCACTTCTTCCTTCAGACCCTTCAATGGTTTCTGTTTTACTTTGGATGGTCTCTATTTTGTCTGGCAGACCCTGCCTCTCCTGCCTACCACTCTGATACCACGCCTGCACCCAGGACTCTGGCTCCCAGACCTTCACTGGGTCTCATCAAAGCTCCAGGCCCCTTCTTTCCTCCCTTCCCTCTGGCTGTCCCAATGCCAAGACACAAAAGCTCACTCAGCTGGCTGCCTCTTATGAGATAAGAATTCTGAATCAAACATGGTGGTGCATGCCTATAATCCCAGCAATTCAGGAAGCTGAAGCAGGAGGATTGCGAGTTCAAACCCAGCCTCAGCAAATTAGCGAGGCCCTAAACAACTCAGGGAGACCCTGTCTCTAATAAAATATGAAAGGCCGGAGGATGTGGCTCAGTGGTTAACCGCCCCTAGGTTCAATCCCTGGTACCAAACAAAAGGAAAAGAGTCATGAGTTATACTTCCATGGCAAGCCTTCCTTTAGGGATGAATTATTTGGACCATCATGCTTTAATGTGTATGCCACTTGCTCTCTGTGTGCTGCTGAGGACAGGCAACATTTTCACTTCCTCACCTTTCATCCCTACCGGGCACTCAGATGCATTGAAGAAAGGAAGGAGACAGAATGAAGAATAAAATGAAAAGAGCTCAGACATTGCCATAGGTGGCCTCATGTGATCTGACTTACTCATTTACCATCACTGGATGTAACCCAAGTCAGTGGTCCTGGCAATAAGAGTGCAAAAGTGTTGCTTTAATCAATGAATTGGCTAATTAAGCCATGATTTCATACTGGACTTAAAAAACAATATATTGAAAAGGTGTGTCTTTAATTTTATCTCATTATTAGACTGTATACTCCAAAGCTTATTACATGAAGTTAAATCTAGTCTCAGATTTCACAATTACCAGGGGAAGTGAACTTGCATTAGTCAGTTCCCCATCATTATAATGAAATTCTTGAGATAATCAAGTTATAAAGATAAAAGGTTTATTTTGACCCACAGTTTTGGAGGTTCTGTTTCAAGATTGATTGGCCCCTCTGCTTTGGATCTATGGAGAGGTTCAAGATAGGAGCACTTAGCAGAGAAAATCCACTCACCTCATGATCAGGAAGTAAAAGGAGAGGAGAGGGCTTGGATCCCTCTATTCCTTTCAAAGGCCTCTCCCCACACCAGTGGTCTGTGATTCTCCTACTAGGCTCCACCTCTTTTTTTGTGTGGTGGGGGGGTGGGGAGCGCCAGGGATTGAACTCAAGGGTGCTCGACCCCAGACCTATTACTTTATTTAGATACAGGGTCTCATTGACTTGCTTAAGGCCTTGCTTTTGTTGAGGCTGGCTTTGAACTGGAGATCCAAACCACTGGGATTATGGGCTTACACCACTGACCAGGCTAGGCTCTACCTCTTAAAGGTGCACCCACCTCTCAATAATGCTATACTGGGAACTAATCCTTTAACACATGGGCCTTTGTGGACATTCAAGATCAAGAGTATAGCAGAGTTCATCTACTCCTACAAACCAATGATATGACATCATAAGTTCCTAGAGATCAAGGCCCAATAACCACTGAGTTCTCAGCAGTAGTTCCCTGTACATCAGGAGGACTCGGTACATATTTAAAGAATAAATGAAAGACATGCTATTCTCCCCTGCAACTTCCTCAGTTCACCTCCTACTTTCTACCACATGTTTCTGCTGCACAGTGTTTCACTGCTGCTGACTGTGAAAGAAGAAGGATGCAGAGAATGATTAGTCTTTTTTTTAATAGTTGTAGATGGACACAATATACCTTTATTTTATTTTTTATGTGGTACTGCGGATCTAACCCAGTACCTTCCACATGCAAGGCAAGCACTCTACCACTGAGCTACAACCCCAGCCCCAGAAGGATTAGTCTTAAGTATCCTTTCTACTCATCACAGGTTGGAGCCCACTTTCCTTTGCGTTATTTATAAGACATGTATAACTTTATTATAAATAATATTCAATCGCTGTGTATTTAATTACATTTTATTCTAGATTATTAAACGTATGAATTTAATATGCAGAATACTGTTTTAAATAATTATTGCATATGATGAATAAATCATTATTATGTATTTTGAACACATTTATGATAAAGTTATTATAAATCACTTAGAATTCTCTACTAAAGACACATCATTTAAAAGATTGATTTTAAATTAAACATAATGTTTAATTTTAGGTTTAATGAAAGAGACAAGTATTAGTTTAGTCTATTGAAATGTGCAGTTTAAATTGACACAGATAGTCTTTGGTTCCTTTATTCATTTATGGATTTTTCCTGCCAGATTTCTTTTAAGTGCCGACTATGGTAGGACCCTGAGGGAGATGTCCAACAGGCAGATGCTTCACTCAGCCTCCCCTCCTCTGGTGATGGTGTGTTTGGCCGGGCCTAGCAGGTAGTCCACCCCTCCAACACTCCAGGTGTGGCGCTCGCTCACTGTCACCTACTTTCCACAGGGGAAAAGTGCCTGTCAGAAATGCCCTACGACAGCAGTACCAGCTATGAGAAGGAGAACGAGATGATGACGTCCCACGTGATGGACCAGGCCATCAACAATGCCATCAACTACCTGGGGGCCGAGTCCCTGCGCCCCTTGGTGCAGACACCTCCGGGGGGCTCGGAGGTGGTCCCCGTCATCAGCCCCATGTACCAGCTGCACAAGCCCCCCTCGGAGGGCCCCCCGAGGTCTAACCACTCTGCTCAGGACAGTGCCGTGGAGAACTTGCTGCTGCTGTCCAAGGCCAAGTCGGCCTCCTCGGAGCGGGAGGCCTCCCCGAGCAACAGCTGCCAAGACTCGACGGACACCGAGAGCAACACGGAGGAGCAGCGCGGCGGCCTCATCTACCTGACCAACCACATCAACCCTCACGCCCGCAACGGGCTGGCCCTCAAGGAGGAGCAGCGGGCCTACGAGGTGTTGCGGGCGGCCTCCGAGAACTCGCAGGATGCCTTCCGCGTGGTCAGCACCAGCGGCGAGCAGGTGAAGGTGTACAAGTGCGAACACTGCCGGGTGCTCTTCCTGGATCACGTCATGTACACCATCCACATGGGCTGCCATGGCTTTCGCGACCCCTTCGAGTGCAACATGTGCGGCTACCACAGCCAGGACAGGTACGAGTTCTCCTCCCACATCACGAGGGGGGAGCACCGTTTCCACATGAGCTAAAGCTGCAGCCCACCCCACCCAGAAAGCACAAGGACTGCCTCCCTCACCCACCCTCCTGCTGGCAGCATGGGCCTCACGGACCCTGTAATTTGGGGTATGGATTTTTAGGTGGCTTTTTTTTTTTTTTTTTTGGTCTTTTCCAGTTGATTGATTGGGATATGATTTGCTTTTGAAAACGAGATTTTTATTGTTAGAGGCAGGACTGCATCAGGAGCATTGAGAACTGTTATCTTCCTAGACGTTCCTGTAGACTGCTAGCTGAAATTCCCTCACCTGTGGCTTCCTAGCATTCCCCCCCCCCCCTTCTCCAATTAGTCTGGATTTTCAGAAAGAGTTCAATAAAACAAGCCAGTGCATGGGAAGGAGCATGGCAGTCCCTGTGCTAAGCATGGGGGTTCATGCACCCAGGTATAATCCAAGTCCCCAGAAGAGTGTGTAGAACCGGAGAGGTGTGGCCATCCCAGCAAACTGAACGGTGAGCAGCAGGACCAGCAACCCATGGTGAGACCAAAGACATGGGCCACCAGCATCCAGAGCAGAAAGACTGCACTTTGTAAGAGTTAATATTGTCATATTCTACATAGGAAAATAAATCAGGAAAGAGTGTGATACAGGGCTTCCCTAGGCAGAGGGAGAGGGGAAGGATTGGAGAGCCCTTGGACTGCTTCTCAACTTCTGAGGTTGGAAATGTTGCCCAGATGAATCTCTTGAGGTTTGGCGCCAGGTGGGATGAGTTCAGTGTCCCTGTGGGTAAATCTGGGGATCCCTAACCTCTGCTTTGCCATTTTCCATACTTGTAATGGCCCCAAACCCTATCACTACATTTTTAAATACTTGTCCCGAAATTTGGACCTTAATTCTTTTTTCACTTCCCAGAAACCAAAGCTTTCTTCCAGATTCCACACTCATTTCTCTGGTCTTCCTCAAGATTAATCATACCATTAAAGTCATTACTCTCTACCACCTCAGCCAAAAAAAAAAAAAAAATAGCATACAGTTTTAAATGTTTACAGTACTTGTCTTCACCGGAACTGTCCAAGGTCCACATAAACTTGTAGAAACAGAGAGGAAATTGTATGTTAGTAACTCAACATTTAATCCAGGGATTCTTAGTGCTTAGCCCCACTGACATTTTAGGCTGGATAAACACTGGTCCTGGGCACTGTAGAATATTTAGCAGCATCCCTGGTCACTGCCCAGTGGATGCCCACAGCACCCACAGTTGACATTGACAAATGCCTCCAGACATTTCCAAATGTTCCACTGGGGGGAAAAAAAATCACCTCTAATTGGGAACCACTGATCTAAATGAATTCTAAACCAGTCGAAGGTCTGGGCAGCTTTCCAAAGATAAAAAGCACTTTGAAGACTTTTCCCAGTCAGCAGTCTCAAGTTGGACTTGTGCTCCTTTAGAATGATTATAAATTCTATACGTGAGTTATTCCCTTTCAGTGTTCACAAATATACTTCCTCATGTGCACTTGAATTTCATTGAAAGGACAGAGTTCAGAAAGATGTCACTCTTCAGTCTTGGATTTCTTTGCTTCCAGAACAGTATAGCATTTTGAAACTGGAAATAAACAAAATTGTAACTGTGGTAATTTAGTCTCTGCTACACCAATGCATTGAGTGAAGGAAGAGATGGAAGAACCAGGGCTATGGATGGCTTTGGTCAATATGCAGTTACAGAGACAGACACGCCTTATCCAAATTCATATACTCAAGCTGAGAACCTTCTTAGCTTTCCAGTTTGCTGGCAGATTTCACCTACCCTCTCCATTTTGATGCATCCCAGAAATTCAATTGGTTGAAGGGAGTTATTTTTTTTTTTCTAATGGCATTCAAGCAAGGCTTAAGCCAGAACTGTAAATAGTGGTCATGGGAGTTCTTTTCTAAAATGCTTTGCCCCTTCCTCTCACTGCCTTTTATAGCCAATATAAATGTCTATTTGCACACCTTTTGTTGTGGTTTTATATTGTAACAGCATTTTTTGAAACTATTGTATTTAAAGTAAGGTTTCATATTATGTCAACGAGTAATTAAATTATGTTTGAAAGGTGGCCATATTCTGTACCAAAAGTTGCTGAAGTTTTTCTTCTAGCTGGTAAAAGTAGGATTTTGCATGACCTCACACTTTTTCTTCTGTGGTTTGTTCTGTTGTATGATGGCATGAGTGTGTGTCTCAAGTACGGCTGTGTACTGAAGTGTGCCTACATTCCATGCGCTCCCATTGTGTTTCAAATAAATACCAGAGGTAGGAGGGTCCACCAGTAGCAGCTTGAGCTGTAGATGACAGCTAGCACTGGTTCTCATTCCCTTCTCCTGCCTGTCCTTCCTGCTTCCTGTGGAATGCCTGGACTACGCTCCCTATCCCAGGTTCCCTCTGTAATTTGTACTTTAGAGTGTGTCCTTGTCCTAGTGAAAGAGTCACTAAATATCATTGCATTATCATTGCATTATCACCAAAGGGCATTTCCCAGCACCAATTGCTTCAGAAACCAGCATGTTCCATTTCAAATTTAGAATCAGTCATAATAAATAAATCTTAGAATCTTCACTGAGAAAGAGAGCTACCTGTTATGGAGATGTGGGTTTGTTTTATGTTTTGTTTTTTTTTTCTATTTTGTGCTTTTATCTTCTTTCATTTTGTTTGGACTGCATTGTGATTCTCATAACATCCCCTTCTTGCCAAAACAAAATCGAGTTGAACTAGACTTATACAGATACATCATGATGCATATGTATTTCTTCATTCTTCAGTTCTTCCATTCCAGCAATAATGAAGGATCAACCCTATTTAAAACCCAGATCTCCCTCATTGCATATCCATTTCAATGTTTCTTACTTTAAAATGAACCAAAATTAAACTTATTTAAGATGTACAGGTATCAGAAAAAAAAAGTACAGATGCTTTTGGTGCAGGAGCACTCACTGTGAACAAGTGTAACCAGATATTAATATGCAATATTGTTCCAATACTTTCTAATACACTTTTTTATAATATTCTGTGTGGTGATTGTTGAGGTCAAATCCTTTGTAACCAATACAGCTTTAGTTCTTCTCCTCCCTTCGGGCAGGTACACATGCACAGGACTCTAAAATGAGAAAAAAAACGCAGCCATCTTTCCAATCTGCCTCCATGATGATGTTAAATTATCTCTGTTTAGCTGTGATCAAGGGATGTACCACTGGAGGGACAGAGTATCCTTTTGTACACATTTTGAAATGCTTTTTTTCTGTAGTGATAGAACAAATAAATGCAACAAATACTCTGTCTGCCCTATCCTGTGAAGTCCTCACTAGTATATGCCAAGGCCCAACAAAGCAGGAATCTTCTCTAGACTCCTTCCCAGTTAGATCAGAGGATTCGAGGAAGAAGAGATAAGCTTGAAACAGTTGCAGTACCTGTAGATGCTTCCAGCAGGTATAGCCATTCAGCTCTGCACACTGACTTCCCATCTGTAACTTCAGGGCTTACGAAAACCAAGTCAGTCTTGAGAGTGGGTAAGGTGGGGGGCAGCAAGCACTACCTCTGTGCTCCCCACAGCACACCACCGTAAAGACATGAGTGGCATGTGCCCACAGTGGTGGGAGCTCAGAGGACAGAGTGAGCTCAGAGGCTGTACCCTGCGGGTAGGTACCTGCAAAGCTGCTTTCCCACGCCTAGGCTGCGTCCATGCCACGAGCTTTGCCCTTGCTCTGCTGTAGAACTGTATGGTCACAAGCCTTTCTTTGGTGAAAATCTTTTGTCCCTTTCAGATGAACAGCCAAACATCACCTGAGTTCAGATCCAGAAAATAAGGAGAGGTGATTAAGTTTAGGAGCCAAGGAATGTAAAACTCAAAGGAAATAAATACAACATTAGGATTTCACATCAAGCCCTGAAAACAGCACCCAAGGAGGACTTTCATAAACAAGGTAGCATCATTTTCAGCCATTTCATGTTTCTTCAATGAAGAGCATGTTGTTCACGCAAATACACATAAACATGGTTAGACACCACTTAGAAATTTATTTCATATTACACCTTCTGTATTCTTCGTGATCACAGGTCAAAAGAATGTCTACATTATTTAAAAATAGCCTGGTCTCAGGCTGGGGCTGTAGCTCAGTGGCAGAGCGCTTGCCTAGCATGTGTGAGGCACTGGGTTCCATCCTCAGCACCACATAAAATAAGTAAATAAATTAAATAAAGGCATGCTGTCCATCTACAACTAAATAAATTTTTTTTTTAAATAGCCTGGATTCAAACTAAGTGGGAGAAGTCATTCAAAAGGATGGGTGTTTAACAGAGTGAGAACCTTGTCTGTGGATCTATTTGTAAAACTATAGAATATAGCTTTGCATCTCAGTTTCCAAGGAAGCTTAATGAATGTGCATTGAAATTAAATTTAAAAAAAACAACAAATAAAAAGATTTTTTTTAATGTGCATTGAAAGCCTCCTGCAAAAGGGAGCCACTGGCTAGCTCATCCTGGAGACCATCACAGTGAAGACACGAAGTAGAGGTCCCAAAACTCTTTAAAAAAGAATGATATACTTCATTAATTGCATTTCGCTACCTTTGATTTTAAGTAGTCCTGAGAATTAGCCTCAGGGTGACCTTTTGATGCTGTAGACCATTTACGTCCATTTACCTACTTCTGGCCTGAAGAGAAAACTGGAAACAGCTGCTTACTTCACTTCTGAGGCGTAGTGTCAATCTAAACATCAAGCTGTATTTTAATGGTGAATGTGGGAATTAAGGATTGGGAGTTAAAAGACTAGGCTTGGAGGCTGGAAGCCAAAGATCCCTGATCCCGTTTCCAATGAATATATCATAGTTTCTATCAAAATAAAACATCATGAGGTTCTGTGACCCCTTGGTGAATCCTTCATATGTTCTCATCAAATGCACTCAGATTCTCACGAAGTAGTTCCTTTGGCTGTTTTCCAAAGGTCACGTCTTTCTGTTATAGCCTCTCAAACTCCAGCACCGAGCAAGGAGCAAAAGAGACATTCAGAGAATTGAGCAATTGGTGAAAGACTCAGGGGAAGTTCTCAGATGACCAAAGCAGGAACTCCACATTCCTCCATCATTCTGGAAACTTATGGCCCTTTCTCTGCACCAAAGCCCAGTGCAGCCACCAGCTAGCACCGCTCCCAGGCAGAGCTGGGGCTAGTATAGTACTGTTGCCACACAGCATCTGTTTTAGTTGTCTTTCCCCAAGTCATCCACTGCTCCTTACCTCTAAGTAGGCAGAAAAGGGTTCCCTTTGTCCCTGAGAATAGTGCTGCCCTCAGCAACCCAGACTGTCTTCGGCTTCTCCCACTGTGAACCAGCCCTGAGCCAACCCCATCCTGTGATAGGCTGCCCTCACCAGCTCTAGCCTTGTCTGGGCATCCAAACTTCCCACAGTCTCCCAAAGGTTTGGTTCTAAGATGAAGCCCATAATTACCTAAGTGGCTGTTCAATATATAGTTTCTAGAACCTTCCTCCTGTTCCCATTGCACAGTGAAAGAGCAGGACTCACCTGGGAGCCAAGTCCCAAAGCAAGAAGGCAGAAGCAGAAGTGGTCCCAAGCCCTGGTTCAGGACCCTCTGCAGCTGGCTCCCAGTCCATCTTGGTGATCCACTTCTCGTGGGATATGTGGGTTTGAGCCACAAGGAAAGGGTAGAAACACACACATGAAAACCTGCCTCCGAAGCAGTCTTCCCTTGGCCCAGTCCTCACCACATGCATCCACAAAGTTGCATGTCAATTTCTCAGCCTTGCCCTAGCTGAGGGTTGTTAACCCTGAGACTCACCTAGAGAAGTAGGATACAGAGGAGTCTCCAGAGTGCATGGCTGAGCAGGCACAGATTCTGACTCACAGAACAGGGAAGTGGGGCTGGGTCTGCAGAGCTCTGCTCCCCTCCAACCCCACAGAGCATAGGAGAAAGCCAAGTCCGTGGGAAAGGCCAGTTTATAGGATGATGGATGGAAAGGTGGATTTGAACTAGAAATGAAATGGTGGGGAAGCAGAAAGAGAAATGTGAGCCAAGCAGAGGGGGGGGGCGATTTTAGAACACTGGAAACAGAAGCTAAACAAAGCACAAGAAGATCAAGGAGATATAGTCAAGGGTGAATATATTTTATGATTAATAAGTTCAAGACCCAGACAAGAGTAGCGATTCCTTCAATGAAGTGACGCCGGCTGCACCCCTGCCCCACCCTTAGTGACCCCATTTGACATTTGACTTGACTGAATTCCCTCTATCCCCAGTGCATCTTGAACCTGGCACCTAATGTTAACAATGAAGACTTGAGATGATTTATTAATTTGTTGAGAATTTGAGTTGCAAATGGGAAGAGTGGAAAATTGAAAATAAAGTCAATCGATTTCTTCTAGATCACACTCCTGGCATCACTGGATAGAAAGAACTCCTCAGTGCCAAGCTGCAAGCTGGGGTTAGAGGAGATCCACCTACAACATGGGTCATGGGCCTCACAGGTGCTCTGTGCTACAAGCAGCCGCTTGTTCCCAAGGTGCCCCACATTTACCTGTCAGATAAGATCCAATGTTACCTTCCATTCTAGGGGTGAGGCCTTCCAAGCCTGGAAAAGCTGAGCAACCTCCTGGGGGTCATACAGCTTGAAAGTGCCAGGGCCAGTGTTTGACCTCAGGAGTCTGGCTCCAGAGCCTGCCCTCCAGTGACTACCATGAGAAGTGACCCTGCATGAAGATAATTTGAAACAAGGTGCAATCAAAAGTGTTTTAAAGTGGTACAGTGCTTGCAAGGATCAGTGAAAGTTTTCTCGCTTAGAGAAAGCTCCCAGGAAAAACTCTGATGTGACTCAAGATTTCTAGAATGACAGATTTTTCAGCATCCAAAGGGGAAGGATAGGAAGAAGGGGTTTCCAAGATAGAATGAACATGGGGAAAGAATCCATTATGTATCAGGTTCGAAAAGTCTGGTAGCAATAGCTCTGCTTGGCTGGGAAAAGATATTCAAGGAGAAAAAAAAAATAAGAGATAAGGTTGAACAGGGAAATGAGCAGGTGACTCATAGAAAAGAGAAGGGTTAACCAGAGAAGAGGGAGCTGAGAGTGGGGAAGAGAGGCCTAAGGAGAGCAAAGCTGAGACAAGAAGACTTGACTTTCTATCTCTGGGATGCAATATACAAAAGCAGGATTTTTTTTTTTGTTTTAATTTACTGCCATGGTCTCAGTGTTAATAAGACTCTCTGGAAACTTATAAGTGCTAAATAAATATTTGTTGCATCATCATCTACTTGTGTTAATTAAATCTAGTGTGCTTTGAAGGAAAGATGCAGAGTTGGCCCCCAGTCTCAGATCCTATCTAGAAGAAAAGAGAAAATGGGGAGAGGATTTGAAGAAAGCTGAGTCTTATTTAATCTAAACAACTGTGGGTACCTCCAGCACACAGCTAGGGCATTTGTAAGGAATCAGCACATGCTTGAATGTAATGGAAGCTGTGAGCAGGATGTGAGACTGCTCTCCGGGAATGGGAAAGCTGTATGGAGGATGTGGAAGAGAAGACAAACAGAAGGAATTGACAAAGGAAATGGAAAATGATTGTTCAAGAAGGAACATGAGTGGAGTATAGCATCTTGGGTTTTCTTTATTCAAAAAGAGATGCCCCCATGCAAGTCCAGTAGAGCAGATCAAACATGGAAGGTGGCTGAGAAAGGCTCTTGGTCGGGCATCTAGGATGCTCCAAGTACTATGGGAGGTGATGAGTGGTAAGAAGAGCCCTGTTGGTGGAGGGGGGCTCCAGACCTGAGAGAGCTACTTACATAGCCAAGGACCCAGCACCACAGCCTTGGAGCTCTGCTGGAGCCTGGTGCTTTAGAATTGCCAAATTCTTGGCTAGATTTTCCTAAGCAGGAAGGTAGAGCCTCACTGAGAAGCTCCCTGTTTATTTGGGGTTTTTTCCCACATTTTGAGGAGACCAAGAATGGTCCACCTCAATATGGATATCCCTTGATCTCTGTTTCCCCATGTCTGTAGTTAGGGCTGCTCATGGCAGGACACATCACCTCCCAGCTCAAGAGTGAGTCAGTCAGGTCTTTAAGTGGCAGCCACCTCTTGCCAGCGCCCCCCCCCATCCTCAGTAGCAAGCGCCTGGCCTGAGGCCCAGCAGATGGGGCCCTGGAGACTTGGTGAATCGGTACAAGGGGAAGCAGATGTGCCCACTATGGTCCCCAGGCACAACCGGGAACCCTCCACTGGGGGAGGAAATTTGCATAATAGGGATAAATTGGTACCAAAACTGTCCCCTGCAGTGAACTGCATGGATCTCAGTGCAGTTCACAAATTTCACTTCTTCTTTCCCATGTTTTCTCAAACCAACTAGATGTGACGTTGAGTATGTGAATTGTCCAAAGGTTTTTTTTTTTTTTCTCTCCCCTCATGAGTCAGCCTGGGACTCTTCTCTCTCCTCTCTGCCACACCCCAGTGCCTACAGGGGATCCGCTCATACTCCCATGAGGGTCCCTCCTGCAATGTGTTCATGCCAAGTGGAAAACACCCCAGGACCTCTGTCTCCCTGGGGTGGACATGCAGAATCCCAGGTTCCCTGATGGCCTGGGTGCCGTATGCCTCTGCCAACATCCTCACCATTGCCCATCTCACTCTGCTGCTTCCCCCGCACCTGCCTGAGCTTCCTCATTGCCAATATCCCTGCAGCTTTCTGCGGGCAGAGGGCGGGCCCAGTCTCAGTGCAAGGAGGGTGTGTGGTTTCAAGGCCCCTCAATTTGATTCCCCTTTCAGGGCCCTCCTCCCCTCTGGGCATGGCCCTCATCCCCACCCACAGTGGGGTACCGCCTTTCCTTAAGCCTTCTGTGGATCCCCTTTGCCTACACCCACTCCCTACCTCACAATTTCCTTTTTAAGTATTGGTTCTATACTACCTCACAGGAAAACAGTTATGTGTTGGTATCGTTTGGTGCTCTTAAATCAAACTTCAGAGACTTAACGTTTCTCTGGAAAATAAAGCAATTATTGAGCCATTACTGATGCTAGCCAGAAGATAAAGGACCAGTTCTAGGACAAATTTCCTAAGCCACCATCAGCACAGCCAGGTGGCCGCTGAAAAACTGTTCACTGGACCTAAAGAACTGGGGTGTTTTGTAATGAGATTTTGGGGAGAAGACACCTAGAAGATTTACACAGAACCTACATTAGCTGTAAAAGAGAGGGACAGGACAACAGGCAAAGCCCTGGGATAGCAGGTTATGTTTCTCTGTGGTTAGTTCCAGAAGTTAAATGCAATGTGGTCTTGCTGGGGAATCTTCCACCTATAGGAAAGGAAGTGGAGTCTTTTTTTTTTTTTTTTTTTTTTGCTCTCGCTTAAAGCAGAGCTAAAATGACCTCCCTCCATTCTCTGGTCTATCATTTAATGAGGACATCTCTGAATTACCCATTTATCAATACAAAGATAAACAGACTCTCATGTGAGTTCAGAGAGGCCTGCGTGATCTCAGGGATCCTGAGACGTGTGGGGCCTTGTCTACAGGTCAAATCCACTTGCTTCCGAATGGCAGATCTGACCCCAGATGATCTCTCCAGCTCCTTCCTACCTTCACATTATACCTGATACCTGAGTAGGTTCACACTGCAGGGTGCTGCTTGTCCTGGAGAGTCCTTCTAAGCACTGCTGGCTGCCAAACCCTTTTGTAATAAAGAACTTATGGCACTTAGTTTGGGGAGTTTTCTGAAAGCCAGGTTTCTGTGTTCCTAGAGGCCTTTTATGTAAGTCTGTGTTAGGGCTTTTCTCATGTTTATGTGAAGAGCTGGCCTCCTGCATTAGACTGTGAGCTCAGAGAGGGAGACTACTGGTTTCAGGAATACAAGAACCTCCAAAACAACGTTGTGTGGATGGCAGGGGGGCCTCCGTCCCAGCTCCCTGGCTCCCTGATGATGATGATCTGGACCCAGGACCATGACTTTCCCTTCTGCAGTCCTCCCCTGACTTTCCACTTGCTGCAGGGACAGCATTAACCCTTCTCTGGAGAAAAGGGGCTGGACACAATGGCCTGTGATCCTTAGGGCTCTCTGCAAAGGGTCCTGTTCTTGTCTGGGCATCAAAGTCCTCATCTAGGGCCTCATCCTGGGGACCAGCAGTGGATTTGGGGTGAGGCTACAGAAGTGACCAAAGGAGCAGTGAGGCACTCCCCCTCCAAAGGCATGGAAGAACCTCAACCACTGCAACAGTCAATGTAGGGAAGAGGGAGTGTCCTTCAAGAATGCTTCTGGGCTCTTTTCATTTTTCATTTAGGCATATTTTTACTCCTATCAATGTAGGTTTGTATATTGCTACCCTAAAAATGTGGCTCAGTTCCATCCCATCAGATGGAACTGATCAGGCCAGCATTTGCCACTCTAGGACTAGAGGTTGGGAATGGAGACGTTGGAGAACATCAATTCGATGCTCTGGAGGAACCATAGATGAGCCAATAGCTAGTGTTGGGTGAGAGTGTCTGGAGCTAAGTCCAGGCTCCTTGATACTCCACAGGTGGAATCCTGAGTCCTATCAGGATTCACAGGATCAAATACATCTCAATGGAATTCTGAAAACCAGATGGCAGAACCTGACAATGTAATCATACCAAATACTCAATTAAAACCAGGGAAAGCAAAAAGAACTGGAGACAGAAAGAAAAAGAGCAACAAATAGATTAGGAACCGTTGGTAGATGTAGCAGATATTAATCTAATGGCACCAATAATCACTTTAAATGTCAGTGGTCTAAACACACCAATTACAAGATAGAGACTACTATCAGAGTGGATCCAAAAACAAGACCTACCATAGATGAACTCTCACTTTAAATATAAAGACACATAGATTAAAAGTAAAGATATGAAGAAGTTGCATGCTAACATTGGTAAAAAGAAAAGCAGGACTAGGTATATTATTAATTTCAGAGCAGACTTCAGAGCAAAAAAGGTTACCAAGAGTAAAGACAGGCATTGTATAATGAATAAGGAGGTTGATACTCCAAGAAAACATAATGATCATTAACATGCATGTGCCTAACCACAGAGCTTCGAAATACCTAAAGTCAAAACTGATAGAACTTCAAGTAGAGCTGGATGAACCTACTCCTATGCTCTCGATCAGAAATGGATGGACCCAGGAGGTAGAAAATCAGTAAGGATGCAGTTGAACTGAAAGAAGTTATTTAGGGGGAGGGGGAAGAGAGAAGAAAAGTTTGGGCAGCATTAATATAGGCCCAGAGGCTTGGACGTGGACTATTGTGTTGAAGGAAGGCCAGAGGGTAGGGTTAGGCTGGGGTGTTGGAGGTAGCGGGAGGGGCATGCTTTGTGAGTCTGTTAGTCTCAGTGGTGCTGAGGGAGACCAGAGGAGGAATACACCACTCAGCTGGAGAAGGCCCTCTCAGCATCACAGCCAAGCAGGGTGCTGAGGAAAGAGGCCAAGGATGAGTCCTGTTCTACCCTATAGCTACTGGGTTGTTATAGACAGCATTACCCTCTGGAGGAAGGGTGGAAATGGGTGTGATCACTAATTTCAGGTAGTGAAACTAAGGCCAGGGAAACAGAGGGCCTTGGTCAATGTCACAGAGATCATCTTAAACCATATTTCCTAAAGCATATTATGCATAATTTTAAAAAGGGGAATGGTGCAAAGTGGCTCAGAGAAAGCCACACACTCTCGCCTCCTCCTGGAGATTCAAAATCTCTTAGCATTTGAAAAAAAAAAAAAGAAGAAGAATGGAATATGATTTATTTAATCCAGTTTCCGACAAATGTATTTAGCTCCAAAAGTCCTTATTACCCTTTTTTATTATCTTCCACATGCATATCACTTTAGGGAATAGGGTCCTAGAGGAAAAGCCATGAGCAAGCCCTGGCAGATCTGCATCAGCCTGTCCCTGGCTCCACCCTGGCCTGGCTTGGTCTTCAGGACACTAACATCCTGAACGTGGTCACTCTCTTCTTGTAGTGCCAAGCCCTAGATGATGAGTGAAAACACAGGCTTTGCTCACAGGGGGACTTGACAATTGTTGGAGTGAGGCCAGGTGGCCTGGGAACCTGTCCCCTCTGTGGGCTCATTGGTTCCCTGGCTTTCAGGAAGATCATCATGGATGAGCTCTCTCCTAACTTCCAGAATTCAGTATTTCCCTGGGGGTCAACTGGCTTAGAGTTGGGGCCCTGTTGTCTGCTACCCACAGTGCCACAGAGAGAACATTTCAAGAACTGAGGTTAGGGGCATCGAGTAGGCACCAAGGTTTATTCTCATGGCAGGGAACAAAGAGGCAGAGCCATTGACTTCCTCAGCCCCTGTCTAGACTTGACATTAAAACTGAGGACCTGACCTAGGGCCTGAAAAATTCAGAACAGAGTTAGGTCCTAAGAATCTGGGTTGACCAGCAAGCATACTATTTCCAGATACATTTTCTAATTCAGACCTTGGATTAAAATATCATTAGATGTGACTACAGAATTAAATAAGAAAAGAAAGAGAAACAGCATTTGCTGAGTAATTTTATGGAGCACCAGGCACTGTGCAGGAAGATATTTTAGTGGACCCATTTACAAATATGGAATTCTTAAACTCAGGACAAGAAATTTTCCCAAAGCCACACGTCCACATAATTGACAACTAGGATGATACAATTTTCAAAAACATAATAAGCATAATATACCAATGTTGAGGTGATAGAAGATATTAATAATATATATAATATGTCATTTTTAAATTAGAAAAGAAAATGTACCATTTAAGCTAATAAATTGCCTTCTTTCCAAATATATTTCCTTGTAACTTGATGCTTTTAGCCATTATTCATGTTTATGCTTGACAGTGTTCAGGCTTTTCAGCGTAGAGTTGATAGTTTCAAATCATGAGGAAGAATCTCCCCATGTTTCACCTGGGTAGAGTAAAACCTGCTTACAATACTGCATGTGAGGAAGTTGCTGGGCGGAGAGTGGGTGGAGGACAAGATGGTTTAGGGAAAGAGAAATATGATAAAGAAATTTGACAAGGTACTAGACAACCTGTGAAGAAATGTGACAATGTATCTCTGTGGTGTGTGAAAAAAATTTAACAAGGCTCTTTGATGACAGAGGAGGAAAAGTGCTGAGAAGGGCTGGTGGTAGTTCAGATGGAAAATCAGATGTAGTGGAAATGATATTTTGGGTGGAAGAAAAGCACAGAAAAAAAAAGGTTCAACTGCATTTGTTAGTATGTCATGATTATTTTCAAAGTCTTAGCCAAGTACCAAACAGACACACAGCATGAGATGCCAAGAATCCATCTTCCTGGATGAAGTGAGGTTCAGAAATCCAAAAAGGATTTCCTCAACAGAACTTGCTTTATGTTACACAAAATCCTTACTCAACCTTAGAAAAAAAAAATCATTCTCTCCTGTTCATGGCGATTTCTACATTGTAAAAAGCCCATTTGTAAAGCTGCAAGTGAAGTTGACTATTTCAGAAGAGCTAGTAGAGAGTGTTTTTGAACATTGTCAGCAGAAAGAGATAACAAATGTCCAGATGTTGGCTATGCCAATCACTGTGATCTTATCATTACCCGGTGTATACATGTTTTGAAATGACAAGCTGCACCCCATTAATATGTACAATAACTATGTGTCAAATAAATATAAAAATATCTTTAACTTTTTAAAGCTACAAGTGGCTGAAAACCTTCCAACTTTCTGCCTGGCACCCATAAGGAATAACACCTAACTTAGCACATAGTAGGTTTGCTATTAAATATTTGTGCAATGATTGTAATCCTCTTGCTTTGCATCCTAAAATCAGTTTTTCTGTGGATCTAAATACTCCTGAATACAAATAATGGCTGCAGATCAAGTCGTAATGAATGTGAGGCTTTAATTCTGCCCTAATATCCAAGAGAGTAAGAAACTGTTGACCTGAATGAAGTTGTCAGCCTCCTCCAGCTTTTCCAACATTGACTGCAAAGGAAAGCATTTCTCACTGCTGGGCCTTCCTTACAAAGGCCTCTGGACACAGGGAACAACTAGCTTTCCCTTTGTGTAGTTGAATGAAGCTCCTCTTAGTAGACAATGACCCCCCAATTACTGAATGAATGTCTCTGGGGGCCAGACACAGAGAAAAAAAGCAACACCACTGGGGAGTCCTGACAACTAAGCTGTAACAAAAAGAGTTAATAATTATTCTCATTCCTTAGGGAGAAGAAAGAGACTGAGCTTGTCAGGGACCTCAGGTAAGGTCCCCGAGCTAGTGAGAGCTGTGCCTCTCACCATCCTCTGGGGCTCAGTGAGCAGCTCATACTCCTAATAATGTGAACTGGGACTCATCTACAGCAGGATTACAATGAACAACCAAAAAAGAGGAAATTTTTCTCATCCTTAGAATTTCTTGGTCACGTTACTGATACACACACATCCCATTTGGGCTGCGATTAATACATGGAGAGATTAAATAGGGAGTAATTGAAAAGGGATGCCTGACAGAAGAAAACAGTAATCCTATGTCTTGATTGTTTGCTTGGAAAAAAAAATGGAGCATTAGTTCTATACTTGCAACATTGAGATGCCAGGATCTAAAATACAGCACAGTTATTTCCTTCCACAAATGGTGGATTTGTGTAGAACAATGCTATGCCATGGGCATAACTACATGTAGTTATTAAAATTAAAGTTAAATAAAATACGAAGTTCCATTCCTCAGTTGTAAACACTCCAAAGGCTCCATAAACTGGATGTGACTGTGGCTCTGGCTGCCATATTTGACCACACAGATATGGAACAGCACCATCATTGTAGCAAGCTCTGTAGGGTAGTGCTGAGGGGACCCTGATGGGTGCCTGCCTTGCTCCTCATATCTCCCGAATTTCTAGCCTGGGGGCTGGTGATTGACAAATAAGAGTTTTTCCCCCAAGTAAACCATGCCTTCCCAAAATGTTTCCCAGTGAAGCCCTGTTGTGGAGTGCTGAATCCTGAAGGCTGTCTTCAGTACTCAAAGTTTGCAGCAAGTTTCACTTCCCCCTCTGTGACCAGGCCCTTCACTTTGCCTGAAAGGGAAATGGCATTTGCCTGAGGACATGTGCTTTACAAAAAGTATTCACACTGGTCCCTCTCAAGGTGCTTGTTGATGTACCAACTCTCTTCCCTCCATGCCAAGGTACCCCTGGGATGGCTCAGACTCGACCCCACCTCCCTGTTGGTCTGAGCCCTGGTGGGATCCTGTGACCTCCAGCTGCCTCCCGACAGTTAGCAACCTGCAAAACAGAAACTGTGATGAGCAGTATCAGGAGGGAGGGATTTCCAGCAAATAGGGAAGGAGTCCCTACACCCTGCTGGTTGATTCTTGCAGGATCATCCTCCTCTCGGGAGAAAAGAGGAAAAAAAGGCAAATCACTTTCCTCTTGCTTCTGCTTCTCCTAAATAAACTGCTTGCCTAATTTCCTTTGCAGTTAAAGAAATGTTCCTTGTGAAAGCCACTATTTCCACACATTCACACACTGTGAATTCTGGGGCTCTGGAAGGCATTTACATTTCCAACTTCCCTCTGTCCCAGTAGTTTAAGTTGTCCGTGCATCTCCACTTGAAGACAAACACCAATGCACCTGTGCAAGTCAGATTGGCTGAAATCATTGGATACTTTCAGTGTTAAATGTTGGCCTCCATTGGACCCTAGGGATGGGCAGCACTCAGCTCTAGAAGGTTCCTTCTGGAGGCTGGAGATCTCATAGCTTGGCTATCACCATATAAGGAAATATAGCCACCTGAAATGGTAATGCTTCTCTGGGCCCCTGCTGCAGAATTCAGGAGCTGAGAAAGCCAGACCAGTCCTACACTCAAGGACACATGAAGTCAAGTGTGTTTCCTAACCTTAAACTGTGCTTGGATATCTTGAATGTTGGGGAGCAAGAGAGGACCTGAATAGTTCATAATAGCTTCATCTTCTTCCTCTTATTCTTAGAAGAATAGGGTCTTTCCTACTATCAATGAGATCAAAGACGTGAAGGAAATACTTGCAAAATGCCTAACACGGCAATCAATTCACTGTTGAGCACCATTATGAGTACAGTCTTATCTGTGCTGAGGACTTATGAATACAGGTAACAGAAGTCTTAAAAGCACATCAGGAACAAGAGCTAGCCTCTACCTCCCTCCTGAATCTCTACCATCTCATTACCTCTGTTGATCCAGGAGAAAACAATTCACTTAAGAGGAATTCGAAGCACTTTTCACCGTTATAAAAAAAAAATCTGTAAAGAAAGTCTTCTGGAAATCTCCCAAGTTATTCATATAGGCCAGAGCATTTTTAAGTCTAGTAAATTAAATAAGTTAATTAAAATGAATTAAGTATAATTAAATAAGTATAAATGTTTTAAAAATCTAAGTGCACTATATTAAAACAGACAAGAATGAAAGAAACATAAAATTTGAACTTTTTAGCAAGCCAATGAATAATTCTAACATGAGCTGGAATTCCTCAGAATGGCATCGATACTCAAAATACCACGAGGGACACAACCACTGTAGTGGTTCACAGAGCCCTGGGGAAACCTGAGAGACGCTCTCCACCTAGTGGTGAAGGGATGCAAGACTGGAGGGAACAGAGTCGCTGACAGCCAAAGGTTCCCAGGAGATGCCATGCCACAGCTGGACCAAAGCTCATCTCCCCATGAGGAGAGGGAGAAGCTGAGCCCAGGGGCAGCAGGGAATGTACCTAGGTCACTACCAATTGTCATCCAGATGAATGAGTTTTATCTGTCTCCTTGTTTGTGGCTTGATTTTGAAAGTTCCCTTAAAATCAGTTATCCAACTAGTGTTCCTTATAAAATCAATTCCTGTATAAACCCTGTTAACATCAAGATCAGGGATCTTTCCCACACCCACAGGGGCTATGGTGACATCCTCATTCTGTGGCCCAGAATACTTCTAAACCTTGCCAGATGCTCATGTCCAACTCTCCTGGACTCACCCTGACCTCTGTTGCACCTCACCCATGCCTGAAGGAAGGGTAGAAAGAGCCTGCCTGCAATAACAGCCTAGCTCAGAACAAAGACTTTTCAACAGCTGGTCCCCCATCTTGCTGCTGCTGCTGGTCACCTCCACTGACCATCCCAGGAGAGGCCTCCCCTTGGAGTATGGATGACATGAGCCCCAGATGATGACAGATATGGACTCAGATTCCAAGTCTGCAAATGTTAGCATAGGTGAGCCGGAGCACATTGTTCACTGTCTGCAGGACTTTGTTGATTTGTCTGTGAAACTGGCACGATAATAATCACTGTCTCGAACGAAGGTGGCTGTGAAGATGGAATTCAGTGACATAGGAAATCATAGTGCTGGCCCATGGAAGACCCTTGGGGAAAGGTAGCTCCCATTCCTTAGCCTCCCATTTTCTTCTACATCCTTGACTTTATTTAGAACCGGTGACCTAATTATCAAAATTAAGCTAGAAGTGAGAGTCTCAGCTTTCTGACTGGCAGAGTTGTGGGGAAGGGAGGCATGCACTTGGAGCACATGATACTAACCCATCTACTGTACCCATTTCCTATAATATCTTCATGAAACAGGCGTTGTTCTGTGAGAAGCCTTCATTTCCCTCTTGATGGCTTTCTTGTAATTTTCAATAGGCGATTAAATTGATACAAATCACCCAGCAGCATTTAGACCAGTTTTATTGGTAATAGCCAAAGGATTCTAACATACATCAATGTGAATGGATGAAAAATTGTGGCATATTCACACCATGGAAAATACTATTCCCTAAGGAAAAGGAATGAACAATTGATACATGCAACAACGTGAATGAACTGCAGAATACTTATCTCCCATGGAAGAAGTTAGAAGAGCAAATATTGTGAGATTCCATTTATATAAAATTATAATAAATGTCCAAGTCAAAAGAGTACCAAGTTGTTGTCTGAATTTGGGGGTTGCAGTGGGGAGCAACAGGTTGGAAGGGGGAATTACAAAAGGATGCAAAGATACCCTCAAGTCAAGATGTGTACTTTATTTTGATAGTGGTCCTGGTTTAAACTGTGTGTACACTTATTAAAATTATCAAAGTGTGCAGTTTATTATATTCCATCACAATAAAACTACATTTTTCCACTTATATCTTTTCTTGCTTTTTAATTTTTTTCATTTTTTTCATTTTATTGGTGAACTATAGTTGTAAATAATGATGGGATTTGCTATTGCATATTTGTACTTGCACACAATATAACAATATAATTTGACCAATATCACTCTCTAGTACTTCCCTCTCTCTCCCCACCTCTCAATCCTTGGTCCCTTTCCCCTACCTAGCTTCCTTTGATTTTTTTTTTGTTGGGGGTACCAGGGATTTATCTCAGGGATACTTGACCACTGAGCCACATCCAACCCTATTCTTTGTATTTTATTTAGAGACATAACTGAGTTGCTTAGCACCTTGCTTTTTGCTGAGGCTGGCTTTGAACTCATGATTCTTCTGTCTCAGACTACCAAGCCACTGGGATTACAGGTGTGTGCCACCATGCCTAGCTCCCTTTGATTTTTAAAAGATCCACCCCCATCTTTGTTTTTCTTTTTCTTCTCTAGCTTCCACATATTAGAGAAAACTTACCCTTTGACTTATTTCACTTAACATGATGTTCTCGAGTTCTTATCCACTTGGCTGTAAATGCCATAATTTCATTTTTCTTTATGGCTGAGTAAAACTCCATTGTGTATATAGACCACAATTTGTTTATCCATTCATCCATTGATGGACACCTAGGCTAGTTTGGCTAATGCAAATTGTGCTGCCATTTTAAAAATTAAGATATCTGGGTTGCAGTTATTTTGGAACTGCAACATATTTTTGAGGGCTTTTCTGAGAATCTTGCTGAATTCCTTGAAGACCTTCAGAGATGATTTACATGACACCCTCTGCTATGGTTGGAATGTTCCCTCCAAAACTCATGTTGCAATGTAATCATCATTGTGATGGTACTAGGAGGTGAAATCTTTAAGAGTATATTAGGTCATGAAGGCTCTGTCCTCAAGAATGGATGAATTCTGGGGAGATGGTTGATGATAAAATCTGCCAACTCCTTGGCTCTCTTGCTGATCCTTGTCCACTCTTTTGCCCAGGATCCCTTGCCATGTGTGTCTTCCATCGTGGGAAGTCCATACCAGATGTGGCCCTTTGATCTTGGACTTCCCAAGCTTTAGAACCTTCAGAAGAAAATTTCTTTTCTTTATAAATTCCTGTGTGTGGTATTCTGTTATCGCAGAAGAAAACAGAAGACCCCACATCTCAGGAGAATATTCAGAAGTTATGATACAATTGTGAAGCCCTGGGTTAGATATCTGATATGAACTTACAGGTATTGATGTGCTGGTCAGAGAAAATCTAGGGTATGCTTTTATGTTTAATTTTATTGGCCTAATCAATGTACTAATCATTTCAACTCAGAAATCCTTTGAGATGATTTTAAATATTAGGAGCATAAAGAAAGCACATTTCCTACTGTATTTTTCCCTTTATCAAATGAATCATCTTGATTTTTATCTCCAGGTCTATTCAGAAAAGTCAGTCTGAGTTTTCTTGAGGCCTCACACCACAGCATGAATCCAAGAGGCACCAACATCATCTCCTCTGTCCACCCTGATTTCTTCCTCTTGGGTCACTCAGGCCCTGCTGGCTCTTTTGCTCTAAGGCCAGGGTGAGTGAGGGAGTCATTGGAGAGATGACATCACCCCTTCTGTTGTATGGTGGCACCGGGACTCTGAAATCTTTCCACTGTTCTAGGGCACTGCCAAAAAGCTACCACAAACATCTCTCTCTCCCCTTTCTCTCTCTTCTTCCCTTTCCCCTTTTCTCTCTCCTTCCCCCAGTCCAGAGAAGGACTGCTTTTATCTGAAGGACAACTTTCCTCCTCTGTATTTTCCTCAGCACTCCTCTTTTCCCACACCCTAGTCTCTTTATTAGACCAAGGGAACCTGTCTTAAACACCTTCCCAAGGAAGAACCTATAGACTTAGTTACTGTTATAAGCAGGGAAAAAATAGTCAATATCTCAAAAACCATCCTTCCTCCATATAAGAAAATATTACAAATTTTAAAAATCAGCATCGGGGATAATATAAATTAAAACTCATGATGAAAATGAGACATGGGCATGCACATACACACACACACACACACAGTTCTAAGTTCCCTGGAAAATGTCCCCAGTCTTAAAAATTCCCTCATTTAGGAAAATTCAGCATACAGAGGAATTTGAGAGGAATTTTTCCTTTCTGTGACTTCAAACAAAAACTGTAAGACGGGATCCTAATTAGAATAAGTTTATACATACATGTGTGTATCATGTATACATGTATGTATGCATGTATACTGTGTGTATGCATGTATACTGTGTGTATGCATCTATACAGTGTGTATGCATGTATGCATGTGTGTATGCATGTGTATATATGTGGGTGTGTATGTGTGTGTGTATATGCATGTGTGTATGTGTGAATGCATGTGTGCATGTGTGTATGCATGTGTGCATGCCTGCATGTGTGCATGCATGTGTGTATGTATACATATACATGCATGCGTGTATACATATAGATGCATACATGTATACATTATGTATACATGTATGTATACATGTGTGTTTATACGTGTATGTATACATGTATGCATACACTCTACTGTCATAATATCTAAAAAGAACAAATTAGAAAGCAGAGAGAGAAAGAAGGAAAGAGAAGGAGAAAGAGAGAGAGAGTTGGGGGAGGGAGAGACAGGCTACTGGAATAGCAATCCTTCCAGAGTATACTCCCAGTGACGCACCTCCTCCAGCCACACATCCACCTGCCTACAGTTACCGTCCTGTCAGTCATTCAAATTTGGATGAACCAATTAATTACAGATTTCATAAACTAATCATTTTATCTCTGAACATTCTTGCATTAATATGAGCTTTGGGGGAACAGCTCACATCCAAACAGGGAATAACCATTTGTTCTACAACTGCCCCGTAACTAGAAAGGAAGAAATTTGTGAAGGGCTTTTTGGGAGCTTGAAGCAACTGGATCTGGGTTTTGGGTGAAAGATAAGGCTAAAGGGCCCTTCTGCACCAAGGAGGCAAGCAACAATTGGAGAAGGATAGCCCAAGGGAGCCCTCTATGGAGTTTGTGGTCAGTGAATTCTAGAAACAGTAATATTTCCTATATTATTTAAGGCTTTCCATTGTAAGTATGTTAACTTCTATTTACTCCTAAATTTTCAGAAAATTCTAGCTTAACACTATAGCTCTGTGTTAGCTGTGTTTTGGCATCTTTCAAGAGGAACCTAGTACTCTGCATTAGAGGGAGAATTGAAAGTAAATATCATCTCTTTTGCATCATCATGGGGAAAGAGGTTCCAAGATGGGGGGCAAGCAATAATTGTAGTATTTTTTAAAGATTTTTGTATTAATGGTATTGGCCTATACTTTTCTTTTCTTGAAGTATATTTGGGTCTTTGGAATCAGGGGGATAAATGCATCATAGGATGAGTATGAAGGAATTCCTTACTTTTCAATTTCATGGAATTATTTGAGGAGTATTAATATCAGCTCTGTTTAAAGATCTGGTAAAATTCAGCTATCCATCTAACAAGTTCTGGGCTTTTTATTTTTGTTGGAACACCTTCCCAAGGAAGAACCTATAGACTTAGTTACTGTTATAAGCAGGGAAAGAAGAAAAGGACATTGGAAAAATAGTCAATATCTCAAAAACCATCCTTCCTCCTATATAAGAAAATATTAAAGATTTTTAAAATAAGCATTAGGGATAATATAAATCAAAACTCATGATGAAAATGAGATATGGGCGTGCACACATACACACACTGTATCAATCTCATTGCTTGTAATTGGTCTATATATATTATTCTTTTATTTTCTATTTTGTTAATTTCAGGTCTTCATTGTTTACTTCTACTAGATTTAGGATAGGTTTTTTTGTTTTGTTTTTTAAGACGTTAAGATGCAGGAGGAGGTTATTTATTTGAAATTGCTCTGGTTTTTAATGTAAGCACTTCTCTATAACTCCCCTCTTCCACTGCCTTCACTACATTCCAGAGACTGTTATTTCTATCTTCATCTGATTCTAGGTATTTTCTTTATTACTGTCAGAGCATTAGTTTCTGCACCTTATCTTCTAGCCCTAATATTTTTCCTTCTGCTTGATCTAGTCTGCTGGTGAGACTCTCCACTAGGTTTTTATTTGATTGAGTTTTTCATTTCCAAGATTTCTGATTCATTTTCAGAATTTCTCTCTTTATTGAAATGCTCTTTCATATCCTCAGCTCATTGCTTAGATTTTCTTTTAATTCCTTGTCATTTGAACAATCTACTCTTTGAATTGTTTGTCCAGCATTTCTTCTACTTTAGTATCTCTGGATTTAATTGGTGGAGAGTTTTTGAACACTTGAACGCATCTCATTGCCTTGTTTTGTCATGTTATTCTTGTTGTATGTTGAAATTTGTTCTCCTGTTACAGTAGATCTCTCCAGCACTGTTATGTGAGAGTCTTTTTAGAAAGCTACTGTCTCTTTATAATATGCCCTGATATAGGGATTCATCTTAGTCTCAAAGCATTCATTCAACATGTTCAAAGTGCTATGTTCAATCACTAGCTCCACTTTGAGAGGAGTGAATAAGCATCAGTAAGAGCTACAGCTTTAAAGCAAATCATATATCCACATACAATAAAAACTTATTGAAAAATTATCTCTACCTTTCACTAACCAAAGAGAAAAAGGGAAAGTGATTATATAGAATAGACTAAAATATCGGATAATAGAGAAAGTAAAATTAACCTGTATGGAAAATAGAGGGAAAATGAAAGGAGGAGGAAAGAAGAGAGAAATAGAAAAAAGTAAATGAAATTAAACCTCTGCCTCTCACCCTGCA
This sequence comes from Urocitellus parryii, assembly GCF_045843805.1. Taxonomy (NCBI): domain Eukaryota; kingdom Metazoa; phylum Chordata; class Mammalia; order Rodentia; family Sciuridae; genus Urocitellus; species Urocitellus parryii. The sequence continues at coordinate 106,077,556 of NC_135533.1, forward strand.
CAAAAATCAACTCAAAGTGGATCAAAGACTTAGGCACTAGAACAGAGACACTGTGCCTAACAGAAGAAAAAGTAGGCCCAAATCTTTACCAGGTCAGCCTAGGATCTGACTTCCTTAACAACATCCCTAAAGCGCAACAAGTAAAATCAAGAATCAATAAATGGGATAGATTTAAATGAAAAAGCTTTTTCTCAGCAAAGGAAACAATCCTACAGCCTACAGATTGGGGAAAAATCTTTACCACGTGCACCTCCAACAAAGCATTAATCTCCAGGACATATAAAGAACTCAGAAAACGTAACACCAAAAAACCAAATAACCCAATCAATAAATAGGCAAAGGAACTGAACAGACACTTCACAGAGGAAGAAATACAGTTGATCAACAAATATATGAAAAAGTGTTCAACATCTCTAGCAATTAGAGAAATGAAAATCAAAACTACACTAAGATTTCATCTCATTCCACTCAGAATCATCAAGAATAGAGACAACAGTAAATGTTGAGGAGGATGTGGGGGGGAAGATACACTCTTATATTGCAGGTGGAACTATGAATTGGTACAACCACTATGGAAAACAGTAGGAAGATTCCTCAGAAAACTTGGAATGGAACCACCATTTGACTCAGCTATCCCACTCCTCAGTTTATACCCAAAGGACTTAAAATCAGCATACTACAGTAATGCAGCCACGTCAATATTTATAGCAGCTCAATTCACAATAGCTAAACTATGGATATAACCTATATGTTCTTCAATAGATAAATGAATAAAGAAAATGTGGCATATATATTCAATGAAATATTACTAAGTTTTAAAGAAGAATGAAATTATGGCATTTGCCAATAAATGGTTGGAGTCAGAGAATATCATGCTAAGTGAAATAAGCCAATCCCAAAAAACCAAAGGCCAAGTGTTTTCTCTAATATGTGGATGCTAATTCACAATGTGGGTGGGCACTAGAGAATAAAAGAGTTACCTTAGATTAGACAGAGGAAAGTAAAGGGAGGGGAAGGGAGGGGATGTGGGGATAAGAAGGATAATAGAACAAACCAGACATTATTACTTATGTATATATGTGACTGCATGACCAATGTGATTCTACAACATGTACCCTCAGAAAAATGAGAAGTTATATCCCATCTATGTATGATATATCAAAGTGCATAAATGCATTATACTGTCATGTGTAACTAATTAAAACAAATTTAAAAATTAACAAAGATGAGAGGGAAGAGGGATAGAAAACAAAAAGGGAGGTAATACATATGAGAGAAAAGAAAAAAGAAAAATCCAATTAATAAATTAAAAATATTTAAAATCATATAAAAGTTTGAAATAACAAGTAATATTAGGAAACCAAACATACCAACATAGGTCAAATCAAAAACACATATGAAAAAGACTCAACTTTTTCTCTGCCAAGGTGTTTAACACATAGAGACATCTTTCAGGTACTTGTAGTTTTGAAATCACCAGTCACCAGAAGCATGGCCAATGTCTGAGCCTTGATTGCATGACCTCCATGACTGGCTGTGGGTGTGGAGGCAGCAATGAAACTGCTCCGTTCAGCATTAGGGTGAGGGTTGGGTTTTTGGTTTTTCCCAGGTTTAGATCAGGCTCTTGCTTCAAAAAACTGTGAAGAGTCCAGCCACTGTAGCTACACACCCAGTCTTCACTAGTCCTATTCCTGATCTGGCACAAACTCAGGCAGCTCTTGGTATTCTGATGTAGGTCAGTGTTCCCCCTAGGGACTGTGTTGCTTCCAGTCCAGTCGCCAGATCCCTCTTTGGTGCAGGCAAGGAATACTATGGGCCTGAGTTAATCACAAAGGCTTCTCCATGTCCTTATCTTCTGTGGCTCTGGAGACTCCACAGATGGACTGGGTACCTGGGGCTGGGGTGGGGGGTCGGGGAGTGGGGCGGTGGGGGATGTTTTTACCAAGTGGCTGATGCAGGGAAATTCCCCTGCCCAGCAGACCCAACCCTCTCTGGAGTGGGTGGGACCCTTTGTCTGCAGGACAGATAACAGATTTCATTGACTTTAAGTATGCCGGGTCTTCACCAGTGCAGGTGGCAGTTTTGTGTGCACTTCAGATTTTTTTGGTACTCAGAGAGAGGCACCATGGACCAGAATTGATCAAGAAGACCTTATCCTCTTCTGGTGGGACCTAGGTAGCTCTGAAAATTCCAGACTGGTAGAAAACCTGTGGACCTACTCAAATTATGGAAGCTCTGGGGCCAGGACATCCCCTGCTCAGCCAAATAAGCCCACTTGGATGTGGGCAGGTTGCTTTGTGTATATTCTCTAGAATCATTGGTGTGCAGGGAGAAGTGCTTATGCTCCTGGGTAGCAGAGTGGGCCTTGTTCCTTTCCTTCTGATGGCTGGCTGATTTCACAGGATTTAGGATTACTGTGATCTCACTGTATAAATTATTCAGATAGCTTGCTACTATTTCACTTTTCCATGGTACTAATTGCTGCTGATCTCTAGAAGAGATGAAGATGCAAGGGATTATTTCTCTAAGGTGCATGCTTAGGGAATAAAACTTAGGGAGCCCATCAAGATGGCTCTCTGCCACAGTTCTCTCCTTATAAATTGAGAAAAGTTGAGTACTTACTATGCAACTGCTCAGTATGCAGCTTCAGGTCCAACTAAATTCACACTGACTTTCCCTTCTGCACTGTTTTTGCAACAATTATGTCATACATCTCTTTCTCTACCTTTATGTGACGCCTCATCTCTGCCCTGCCCTGCTCCTGGCTGCCAGTGTAGATACAAACCTGATTAGCTCTTTCTCACTATTCAATAATAAGAGTCTCAGAGTCTTTCCAAGTCTCTGAAAGTCCAGTGTTGAAATTCAGTGAACTCCCTATTACCAATCAAAGTAGCTATTTCAATTCTGAACTGCAGAGGAGGTGGGACGTGTGCAACCTGCTCCACCATCTCTGCACTGTTTACTTGTTTGTTTGTTGTCTTTATTTTTTTAAAGGAAAAATAACTTTTATTGCTTTTCTAGCAAGGGAGAAACACCGGGAACTCCTATCCCACAGGCTGTGATTTCGCTCTTCAGCAGCAACGGGGGCTTTTAAAGAGGTGATTCAGGGGCTGGGGCTAGGGCTCAGTGGAAGTGCACTTGCCTGGCAGAGTGTGTGTGTGTGTGTGTGTGTGTGTGTGTGTGTGTGTGTGTGTATATATATATATATATATATATATATATATATATAGAGAGAGAGAGAGAGAGAGAGAGAGAATGACTCAAAGGCTACATTCCACATATTCTCTATTGAAGTTGTAATTCACTTGTTAATTTGGGAGACAGTCATTTCTGAGATCTTCTGGTACCATCTCCAAAGTCTGGTTACTTTGTTCCTATGGCGATTGTGTACTTTAAGTACATACTTTCCCATCTGCCTCAGATGAGAAAGAAAGATAATCCTGTTTCCCCAGAGATTAAGAAGGGGGAGAGATAAGAGATGAATAGGGAGAGAGGAAGAGAAAGAAGTGTGTCCATTTTAAAAATAAGTCATGGTGGCAGAAGGGCAAGGGCTATATTCAAAGCATAAAGTGGACCACTGTTACATTTCCCCGCTGTCAATTTCTACATTCCATTTCTATGGAAAAAAAATAGGCGATGACATCTCCAAACTGCTTCCTGCTGAAAGAGGGTGAAGTTGGGGGAAGTAGCCCAAAGTCCTTGTTCTCTATCAGATGGGGCATGGACAGTTTGGGGTATTCAGCATCAGAGCAGGTCAGAGGTCCACAGTGGCAGGTGACTGGACAAGGCATACACAGGGCAGGGATCATGCTAAGACAACAATAAAGAAGACAGCAAAGCTTACTTTTTTTTGTATATAATTAGCACAAAGGCTATTAGTGTTTTAGCCAATCTCTAAAAACCATGAAGACAATAACTCATAATCATATCAGTGAAAATCAGATCAAGTTTATCAAAACACTAACAGGCAGCCATGCATGGTGGTACACACCTATAATCCCAGCAGCTCTGGAGGCTGAGGCAGGAGGGTCTCAAGTTCTACCTTTGTTAGAAGGAAAGTCTAAATATTTGCTCTGCAAAAGCGAGGTGTTAAGCTACTCAGTGAGAACTTGTCTCTAAATAAAATACAAAATAGGGTTGAGGATGTAACTCTGTGCTTGAATGTCCCTGAGTTCAATCCCCAGTACCCAAAAACAAAAACAAAAACACTAATAGTCAACAGTTACAAAGTTTACAAGGAAAATGCAAAATATAATTAACAGAGTAAAATAATATTTAATTTGTGTAATGGCTATGAACCACAAAAATGATTTTTATAATTTTAAACCCTTAATTATATATTATATCCCCTGTTTCTTTTGAGATCACAGTAATCTTTACAACAAAATCCATCTTTGAACACTTTAAATAAGGTGAAGACTAACCTATTTTGGAGCCATTCTAACATGGAGTAAGTTGAGAGGCAGAGCCTTATCTCAAGTAAGGTGGGACTCTTGACAAATAACACAATATAACATTATAGCTGAATAAAAAAAAAAGGCTAAGGGAGTTTTTAACTTTTTATGTGGAAAAAGCAGCAAAATGCTTCCATGTTTTACAATGTCATCTTTAAACAGATTCGACCATTTTTCTACAGTCCAGGCAGCTTTTCTGGATTTTTTTTTACCCCAGCTTAGGGCTATATCCTTGACCCACAGTGACATGGTCTGTGGCTGTGTGGGGCCAGGCTGAGAAACAGCGCTGGGAGTGCCAGTACTGAGTTAAAAGGATTTAAATCTTTTAAAACCCTTTCTTTTGGTATCCGGCTATCCATGCACACCAGAAGCAATGTCTTTTAGCACCTTCAACTTAGTTCCTGATTGTTCAGACCCCTTATCATGCAATCTCATAATGCCTGTATAAAAAGAATCTCTTTCATACATTTTACCACTGACAGACCAATTTTAACATCAAGACTGTATAATAACCCAGAAAAACCATCCAAAGGCCAGTTTGCATTACAGCAAACCATCCTTCTCTTAGACAGGCTTCTACCTACAGGTGGCCCATTCAGCCAAGATCTCTCTGCACAAGAGACTACTCTCTGCTCAAGATCAACTCAGCATGGCCCATGTCTTAAAGGGCTAGTAACAGACACAAGAAACACAGACAAGAGAGTATCACCAAAAACCAGGGCTGACAGACAGGAACCTTTAAAACAGACAGACCTTCTGCATTCTCAACAAGTTCTCCAGCCACCTTGCATCCTCAGCATGCAGGCCTCAGCATTTCTTCCACTTAACTTTACCTTTGACAGATCAACTCCAACTGCAAGATTACATAATAATCCAGAACGCTATTCAAAAACCAGTTACGGTAAAACATTATCTTAAATAGGCTTATTCCTCTAAGTGGCCCTTTCTTCAACTTGCTTTACCTCTTATAGAACAACTCCAATTGTAAGATTATACAAAAAAGAAATGCAGACAGACAACCAGAGAGGAGCCCCAAAACCATGACCATCAGATGAGAACCTTTAAATTGACTAGCCAAGATCTTTCCCAAGAGACTCCCTATAGTATTAATGCAGTACTGGCCATGTCTTAAAAGGGGCAGTAACAGATAAAAACAAAAGTACAGACAGACAACCAGAGGGAATCCCCAAACCCAAGGCCAACAAAGAGATGAGAACCTAGAAAAGACGGGAAGGAAGTAAATATCTCTAGGTTCTTGATTCCTGCTTAACCACAACTCCTACACCAGTGGTGCCACAGATGTCCCCACAAAGAAGGACCAGATGCTCCCGTGAAGAGGAACCAGATGTGTGGAATCAAGGGTCTTGGCGTGCACACCAGGGGACTTACCAGATGGCCAAGGGTTTTGAGACTTTACAAAGTTCAGTTTCCTTTTACTCAAAGTGGACTATGATGGAGCAACTTGTACCATTCAAGGAAAGAAGGTAGGAGTTCCCCAAAGCAAAAGGAGCTTCAGCAGCCACTAAGACTGTCCCTCCGTGCCTCCCTTTACTGGACGAACTAGCTCCTCCAGTTCAACAAGAGGCAAACTCAGCCATCTCCTAACTCTCCTGCAGATGTCTCTCAACAACTTCACTAGTCACCTTCCATCCTTAGCATGGAAGTGAAGTTCCTTGGAGAAACAAGCCTGCTCAAGAAATCTGGAGTGGGGTCTGTTCTAGGGTTCCACCTGGGATACCAAATTTGCTACTCAAAGCGTGGTTCTTGTCCCTGATGCCAAACCAATAATGAGGTCACTATTTTGAGAAAAAGGAAAAAGAAGTTTTATTGCTTTGCTTACAAAGGAGAAACACAGAGAAATCCTGTCCCAGAAGTTGTGATTTTATCTTTATTTGGTTTTTGGTATGGGGCTTGAAACCCAGGGATAATTTACCACTGAGCTATATCCTCCAGCCCTTTTTATTTTTTATTTAGCGATATGGCCTCAGCTAAGTTGCTTAGGGCCTTGTTAAATTTCTGAGACTGACCTTGAACTTGCAATCCTCCTGACTCAGCCTCCCCAGTTACTGGGATTATAGTTGTGCACCATCACACCTATCTCTGCACTGCTTTTGAAATTTCTTTTGTGTATAAAGTTTTTTTAAAAAAGCATTTTTAAATGAGTAGGGTAGGATATATTTTAATTTTACTTAGGGTTGTGGCTCAGTGGTAGCATGCTTGCCTAGCATGGGTGAGTCACTGGGTTTGATCCTCAGCACCATATAAAAAATAAACAAAATAAAAGGTATGTGTTCACTTAAAAAATGTTTTAAAAATGTGAACAAGTGAGCAACCTTTTAATAAGCTCTAGAATCTCTTAAGTTTTTTTTAGCAAATAGTTGCTATTGGAAAGTAAATGTGGAATTTATGAAGGCTAACTGTCTTTTACTACAAAAAATATGCTTAAATGTGAACTGATGAATAGTGCAATGTGTTTGAATTTGGGGTCACCAACTTAAGTATGGAAGGATTTACATTTTACCAGCTTTACTAGGTATCTAATAAGTTGATACATATAATTTATTCCCAAATTTAGGAGCTTAAATTTGAAAACATTTATTATCTAACAGTTTCTGGGATTTAGGAACTCAGATATGGTTTAGCTGAGTTTTCAGGCTCAGGATGGTTGAGAAGGCTACAGAAGAGTTGAATGTGCTGAGATCTTGTGTGAAGTCTCAACTAGAAGAAGATTCACTTTCAAACTCATTTAATGACTATCAGGTTCAGTTCCTCTCAAGCTGTTGGGCCAAGAACCTCAATTCTTTCCTGGCTTTTGGCCAGAGTCTTCCTGCTGTTCTTTGCCATGTGGGCCTCTCCAAAGGTCACTTTATAGTATGGCAGCTGGCTCTCATTTGGATGAGAGAGCATGAGCAGGTGAACAATCTAGAAGCCACAGTCTTTTGTAAACTAATCATGGAAGTAAGATTCTATCACTTTCTCTGTGTCCTGTTCATTAGAAGAAAGCCAAGTCCCCCACACTCCCCAGGTGAGGAGATTCCATAAAAAATGTGGATAGCAGAAGACAGGGTTCTTGTAAGCCACTTTATTCAATGGGGCTGAGTCCACCCTCTGACCCCTCATGATTCATATCCCTGACATATGCAAAATACATTCACCTCTTTTTGAGGTACCCAGGTGTCCCATTCCACTTAAAGTTCAACAAAAAGATCAAAGTCCTTTAATCCAAATCAAGTCCAGGTTCAGAAAGGACTCCCAGGGTGTAGTGCATTAAGTCAAGTCCCTGGGGTATGAAATGAAAGAACTGAGCTATCTTCCCCCATTACAGTTTGTACAATGGTAAGACAAGCAGAGAAGAGCATCCATACACATTCTCACTCCAAAAGGGGACACGGAAGGAGAAATAAGAAGTCAGTGGTCCACGTTCTGAAATCCAAGTAGGCAAATGCTGGGAGTTTCTTGATTAAGTTTTGAGGCCTGAGAATAGCTTATCTTCTGAATTTTTTATTTGACTCTCTGAGTCATCTTTCAGTTTTCATAAAAAGAATTTGAAGGTGAGTAGTTTTATCCATCTGTTTCCTGCCAGTATAATTTGGGAGTGTGACAGCTGCCTTTCATTTTTTTCTCTGTTGGTTCCCATCAGTCTGTGCTGTGTTTTTTGCAGAAAATGTTTTCTCAGAAATTCTACAGGCCTCCTGGGCATTTCAGTGGGTATACACCATTGGACACAAGTCACACATAGACACCTTCATCAGGTAACTTCTTTTCCAGCTTAGTCCCCTTGTCATGGCTAAGGAACAGTGGTCATAACCTCCCCCAAAGACCCTCTAGTTTGAGAAGGCCTGTGAAGCACAGAGGGTCTTTTATATGATCATATATTCTGAACTTTCCATTCTTCTGAGATTTTGGCAAACGTTGTATAGTTAGTTACTCCTTTGCTTTTCCTCTAGAGCACATTTTCCTGACAATATATCCCTTAATTGCCACCTAGAGATGGTGGTTAAAGTATTCAATATCATCAAGTCCTGATTCTATCCTATGTAATAATTCTTCTTAGGCAAAAATCATAAGTCAGGCAGCATCTTCAATACTTTGTGTGGAAACCCCTTTAAACTAGATGACAAGTTAATCACCTAAAGCTCTGCTTTTTCCAAACTTCAGAACACAACTTCACTAAGCTTTCTGCCACTATACGATAGAATTCCTCTTCTTCTGGTTTCCACTAACCATGTTCCTCCCTCCTTTAGAGGACTCTATGGCAATGCCAAAATCCACATAGATAATAACAGTCTGTTGAAGTCTGTGTTAAGCTTTATTTATTTTACTCCCAAATCTTTCTAGCCTCCCACTGTGGCCTGCTTCCAAAACCACTCCCACATCTGAAGGTCTTTGTGATGGCCACCATCTGCCTCCAGATACCAAAATCTGTGTTAGGTATCTAGTGTTGCAGAGTAAATTACTACAACTTAAGCAGCTTAAAATAACAGAGTGGCTATGCAGCCAGAGTCTAGACCTAACTGAGCTGTGTCCTCAGTTTCAGGATCTCACAAGACTGCAATCAAGGTGTCAGCTGAATTCTCCTCTGGAAGATCAACAGAAAAAAGTGTCTACTTCAAGCTCAGTCAGGCAGCGGCAGAATTGATTTCCTTGTAGTTATATGACTGAGACTTTAGATTTTTGTTGCCAATAGGCCAAATGCAGTCATCAGCTTCCAGAAGCCCCCTAAGCAGTTCACAACTTGGCTGCATGCTCCTTCAAGGTCAGCAAGAGAGCGAGAATGAATCTTCCAGCAAGACTGAGTCTCAGATAATATAATCATGGCAATGATATCCCATCACTTTTTCCACATTCTACTGGCCAGAAGCAATCCACAAAGTACCCCTCATATTCAAAGACAGGCATGGACACCATGAAACAAGAGTCATGAAGGTCACATGAAAGTGTCCACTACTGATCTCATCAGAAAAGTTTTTAAATTGTTAGTGAGCTGCTCTGAATGACAAATGAAAGTTCCCTAAAACTCATATTTTTCTTTGAAAAGTTGAATTTGATTATCTGCAATAAGTACTGTGAGTTATTTTCCTTGAAGTAACAGGCTTGCTCCATTCATTTAAAAAAAAAAAAAAAAAAAAAAACCATTTCCTGATAGTTAACACAGACAAGAGCAGTGAGAACATGAGGCTAAGGGGATAATTTTCTAAACTGTGCCCATTGTGCTGAACCCCAAACAAACTTTCTTTTTAGAAGCAATTTACCAGCAGCCCTGCCAGGCTTAATTTAATAAGATAAGTTACATTCCTCAGCAAACAACCTGTTATCTGTAGAAGAAATGCAGGCCCCAAAGGCTCCTCCCTGCCAATAAGAGGAACACAAGTTACCCTGAAGGGGGGACCTTGGTTACCTTTATGCAGACCTGGTTTCAGAACTCAGGGACATAAGGCAAAACTGCCTAACAATAAAATCTGTAAGAATAAGTACCAATTAGAACCAGGCAGTATGGACCAAAGTGAACCAGAGTTGCCTTGGATATTTAGAAAATCTCCCTTCCATGGTATAAGACCACGTGCAGTAGGGACTTGAAAGTCTGATATAATCCTGCTGTCAGCCAAAAGTAAAGAGGTGGACCTAGGCAAGACTCTCTAGGAACTTCCCTGGGACCCCTCCAATAAAACAGGAGGGCAGGAGGAGTCCACCATTCCTTTCCTCTCTGAGAGGACCCACTCTCTCCCTTGAGAGTGTTTCCCTTTTCCTATCCCTTCTAATGAACATATGTCTGCTGCTCCAAACATGTCTGAAATCTTTCCAGCATGATCTCAAGAACCAGTAACTGAGGACCACCATGGCTGCTGGGCTCTGCAGTGAGCCACTGCTCTGTAACACAGTGCCAAATGCCCAAGACTGAATAACCATATTTCTCCTGTCAGTATCTCTGCCGGCAGTCCGGCTGGGCAAAATAACCAGGAGGTGACAAGCAACTTGTGAAGGTTGAAGCGGGAACTACTTTATTGCGGGACAGCAGAGGTATATGTTCCTAACTGATTACACACAGCTTGACTCAATTAGCATCATCCAGGTACAGCAATCAGCCCATAAGGAATCCCCACCATCTTAATGGCTTGGTGGTGTTGCCTCACAAACCACTCCTCCTGGCAAACTGCCAGGCGCCACCTTGACTTGATTGTGGCCCCCAACATATCTCCTGTAAAAAGGTGTTCCACAGAGAAAAGTGGTTAGGTTAGCTCTCAGTTCAACAATTGGACAAGTGCTTTTCTTCCAGAAAACCAGTCCTTCAGTGACTGTAGAATCACTCTATGTGTACTTCCCATTTTGCCCCAACAACAACAAAAAAGAGGTACACTCAAGGGATGAGATATAATAAAACTAATAAATTTTACAGCTTCATCAGGGTGGTATTTTAAAAATGTGTATGCATGACAATTAGAATACAATGGATATGAGAGCAATGTGAAGCTACTGCCATGATTCAGCCTAGGTGCTCACAATTTTACCCACCATCACACAGGGAGACAGCAAGTAATGTCTGAATCATGCCTGAGCCTTGACTTTGCACCTCCCCTGAAAGGAGATAGGGAACCAAAGAGGTCTGTAAACCCCACTCTGAAAACTACTGATATCAAAGAACACACAGATCAAAAACACACTGAAAACTAAACAGGAAAAAAATTATTTAATACTTCTATAAAATTATTAAGCTACTATAAAAAATCAATCTACTGCCTCATATCATATTGAACACTAAGAATATCTAGACAAAAAGGTACATGAGAATTTAAATCTAACAGCTAATCAGAATAGTCCATCTCCAGCTAGAAAAAATACTTTCTAAACCAAATGCAATAGAAGTTATAAAACACAGATTTGAAGGTTTGACTTTTATTTAAAAAATCCATTTCCAAGATGATTACCTCTTCCATTTCAGTCCAACTTTCCACTGAGATGTTCTGAACTTCAATCCCATTTCTAATCTAGCCTGATATATTTGTGAACAATATTATGACATGAAATATTTTTAAAATGTTTCTCAAAGGTTGATGTTAACACCATTTAAAAATATTAGAATTCTCTGGGTGGCATCATTTCCTCAGTTGCATTAATCAGAGCTTTTCAAAGTAACATGCATGTAAATTACTACCTGTTAAAATGCAGATTATTGATTCAGTGGGTCTGGGGTGGCTCCAGGTGATGAAGGTGCTGCTGAATCATGGAAAACATTCCCTAGTAATTAAGGTGCTGAAGAAATAAAACTGACTGCATTGTTAAGGTTATCAGCCTCTTACTTCTCTTCAACCTTTATAGTTCCCTGCTGTTCTTAAGAAATTTCTCAACATCTAACAAACTTGTTCTCTATACTAGTCAGACATTAGGGGATTGAATAAAGTATGGTAGAACTATTTAATGAGATACAGTTATCCCTGTATCAGCAAGAGATTGCTTCCTGGGCACCTGTGGATACCAAAATCTATGGATGCTTAATTACCTCATATAAAGTGGGATAGTATTTGCATGTAATCTACATGCATCCTCTTGTATACTTTAAATCATCTCTAGATTGCTTATAATACCTGATAGAATGTAAAAACTAAGTACATGGTTATTACACTATATTGTCTAGGGAATGACAGGAACAATCTGTAAATGTTTGCACATATGCAAAAATTTTTTGTTTGAACATAGGTTCAATCTATGGTATGTTAAATCCTGAGATACCAAGAACTAACTGACCTACACAACCCTAAACAGTTTTTAGAAAGGTGAGATTGTATATACAGTACATTATGTTTTAATGATGCCTATAATTACAATATAATTTAGTTATATAAAAAATGTATCATACTGTATTTGTGTATATACAGAGAGAATGACTTTTGAGAGAAATATACCAAAATATTGTGTTGTGAATTTTATTTTTTCCATTATACATTTTGTACTTTTCAAATTTTAGTCAATGAAAATGTATTACAGTAAATTTATTATATACATTAAAACATTTTTTACAACTAGGATTTCACCAGTTGTTAGGAGTGGGAAAATCTGTAGTGGAAACTTATTACAGGAACCATAAAGAGAAATTGAACTGTAACTTCAAGGTGAGATTTATAAAGGTAAATTTCCTGAATTTTAATTGTTCCTATTTAAAAAAAAAACATTAAACTACCTTATTTGACCAAATACTAATCAGGAAGCTTCAAACAATCTTGAACAAAACTACAGAGAAGAAAGAAAGCAGAGTAGAAGGAATAAAAGTATTTTAATATATATTAAGCCTTTACCTGATATTTTCAAATTCATATTTCTTATTTACTTCTTATAGTAACCTTTAAAGTAGAGATAATTACCCTCACAAAAATTAAACCATAAGAAAAATCAAGAAGAGACAAGGAATAAAAAGATTGTTAAATTCTAGTATCTTTTAGAGCTAGGTTGTTTTATTTTTTGACCTGTGTTCTATACATACTTTTTATGGTTACATAAGAAAGGCTGAGGTTTTTTTTTTTTCCTCATGCAAAATTAAGCCTTGCCTTACTTAAAACTGTTAACTAATTTTAGAAGACTTCAATTATCTTAAGCTAATAACATCATATATCAAGTTTTCAGGAAGCTTGTTTCTATATATTTTTTGAATGTCATATTTTCTCTACAATCTTATAAAGTATTATGCTTTACCAAAAAAATGGCACATTTCATTCAATAAAAGAAATACTTTAATGAATTCCCCCATTTCTCAGAATCAATACCTCCAACTGATTTCCAAATAAACTTACCAAGTTGGAAGGTATCAAGTCTTTTAAGGGTATCTGGATTGGACATCACTAATTGTACTTTTGACTGGCAACAATGCCAAGCAGATCTCTTTGTTAGTTTTAGGCTTAGTGTTAGACTTAATACTAGATCTCTAGTGTTAGTCTCACTAACTTATTTTTTTGCTAAATGAAATTACTGACTCTAGTATAAAGAGACTCACTTCATCAAAAGGAAATTTCGAACTCCATCCAGTGGTCAGCAACTTGATTGTCTAGGCAATTCTGAGACACAAATAACACACAATAGATCATGCCATGGAATTGAGAGTACAGCAAAGCCTTTGAAATTAATTATATACTAGGATTAAGTTTTTCCAAAGTACTAAAATGACTTAGGAAAAGCACCTTTTTTTCCATTTCTATGTGTACAATTTTAGAGTAGATATTATGTGCATTTCTACTCTAATTTAGACCAGCTGAAAGGAATAAATAATGAAGTACTGACATATTTATTTTGCATCTACTAAGCTTATCCATTAAAATAGATTTATCTGCACCATTTCCCTCAAATTGCAATCATGCCCTCGTTTTAAAGCAATTTTCTATGTTTTGTGAAATTATGTTTCCAGAAGCTTATCATGCATTGGAGGTTGCATTGTTCCACTGGGTCGGAAGCATGTATATAGCTAGGCCATTTCTTCCAGATTTGAGAGCTCAACATTATCTCTATACCAAATGTTGATGAAATAGAATTTATCCACTTCTATAGTCACAGATGTAATGTTATGCATATATGTTGCTTGCTCAAAGATTCCTTTGTAAAATGGCTTTCTGAACATTCAGTTTCTTAAAATGCAGATGAAATCTGTATTTGCCTCACAGCTACTTTTTAAAGCAATTTTGATAGCTTTGCTCAATTTGGAGTTGGATGAATTATTATTTGCTATGGATTCTGATTCTGTTTACTTTAAAATACAATCTTATATATGTGCAAAACATGGAGGCATTCAGTCAGTATTTTAAAGTTACATTTTTGTTTGGTTATCTTTTCAGTTGCATTTCCTATAAGTAATGCATAATGTTTTCTAGGAGGAATTTATAATAGGTGCTTTCAATTCTTACATCCTGCCTCTCTGTTACCTACTAACAAATCTAATGGCTCCGATTTTTAAATAATACTAATTATTTTTAAAAACCATGTTCAATGCTTTTAAAAATACTGTTTTGTTGAGCTTTTACAATTTCAAAAAGTACATTAATGTTGTAAATTATCAAAACAACCATACTGTATATGTAAATTCAAATATGGAAATTCCCTTCCCTTTACCCAACTCCTGCCCACAGAGAGGTAAACCATCTTGTATATCCCTTTGAAGCTTTTTTTTTTGCATTTTAACACTTTCGTAAGTAAAATCATGCACTTAATGATATATATGAATTATTGTGTAACTTGTTTTTTCATTGAACAATAGAACTTGGAGCTCTTCTCATATCAGTGCATGTACATCTACTTGACTTACTAAAACCATTATATAGAAACCCATAGAATGAATTTTTTCATTCTCCAATAATGGATATTTAGGTTGCTTATTTTTTATAAACTGTTTCAATGAGTTAATTTATGTAGTATAAATTCCTAGAAGTGGAATCATATTTGGTAGCTTTTACTAAACTGCCTTCCAAAAAGTCTAGACTTACATAGATTTTCTCCAACAATGCATGCCAGCACCTTACTCACCAAACCTTTACCAACACTAAATATTTTAATATTTTCATTTTTTGCTAGTATTTTTAAGAATTTTAAAAGTTTTACATTTTCACATTCTAGCTTAATGTGCAATGGTTTGTGACTGTTATAAAAGGCAATCACACTTATCCAGCTAAAATATTCTTTTTCCAACTAACTAAATGCTTTTTGTCTTGATTTCTCTTTTATCCTTTTGTTATACTTTCCTATTATTTTCAGCATTTGTTACATTCTACAAATACATACATATATAATTAAGCCAGGTATAGTGACACATGCCTGTAATCCCAGCTGGCTGAGACAGGAGAATTCCATATTCAAAACCAGCCTTAGCAACTAAGTGAAGACTTAAGTAACTTAGCGAGATCCTGTCTCAAAATAAAGTGGCTCAATCAGTGGTTAAGTATCCCTGGGTTTAACTTCTCATATGCCTCATCCCAAATCGTAATTGAACTTTGCTTTTTTACTAATTTATGAGATTTTACTTATTAATCAACGAGTTCCTTGCATTTACTGTGAACCTTGGAATGTGTGATCTTTTTCCTGACATTTTATTTAAAATTTTATCTTCATTAAAATTTTATTAATTTTTCTTCAGATTTTAAAAATATTTTTTCAACAAATTGTTTCATTTTTTTCCTTTTATGACTTAGGTTTCATTTTCTATTTCTGATATATGTTCTAATTTCATTTAACATTTTTACACCTACATTTTAGATAGATATATTTAAATATGCACATGCATGCACATTTGCACACACAAGTTTTGTTTTGCTCTTAGATACATATATTTACATATACATTTATTTATGTATTGCATATATAATATCTAGTTATACATTTATTCAAGACTATTGGAATCATATTGTTTCAATTTAAAGGAGGGATTTCATGTGAAAACAGTTGATAATTCATTAATCAGTCACCTCACCCCAATATTAACTTACTGTTTTACAACAAATAACTTACCATAACTTACTTACAGTAAGTTAAAATGCAATGTTAGATACAAACTACTTTAAGAGTTCTAAATTCTAATACAATAATTTTAGAGACATTTTTCAATAAAAATTTACATCATAGCATTATTTTTATCATTTTTATTTTTATATTTTATAGTCTTCTATTTTTTCTCCAATGCATAGTACTTCTAAATTATTTATAAAATATTATTTTTTTTTTAAGTTTTTCCACTGAAAATAATTTCTGTAGTACAATTCAAAAACCACATGATTTTGGATGACAGAATGAGCACAGATTATAACAAAATGCTTAACAATCAAGGCAGAGGGTTTTTAAAGACCAGCATTCAAATTTATAGCTACATTGAGGTAACAACAAGTCTGTTTCTGTGAGGCACACTAATTCTCAAAAACAGATTCTCAATTTGTACCTTAAAGGTATAGAAATTATTTTCCAGTGCAAGAGGCTTTCTGCAAATATTCAGCAGAGTTAAGAGAAACTGCCTCACTTAATTACATAGTTACTGCTGCTCAATATTCTAGACCAGCCCCATCCAATAAGGTGGCTCTGCTGGTTTCTCTGCTCTGGGTCAAGTAAAACTGAAATCAGTGTCAACCAGCTTGGGTTCTTGTCTGCAGTCCCCAAAGGGAGGCATCCAGGCTCATTGAAATTGTTGGCAAAATTTAATTTTATGTGTTGTAGCACTGAGGCCTCTCTTTCTTTGCTGGCTGTGTCCTAGATCCATGGTTAATTCCTCAAGTCCTCTCTCCAGTCCTTGCACATAGGTTCCTACATCTCATAGTTGCAAAGATAGGTCAAATTTTTCTCACACTTGGAATCTCTAACTTCCATTTCTCCCTTCCCTTTCTTTACCAGACAAAGAACATTCTTTTCTTGTAAGGACTTACATAATTAGATTAGGCCTACATAAGTAATCTAAGATAACCTCCCTATTTTAAGGTCTATAACTATATTTTATCTGCCAAGTTCTTTCCTAGAAATATCTAAATTAATGTTTGATTAAATAACCAGGATACAGGAATCTTGGAAGAACACCTAAGATTCAGCCTACCATACTTCTGGTAATTAAACAAGAGTAAATCAGCTAGGATTTAGGCAGCCAGGATTTTAGGGAGAAGAGAAGACCCCTGAAGTGAGATTGATACCCTGAGCCACCTTACTCCTTGAAGCTTTTGCTGAATTTTAAGTGGAAGAAATCAAGACTGAAAAACTGAGCAGAAAGCAGGAGCCACTAAGAGGACTATATGATAAACACAGGTATATCTGGGTCTATCTATAAGAACTATTTTAATAAGTAAAAATTCCAGGTGACATTAAAACATGGATAAAAGACCATAGCAATAAAGAAAAAAGAAGGAAAATGAAATGTTCAGCTTTAAGTAGTGATTTTGGTTTTATTTTTATTTCAACAGAAATCTATTGGAGGATTTTTTCCTCCCACAGGGAAAGGAAACAAACTAATTTATACTTTAAATTGGTCAGTACAGTGAATGGGAAAACTTTTCTTCCACAATTGTCTGTTATTTTGTTCAGCAAGGCCTTGGATGAGAAGGTTTTTTTTTTTAACCAGGAGGTTGGCATGATCTTCTGTGTGTGCCCAAGTGTCTGCATGTATGTTAGTGGGAGGAACATAAAGAGGGGACCTCTCTTCAGAGGCTAACAGGAAAGGTGGTTGGTCCTAAAAAATGACTAAGTAGGTAACCATTTACACAATGAGATAGGGGTACGAAGGAAACTTTCAGTTTCATCAAATTCTTACACTTCCGTGTAATGCGACAATCTGAAGTTAACTGACATCTTGACACATTTCTTGGGCCACAGGGCCCATAAAAATAAGGATACTATAAATCATGCCTGACTTACGGAAGTCTGCCTCCCATTGGTTCCAATGCAAACAGAATAGGACATGAGTCCCCAGGATAGTCTCCACAATCCTTTCAAATACCAGACTGCTGGCCCACAGCCTGCTCTGCTGCCTGAATCAGGGCAGCCTGGGCACTGTGCTGAAGATCAATCAGGAGGCCTTCCCACAATGCTTTTAGACTGTAGGTTTCTTAGCTCCTAGATTCCAACAACCTACTCATCATTTGCCTTGTAACTCAGAAATACCTAAAATATCACATTTGAAAAGGCCATTCTTTCCTTTTTCTACTCTACGTTTGTCTTTTCGTTTCAATTTTGCACACAAGGGTAGGAAAAGCGAATCTGTGGCTTAGTCTATATCTTAAATAGTAATCTCCATACAACATCTTAATAAACTAGTATTTTATTTTTGAAAAAGGTGGGGTTTGTTGGGGAGCTGGCATAGTTATAAATAAAAGCATTTTAAGGAAAGGCTAAGCTGCACTTCTGCATATCTTGAATACAAATGAGCAAGTCTGACACCAAAAGCTGGGACCACCCAAAAGGAAGGCTCTCTCTGGCACTGCAAGTCTGAGTGACACCTGGAGATGGGAACTTGGGTCTGACAGTCCAGAGCAGTTGGTAGGCATGAGGAAGGGGGAAGTGGGGACAAGGTTTTGCTCCGCATTGATTTTGCACCTGTTGTGCTATCAGGGAGCTGGCCCTGGCCACAAGAACCTAGGACCTGCCTGTTTTTCCCTAAATCATTTGTAAATTTCTGGGTATAAATATATAATGTATAAACCTGGGCTTCTCTAACCTGGGTAGACTCCATGTGTCAGAAGGTACTTTGCTAATAACAGACTCCTGGCTCAGCTACTGTCAAGCATCAATGTTCATGGCATCCTTCAACCACAGCAGGCTACCTAAAATTCACCTTAAATGGACTTCATTTCTTTTCCCCCTTTGCTTAAATGGTTTATCTATTCAATGGCATATTATATATGCTTGACTCATGTTTTCCCATTCCATTTCTCTAATGAGCCAAAGTATTCCCCCCAAAAAAAGCTCTGCACAGTAAAATAACCATTAGAGTGAAGAGAAGGCTTATGAAATGGGAGAAAATATTTGCAAACAAGAGGTCAACATCCAGTAATACATGGAACTAAACAAAAACAACAGAAAAAAACAATAGGAAAAAAGACATTATTCAAATACAAATGAGACATACAAATGAGTCACAGGTATATGTAAAACTGTTCAACACTAGTCTTTAGGAAAATGCAAATCAAAACAATGAGCTATCACCCCACTCCAGAAAGAAGGGCAAAAAAACAAGAAGACCATTTTCCTACTCCTTTATATTTATCCAAAAGAAATAAAATCAGCATACTATAATGATATAGCCACATCAGTGTTCATAGCAGCATAATTCACAATAGCCAAATTATGGAACCATCCCAAATGCTATCAATAGATGAGTGGATGTGATATATACATATATGTGTGTATGTGTGTATGTGTGTGTGTGTGTGTGTGTGTGTGTGTGTATACATGCAATGGCATTTTATCCAGCCATAGAGAATGAAATTATAACATTGGTTGGTAAAGGGGATGGAATTCAAAACATCATGCTAAGTGAAATAAGCCTAACTCAGAAAATCAAGGTTCGAATACTTGTTGTCATATGCAAAAGCTAGAGTAAAATGAGAAAAGGGATGGTGGTGAGATATCATAAAAATGTAGTGAAGACAGTGAAGTAGGAGCTGGAAAGGGAGGAAATGTGGAATAAACTTAACAAAATCACACTATGTGCATGTATAAATATACCACAGTGAATTCCTTTATGTGTATCTATAAAGCACCAATCAAAAATAAATAAATGAGTGAAAGGAGACCAATAAGAGTAAGGAGAATAGAAGGGAGAAAGGAAGGGATGATGGGGGGCATTGGGGACTGAAATGGAGTAAATCAAATTACATTCATGTATGATTTGGTCCAAATGAACACAACTATTATGCACAAATAAAAGAAAAAAATTATTCTCTGGAACTTCAGAGTAGAACAGAGGATATTAGAGGTGGCGGGGATAGGGGGAAAGTGGTAGATAAGGAGGAGAGATGGATGGGGAAAGGTTTTCAATGGATACCAAGTTACCATTAAACATGAGTGAGACTCTCTGGTGCAACATAGCATGGTAGAGTAACTATTGGATAACAATTATGTACAGTATATCTCAAAAAGCAAGAAAGAAATTGAACGTTTCCACCATGAAAACAATGAAAAACGTGTAGGGAGACAGACATGTTTAACCTGAATTAAATATTATACAATGTATGCGTAAATGAAAAATCACATCAACATGTGTAATTATTTTTATCAGTTAAAAAATAAAAATTTAATGTGGGTTCAAATTAAGAAAAAATTAGAATACAGAATGGATGATTGTCTAAGCACAAAATAAAACCCAGAAATTAGCAAATAAATGGCTGATATTATAAAAATGGATAAACGACTATATTCCTACCAAAATTCTGAAGAATTAGTACCATAACCAGGGAACATATGTTGGTAACATGTGCATTTTTTTCAAAAATATTAACTTTCAAGGACATTTAGTCAGGTTAGCATTAAGTTTTCTCAAACAATGGCTTAGAGATATGATGCCGACACTTGAGAGAAAATAATCCAAGATTATCATATCTTCACAATCTTGAGTGAAAGTTTCAGAAAAGTCCTTACTCAACTAACTGCCTCAGAAACAGAATTACAAAGGGATGAGAGAAAGAATGCTTCGATGTGACATTATGTAGACAACCAGACAACCATCACTACCCTAGCTCAAATTTTCTTTCCAGTTTTAAATTATCCTACTTGACCACTCATTTCAGGTTTGGATTCTTACTCAGTATACTTATTTTGGAAGGATCCATTTCACATGCTAAGGAGAAACATGATCTCTGCCTAATCCAAGATGAGGTGAAATTCTCTCTTGTACATAATCTAATCTCTGAATAGAGAAAGTAGCCCCATGGTTGGTGTTCATAGGAACAGAAAGTCAGGATTGACATAAATTGTAGTTGGAAAAAACTATTAACACCAAGACTAAGTTACAGAGTTAAATAAAATGCTAATACCTAGTGAGCAATTGCTGATAAATCCAAATAACTAGGGTGATTGAAAGACCCCAGAGGATGGAAGTCTTAATTATTTATTAAAGAGAATTAATAAATAATAGGAAAAAAACTACAGAGAATTTCTTGACTAAGAATACGTAAGAATCCAAGGTTATATTGTTTTTATATAGAAATGGGACAAAGTATTAAAATTTAAAATGTTAGAAAATATAACTAAAAACTAAACATACAAAGTTTAACAACCACGTTCTGATAAAAGACAATCATATAGCAAAGGGGAAAACTAAAAGTTGCAACTATAAAGTTTTTAAAACAGTATAAAAATGCAAACCCAGAGTAAAATTTTTTTTAATGGTAATGGACTTTGATTTTATTTCTTTATATGCAGTGCTGAGAATCAAACCCAGCACCTCCCACATGCTAGGCAAGCACTTTACCACTGAGCCAGGACCCCAGCCCCCAAATTTATTTATATTCTATAAAAATCCACAAACACACAAGGTCTAAATTCACCTATTAAAAATATTTCAAATTACACCTCAAGTTTTAGCGTTTATTCCACAAAACATTAGAACTTGAATGTAAAACAAGCATACATGTCTGTATGGTTTAGTGATCTGTGTTCAGCACCTAGAACACTCTGGCATTCAATTTTTGAAGGAATGAACTGGAAAAGAATGCTAACAAAAAACTAAAACTGCTTACTGCCCAGTGCTGCCACAGTGCAGATAAACAGTCTCTTTCACTTAGTACATACGAAAATTCTAAACAGGCACTATTTTCCTAGATGACAATTTAGACATGCCAAAAGATTTTAAAATATGCATATTCTTATTCCAAGAATTCTACTAAAAATTTATATATATAAATTTGTATATATATTTATATATGTGTATACACACAAACACAAGATCACTAAATGTCAACATATTTTTGTTTATAATAAACAAAAGATACCCTAATATTTACCCTAAATGAACTCTAACAGAAGATCAAATCAATTATCCAGTCCATCCAATCAATGGACTCCTATGCAATCTTATAGACTATTGTAGACATTTGTTAACATGGAAAGTGATAATATACTTGAAAGAGCAGACTACATAAGAGAATGCTAATATAATCCCCACTTCTATATTTTAAAAATACCTAAAATAATTTCTGCTGAAATAATGTGTACCCCACACTTGTACATTGCTGGTGGGACTGCAAATTGGTGTGGCCAATTTGGAAAGCAGTATGGAGATTCCTTGGAAAGCTGGGAATGGAACCACCATTTGACCCAGATTCCCCTTCTCAGACTATTCCCTAAAGACCTTAAAAGAGCGTACTATAGGGATACTGCTACATCGATGTTCATAGCAGCACAATTCACAATAGCTAGTCTGTGGAACCAACCTAGATGCCCTTCAATAGATGAATAGATAAAAAAAATGTGGCATTTATACACAATGGAGTATTACTCAGCACTAAAAAATGACAAAATCATGGCATTTGCAGGGAAATGAATGGCACTAGAGCAGATTATGCTAAGTGAAGCTAGCTAATCCCTAAAAAACAAATGCCAAATGTCTTCTTTGATATAAGGAGAGCAACTAAGAACAGAGTAGGGAGGAAGAGCATGAGAAGAAGATTAACATTAAACAGGGATGAGAGGTGGTTCGAGGAAAAGGGAGAGAGAAAGGAAATTGCATGGAAATGGAAGGAGACCCTCATCATTATACAAAATTACATATAAGAAGAAGTGAGGGGAAAGGGAAATAAAAGGGAGAGAAATGAATTACAGTAGATGGGGTAGAGAGAGAAGATGGGAGGGGAGAGGAGGGGATAGTAGAGGATAGGAAAGGCAGCAGAATACAACAGACACTAGTATGGCAGTATGTAAAAAACGTGGATGTATAACCGATGTGATTCTGCAATCTGTATACGGGGTAAAAATGGGAGTTCATAACCCACTTGAATCAAATGTATAAAATATGATATGTCAAGAGCTATGTAATGTTTTGAACAACTAATAAAAAAAAGAAATAATGTGTACTCCAAAGTGGTAATATAAAAGTGATCAATTTTATTTGTACATAACATGTATTTATAAAAAATGGTCCATTAGAGAAATCTGAAAACATTTATTTTTTTAAATAGAGCAATGCTACAGGCTGTGAAGTAATATCAGATAAAGTATTAATGATAAACACCATATTAATGATAAACATCCCCTGAAAAATATATTATTATTCACTTTTTGGTTATGTGGATATGTCTCTGATACTAGATTATACCTTACAATTTCTGAACATGTTTTTATTAGTTTGTTTTGGTAAGGAAAGAAAATCACAAAATAGATTACAGACCAGCAGAAGAAAGTAAAAACTGGTACTTTCACTTTAATTTTTGGTGAGATTTTAAATCTATCTAAACAGTAAGCAATGTTGCTTTGAATATAAACCATTATACTAGCCAACATTAAAAATTATGGGGCTTTCAGACAGAACTTTCTCAATAAAAAGTGAATACAATCAGACATAACCTAAATGCAATCTTCAGATTATTTGAGCTTACTATTCATATTATACATCTTCAATGACTTCACAGAAACTGAACAAAAATTTCATTCTCATTCTATTTATATAGGCTTACACATTAAATAATAGGAAGGCAAAAACATGTATTAACATAAGCTATGTAGATCATAAAAATCTGAGCTATTGTTTTTCTTATTTGAGGTACAATTCAGATTTTTTAAAAAAAGCAATTAGTACACTCCCAGCATTCTATGCTAAAATCCAAAAAGGACTGTACTATAAAGGAGCCACCTTTTAATTTCAAGTGTCCCATTTACTTTCCACAACCAAATGTTTTGTTCCAGTTTTCATAAAGCTCTAAATCTTTTGGAGACACACTAGGTCGCACAGTTCTAAAAGCATTTTCAAAATCAATATAAGCTATGGGTCGAACTTGATCTGGTGTTATGGTAGCAATGTCAGCAGTTTGTAAACTGCGAATAGGGCCAAGAGAAGCCTCTCTACAAAGCTGTGTCATGTCTGCTCCAGAGAATCCATCAGACTGCTGGACAACCCATTCAATTTCTTCTTCACTGAGGTGACACTGCTCCTTGGACATTAGATTAATTACTATCTGCTTCCTGCCTGAAGCTTCTGGGAGAGGAATATAAAGCCTTTTCACCAATCTTCTCCGGGCAGCCTCATCAATCTCTTGCGGCCGATTTGTTGCTCCCACCACTAGAATGCGGTCTTCAGAAGATGTCGTTGCTCCATCTAACTGAACTAAAAACTCAGTTTTTATTCTTCTAGAAGATTCATGTTCACCATCTCCTCGTTGAGATAACAGGGAATCAATTTCATCAATAAATATCACAGCTGGTTGCTGACACCTTGCAACAGCAAACAAAGCCCGTACCATTTTCTCCCCCTCACCTACCCATTTAGAAGTCAAGGATGAAGCAGAAATGCTAAAGAATGTTGCCCCAGACTGACTAGCAATGCACTTTCCAATTAGAGTTTTACCAGTCCCAGGAGGACCAAAGAGCAGAATTCCTTTCGGAGGTCCCCGTAACCCAGTGAAGATGTCTGGCCTCATCATGGGCCACACAACTATTTCCTTTATTGTGGCTTTTGCAAATTCCACTCCTGCAATATCTTCCCAATGTACTGGAGGCCCATGATCCATGATCTCATTCATAATAAGTTCAATCATCTTTGGCTCTAAGTTCTTCAGACGCTCATCAACAGGATGTGCTGGTTCTGCAGTTCCTGCCCCATAAGGCTTATACTGCATTCCTCCATTATGTTCTCCCCCATCTTGCTTAGGTATAGGAGGAACAAATTTTCCAAATATCCCTCGAGATCTACCAGCTCCCAGAGACTTTTTAACACTACCATAGGAAGACCCTGATGCACGCTGGAGTTGATGGCCCTTTTTTTGTTGATCTACCCATAATTGTTCTTTTGCAGTTTTAAAGGTGGGCAGATTGCTATCCTCCCTTTGGCCATTATCTTCCATTTTACTAAAACCCTTATTCAGTACTGGATTGGAAAGGGTATCAATGATGCCAGAATCATAAAAACCCTTCCTTTCCCGTGGATTTTCAGAGCCAGAAGGAAAACAAGACTGATTAGATGAGAACATATTTAGTCCTACGTTGGCTTTGGGAAAGCTGTGATTTTCCTTTTTGACATTTCCAAATAATGGTGCAGCATGTACTTTTGCAGTGGATGACTCACCTAAAGGCACTGAAGACATGCAACAAGTCTTAGTGGTGGTGTTAGTCACTACAGGTGGCTGGACAACCTGAGGGCACCTCAAAGGGTTGTTTCCTGGGTTGTCTTGGGCCCTATCTGTGTCATGAATTAAGTTAGGTAATAGGTCACCCTCTCCAGGAGCTCCACGAACATTAAATTTAGGATGATCAAAGGCAGCAACCTCCTTGTGGATTATTACTGATGCATCACCAGGTTCCAAAATAGAATCTTTAAATTTTTTGCCAGCTTGCATCATCTTCTGTACATTATCCATTTTGAAAACATTATTTATTGACAACCCAGACTGCCACTTTTCACTGTTAGTTTGAGATCTTGCCAAAGCTAAAATGTTTTCTGCATAGTTATTCAAGCCAGTTTCAACATTGTCAGAATCAACAATTGCAGAATATTTCTCTGCGTATCTTTTGAACAATTTGGTAGCACAGACCTGGGAGATCTCAGAGTTTGCCCATGCATACTGAATGCGTAATATCTGTGCACGATACGCATCAGCCCTCTGTCCTGATGTACATATGTCAGATGTAATTGCAAAGTAATTCTTCTGCCATTCACTCAGATGTATAGACCTAGAGCTGGAGGTCTGCATGTTCAAGTTTCTATAACAAATGGCAAAAATGAAAACAAGTCAGTAGCAAGAAGAAAACAAACACAATGCTTTGAATGTAGCTTTAAAAAATCTCTGGTAAGAAAGGCACACTGGATATATATATATATATATATATATATATATATATATATATATGAATAAATTTTAATATAAAGATATATTAATATAATCTCAAAATTAAAAACTTTATAGTGATTTTTATGAGTAAAACTATTTTAATTATATAACAATTGCCCCCCAAAAAAGAGAAAAGCATTTGTAAGGTTTAAATGGAAAAGATTTAAAACTAATCACCAAAAGAAAGGCAATATGAAAAAACAAAGGAATGGCAGATACACACAACAAACCAGAGTTTACATGTAACCTCTTTAAAAATAAATAAATAAATAAATAAGAGATAGGCTGAGCAAGGCTTTTACTATCTCTGGGTTTCCTTATCTGTCAAGTGAAAGGAACCATTTTGACAACTAAGTCAGTAATAAATATGAAAATAGTCTGAAAACTACTAATGCTATTTCTATTGTAAAAATGTAGAAACTGAAGCTAAGAGAGTTAAGAAACTTACTGGAAATCACAGAGATAGTTATGAATCAAGCCACAATCAAATATACAGTTTCATTCTGGGTGCTTGTGCACTTTCCCACGTACTTAGTGTTCCTTGATGCTTCCAAATGTCACAGATTGAGCTGCACAGATCATAAATATGGAATGATTAATGTTTTAATGACTTATTCATAAATAAATCACATAAAAAAGTTGCAGAATCATAATTTCCCAATATCACATAAAGTATTAACAATTGAAAGTGTTATGACACATGAATTATGAGAACAAGCCAAATCACCTACTACTAAAATGCTTTTACTTTAGATTTTTTCTCAGGTTATTTTCATAAACCTCTTCACATTTATACCTGAACAGAATCATAGATGAAAGTATCATGTTGTTGGACCTAAGAATTTACCTACAAAAACAAATTATGAGAAATCTTTTCAGTTTCCTAAGAGTACTTCAATAAATTAAAAATTAAGAATTTAAGTATTTTAAATTTCCCTCCTAAATTACCTGGAGGTATAGCTTAATTATCAATAAATTCTTTTTGTGCAAGAGCCATGTTCAATACAATTTTGCACATCCAACAATGCCTTGCAAACCATTTGTCACATTATAGATAAGTGTTCATAAATCTTTGTTTAAAAAAAAAAGAGGAAACTTAACATCCATTGAGACTAATCTATTTAAAGCTTTAAAGCTTAATAAATTAGAATCAACACTATGCAAGCATTCCTCCTGAAAAGCAGGTCACCCTGCTTTCACCATACTATTTTGCTCATATTTTAATCTCCTTTATACAATACTGGAATCAAGAAATTGAGAGAAATAATTTGGAAAATATCTATCACAATTACTATAATAAATATTTCCACAACTTTTATAATAATCCTCTTCCTCTGCATGACTTCATTCCAGTTTATCATGTGCAATCCCGGAATAATTCCAACCTCTCAGAGTTCTAGTCACTATTCTCAGGAAACTCTCCTTTCTCCTTTCCATTATCAACTTTTCTTCAATATTCATCTCCCAAGTCTTACTTCTTCCTTTTAATTCAATTATCTATCCAACAATTATAAAGACACTTAACCCAAAACTGGCCATCACTACTAAATGGCAGTTTTATACTATTTACCATTTCTAAGTCAATTTAACTTTTATGGCCTTTCCTAGACTTAAAAATTATGGTTAATTAGCATTGACATAAGAACTGTTTCAAAATTCCTTTTATTTATAATTTTCTAATTATCTATTGAATATATTTGTCTTCCAAACTGGATAGTTAGCTTCTGCTAATAGGAACTAATTTTCTATCACATTTACATTCTCTCAAAACCTAGACTATCTGGTATCCACTAAAATAATAGCAATAGAGTACAGGTACAGCTCCTACCATATGGCAGACACTGTACAGGTCTTTTATAGAACTATTTCCCAAAGGCAAAAATAGCACAGGAAATAAGAGCACAGGATCTGACTACTGGCTGACTATGTTCAGATACTGGCTCCATTATCATCCAGCACTGACCTTGGGTAGGTCTCTTAATGTGTGTCTGTTTTCACATATTAAAAAAAAAAATGCAACTAACTAGCTGACACGGTCTTTTAGTTCTGCAAAACACTTCTCAGCAATAGATAAAATATGTCTTCTTATTCTTCACAATGAGATATTAGCATTTCTTTCTCACCACAGAAGTTAACAGACTGCCTCAATCTACAGGAAATACATATGGTCAGGGACCAGCAGAAAGCAGCTCTGATTTACTGCAGGTTGCACATCCCTTATCAAAAATGCTTAAGACCAGCCAGAAGTGTTTATGATATCTAAAAATAAAAAAATTCGTGGCGTGGGTGCATATATATATGAATACTGGGTGTATATACACACATGTGCATATATAAAAATACACGTGTATATATGAGATGAACTATCTTAGGGACTGAGACCTACATATGTACCTTATAAGCACAGCCTGAAGGTTAATTTTATACAATATTAACAATTTTGTTAAGGAAAGTTTCATGGTGCAACGTTTTCCACGTGCAATGTCGTGTAAGGCTCAAAATGTTTCAGACTCAGCAGCAATGCGGGTTTTCTGATGAAGGATGTTCTACCTGTACTATTGTATTGCCGATAATGGTAGAAGATACTGAGACTCAGTACATTTACACAGTAATCGCTCCAGCCCTCCCGGTCTTTGCTGAAGTTAGCGGTGGCAGACACAGCCCCAAACCGGTCCTCAACCGCACCCAACCGCTCTCAGCCCGCCGCCAAGCCCACTCCGGTTTACCAATCGTCACCTCATCCTAACTTCCCAAGACCACCGTCCTGAAAGAATGGGGCACGAAAGATACAGCCCCAAAAGAAAATCCGCAGCCACCTGCTGGACTCTGACCTGTCACTGACCTCCCACAGAGCCCCTGCTCGCGCCCCACAGGCCCACAGAGATTTTCTGCAGACTACCTGCCAGGCGCCCGAGTCTCCAACCCCGCGGGACTCACCACAGCCTACATGCAGCTGGCCGAGTTGCTCTCAGCCTCCGAAAAGCGCGGGGTCCGACGTGCGCCTGCGTAGCGTGACGTGCTCGTGCCCGCGCCGTGCGTGCATGCGTGCGAGCGGGGGCGCGTGCGCGGCGGAGGCGGGGGCGCGCGCCAGGTCGCGGCTCTATGGGGGGCCGCGAGCGGGTTTTTTTTTTCTTTTCCTTTTCATTCATTCATTCATTCATGCATTCTTTCTTTCACTTTCTTTTTCTTGTCTTTTTGTTTATTTATTTATTTTTTGCGGTGCTGGATGGTGACATTCTGATAAAGGAGACTTGTTGCAGATATTCTGCGAACGGAGACTTGCGATCTGTCCAGCTGGGGAAGATTTATCTTAAGTGTCTTCGTTTCAATGAGTTTAAGCATAAATTTTTAAAGTGCTCCAAAATAAAGAGAAGTAGTGATGAGAGCTGAATGAAATTTCGAAGGATTCCGATAGATAGAGATTTCCAGGACTCACCTGGGTGAGCAAACCGCCCGCCTTCTGCGCTGGAGCAAAGAGGGGTGGGGGGGGGGGAGGAGTGGCTGCGTTCAAGTTAGGAATGATTCAAGACGTCCTTAGGCTGAGTCCTGGGGCCTGCCAGCCCCTCGCCTTCACTGTAGCCTGGGGATCTCGCTCCTTGCGGACCATTAGCAGGTTCCCTATCTCCTCCTCTTTCAGACAGAAATAATCTGTGACTCAGAATGCCATTGTAAAGTCCACGATCAATTGGAGATATCAAAGCAGTAACTGGCCTGTGGCAGATATTTAACAGAAGATGTGATATCTTTTTTCTTTAATTTTTATTGTTACTAAAAATGCCATTACTGAGATTCAAAACCTTATGCTATACAAGACTTTTCCATCTTTTTGAAACCTGACATGTTGTAATAGCATCCTAATAATTTAACATAATATGAAAGCACTAGCTTGAGCTATATAAATATTAGTCTTTCCTTCCAAGAACACAGTGTAATAGACTCTTTTTTTTTTTTTTCTCCTGGTTAGTAGTTAACCTTCAGGGAAGACGTTTCCACCTACTGCAGACAGAGTGCCAGTCCTTTTGGTGTGAGGGATTCTGGGAGCTATTTATTCATTTCCATATTCATGAATGCTGTAAACATGGTCTCTGGATAATGCCAGTGTTTGTGCAGTGAGCTCATTTGATTTTGAACAGAGGGATAGATAGTGTGGCCCCAAATAATGTGCATCCTTTTCTGCCAGGAGATTTACTTTGTAAAAGTTTAGTGAGATGTGTTTGTAGGTGGGTTTGGGAGACCAATGCCTCCAGGAGATAGGAAAGCAGATAAGATAAACAAATTTAAATCTAGTTCCTTTTCTGTGGGATTCCCTGAATGTAGCTAGATTCATGATGATAACCCAAACCTTTCAGCTTCCTAATTCTGTGGTGAGGAAGAAGGCAGAATGAAGATTAAGAGACAGTATTTAGCCCTCCATTAAAGAAGACATGCTGCCCTGGAGTAGAGGAAATGCACAATTCTAGTGAGAGATTTTCATCAGCAGCACAGAAAATCATAAAGGGATATGAAGAAGGTCTACCTGGCATCACCATCTTAAACAGAACCCATGAGTTGGGAGGTGGTACCTTTCCCTATGTCAGAAGACAGAATGTCCACAAATTTAACGGAAGTTCTAACTAGCTTTTATTTGCAGTTCATGAATTAGAGGCACGTTGAGTCTGAAAAATAGAATGAGTGCTTCCATTGGGCAAAAGCAGAAGGGTGGATTTTGTAAGGTCAGAATAGGGAAGCAGGACGATAGAAAAAGAACTGATGGGTTAACATCAGGTTATGTCAAGTTACACTTTTCAAGTAAGGGTTATAGTAGAGGGACTTGCTTATTCTGCTGACTCAGGTAAACTGAGTTCTCTCCAATTAGTTTCGGTAAATACCCTGTTTCCAGGAAGAACTGGTCTGTTTGGGGATCCTCTACTTCTTTAAAGTTTCAGTTTGATTACAGGGCACTTGTCATGAGTGACTCCATTTTGGTTAGGTCTGGTCTGTTGGGGCTTAGTGAAGGAGCTCAGCCCAAAATAATGGTCTCCCATAATTTTTACTTAACACCTGTTATGGGGCAGGGCAGAGTGGGAAGGAACAATCTGCTTTGGTTATTTTCCTCCAGAACCATGCTACCAACCTGAGTCTGTCCTCTTAGGTGCTTCTAGTTTGATATGTTATGGGTTGAATTGTGTCCCTCCCCACAGTTATGTTGAAATCTTAACCCCTAATATCTGTATAGCTGACCTTATTTGCAAATAGTGTCTTTAAAGAGTCTTAATCAAGTTAAAATGAGGTCATACTGGATTAGGGAAGGCAGTCATCCAATTGGTGTTCTTATAAACACAAGGAAGAGATACACAGAGGGAAGATGGCAGGCACAAGCAGATTGGAGTGATTCCTCAGAAGCCAGTGAATGTCTGGGGTTTACCAGAGTTGGACCTGGAAGTGACATGGCCTGGTGACAACTTGATTTGGGGCTTCTAGTCTCCAGAACTGTAAGAGAATAATTTTTTCTTGTTTAAAGACTCCAAGATTGTGATACTTTGTTATTAGCTCCAGGAAACTAATATCTCTTCTTATAGCACCAGAGGAGTTGTAAAGGGACAGGATCATAGGGCCTGTGGGGTTGATTTTCCAGGGTTCAAGTGCCTACTCTGCAGCTCACCAGTCACTACCAAGTGCTGTTGGGAATAAACATAGTCAGTGCCTAAACAGCAGTTAGACCATTGCCTGGGCCCCAGTTAGCACTGCCTATGTGTTGGGGTTGTTATTATGTTGAAGCCATCCCTTTGTAACATGGAGGTTGCCCTGATTAGAGGTTGGTACTGAAAACTAACCCATCTTGTTGTGGTTTTTCCACATTTTAAGCTCCTTAATCTTGCTATTTAATAATGTAGCCAAATTCTCTTTTATTTTCACAGAATATCAGAATCTCAGGCATAAGTGAGGGCTTACATAGAAGATTGCCTACTTTCTAGTCCAACTTCTGTCTCATGCAAGAATATTCTTTACCACTTCCCAAACCTTGATTTTCCCCATCTCAACTTGAGTCTCCACAATGGTGGAGAATTCTCTCCCCTATAAAAAAACATATTCCATTTGCTGATGGGTTGACTTTTAAGTTTTTCTTCATGTTTAATAGACCTGACTTTTTATCAGTCACTCTTTGGAGCTACAGAGAAGCTATTGAAGACAGCTAATCTCCTGCCTTCCATCTGTGCAATATCTCTAGTGCTACTTCTGCCTAGGCCCCTGTCTTGAATTTAGGTCTCAGCCATCTTCCCAAAGTACATTTATGATCCAGGCTGGATGCAGATGCTGCAAAAATCTGAAGGCTAATAACGGTGACTAGTGGCTCATCTTGGAGTCTTATAGCCTTACCTCTGAGCCATGTTCCCAGCCCTTTTTATTTTTTATTTTGAGACAGGATCTTGCTAATATGTTTAGAGCCTTGCTAAATTGCTGGGACTGGTCTTGAACTTGTGATTCTCCTGCCTCAGCCTCCAGCGCCACTGGAATTATAGGTGTGTATCACTGTGCCAGGCTACAGCAATCTTGCCAGGCTACAATAATCTTAACACAAGGGCACACTCGGGTGCAAAAACATCTCATTGTAAAATTTAGGTGCTCCAGCCTCAACTCAATGATCTGAGGTCTCCACACCCACTGGTCCTATCACATATAACCCCAGTGGAGCCTAATGGACCATCCCATGTCCCCACCCCATGACAGAACTCAGATCTGGTTCACTGATGAACAAATATCCTCCCCAAATCAGATGGAGAACTACATAGCATCTGGTGAATTTCCAGATTTAGGAATAACAGATCATATCATTCAATTACATTTACATAGTTATCAGTTATTATCTAGAGGATAATAACTAACCTTAGAATAACAGCACATGTTTCTAAAAGAAAAATGGTTCTAAATAAAGATAGGAACTTATTTCAATAAATACCACATCCTTATTAGAATTTATGTTTCTATGGGTGCTCTTCCATTGCTTATTAGTCATGATACAATATAGCAGATGGATTCATCAGACAAGAAAGCCATGGCCCAGAAAGTCATATAACTCTTGAGCTCATTGTTTGAATCCAGGTTGTCTAGTGTTCTGAATTTATTTCCCTAGAAGATGAAGTCATCTCCAAGTAAGATGTGCATTTGAATGCATCTAGAATAGTTTTTTTTAAATGCATACAAGGCTCTCAATAACATATGTTTGAAAAAATGAATGAATTTGATAATATTCAAGAATGCTGTTTGGGGCTAGTTGAAAGAATAAGTTTATATCAAAAGATTCCATTGATATAATGTAGAATAAGATGATTATCCACCACAATTAGCATTTTACATCAACTGTTTATTAAGCATTTAGTCACATGATAGGATAATTTAGGAGCACAGGTATAATCTCTAGTTATGATCATAGACTGCCCTGGAAAATATTTCAATAAGCCTCTTTTGCCACACTGATTGATTCAAAAGCATGAAAACTTATGATTTTTAATCACAAAAAATCATAGTTAAAAAAGAAATGAAAACTGTAGTCACTGAGATAAACTTTCCATATAGTAAATATTTCTTCACTGATGAGACGCTATGACAGGTCTGATTAACTTTGATTAATGTTAAAAGACATAATGACAGGTGTCTGGTTAACTTTGGAGCAGACATGGGAGGTCACATACAGACTCAGTTCCACAGAATCAGGATGATATTTATTTTCTTCTTATTTCAGTTTTCAGATATATGTCCTTTCAACTTTTCATCTCTATAGAAAAAAAATACAATGAGCATATGGCTAAATTAAGAAAATAAAGAATAAAAATTTGCATACTATTTCTCCAGTGAAGAAGGTCAATTGTAAATGTAAAATAGTTTGAATTGAAAGAAAGGAACTTTTATTAACAAACTGACAAATTTTATCAACATCAAATAGACTCTCTAATTTCCCACCCTCTGTAAAATAGAAACAGCTCCTACTTTCTCTTAGAACTGTGATTACCTAAAAATGATATGACAACATCAAGTAGTTACAAGTAAATAAACCCAATGTGTTAAGATTTTCATTATTCCAATTAATCTGGTCAAAACAATATACATGCATTATAATTTACTATGGTATCCTCTATATATTGGTTAGAAAATTGAAGCTTATTTTTACCTTTTGAATCTGCAGCAAATAATGACACCACAGGAATTATGATTTCTATTGAAAATATGCCTGTGAGCTACAGTCTCCCCACATGTTATTTTCCAGAGCTATAGTCTCTCTGTGTATCATTTTGAGCATATGGGAATAAGATTCTGACATAATAGATACTTGTTAGATATCTGCAAATATAGGTTTGCAGAAAGGATAATCAGTAGTACTTGCTTGTAGGGTTGCTTGTTTTGTGTATACTAACATATGCTTAGAGCAATGAAATACTATCAAAGTATGAGCTTCTCCCTGATACCTTCCAGAGATATTGGATATATGATCCAGTTGTTCTGGGGAGGGAGGTCTCTTAATTTAGGTGTGGAGGAAGGCCCTTACCACACCAGGAAAAGGGCCTTGTATTACTGGGCATATTTCCACTGAGAAGGTGGTTTCTTTGGCCTTGCCTTACTGAAATCGACCATCCATAGGCTATTCACTCATGTAATAAAATACAATTTTAAACTATTGGATTTTTTAAGCACTATATTTCATGAATTCTCAATTAAAATTAGGAGCAAAGAAGATAAAGTTGCATGCAACTGGTCAAATAAATTACACTATACCCCTATGTTCTGCATCTCTGATGGGTTATGAATGAGGTCAATGGAGAAATGAAGAGGAGAGAGACAAAGACAAGCAGGGGTTAGGGGGGTCTACTACCCTTCCCCCAAATGGGGCAAAAAGAAAGAAATGACAGACACAGAAAAGAGTAGAAAATTCCAATTGAATGACATTCTTGGTGGGGAGGGCTGCTGTTGGGTGTGTTCTTGTTTTTTAAATTGGTGCATTAAAATCATATATAATAGTGGAGTTCATTATGCCATATTTGTACATGCACATAACATAATTTGGTCGATTTCATTCTCCAGTACCTTCCCTTTCTGAATGATATTCTTAAAATAATCTAATGAAGTCGTTTAAGATTGTTTTAACTCCCACACATATAATTTTAAATAGTCTTCCTGTTGCCAGTGCCGCGTTTGCTTAAAACATTGTCCTTATGAGTTACCTGTGTGCTCTCTGCAGGGCTTAATTGATGTAGTTAAAACCCCTCATTATTACCAAGAAGCCCAGTCGTCTAAATAGGCTCTTTCTCTAAACCATCAAGACCTGGGTCCTTCCTGACAGTAAATTATCACTCACATGAAATTCCTGTTTTATTGTTTTCATTTATCTAAAGCTTGCCAGTTTGATATATAAGCTCATTATGATAGCAAGTTAGCTTAATAAACTGGGGAAATCTGAAGGGAAAGAATGATAGAAAACGATGTTCTCATTTAAAATAAATAACCAAAAATCTGTAGAGAATCATTACAGATAGCACTCTTTCCACTCCTCTGGACCAAGCATGATAGAATTTTCTCTGACTTTACCAAAGAGAAAACTCGGTCCACAGCAGCGCTGAGGGGCAGAGCCAGAACTGAGCCAGTCGGGGATCCCCACTCTGACCCTGACTCCAGGAGGACAGGATGTTCCTGGCACACACAGCTTACCTGCAGCAGGCTCCACTTTCACTCCTTCTCTGCTCTCAGCACCTCTTCCCCCAGCTCTCTGATGTGCTCCCAGGCGAATTGCACGTGGGCAGATTCCACCATGCGAGAGCAGATGGCAAAACGCAGCACGAACTTGTCTCGGAGGTGACACGGAACCAAGTGGATTTTTCTGGCATTGTTTATTCTTTGCAGAAGAGCTTCGTTCAGTTGGTTGGAACCCTGGAGGGAGGGATTCAAAGGGAAAAAAACTACGTTCACTCCTCTGAGGTCCCCAAAATTCAACTCATCTCATCATTGGGTAACACCAAGTCTGGTAAGACTAGGATGCCCGGTGAAAGAGGACCTTCCCAATCCACCTTTCATTTACAGTGTT
The DNA here is from genome assembly GCF_045843805.1 of Urocitellus parryii. Lineage (NCBI taxonomy): Eukaryota > Metazoa > Chordata > Mammalia > Rodentia > Sciuridae > Urocitellus > Urocitellus parryii. The sequence continues at coordinate 106,113,534 of NC_135533.1, forward strand.
TAAAAGTTCCATAAAATAATAGTAAAACACAGGCTAAAAGACCATCTCCTCTCCTCACAAAATCATTCCTCCAAGTTCTAATGTACTGTCTAAAGATGATCCCACCCCACACCGGGCAGGTTGGCACATACCTGTAATCCCTGCGGCTCAGGAGACTGAGGCAGGAAGATAGCAAGTTCAAAGCCAGCCTCAGCAAAAGGGAGGAGCTAAGCAGCTCGGTGAGACCCTATCTCTAAATAATATATATATATAAAAAATAGGGCTGGGGATGTGGTTCAGTGGCCCCTGAGTTAAATCCCCGGTACCTCCCACCCCCCCAAAAAAGATGACCCTCATATGGTCCAAGTTTGTTTAAGAAAAATGAAGAGCCCTAGAGATGTCATCTACAAATGAATGAGTTTTGCTTTTTTAATCTGCATATATAATATAAAATTTCATTAAAATTAGTAAGCCCTATTCATTTTATAATTATTCTTTTTGACCTATATCTTTATTTTTTTAATTGATTTCAAATGAATGAGTTTAAACAACATGCCTGAGGATTCTGAATAGCACCAGAGTGGGAGTCTAAATTTGTACTGAAACACAGAGAAAATCTCAACAACAGAGAAAATGAAGCACAATAGTCAAGCTATTGTTCAAATCTGGGAAGATGTCCATGAACCACAGGATCCAGGGATCATTGGTGGCCTCTACACAGCCCCTTAGGAAGAGAACAGCCAACCAGCTTGGGGGCCAGGGGCCACGTGCACAGCTCCTGCTGACTAATCAGGGCTGAGAGGTCTGTATCAAACAGTACATGGGAAGTCAGTGCTTCCCCTACTAACCGCTGGTGCACTCAGCCAGCCAGGCTTGCGGCTCTTCTTTGCCCTTTCTAGTTTCTGCCTCTGTCTAGTTTTCACATAGTGCACCCCCCCCCCCTTCCTCTAAGTGGAAAATAGAAAGGGCTGGATGTAGAGCATTGCATCCTAGTCATATGACCCTTTTAGACTTGTGCTACTTCTTCTGGCCCTTTCTTCAAAGTCCAGAGAAAGAAGAAGAGGGAGGAGGGAAGTGCCCAGTCTACTTGGCAGTCCACTCTAGCTGAACACCTGCTCAATACTGGAAAATGGCTTTGGCCTTGGACAAATCCACCACAACTCTGGCTATGAGCTAGAATGTGGCTGCCTTCAGTGCCCAAGTGCACAGTGAAGGGGCCACAGACATTAGAGAAATTGCTGCCTTGTATGCCAGGTAGACAAATTCAAGGTGGAGAACAAAAAGAAGGAAAGAAGGGAGGGAGGAAGGAAAGAAAAAAATTGGTACCAAGGGAATGGAATTTTATTAAAGAGACTAAGTATGAGTCTGAAATTTATATAGTGCAGAAAATGAAGGCAAATGATTTAGGGGAAAAAATTGCTTGCAATTTCCAAATGAATTGGACTAGATATGTGTATGTAAAGGCAAGAAGGCAAACAGGAAAAATGGTCAGAGGTGAAAGAAAGACAAAAATAGCTGAATGAGACAGAAGAGGAGACTGACCAGGGTAAGGATGGAGGGAAAGAGAATCAGTTACACAATCACAACATCACATGCTTCAGCTTAAATAAAGAGCCACAGTGTATGTTAAGGTAGTAAGTGATGTGGAGGACTTGAAACTCCTACTGAAGAGGAATAGGATGAAGAGAAAATAATGAGAATATAATAGTCACAGTGGCAGAAAAATGAACCATAACGTTTAACTAACGTGCTTCTTCAAGAAGAAACCAGATTCATGGGATGGAAGCAGCTTGTTAACTGAAAACTTCCCTGGGTTTCCTGCATGTAAGAGCCACACACATTACAGTTCACTTGAGAAGAAAGGACTAAGGCACAGATAGGTTTGGCATAATTAGTAAATTATGCCACTAGAATGAAAGTCTTAACCTTGACAAAATTATGCTAACTGAAAGAAGTCAGTGGCAAAAGCCAACGTATATTTAAAAGTCCATTTATATGAATGTCTGGAATAGGCAAATGTCTAGAGACAGAGATCAGATTAATCAACCTAAGCTGGGGAATGGAGGATGAGTGCTCATGGGTGAGAGTTTTGTTTTTTAGGGTGAAGATGCTCTAAAATTAGTGATGTCTGCACAGCCCTGTGAATACAGTAGAAATCACACAAATGGGCAATTTAAGTGAATTACATCTCAATAAATCATAAAAATTAAAATAAAAAGTTCCTGCAAGAATCCTGGCAATAAAAACAATGCAACCACTTGGAGGCAGACAAGTCTGAGCAAAATGCCAGTCCCCAACTTTGATGGAACTGCCACATCATGTCATCTGCATAACCATGTTCTGGACACCATCACCCAAGGCTTCTCTCTTGTTATAAGGCCCCTCTAGTCCTGCTGCCTCCCGACTTTTCCATACCTGGATCTCATCCTCACTGCAAAGCTCCAAGAATCAGGTGAGGGAAAGGAGACAATACATGGAGGGGCAGTGCCACACTTTGAGTGACAGTACCATGACAATGACACAACCCAGTCTGTTCCTGTTCCTGATTTCGGTCTGTGATTGGAAATAGGAGGCCTTATGGGAAGACCTCAAACTGATTCAGAAACTATAAACCAATAAAACTCGGTAGCATGTACCTCCCAATTACTTAGGAAGATTTCAAATTCCCCACCAGCTGGGAAACACAGCAAGACCCAAAGGGTAAGGGAGCTAGGGGTTTAGCTCAGTAATAGAGCATTTGTCTGTGTTGTGTGTGTGTGTGTGTGTGTGTGTGTGTGTGGCGGGGGGGACCTGGGTTGGATCCCCAGCACTGAAACAGTGACAATAAAATCCTCTCATTGTATTAAAAGCCATCTCTGCAGATGTCTGAGAGTTGGTTGTTAATTCTCATCTGACTTCATTTACACCACAAAGATTAATGGGGTATGCATGCAGTACGCCATAGGTCCTTTTGAGAAATATCATCAAGAATCTCAACAAGATGACTGTCATCTTGACTCCCCAGGGCCAGACTCCTTCACCTAGTGAATGCACATGGAACACACAGCCTGGAATACCTCACCCTCCTGTGTGGGGTCTTGTTGAGATATGGAGTCAGGGTGGTTAGGTTGGGGAGATTTACTTTTCTAACCAGCTCCCAGATGGGGCCCATGCTATAGGTCCCCAGAGAAGCTCAAGTTAGTGAGGCCACGGATGGGCATCCCGTAGAGAATTTCAGTGGTGGGACAGAGACTTGGGGATGGAAAAGATAGGGAGAAATCTAAGACTAAGGAGCAAGAAGTCTACAAGTATGTCTCCAAGAAAGCTGAACATCAATGGTCCATGCAGGACAATCTGGGCAGGGCCTCCCAGGAAGCCAGATTTCCTCAGGGCTATGGGCTAAATACCATGGTTTTTGTTCAGTGTTCCTGGGACGCTGATGAAGGCATCTGAGTGTGGAGGTCAGAATGGGACTTTCCCCTCTGTCCCATTCAAAGAAAATGATGAGGACGATGATAGACATAAACAAACCTTTATCCGGAAGCAGACTAGCCCCATAGTGACTTCTGCACAGATCTCAAAGCGGGAATCCTGGAGCACCAAAGACTCAAACATATGAGCCAGCTGGACGTGCTTGAGAGAGAGAGGGGGAAAGGTGCTTGAGTTTCTCATCATCACTGAATTCAAAACTTAACCATCTAGAAAACCCTATTAAACTGCACATCCATAATTCATTTACGTACTCTCTGCAATTTTCTTCAAGTGTCTGTGCTGTCCCCTCACCAGCTGTTCCCAAAGAAACTCATTCATTACTATGAAGAAAGGCTTCATGTCCTCAGAAAAAAAATAACATCATTTTCTTCTGTTCATGGGGCTATTTCTACACCCTTGCCCCTGAAAAATCTGTCTTTTATAATTTTATAACAAAATTGCAAAGAGGTGCTGGAACACTGTAGAAGATATAAAGGCTAACATTCATCTACCACTTCTTCCTCATGACAACTCACAACATAGTGATGGATACTGGTTTATAACCATTTTCCAGTTCAGGAAACAGGGTCAGAGAGTTAACATGCCCAATATCCTATTGCCATGCCTTCTGAGCTAGGATTCGAATGCAGCCAATATGAGCCTTTCAGTTCTGCGGTTGGTGTGGCTCTAGTTCCATGGTGCTTGCCCCTGAGACACAGAAACCACACATACACCATCACATTCAAGAGCTGCCTTCCTGTCACTGAATAAGGTTGATGTCAACCTTACTTAACTCCTAGATGTTAAGAACTCAAAAACCAATTCGAATTATCTGTGATCCATGGAGAAAAACCGCTCGCGGATTACGAGTTCTCCTTCATTCAGAACCTTGAGCATCCAGCGCGCTTCTGGTCACCATCACGTGGTAGATGCACCAGAGGAGCTCTGCGCAAGTTCTGGACCAAAGCTTGTTGGGAAATAAGCAATCCCTCTTATGACCACCAGAGGGCGCCAAAGACTTTGGATTCTGGTATTCCCAAAGCAGGCTCCTGCCTAGGGAGGAGGTTTTGGTCCAGCCCTTTCCCACATTCCTGCTAAGGTAGGACTGGGAATCCTTTCAAAAAGAGGCGTGATGTGTTTATCACATGAGGCAGCATAATCACAGCTCATTGTCCTTGAGCTTATGGATGAAATCATTGTGGACAGATAAGCCACTTATGTTTTAGCCTTCTTTCTCCAAATAATTTGAATTCAATTCTCCTGCTACTTTTCTCAATTAAGAACATAAGATACATTATTTATAAATTCATACACATGTTCCTTTTCTAGTTTTTTTTTTTTAACCATATAGACTCTCATAGTGCTTGACGCTCCATAAATTTTCTTAGAATGGGCTTGAAGCAGACGGGTACCAGTTTGTGGCTTCAAGCATTTAGCAAATGCTTGAAAATAGATGCATTTCTGCATCTCTGTCACAGGGAGGACCCTAACATATCTGACCCCTGCCCTTAGCTGCACAGTTGGTGATGCAGCAGCACCAGGACTTAAAGTTAAGCATTGTCATATCATTAGGGTTAGAAACTCCAGGCATGCCTTTCCTGTGAAGCCTGGGGACTTTTGACCATCAGGATGAGGCCTTGGCTTAGAAAGGATCAGAAGAAGGAAGGACCCAGCTTGAAGTCAGTATGCCTCCTGTATCTGGCAAACTGGGTGGGCCTTAGGCAAGTCCTGGTTCATATTCAGGCCTCGGATTCCCCAGCTGATGAACAAAAATGGTAGAGTAGTGGGACTTGAAGTAGATCAGTGGTTGTCAAATTTAAGTGCATACTATGTGACTACACTGCTTGTTAAAGCAGGTTGCTGGCACCTGCCGTAGGCCACTGGCACTGTAAGTCAGGAACTGTGTTTGAGAACAATTGGTGTAGATGGTATCTATTCCACACCAACTCTAAAATTCTCCTATTTTGGCAATCTTCTGAAGAAAAACATATTATATTCTCACTTTTGCTTCTTTGCTCACTGAAACTCACTGTGCCAAAAGTACAACCTACATAATGTTTTTACTTTGACCATTGTTATGTTTTGAATGTGAGATGTCCCCCAAAAGCTGATGTGTGAGACACGGCAAGAAGGTTTGGAGGAGAAATGATTGGGTTGTGAGAGCCTTAACCCAATCAGTGAATTAATCACCGGATGGGATTAATTGAGTGGTCACTGAAGGCAGGTAGGGTATGGTTGGAGGAGGTGGGGCAATGGGCGTCACTTTGAGTTCTGAAGGAATAGAGCTGGCTTTCTATGTTCTGAGCCCTCTGAAACCAACCATCAGCTCTCAAATAAACGTTTCCTCCTCTACAATTGTTCTGGTCAAGTCTTTTAGTCACAGCAGTATAAAGGCTAACTAAAACAATCATCATCCTGGAGCTGATAACCTGTAATCCTAATAGAGGTGTCCTCAAAGATCCATAATTGTGCATTCGACAACCCAAAGTACAGTTTGCATCCTTTACCATATACAGCCCCAATCTGTGTAGTGACATTTCAGTCAACAATGGACCACATGTGCCATGGTGGTCCCCATGGACTGTATCTTCCAACACGGTCATAGTCATCCTAGTTTGTGCAAGTACCTTTTATGATGTTGGCACAATGACAAAACCACCTAATGATGCATTTCTCACAACCTATCCACGTTGTTAAGTGATACATGCTTGTATTTACTTACTAAGACATCTGAATTCATTTCCAAGTCCCCTAAGCCCTCCATAGTATTACTGAGATAAAGAATGAAGACAGTACCTTTCGGATATGAGCCTGCAGTCCTTTGACTCCAAGCATTCTAAAGACAAACCACAATTTCAAAGAGCGGAATCTTCGACCCAGTGGGATCTGCCAGTGCTGAAATAAAATATAATATGGGGCATCAGTGCTTCCTTTCTAACCCACTGGTTGGCTTGTTTCTCTTAAAGGCAACTAGTTCCCTGTGTCTGCCCCACTCTGGCTGCACATTTTCCATCCTGGGGTATGAGCAGGGCCACAGAGGGAGGCTGCCTTTGCAAAGCTCCTCTGAGGGAAATGAGGACAGGGACTATTGACTTGGGAGGCATTTGATGATTATTGTTTTCACTCAACAAATGTTTGCTGAGTTCACACCTGTTCTGGGAAAGAGGCTCCACAGCGAGCTAACAGGAAAGCTGTGGCCCTGTTTCTAGGAAGCTCACCACCAGTGGGGGCAAGCAGAGTTTTGCACTGGTGTCTCTGTCTGCAGGGATGGAGAGAGCTGAAACCCACATTTGTCTGCCCTATGCTTCCCATGATGTCCTGGCACTGTTTTCTAGACCAATACTGGTTCCTTTCTTATCTCAGTGACTGCAGGGGAGTGACCCCCAAGACCCCCTCTACTGAAAGACATAGCATGTGTCCATGTGTTGGTCCTCAAAGAAGTGTTCCCTCTGCTTTCCCTTGAATTTCCAGACTTTCCTGGCTGACTGCACTTTGTATCCGGTGTGACCCTTGGAAGGTTGAAAATGTAACAAAGTAAGTTGGAAAAGGACAGGGAAGAGAAGGATGGGCCAATTCGTGAAGACCGTCTGGGAGCATATCATGGCTTTTTTTTTTTTTTTTTAATAATAGTATTCTATGAGAACTTAGCAAGATGCTGATGGCAACTCTTTTGTATCTTCTCTTCCTTGAGGAATGAGAGAGGGCCCCCTGCTGGGTGCAGGGTGTCATGATAAGGTGAGGAAGGACCCCCAGACTCACTGGGACTGCCTGTCACCTGGGGCTCCAGAGAAGCTCAGCCTAAGCCCAGCACGGCTCCTGAGTGGAAGGGCATAGGTGTGTTTTAAATACAGTCACCCTCCATGCACTGGGGACGCGTTCCAAAACCCCCAGTGCAGGTGTGAAACCACAGATAATACTGAGCCCTACATATTCTGTTCTTTCCTATACATGCACACCTGTGATAGTTGAATTTAGAAATTAGCCTCAGAGAGAGACAGATTAACACAATGACTAAGAATAAAACAGAACAATTGTAACAGTATACTGTAATAAAAGTTATTTCAAACTTACGAATTGTTATTTCTGGAATTTTCTACTTAACAGTTTCAGATTGCCCTTTATCATGAGTAACTGAAACCACAGAAAGTGAAACTGTGGTTAAGGGGGAATGACTACAGAGTGTGTAAAAATGAATGAAGAGCAGCCATGTCCAAACTGGGAAAGCTTCTCAGGTTGCAAAGAGAAACATGGACCCCATAGCTAGGCTCAGAGGTGATTACAGTGGTTTCCCTCTGATTTTATGCGGGACACTGTGCTAAGTGTATTCACACTTCATCACATTTCATCTTCCTAACAGTGCTATGGAATAAGGGGTTCAGATCTTCCCTTTATGGGATGGAAAGCAGGCACGGAGGATGACATGTCTAATGTCACCAACCTAGAATGTGGCAGAGCTGGAATCGTACCTGCGTACACACAGCTGTTTGTGATTTAACCATGTGTCTGCAAGCTGTTGGGAGGTTCAGGAAGAATTAGGCTAACTTACCTTTTTGGAAAATCTAAAAGAGGAACCTCTCACCACACAACTAACTAACAGCCAGTGAAGCGATGGCTCCCTGCCATTGTTCAGCACGGAGGTGGCATTCCAAAACCATCCCTTGCCAAGTCAACCTCCTGACAATCGAAATGTGATTTAAGTCCAACGTTTGGAGGAAAAACAAGGCAAACGTAATTTTTATGGCACTTGAGTGAAAATGTGCACAGTTTTATTGTTTGCTCATTCCAACGTGACTCCCTAATGCCTGTACTGACTCTCTGAGCCTGCCACAGGCCTGGATGAGATGCCCCCGCCCACCACTCCTTTTCACCTGCATGAGACCAGAGTGTAACTCATCAGGAGGGCTGTGATTTCCTGTGCAATCAACCTCACCTCCTGCTAGAATGTAAGTTCTGTAGGAAGGGACTCTGTCTAGTTCGCTACTTTATTCCTGGCCCCAAGCCCAGCACCTGGTCTGACTCAGAGCAGCCCATCCTCACCTTAGGGAATATTGTTGACTTACATACTGAAGCAATCAGCAAGAAAACCCCTTCTACCTTCCCACATGGGTCACCCCAAATGACTCCTGCATGTGGAAGTCAGTTTGTATTGTCTCTTAGGAGATGGTGGGGATGGAACCCAGAGCCTTGTGCACAGTGGGCAAGCACTCTACCACTGAGCTACACCTCTGGTGCTTCTATGTGAGTCTCCAGACACTAGTCATCTATTTCTTGGGACATTCTTCCTCTGTGATCAAAAATTTAAAAACCAGTACACTGAACCACTCTTGGTAAGCTACCAACATGTACCAGCAGTTGCAGTTTCCTCATCCAAATAGTTTGGGGAAGGGTACAGCTCAAGGGGATGAGCTGGTGACCTGGGTCCTACGTTTTTTTCTTTCAATTGGGTTCTGAAATTTCTCTAACTTTTTTGAACCTCTATCTCCTCACCTAGGCAATGAGCATAAGGATACCCACTTTGCCCAGAATCATGTAAATTTTGGGCAAATGATGCTATCCTTACCTCTTTGGTCTTCAGTTCATAACCAGAAAGAATGCAAAATGACTTTGCCAAACCATATGTCCGGAACAGCCACCTCTTAGATCTAACACTCCTCTCCTCATGCCCTCATTCAGGGGTGGGTCCACAGACCTGCCTCACCCTCTTCACTTCTGACATCCCTCACTTCCCTGACTAGCCCAGTGGGCAACATTCTGTCCTGGGAGTCCTCTCCCCTGCCTGGTGGCTCTGATGGTCTTCAGTTGGGTTTTCCAGTCTCTGAAAGAAACGATGATATCATTCATGTCCACACCTCCCCGTCATGCCCCTATTCTCACACACCCTGGTCTTTCTCCCTGGCATACAAATGGATGGTTCCTGGAAAACTTCACCAAAACTCTGTCCTAGGATAAACCATGATAGCTTGGGAAGGCTTCCTGGTCCCCTGCACTCCCAGCTTGTAGCTGCTACAGGAAAAGGTATGCCTTTGAGGCACAGCCCCAGCTGGAGACATGCTGGCCCTGACAGTTCAGCCACATAACCTCTGTCAGGACAGCTCAGCCCTTCCTTGCTTTGATGACATCTTAAGCCCACCACAAAAAGAATGGGCACAGGTCACCTCTGCGTGGACACAAAAAGAATTGGGTACAAGTCATGAGGGGGAAGCAGCCAATGCCTCTTTTCTCCGGAGTGTCCCCAGCTCCTACTCACGTGATGAGTCTCCCAGCTCTACTTATTGTTTCAAATACCTTTCCAGAGTAAGGCTAGGACAACCCGGTATTTTCAAAATATACTTTATGGAACACTGTGTCAAATAAAAAGAAGAGAGAAGCAAAGCAATTTGAGGCAAGGCTTTGAGATAACTGTCCTTCTGTCTGAGCACCTTTGCTGGTATCTGTGTATTCTCTCACTCCTCAGGATGCCACCTCAGCAACATAACTGCAGCAAAGAAAGAAGGGGCTGCATTGTCTCAGGAGAGAGAGCCTTCCTTCCAGAGGAATAGGGGTGCAGAACTTCCTTCCCCCTGTCTAAGGGTGCATTCAAGGTTATTCGACCTAACCTGGAACCCCTGAGTAGTGAGCTCAGCAGATCTGCCCAGTGCCTGACAGAGCCCACCTGATTGGTCAGTTGAGACCCAATGAGAAGGTGCTCTGCAGAGGAATCCTGCTCAGGAGAGTGAGGGATAGCACGCCATTCACATTTTGGATGATAATGGACCTAGTTTGATGAGACAAGTTGTCCACTTACCCTGTAGTCAGTGATAAGCCCTGGAGAAAAGAGAAAGAAAAAGAAACCATTAGACAAAAAAAAATGTTAACATATGTAACCATTTTCATCTTCAAGGTAGATTTCTGTGTCACAAATGCAATCTTTTGAGGCAGATGAAAAACTGCCCGAGGGTTGACTGGGCCTGGGAGTTCCCTGTGGCACATCTCAAGGTAACAGATTCCAAGGGAGTCCTCTGTCCAGGATGCACATTGAAAAGGCTGAATTATTAATGAAGCACCATTAGTTCTGTTTTCTGCAGTTGCATAAGAAAGGAAAGCTGAGGTTTCATCTAGTGCCCAGTAGTAAGTTACATTCAAATCATGTAAATCATTCATCATCCATTCATTCATGCATGGGAAGGTGAATTGGTGATTCAAAGAGTGATAAAAATAATAAAGAAAAAAAAATGGAACCTGATGGGAGTATTCATCTCGGTATTCACAGATCTAGTTCAGCATCGGACACACAGCAGATGCTTCCATGAATATGTATCTATCGAGTCAGTTTCCTCATTCTGGATTCAGTGGCTCCACACTGGTTATGAAAAATGGATGTTTTGAACTTTAGTCTTCCCTCACACCTAAAGCAATACATCCCAGGATCACATGGGAAAAGTACCCTGGGTGAGAACTCAGATGAGTTTCTACAAGTAACCCTGTCAAAGGATCAGGTAAGAGTTATAAGGATATGCAGTAGTAGCTACACGGCTTGGTAGAGGAATTACCAGCTATGGAAATCTTTTCCACCAGCGTAGGCCAGGCAAGGCACATTATAGGCATCCCCTATTTCCTGTGCAATATCGACTGCAGCGTGGTTGTAGCAGACCTTCACCATGTTCAGCCAGGACAAGCAACCTAATAGAACCCACACCCACTACAAAGGAATGTCCACGCTATATTTACAAGAAATCTGAAGTCCTTCCCTGACTGCATCTGGCTCCCTGGAAAGACCAGGTATTTTCTTAGCTAGGATAAGAATGGCAGTGTTGGAGAAAAATTTAGGACCATCAGTATTTAATGATTTGGAAGACCCTGATATGGAAGCCCACAGTCACATAGCCTGTCTCAGCTCCTGTCCAATACTCTCATTCCTTTATACCCTGTGGTCTCTCATTAGTAACAGAGTTGTTAAATAAATATAACATCAATAGCAGAGTCATCAAAAGGAAACTGACAGTGATTCACAGAGGCCACGGTACTTGGCATGTTGTAGGTACTCAGAGAACTTGTTAAATACCCGGATGACTGTCATAAATGAAAAATGAATAAATGAGTTTATATGACTATTCTATCTAATATAGTAGCCAATAGCCACATTTGGCTATTGAAATTTTAGGTAGTTAAAACTATAGAAAATTTTAAAAAGTAGTTTTTTTAGTGTGATGAACCACATTTCAAGGTTTCACCTGCCACCCTTGTCTACCATATTGGACGGTGCAAAATTATAGAATGTTTCCTTTACTGTAGAAAATGTTATTGGACAGTGCAACTCGTAGTTTCAAAGACAAGGATTCAGACACAGCAGCTAGTATAGCCAAACACCATTGATGAAAGATGGAATTGGCTTCTCAGTGAATCTGCTTTCTTCTTTAAGGACTCCTTGAAGAACTGGCTCAACTTTGGAACTTCCTTGAACAATCATTTACTGTAAACAATAATGAATTCCTCTAAACCATTAATTTCCCATGACAATGATCTTACTTACACTTACACTGTCTTAAGAGCTTAATGTGTCTTAATAGGTCTTATGTGCCTACTGTCATTTATTTATTTATTATTTCATTGGTTCTTTTTAGCTAGACATGACAATAGAATGTATTTTTACATAATTATAAAAGCATGGAATATAATTGGTTCTAATTTGGTTCCCAGTACTTCCCCTTCCTTCCTCCCACTCCCTTTTTCCTTCTCTCTACTCTACTGATCTTTCTGCTATTTACTTATAGTTATTTTTTGTTAAATTAGTGACTTGTGCATGTACATGATGGTGAGATTAAAACTTCATAAGATATATGTGGTGTAGGAGCAGCTTATAAATTTTAAATGATGTATAGATAAAACAGTAAAAGTAAACAAGGCATAAAAGAAGACTTGTTGAGAAATACAACAATATATCAATAATGTTGGCATTTGAGTGGTTGGATTGTGAAATCTTCTGGCTTAGCATTGATTGTTTTCTGTTTTCCAAATATAAACCTTTAATAATTAAGACTATCTGAAAAGCCTGTGTAACAGGAGTGACCACTTTCCCTTCTCACTAGAATTCTGACAGAACTTTCTGTTATAAAGGAAACTCTCATTTATTTTGACTCTAGCTCAATGTCTTCCACCAAACCTCTGTGGACACTGATTTGTTATCCAAGGGGAATTGTTCCCAGGACCTACTGTGGGAGTCAAAATCTAAGGATGCTCAAGTTTCTTACATAAAATGGCATAGTATTTGCATATAACCTATATACATCACCTTGTAGACTTTAAATCATCTGTAGATTACATATCATATCTAATACAGTGTAAACACTATGTTAATATTTATACTGTATTTCATAGGGAATAATGTCAAGAAATAAGTCCGTAATTGCTTTGTTCAGGTGCAATTGTTTTTGTTTTTGAGTATTTTTTAATTCACAGTTGGTTGGATTAGTGGAGCAAGACCTATGGCTATGTAAGGCCAACTCTACTGGCCCCCGGTTAGCTGAGACCACATGTGTGAAGTGCAGCCTTAACACAGGGGTTGATCATCATCCTGGTAACACCTGCTGCTGGGTGTGCTCCATTCACTCAGCTCCTGTTGGAGATGTGAACAGGATGGCAAGGCTCTTGCTTGCAGATATAGTGTTCTGGTGGGCAAGATGAACAACAGACAAGAAACCAGGGAGCAATATGATTGCAGCTGGAGACAAGATCCAGGAAGAGCACAGAGTGACCTGAGGCTGCTGAGACGAGGGCCCTGTGGACATGGGAAGGCCCAGAAAGACCTCACCAAGGAGAACACATCCATCATGAGGACTCTGGAGAATGCCCATACAGGGACCAGTCGAGGGTGTTGTGTACAGACAGAACAGGGACAGGCTTCCAGGGCCATGCAGAAAGCCAGAGTGTGTTTTTCCACAGAGCCTTGCAATGGAAGGAAGACCAGGCAATACATTATCATCTTTTCCTAAGGGCCAACCTGTTTGCTGGGAGGCAAAAGTCTTGGTTTGCTGCCATTTTGGCTGGCAGACATTGGAGCCTCTGCCTTCACTTCTGTTACACTGCTCAGTGCTCTACCCAGGGACCAAAATTACATCCTTTTCCAGTCCAGAGTTTGTTTCCTCCCCCATAAATTGAAGTGGTGGGATCAAGTGTTCTGTACGGTTTCTTCTCTCACTAATATTTTATGGTTCTGTGGACCCAAGAAAGCTTGAAGATAATAGAAGTTCCCCAAGATGTGGCCTGTCATTCACTCACTAATTCACACTCTGTGCTGCATCAGGCCCCAAGATAGCCCACACACAGGCACCAAGCTGGCAGCAATGAGAGATTTCAAAAGGAATGAGAAAACTGATCTTCCATCAGGAGGTGCTGTGTCTCAGGGAGAGAAACATATGCAACTACTCTCATAGGTCGATTAAAAGTAGCATAATAATTTGCTGGAGGGTGTTGGCTTAGGTTGCTCTTACACATTTTACTTGACCAGGATCTCAAATGATCCCCCCCCCAAAAAAAAAAACTTACACTAAAAGATATATTCCTTTATTGTGGTACAACAATGGCTGGATCCTTCTGAAAGTGCCCAGATAATAGAAGTGGTGATAATAAACACCCTTATTTCTGACCTCAAAAGAATGCTTTCATGGTAGTATAGCACTCAATGTGATGATGATATATGTATTACATTTCTTTAATCGGGGAAAGTATTATTTTATTTCTCCTTGGGTAAGAAAATGCTTTGTTCAACAGTTAAGATAATAAATGTATAGCAATTTTATATTTTTAATAAAGTTGTGTTCTTTTAGAAATCCTTAAAATTTCAATAGGTAGGCAACACAGGCACCAGGAAGGGTATTTCTGGCTGAAAGGAAGTTACAGGGAAAGGAAAAAAAGACAGTTTGGAGTGGTTGAAGACAACTGAGAAGAAATGTTAAAGGAGACCAGATGGGAATAATAGAAGGGGCGTGAGCCCTGGTGCACATGGGGCTGTACCAGGCAGGCTCAGTTAGGATGCATGGTTAAGGAAGGATGAACAAGAGCCACAACCAACCAAGACCCAGGGATCCTGTCTCTGAGTGATGGAGAGAAAACCAAAAGGAGGAGAAGACTGAAAAGGACTAATGGTGAGCTGAGTCTCCTTGCTGTCAGGGGTCCACTGTGCATAGTGCCCTGTATTTAGGGATCATGCAGGTGGCTTTCAGTGCTGCATGCATGAGCCTTGACATTTAAGGATAATATTGCTAATGATTCTGTTTTTGAAAGCATAGAGAAAATTGAGAGCATTTACAAATAATTGCAGTATCTCGATGTGAGCACTGTGAACATTTTGAAATTTTCCACTCCACACATTTTGGTGTTGCTGAGGTCATTCTCATCATTATCAGACATTATCTTTGAACAGCACGGCCTTTCAGGGAAATTTGGATTTCCACATCCTGGGTGCCCTCTCAGAACCCTGCTGTGCTAAATTGTGATTTGGCATTTGATTGTGGCCTATGAACAAGAGTAGTAATTGCATAGAACATGATGTTTTATGTTTTGTAGGAATTCTGCTGCCTTTTAGAAATGCTTTTTATGAGAAGGCATGGAGGCATCTCCGTTGTAAGAAAAGTTCTAACCCTAAACCACTGTAAAGGTCTCATAGGAATAATAATTCTCAAAGGTATGTAAAGCCTTTGTCCTCAGGGTAACACTGTAAGAAGGTGCTGTGGGTCTTTTAGAGGTGGAGACTCAAGGGAGTCCCTTAGGTTATTGGGGGTGTGCCCTCAAAGGGGAGTGTGGCATTCTGCCAGTCCTCTCTCTCTCTCTCTCTCTCCCCCCCCCCTCTCTCTCTCTCTGCTTCCTGGCTTATGATGTGGGCACTCAATATATTGTGTGCCCATCACCTTCCTCGCTAGGTTATGCAGGCACTGGGTCTTTGTCACCACTTCTGTCACCAGTGTCTGGCACAGAGGGCCTACCATTAAACAAGTGCCATGCATATTGGTGTACTGAACCTTCCCAGGGCTTTGTCATATTTCCTCTTTACTCTCCTTCCCTGCAGAATCTTCTTCATTTACTTTCTTTCCTCCTCTTGGTATTAGTGGAAGGCATGAAAATTCTTTTTTGGAAAGACGTTAGAGCAGACATTTTTGTAAAGGTGTTTCCTTATGAATAGGAAGTATCTGTACCTATACTGAAGTCCCCTGGCTGCACCCCTGGCTCCAGATGCTGCTTCTTCCCCAGTCCTGATCAGTGTTGGCTCCATGGATGGGTTAAGGGCTCTTGGGATTTCCCAGCACAAGAAAGAGATGTGAGGGGCAAGTACAGGTACACACAACACCCAACCACTCTGGTGTCTCCCCAGACTTGAACGACTGACTCCTGGCTCTTAGATCCTTCTAATGAAGCTTTGATGAAAACATATGTGGGAACAGATTGTAAGAGCAAGCACCCAACTTACCTGAATCCTGATGGCTGTGCTTCAAGTACACAGGGTCCAATTTAAAGGCTCCTGTTAAGTCTGTTCTCTTTTTCACCCTGGGTTTAGAAAAAAGAAATGATAGGGCTCAAGACGTAGGATTTTGGATTGGTCCATGCTGTCTGCTGTCCCCTTTGTGGCTCTGCTTAGGCACCTGCCTCCAGGGACCTGTCTGGACATACTTCTGTATACATGGCCACCTCTGTCCCCAGTTCCCTGGTCTCACTCCAGCCCAGCATGCGCCGCTCCCAGAATTAGGGAGAAGGGGATAGAAAAATAAATAAATAGTAGGTTTTGTTCCTGGTTCTTGGCACACAGCTCCTAAAAGTTTGGTGGTGATAAGAGTTTGGTGAGATGACTAATGGCTGGGGATCCTACATAGTTTCAGATGGGGACTTCTTGCCAAAAGACTCACAGCATAAAGTGACTCAGGTCAAACTTTCAGTCTCTGGGGAAGGAAGATGGACTGGAGACTGAGTTGGTCGTTTTAATCAATCATGCTAAGTAAGAAAAGCTCTGTGAAAAAGTCCTGAAAATGAGAGGCCTAAGAGTTTCTGGGTTGATTGGCATTTTGTGGTGCTCTCTTTCCAGAGACGATGTGGAAGTTCCAAACCTAGCCCTCTTCCCTGCCTGGCTCTACACTTTGTCCTGTGCATTTCTTCATTGCCTGTTCATTTGTAACCTTTATAATAAACCTGTCAACCATAAATAGAACATTTTGTTGAGTTCTGAGTTGTTCTAGCAAACTATCCAACTCGGAGTGGGGGATTATGAGAACCCCCAGCATCGAAGCTATGTTGGACAGAAGGGTGCTACTTGGGGGGTCTGGTTCTTGAGACTGGCACTTGAAATTGAAGCCATCTTGTGGGGCTGAATCCCGCAATCTGTGGGGTCTGTTGCAAACAGAATAGGATTGATTTGTGAAACACCCCACTGATGTCTGCAGAGTTGGACAACTGGTGTCAGGACCGAAGAAAGCACTGTAGTTGTATTTATTCCTCTGTGGCTCCAGGGCCCAGTGCAGCACTTGGCCCCTGATGGTGTCAGTGACTGTGCACTGGATGAACACTGAGAGATGCCTTGTGCTGTGCACATGGATCCCTCCCTGTCCACCACTCTGCCTGTGGAGCGCTCACAGCAATCGCCATTCTGGATAACTTGGGTCCAACTCTCACTGGGACTTGGATTTGAAGGGCGATTATGCTAATTGCTGCTCTGCTTCATTTGGCAGTGGGGACATCATCTCAAAGCCATTTTATGGCAAATAAAGTATCCTAGGCACCAACTGGAGAAGAAATGTCAATCTGATTGTAGTTTGGGCTTGAAAACAAATACAGTGTGAGAGTTCCTGATAGATCCAATCCAGTGAGCATGAAATAGGATGCCCAGATGAGGCTTAACAATGAGGAGATGAGAGACAAAGAGGTTAGATTTATTTATGGAAGATAATAGAGGCTTGGTTTCTTTAAAGGGTTAAAAGACAGACCATGTCAGTGGGCAATCATAAGCTATCTAGTGTATGTTCTCTCTTTGGCCCATGGAAGAAAATCTATTGTACCAAAAACATTGTGTGTGTGCACATGGGCATTTTGCTACATCATGAGCCTTTTCTAAGAAGTCCCTGGAGGATTTTTCTTTGGGTCCCTCTGTACTAGGGGAAACTCTGAGCCTAGCGTTAAAGAGCAGGGAAAAAGAAAGACAAGAAGGGGTATGAATATCTACAGCTATCAGTAGAATTCCTTCTTCATGAAGACCAGAATTCTCTTATTAATGACTCCAGAAATGACGTTTGAACTCATTATTTTTTTTTAGTTGTTCAAGGACCTTTATTTTATTTATTTATTTTTATGTGGTGCTGAGAGTTGAACCCAGTGCCTCACACATGCTAGGCAAGCCCCCTAACACTGAACCACAACTCCAGCCCTGAACTCATTATTTTTTAATTTAAAAATATTATGAAGTCATATAAAAGGCAGAAAGAACAATTTCTCTGTCCCCCGATTACTAAATAAAATGTGACTTTTAAGTAAAAGAAATTCTTCCTGTGTGTCCTTCCCCTCAGCCCCTTCCTCTCTGGAGTCCATGACAGAGGCCACAGACTTGAATTTAGGTTTACCATGCCTACGTCATTCTACAAAATCTTTTGCACAAATCCCCAAGTAATCTATAGTATGGTTTTGTTTCTAAATAGACTGTAACAACTTAAGGTGTTTAAATATGAATGTCATCCTTCTCTGAGTATTTTTCTACAACTTACTTTTTCTTATAAAAACAGACTGAATTTCACACTCATTCATACAAGTCACTTGCACTCATTCACTTTTGGTTCTATTTTTTTTTCTTGGTACTAGGGATTGAACTCAGCCACTGAGTCACATCCCCAGCCCTATTTTGTATTTTATTTAGAGACAGGGTCTCACTGAGTTGCTTAGCACCTCTCTTTTGCTGAGGCTGGCTTTGAACTCAAGAATCTTCCTGCCTCATCCTCCCGGAGCCACTGGGATTACAGGCATGTGTCACCATACCCATTGCATTCATTCACTTCTTTTTCCCCTTTCTGTACTGGGGAATCAAACCCAGGGCCTCTCCTAGTCTCCTATGCTAGATAAGTTCTCTAGCACTGAGCCTCAGCACTTTTTTTTTTTTTTTTTTGAGACATGGTCTCATTAAATTTCTCAAGATGGCTTCAAACTTGTGATCCTCCTGCTTCAGCTTCAGAAGTAGCTGAGATTACAGGTGTGTATCTCCACACCTGCTGGTTCATTCTTTCTTATTACCTAATTGGATTTCATTGTACAAACATATTACAACCCATTCATTCTTGCGTTGTTTCCCATTTGTTAGTAGACAAGATCTGCTTCTGTGGGCATTCCAGCACATTTCCACTGTGTTTGTAGAATATTCATCTCTTCACAGAAATGGCACAGGGTACTCTTAAGGTTGTACGAATATGTCTACAACCTTACCGGACAAATAGCACTAAATTAGTCTCCACAATGGTTGTGCAGCGTACAAGTTCCTCCGGTTCCATATCCTGACCAACATATCATTTGGAGAGATTTCATTTCCAAAAATTCATAGTGCTTAATGGTGCTTAATTTGCATTGCTGATAATGAATGAGGTTGAGTAACTCTGCATTCACTAAGAAACCATATCTAGAGTTTCCTATTTGGTGAGGAAAAGTTTGTTCATATTTCTGTGTGATTGCTTGTCTCTGTCATAATGGAATGGAATTATTAGGAATACTAATTTGCATACTTGGTTGGCCTGCTCCAGGTTCTCCTGTGGTCTAATCTCTCTGTCACACCTGTCCTATACAAGATCAGCTCAATCAGTTGCTTTACACGCACTGACACTTGATTAGGCAAAGTCTCTACCATATTTTTCTTAACAATTCTCTTCATTATTCTTGGCCCATAAAAATATTATGGCAGTTGGGATATTTATTAAAAATAAATATTAAGGCTTCCTACCCATGCATATAACACATCACGGTATGTAGTCAGGACTTCTTTAATGAATTCCAAAAAAATACAGAATTTTTGTCATAAAAGTTTGAATAGATTTTGATATATTTATACACAATAACCTCATATCTTTTCTTAGTATTATAAAAAGGATTTTTAAATTTAATGTGTTGTTAATTGTAGACACACAAAAAAATGCAACCTTAAAAGTTATTTTACTTAGAAATTTTTCTGTGTTCTCTTATTAAAGACAAAGCCTTGAAGATTCTCTTTATTTCAGTCATTTCATTGGAGAATAATGAGAGTTTTGTATCTTCCATTCCAATTCCTATATTTGCACTTCTTTATCTTTTACTATGCATGTTAGGAATGCACAATGTTGAATAGAAGTGATAATGATAGGAACAATTTTTTTCCTGATCTTAAAAGAATGCTTCTAATATTTCACCATTAAGAATAGGTTTTACTATAGTTTTTCAGTAGATACATTTTATCAGTTTAAATTCTCTTCTCTTCCTGCTTTACTAAGACTTTTTGTCCTACCTGGGTATTGAATTTTATGTAATTTTTTGGGGGGGGGCCTGATGTGTTGATAACTTTGTTTCTCCTTCAGCATGACATTTACTAACCTAACATTAAACCACCCTGGCATATTTGGAATAAACACAATTTGGTCATGTAATATTATTTTTTTAATCATTGGATTTTATTGCTGACATTTGACTTTGAATTTTAACTTTTAAGTTTAAGTTTGTTCTACAGTTTTTCTTTCTCTGCTTCTCACCTGATTTTAGAATTGCTGCAAAACCCACTCTATGACATAAGTGACACTTGCTGTTCTCTGTGAATCAAATTTGAGATTGGATAGAAATCTCCCCTGACAGTTGAGTAGGATACTCACTGTTAAAAGAATACAGATATTGGGCTGGGGATGTGGCTCAAGCGGTAGCGCGCTCGCCTGGCATGCGTGCGACCCGGGTTCGATCCTCAGCACCACATACCAACAAAGATGTTGTGTCCACTGAGAACTAAAAAATAAATATTAAAAATTCTCTCTCTCTCTCTCTCTCTCTCTCTCCTCTCACTCTCTCTTTAAAAAAAATACGGATATTACTGCTGTAGGAAAATTTTATTGGAACTTTGTAAGATTGTTCAGGTTTTTGTTATTCTTGAGTCAGTTTTGATAAAAGTGATTTTTGTAATGATGTGTATTTTGTGGGGCAATTCTTGGCAAGATGTTATTCATAAGTTCTCCCTTATGATTTTTTGAAATCTCTAAAGTACATACAGGTAAGGATGTATAGCTACATACTACAGTGAGGACCTTTTTATTTTCTACAGCAGTTTATCAGTGACTTATTTTACTTTATTTTATTTTATTTTGAAGGGATTGAACCCAGGGCCTTGCACATGCTAGGGCACTGAGCTTCATCCCCAGTCCTCTTTTTATTTCTGTTTGGTATTTCCAGAGATCATTTATTTAATTGCCAGGTGAGGGAGCAATATTTGGCATTGTTGGCTCTCCCTACTGTGTCAATTTTACTACCTCTGTTAACTTTAACTGTTTTCCTCCATTTACTGTTTGAGGGTTTAATTATACACTGTCTCCTGGATTCATTGTATCCTGAGCTCATGATTTTCTGGCTTTCTTCTTTTCTAGTTAAATCTATTCTCTAAGTTGTACAGCAGTTGCATGACACAGTTTTGTTGCATCTTTATTTTTTTCTTGGTTCTTGGTACTTCAAAATACTTCCAATTTCCCATTATATTTTATTCATTGACTCATTTCTAATGGGCCTATAGTGATCTCCTCTTCAATATTTAGGTGACAACTTTGCATTTCCTTGTAGCATTTAATGAATACTATAAAGAGAATAAATTTTATTTTAATAAATAAGTGTGTGGGGAGGCTCATATACCTCTACATAAGAGATATACACACACAGAAAGATTGCTTTTGTGGCATCAGAGTCATCTCACATTGCATGGGCCCTTCTCTATCACCAGAAAATTCTTAAGGGCTGAGGAAATGGCCTTTGTTTTGGTTCGGAAGTCTAGCTTCTTTTCTTCCAACAGTGGTGCACATCTGTAATCCCAGCAGGAGGATTGCAAGTTCAAAGTCATCCTCTGAGATTTAGCAAGGCACTAGGCAATTTGGTGAGACCCTGTCTCAAAAGAGCTGGGGATATAGCTCCATGGTAAAGTATCTTTGGGTTCAATCCCCAATTAACTCTCTCCCCCCGCCCAAAAGTCTACAAAATTAGGCAAGGCAATCAAAAAGATATATAGAAAACCTTCCATTAGTGAAACAAGTTCAAGAATAAAGTCTTACCATAACTGAAGTGATTAAAACTGTTTCAAAGTAACTAGATTAGAAGGAGAAGGAGGAAGAGAAGATGAGGAGGAATCTCCTGTGTAATGAAGGTGTACAAAAACTATAAAACAATTTGTGATAAAATTTAATTTGGGGACTCATGCCTTTTAAAAACATAGAGATAATATATACCTTTGGGGTACGTGGATGTTGAGACTTTCTTTGAAAGATATTTGATACTAAAGGAATCAGAGCTGTTCACATTTACATATAAAAGATACGAAATATCAAATGAACAGTAAAACACTTATGAACAGGATAATGAATTCATTAGGAAATGTATTTACTATGCTTATAATGATTGCCAATTTTAGAACTTCAATTATCTTGTCCACTTCAATATTTAAAGAATAGGACCAAAGTGTTTATGTTAAATTATGGACTAACCATTGGTAAAATTTCATTAAACAAAAGAAAGACACTCTTTATTTTTTAAAGAATACAAAAAAAGCCAATGAAAGCAATAAAAGGTCCATTTAAATTTGAGTTTGCTGTATTAGTGAAATCTTTAAAAAATCTGTAAAAAAATTTCCCTTCTCTGAATTCTGATTTTTACAAGCATCTTTATAATCTGTACTCTATTGTGTTATAGTAGTTCACATTACTGCAATAATTTCTGAGACTAGCAAAATATTTAGCTTTTATTCCATGTGTACTCAGTTCAGTGCAAGGGGCCTCTGAATAAATTCTCAGACTTCATTTTCCCCATTCCCTGTTGCCACCTTGCAAAAATGCCATCTGCCTTCATACCTTCTGCAGACAGGCAATGGGGACCAACCTTGACTGAGCATGCTCAGTGGATCTGACTTCTCAGCTAGGTGGATGAAGAAAAAGGATGATGTACATCTTTTGCCATTAGGCTGTACCTCCTGGGCTAAAATTGAGGGCTATTTTCAGAATTCAGAGAAAAATCAAAATCAATTAACAAATTGAGTAAAAGTGTAAATAGAAGGGGAACATGGTTTTGGTTCATTCACATAAAACAGCCCTTTTTCTTCAACTTCTTTTGTATCCATAAGGAATGATCTCAACATCATCTGTGTGTTTGTAAAATGGGAATCCCTTTGCAGGCATGTACTTTTAGTTTAGTGCTTACAAGAAATGACTAAAGCTTTAAGATTAATATCTAGAGATTTATATCTAGAGATTTAAACCTGATGAATATCTAGAAATTTAAACCTCATGAGTTTAGCCTTGAGATACAGAATTCTATCTACTCTTCTTTCTAAAAATTAGATTATACAATGTTTTTCACTCCTGTTGCCATTAAACATTGCATCTGTGACTCCAGCTCTGACATGGGTAACCACGTGCCCTTTGAGGATGGATTAAATTTTTTGTTGTTGTTTTTTCTTTTTTGAAAAATGGTTTCACTGTTGCCCAGGCTAGTCTCAAACTCCTTGGCTCAAGTGAATCTCTGGCCTCAGACCCCAGCCCCACCCCAGTAGTTTGGACTGCAAGTGTCATTATTTTCTGCTAGATTAAACATCTTGAATTCCAGTTTCCTCATCTATAAAGTAGGAATAATTAATAATTGCTCCCCCAAGGAAGCTGCTGAGAGGATTAGATGAGCTGAT
Organism: Urocitellus parryii; assembly: GCF_045843805.1. Taxonomy (NCBI): domain Eukaryota; kingdom Metazoa; phylum Chordata; class Mammalia; order Rodentia; family Sciuridae; genus Urocitellus; species Urocitellus parryii. Next base: position 106,136,839 of record NC_135533.1, read on the forward strand.
GCACCGGAAAAGGGAGTGCTAAATAAATAGCAGGTACTGTTCAGAAGGCACTATTGTTGCAATAAATGTCAGAATCAGGTTCCCTTCCTGGAGGGTTTAGGTGCATCACTTTGCCAAATGACAGGAAGGACCTGGAGGAGAGCAGGGGGATTCTCTCCAGAGAGCCTGAGAACTTAGGCTTGTATTCTGCTTCTTTGTAGAACCCTGATGCTGTAATTTAACTTGGCATAGCACTTCTTCAAAACAGAAGTATTTTGTGAGGAGCTGTCAATCTTCCAAGTGTGTTCTCCAGGAGCCTCACACTCAAATGTGTACAGGGAAAGGTTTACAGCCTGTGTGTGCAGGCCAGTCAGGCTGTGCCAAATTAGAAAGCGGGTTCCCTGCCTAGGGCTGCTTCGCTCCAGATCACTGTAACTATGGAAATGACACTTTAAAGAGCCCTTTTTATTTTAGGGCTATTAAAAATTGTTTATTTAAAAAATCAAATTTTTTTACATATATGTAGCTTATTCAAAATACATTTAAACCCATGTGGACCAAACAAAATGATCTATAAGTCTTTTAGCTGATATGAATTAAGTGTCATGTTCTCTGTACCTCAGTGCCTTTGCACATTATGCACTCACTCCCTTTTTCTCTTTCCCCATGCAGCTCTCTGGTCAAATGCCCCTTCACCAAAGAAGCTTCTCCAGACTTCCCTATCACAAACATTCACTCAATGAATAATAGAGTTGATTCACTGTCTGTCCTATGGGTCCTTCCCTTGTTTTCTACCTAAATCTCTCTCTTATCTTTCCAAGCCCCTCCCTTCACATCTTTCTAATCACCTGGCTCACCACCTGCATTGGCCTGTAATTTATTTTATTAGTTTCTTAATTTATTTCAATTGTATTTTCTATTCTGGAAACTCTATCCCGTGGATCAGACTCCCAAAGTATAAAAATTATTGCTCCAGTTTTAATTCCATCATGGTCAAAACTCAAATGCCCTTTCGAATAAATGGTGACTTTTCCCCTCTAGCTATGTCCTGAATGCTTTGTCTCTGCCCAGAATTATATGTGGAAACAATTTCCCCTAAAGTGATGATCTTAGGAGGTAGGGCCTTGGGAGGTGATCACCTCAGGAGGATGGAGCCTTCAGGAATGGGATCAGTGCCTGCTAAGGGTTAGATGGGAGGTGTTCCCCAAAACCTCGTGTGTGAGACAGGTGTGAGAATGTTCAGAGGTGAAATGATTAGATTAGGGGAGCTGTGAACTAATCTGTGGATTGATCCACTGATACAGATTAGCTGGGTGGTAACGAGAGGCAGGCAGGATATGATTGCTTTAGGGTTGACATTTTGTCCTGGGTGAGTGGAGGACTCCCTTTGCTTCCTGGATGCCATGCCCTCAGCTGCTTTCCTCCTCCACCCCCTTCTGCCATGATGTTCTGCCTCACCTTAGAACTATGGAGGCCACCAAGCCCGGACTGAACCTCTGAAACATGAGCCAAAATAAACCTTTCTTCTTTTTAAATAGATTATCTCATTTATTTGATTATAGTAATAGAAATCAGACTAAAACCACACCTGGGCTACTCCTAATTCAGATACTGCTTGTCCAGCTTCACCTGCAGTGTAATTCCGGGAGCAGGGCCTAGATAGATGTTTGAAGGGCTACGGCACAAGCAACAATGCCATCACCGTAACGGCAATATGAAAAGTATTCACCATGAAAAGGAAAATACAATTTCTTTGGTGAAAAGAACAACGAGGAAAAAAAATAGGAAATTGTATATTTAGGTGTGAGACGAAAAGAAACATAAGTTTAGTAAGAATCAAATAAACAAAGCAGGAAGTAGTTGGCGTAATTCAGATTATGGGGTTTAAACTAAGCTAATCAGGTTCAAATCTCTAGATATTAATCTTAAAGCTTTAGTCATTTCTTACAAACACTGTTAAGGTCTGAATTGTGTACTCCCCAAATTCAACTGTTGAAACCCCAAGACCCAGGACTTCAAATTGTAATTGTATTTGGAAATAGGGCCTTTGGGAGTTAATTAAGCTAAAATGAGGCTATAGGGATGGGCACTACTCCAATATGACAGGCGTCTTTACAAGGAAAAAAAAGATTAGGAGCCAGACGCTCAGAGGGGCAACAATGTGGAACACATAGGAAAAGGCATCATCTGCAAGCCCAGGAGAGAGGCCTCAGAGAAACCAGCCCTATGGACACCTTGATGTTGGAATTCCAGCCTCCAGGTCCCCCAGAAGGCATCTCAGCCATGTAAACTGTATAGTCTGTGGTACTTTGTTATGACAGGTCTGGCAAACCAACCAAAACAAGCACAGTGTCCCAAATAGTAAATATTTAGCAATATTTATATTAACACACTATTCAAACTCAGATTCCATCAGTCAACCTTCATGCAATTTTTGGTGTCATGAACAATATCGTGGGTTTGGGAGAGGCTGTTTTTTTGTTTTTTGTTTTTTTCTTTTTTTCCTAAGACTCTCACAAAAATTCTTGACAACCATTTTATCCAGAACCCGCCAGCTCAGAAAGAGCACATTTCCTACTATAATTTAAATATTACATTTTAGCCTTTAAAATCCATGGGGAAGTAGAAAAATTTCTCAAGTATTGAAACCATACCCCTCCCTGCAAACAACCCTTCCCTTGGCTTTCCTCACCCCAAGGAGTGAGAACCAACTCCATCCGCTTCTCTGTGGCAAGCTCTCAGACACCAGAGGCCACTTCTGTGTCTTGGGACTCGTGTTTGTTTGTTTCTACAAGTGATTCTACTCTCTTCCTTTCCTTCTCCAAATGACCTGGGCTCAGGAAAACACATTTCCTGTGTCTCCTCCCTATGTCATCTCCACTTTATCCAATTTCTCTTTACAGATTGGTGTCTGAATGCTAGGTAGGGTCTGTCTGAGACATATGAAAACCCTTTCAGTTCTCCTAGCATCTGCTCCAGAAAGACTGACATCCTGGGTCACATCAGCTCTGGGGACAAGCACACAGTGGCCTGGAGGAGGCTGAAATGTTTCTCACCACATCACTGGTGCAGAGTGCTTTCCCAGCCTTATTGCATGTACTGCTTGTCCAGAACAAGAAGCAAGATACCCCATTTATTATAATCCTCCTTAGCAGATTCAGTATTTTCATTATAGGCCAAATATTTTTTGGTCCCAAATATTTTTGGTCCATGATAGCTTTAGTTTCCTCATCTGTAAAGGTGGGACATGGTAATTTCCTGTCCTCCAAGGGCTGCTCAGGAGGTTCTATTGAGCTACCTAAGTACAGGATTTAGAATGAAGCCCACACCTATTTGGTTCTTGCTGTACGACTACTGTGGAGGTTATTGGTTTATACAGGTTGGGATAAAACTCTTGTCACGACAAGAGTCCTTCCTCTGGCCAACACTGCCAGGCAGATCTCCGTCCCTTCCCCGAAAGCCCTCAGGCAGCAACTCCTGGCAGGATTTGTTTTTTGTTCAGTGCTGGGAATTGAATCCTGGTCTCACACTTGCTAAGCAAGTGCTCTACCTCTAAGCTGCATCCCTATCCTTTAAAAAGTTATTATTATTTTGCTTTGAGACAGGGTCTTGCTAAGTTGCTCATGCTGGCTTTGATCTTGCAATCCTCCTGCCTCAACCTCCCAAGTAGGTGGGATTACAGGTGTGCTCCATGACACCCAGCTCAGAATGGTTTTGTGTCTTATTCTTCTGGAAGCCTCCCTCTCATCGAAGGATGCTCCCTGCACCTGTTCTAGTGAGTGAGCCCCTGTTGGCTCTCTGACAGAGTTCTCAAAACTCTAGTTCCTTACCAGCTTTCTAATAGACCAAATATCTCAGCCCCCCCCCAATTAATTTCTACTAAAATTAAACTTGACAAAAGAGATTTTTGACACACTATATGAGGGATCACTGCTGTGCTCTACTTTCAATAAAATGGAAGAACACATCCACACGAGTACAAAAGAGCACTCACATTCAAAAGAGCTGAAGATTTTACAAATCCTGATTAGTATTTCAGACAAAACTAAATCTGAAATGCCCATATGCCAATTAGTTTTTAAAATCACATATCAAAAGTTTGGGGGAAAAGACTGTGACACAAAGAATTTGATGTGAACAAAAGAATTGTAAATGAGGTTTGCTTTTAGATAAACCAGTAAAAGAATAAACTATTCATTTGTTTAAATGAGAGACCTGACATGAGTTTGATTGTGTGAGAGCTATATTCCTCCTCATTTTTTTAAGGTTAAAAAAGAATCATTCATTTGATTACATACTGAACAATTTTGCAAAGCAAAGCATAACTGGAAGTGCTGAAAATTTGCATACTGTATAAAATTCATGCAAGACCCCTTGGTCTTATGATTGATAAATCAATTTTTTACTCTAAAAAAATTTGTAAGAACAAGTTTCTGTGTTTTATCTAGTGCCACTTCTAGTCATCATTATTTCTTTAAACACCATCTATTGTAGGACAATATCACTCACTTTAATTTTTGAGTTCTTTTTCTACTTCTAAATAAAACCAAAGTGATGTGGCACTGTTATTAAGAATTTCCAGGGAAATTTATTTCAGAGCACAGAATTGCTCTTGTTTTCTCTTAGCAAATGCTTCCAAGCATTTAGACTTGGATTGCTTAAACTTAGCATCAGACCAAGAATGATGATGAATCCAAGATTTAAAATGCAGAAGCAATCTAATTAAATGTATGCACTGAAATTTCCTTGGATTTGTTTTCTCTTCTGCTACATCAACCATATTTCAGACTGTCTCTCTTTGCCTTCTCTTTTCTCATGCCAATATGTTGCAACATGTTCTAGATGAAAGTTTACAGCCAGGGTAAGATTCAGTAAGAACTCCATCAATGGTTCAGAAATGAAAGCAGCAGTGAGCTGAGCGACTAGGTGCGCCCCCTCAGCTCTCATCCTTCTCTGCCAGATTTCCCTCAAGTGGGCTATCATCTCTGCAGAGCAGGGGGTGCCTGTAACTGGTGTCCAGTGAAAGGGATCTTACCACATGGCGGAGCAGTCAAAATTCACCAAAAGCCACTTGTGGGGATTAAAATTAAATGAATCTGCAAACTGTCAAAGAATAAGAACAATAAAAAGTAAATTAGTTATAGATGTTTCAGTATAAAAGAAGACCTTTAAAAGTTTACATTTTTTAAAAGTTTACATTTTTCAAAGGATAAAAAAGTACAGTTAAAATATACTACAGGGAACCAAAATAAATAGAGTTTATATTCCAAATGAAAGCACTTTCAGATTTTACATAGTCTAAAGTCAAATCAAAATTTTCCATATTTTGGGCTGGAATTGTAGCTCAGTGGTAGAACACTTGTCCTGTACATGGGAGGCACTGGGTTCAATCTTCAGCACCATATAAAGATAAATAAATAGAATAAAGGCATTGTATACATCTACAACTAAAAATACATTTTTTAAAAAAATGTATCTTTATTGTATTTCAAGGTACTAGGATATTTGGAATATTTAATTCACAAGTACTATGTCTAAAAATTATACTTACTGTGCTCATGAAATACTTTTATGTCCACAGTTCTTTCAACTCCATGATGTAGCAAGCAGAGTTCTTAGATTACATATATCATCATGAACCCGGAGAAAGTGAAAATTTCATATCTAATTTACAGTAATTAGAAACTCATTTTTTTTCATGCAACTGATTAGTTCCTTTGCCAACATGCCATAAGATTACAACTCTTCCCCTTTACCTTAGTATTTTTCTCTATTCTTAAAAACAATATCCAAGTTTATTGTATTCCTAAAAGTTACAGAATCCATGGCTGGAAAATCATGTGTAGCAGCTGCAAACAACCAAGCAGCAGCTTCATCCGCCATATTTTCAAGGAGAAAATGAGAGATTTCAACCACCTAGAGTGGCTACAGAGGGCACTTGTCCATGCTCACTCAACTGCCATACATGAGACTTTCTTCGATTTTTCAAAATACACCCTCTGGTTTACCATCTGATTGATAAATAGGAAGTAAGTTCATCAGAAATGTAGGGGATTTGGACACATGTCTAAAGACACAGTAAAGCAGAAATAGAGGGAGGTGCCATTGTGCAGCCAGTCTGGTCCCATCTTCTAATGGGAAAAATTCTCAATCTGTCCAAGCCTTGACCCCTCTTCTCTATTTGGTTCCTGGGATGGACACTGAGGAGGCAGCAAAGATTGAAGAGGCCAGGTCAGCATCAGCAGGGAGACATTTGGTCAGCAGATGGCAACCTTCCACATCGACCTACTCTGGAGGTACAGATTCATTTCCTTCCAGGTTTCAAAAAAAGTAATTTTGAGAAAGAGACAGGAAATTACAGCAAGTTTCATTTGTTGATAAAAGGAAACAAAAGGTTAAAGAGGAGCTTTGTTTGCTAGGAATTTTATTAGTTCCCTCCTCTGAGGCTGATCTGTTTAAACTTCTTTCATTACCCAACAGTGATATTTTCCTCCCGCTGACAGAGAGAAAGGCTCTTATCTCCAAGGGTAGGGCCACCACAGGATATTGCAGCTCGCTTATCTGACCCACTGAGCAGCAAAGCCCTCAGCCAGGCGAGGAGAGAGTCCAGAACAATAATGGAGGAAAAATTGAAATGACTCCTTGTTGGGCACGAAACACTGTCTGCTGTCGATAGGATCTGGTGGGAGTGCTCATCTCGGAGGTGGTCTGACTGCTAGGCACCCTTCTATGAAAGGAAAAACCTCAACTTGTCAATCCATGGGGAAAAGAAAAGCAGGGGTAGGAAAAGATCATGAAACTCCCAAACCTGACACCTGGAGTTAGATTGGAGCTCTGGCCCAGGCCCTGCTCTGGAGAGAAGCACATAAATTCAAGAAGAACTTCCCTGAAGCTGTCCAGGGACAGTCTTTTCAAGCAATGAGCATTATCTCCATAATTAAAGGTATTTGCATGGCACAGGTTGAGTATCCTTTATCCAAAATGCTTGGGACCAGAAGTGTTTCTGATTTCGGATTTCTTGCATTTCAGAATATTTGCATATACATAATGAGAGAGCTTGGTGAAGGGACCCAAGTCCAAATATGAAATTCAAATATGTTTCAAGATACGCTTTATACACATTGCCTGAAGGTAATTTTATACAATATTTTTAAAGTTTTGTGTGTGAAGCAAATTTTCACAGTGTGAAAATTTCCATTTGTGATGTCATGTCAGAGATCAAAAAGCTTCAGATCTTGGAGTCTGGATTTTTAGATTAGGAGTGCTCAATCTATATAGAAATTTATTCTTCATTTTCTAGCACTAAGCATCCACAAAACTAGCTATCAGCAATGAACTATAGAGGGGCTGGTACTCCCATCACATTATGAGAACATCTTGCAAGCTAACCCCCACTCCAGGACTTACATATGTTTCTTGGTGAATGAATAAATATGATGAGATATAAACAAGAATGACACTTTATTAATTAGTAATAAGGGGATTATTCTCTTCAAAGATGGGGCTTTTGTATTCTATACCTCAGACATTCACTTTTCTGGTTTTACAGCACTATGAGACTTCAAAACAGTAATTAGAAAATTGATTGGTAAGCCTGACCCTGACATGCAAGCAGAGAGAGGTTTTAAGGAAAATTCTCCAAGCAATGGTGAAAATAATAAAAGCATCTAATGCATGCTCAGTACTTCCTGTGTGCCAGACTGTTCTTAAGCCCTTTAAATATGATTGACTCATCTACTCATTATGACAACCCCATAAAAGAAGCATCATTATGAAATACATTTTATGAGACATAGAGAGAATACCTAACTTGCCCAAGGGTGCACAGCTAGTTCTAAATGATCAAAACGGTAACAGAGTCCCAGTCTCCCCAGTATCCTGATTAATTTTTTTTTCTTTTTTGGTGGCTGAAATTCCTTAAGCTGAGGATGGAAACTGAGGAACTGGCCCCAAAATCTTGGTGGGTACCATCAAAGGTTGAAACACTGGAATCAGTGAGGCACTGTGGTATATGCCTATAATCCCAGAGGCTTGGGGAGCTGAAGCAGGAGAATTTTGAGTTCAAAGCCGGCTTCAGCAACTTAGCAAGGCCCTAAGCAACTTAGCAAGAACTTGCCTCTAAATAAAATATTTTTTTAAAGGGTGGGGGCTGGCGATGTAGCTCAGTGGTTGAGTGCCCCTGGGTTCAATCCCTGAAATAAAAAAATAAAAAAAAAAGGAAAAGAAAAGCTGGAATCCTAACTCTAACTCCTGGAATCATAAATCTACATATGCATACTTCCTATCTTGTCCACTGTATCCCATTCCTCTTATAAAAGCTGTTCATGCCTTTGAGCCCTCACAAAATGGAGATTCGAAACAGAAGATGTTTCTTCTATCTTCCCCAGAGCCAGTTTTGAATAAACTTGTTTTCCTTCATCAACCTCTGCCCTCTCAACTTTGGTTGAGCTACAAGAAGCAGAACCTGCAATTCTGGTAATAAAACCAGGGATTCTAATGGAAAAACCTGCACCATTCATCCTGATCACATGCAGGGGGAGATCTCACCAAGCCTTCCGCCCATAAGCAGAAAGCAATTATTTCCTGGTCAATACTACGACTCCCCTGATTCAGTATCTCCTTCCCTGGACACATTTCCAACAGCAGCTTCTTAGAACCTTTCATTGCTTTCTGGGGAGGAAGGCTTTGTACTCTGTGAGCTGTCACAAGGACGAATCTAAAATAACGTCAGCACAACCACAGGTGCAAGTCTGTACCACTTCATGTTCCATAGTTCTCTGGAAAAGCAGAGAACTGATCAATAATTTTGATTGCTATTTCTCAAATGAAGCAGGTATTTTACTTGGCTTTATGGGCCACATTTTATAATTTCCGGAAGGGTGCCTGGGGACTTTAAAAGCTTTGGTAGCTGCTTGTTCCATGTTGGTTAAAGTAACCATCATGCTCAGATGTAGGAGTAGAATGTGAATAACAAACTGAGCCAGATTGTAGATGATTCCAGGTTGGGATTTTAAATTATCTTGTGAATAAAATGCGTTAAATTTTTATTTTGTTCCTAAATATTTTCCCATAATTTTGTAAGTTAAATGTAACCTATTATGCATAACTCTGCCCGGGATGTTGTAGACTGAAAAAATAGCTGTCAAAATCCGGAGGACCTCAAAAAGACAGGCTGTATGACTTGTAGGACTGGAGAAAGTTCTCAGCCCTTAGCCTGAGGAAGCAGGATTTCCAATAATCAGTGGAATTGATTGGAAAATGACTTGCTGAAACAAACCACAACAGTGAGAAATTGAGTGTCAGATCTTCATAAAGGATAAACATAGTGCTTAAAAAAAAATTTGGTCTGGGAGGCATAGCTCAGTCATATAGTGTTATCCAGCATGTGTAAGGCTCTGGGTTTGATTGCCAGCACCTCACACACATGTAAAACAAACAAACAAACAAAAAGAAAATTCACCTTATTACGCAGCAAAAATCTCACCCACCTCCACTCCGTTCAGAAGATGCCGGAACTCAGGGCAGATGAAGGCACTGCCTGCGTATGCAGAATCAATGTGCAGCCACATGTCCTCCTTCTTGCCTGAAGCCAGAAACAATTGTTGAGTTTTTACACGGTCACCCTGTCCACGTGTAGTCGGATAGATGACCTCGTCCTGGCCAGGATCCTTCTTGTATATACAGCTCATCCATAGTATTTGTGGAATTAATGAATGGATCCCCAAAGGGCCCCTGTTCTTAGAAGTACTGAAGCTGAGAGCAGAGGTGTGTGCCGTTGGCCCTGGACACACGCCAGCTGCTCAGTGAGTGACTGGAAAGTAGGGGAGACAGAATCCATTGCCAAACCCTCACTGCTCAGTAAAGTGCTTAGGAGCCAGCAAGCGCCACCTCTGCCTCCCTTGCTCACCCTTTCACTGTCTTCAAGGGACACCACCCTTTACAGTCCTCCCTCATCTCATCCACCCAGAATTTCCTCCCCTATCCTCTTTGCCAACCCATTCTCAAGTTCTCCCAACATCCTCTGAGGAAAGGTCTGGCACACAATCCACATGCTCTGCCCCACTCCATCACCACCATGAAGTTAGTCATCTTACACTATCTTTAATCATGAAGTGGATTTCTGTTTTCCAATCATACCAGAAGAGCCTGGAAGCAGGGGCCATGCTTTTGTGGGGAGTGAGAGAGCCTCATGCACAGGGATGCTCCCCAAATTTGGACATATCTGGGTTCAGCTCCTGCTCCAATTGCTCAGGAGCTTTATGATCCTGCCTGCTTCCTCCAAGGTCCATTCTCCTCAAAGGCAAAATGGACATCCAAGTTGTACTCATAACTCTGAGCAATAAATTAGGTGATCTTCACAGCATGCCTATCAGCACAAGGTTGGTGAGAAATAAATGCGTTTTCCATGACTAGTCTTTCCTTCATCCCAGGCACCAGTTAATCACAAGATAGGTGAGAATTGCGGAGCGGGTGGGAGGAAGCTGTGCCCTGTACAGATGAGGGTGCCAGGTGTCAGAGTCAGCACCCGGACTTTTGCTGATCAGCAGAGCCACCCTTCAAATGAGCATATGTAATGCTCATGAACCAGTGTACTTTGAGGAGAGATAAGTCACTCTGAACTCTGCTGATAAAAGATACAAAAGACATTTTAAATCTTTGACTCGGTTTGATCTCCAGGATTAAAACTCTCAGTTGGATCAAGATCAAATGTGTTGTAAGGGCACACGTCAGTCAGGGCACCATAGCCAAAGACCGTGGAGCAGAGGGTGACCTGAATGGCCTGAAGGAAGGCTTATTGGCCAAGATGTCTGGGTTCATCACCTCTCCAACAATCAGACCCAACTGGTGGTCACATGACCCCATGTGCATGAGGCAGGAGACAAAGCCCTAGCATAATATGGGGCTTCTTCCTGGAGAGTCATTCAGGAGATGACGTCAGGATGACCAGGACAGCTACAGCTCAGATGTGTGTGGGGTCAATAGAAACTTCACATTGCTTTATAAGAGAGCGCACAGAATTTCAAAGCATGCTATGGTCTGAATGCTTGTGTTCCTCCCAAACTATATGTTGAAATCCTAACCCCAGAGGAGATGGTGTTAGGAGTAGGGCCCTTAGGAGGTAGTTAGCTCATCAGAGTGAACCTCTAAATATGGGATTAGCATTCTCATAAAAGAGACCCCAGAGAGCCCCATGCCTGCCATCATGTAAAGATACACAGATGGCACCATTTGTGAACCAGGAAATGGCTTCTCACCAGACATAGAATCTGCCAGAGCATTGATCTTGTAATTTTAGCCACCAGGAATATGAGTAACAAGTTTCTGTTGTTTATAAGCCACCTGGTCTAAGGTATTTTGTTAAGCAGTCCAGATGGACTACAGGCAATTTTGGTCTTCCCAAGGGAGCTGCTTGGGCCACACACAGACTTTTAGTGATGGAATTTCCTTTACTCTTTGAGGCCCTCTGGTAGAATTTGTGTTCAGTTCAGGACTGTTGGATGAAGGCAGGAGGCAGAGCAAGACTCTGAGACTGAATAGGAAGACGGATGAACACACCAGACACAGGATGGGAGGAGAAAGGGGCAGGATCCAGATGGAGTCAAGAAGCTTCTCTTTTCTTTCTCACTCCTTGTTCTTCCTCCTTATAGCCACCATCCATAGGCATAGGTGGGTAACACAGAAAAATAGTGAAGAGAAAGAAAGGCACTCAGTCCCACAACCCCTCAGTTCACAGCACCTCCTCCAGAATGTCCAGAGGGGAGATGAGGTCCTGAACCCCAGGATGGGACCAAGAAGGATGTCAGCACCCAAGCCACTCCAGAATGAATCAGACACCTGGGGAGGGGGCGATGGGTAAGAAAAGACCAAGAGAACTAGTTGGTGAGAGAAGGGAAGGGGGCACAAGATAAAAGATATGCAACAAAGATGTAACTTACCACCAAAACATCTAGCCTTTGCCCTTGGTTCCTGGGAGATGGGCCACTGTTTAATACAAGAATGTCCTGCTTAATACGAGTTCCTTTTTTTGCCTGGGCCTTTGGCCTCAGATAACCTCAATATGATTTATGATGGGGGCATTGGACTACGCCAAATCAGTTCTGACCTTTTGAGAAATTGATTACTAAAGGTATTAGCTGGGCTTCCAAGAGGAACTGGAGACCAAAGGTCAGCCAAGCAGGCAGAGTATGATCAAGGCCCTATGAGAACTGACAAGAGACCTAGGAACATGGCTCAGTGGTAGAACTCTTGCCCGGCATGAATGAGGCCGGGGGTTCAATCTCTAGCACCACAAAATATATTTAAAAATAATAAAAGTAAATCCAACAGAAAAAAAGTCTGGTGAATTTGCATCTAGAAAATCTCCCTTCTCTAGGCATATGGTTAGACATTGTGACCGAGAAAGTCCATGCCCTCATGACTCCATGGAAGAGGATCACCAGAAGCTCCATGTTCGCACACTCCTGGTCTCTGACCTGTGTGTCTCCTCCTTGCAGGGATTTTAATCCCTGCCATAAACCATAACCAGGAGCATAGCTTTTACTGAATACTGTTAGTCTTTTAGAAGACGATCAAACCTGAAGGAATTGGTGTCAGAGTGAGGGCAGTCAGAACAAGGTGGTCTTAGGGACCACCCTTTAAGCTTGTATTGGCCCAAAATTCCAACAGAAGGGAACTCATAGACATTCCTTGTAAGTTCTTTCCATGTGGGCTTCTCTTGTGCCTGGGGAAATAAAGCCTGGTTGATGCTACCTCTGTCCTGTGCACCTTGTACGTGATTGGTTGACACACACATTTCCTTCCCACATATATGTGCACATCTAGGAGCTGGGTGGACACAGAAGATCCACAGCCAGAGCTAGGGGAGTTGCATGGGTCGGTGATACAACTAGCCCTTGAGCAAGGTCACCTGGGTGGAGAGGACAGGGGTTACCTCCACAGCCTCCTGCTACTGGCACCTGTTTTCTTACAAGGCCAGGTTGCCCCTCAGGCTTCATGCTCTCCTCCCAGCCATACTGACCCTCAGGACAGAGTTTTGTCTGCCTCCCATACACTGTTCCCCTTCCTCATTCCCTGAGACCACCTTACCTGTTCAGCCACGTCCCAGCCTTAATTTCCACACTTGCACACCTGGCTTCTAACTGTCATCAACTATCTTCTTGTTGTATCTCATCATTTTTTTTTTTTTTCACTAGAACCTTCCTGGGCCACTACCTCGTCCAAGTGAACTAGTAGCAACCACTTTTTTGGGGAAATCATTTTCAAAGTGACTAAAAAGAAACTGTCTTTCCTAAGACAGAAATTTGAGGACAATCATTTTCTGCTTTGTTTCTTTGTCAAATGATGGTGGTTGAAAAACTTCCTTGAATTGTTTTAATAGATTATTTTAATCATACTCTAAGGTGAGGTCAGCTCAGGATCTCAGAAAAGGCAGCTTGGGTTTGAAGAATGCTAACTCTTTGAGGATAGTCAAATAAGAGGTATGAGATCAGGAAAATTAGGTTAAAAAGGTACTGTCTGAATTGCTAAGGCAATACCAACCCAAAGTTAGTAATTTCATCTTCAAGTACAAAACTATGGCAATGGATGAAAGGGTTTTGCCTTCACCTGTGTCAGCTCCCTAAGCATAACCCAGAAGCAACCTCTGGGCTTCAACCAAACACAAACAAAAGCCAAGCTCTACCCACAGCCTCCAGACCCTGCAAAGCAGAGGGAGCTCCAGGACAGCAGGACTGTGGAGATGCACTCACTGGGTCATCACAAATGGCAGGTGTCACCTGCTGGTTATCATCACCTGCTTCCACTGGTAGAGAGCACTCTGCTCAGGGGTCAGCAGCCACAGAAGACCTGGGCCCTTTAAATTTGATAGCCCTAGGGAATTACATCAGCCAGCTTTTGGCCAGGACATTCAGTTCTTAGCCTGACATCTGAGTCAGAGGACTTCGAGTTGCTTGGCTGAGCCAGTGAAGGTTTGCAGTTAAGGAGGCCAATGCTACGCCGAAACCCTGCGCGGGCCAGTTAGTTCTGTCTCTTCTTCTCCACCTGGTTGTGTTTGGCTGCCTTCAGCCATAGCTCATAACGGGTGGAGCAAAATCCTGGGTGAACAGGAAAGTATGTACCCACCCCACTTCCCAGACTACGTAACTAGCATTGCATTCCCTATAGCACAAGCAATATTGTCCACTTTAACACGTTGTCCCCTTGCATTATCTCGTCCTCAGAACAATCCTGTGAAGGAAATATTTTTTTTTCAATGACAACTGTTGATTTTCCCCCCAATTTTGAAATATGGAAAATGAAAGAGGCAGGCCTGAGCTGGATGGACCACAGCTTCTCTGTGGCCAGGGCCATGGTCTCCCACCATCACTACAGAGTACCTAAAGCACCCACTTTCCCCAGACACTAACCAGAGGACAGTAGCCCTGGAGAGGAGGATGCACTCCTGAGAACAGACCACAGGAGCAACCTGGGTTAGGAGATATGAGAAACGTACTTGATGTATGCAGACTGAGAATTGGGCCTAGTGCCAAGCAAGTGGCATGTTGCTTGGCACAAGCCATAGGCATAATAGTCTGAGAGTCTGACATTTTTTGTTCTTTTATTTATTTATTTATTTATTTATTTTGGTACCAGGGGTTGAACCCAGAGGTTCAATAACCACTGAGTCACATCCCGCAGCCCTTTTTATTTTCTTATTTTGAGACAGAGTCTCACTGGGTTACTTAGGGGCGTGTTAAGTTGATGAGGCTGAGTTTGAATTTGCAGTCCTTCTGCTTCAGCCTCCTGAGCTCCAGGTTTATAGGTGTACGACACCATGCTCAGCCTGAGAGCCTGACTTTGAGGCAGCTCTACCTGGAATGTTTATATCCGAGGGACAAAGAAAGGGAGAGTTCCATGGACCAGTGTCTCCTTGGTGCCCAAGGAGAGTTTTCCCATCCTTAGAAAGAGCTCCAAGGCCTGTGGAGTTTCCAGAGTCTCGCATTGAAGTTGAAACTTTACAAACACAGCCACTTATTCATGTTGTACCTTGGGAAGCAGAATCATAGTTTCCATGAGAAAACCAAAGTGCTCAAAGGGAGGAAGAGGTAGGCGTGAGTCAGCACATCTTGTGAATCACAGAGTATTCTTTGGAGAAATCCAGTTTCAACCTATTGATTTGCTAAATTACTTTAAGCAATCTGCTTAAGTACATTCAGCACAGCCATGTGTTGTTGAATGATGGGCTAGGCCCTGAGAAATAAGTTGGTCATTAGGCGATTTTGTCACTGTGAGAACATCATAGAGTTCTTACACAAACCTAGATGGTCCAGGCTGCTGCACACCCAGGCCATGTGGCATATACCACATGTGGTCTGTCCTCAATAGAAATGTTATGTAGTGCATGATTGTAATGTTAAAATGGCGCGCGGGGAGCGGGGGTAGTGCTAAAAAATATGCCACAAAACTCAATCTAAGCGTGAGCAATATAGATGTCACGTATATATAATAAACCCTCATATGATGGTAAGTTAGCTTTAAGATGTTGAAGAATTTATTCTCCTCAACAGGGCCAGCATAGCCTGCAATTTTGTAACATTATGATATTGCTTGGAGCATTTTTTTCCCCCCGTATAGATAGTATGTTGGTGTACTTAAGCTCAGCTCTTGTCCAACTATACCAAATTCTGAGTTTTTAGAATTCTAGTCAATGAGGTTGTAGTATTGGAAATGCAAGAAGAGTTCGAAAAATCATCACAATATGAAATGAATGATAAGGAATAAAATCCAAAAAGAAAGGTTGGCTAAGGACAGTTTTCAAAAAGAATATGGAATTAGATACTTACAGATAGGGCCCACTTCTAAGAGATTGTCAAAAGAGCAGCAAGACGTGGTCCCCAGTGTAGCAACCACCTGGAAAGTAGAGAGACAACCTTTGAAACTCTCTTGTGTTAGTCATTGCTGTAACTTCCACATGTACAACCATTGCCAGGGGCTAGCCCAATTTCTTAACTTGGTACTCAGTGAATGGAAATCCAAAAATGCATGCTTAATGAAAGTATCCTTGCAGGTTAAGAGAAACAAACTTGCAGACAGAAACCTGAGAAGTAAGATTAGATAATAGGGAACTTGGAAAAGATTTCCCATGTATGATGCCTTAGGATATGGATAGATAATCCTATATTCTATTTTTTAAACATATCTATTTAATATAAGAACATAGTTTCTACTATGATGAAAGTTTTTTTCCTCAGTTGAGGTTAGGCAGGAGTGTGTGGGCAGAGCAGAGAACTACACATCAGAAATAATCCTTGTTCCAGCAAGGCTGGAAGTGCCCAAGGCATCAGTGAAATGATTCTTTTAGAAGAGCCTTTGGGATCAGCTAAGAACCACATCAGGGCATTGACCAAGAGTTTCTGACACTAGCTTTTATCTGCCCCACTTTCTATCCTGATACTGTTCCCAAAAGATTAACTTCGATTGTCAGAAGATTCATGAGGAAGCACGCTGATGTTGAAAATAATTATAAAAGCAGTGTTCTGAAAAAGCACTGCGTGCTGTAGATCACATAACTAGGAAATGTGGTCCAGCATTCACTGGGCTCTGTCCTGTCCCCTGACCACCTTGAGCTGCTGTGACTACACCAGCACTACCTATGCTGTTCTCCTATGCCTCACTGTCTCTCTAGACCCATGATGCTCCTGAAACCACGGTCTGTGTCTTATTTCTTTGTAATGCTGGAAATTTGCTCTATGCATAACACAGAATAGATGCTTAAATATATTTGCTGAGTTGAAATTCTCTCCAAATGAAAAAAAATAACATTTCCAAAAGCAAAGAGTGTAATTGATTTATGGATGTCCTATATTGTCTAGACAATGAAGTTGTTCCTTATATATGACAATAGTGTAAAACTTAACACAATGTATGCAATCTTTATTAAGCCCCCACTAGGGTCTCAGCAACACCATGGGCCATAAGGATAAAGTTGGAGAGGTCAGGAATTCACATGTAAGAACCCCAAGCATAGGTCTTCCTGGTTCCATCTCACCTATGACTACCTTCGATTGATCTGAGAGACAAATTCACTTCAGTGAGAATCAATATGTTCTTGCCAAGGTAGCATGGCATCTGCCTTTGGATAGCTCATCCAACTGGTCCTGTCTGGGCAAAATAATGTCTGGGCATCAGAGTTCCCCTGCTGCCCAGTCATTCATAGGATGTTCAGGTGCTGTTTGGGCTCAGTTCCCTTATCATTGAGCTGTGCCCAAGCAGAGTCAACTCCACAAGAGGCTACCCACAGGCCCAGAAGAGGCAGGCTGTTGCAAAATGTGGGTTTTATCATTATTCAAGTTTGGTGAGCCCAGTAGATCAGGAGATGACTGCCAGTGAAGTTAGCTTGTCTTTCATGGTACCCAAGAGGGGGACCATGCCATGCCATGGGGGGCCACAAAGGGACACATCAGGATTGGTCAGGAGATGGAAGAGTGAGGAGAAAGTGTTAGCAAAAGCCTTTATTGTGGTTTTTGTGGAGAATTACAGATGAGGCAGGTTTAGCATTGGCTGCTTTGAACAATGTCACTGGGCTCTGGGGCACAGGGGATGCCCCTGTTCTGTGGTACCTAGTTTGAGGCGATTAGGGTAGGTAGACAAGGGCCCAGAGTCAGAGCTTCATAAATGCGGTGGGGGTGGAGGGAAGCAAGTCCTGAGCTCTGGATAGCTTAGTCTGCATATGAAAGGTCTAGCAAATCTTTGAATATCAATGGGAATTGGCTAGCCCAGGAGAGGCAGTCCCTCCTCAGTAAGTCCCAAAGATGTTAAAGCATCAGAAACACAGAAAATTAAAAAAGCAAGATTAATTCAAAATTAAGCCATGTATTTGGAACAAAAAGATCTGGGTTGGTGACTCAGCTCTGTATTATATTGGCAGGCACCTTGCTGGGCTCCAGTCTTCCCAGCATACAGCACACGTGGGACCCACCCTTGAAAAAGGTGCCCATGGACTTAAAGTCCCATAGCTCCACTTTTCCTGGCAACCTCAAACCTCTCTGTCTTTCTATGTGTGCCTGTCTCATTGCAAGCATCCAACATTCTCCACACTTGTTCCACTTAGACAAGTTGGGGCATTTAGTGGGAATCAACTGAGTGTGTTATTTTTCTCTGATATTTGCAATTTCATCCTGATATTTAATTGAATGTTAAAATGCTTTAAGGCACCTGGTTAACTCAGTTGGTAGAGATGATACTGTTAGAATGCTTTGTCTGTGTCATTAAAAGTGAAAATTATGTACTTGATAAAACCACAGAATGACTCAAGACATTAATATTGCTTGTTATTGTGTTTTCTCCATTTTACCAGTCTTTTGGAAATGATCTAACTGTAGTGTAGCAATTCTTTCAGTTTTAGCTAATGATTCTCTGCTAAATGCTAATTGGACTAAATGCAATAACTTCTGCTATTAAAAATGCTTACATATTAAATATTCCCTTGTTAAAATTATTTTTATCTATTACTGTATGCATAGAAGAGTCTCTAGAATGATGTTCACCAATTATTATGACTGCTCATCCCCTGAGATGAGATTCTGGTTAACACACACCTTTTTTCTTACACTCTTATGTAATTATTGATTTATTTGTAATAAGCATGAAACATTTTTTGTAGAAACCATAAAATTATGCCTCATCCTTTGCTGTGGGTGACTGGGGGGGGCACCCTGTGCATGAGCTAAGTATCCCCTCTCAATCTTGAGTAAAGAGGGTATCAGACTGGGATCGCATGCCAAGCGCTATGTGGGAAGCAAGTGGCTTTTACCTTCACTCAACAAAGAAGCGCTTCAGCTTTGGACTTTAGCGTTACCCAACAGGATTGGGCAACCCCTTTGAAAACTTATCCCCTGCCTTATTTTGGGTAGAATATTCTATCAAATGTCTTTTCCCTATAAATAAAGGGGTTCCAGGTGAACTCGCTCTCTTGCCTTCCAGAATGGAAGAGGATCTTTGAGGTCACAGAGCCATCTGCAAAGCCCTCTTTGTGAAAAAACTACTTCCATGTCCCTGTGGTCTTTTTGTCGCCAGCAGGAACCAAGCAGAGTGATCCCGATTCCATTGCCCACACGGGATGTGGGCGATACTTTGCACTGGTCTCGTGCTTTCCAAGAATATATCTCATTTGACTCTTTAGGAAAGGCATGGTAAGTATTATGATTGTTCCTTGAGAGCAGTGGAGACTGAAGTTCAAAAGATAAGTGATAGGCCCAAGGTCACGCAAGTAATATACAAAATACAACATGTTATGTAATTTTACAGTTTTTCTTTCAGCAAATTAAAATATTTAAGATACGATTTGGCATCTTGCATTATTTATTTCATTGTGATGATTTAGCCATATCATGAACTAATTTTTAAGAAAACATGATCTATTTTATGAATACACCTTACATTTTAAACCACTTCCCTGTTGTTGAGCTCAGCCTCAGTTGAGATTAGAAATGGGTGATATTTTTTGAGTGCTTACTTGATGGCAGGCTGGGTGTCAGGAGCTTTTTGTAAATTATATTCAATCACCCCAGCAGCCTTCATGAATTAGATAGGATCAAAATTCCTACTTTATAGTCAATTTAAGTAGAGTCCCAGAAGTAGGTAATTGTCCAGGAAAACACATAAGCATGAACAGACCAAAAGTGACATCAGGTTTAGTTAACCTTGTTGTCCTGTCACACCTAAAGACAGGATCCCTGGAGCATTGTCCCTGAGCTGCCAGTTAAAGAACTCAGTGTTTGGGGCAGCGCCAGGTGCACTTCCAACAAGCCCCAGCATGTTGTAGCTCGAGAGGGAGGACAGTGGGCAGGTGTTAGGGATCCAGGCTGCAGAAGCAGCAGGGGGCCACGTGGACAGTGTTGGTAATGACTCCTCCAATGTCCACGTGGCACTGAGCTACAAGTCAGCTTGTCCTAATTCTCCGAAGCCACATTACAGCTAGCACCTGCTCTGCTGCGGGCTCTTATTACCTCAGCTCAGCATTGCTCAGTGACACTAACCTGATTTCCGTCTGCTCTGGGAGACATAATCACATTTGAACAGGGGAGGGAGGGGCAAGAGATGGCACAAGTCTCCATCTCTGAGAGCCTGCGGCTTTCCTGCTGGTGGCAGAGACTAGCGTGACCTCCCCCGCTGCTGTCCTGGCCCCATCCTCCAGCCTGGTCTCCTCACGTACTTGCCTTGCAGGCACTGCCTTTTGTTGGTGGCCTGATGTTATTAAGTCAACTCGTGAGAGAAGCAAAACATCCTGAGTTAAATAGGAAAACTTTACCCCATGACCCAAGTGAGTTCATGAAGGGGCAAAGATTTAGTTTGCCTGATTCAGACTCTGCCAGATATACCCCTAGCTCTCAGTGGCAGGTCTTGAATGTGGAGAGGACTGTGACCCCTTTGAGAGTATTCTGAAGGCTATGCCTCTGCATTTCAAGAGGGTGCGTGTGTTCATTATGCACACACACAGAGCTACAACCACCCCAGGACAAGTGGGCACAAAGACAAAGCCCAAGCTACCACCCCTTCCTTACCTGGGCCTAATAATATATATGAATTTCCACAGATGCTCAAATCCATCACATAAAATGTATAGAATTGGCAGATAACCTCTGTATATCTTCTGGTATATTTTAAATCACACTTGATTACTTATAATACCTAATACAATGTAATTACTATGTTAATAGTTGTTAGATTGTATTGTTTAAGAAATAACCACAAGAAAAAAATTCTGTAAATGCTCAATACAAAAACAGTTTTGTTTTATTTTTTTAAAAAAAGAATGCTTTTAATTCATGGTTTGTTGAATCTATGGATGCAGAACCTACAGACACACAGGGTCAACTGCACAAACCTTACGTGTTGCTTCCTGTCTTAAAAGCCCTTCATTGACTGCCCATTGTACTTAGGTTAATGTTCATTTTGGTCCCTCCACAGTGTCCTCTACAGTATCACACATCTCTCCATTCACATTGTGCTCCAGGTGTGAAAACGTTAGCAGCTTCTCCAAATCTGTCTGTCTGTATAACTCTCTTTTAACCTCATATTTCTCAATCCATACATTTGAATTCCTTTCAAAGGATCACAAGAAACACTAAAAGCAAAGAAAGCTGTATAGCCTTTAGAGAAGAAAGATCATGAGTGAGGAGGGTGGTACTGTTCAGTGGACCCTGTGTTTTGGTTTGGTATTGTAAGATGCACAGAACAAATTGAAGATTGGTTCACATATGACTTTGATTAAAACATAAATTTTAATGCAAGTGAAAAATTAAGATTATAATAAAAGAACACAAAATGGGCAAAAGGGAGCACAGGAAATTTCTAATAAATAATTCATCACTCTTCCTCACAACATTATCACTACTATTAGATTTCTTACCACGGAAGTCACTATTTCACAACTGTTTTAATAGCTTTTAATAAAGCATTTGGTGTCAATTGATACAATTTTTGTGAAAGTGCATACAGCTATGCATATCAAAAATCTTGGGGGAAAAAAACATCTCTTTGGTCAAGTAATTCCAGGGCTAGAAACAGTTCCCAAGGAAATGCTGACAGATATAAGATGAGGAAAAAAGTAAGTAAATACAATATCTTACACACACTAATTATTACAAGAAGCAATGTAAGATAAATAGTCTAAATGTTTAACAGAGGATGTTGCTATCCTGGGAATTCCTATGAAAAGAATAATATTGTATTTATGTATGCTATCCATATGTGAATGTGTGTGTGTGCGCGCATGGAGAAAGAGAAAATAGAAATATAATGGAGTGCTGTGAAACTTTTAAACAGAATATCATTTCATATAATGTATAACAACCTAGGGAAATATTTAAAATGTATGAAATGAAGAAATAAAATCACAAATTAGGGATGAGATAGATATATATTAGTATATCTTACAGAGAAAGGGGCCTAAAGATGTAAATCAAAATGTTAACATGTTTTTCCTTTAGGTTTTATTTGACTTCTTATGCTTTCCTATGACTACCAAATTAAAAAAACACAAGATTTATAAATTGATTAACATTTAAAATCAGGAAATAGGTATAATAAAAGTGGAAGATTTTTTTTCTTCATTAAGAATACACTTTTTAGGGCTGGGGTTGTGGCTCAGTGGTAGAGCGTTCACCTTGCATGTGTGAGGCCCTGGGTTTGATTCTCAGCACCACATAAAAATAAATAAATAAAATAAAGGTATTGTGTACAACTACAACTAAAAAATAAATATATTTTTTAAATAATACACTTTTAGGCAGAATTAATATTATCAAAATGGCCATACTATCAAAAACATTATACAGATTTAATGCAATTCCTATTAAAATCCCAATGACATTCTTCATAGACTTAAAAAAAGCAATCATGAAATTTATTTGAAAAAATAAGAAACAAAGAATAGCCAAAGAAATCCTTAGCAAGAAAAGTGAAGCAGTAGGCATCACAATACTAGACCTTAAACCATACTACAGAGCTATAGTAGCAAAACAGCATGGTATTGGCACCAAAATAGACTTGTAGACGAATGGTACAGAATAGAGGACACAGAGACAAACCCACATAAATATGGTTATGTCATACTAGACAAAGGTGCCAAAAACATTCACTGGAGAAAAGATAGCCTATTCAATAAATGGTGCTGGCAAAACTGGAAATCCATATGTAGCAAAATGAAATTAAACCTCTATTTCTCACCCTGCACAAAAAAATCAACTCAAAGTGAATCAAAGACTTAGGCCCTAGAACAGAGACACTGCACCTAATAGAAGAAACGGAAGGCCCAAATCTTCACCACATCAGCCTAGGATCTGACTTCCTTAACAAGACTCCTAAAGCTCAAGAAGTAAAATCAGGAATTAATAAACAGGAAGAGTTCAAATTAAAAAGGTTTTCTCAGCCAAGGAAAAAATAAAGTGAGGAGATAGCCTATAGATTGGGAGAAAATCTTTACCACATCCACTTCCAATAAATCATTAATCTCTAGAATACATAAAAAAACTCAAAATGCTTAACACCAACACACACACACACACACACACACACACACACACGTAACCCAATCAATAAATGGGATAAGGAACTGAACAGACACGTCTCAGAAGAAGAAATACAATTGATCAATAAATATATGAAAAAGTGTTGAATATCTCTAATTAGAGAAATGCAAATCAAAACTACTCTAAGATTTCATCTCATTCCTGTCAGAATGGCAATCATCAAGAATACAGGCAACAATAACTGTTGGTGAGGATGTGGTGAAAAAGGTGCACTTATACATTGCTGGTGGGACTGAAATTGATGCAACCACTATGGAAAGCAGTATGGAGATTCCTCAGAAAATTGGGAATGGAACCACCATTTGACCAAGCTATCCCACTCCTTGATTTATACCCAAAGGACTTAAAATCAGTATACTATAGTGACACAGCCACATCAATGTTTACAGCAGCTCAATTCACAATAACTAAACTATGGACCCAACCTGGGTGTCCTTCAATAAATGAATGGATAAAGAAAATGTGGTATATATACTCAAGGGAATATTACTCAGCTTTAAAGAATAGTAAAGTTATGGAATTTGCCAGTAAATGATTAGAGTTGGAGAATATCATGCTAAGTGAAAGAAGCCAATCCCACAAAACCAAAGGCCAAATATTTTCTCTAATATGCAGATATTAATTCACAATAAGGCCGGGGGGCACTAGGGAAGAATGGCATTACCTTAGATTAGGTAGAGGGAAGTGATAAGAGGGGAGGGGAGAGGATGTGGGGATAGGAAAGACATAGAATGAAACAGACATTATTATTGTATGTATATATGTGACTGCATGACCAATATGATTCTGCAACATGTACACTCAGAAAAATGAGAAATTGTATCCCATCTATGTATGATATATCAAAGTGCATAAATGCATTCTACTGTCAGGTATAACTAACTAAAACAAATTTTAAAATTAATATATATATAATTTATATATATATAAAATTTTAAAAAGAAATACACTTTTGCTGAGGATATAGCTCAGTGGTGAAGGGCATGACTAGCGTGCATGAGTCCTTGGCTTGGATTCTTAGCACCAGAAGAGGAAGGATGGAGAGAAAAAAAGAGGAGGAGAGGAAGAGGAAAAGGAGGAAAGAAGAAGAAGGCGGAGAAAAAGAAGAAAGAAAGAATGGAGTGTTATGAGACTCTGGTTTATTTGCATTTCCAGATTAGCTTCTAGCTATGACATACTAGCTTGTAGCAAACTAGTGATTCTAGACAAGCTACTGAAGGGATGAGAATACAAGAGAAAGAAATACCTTATCTGCAGAGGAGCAATGACGAGAATTGTGTCAGGTTCCTGTTTAGAAATCATGAAAGAAAGAAGGGAATGGAGTGGAACATTTAAAGTGTTAAAAGTGAAGAACCAACAACCTAGAATTCTGTGTTTAACAAAATTACCCTCCAAGGTGAAAAAGAAATACTTTTTCAGACAAACAAAAATTAAGGGAATTGGTAACCAGTAGGCCTGCCTTGCAATAAATATTAAAAGAAATTCTTCAGAAGGAAGAAAAATTATTTCTGTTAGACACGTGGACCTACATAAAGAAAGCAAGAGCATTTTAGGAGGATGTGAAGATAAAATAGGATCTCTATTTTTCTGGTTTCAGAGATAAGGAGTTTTTTTTTTTTTCAAAATAATAAGAGTGACAATGTATTTATTTATCCTAGCTTAGAGATAACCTAAAATGATTGTTAACAATGTTTATGAGAGAATGGTGGGAGGGATGAATGGGAATACTCTTTTACAAGTTATTTGTATTACCCATGAAGTAGAACAGGGTTATTAGAAAGAGGACATAGATGAGTTGTAAATGTGTACTGCAAACTCAAGGGCAACTACTAAAAACATTTGAAAAGGAATTAAATTAAAAATCAATAATTAAAAATGTGGCTGGAATACCACCAAACTCAATATGGTTCTGAAGGTCCTACAAGAATTCTCAAGAGAAATTAAAATATACTTTGCCCTCAATGAAAACGACAATATAATTCATCAATATTGTGGACAAAGTGGTTTAAAGATAAATTTTTAGCATTAAACGCATATGTTAGAAAAATAGGAAAAATCTAAAATCTATAAACTAAGCTTCCACTTTATAAATAATAAAGGAAATTTGTGCAAGAAGCAAATTAAATATAAAGTAAGCATAAGAAAAAATTAAAATATTCATCATTAAGGTAGAAATCAAAGAAATGGGAAACAGGAAATCAATAGAGAAAAAGTTGGTTCTCTGAAAAGATTAAATTTGATAAATCTCTAACCAGGTTAACTAAGAAAAAAACAGAAAACACAATCACTAATATCAGAAATGAAAATGGAGCCATCTCTACTGATTTCCTAAACATTAAAAGGATAAGAAAGGAATATTATGGACTCTGCTCACAAATTTGAAAATGCAAATGAAAAGAACAAATTCCTTTGAAGATTTAATCTACCAAAACTCACAGAAAGAGAAAGATCGTCTCAATAGGGCTATATCTGTCAATCATTAATAACTTTCTAAAACAGAAAGCACCATGCCCAATTAGGTTCACTGGTAAGCACAGGAAGAAATCTCATCAATTCTCTACAATCTGTTACAGAAATAGAAGCAAAAAGAATACTTCCTAACTCAACAAGGCTAGCATTACTCTAATACCAACACTAGACAAAGACATTGCAAAAAGAAATTATAGACCCGTAGTCTCAAGAAGACTATCAAATTGAGTCCAATACTTAAAAATATTATATGCCATTAAGTGGAATTTGATTGATTAAAGCATGAAGACCAATTCAATAGTTGAAAATAAATTAACATAGATTATCATATCTACAGGCTAAAGAAGAAAATCATATTAAATAAATAGAGACACAAAAACCATTTGACAAAATCCAGCATCCATTCATGATTTACAACAAACAAATACACCGAAAAAAAAAATCTCTTAGCAAACTAGGATTATAGTGGAACTTACTTGATAACTGACATCAGAAAACAAAAACAAAAACAACCACTGCTAACATACTTTAAGATGAGAAACTACATGTTTTTCGTCTAAGATTAGAAATCAGGGAAGGATATTTGTTCTCAACACCTTTTTTAACATTATATATCTAGCTAGTGTGATATGACTATGACTAAACAATAAAAGACAGATCTTTATGACATGGCTGTCAATGTAGAAATACCAAAGAATAAACCAAAGGCAAGTCCTCTGGGAACTAACGAGCAATTATAGGAAGATAAACACACAATAGATAAAAATTAATTTATTTCTTATGTTTTAGCATAAGAAATGGAATTTGAGGGCTGAGTTATAGTTCAGTGGTAGAGTACGTGCCTAGCAAATGTAAGGAACTAGATTAGATCCTCAGCATCACATAAAAACAAACAAACAAACAAACAAATAAATAAAAGCACTTTGTCCATCTACAACTAAAAAAAAAATTAAAAAATAGAATTTGAAGTTAAAAAGCCATAATTCCCTTTACATTTAGCATAGAAAGGGGAAAAAGGAATACATATAAATCTACCAAAATATGTATACAATATTCATGAAGAAAACTACAAACTCTGATGCAACTACTTTTTAAAGGAGATAAATAAATACAGAAAGATTCTATGTATATGGACAGGAAGTCTCAATATCATGAAGATGGTAGCTCTTCCAACTAGATCTATAGATTCATTGCAATCATATTTAATAATACAGTGAGTTATGTGGTACACATTGGCAAATTGATTCTAAATTTTATATAAAAATTCAAAAAACTAAAAAAACATAATATTGACCATAATATTGACTAATGACTGAGGTCATATCTGACTTTACCCAACTTTAGTATAAACCTTAAATAATCAAAACAGTGCGATCTTGGCAAAGGAGATAAACTTATTAACGGAACAGAATTAGATCTACACATGAGGTCAACTAACATTTGACAAAGGAGCAAAAGCAATTTAGTGGAGGAAGAGTAGCCTTTCAACAGATGCTGGAACAGCTAGACATCCCAATGCAGAAAAAAAGAGAAAAGAATTTAGACACAGACTTTACACCTTTCACAAAAATTAACTGAAAATACATAGTAGACTTAAATTATAGAATGCAAAATGTCTAGAAGATAGCACAGGAGAAAAATCTAGATGATCTTGGGTTCAGCAGTAAGTTTTTAGACATAACAATAAAGGCATAATCCATGAAAGAATTTGATAAACTGAACATCAGTGAAATTGAAAATTTTTGACTGGCAAAAGACCATTGCTCGGAAAATGAAACCAAAAGCCACAGATTGAGAGGAAGTATTTGTAAAACATTTAAGTAAGTGCTGGAACTCTCTTTAATTATGCTTACTGTTCTAAAACTGTTCTAACATAAATCTGTTAATTTAAAAAATCAATCCATCATCCAGTTGGAATGTGGACAAAGACATAGATTTATGTTTTACTAAAAAAGGATGTGTTAATGGTTAATAAGCATATGATGTTCAACTTCATTAGTCTTTAGGAAAATGAAAATTATGAGTGTGATGAGATATTACTATACACCTATTAATTCAGGTAAGACGAAAAAATATAATGATAATACCAAACACGGGTGAAAATAATACCATACACTTGATTGTTTTAGGCACTGCTAGAAGAAATGTGAAATGGTACAGCCATTCCAGTAAAGATTTTATCAGTTTCTTTAAAACACATAACTACAAAATGATCCTTAATTGCACAATCTTGGGCATTCATCCCAGAGAATTGAACATGTATATCCATCCAGATAGCTAGATGTTAGTCTTTCCTAAGAATAGATAGTCATTTCTCAGGAGAAGATGACGATTCTAAATCTGCATATACCCCATCACTGACCTTCAGAATTTGTGTAAAGTTTAGAGATATAAAAGAAACTGACACCTCTGTAACCACAGTGTGGGATTATTGTCACATACCTCTCTCACTAATTAATTTGCATTTCTTTGATTATTGCATGATCAGAATTGGTTTTGTGTCTATATTTGTGTGTGTGTGTGTGTTTGAATGTGGAACTGATTTCTTATATATATTTTGCATTTTTATCATTGAAATGTTGCTTCCTTACTTATTGATATGTAAGCCTTCTTTTTATTTTAAGACTTACTTTATAATATGTCCTATCAGTAGTTCCTACCCACATTTGTCTTTTACTATTAGTTATGAGCTTTGTAATTTTCATAAAATATTTTCATCATTTATGTGATGTATTCTCCATTGCTTTCATTCTTCAAATATGAAGGAGTATGTTTCAATATATATATTTTCCCTAGATACAAAATTTCAGTGACTTAAAATTGACACTACAGGTTTAAAAATATTTTACTTCATTTAAATAAAATCCTTCAAAAGTGCACTAAACTTGTAATTGGGATTTATTTATTTATTTATTTATCTATTTATTTATTTTTGGTATCAGGTATTGAATTCAGGGGCACTCAACCACTGAGCCACATCCCCAGCCCTTTTTTTTTTTTTTTTTGTATTTTATTTAGTGACAGGGTCTCACTGAGTCACTTAGTGCCTCGATGTTGCTGAGGCTGGCTTTGAACTTGGGATTCTCCTGTCTCAGCCTCCCAAGCTACTGGGTTTACAGGTATGCGTCACCACACCCAGCTATAATTGGGATTTTTGGGGAGTGGAGTATGAAGGATTGAACTCAGGGCACTTGACCACTAAGCCACATCCGCAGTCCTGTTTGTATTTTATTTCGAGGCAGGGTCTCACTGAGTTGCTTAGCCCCTTGCTTATTGCTGAGGCTGGCTTTGAACTTGCAATCCTCCTCCTTCAGCCTCCTGAATGGCTGGGATTACAGGCATGCACCACTGTGCCCGGTTTATAATTGGGATTTTTAAAGATGATCTTTTCAAATCTTTCTATATTTGACAACTAGAGTTGACCCTCCATATCCATGGATTCCACAATCATGGATTCAACCAAACATGGTTCTAAAATGTGTTTCTGTTGTTGTTGTTTTTGTTTTTTTAATGTACTGAACACACACTTTCTTTTCTTGTCATAGTTCCCTAAAAAACTACTTACATCATTTCCATTAGGTAGGACAAGTAATCTACTGATGATTTAAAGTATGTGGAAGGATGGGGCTGGGGTTGTGGCTCAGAGGGAGAGCCTAGCATGCATGGGCTGCTGGGTTACATACTCAGCACCATATAAAAATGGAATAAAGGTATTGTGTCTACCTACAACTAAAAAATAAATGTTTTTTTAAAAAATAGTATGTGGGAGGATGTATATGGGTTATATGCAAATACTATGTCATTTTATATAAGGGACTTGAGCATCCAAGAGTTTGGGTATCTGTGATGGGTCCTAGAGCAGATGTCCTGTGTATAAGGAACAACTGTATTAACTGAATTTCTCCTGGTGTCAGTTCTGTACTATTCCTGCAGTGAAGATAAAGCAGTGATCAAAATGAACCCTCCCTTCGTGTACATTCTGTTGGGAAGAAGGCAGTAAATAAATGGGTATTGCAGGGAGTGATAAATGCAATGGGGAAAAATCAAGCAGGGTTAAGGGGACTGAGAAAGATGATTGGCAAGGTGGAAGTTGAATCTGTGCCCACAGTTTGATTTTTTACTCCTTCAAACTCACTTGATTGTCATTTCATTCTCTGGGCTACCTTTGAAACTTGCCAATTCTTCTACTATAAATATGTGTTTATGCTCCTTATTCTCCTGTGAGCTCCTTAGATTAGGATAGTCTTATATTAAAATCATACTTTCTGTGACTTCCTCAGTACAGACGTGTGTTAGATATTCACCAAATGATTATTGATTTTAATTGGCAAAAAACGTTTCAGAGAAAGGAAAGCATTTAAAAAGATTAATTCTCAAAAGTGGTGGATGTTATTAATGTGTGGCCCATAAAACATCTATCCAACATAGATTGCTCTAATGATTAAGAAATGAGGAGTATCCCGACACTGAGGAGTATCCCCATGAGCATGTTTCTAAAACCTATATGCTCATCAGAATCTTAATGTTGTAAAATTTTTTTCCAATGCCTGCTTCCATCCCTAGAGATTCTGGCAAGATCAGACAGGGGGAATTCCTGGGCATTAGACTTTTTAGTAACTTACCAGGCGACTCTAATGTGTGGCCAGGTTGAATGCCCAAGTATGGCCATACTCACGACATTTTGATTGCATCACACAAGATGTATCACTCCCATGTATGACATACTGCTGGGACCATGCCAGGAATGTGACAATTCAGTTTCAATACTAAGTAACTCTTCCCCATTGGAAAATGCATATCTGGGAGCAAGAGAACCAGCCTGTCATTTGGTTAATTAGATATTTTATCTGCGATTAGTCACTGCCTGCTTGCAACAAACCTTTTACAGATGACACATCTTATTAACTACTCTGAACCACTAATGTACGAAACAAAGCCTGTTTTTTTATTTTCAGTTTGGTTCACTCATCATACTGCTTAGAGCATCTACCATGGCACAAAGGGCTGTTAAGGGATAGCTGTCCCTTTGGACAACAAACAGAAACTATACTCCTTGGCTTAGTACAATCCTCCAAATTGGGATGTTGTAGTAACTTGTTTTTGAGATTAAAGCATGTGGAAAGAAAAAAAAAAAAAAAACAAGTGGAGTTTCTAGCTTTCCTCAAGGAGATAACAAAATTCATGCCTGGCCCGTGACTATCACAGCAGCCTAGAAAGTGACCCTGGCATACACACTGCATACACACACCGCCCCCCCCCCCCACACACACACGCCCTAGGCATTGGGGAGAGGCTCCCATGGTACTATCGGCAACATGTACTGACAGACTTACTAAGAATGGAATCAGGCCAGCTGCCTTGTCTTGTTCCAGGGCCTCCTGCAGGGCAGAAGCACGCATGGCAAATTTGCCATCAGAAGGGATTGCTTTCATTTGCACTCCACCAATTAATCCAGCTCTTTCCACAGAGGAGTGTGCCTAGAAAGAAAGATTAGAGTTAGATTGGTGCAGGTTTGCTCACACAGGCAAAGTTCCTGGTTCTGCAGTGGGTACCTGACACCTGACACCACAGTGGCACCTCTTTTTCCTGGAGTTGTTATTCTATTTATGTAGAACCTTTTTTGTTTTAGTTACTTTTTTTTTTCTTTGCTGTGACCAAAATACCCCACAAGAACAAATGAAAGCAGAAGAAGTTGATTTTGGCTCATGGTTTCAGAGGTTCAGTCCATGGTTGGCTGACTCCATAGCTCTGAAACTAAAGTGAGGCAGAACATCATGGAGCAAAAGCATGGCAAAGGGAAGCAGCTCAGGATGTGGTGATAAAGAAGAAGAGAGAGAGCTCCACTCACAAGGACAAAAGATAAACTCCAAAGTCACACCCCAGTGACCTACTTCCTTCTAGTCACAACTTACCTGCCTATAGTTACCACCTGGTTGATTCTTATCAGTAGATTAATTCACCAATTAGGTTATACCTCTCATAATCTAATCATTTCACATCTGAATGTTCTTGCATTGTCTCTCATGTGAGGTTTCAGAGGACACCTCAGATCTAAACCACAAATATAATGAATTAAGCACTTAGAACCATAAGTGATGAGTTCATTCATTTGTTTGAACTCAAGAGTTAGCAGTGAGATCCTGGAAAGCACGCTCATGGGTGGACTTAGAAATCCTGGGTTCAGATTCAAACCCTGCCTTTCCCTGTGGAGACTTTTGCAGCTTGGTGGCTAAGCTCAGTCAATAGATGCTACAGTCACTCATTGGCATCCATGAGAAACTGGTTCCAGGGCTTCTGTGGATACAAAAATCCACAGAAGCCCAAGTCCTTATATAAAATGGCAATGGTATAGTATCTGCATATGATCAATTTATATCTTCCCATATATTTTAAATCATCTCTGGATTACTTATAATACCTAATGCAAATACAAATGGTATGCTATATAAATAGTTGTCATACTGTATCACTTAGGGAATAATAACAAGAAAAAATGTCCATAAATGTTCAATCCAGACACAATTTTTTAAAAATATTTTTCATCTGTGATTGTTGAATCCATGGACATGGAATCTTCTGAGATGAATGGCAAATGATGTGGCACTGTCACTGGATGGTAGGTCCACCCTTCTCAGAGATTCCCAGGAAAGTGGATTCTTACTGAAGCTGCCACCTTCTGCCCTGAAGCCCCCATTGTCTCTAGCTTTGATCCTTTGTGGGGCCTGCTGCTCCCTGGCTGTTCTTTGAACACCTCTGCCAGCAGAGGAGCTCCAGAAGATAATGTTCAGCTTCTGAGCGCCTGGGGCTCCCAGCTCCAGACCTTTCTGGTGGGACCCTTGCCAGGTTACTCTGCACAGTGACCCTCTGTGATCTTGTGGAAACAATGAGAAACAGAAAATACCCACTTCAAAGTATAGTTGTGAACAACAACAACCACGTGTGTCAGGCAGGTTTCTTGCATAGAAAAATTAAACTAAGATTC
The DNA here is from genome assembly GCF_045843805.1 of Urocitellus parryii. Taxonomy (NCBI): domain Eukaryota; kingdom Metazoa; phylum Chordata; class Mammalia; order Rodentia; family Sciuridae; genus Urocitellus; species Urocitellus parryii. The sequence goes on from NC_135533.1 coordinate 106,169,338, forward strand.
TTCTTCTTTTACTAGGCTTGAAAAATCACCTGTGAAACTTGTGACACATTAGGAAGTGGTACTTTTCATAATCTTTGTGCATCATTCTACCCTTTAGAGGATGAGGGAGGTGATGAATTTATTAACTTATGACAAAACCTTGACCCCAGGCTTTCTGGCGTGTGTGCTGGCCTGCAATGCAGACTAAACTTAGGAGGAGACAATGGGAGGCAAGCAGTCACAGGAGGATGTGTGGGCAGTGGAGAGGAGTATGACAACAGGAGTTTAAGATGTCCCTAAGAGAGAGTTCTTTGCATGTGCTCCTGCCTCCTGTGTGATGCTCCAGGTTCCCCTTGACAAAGCTGTGCATGCCAAGCTGCAGTGGATGTTGGCTGATCAGCTGTCCCCTCTCTTGGAGAGCCACCTCTCCTCACAGGGTAAGCTTGCCACAAACCCACTGCAGGACAAACTGTACAATGCACAAAAAGTTGGCACTTGACCAGGGAGGGAACAGTTCTGTGCCCAAAAGGGGAACAGTTCACACTCTATAGCATTTCCTATGCACAAGGCTGATCTAGAGTTTCCCAGAGACCATATCCTTGTTTTCTCCTCTCCCTACTTGACTTCACTTCTCTAGGTCCTCACTCCAGTGAGTTGTCCCTCAGTAAACGGTGGACATATAAGAAATGGGTATCATAAGATATTATAGAAAAAAAATTCTTAAAAAATAGTGATACAACATATCAAAATCTCTGGGACAGTGTGAAAACAGTTCTAAAAGGAAAGTTTATAGCACTGAGTTTCTACATTAAAAAAAATAGAAAGATACCAAATGAATAATCTAGTTATACCTCAAGGTCCTAGAAAATAACCAACTATCACCCAAATTGGTAGAAGATAAAAAATAATTACAAGTCAGAGCTGAAATCAATAAAATGAAGAATAAAAAATTATACAGGATCAATGAAACAAAAGGTTGATTTTTTGAAAGGATAAACAAGATTGATAGACTTAACTAACCAAAAGAAAGAGAAGACTCAAATTAACAAAATTATATAAAAAGGGAAATATCACCTGAAATCCAGAGAATCATTAAAAATTATTTTGAAAAATTATACTCCAATAAGCTAGAAAAATCTGGAAGTATTGACAAATTCCTAGAGACACAGACACATAACCTACCCAAATTGTACCATGAGAATATAGAAAACTTAAGCAGACCAATATTATGTAATGAAATTGAGACAGCTCTTAAAAGTTTTCCAACAAAGAAAAGCCCAGAACCCAACAAATTCTCAGCCAAGTTCTACCTAACCTTTAAAGAAGAACTAATACCATTCCTTCTCAAATTATTCCATGAAACAGAAAAGGAGAGAAAACTGCCAAATTCATTTTGTGTAGCCAGTGTCATCCTGATACCAAAACCAAACAAAGATGCATTGAGGAAAGAAAACTACAGGCTAATATGCTTTGGACATAGATGCAAAAATTCTTATTAATATTGGCAAACCACATACAAAAACACATTGAAAAGACAGTGCACCATGGTCAAGCGGGTTTCATCACAGGGATTTTTATGGTTGGTTCAACATGAGAAAATCAATAAATGTAATTCACCACATAAATGAAGTTAAGGACAATAATCACATGGTTATCTCAAAGATTCAGAAAAAGCACTTGACAAAGTCTAGCATCCATTTATGTTTAAAACACTAGAGAAACTAGTGATAAAATGAACTTACCTCAACATTGTAAAGACTATATATGACAAACCCAAGGCCGACTTCATACCAGATGGAGAAAAACCAGAAAATATTTCCTCTAAATATAGGAACAAGACAAAGGTATACACTCTCACATCTCCTACTTAATAGAGTCCTTGAAACTCTAGCCAGAGCCATCATGCAAAAGAAGGAAATTAAATGAACACACATAGGAAAAGATGAGGTCAAATTTTCTTCTTGCTGATGACATAATCTTATATTTAGAATATTTTTAAAAACTCCAGCAGAAAATTTCTAGAGCTGATAAAGAATTTAGTAAAGTAGCAGGACACAAGATCAACATACAAAAATCAATTTTTTTCCTATATTCCAGTGAATCTGGTGAAAAACAAATTAGGAAAACTGTACCTCAAAAAGCAAAGTACTTGGGAATTAATCTAACAAAGAAGTGAAAGACCTCTACAATGAAAACTATAGAATACTGAAGAAATAAATTGAAGAACACCTTAGAATATGAAAACATCATCTATATTCTTGGATAGACAAAATTAATATTGTCAAAGTGGACATATTACCAAAAGCATTATACAGATTGAGTGCAACCTCCATCAAAATGCCAATGACATTCTTTGCAGAACTAGAAAAAAACAGTTCTAAAATTCAGTTGGAAGAATAAAAGAGTATAACCAAAGCAATCCTGAGCAAGAAGAGCAATGCTGGAGGCATCATAATACCATACCTTAAATTACACTACAGGGTTATAGTAACAAAAACAGCATGGTATTGGCCCCCAAACAGACAGGAAGACTAATGGAAAAGAATAGAAGACACAGGGAAAAACCCATGTAAATATGGTTATCTCATACTACACTAAAGTGCCAAAAATATACTCTGAGAAAAGATAGTCTTTAAAAAAATTGTACTAGGAAAACAGTATATCCATATGTAGAAGAATAAAACTGGATCCGTATCTCTCACCCTGCACAAAAGCCAACTCAAAAGTGGATCAAAGACCTAGAAATTAGACCAGAAATTCTGCAATTGATAGAAGAAAATGTAGGTCAACGCTCCAACATATTGGCACAGGCATCAACTTCCTTAATAAAACTTCTAAAGCATAAGAAATAAAATAAAAATTCAACGGCATTAAACTAAAAAGCTTCTGCACAACAAAGAGTGTGAAGAGGAGGCCCACAGAATGAGACAACTTTGCCACTTGCTCCTCCAATAGGATATTCATATCCAGAAAATATAAAGAACTCAAAAAACTTAGAACCAAAAAACCAAATAGCCCAGTGAATAAATTTCAAAGGAAGAAATACAAATGGCCAGTAAACATATAAAAAAAATGTTCAACATCTCTGGCAATCAGGGAAATGCAAATTAAAAGTATATTGAGAGGGCTGGGGATGTGGCTCAAGCGGTAATGTGCTTGCCTGGCATGCGTGCGGCCTGGGTTTGATCCTCAGCACCACATACAAATAAAGATATTGTGTCCGCCGAAAACTAAAAAAAATAAATATTAAAATTCTCTCTTTAAAAATTAAAAAAAATTATCTTGAGATTTCATCTCACTCCAGTCATAATGGCAATTATCAAGAATACAAATAATATAAATGTTGGAGAGGACATGGAGAAAGAGTGCACTCATACATTGTTGGTGGGACTAAAAATCAGTGCAACCTCTCTGGAAAGCAGTATAGAGACTCCTCAAAAAACTAGGAATGAAACCACCATATGACCTAGCTAGCTATTCCACTCCTGAGATCTCAAATCAGCATACTATAGGGACACAGACACATCAATGTATATAGCAGCACAGTTCACATTAGCCAAACTATGGAACCAAACTAGGAACCCATCAACAGATGAATGGAGAAAGAAAATGGGTTGTATATACATAATGAAATATGACTCAGACATAAATAAGAACACAATTATGCCATTTGCTGGTAAATGGGTGGAACTGGAGAGACCATAATGCTGAGTGAAATAAACCAGACCCAGAAGGTCAAAGGTTGAATGTTTTCTCTGATATGCAGAAGCTAGGTGGGGAGGGGGAGTGTCAATCAAATAGAATAGAGATCAGTGGAGTAGAGAAAGGGGTTGGGGGTAGGGAGAAGGAATGAATAAGGGAAGAACTGTGAATCTGACCTGAGTTTCCTATGTACATATATGAATATACCACAATGAATCTCACCTTGTGTATATCTACAAGGCACTAGTTTAAAACAAAACTATAAATAAATAGCAGAAAGATCAGTAGCATAGAGAAAGGGAAGGCAGGGGGAGAGAGGTGGGATGAGGAAGGGGAATTACTGCATACTGAATTAAAGCAAATTATATTTCATGCTTGTATAATTATATCAAAATAAACCCTAATATTATGTAAAACTAAAGTGAATTTAAAAAAGGGGGGAAGGCAAGGCCACAGATGAGTATGTGCCTGCTTCACGTGCAGCACAGTTTTTGCAGAAGATGTACACCAGCTTGGTCCAAGCAGTACCTCCACACAAGCAGGAACTTTCTGCTGAGGGCGTTGATACAACAACATATGCTGCTACAGAGTGCATTCCTACAGCTGACTTGTGATCTTTGGGTCCCCCAAACTCATAATAATTCTCATTCGTATTCTTTCTTTTTCTCGGGGAACAAAGTAGATCTCAGCCCACAGCTTTTCATTTATTTGAACTAGAGTTTAGGTCTCTCATTTGTTTTATTACTTTCATTCCTAATTTAGATCTTAATGATGAATGTACCCATGAGAGACTGCAGCACAGAATAGAGATGGGAATTCTCCATGAACCACCATGTTTGCATTGTGTTCTAACTCCCCTTTCAGCTACTCAATTAAAGTTAGCTTTTATGGATATGAGTACTGTCGTTTCCTTCTAAAAACATTGTTATTCTGGCTTCTTTGTTCTGTTTTCTTAATTCAGCTGGCCTCATACTTAAAATGTGATGGTGACTTAATTTACACAGAATTACAAAATGTCAAAATGGAAAATGAGAATAAAAACAGTGAGAAGAAAAAAAAATGGACACAAGCCCTGTATAGTTCCTGGGGAACCTAACAGAGATCCATAGAAAGATGCCATAGCGTCCTTGGCATCCTGAGCTGCTGGGCATCTGGAGTGATGCTATTCTGTCTCACCCAGCCACTTCCTGGTGAGATAAGCTCCTTCATAGAAGCCCTGCTGGACAGGCTAAACCCTAACATTCATAGCAGTGGATATCAGTATATACTTATTGAGTGCCTATGTGTTAATTTTTTTTAAGTCTTCTGGGAAACAAGAGATTCCTAAGTACAAATGAACAATTTTCTTCATATGTAAGTAGAATCTTAATGGATGGAATTAGGATACAAAGATATAATCCTCCTAATTAGGTCTGAAATATGTGTATTGTATTTATTTCAGGCTAAGTACTTCCTAGAAAAAATGGTTATAGTTCAAATGTGTGGCTTAAGGAATTCACTGAAAATAAAAATATTGACAAGCCTAAGTTGGCAATTCCCTGTGCAATCTAATTTCTTGAAGGTGGCACAGTTTTTATTCTTTTTGTGCCCGCTTGACCTTAGTTTCTCTAATAGAGTTATTCTCTTCATGCTGATCAGTTCTCTTTCCACTTGCTCCTTTCCCCATAATTCTGGGCTTTGTTTTGTTGCTGTTGTTTACCATTTTCAAATGGGTTGACCAATGGAATCAGATTAGATATTTCTATTTCCAGAGTTTTCTAAACCTTACAAAATTCTTTAAATCTTTCCCCTTATGCTCAGCCACAAGCTGAGCTGAGCAGCTATACCAAGGATGGATGCTTTGATCCCTGTTTGATAGGAGGGAAAGAGAGGCTCTCAGAATTTACGTGATTTGCCTGAGATCACAAAGCTTAAAAAAGCAGAACTGGGATTTGCGATTAGGTTGTTGAGCCTAATATCCAATTACTACACAATGCTGCTCTGAAGGTGGGCCAGTTGAGTGTAATCTAAGTCCATGCTGCTACATATGGTAACAAGTCAGCCATGGGGAGTTCTCAGTACATATATTTTCTTTTCAACTTGATCTCTCAAGTTCCCACCTGAGAATTAGTATAAGTCTCTGTCCTAGTGATCTGTGAGGAACTGTTCTTGGATTTGAAACGATAGTAAAGTTTGTTTGGATTCAGACCTTGAATGACTGTGGGGCTATAGCCCAATACCTCCCGACACACGCACTTACTCACCTGATCAGAGAAGTAGGCTACCAGCTTTTCCATGATGGCGGCCTGCGTCAACTCTGGAGATGCTGCCTGGAGCCTCCGGGTCACTTTTGTCCGAGCAGCCAGCAGGGCAACCAGGGTGGCTTCACTGGCACTCCCCTAAATCCAGGAGAAAGGTCCAAATGAAATTCAAAATGCAGTCAAAGAATCAGTGTCTGAACCGTTGCAAGACATACTTTTTATCCATTGTTTTCTTAAAAGATAAACCTGAAATTGCAAAGCTCACTCTTTTTTTTTTTTTTTGCAAAGGAACAATCCAACACAATCTAACACCTGTGGAGGCCTCTTTAGTTCCTATAGTGAGTTTAGCATTGCTTTGTCTATCCCCCATATCAGCAGTAGCCAACAGTTGCAAACACTAAGCATGTGCCACACATTGCATTGTTAAACTGGCTGTGCAGGCATTCTCCTGTGGGCACCTCAAGCCTGGCCAGGGATGTACTGTTCATATCTCCAGCAAAAGAGACTGGTCCCAGGCACCTATGTATTCATAAACCCTCAGACAGAGCAATTTGTATATAAAATACAGGTACATTTTCCTTGATATGCCGAGAGGGCCTTATAGTACTTATTTTAATCCCGAATGTTACATGCTGAATTGTGCCCTGCCCCCAAATTCATATGTTGAAGCCCTAAACCTCAATATCTCAAAATGTAACTATTTAGAAATAGGATCTTTAATAGGATCTAGGTTAAAAGGGGGTCTTTAGTGTGGACCCTAGTCTAAATTGACTGGTATCTCAATAAGAGGAAGAAATTAGCCAACAGATTCATGCACACATACACAGGAAAAACCATGTGAACACTTCGAGGAGGCAGCCAGGTGCAAGCCAAGGAGAGGCCTCAGCAGAAATAGAACCTGTTAATGCCTTGATCTTGGACTTTCAGCCTCCAGAACTCTGAGACAATGAATTTCTGTTTTTTTGGTTTTTTTTAAGGCAACCCTGACAAACTAATACAACTAATTTCAACAATTATTTTAGCAAAAAGTAGTAAAGAACTATTCAAAATTCCTCCTTTGAAGTTAACAGTGGTGCATGATATGGATTCAGTGTCTATGACGTTATCCCATTTAATTTGCAAAAGCTCATTTTTAAACGTTGGCATGTACAGACGGAGAAACTGATGCTCAGAGACATTACACAACTTCCCTCAAATCGGTAGCTAGGGAGTGGCATGGTCAACAGTGGACACACATCTGGCCTTTCGGGGATGGCTCTGGCCTCCCTGCATTTGTGTGCACTTTCCTCTTCAGCCAGTCCCAGAAGACACCCACCCGCTGGCCAGTACTAACATTAGAAATGACAAATAAAAGAAGGTAGGTTTTTTTGTTTTTTTTTTTTTTTCTGACTATGAAGGAGGTTTACAAAGTTACAGCGTTATACAGAGAAAAATACAATGGAATAATTACATAGAAATGTCCACATCTCTTATTAACATTTTATCCTCCTTTCATGGAGCCTGGATTTCCATTTTGGTTTTCCCATTACACTGCTTTTACTTATTCTTTGAACCAAGTTATATCCCTTAGAGAGATGGATAAGATTTGAAGATAAATTCATTTATTCATGTTTCTGTAGCTCCAATGCTTGAGCTCAAATAATACAGAAGAGAATCCTCTTAATTCAACATCTAAAATGGGTCTTCAAGCTGAACTTTGATGAGAAATTATTTTAAACATGGTTTTAGAACATATGAAAGAAATGCACCTGAGAAAGATGAAATGGCTGGCCCAGGAAGTCCAGTTTCCCTTAAACTGAGCTATGATTGCAACTTTCTTATCTAAATTCTACCCTGCTTGAAGCTTTGGATTCCAAATGTTCATTCTCTGATCTAATGAAAGGCTTTGAGTCACCATGCTGATTCATCATGGGCTGGGAGGGGGGCACTTTCCATGTCCTGAGAAAAAAATTTTCCTCCTTTAGGTAACAAAACAATGAAAACAACAACAACACTCAATGAAACCAATTGTTGGTATGGCATCCAGACCACAGCAGGTCCAGTGCAACCAGCAGGTTTTGGCAAATTTGAGCAGGAAGGCAAGTGGATCTCTGTCTTTTGCTGGAAGCAGAGCTTTGCTGAGTTAAGAGTAGGGAGGGCGACTATTCTTTGGTAAGAGAGCAGTGAGGGTGCCTGATGGCTCTGCTTCCGGTAGACCACGGTTGCCATGGTGAGCCTGCTCAGGATACAGGAGGGAATGGTGGCGAGAGCTGATGCTGGGGCTGCTGATGTCATGAGCAGAACTGCCTTTTCATCTTCTGTTTTTTTTTCAAGTGTCGCCCCATACGGGGCAAGAAATTGGGAGCTTTTCTTCCGTGAGAGCTTTTAAGCTAATTTGGAGACCATTCTTCCAGGTGACATTTGTTCAGCTTCACAATGATGATTTGCCACTTGGCTCAGAAGCCCATCACTGTGCAGATGCCCAGTAGCTGTGATTATAGCTCTTAGGGAATCGATGCGGCAGGCTGGCTCACCGGCTGTTACCCAAAGCCTCGGTGCTCTTTGGGGTCTTGCAAATTACAGTCAATCAGCCTTGTCATCTGGGAAAGGCAAGCTTCCTGCCACAAACACGGGTCTGGCAGTCTGCTTTTTTCCAGCAAAACTGAGTGGGATGGGCACAGGGGGATTGTGTTGAAGCCTGAGCTGAGATACCAGAACTATTCCTAACACATGTTAGGATCTCTCCCCCCTTTTTTTGCTTCAAAAATGGGATCATCTTTAATAAAAAGATATTTTAACCCATGATAGCCTGTACACCTCTGGTTACTAACCCTAACAAATGATCAGGGATCCACCGAAATAGCTTTGTCTTTAAATAGCTTTTGCTCTTGGAACATGCATACTACACTACCACTCTGGGCTTCAATTTCCTCAATTATGCAAAAGATTCTTGATAATGCAATCAATCCACTAATTATTTTGAGGATAAAAAGTGATAACATAAAGTATAAGAAATAGGCTAAAACATAGCCAAGTTTGTAGCTGGTGTTAAATAAATGTAGCTATTATTATAGTAGACACACTTCAGATTATGGGGTATTTTTAACTTCTTTGAGATGTATCAAATCATAAGACTTATCTTGGGGTGCTGGAAAAGATATAAACATAAAAGTGTTTTTATTATAAGATCCATTGAGAAGCTGGGGATGTAGTTCAGTGGTAAAGCACTTATCTAGTATATGCAAGGCCCTGGGTTCGATTGCCAACACCACACACACACACAAAAATTAAAAATAAACAACAACAAGAACAGGATCCAATGGCCCAGAAAAGTTCTCTTGTTGTTGGGGTAGTGCTCTTTTAAGTTTGGGAATGGCATGAATGTTTCACATGGACCACAACTAGGAGCCTCCAAGAGGAAACCAATAAGACTATCATACCTCACCATGTAGGATATCATTTGAAATGTTATTTTTAAGAATAAAAATTAAAATAAATATATATATAAGGTATTAGTTATATGAATTTTGTCACATTATAGGAAATCATGCATAAAAACATTCTTAGAGAATATTTTAAAAATGGAAAACCATACAGAAAGCATATTTGTATTGTATTACCTCAATTTTGTTGCAAATGTATGTTTGTTTGTTTGTGTGTGTGTGTGTGTGTGTGTGTGTAGCTATGTAGGTATTAAAAAAACACTAATAACTCTGAGGGGAATCATGCCCCAAAATGGTTACCGTATTCATTTATTTTTACAATGAATGTCTAATTTCCCCCTTTCTAAGTAGAAAGGGGACAATAATTTTTTAAAATGAAATCATAGATCCAAGATAGGCAAAATCTTGGTGGTGTGGAAAACTGAATGATGTAGAGAAAACCATCAGAAATTCTCCCTAAAATATACAGAAGAAAATGACAAAAACAAAGGAAATTATTTAAAGACAGAAATTATGAAAGAGGCATTTTCCACTATGTAGAAATTGAAGCATGTGAAAAACAGAGTAGAAGTGACTTAAAACATTAACTAAGATACCTTAGAAGAAAAATCTTCTAATGTAAGTTGAGTCTTGGATTAGTAGGAGTTACCAAATGCTAAGGGGCCCAAGTGAATGAACTCATGGAAAAGTAGATCTTGGCAAAATGTACGGGAATACAATAAAAAGTGAGTCTGCCTCCAGCATCAGGCCTGTTGTGAAGGGTGAGACAAGTTGGGGATTGAGTCAACTAGAGCCAAACCCAGGGCCCCTGTGGGCAGTTCCTCTGCACCACTCCCATCCTGATCATAGCTGCCTTTTTTTCTGTCTCTGAACACTCAGGCTTGCTCTTTATTGACAAGGAGGACAACAGCATCCTATGGAGAATCAGGACTCAAATACCAGAAATGAGAAACCTGTCTGCACTCCCCCCCCGGGGAAATGAAACTGACCAGCCATTGTGGGGGCCAGGAGCAGCAGCCTGCCCGCAAGACCAAAGGGCACCTGTGACATGATGTCTTTTATTATTATTTTTAAAATATTTTCTTGGTTGTCAATGGACCTTTATTTTATCGATATATATGCAGGGCTGAGAATCGAACCCAGTGCCTCACATATGCTAGGCAAGCGCTGTACTGAATCACTGAGCCACAACCCCAGCCCATACATGGTGTCTTTTCTTTGACCTTGACCAGGTATGGGAGTGGCCTCATTATCTCTGATAAGAAGAAACCTGTCTTGGGGAGCTGAGGTATTTTGAATTTGCAAGAATGTTGTCACTGTTGTATTTAAAAGTGGGGTTCACTTTTAAATACAAAGTGCTTACAATATAGCTAATATTTCATTTTCATCAGCTTCCCATTCAGAATGACTTATATATGCTAGAGTAAGATAACCAGAGAATGAGTGGGGTGAGATGAGCTCACAGAGGGAACAGTTTTGAGCGTGTCCATGGTCAGGTGGTCACAGAGAAGTAAGCCATCCATCACTGGTGTGACCTGCTCATTTTGCATCAGAAGGAATTAGAATTCACAGGGCTGCACCCATCAAAGACCTGTTGAATTTGAATAGTCCAGAAAACTGCTATGTGCACACGTTCTCCCATAGCTCATGCTGGCTACTGAGATAATGTATCTCCCATCCCCAAAGATTTCAGGTGTCAGTCCCCCCAAACCTGTGACAATTTGCCTCACAGGGAAAAGTGACTTTGCTGATGTGATTAAGTTAAGAACCTTGACTTGGGGAGATTATCTTAGATTATTGAGTGGACCCAATCCAATCACATGGGTGTTTTGACCCACTTTCTCATTTGTGGTAAGAAAAAGTGACCATGAAAGAAAGGTTAGAGAGCAGAAGCATAGTGGCTTTGCAGATGGAGGTGTGGGCATGGGACAAGGATTTCCAGAAGTCTCTCAAAGATGGGAAAGGTGAGGAAATGGATTCTTGGACCTTCGAAGTGTCAACCTTGATTTTACCCTATAAGACCCAGGTCAGACTTCTGAGTAGCAGAACTGCAAGATAATAATAAATTTGTTTGAATTCACTAACATGTGTTGTGGGGGGTGGTAGTGTGTTAGGCAGCAATAGAAACCTAATAGATGTGGGTTTAAAACCCCTAGTCCTGTTGAGTAGTCTCAGTACTGGAGATTGCCTCCTCGTTTAGTTAGGATACATATTAAGTGAAGAGAATGAATTAAATGTATGCATAGAAACAGCAGCATCTTTAGGCGAACAATTGGTTCATAGATAAGTGACATTTATCTTCATTGAAATGCAGCCACAACTATCACTTAAGGTGGGAACAGGGTCCTGTGGTGGTGGTGGTGGTGGTGAGATTACAGTCTCTGTGTCACAAAGATATGGCCTATAAATTACCACCTGGAGCGAAAGGGAAGTTAACTGATGTTCTGTGCCTCAGTTTCGTCTTCTGTAAGATAGGGCTCCCTAATTCATTGTGCTGTTATGAAAATTAAAGGATTATTAACACTGAACATATATCTGTTGGGAATGACTATGTGATAGAGCTTACATTGCCGGGATCTAGGCAATGGAAAAACCAACATAAATTTGGTTGTTTCTATGTCTGTGCACCTGCTCCGCTATGCTATGTATTAGCCAACTATGCTACCAACCATGACTGGGAGCCTGGGGAAGTCAGTGTCCTGCCTAAAGCTAGTGACAGACAGCTTGGGATCCAAATCCAGATCCTGCCTTCTCCAAGACCTGGATTTTCCTCAGAGCTCAGCTTTGTTTATTCTCTGGAAGAAATAAAGAGGACACAGCAGAAAGCTGCGCACGTGCCCCCTTTTCCACCCACATTTGTGGCCATTGTGGAACCCATGAATCCCATCAAGCTGTCCTCCCCACCTTACCCTGTCTTACCTGGATCACTCCTCCCCCTTCTCCAGCTGTTCCAGCCAAAAACTCCTCTGGCAGCTGCAGCATCTTTCCAAGCCAGTCCATCATCACTGTCTCCAGTTCTGTGCATGCTGGACTCGCTGCCTGTGGGTGAGAGAGAAGGGATAAACCAAGGGCAGCTGCCCTCTGCTTCTTGTCTGCTTGGAATACAAGGGAAAGACAAAGGATAACTTATTTCTATCTGTTTTCTTTTTCTTTCTTTCTTTCTTTCTTTTTTTTTTTTTTTTTTTTGTGGTGCTGGGGATTGAACCCAGGGCCTTGTGCATGCAAAGCAAACACTCTACCAACTGAGCTATATCCCCAGCCCCGTTTTTTAAAAAAGTTTTAAAACTATTTAAAACATCCACTCCTGGGCTGGGGATGTGGCTCAAGCAGTAGCGCGCTCGCCTGACATGCGTGCAGCCCGGGTTCCATCCTCAGCACCACATACCAACAAAGATGTTGTGTCCGCAGAGAACTAAAAAAAAATATATATATATATATATTAAAAATTCTCTCTCTCTCTCTCTCTCTCTCTCTCTCTCTCTCTCCTCTCTCACTCTCTCTTTAAAAAAAAATAAAAAATAAAAAAAAAAATCAACTCCTTGGCCCATTTGTTGATTGGGTTATTTGTTATCTTATTGTTTAATTTTTTGAGTTCTTTGTATATTCTGGATATTAGGGCTCTATCTGAAGTGTGAGGGGTAAAAATTTGTTCCCAGGATATAGGCTCTCTATTTACCTCTCTTATTGTTTCTCTTGCTGAGAAAAAACTTTTTAGTTTAAGTAAGTCCCATTTGTTTATTCTTGTTATTAACTCTTGGGCTATGGGCGTCCTATTAAGGAATTTGGAGCCCGACCCCACAGTATGTAGATCATAGCCAACTTTTTCTTCTATCAGACGCAGTGTCTCTGATTTGATATCTAGCTCCTTGATCCATTTCGAGTTAACTTTTGTGCATGGCGAGAGGTAGAAAGGGAAGATGGGAGGGGAGGGGTGGGGGGATAGTAGGGGATAGGAAAGGTAGCAGAATGCAACAGTCACTAATATGCCATTATGTAAAAACGTGAGTGTGTAACCGATGTAATTCTGCAATTTATATTTGGGGTAAAAATGGGAGTTCATAACCCAATTGAGTCAAATGTATGAAAGATGATATATCATGAGCTTTGTAATGTTTTGAACAACCAATAAAAAAAAATAAAGTAAATGTTGGAGAGGATGTGGAGAAAAAGGAACACTTTACACTGTTAGTGGAATTGTAAATTAATAAAAACACCATGAAAATAAGTATGGAGGTTCCTGAAAAGAGAAGGCATGGAACCACCATATAACTCAGCTACCACACTCCTTTGTGTTTATCTTAAAAATTAAATACCTCATACTGTTAGAGTCTGTAAACAAGTCAGGATGGTGCCTGGCATTTTGCCAGAGGGAGTGGTTTGTGAAGTAACACCAGCGAGCCATTAAGTGTGGAGATTTCTTATTGGTTGACTGCTGTATCTAGTTTATGTTAATTAAGATAAGCTGTGTGGAATGTATACATACCCCTCCTGTCCTACAATAAACGGCTCCCACTCCTGCTGTATCAATCTACACAAGTTGTTTGTAAAAAAAAAAAAAAGTCACTAATAAACAGAATCCAGGAAAAAAAAATTAAAAAAATAAAACATCCACTCCTGGGTAGGAATTAATCGTATGCTTGCTATGATCTGAATATGTTTCCCCAAATTGAATAAAATGGAACTCCCTAAGTGAGAGTATCAAGAGTTGGGTCCTTTAAGAGTGATGAGGTCATGGGGTCATAACCCTCATGAATGAATTAGGCTGCTATTAGAGGAGTGCATTAGTTATAAAAGGGAGGAGGTTAGCCGGATGTCCTGTCTGTCTCAGGCATGCTCCCTTGCTCCTCCACCATGTTATGATGCAGCAAAAAGGCCAGATACCACACCAAGTTCTTGGACTTCCCAGCCTACAGAACTCTAAGCCAAATGAATTTCAATTGTCTACAAATTACCCAGTCTCTGACATTCTGCTATAGTATCAGAAAATGGACAAAGACAAGGGTATGCTCTCCCTTCTTAGTTTCAGAGAACCAGCAGCATACTTAACAGTACCTTACTCCATGGGAGGGCTGGCAGTAGGGTTCCACGTCTCTCCCAGACTAATACATAACTAAAGGACTATTCTGAGCAACCGTGCTGAGACCTTCATAAAGAGGAGTTTGCCTCCCTGTCCTTCACTTGGAAAAATTCCTAGATCTGCCACTAGAAGTGATGTGCTTCCTATGTGCAAGTCTCTGCATGTCTCAGGGGCCCTTCCTGACTTGGTGAACTCATCATCCTTATCATTTCTCCATCACAGACTTGGGTCACATGAGGTGATCCCTGAACTGTGCCTAGAGATGTCACCTCGAACACACACACACACACACACACACACAATCATGGATTGTCTAGGGGACAGTGCCAGAGCAAGGAGGCCAGATGCCACATAATTTTGGGAGGAGCAGAAGGAATTAAACACCTGCTGAACCCTAGATAAAAATCACCCAATCTCAGATATCATTAAATAGCTGAAACAAGTCTCAAATATGTGCTCCTTAACTAAGAACCATGCAAGGCTGGGAAAAAGTGCATGGGTACCACCGTGAACCTTACTCCAGTGTGCTTCACTCCATGGGCACTGCATACTTGCTCAGTATTCATTGCTTATAGAAGGATCTAGAAAGACCCACTGGTGGACCGTCCTCCATGGTCACAAGAGAATGAAAAGAGTTTAGGATGGAGTTAAGGAAGTGGGTGCTGAGCTGCTTTTATCCACTGGACATCCCTGGATAAGCCATTGATCTTGTATTTTAAGCTCCCGATGACCTGGGCCTATGGAATCTCCCTTATTGCAAACAGGAGGTGGCAGGTGGGCCTTGTTCCCATCCATCTTCATCTAAGGCTCCACGTAAAGGACCCAAATGTGGTGCTAAGGGTGTTCTCATGTCTCCCTGTGTACATCATCATGATGATGCGTTGCATAAAAAGAAGTGAGGTCCTTCTCCTTGCTGGTCAGGTCAGCTCCATCCTGGTAGGTTATACCCCATCCTGACTTACTTTAGATTCAGGCATAGGAAGATGTACTCCCTGCCAGGAACTATAGCTTTCAGGCAACACAGCCTCCAAGACAGGGATGTACCCCTTCAAAGGCCCAAGAGAATCAGACTATCCTAGAAAGAACAGATATAATTGGAGATTGATGTGCCAAGTTGCCCTGGAGGAACAGAAAGCTTGGTACTAGCAGAAGCACACAAAACTTGCTACACTATCTAATGAAAAGAAAATGTTCTTTCGAAGAGGCTGTGCCAGGCCTGGTTACACTGCTAGTGCCTGGGGCCAGCTATGACTCACAAGGAAGGCAGCCCGGGTTCTCAACAGAGGAGCAATGCAGTCAGCTGTGGTAGGAACTGGATGAACCTCATCAGCCCTTCCTGTTGGCCCACCACCTGCTGACCCAGCACCAGCACCTGCTGACCCAGTACCAGCACCCCAGCACCAGCACCTGCTGACCTCCAGTCCAAAAAACAATTGGTGCTGAGTAGATAAAGCCACCAGCTGGGCTGAGCCCTGCTTCTTGGTGCTGTGAATTGAAAAAAAAAAAAAATCAGCCTCTCCTTTCAGTATCCCAGGCCCTCAACATGAGTTACTATTCAGAAGGCCATCCACTCCCAGGTACAGATCAGGAGAACACTCTAGACTTAGAAGGTCCGAGACAGACTCCAAGTTTGGTAGAACTCCTCATAGCATGGGCATCCCTGGGCCCAGTGATGGTCAGCAGGAATTTTTGCTTCTGACTTCTCTGAATTTTGAAAGGAATCTTCCCTGAAGCTCTGTGCTGGTGCAGAGAACCACAGGAAGAGCCAGGCTTACTGCTTTCTGAGCAAAGAACTTTCTAGGCATCTTATGCCAGATAGGATGAGACTAGTGGCCATCATGCAGGCAATGGGCCCATTTCCAGACACCCGCACACTGCACACTGGGCCCATCTGCTGGGCTGGGGCCTTTCCTGGGGCAGTAGCCCTGGGGAAAGGCAGATGGAATGAGACAGGGGCAATATCGGTCTCAAACGTTGGAATGTACAGAAATCCTCTTGTCTGTTTTAGGGAAATGCAGATTCCCAGCCTTGGGCTGTGGTTTTGATTTAAACTAAATGTTTATAAAAAACATCAGTGTGTAGGATTGACCTCAGGTTGTGGAGACCTTTCCATAAAGCACTCTTGCTTCTCTGTCAACTTCTTCCCATTGGAAATCTCCCTCCTTTAAAGGCACCCTCTTGGAGCTAATCCTTTCCTCCTCCCTGCAAAATGACCTGCAGCCCACAGGCAGCACAGCCATCTGCTCATGTCCTGTGTATACAGAGGCCATCTCCCTACACAGGGACTGCCCCCCGAGGATCACCAGGACACTCACCCAAGAGAAGCCTATGCAGCCGATGGCTCCACACAGCATGTCTGCGATCAAGGATGGGTATGAGCTGGCCGTGGGGAAGTAGGCGAAGAAATAGGGGCTGTGCCAGTGGGTCACCTGTGGAAAGGCGGAGCAATTACTCAGGGGAGAGGGGAAGCAGGCCGCACCAGGAGCAGGGACTCAGGTACCCTCTGTGCTCCTGCCCTCTGAGCATCTGACCTTGGCTTGGATGCATGTCTTCAATTTCAGTCATCCTAAGACCTTCCTCCAAACATTTTGTAGCATCTACATTTCACCTGATACTACAGTAAAGGAACTCTTTTTATTTTATATTTGTCTATATTTGCTAGGTAAGAAGGAAATGCTATATATCCTTAAAGTAAAAATGGAACATCATTATCACTGGTTAAAATGAACCAGCCATAACAAGTGAAGTCTCTAAAAACGGCATTGGGTTTTAAGTTCTTAGCAGGGTGTCTGGTCAGAGAAGGCACTGTTCTCTTGAGGGCTCTAAAAAATCAAATCTAAATCTCTCTCTCTCTTTTTTTTTTAAATTCCTGATTTTTCAGGTTTCTTCGGTCAGATCCCAAACACACATCTTGTCTCACAGCTGCCTCCTAACTCTCTCCTGTACAAACCAGTCCCTCCTGCGAAGCATCCCTCTGGTATACTCCCTGCCCCCTCCGTCCCTCAGACGGGCCGGGCCACTGTCCCCCAGCCTCCTGGCCCTGACTGTGAGCTGCCTGCCTTCCTCCATCCCAGTCCAAGGAAACACCTGCTCTGTGCCACACCTGAATTAGGCACAGAGGGAAAGCTCAAGGTGGACAAGAGGAGGAGGTCCATAAATGGACAGTCACAGTTCTGTGACCTAGTTAGTACCCTTAGGGGCCCAGGGGTGCTGGGAGCCAGAGTAGCAGGGAAGCCACCTCAAGCCAACATTGATGGCCATGGATTGAATGTTTGTCCCCCCTCCCCCCACACACCAAATTCACAGGTTGAAACTCCAACCCATCAAATGATGGCAGTGGAGTCCTCCTGACAGGATTAGGGCTTTTCTGAGAAGAGACCAGAGAGCTAGCTCTCTCCCTCCATGTGAGAATATCTGAAGTCTGCTGTTATCCAGGAAGAGGGTCTCCCAGAACCTAACACCTTGATCTCAGGCTTCCAGCCTCTAGAGCTGTGACAAATCAATGTCGTTGAAGCCACCTAAGTAGGCACAGCCTTTGTTCTGACCCCCTGCTAGAGTTTGGTTCTTAAGTTTTCCCCAAAGGCTCCTGTGTTAGCAGCTCACTCCCCAGGGAGGTGGTGGAGCCCTTAGGAGGAAGGGCCTAGAGGGAAGTCTTTAGGTCACTGAAGTTATGCCCATGAAGGGGAGTGTGGGACCTTGGTCCCTTCCTGTTTTTCTCTTTCAGCCATGAGATGAGTGGTTTTTTGCTCCACCATGTGCTCCCCCACATGATGTGCTACTTCACCACAGACCTAAAGCAATAGGACCGACTGACCGTGAATTGAAACATATGAGGCTGTGATATAAAACAAACCTTTTCTCTTTATAAAATGATTATCTCAGGTGTTTGTTATAGTGACAGAAACCTGACTGAGACATCATTTCATACAGTCTGGACAAAGATGCAAATATTAATTTTCTCCATGAAACTAGTTATTAAGTATATAATGTCCAAGATGTGGCATGAGCAATCTTGATTGGGAAGGTAGTTGACTAAGAAAGCTCACCAAGAGCTGAGAGTGTTCCGTAGGTCCCACTGAAACTATGGACACTTCCGAATCAGTTAGGACTAGGGATCCATGAAGGGAGAGAGGGAGAGGAAGATGCTTAGTGCATTTGGGCTGAGGTTCTAATGTGGAAGGTGACAGTGACTCTTAGAGCCATGAGGAGCTGCACAGGTGAAATGCTGCATTCATTGCAGCAGACTGGGGGTCCACAAAAGATTTAGGGGCCAGGACATGCTTTCTTTTAAGATAAAAAAAAATGTGAACTTGCTAGTCAAAGGGGGAAAAAATGTACCTATAATACTAATATATTCAGCTTAATTTTGCATATTTCTATGAAGAAAGGAGCCTAAAAAGGTACGAGTGCCCAGGGCCCATGACAGTAAGACTGTGGCCTGGGGTCTTAGCCTCCCTTCAGGGAACCAGAAGCCCCACACTGCTTCCAGCTCTGTTTCCCCCTTACCTGCTTCTGGAAACCTGGGGAACGCAAGAGTCGTTCCTGACTGGGGCATGTCCTTTTTTGCTTCACTCTCTGCTAAGAATCACAACCACATTGGGCTGATGGTCCCAATCTCACTCTCTACTTAGAGCAGAGCACTCACCTACTTTCCCTGCAACCACAGCCCTGCAACAGGGAGGCCTGGACTACCCCCAGGGACCCAGCCCCGCAGCCATGTGTTTCCCAGCTTTGCTCTGAGCAGTAAATACTCCTGTCTGGTCCAGCAGGAGGACTTTCATGTCCCCCTCCCATACTCCTCCGTATGGGTTTTATGTATTATGAAAGGAGGGTGCCATAAGAAGTGCCCTGGAACCGAGGAACTGTCTCTGAAGTTGAGGACCTAAGTCTCAGCCCCCAGGCCCTGGACCTGGGTCTACCTCAGGGCCTCTGCATTCTGTCTGAAAATGAGGGACTGAATCTCAGTGATCCTAGATTCCTCCTGCTCCATGTCTAATACATTTGCTTTTTATTGATCTTACAACCATAGAAGCGCAGAGGGTGGGGATCCACCTGCCAACGCCTCCAGTGCCAGACTAGGACTTTGCATATTGTTTGTGGAAATTAAAGTAGCCACACAGGATGACAGGTTTGACAGTCCTCATCCATGTGCCAGGGGGAGGCTGGCCTGTTCAGAGAGCCACAGTAATTCAAGGGCTTTGAGATGAATTCCTTGATGGGGAAAATCATACCGTAGGAACACAGATCTGAAATGAGGTCTCAGGCCAACCCTCTGCTCCCCTCACTGGGTATCAGGGATGGCAACAGGTCCTGCTTCTTTGGGGCTGGGCTGATTTGCACTCTCTGGGGTGAAGCAGTGTCATGTTGCCCACTCAAACAAAATGAACAAAATTTTTTCTCTATCCATATGATCTATCATTTGGTGAGCACAACAATGATAGGAGTATGCTTTGTTTGGGGCAATTAATTAGTCGCAATCAGTAATCAGGGACTTATTTCCTCTTACCAGCATATGATAACACACTGCAGGTACCAAGTGTCTTGCGGCAGGGACTGAGCCTCAAAAGATAGCCCACTTGTTTTACTTGGAGTCTGCATGATCTGGATTGGCACCCAAGCTCCATCATTTACTAGATGTGTGAACTTAAGTGGAGCACCTAATCTCTGGAGATTCAGTTGCCTCTGATATAAGATAAAAATGATAGAAATTTCTCTCTAACCTGTTCTGAGAATTCTTGGAAATAATAGATGTGAATTGGGGCTGGGGATGTGGCTCAGGCGGTAGCGCGCTCGCCTGGCATGTGTGCGGCCCGGGTTCGATCCTCAGCACCGCATACCAACAAAGATGTTGTGTCCACCGAGAACTAAAAAAATAAATATTAAAAAAAAAAATTCTCTCTCTCTCTCCTCTCTCACTCTCTCTTTAAAAAAAAAAAAATAGATGTGAATTGCATGGTGTCCAGTAGGTGCTACATTAGCACTAGCTTGCCTCTTCTCTGACTTTGGATATACACTTACCCCTGGCATGATTATCTTTTCAAGGTCATTGATAACGTCCTCAAATGCTTCTGGCTCCTGGGGAGCCTCAGTAGGGATCAGGGGCCGCAGGTAGCCAGGCTCCACATTAGGGTAGACGGGGCGCCCCTCGATGCCTTCCAAGTAGTCAGCCACATAATCCACCATCTCTTTCCCTCTCCTCCGGTATTCACTTGCATCCATGGTGACTGAGCTCTGTCAGAGGTGGAACTGCAAAGAGAGAGAAGAAATCAGCTGAAAAAAAAAAACATAACAGCCTCTGGACTGGAGGAGGGCAATTCCAAGTCAGCTGTTAGAAGTTCATGGGCAGTGACCCGATACCCTGGAGGCCACCCAAGTACAGAGTCAGTCCTCATTTCCTTTTGTGGGTGGATGAGGCGGACAGGACATAGGCTTTGGGTCCTGTAGCTCATTCTATTCTTTGCCAGCTACTCAACAGAAGACAGCACAACATCTCTTTATTTAATTTTCTACACTGATAAAATGCACTAGAAGCATGCATTTATACTCATGGTCCATTCCAACTTCAATGACAAACACTGGTCCAAGTTCTGCCTGGTCATTTGACAGAAACAAGTTCCACCCCTGAGCCTTACTTCCCAGCTGAGGGATGACTGTAACAGCTCCGACCTCTGAGGAAGGCTGAGATTGAACATTCTACCTAGACTCAGTCCACAACCATCTTCTTTCCTCTGGATTCCATCTTCAGGTGGACCTGTGCTGCTACCTGTTATGGTTCAGATGTGAGATGTCCCCCAAAAGGTCACATGTGAGACAACGCAAGAAGGTTCAGAGGAGAAATGATTGGATTGTGAGAGTCTTAACACAATCATGGGAATTAATCCTTGATGGGATTAACTGAGTGGGACTGGAGGCAGGTGGAGTGTGGCTGGAGGAAGTGGTTCAAGGCAGGGGTATATATTTTGTATCTGGAGAGTGGAGTCTGTCTCTTTCTGCTTCCCTCAGCCACACTCCCACAATGATGTTCAGCCTCATCTCAAGCCCAGAGAAATGGAGCCAGACTTCTATGGGCTAAGACTTCCCAAACCAAGAGCCCTTAAATAAACTTTTCCTCCTCCACAATTGTTCTGGTTGGGTCCTTAAATCACAGCAGCCAAAAAGCTGACTAAAACAACATACAACCTGATTTTCAGAAATAATGCACTTTTATTACATAAGTAATATACAGGCAATTCTAATGATTAATTATGTCCTAAAAAAAATTGCCATGAATTCTGAACTAGTGAACACTATTACCAGACCTCATAGGGAAAATACAGGGTTAGGTTCCTGGAGAGTAATCAAGAGTATATATATTTTTTCAATACATGACCATTTTGTGTGTTGTTTTAAAAGACACCTTATGTAATATGTATTGAATGGTTAATATGTGTTTAATGTTAATCATTAAATCTACAGCCACTCACACTATAATTCATGCCCAAAGGAAGCTTACATAACACATATTTCTACATGAGGCACATCACAGTCTGCTTGTGCTTAGGAACCCTAGACAGCACTTCTGCACTACATTTTTGGAGATCATTTTAAATGGAAAAACACCAAGAAAAAGCACAGAATTGTAAAGAATGTCACACTAAATATATGGAAAACAGGACACTTGCTATTAGTATGAGAGCTGAAACCAGAGGGCAGATTGTCGCCTTGTTCAACCTCAGCTGTGAACATGCACATCTGGTGACTCAAATTTTTTCCCTTGCTGCATATGTGGTCACAAAGCATTGATTACATTTAATGTAATCAATACATTTGATGTACAATACATTTCAATACATTTTAGCTAGTAGGAGAATTTGCATGTATGGAATCTTCAGATAGTAAGAACAGATTGCATTGTCAAAACAGGTATCTAGAAAGGCACCGACAAAAATTCTGGCACATCTTCTTTCAGATTATTTCCTATATTTGTGTTAGACAATTATATGGTAAGCAAGGGATGCAGTTCTGATTCCTTCCATAGTCCAAAACCTCATAATTCAAGATGAATGTCCCTGTGAAGAGTTCAGGGGTGAATCAACACCTACTGTAATTAGCAATAGGGATGACCTTGACATTAAATTCTCAGCATTTTTCCATGTTCCCCATTGTCCATTCTGGGATTTTTGACATTTTTTTGTGTGTGATGTTAAGGTGTTGAAAATCTATTTACCAAGAACTTGTTAAAAGTAGTAAGACAGATTTTATTGAAGATTATTGCAATAGGGGAGAGACTATTGAACTCAACTTCAATACAACAGCCAAAGGGCAGATGAGAGAGTCAGTGGATAGAAAATTAGTAGGAGTAATGTGGTTAGTCTCAAGGGTGGAGAGGAAGCAGAGCTTGATTAGATGCCGGGGTGAAAGTAGATGAACTTGATTGGATATACAGGATGGGGCCTTGTTACCAAACTGGCTTATCAGTATTTCCTGCTAAAACTAGTGTCAGCAATCTAGAGAAAACCAAACAAGAAGAGGAATCAGGGAGACTGGCTGAAGGACTGAGCCTTTGTCCAAGGTGAACCTGCTGGAAGATGGTTTTTCTTCTCTCAGCAATCTTTATAAGCATCCTTCTTCAGAATGATCTCTGATAAATGAACAATGTATAGCATTTTGTAGGTTACTTCAAGGTCTGCCATTAGATCCAATCCCATTTTAAAGTTATTATTTGGGTGCACATTTTTCAGTGAGTGAGAAGCAGTGATTGGGACTTAAGATAAGACTCTAAATTATAGCAACAGCTAATACCAAACTAACAGCATGAGAAAAACCACATTGACAGTTTGAATTTACATTGCATCTTTGCACTTCATAAACTAAGGGCTGTGTACGGTTCCACTCCTCAGCTAAAATATCATAGCCATGGGGTAAAACTTCTGGTTCACAACTCTTAGTGTCTGATAGCTTTCAAAATTAATTTTTTTTATTTGAAGTGACTCAGCTTATTTCAAAGTTTGGACACAGAGTGAAACTGTTTTCACCTTAAGTGAAAGGGACTTGAAAGTGAGATTCTTAGAATTCAACCAAAATGTCTCACACCAAAACTCTTTTTGCAAGTTCAGGTTCTCATTATATAATTACTGAGTCCCTTTTCCACGGTAATGCACTTTTTTCTGTCATGGGATTTCTAATGATGTTCACAATGTGTGCCTCTTTTGCTGAACATTTGGATGATTTTCAGTCTCCACTTATTATATTAGTGGGAAAAGTACATGGATCTTAGGGGCCAACTCTTCAGGATCGAGAGCTGAAGGACTCAGAGTCATATCCTGACTCTTATATTTATTAGATGTGAGAAGATGTGGTGATATGTGTGTAATTCCAGCTACTGGGGAGGCTGTTGAAGGGGGATCACAAGTTGGAGGCCAGCATGAGTAACTTAGGGAGAAACTGTCTCAAAAAATAAAAAGGACTGGAGATGTAGTTCAGTTGCAAAAACACCTCTGGATTCAATCCCCCAAAGAAAAAGACACGGGACAAGTGAGTGAGTGGGGTCCTAGGGGCTGACTTGCCAGGATCTAGAGCTGACAGACTCAAGAATGAGACCCTGACTCATATTTATCCTGCATAAATTGCTAACATGTTAAATCTTATTTTCCTAAACCGAAAACATAAATCACGATAACAGTAGTAGTATCTTGAGGAATTTTTGTGATCATTAAGGAAGTGCTTGGAAAAAGTTTAGAACAGTGGTATAAAATAACCTCTCAATAAATATCAGTTATAGTAGTCCCCACTTTTCTGCAATTTCAATTTCTAAAGTTTCAGTTACTCCCAGTCAACCCTGGTCCAAAAATATTGAATGGAAAATTATAGAAATAAGTAGTTAATTGGTTTCAAACTGTGTACCATTTTGAGTAGCATGATGAAAGCTTTGTTCCATCTCCTTCAGGACAGGAAACATCCTCCCTTTGTCCAGCATGCTCACACTGTATAGGATACCTGCCCGTTAATTACTTGGTGGCTGCCTTAGTTTTCAGATCAATTGTCATGATATTCTAGTGCTTGATTTTTAAGTAACCCCTATTTTATCTAATACAGTAATTGTTCTATTTTACTCATTAATTATTGTTAATATCTTACTATATCTATTATAAGGTTTAACTAACCTTATCATAGACAGGTATTCGTGTATAGGGAAAACACATTGTATATATGTATTTCAGTACTATTCTTGGTTTCAAGCATCCACTGAGTGTCTTGGAATATATCACCTTGAGAATAAGGAGGGATTACTGCATTTGTATTTCTTTATAAAATCAAAAACATCACTACCAATTGGAGAGATGAAAATCAAAACTATTCTATTAAGATTTCATCTAACGGGCTGGGCTTGTGGCTCAAGTGGTAGCACGCTCGCCTGGCATTCGAGGGGCGCTGGGTTCGATCCTCCGCACCACATAAAAATAAAATAAAAAAGTCTGAGCTCCCCTGATTACAACTCATGGATTGTGAATGTGCTTCCAAGATTTCATCTAACTCCAGTCAGAATGGCAATTATCAAGAATACAAGCAACAATAAATGTTGCCAAGGATGTGCGGGAAAAGGTACACTCTTAAATTGTTGGTGGGATTGAAAATTGGTGTAACCAAATGGAAAGCAGTATGCAGATTCCTCAGAAAACTTGGAATGGAACTACCATTTGGCCCAGTTATCGCACTCCTCATTTTTATCCAAAGTACTTAAAATCAGCATACTACAGTGATGTTGCCACCAATGTTGATAGCAGCTCAATTCACAATAGCCAAACTATGGGACCAAGCTAGATGGCCTTTAACAGATGAATGGATAAAGAAAATGTAGTATATATACACAATGCAATATTACTAAACCTTAAAAAAGAATGAAATTTTGATATTTGAAGGTACATAGGTGGAGCTGGCAATCCCCAAACCAAAGGCCTATCTTTTTCTCTGATATGCAGATTCCAATTCATAATGGTGGTGTGGTGCTAGGGAAAAATAGAGGTACTTTGGATTAGACAGTGGGGAGTGAAAGGAGGGGAGGGGCTATGGAGGTAGGAAGGAGAGTGGAATAAATCAGACATTATTACCCTATGTGCATATATGACTACATAACCATTGTCATTCCACATCATGTACAACCAGAAGAAAAGTTATACTCCATTTATGTACAATGTGCCAAAATGCATTCTGATATTATATACAACTAATTTAAATGAAATTTTAAAAAATACCTCCTCTTATTTCCATCTTTGCACACTTGTTTTGCATTAAAAATTCCTAAAAAGGATAACATTTATCTTATAATTCCTTTAGAATAGATTTTTTTTCTAAATATAAATATTTTTAGTGTTTTAAAATTACATTGCAAAATTTCTCCCTGGAACATTGTTTCACCAAATTTTACTCTTAATAGGGAGACTGTAAGAATGCTCATTTTGTTATATAATCACTGGACTTGAGTATTAATTTTAATCTATTCCAATGACATTGATCAGTTTTCTCATGTTTCTTTGCTATTTTTATGTATACTTTTATGACTTACTTGTTCAGCGTGTACTCTTCTACTAGGGTACTAGCTATTTCTTATTTAATTGCAAGAGTCCTAATACATTAACACTGCCACCCACTATTACATCTCTAGCATATTTTACATTTTCTTCATTTTTTGACTTAATTTTGGTTATGATTTTTCTCCCAACCTAAAAGAATTTTAATTTCAATGTAGCAAAATCTTATAATCTTTTCTTTATGGTTTGGACCATGTATATGACTATGAGAAATGCCTTTTAAAATGTGTATTCTAATAGTCTCTATTTACCCTACTGAGAGGAAGCACATACAATTCAATAAACTGAAGACTCAGAAGGAGATGTGTGAAATTAAGAAAGATGCTTGGCTTCTCAGAGATCAATTGCCTCTTTCTAACAGTAATAGACTATAACATAGCCCCAAAATGAAAGGCTTTAGGAAATAAACAAACAAACACATACGAATTTTCCACCAAAAGAAATAATACCAGTCAAATTGTAGGATAGGACCTGGTTATTCTTTTTTAAATCATCCTCTGTCCTTTATTCACAGATTATTTTCCACCAAGACCTTTTCAGGAGGCTGTTAGTGCAAAGCCACAGAGAATCTTATGCTCATTCTGAAGCTGTTTGATATTTCATGCCCCCAAGCTTGGCAAATATTAGCTGGAAGATGTAGACTATGATAACAGCGATGGCTTATGCCTCTCCAGGCCCTTGAAAGAGCTTCTGTTGACATAATCTGATGTGTGTCTGCAGCAGCTGCACTCCACACTATTTTACATGCAGCCCCTGTTGTGTGCTGTGCATGCATAGTGAGTCAGTTACTTCCCTAGATTTCTGGCTCAGTACTTTATTTCAGCGATAGAGTCCAACTCTAACCCCATGTGCTTCAGGAAGATATGAACTCCCTCAGATCTCCTGATCAATCTTCAATCATGAGATTTTTATATATACATATATATATATTTTTTCCCAAAGATATTGTTTGCTAACCATAGGATTCTCCAAGCAGGGTCCTCAGCTCATGTATTTTTATATTCTCAGGGTCAATCACAGGCTACGGGCCATAGGAAGCACTGTGGAGGTTTGCTGAATAATGAATGAATGAATGAAAGTCGGTCCTCTACTTTATTTCTGGTTATATGCTATATTTGACCCTACTTTCTAAATTTAAGACACCCCACACCAGCAGCCTATCACATCTCTGCCACAAGAGTCCCAGAGACATTAATGACTTGGGAACAGCAGTCCTCTTCCACTATGGAATTCTGACCCATTTCTACCACTCAACACCTCTGACTCAACTCTCGGGCACTGGAATTTCACTCCTTAGACTCCTCGGCCACAGCCACTTGCCCAGAACATGACCCAGCCCTCTGGATGATGTTTGTACAGACCATGGATGTGAAGTGGGAATTCTGCCTCCATGAGACGTACTGTTGCCAGGGATTACAAACCTGAATCTCACAGGACCAACCAAGCCCCACTGCTGTGTCTATGAGCCAGTCACTTTCTTGCATGCTGAGGGATAGGACAGCCACAAAGTGCTTTGTATCTGTCCATGGTCCTGCCTATTATTTCACGCAGGACAGTTTACTGCAAACCTTGTGACTCTGGAGACTGCATTTAACCCCTCTAGACTTTCATTTCCTATCTTGATGAAAAGAATATTGTTAACATTTTTATACTATTTTTCCAGGAAACAATATGAACCATAATTTATATTTCAAAAACACTGATCCCTTTGGAACTGGGAGAGTCTCTCTTTTTCTCTCCTCCCGCCCTTGGCTTGAGCATATATGTATAAATCTAATTTGGGGCCTGTACCACTATTGCCATTGCTGCTGCCTCTGATTTCACTGCTGCCAGCCTGAGATCTCCTGGAGGTCTTCTTTCTGGGTGCTGCTGCCACAGAAGAAACTGTTGCCCCAGCTGCAACTGAAGCTGACACTGCTGTTGACCCCTGGAGATTGCCTGGTCAAGCTGCTCCCATAGCTGCAGTTTCAGATGCCCCTGCAGCTGCTGCTACTGCTGACCCTCTGCCTTCTGCCAACAACCATCGCTACTACCTCTTCTGCCATGGCCTAGAGGACTGCTCTGGGGGAGACTCCAGGTTTGGTTGTATATGGATGCACCCATTTTGGGACACCAGCCAGGGCCTGGAGCCCGGGTGCCAACAGGTTTACCACCACAAGGGCCTCTGTCTGGGGACTCCAGCTGGGACCTGCAAGTCCAGTGTGGGGGTGCCAGTGGGTTTGAAGGAGCCTGGAGCCTTCCTGCTTAGAGTGCTGATAGCCCTTCTTGCTGCTGCATCTCAGAGTTGCTCCTTTGTATGAGTATATTCCTGGTGGTCTCTCTGCAACTAGGAGCAGCATTGACATCTTGGGACTGCAGTGTGGCCAAGCCTGAGGTATCTGAAGCCCAGATCGGTGGGATAGAGACTGGGTTTGTGAGGGCTGATCTGGATTTGATGATCCCAGGAGATGTAAGAGACAGGGCTGAGAAACTGTTGAACACTGACAGACATTTTGACTTTCCAGCAAAATTTATTTTGTTTTATTTTATTTTTTGATTCACTAATCTTCCTATCATATTTGGAACAGAATGTTTTTTACACATCAGTGTGTGGAGCACAATGATATATGAATGGTGGTTTGCATTTTTGTTGTATTCTATGTCTTTAGTTTTTTTCTCTTTGTTTGTATTCTTCCTGTCTCATCTATTTTCTTTCCAACTTTTCTCCAACCAATATCCAATCTCTGTCAGCTCCTCTCCCACTCTTCCTGCGAATTTTACTTCTAGCTTTTTTCTTCCTCCCCCGTGAATATTGCATACTACATTACCACTGTTCTCTCATCCACTATTTAAAATTCTAAATCATTTTAACAAATATTCTATTTGTACTATAGATAGTTATTGAACTCATCATTTTGGTTTAATGTGAGAAAGCAGTAGATGCCTTAGTGGGAGCTATTAGGCTTAAGGCTATAAATGTGTATGCTGGGTGTGGTTGATATTGGTCTCACCAGTAAAGGTGAAGTGCTGGAAAATGGACACTAAAAATCTACAGCATAGAATTTATCCTGCCTTAGATCCATACTTTTAGATGTGAAAACACACTAACAACATGAAAAAACAAGGGAATAAAGTGCCCCAAACAAACCAAGATGCTTCAAAAACAGAAGCTACTGATAACTCAGGAGAAGAAATATCCAAGAAGGAGTTCAGATTATACATAGTTAACATTGATATGTAAAAGAAAGGATAGTATGAGGAGTGAAATCAAATAAAAACTACAAGAAGTGAAAGACCACTCTAATAAAGAGTTAGAGATCATGAAAAAAAAAAACAAGCAGAAATCCTCAAAATGAACGAATCAGTAAACCAAACTATAAATTCAATAAAAACATCACCAACAGACTAGACCACTTGGAAGACAGAACCTCAGACAGAACCTCTAATCTTGAGAGTAGAGTTGAGCATTCGGAGAAGATGGTAAGAAATCATGAACAGAACATCCAAGAATTATGGGATAACATGAAAAGACAAAATTTAAGAGTTATTGGAATAGATGAAGGAGCAGAGATACAAATCAAAGGAATGCACAATCTTTTCAATAATATAATAACAGAAAATTTCCCAAACCTAAAGAATGGAGTGGAAAATCAAATACAAGAGGCTTACAGGATCCCCAATGTACAAAATTACAGCAGACCCATGCCAAGACATTTATAATGAGAATGACTAACACAGAGAATAAAGATAAAATCTTAGGCTGTGAAAGAAAAAAAAATCAAATTACGTATAGGGGGAAACCAATTTGGATCTCAGCTGATTTCCCAACCCAGACTCTCAAGCTAGGAGGTTCTGGAATAATATATTTCAATTATATATTGAAAACTGATGCCAACCAAGAATTTTATATCCAGCAAAATTAAGTTTCAGATTTAAAGATGAAATTAAAACTTTCCATGATAAGCAAAAATTAAAGAATTTACAAATAGAAAATCTACACTACAGAGCATTCTCAGCAAAATATTCCATAAGGATGAGGTGAAAAAAAGTGAAAACTAGAAAGGGAGGATCTACACTAAAGGGATATTCAACCAAATGGGAAACTAAGACAAATCAAAAATCAGAAATAAATCAAAATGACAGCGAATACAAATCATATCTCAATAGTAACCTTGAATGTTGATGGCCTAAACTCATCAATAAAAAGACATAGACTGGAAAATTGGATTCAAAGTGAAGAGCCAACAATGTTCTGTCTTCAAGAGACTCACCTCATGGGCAAAGACATCCATAGGCTGAAGGTGAAAGTCTGGGAAAAAGCTTATCACTCATATGAATTGTTTAAACAAGCAGGAATTTCCATTCTCATTTCAGATAAAGTAGACTTCAAACCAAGTTAATCAGAAGAGACAAAGAAAAACATTTTATACTTCTTAAGGGAAGTATATATAAGCAGGACATAACAATTATAAATATTTATGCCCCAAGCAATAGAGCATCTATGTACATCAAACAAACCTTTCTCAATTTCAAGAGTCAAATAGACAACAATACAATAAAACTGGGTGACTTTAACACACCTCTCTCATTACTGGACAGATCTCCCAAACAAAAACTAAGTAAGGAAAGTATGGAACTAAAAAACACAATCAATAATTTATACTTAATATATATATATATATACATTCAGACATACATACAGAATATTTCATCCATTTCTTCTCAGCAGCTCATGGCTCCTTCTCTAAAGTAGACCATATCTTATGCCATATCTTATGCAACTCTTAGTAAATAAATTTAAAATCTCTCATGGCTAGAAACTTCTTCATGGTCTTGGTTGGAAACATTTCTCCCATGAAGAAGTTTCTAGCCATGAGAGATTGTGAATTGGAAGAATGACTCTGATACCTTGCATAAAAAAAAAAATCCTCCAACCCTCTAATTACTTTTGAACTCTTAATGCACTTATTAAACATGTTATTAAGCAGCTTTAGGTGAGCATTTTTGCCAGGAACCGCAAAGGGCATGAATAATCCAATCAGTTCACAAGAGTGAAATGGGGTACTCCATGAAGTGTCAGGCAGACCTGAGGTCAAGGAGCACCTCAAGTTCCGTTACTGTTTGTCCTTCAATCTCCAACCTTTCCAGGGCTTTCTGAAAGCCTCTGCAAAGGTGAGCAGGCATGAAAATACCTTCCATGGAGCGCTGCTGGGACACATGCACAAAGTGGTGTGTTAGGTACCCAGGCACAGCCCATGCTCAGTAAAAACTTTTACTAGCAACAGAGGAAGTGCTGTGTGGGGGAAGAGATGATATAGGGAAATACTCTGTACTTCTGCTCAATTTTCCTGCAAACCAGAAACAGCTCTAAACATCTTAATTTTTTTTTTTTTTCTTAAGTGAAAACCCAAACCTGTGGGAAGCCATCGGTGAAATGCATGAGGACATTTTCTCGGCATCACAGCCAGGGAGGGAATAGGTCTGGCATTTGGAATTTTCTGTGGCTCTCCCACAGACAAAAATCACCCAATGCATGTGACCCCACCCCCACCCAACCACTCCCTCAGCTAGAAAGGTCCCACACAGCACTGGAGATGGGGTGACCTGCTGTAGCCACACAGCCTCTCTGAGATGGGTGTGACCTGCCAAGAAGCCAATCAACCTGTGACTGCAAGACACCCCCAAGCAAGCCTCCACCCTTGAAACCCTTCCTCTGCCTTTCATGGACCCCCTTAAATAAACCACGGGAGCCATTTTCCTATTGCTCCAGCTCCTGTGTGGACTGGACCTATCAGGGGCTTCCATCTTTGAAACTATCCTTTCTAACTCTTTGTCTTTTGTTCTTTACTAATTATTCTAGACTTTAATTCCTCAAGAGGTTTATTTCTCCTAGCAGGCAAGAATTCCCAGGCGAGGTGCTGGCCACCCCATGATATTTTGGAGCCCAGAACATGCACTACTCAAGAGGAATTTCAAGACAAGGAAAAATTTTCCTGCAAATCAGAAATGGCTCTGAATATCTTGATTTTTTTTTAAAGTAAAACCCCAAACCAAACAGATATTAATGGAGGAAGAGAACCCCACTTTCTGACTTTAGATGATTTGGGAGCTCCTTTCTTTTTCCTCTAGGAATCATGATTTCATCTGCAATTCTCTTCCCTGTCTCACAAATTCATCTGTTTACAGTGTAGAAATCACTGTTCTGAAACCGCTGTTTTTTTCTTTCTTTTTCTGGAGACTCAATGCTGTTTAGTCAGATTATTTAATAAGTGTCAGGGTGGGAGCGGAGTACAGCTCAGGGGTACAGATCTTGTCTAGCATGTGCCAGGCCCTTGGTTCCATCCACAGCACCAAATAGCACCCCAAAACAAAGTCGGGGAACTGGGGCAAGAGCTTAGCTCTCAGGTCTTGTCCCATATCTAAATGTAGTCTCACTCAGGTCCTCTGCATAGTGATCTTTAACAACTGCAGAGAAACAAGAGGGTTGATATCACAACAACAGAAAGATAAAATGTCCCTGGAGGTGGCTCTGGCTCTGGATATGGGCGGAGAGTGGACTCTGGGGATCCAGAGTTCTCAGTTTGGGTCTTATCTTATCACTGCTTATCAATTAGTTACTACTGTTGACCTGTGAAACTTATTAACCTCTCTGAACTTTGGTGCCTCACTGCCCCCTCCACCCCCCCACCGCCCCCCTTCACCCCCCTCCACTCCCCGCTCCCCCCTCCCCCCCCCCGCTCCCCCCCTCCCCCCCGCTCCCCCCTCCCCCCCCGCTCCCCCCTCCCCCCCCCTCTTCCCCCCCCCCCCTCCAGACTAGAGGGCACTGCTCCTGGAGCCAGGGCTCAGGCTGTTGGTGTAGAACTGCCACCTTAAAAGGCAATAGCAAAATGGTCCCAGAAATCAGGGGTGCTGGAACCCGAGAGACAATCTTTGAGGGTCAGGAGGGCAGAGACAGGACTATATCTGTAGGCAGAGACCTGAGAGGAGAAGATAGCTTTAATTTGTCGATGCGGTGTTCTGCAGGCACAATCACTTTCCTCATTTTACAGGGGAGGAATCTGAAATCCAGAGACGTGATGCTGGTTGGTAGCAAAGATAAGGCAGAACTCAAGGTTTCCTTTGTCCTTATGCCGAATTTCCTCTATCAGAATTCAAAAAATTAAGCCAGTGTACATCATACCAAATACACACATGCACTCACGCACACTTATCACTTTCTTGTACTCATACAATTGCTTTTATATAAATCGCAGAGTTCTTTAAGTAAGCACTCTCACTGATCTAGAAATTAGTTACCATTTATATGAACAAGATGTGCCAACCACTAATTGCAGGACGTCCCAAAGCAAGACTCCACCTTAAAACCTTACCCCGGCCTTTGATGGACCCCCTTAAATAAACCACAGGAGCCATTTTCTAATTGTCCAGCTCCAGCTCCTGTGTGAACTGGAACTCCTCTTGAGGGGGACTGTGAAATTAGCGTCCTTGAGGGACAGATTCGGTGGGTGTCACCTGCATCACGGTGCTGTGGTGCACGACCCTCTTAACACAGGCGGTGCTGTTCATCACAGTAAGTGCCTGCAGACACACCGGAGGGTGTGGACAACCACTATGTTAAGGTCTTTGCTTATAATCTTCACAATTGAACGACTCTTCCAGAT
The DNA here is from genome assembly GCF_045843805.1 of Urocitellus parryii. Taxonomy (NCBI): domain Eukaryota; kingdom Metazoa; phylum Chordata; class Mammalia; order Rodentia; family Sciuridae; genus Urocitellus; species Urocitellus parryii. Next base: position 106,202,965 of record NC_135533.1, read on the forward strand.
TCTTATCCTCTTTAACAGATGGTAAGTTTGAGGCACAGAATGGCTAAGCAACTAGACCAAGACCCCACAGCTGGCAAAGTCAGGTCACAGCTGAACTGGGGCAGTTTCTGTAGGCACTTGCTCAAGTGAAGGCTCTGGACTCAAACTCAGAGAGCATGCCTAACAGATTTGGCAAACACCTGTGTGTTGATAAACCCTGCAGAAAGACAACTTCAGGATGAGAGGTTTAAAAACCCAGCTTCTCCCAGAGCCTAATTGCTAATGAGTTCCTAGAGGACACAGCAGAGGGGCTCTATGGCTAAGGGATTGGCAAAAGGATCATGTTCACTGCAAACGGAAAAGCAAAGCATAAAGGGGTGGGTTTGGACAGCTCTTTGCTGGAGGTGTGACCATAACCAAGCCCATTGAGCTCTCTGGTCTGCTCCTTTAGTCCATTCAGGCTGCTATTCAAAGTACCACAGACCGGGTGGCTTATAAACCACAAATATTCATTTTGCAACGTCCCTGGGGTGGGGGGCATTGGGGTCTAAGATCGTGCACAGGTTCTTGTGAAGTCTCCTCCTAGACGGTGAACTGCTGACTCCTCCCCATGCCTTCCTATGAAATGAGGGATAAGGACTCACTTTAGTGTCTCCTCTACAGGTGGACCTGCACTTTACAATATTGTACTTTTCAATATCACCGTTCTCTATGACAGCATTCTTTCTCTCCACAGCCACAGGGAATAGAAAGAGCAGTAGATTTGCGTTAAGAGGAAACCCTCCTTGAGTCCAGCTCTGTTGTAGGAGTCTGTGCTGCTGTTGGCCAATGTCTTGCCCTCTCTGAGTCTCAGTTTCCTCATTTGTAAAGCAAAACAGGACAGTGAAATGATGTAGGCAGAAAGCACTTTGGATTTCAAATACGTGTCTAGTGTGTGTTATTATTGATGTTATGAAAGCAAGGTGGGAGCCTGTACCCCTGAACTGGTCAGATGATTTCACTGTGATAGGAACAGCCATGGAAACAGGAGACCAAAGGGAGAAAATCACCACAAAGATCAAAATCCATGGGAATGCCTTTCTCTTCTGGGGATTTGACCACTATTCCTCATTCATTCCCCGTTTAACCAATAATGCCCCATTTGGATATTTTCTTGGTTGACAATTCTCCATGGCATGGAGCCACACAGAAGGTGATGATTTTTTCCCGTTCACTCTTGTGGGAAAATGCCGTTATTTCTAATCACATCTCTGGAAACATCCGGCAGCCTGCGTGGAAGAGACGGCTGAAAAAAATCTATAACTTAAGCAAAACAAAGAATGTCTGGGATATGGATATTATTTCAATTGAGTCCTGACCAAAGACAATTCAAATAGTTGCAGTGAGGATATCTGTGGGGTTGGGGAGCCTTCTTGCACTTGACATTGTCCCTGTGTGCCTGATTACAATATACATAATCACACGGACACAGTATGCCAATTTGCCCTGCTTACGACTGCTGGGCAGGGATTTCTCAGTGTCACCAGGATCCCGTCTGCACCCTTCAGTGTGTCTGCAGGCACTCACTGTGATGAACAGCATTGCCGGTGTAAAGAGGGTTGTGCACCACAGCACCGTGATGCAGGTGACACCCACTGAATCTGTCCCTCAAGGATATTAATTCCCCAGTGCCCTCAAGAGGAGGGAGTCGTGCAGTTCTTCCTGTGAGTTGCCACATTTCTTTCAGGAAAAAAAAAAAAACAGAAGAGCACAGAAATGTCACCACCGTGGAGGGATTCTAAGCATGAACGCCAGTCTCTGTTTTTCTCAGCCATTCAGATTTTAAATTTAAAACTGTAAAACATTTAAATTCGAAATCGTTTGAATCTTATCACTTTCATTCATGTTTGCTATTTTTAAAAGTTTAGATAAGAACTACTATGTCATTTTAATTTTAACATTTCTCCCTCATTCCCATTTTATTTCAGTGTGATGCCAGGAAAGATTTTCCTGAGATAGAAAGCATCCTCCCACCTTCTTAAACATGTTTGTTTTATTCCTGATTCACCCCCTCAATTCCTTCCCCCCTTTCTCTTATGCTTTTGAAGTCACATTAATAGTCTACAAGAGATCATAGCCATCTGCTTTTCTTATAGGCTTGACATGATTTGAATTATGTTCTAGCTAGTTGCTTCTTTTCATAACATTAATAACATCCTGTGACCATGTCATATATTGGTTTATCATCTATTATAAATATTGGACACCTGGCATTGTGAATCCGTTTGGTATGCCTAGGCACTCTCGTTGGGGAGTCTCATTTGTTTTCATGAGCCAGATCAGTAGTAAATATTGACTTCCGGGTTCATTGTGACCCTTCATTATTCCTTGTATTGCACAGTTGCCGGCTTATTACCCAATGTTGCTAAGAAGCCTAGATTTGAGGCTCTTCCAAGTCAAATCCCAAGAACACATTTACATTTGCTTGCCAGCTTCTATTGTCAAAAAAAAAAAAAAATCAGTTTTGCCTAACCTCCCACTAAGCACTTGGTATGTATTTTCTCATTTAACACTCAACAAAACAGCAAGCTGAGTATTATTATTATTATTATTATTATTATTATTATTACTGTTAGGCCATCAAGTGCACAAAAAAGTGCATTATTCTCACAAGCCAGTGTTATGATAGCTTGAGAATCTATCATATGGATCCCAGACCCCAACAGGGCCTTCCACACAGGCTAGGAAGGCAGTATCTGCAACCAAAATGCAGTTCTAGGGATTCTGCCCATTCACCCCACACAGGAGAACAGGAGAACGTGGCTTCTAGTAAGAAGGATGAGCCTCCCCATCTGCCTCCTCACATGGGCTGACCCCAGTGGAAACAGAGGCTGAACAAACTCTGGTCTCCTTAGTGGCCCAAGAGAGGTGCTTGTCCTCATCTTCTCCAAAATAAAGTGTGTTGAATGGGTACCTGAGTACAGAGCACCATGCAAGCACTCTGCCTGTTTTCTCTATTTGAACATCAGCTCTGCAAAGCAGCAACATTGCCCCCCACCCCACCCTTAGAAAAGAGGAAATCAATTCGGGCAAGCACATGGCTTATCTCAGCCCATGCAGCTCCAGAGTGTTTTTTTTTTTTTACATATGGCTTTGTCCAAACTGGAAGACAAGCCCATTTCCCTCTTGCCTAGGATCCCTCAGCCACCACTCAGAATGCAATGGGATTTCAACATTTCCTAGAAGCCCATGTGCCAATGGATGCTCCCTATCCCGGGAAGGTGTATTTGTGTCCCTCAGTGTCTCCCTTCAGAAATGTTTATAAGCACTGAGAAAAACATCAAGACCATTCTTCTAAAATTCTTAGGATTCTAATTTCCCCAGAACCTTTCCCCAGACTTCCCACAAGACACAAGTTAAGGTTCCAAGAGCATAGGGTAAAGCCTACAGAATAATTGACATTTCCAAGAAGGGAAAACAAATATCACCAGATCCCCCGCCATTTCTTCCAACGCATGGAGGGTTGGAAGGAGAATTTTGTTTTAATTATTTTATTCACACTGACTGTGCACAGAGGCTTACCCACCCTGTGCCCAGGAGAGAGAGAAAAAGAGGATGAGATGGACAGGATTTTGTCTCCTTAAAAAAATCCAGACACCTCTATATGCTACTGCATCGTTGTTCCGGGATGTCTTCTGTCCTTGCTTAGGGCTCATAAGACCATTAGCTGGAGCATGGGGTGGCCCTCAACAAAAAGAGTCTGTTTCTCTCTGACACCCTTGACAACTGCAAAGAGGGTCAGTGGTTACACAGCAGGTGCACCTTTATTTTGATTCTGTTTCAGATGGGGTAACACTGCTTATGTGAATGAGAAATTATCTGTAGGGAGCAGAACCCTGCAAGCCTTTGAGAGAGAAAGATGATTAAGGGGAAAATCCAGGCCACCTGCTGAATTTAAGTGGACCACTCAGCAGCATCTTGTCATTTACTTGCTCCCAATTATTGAGCACCTACTGCATGCCTGACCCTTTATAAAATCAGACCTCCTATTTTATTTATATTTTACTCCAGTCCCGTGGGAAGATGCTAGTAGCTCCCCTTCACCTGCGGAGCACACCCGGTCCCGGAGCCCCACAGCCTCCTCCTTCCCCACCTCACTCCACAGCCCCTAGGGCTCTATGTGCACAGAAACCAGCCTGGAAATCAATTTCCACTCACTTGGTTATGCTGCTATCATGGCTCAAAGAACATGTGCTAAAAAAAAAAAAAAAAAAAAAAAAAAAACATTCAAAGTTCCAGATTCTTTGTTGTACTTGTTGCTCAGAGAAGACTCAAAAGAATTAGGCTGACCTAGGTTGGTACCTAATTTCTTAAAAAGTTCCCATAGCCCCCCCACCACCTGCACACACTAGATGTTCAGCTGTCTCCTCTGGCAGTCTTAGCCTTCCTTCTGAAGGAGAGGGAGTCAGACAGGTAGAGCCAACTGCAAAGCACCCACCCCGACCCCCAGGTTTGCAGCCTTCCAGGATGTGGACGCTAAGGTCTGGCCCTGAGCCATGAGGACAAAGAATCGTACTCACAGGCAGCCGGGAGTTGCTTCTCTCTGTCCGCTCTCTCTCCCTTCTCCTTGGTGACAGTTAAAAGACACAGAGGATGCGATTGCCATTTATGTAGACAAAGTGTCCGCCTCCCTGAAGCCAATCAGCGCAGCTTGCTCTGCATTATTTACCCAGAGCATCTCCCAGCACCTCCTGCCCCCCACAGGATGTGAGAGTCATCCAGGAGCCCGGCAGGACGAAGTGGAACAGTGCAGTCTGTGGGGGCCGTAGAAGTGGCCAGGGAAATATGAACCCCGAGTTCCTGGTCCCTGTATGGAATTCAGGGCCAGCACTCCCGGGCACTCTTCTGGCTACTCAGAAACCACAGGCTCCATTCCATGGGTAAATAAATGGTCAGCCCCGCATATGAGGAGCCCTTCTCGGGGTCTGCTCCTTCTGTGGGAGACTACTGTGACTCTCCTTAAGCAGGAGGGAGAGAGATGCAGGGTGCCAAGCTGCTTCCTGGATCAGAAAGTGAAGCCAGGAGCAGATTAGGATTTGAACCCAGAATCATCTCACTCCAAGCCCTGTTCTGTGACCCTTCAGCCTGCTGATATTCAAAGCAGTGCTTATCTCTCCTCTGCCCGTGGGCTATAATGGTAAGAAGCATCCAGGCTGACAGTGCAATTCAAGGGGCTGAATTTAGTTTCTCTTTAATGTGCACACAATCATGTGAGCCTAGCAAAGGGTCTGGGTTGTGCAGATGAGGAAGGGTGGAGAATAGGAGTCAAGTCAGATAAGCAGCAGCATGCAGGTTCCTCTGTCCCACACTCACACATGCATGCACACACATGTGTACATATGCACACATTTGCCACACATGCACTAAAGCACATATGAGTACACTTTAACACATGCATGTACACACACATACAGGCACAACACATATACATGTTCAGGGCCATGGCACAGTCCTGAGTCCACCAGGAGAGTTGTCCAACTCCAGCTTTAAGCAGCATCTCTGCACAGGAGCAGGAGCCAGGATGCAGGTGAGCCCTCCAGGGCATCAGGACTCACAAGGCGGCAGGGCTGCAGTGCAAGGAGCAGGGAATGGCTGAGGATAGCTGAGAGGACCTGGCCTTACCAGTGGGGTGGACAGCAGCCACATGGAGCAGAGAGGCATAAGGGGATTAGGCTCCTCTGCACAGATGGGAGCTCCTGAGCACCCCAGGCGCCACCATCAGGGTGAGCTGGGAACAGAAAGGAGGATGGCTCACGCTCCCCTATGGAGCTCAGCCCTGACCACAGAGGAGAGGCAGGACTGGAGCTCTGCAGGAAGAGCCAGTATCAAGCTGAACAAATTGTCTCCTAAGCGAACACCTCCCTGTCCTGAGGTGCAAAGGCAGCCCAGGCTTGACCTTGCTCAGGTACCTGTGATCAAGTGGGGAACTTGGAGTGCAGGATTGACCAGGAGCTTGGGGGACTCCATCAAGCTAAATGTGTGCACACAGGACTCCAGTGGGTTGTTGAAGAGCACATAGCTCTATCCAGAACAGGATACCAAAAAATATTGGCTACACACAAAAGCCCAGGTTATGGTGAGGAGTTGGATACAAATGCCTAGACCCGGGGAGTGGTGCTGTGAGTGCAAACTTCCATTTCATAAAGAGTCACCATAATAATGCCTTGCATTTAAATTAGCATAAGATATATTCCATGTTTGTATATTTATGTCAAAGTAGATTCTACTGTTATGTATTAGGTACAGGACAGGCTGAGTAAGCTGCCTGCAGGGCATGCCAAAGTTAGCTGCAGGATGACCTGGACGCTCAAACCCTCTGTCTGATTCTTTATCACCTGTTTCCTTCAAGCCCAAACGCCCAAGCCCCCCGCTCAAGGCTAAGCGCTTCCCCACCCTGCTCAAGGCTAAACACCCAAGCCCCCCGCTCAAGGCTGTACACTTTTCCCTCCTGCTCAAGGCTGAACAGGTAGCCTGCCGCTCAAGGCCAAGCACTTAACCCCCTTGTGTGCCAACAAGGCAGCTTGCAAACCCAGAGACCCTGTTAGATTTAGGCAGCACAGCAGAAGGGCTATAAAAGCCTTCCCCAGCTGCCCCCTCCCACTTCTTTCCTTCTTTCTTTTCTCTTTGTTGCACTGCTGCAATAAAGATCTCTTGGTTGCTCCGAGGGTTGTGGTCACTTTCCTTTCATTGGTGCCGAAAACCCGGGAGAGGGTTAAAACCCACTTTTGGGTCCCTCTTCCTTCGGAAGTGCCACACACTGGACGACCTGAACCCATTTTCTCGATCGCCAGAACTCCATCCACCACCGGCCTTCGATTGGTGAGTTTCCCCTTCATGGAGTCCTAAACCCAATGGTGGTGTCAGGAGGATTTGATCGTTGATTGTCCAGCAAACCTCTTTGCGCACCTGCGGGGAGGAGAATACCCCACCACAGCCTTCAAGGCTACGGTGGCCCTCAGGGACTCCTTCCTAGGACAGATTAGACTCCTGGGTTCAAAATTATTCCCCTTCCCCTTCCCAGCTGGTAGTTTACCAGCATAGGCTTTGTAGGTCTCCTTCATAGGACTGTGTAACCTCCAGGGACACATAACAGAGAACTGAACATCACATCCCACCCAGACCTTCACGGTCTCGGTGGCTCTCCTAAAGTCCTAGTCTTTACCTTCAAGACTCGGCCGCCAGAGAGAACCTTACCCTCCCCTTCCTCTCTCTTCCCCTGTCTCTCTCTTTCCCCTCTTTCCGGCCCTGGGAGTCTCCGGCCTCTCCAGGAGGGGTCCCGAAAAGCCTTGGCCAAGGTCTCCCACGGCTCTGGCTCCGTCCAGGATGAGAGCTTCGACTGTCAGGATTCAGTGATGACCAATCTCTGCAGCTTGAACCTGCCACTAAGGCACTCCTGATTTTTGGCTGTAGCGGGGACGCCCCTTTTGTCAATAAATCAGTTTCCTCCTTCTCTCTTATACCATCTTTGCGTCTCCTTCCCTCTCCCTTATATTACGTTTGCGTCTCCTTCTCCCTTATACTACGTTTGCGTCCTCTTCCCTCCTCCTTATACTAAGTTTGCGACATGGGTATTGTGTCCTCTCTGCCGGTCGACTCTCCCCTATAATGCCTCTTGGATAACCTCAAAACCCTCTCCTTGACACCAGACATCAAACCCCAAAAATTGATGAAATATAGCACCCAAGCCTGGCCCACTTATCCCTTAGACAACCAAAGCAGATGGCCCCCTTTTGGGTCCTTGGATCCCTCCATTCTAAGGGGTCTCTACAATTACTGTGAGCATTCGAAAAATGGGTAGAGATCGCTTATGTCCAAGCTTTCTTCTTGCTCCGTTCCAATCCTGCTCTCTGCACCTCTTGCAAACCTCTGCAAATTCTTCTAGCCTGCAAACCAACCCCCGCTACCACCGATCCCCAACTTTCTCCTTCTCCGGGCTCATCCACTACTTTTGACCCTGCTGATGAACCTCCACCCTATCGCCCAGCTCCAATAGGTCCTCACCCTCAACCTTCTGCCCCAGCCTCTCCGCCGTCACCCTCACCTCAGCAACCTGACTTCTCTCCTCCACTCACTAGATCAACAACCCAAACCAATGCCCTTCCTCAAATAATTGCCCCCTTGCATGAGGTAGCAGGTGCTGAAGGCATTATCCGAATACATGTCCCCTTTTCTATGGCTGACCTCTCCCAAATTGAAAAACGACTAGGCTCATATACTACCAACCCGGATGTATATACCAAAGAATTCCAATATTTAACACAGGCCTATAGCCTCACCTTCCATGATGTCTATATGATCCTCTCCATACTTTACTTCCTGAGGAGAGAAGATGGGTTTGGGAACAGGCTCGCACTCATGCAGACGAGATCCATCAGACCAATCCGGCACATCCCATTGGGCCCCAAGCAGTCCCAGACAAAACCCCTCTGGGATTACAACACCAATGACGGCATCACAAACCGAGATCATTTCATTACTTGTATTCTGGCAGGCCTAAAAAGGGCAGCCCCAAAAGCTGTTAATTTTGAGAAATTTCAGGAAATTATCCAAGATAAACATGAGAACCCATCAGCCTTTCTGGACTGCCTTACTAAGACTCTCCTGCAATACACTAATTTGGACCCAGAAACCCCTGATGGCTGACAGTTACTGATGAATTATTTCTCTGCCCAAAGTTTTCCTGATATTCGGATCAAACTTAAAAAATTAGAACGAGGCCCCTCACTCCCCAGACCAAGATTCTTGCTACTGCTTTTAAGGTCTATCACAACCAAGATGAGAAGGCTAAATGCCTGAAGTACCAAATGCTGGCTCAGGCCCTCTGTGGGCCCTCTCAAAACTCATCTCCCATGTGGCAAGACCATCCCCTAAAACCAGAACCCCCTGGGGCTTGCTTTATGTGTGGACAAGAAGGACATTGGAGCAGAGCCTGCCCCAATCCAAGGTCTCCTACCAGACCCTGCCCAAAATGTTCCATGATAGGCCACTGGGCTTCAGATTGTCCTCGTGCCCGAAGGGGTGCACGGTCAGGCCCTAGCCACCCCCGTAATCTCATGGGACTAGCCACTGACGATTGATGGGGCCTCAAGACTCCTGTCCCAACAAGTCCAATCACCACGCAGGAACCCAGGGTCCAAGGGACGGTTGATGGTCACAAAATTCTCTTTTTAATAGACACTAGAGCAACATTCTCGGTCTTACAGGAGTTTGGGGGGATCCTTACTTCCCTCTCAGTCCCCTATTGTTGGGGTAGGTGGACAAGCAATATATCCCCAAACCACCCCACCCCTACCCTGCTTATTTTCAGGCCACTCATTCTCACACTCCTTCCTGGTGATGCCCCAATGCCCCGTTCCCCTTTTAGGCAGAGATGTTCTATCTAAATTTAAGGCCATGATTTCCTTTCTGCTGTTTCCTCCCTCCTCCCTCCCCTCGGTTATAGCCATGGCTGCCCTACAGGCTACACCAGATCATCCCCTTCTGCATCCACAAGACCAAGTAAACCCATTGGACTGGGACACAGAGACTCCATCCCTGGCTAAATGTCCCCCAGTTGAGGTTCACTTAAAAAATACCTATCACATTCCAAATAAGCCTCAATATCCCCTCCCGAGGTCCAGTCAAAAGGGACTACAACCTATCATTTCCAGCCTTCTTAAAAAGGGCTTCCTTAGGCCCACACATTCACCATATAATACTCCCATTCTTGCAGTCAAAAAAACCCAATGGGACTTACCGCCTGGTCCAGGATCTTCGTCTCGTGAACGAGGCAATTAAACCTATCCACTCACTAGTTCCAAGCCCATACACTCTCCTGTCCCTTATTCCAGCCTCAACTTCCTATTTTTCTGTTATAGATTTAAAGGATGCCTTTTTTACGATTCCCTTGGCTCCACCTTCCCAAGACCTCTTTGCCTTTACCTGGACAGATCCAGATACTCAACAATCTCAGCAACTAACATGGACTGTCCTCCCTCAAGGCTTTAGAGACAGCCCGCACCTCTTTGGTCAGACATTGTCCGCCCGATCTACAGGGCCTCAACCTCCCTCTTTCAACTCTTCTCCAATATGTAGATGACCTACTCCTCGTCAGTCCCACTCTCAACATTTCCCAAACTGACACCACCACGCTTCTTAACTTTCTGGCTGACAAGGGTTACCGGGTGTCTCCTCAAAAAGTACAATGATCACAACCTCAGGTCACCTACCTTGGAGTCCAACTCTCCCAAGATTCCAAGGCAATCACTCTCGATCGAAAAGCTCTAACTCGTGACTACCCCATCCCAAAAGCTAAGGAAGAAATTTTATCTTTCCTGGGTCTAGCAGGATATTTTAGGGCCTGGATTCCCAATTTCTCACTCCTGGCCAGACCACTCTCTGAAATGGCCAAAGGGGACAAACAGGAGCCCCTCCCCTCATCACCTAAATCTTATTTTCTCTCTATACAACAAGCCCTCCTCCAAGCACCAGCCCTACGTCTCCCAGATATCCAACACACCTTTCTTCTTTATGTCCATGAAAAAACAGGCTTAGCCCTTGGGGTGTTAGGTCAAAATAAAGGGCCCACCTTTGCCCCTGTGGCTTACCTTTCCAAACAACTAGATCCAACTGGTAGGGGGTGGGCCCCATGCCTGCGTGCTCAGGCTGCAGCACACGTTTTACTACAGGAGACAAAGAAACTAACTTTCGGAGCACAAACTATTATCATTTCCCCTCACACTGTGGAGGATCTTCTCACCTACAAAAGCGTAAAGACCCTTCCTCCCTGCCGCCTCCTTTCCCTTCTGGTCTCATTCCTCCACGATCCCTCTATTTCTTTTAGGGCCTGCTCAGCCCTAAACCCAGCCCCTCTTCTTCCCAAAACTGAAACACCTCCCTCCCATCACTGCCTTGAAATACTAACAAACCTTATGCCCTGCCCGACTCATATCCACGAAGGGCCTTTGCCTGATGTCACTTACACTTGGTTTACGCACGGCCGCGCCTTCACACTAGATGGTCATCATTATGCAGGCTACGCTGTTATCTCCTTGGCTGACCCACTCGGCATAAAATTTTCTACAGTAGAGGCAAAATCCCTGCCTCCACATACCACCAACCAACAAGCTGAATTAATAGGGCATTCCACCTGGCAGCTGACCATTCCCTAAACTGTTTTCTTTGTGGTTCCCTGGAAAGGCCCCTCCTGGCCGCAGTCCCTCTCAACTTCTCCTCATGATTTTTTCCCCCACTGGCGGTAGAATGCAACCTGCCTCGAACGTCCCTTTGTGGGAACCCACACCCAGTAACACCAATTTCTCTGCTTTACCCCCATGGCTCTGCATCAGCCCTTCACCACACATCCCACATGACAGATGCTCACATTACACAATTGTTTCTACAAACAAATACACAAATCCTGGAGACTTTCTTTGGTGTAATGGAACCCTAATGACCTATATCCCTGACAATATAACCACTCCCTGTTTTGTTGTTCAAGTAACCCCTCAGCTTACTTTATATAGCACCGCAGAATTTGAACACTTGTTCTCTCATTCTACTTTGCCACGCAGCAAGCATGCAGCCTTCCTACCTATCCTGATAGGAATTTCCATAGCCGCAACTGCAGCAGCAGCCAGAGTACCAGGAGGAGCTATAGGGTACTCCATTTGGACTAAAGTTGACCTTCACAAAAAACTCCAAACAGCTCTCAATGCTACAGCAGAGTCACTCTCGCCCCTCCAGAGACAGGTCACCTCTCTGGCTCAGGTGATGCTCCAAAACCGAAGGGCATTAGATTTATTGACAGCGGAAAAAGGAGGTACTTGCCTATTTCTAAGGGAAGAGTGCGGCTATTATGTGAATGAATCAGGCCTAGTAGAACAAAATGTTAACAAACTTACTGACCTTGCCACCCAACTGACTAAAGCGACTTCCCAAACTTCTTTTCTGGACTTCTTTCAAAATCCCTTTGTCAGCCTGGCTCATGCCCCTCTTAGGCCTCTTATAGGCATAATACTCTTCTGCATTTTCCTCCCATGCGTAATAAAATTCCTCCAAAACCAGATGAACACAATTTCTAACCTTACCTTTAACCAGCTTCTTCTCAGGGATTACCAACTGCTTCACTTCCTAGATGACTCCAACTCCTCTCGGGAAGCTCTCACCCGATGCTGACAATGCAAAAACCACGGCCAGCGAGAGATACTGAACCCAGAGAACTTCTTAGTCCTGGATTTTTGAGCCTTTATGTCCTTTTAAGCCTCCTCATGGCCTTTGGCCTCTTCTCTGTTAGTCCCCCCAGCTGGAACTCCTGCCCAAACTGACCTTTGCTTTAATCCTCATCCTGTTTTTGCCTGCCCTGATCGTCTTCAGGTGCTGGTGACGCCATGTGGAGACAATGCTTCCAATACTTCCTATTGTCCCTACTACAGGACTAGTGGCTGATACCAACAATCTCCTCCATCCAGAACTGGTTTGATGCCATGGACGACTTGTGGCTTCAAGGAACTTTTATGGACTTTACCCCTACCGAAGTAGTTGTCTATAGCCACTGTGTGTTGTTTCTGGCTGCCCTGGTGTTCTCAGACCTGTCCCTCAGACATTCCTCCGCTTCCCCTTCTCGGCCTGACACCACCCACCATTAAGCAGGAAGTAGCCAGAGGACTTTATGCAGTCCCCCATGTCACTTAGAAAAACAAAAAGGGAGGAATGTTAGGTGCAGGACAGGCTGAGTAAGCTGTCTGCAGGGCATGCCAAACAAAGTTAGCTGCAGGATGACCTGGACGCTCAAACCCTCTGTCTGATTCTTTATCACCTGTTTGCTTCAAGCCTAAACACCCAAGCCCCCGCTCAAGGCTGTACACTTTGCCCTCCTGCTCAAGGCTGAACACGTAGCCCGCCGCTCAAGGCCAAGCACTTAACCCCCTTGTGTGCCAACAAGGCAGCTTGCAAACCCAGAGACCCTGTTAGATTTAGGCAGCACAGCAGAAGGGCTATAAAAGCCTTCCCCAGCTGCCCCCTCCCACTTCTTTCCTTCTTTCTTTTCTCTTTGTTGCACTGCTGCAATAAAGATCTGTTGATTGCTCCGAGTGTTGTGGTCACTTTCCTTTCATTATGCATAACTAAAAATCATCCATGAAAATAAAAATATTGTGGTAAGTGAAAAAATAATTTCTGTTATAGGCATTTTTACACAGGACCATTCAATCTCTCAAAACTACTTTATGAAGTAGCTATTATCATCAGCCCTATTTTACAGATGAAGAAACAGAGGTCCAGAGAAGTTAGAAAATGTATTGAAGTTCACACAGCTCAGAGTATCCCTGCAGGGCATTTCATATCTCCTCATCACCAGGCCAGCTTGCGTGGGCACGGCTGGGTCTGCCTGCTGTGCTGCATTACAGAACAGAGTGGCTCATGAAAGAATAAGCTGAGAGAGAAATCTACAGCTGCCAACTGTGGTTGTGCTGCAAGGTGTGTGAAAGAGGGTGTGTTCTCACCGGAGGGAGGAGCTCTCTCGTTGTGGTTTTAGTTTATATTCCTGATGATTCATGATGTTGACAAAAGTTTTTCATAAACCCTTTGACCAATTGTATCTTTTTTTGTTTGTTGTTGCTTTTAGAGGTGTCTGTTGAAGTCCGTTGCCTATGTTTTAATTGGGTTACTCGTTATTTTGCTACTGACTTTTTTGAATCTCTTACATGTTCTGGATATTTACCCCTTGTCTGATGCAAAGTTTGCAGATATTTTTCCCATGCTGAAGGTTGTCTCTTCAATACCACATGATGACACTCATGAAGAATATAAAGAGTGGATTTCATAGAATCTGAGAGCAGAATGGTGTTTACCAGAGGCTGCGGAGGATACCAAGGATCGAGGAATGAGGAGAGGTTGATCAGGGGGGAATAAGTTACAGTTAGACTGAAGCAAGAAGTTCTGATGTGCTACTGCACAGGAGGGTGATGACAGAAAAGGACATTGTACTGTGTATCTCCAAGATCCTAGAAGAACGGATATTGAATGTTTTTATCATAAAGAAATGATAAATGCTGGAAGAGACAGTTATGTTCAACCTGATTTAAACACTGCACAATGTATACATGTACTAAAACATCACAGGGTACCTTTACTGGGTAAAATTTTATTTTTTAAATTTCATATGAGTTAACAAAAATAAGAGGCTGGGGAGGAGACTCATGATGCCCCGGAAGACCTGGGACCATGCTTGGACACCCGGAGGGAAAACAAAGCCCTGGAGAGGTCTGGAGCAGAAAGCAGACAAGTCTCAGGTTAAAAATCACAGAAGCTGTTGCTTGGAGAGTAAATTGGAGGTTTGGGCAGGAGTGGGAGAGAGTCGACAGATCTTGAGATTTACTTAGGAGGTAGAAAAGAAGCTGTGAGCTGGTGTGCAGAAGGTACAGAGAAAGCTCAGTGACTCCAGGTTCTGGAACCGGGTCTGCCTTCACCACCTATGAGGAGTAACTCTGGGCTTCACCCATCCAGTGATAATGACCATGTAGAATTGACATCAGAAATGAAACAGTAGGGATGAATCTATTTAACCAAAGATATGCAAGGCTTGTACTTCTAAAAAAAACAAAAATAGAAATAAGTGCCCACCTCTGAATAGGAACACGATTATAAATATTTCTTTTTTCCTCCAATTGGTGAGCAGATTCAATGTTATTATAATCAAAATCTCAACATGGGTCTTTGAATCTGAAATATGAATGGCAAAGCAAAAGCTGAAGGAAGGCCAGTGCATATCTGAGAAAGAAAAATATGATGGGGGTATTGTTCTGCAGTCATGAATATAATGATGCTAAAAGAATGTAGTGTGTGGGACGTCGAGATAGACACATGGTCAATTAAACAGAACAGAGAGCCCAGAGAAAATCCCTCCAAATATGGAAAAATTAACAAACATAGCATTTCAGGTCAATCAGGAAAAAAAAAAAAAACAACTGGCAATTCACTTGGAAAAACATGAAATCCTGATGGTTTCATCCTGATTGTGAAGGGTAAACTTTTGAAGCCAACAGAAGAAGAGGATTTCTTAAATGACTCATTTCTTCAGTTAACCACAAAATATTGACAAATTTGACCAGATTCATGAGAATATCTGTTCTTCAAACTATAGAAACTAGAGAAAGACCTTTAAAAGACATACTGGTAATGATGAGACAGATGTATGATATAAAAGACCTTATCAATAAGCAAAAGCCAACTCCATAGAAACACAAGCGTTTGTCAGAAATGAAAATACAATTTCTGATCCATATTGAAAAGAACTTTCAGTTGGTAATCCAAGAAAGGATTTCCTTTCCTCCAGGAAATTGCCCCAAAGCAGCAGTTTATTGCTAACTTATAGAATTGTAATTGAATTCTGTGTATTGACCCTTGTACTGTACCTAACCCTAACCATATTCTCTTGAACGTTTTAATAACGTGTCTGTTAATTCAGATTGATCTCCATGTAAACAATTGTTTCTTTCTAGACTATTTACCTTTGATTTATTTCCTGGCCTTAGTGTGCTACTGCTGTGCTAATATCATAGCCTCAGGCCACATGTGGCTGTTGAGCTCTTGAAATGCAGCTAGTGCTACAGAGAAATGAATGCTTAATTTATTTTTATTTGATTAATTTGCAGTCCAAAAACTGAAGTAGTTTTTAAAAATCCCCCATTATGCATAATTGGACTACAGGACTACACTTTGCTTCAATTGTTGAAGATCATATTCATACTGTTGTAATACAAATATATGTTTTACTTTTTCAAAATGGGGCTACTAGAAAATGTCCCTGCTCAGGACATGGTTGATTAGAAGCAGTGGTGGCAAACATTCTATCAGATTGGTTATAAAAGGAGTGCATCTCACATCTCACTATTAATTGTAGCATTTGACTGAAATTCTTTACTATGTTTTCTCCTATGCTTATTTTTACAATTAATAGATGTGTAATTTTTTATCAAATTCATTTCTGTGTCAAAAGAGAGAAGTCATGTGACATTCCTCATGTAAATTGTTAATGGGATGAACCACTGCTACAGTTCAGATCTAGAATGTTCCACAAAGGCCTATGTGTTGAAGGCTGGATCCCCAGTCCAGTGTACTGTTGGAAGGGGGTGGAAATTTCAAGGATGGGGGTCTAATGGAAGTTAGGTCATTGGGCATGTGCCCTGGAAAAGAATATTGGGATTCCAGCAATTTCCTCCTCCTTTCTTTATCACCTGGCTATGAAGTGAATGAGTTTCCCTCTGCCATAAGTCCGTGGCATGACATTCTGCCTCATCAAAGACTCAAATCATGAACTGAAACCTCCAAAACTGTGAGCCAAAATAAACCTTTTATTTTTTTATGTTGATTATCTCAAATATTTTGTTTTAGTCACAGAAAACTATTCTAATAGCATTAATAAATTTTCTCATTTTCAAGTATATTTTTACTCTCAGGATAAAACTTGGATGCACTACCATTTTGTGTAGAACTTTTGCATCTATTTCATAAGTAATATTGTAGCCAGGCACGGTGGTGCATGCCTGTAATCCCAGTGGCTCCGGAGGCTGAGGAAGGAGGATCTCAAGTTCAAAGCCAGTCCCAGCAAAAGTGAGGCGCTAAGCAACTCAGTGGGGCTTTGTCTCTAAATAAAATACAAAATAGGGCTGGTAATGTGGCTCAGTGGTCAAGTGTCCCTGAATTCAATTCCTGGCATCTCCACACTCCTAATTGTATTTTCACTTCCTAAAACCAACTTGGTTTTAAGTTAATTTAAGTGTCAAATTATATGTTCTTATAAACTAATCCAAGGACAATTTCCCCTCTTGATTCCCAAAACAATAATTTTTAAATTTGGAGTTGTACAATCCTTAAAAAAGTGTTAGAAGTCACACACAAAACAATTTAGGCTCTTCCTCTCTTATTGAGGGAATGTTTTAAAGGAATCTACTTATTTAATTATTAAAGGACTATTCTGAATTTTTATTTATCCTCAAATCCAATTTGATGTTATTTTGTCAATTTTTAAAAATCAATGACAAATTTTTTAAAGTGTTATTACCTTTTTGCTTCACTGGATCTATAATTATATCCTTTTTCTCATTACAATGGTATTGCTTATTTTTCTCTATATTTATCTGTAGTTAATCTTGCCAGAACAGTGTTTATTTAATTAGTATTGGAGCTTTTAAAAAAATTGGCTTTTTTGACCCTCTCTGTTCACCTTTTTTTTCTTTTCATTGATATTTTTCCCCTCATAATATTTATTATTGTCTGCATTCACTAATTTTTTGGTTTATTGTGCTGTTCTTTTCCTGACATCTTTGGTTGGTAGATTGTCTCATTAATTTTTGGACTTTTAAACTTTCTAATATAAGTATTTACAACTATATACTTTCCTCTATGCACTGCTCTCAATACACAACTCAAAGTTTAATTTGCAGCACTTTTTTATTATCATTTATAAGTAGTATATAATTTCTATTACATTTTTTTTGTTGGTGCATGAGTTATTCAGTAGCATTTCAAGAAAGGTCCAGATACATATATATAGCAAGAAAGAGCAGCATTTGCTTAGCTTTTTAGTTATAATTTAATTTACTTAATTAAATGGTGATCAGAGAACACACGTTTAGAATTGTATGATGTCCTTGGTGGAGTGAAACTTTTGTTACTTCATATAATAAGACACTAAATTACTGAGTTGACTGTGTGATGAGAGTTCTCTGAGAGATGATGAGATTTTCAATAGGGACTAATATTGCCTCTGCTTTTGTGAGCCTTTCAGGTGCACTCGAGAAAGAACTGTGTTTTCTAATTATTAGGGCTAGGGTCCCATATATGTCCAATATGCCAGGATTGTTACTTGTGTTGTTGACATTTTCTGGACTTTTACTAATATATTGTTTGTTTGATCTGTCATCCAATTTACTATACCCTCAGCCTCCGCATTTGAGGATTCAGTAAAACATGGATCAAAAATATTTTTTAAAATGTTATCTAATATGATATATCAAGAAATATGTAATGTTTTGAACGACCAATAATAAAAAAAGAGAAAAAAAAATTAAAAAAATGTTATCTAAGCATCTACAGGCTATTTTTTCTTGTCATTATCTCTGAATAATATAGTATAACACCTGTTTGTGTAGTGTTTACATTGCAGTAAATAACTACTTAATAAAATGTAACTAACTTAGAGATGATTTAAAATACAAGGGAAGATAGCACAGGTTATATGCAAATATTTTGCCACTCAATATTAGGCACTTGCACATCAGCAGATTTTGTTATCCACTGGGGTCCTGGAACCCATCTTCCATGGATACAGAAGGACAATTATAATTGGTCAAGATGTACTGAGATTTCCCACTATGATAATATATTTGTTGTTTTCTACCCATAGTTGTACCAAGATTTCCTTTATATATTTGAAGCTCAACATGTGTTTAGAATTGTATGATGTTCTTGGTGGAGTGAAACTTTTGTCACTTCATATAATAAGACACTAAATTACTGAGTTGATTACTCAAGTGACCCTATTTAAACATGAAAACCTTTTCTTTGAGCCTGAAAATAGCTGTGTTTCTTCACATGCTCAGCATGCTTCATGCTTTTCTTTTCTTTTCTTTTTTTTTTTTTTTTTGGAATGGGGGTTGAAGCACTGAGCCATATTCCTAGCCCTTTTTCATTTTTTATTTTGAGAGGGCCTCAATAAGTTGCTGAGGCTGGCTTTGAACTTGCAATCCTCCTGCCTCCGTCTCCTGAGCTTCTGGGATTACAGGCACCTGCTACGTGGCTCCTGGGTAATTTTAACACTGAAAGTTTTAATTTAGATTTCAAACAGTGCCAACATTACTGTGGATCAAAGTAGGTCATGCATCTACTCTGGGAGGCAATCAGAGTAAAAACTCTACCAGGGCATCTTTTTTGTGCACCTTCATCTAGGTAAACCCAAAGAGTAAGACTAAATGTTAAAACTAATTTGCCCCCAGCATTCTGAGAAGCATTTATCATCCATGACTTCCTTGACTCATGGAATCATCCAAGAGCATGAACTTTATGGCGAGTGGACCATGAAGTACCAAGGGCTGAGCCCATTTTGTTGGGGATGTCTCAGAACTAGGAGCAAAGGGCTCTTGCTAGGGAGATCTGCCTAGAAGGCCATGCCAGCCCTAGTTGGTTTGATGGCTGCTGACCCTGTATACCACCTTGGATGCCCAGAACTTTCTGCCCTCCCTCTAGCCCTGTACTTCCCCTTCCCTTCCTAGCTGTGCCCTGACTGCCTCACCTGGCATGTCCCCATCCTCACCCACATCACATTCCCCTCCTACTCACAGTCCTGCTCCTTCACCACATCTTTGATCCTACAGCTTAATCTCAAGAGGTTCTCATGGGCCTTCAGGTGAAGCTAATAGAATGCCTGGGGCCCAAATAAGTGCTTAAAATTTTTCTCAGAAATGGCAGCAGTGAAGAAAGTACTAGGCTATGAAGTTAAGAACAATTTCTGTTCTAATTTTATCTTTCCTACTTGTGAGATTTTTTCCCTTCCCCCCCTTAGTACTTCTTAATTTGCCCACTTGTGAAATGAGGCTATGGTTAGAGATAAAGGATGCAAATCTCTTTTTGGATGGAGCCTGACCCAATCTGAATATTTAAAAATTATGGTTTTAACTCACATTGGATGAGGACCACTAATTTCTTCTCAAGGATTCTATCTTCTAATGGCAATTATAATCAGCACAAGAGTTGGCAGGAAAGAGCTTTGAATTCTCCTCAACTCACACTGCTTAGGTTAAAAAAAAAAAAAAACTTAGCTCTAAGTAGACAATACCACGTGTCAAAGAAAAAAAAAAGAGAGGGCCCTTCACAGAACCATGGGTATTATTCAGGTCATAAATAAGTTTTCATATTTATTAATTATCTCACACGTATATGTTCTATAATTTAATCCTCACAATGCTCCCACAAGTTAGGTACCATTAAAATTCTCATTTTAAAGAGAAAGAAAGAGAGGCTGAGGGGAATGAAGTACCCACATCAGCTCAGTGGTACATGGTAGGGATAAGTAGATTTCATGTGTCCCCTGCATTTGCTGTAGAGTTGCAGGCATGAACTCATTTTCAGGTACTCAGCCCATGACTGTGTATGTGTGTATGTCTGTGTGTGCACGCGTGTGCCTGTGTGCCTCTGAGTGGGCAACCAGCCAGAGAGTCCCCATAGAACCGAACCTCTTCTAAACTTTCAGCACAAGAGGGAGCATTTGGCTAATAATAACCCATATTTTTCCAGAGAGTTCTGCTTGCATCAAATATTCAGTAATGTGTGTTCCAGGAGTCAAGTTTGAGTGTTACCATGTCTAACAATAGTAATATGATAAGGGTATAATGCAAGAGACTCACCTGCTAGGAATTCTGGTTCCTTACAGGTTGACTCTCCTGTCTGGGATCCTTTAGCTTTGGAAACTGAGAAGCATGTGGAGAAGCAGCTGAAAACTTGGTGTTCAGCAGTTGCGTTCTTTGCAACTTGGAACTCACCTGTTTCCCTGTCTTTGTATTTGTAGTCTGTGTACTGGTTAAACATTAATTTCTGATGGTATAAAGGTCAAGGCAATTCAGATAAGGTGAGAGGGAGGAGATCTTCTCTGGGCTTCTAAGAAAGTTTTTTTTTTTCTGTTGAACGTATATCATTCTAATCTCTAGCAGTTTGGGTCTTTAATTTTTTTTAAATTTTAGTTGTATATGGACACAACACCTTTATGTATGTATGTATGAATGTATTTATTTATTTATGTGGTACTTTGGATCGAACCCAATGCCTTACATGTTCTAGGCAAGTGCTCTACCACTGAGCCACAACCCCAGACCCATCTGGGTCTTCCTTAGAACTCTGTATGCCCACTCCATTTTCCCAAACAGTTCCAATTAGGTCATTCCACAAATTCCAGCACTGTCACAGGTAAAGTCCACTTTAAAGATGGCTTCCTGCCCTTGGAGCCAGCTCCAACACAGCCTGTAAGTTCCTAGTACTGCACATGAAAAATTATGGCTGGAAACTTTCTGTCTGGATAATTGGCAGAACCCAAGCACCATCTTCCTTCCCCAAATCCATTGAAATGATGGATGAGATATGTGAAACAACACTTCAAAAATGAGATTTTGGCCAATTTCTAGAAAAACAAAAGTTGACGGAGTTTTATTGGGGCATAGAGCTGAGAAAGCAGCAGTGAGAAAAGCTCAGGAAAACTGCAGAGAGCCTGGGTGCTAGGCTTCTAGGCAGACCTGAAGAGGCTGCCAACTCATACCAGTGGGCTGTGTTTGGAGCAACACACTAAAGGATTGGATACAAGGCAATAGAGGGCAGAGTGGCTGTCACCACAGGTGTTTGTTTCCCAGGCTAAGAGATAATGTCATGAAAGTGTTGAAAAGAATTTTGAAGCAATGAGATTGGTAGAGTTGAGAGAGAGCTCTAGGGGGGGCAAGGTCAGGGTCGGGGGGCCGGGAGCCAAAGATTTATACTGTTGAAACTGGGACCTTAGAGAGGAGCAGAGTGACACTGATGAGACTCAGTACCTCTACAAGAGCCATTGGAGAAAAGGGAAGAAGAAATTGTAATTCAGCCACAGAGGGACACACACCAAAGGGCTCCCCACCCAGTCTCCCATGAACTGATGGGCCTTAGCAAGGGAAGAGCAGGGAAGGACACCTTATGAAGGACAGCATCTGTGAAGGTCCTGAGGCTAGAAAGAGTGTGGTGTCTTCAAGGTCCTGCAAGAGAGCCAACCCCAGAGTACCATACAAAGTGGGGGCTCTTGCAAGCCATGTTATATAATGTGTATCCTCTAAACTGTAATGGAGGGCACTGAAGTGTTTCTAGAAAGCTGTTCCCTTATTTTTTGTTTTAAAATCACTCTGTTATGGTTTTGATGTGAGTTGTCCCCAAAAAGCTGACATGTGAGACAATGCAAGGTGGTTCAGAGGAAAAACGATTGGGTTGTGAGAGTCTTAACCCAATCAATGAATTAATCCCCTGATAGAGATTAAATGAGTGGTAACTGAAGTGGTAGGGTGTGGCTGGAGGAGGAGGGAATTAGGGTGTGGCTAATTTTTTATATATTTGTATATATTTTTTTATATATCTGTATCTGCAGAGTGGAGTCTCTCTCCGCTTCTTGATCACCATGATGTGAGCTGCTTCCCTCCACCACACGCACTGCCAGGATGTTCTGCCTCACCTCCAGCCCTGAGGAACGGAACTGGCCTTCTCTGGACTAAGACCTCTGGAACATTGTGCCCTCAAATACACTTTTCCTCCTTACAGTTGTTCTGGTCAGATCCTTCTAGTCACTGCAGTGAAAAAGCTGACTAAAACAGGACCAGAAAGAGAGGAGTGAAAGTGTTCCATTCTTCAGCTTTGGAGAAAAGCACGGAAATTCCGTGGAATGTGGTGGGACTTTGGGATGGGCTGGGGAGGGCAGGGCACTGAGATGAGAAAGAGTGCAGGGTAGGGTGCTGGCTAGGCATGTGCATGTGTGTGCATACATATTAGGAGGCTGCTGGGGAGGAGGGAGGGGTCGGAGAGATGGGAGACTTCATGGGAATGAAGCCAATGGGCAGATGATGAAAGTCATGGACTGAGAGGGAAAGACTGGTGGGGACCAGCACTGGATCAAGGGATGGAAGGACACCAAGAATTTTCAGTTTGGGAATTCAATTTTAGATAAATTCACATATTATCTGAGCGGAGACGTCCTGTGGGCCTTTCAATATTATGAATTTAGAGTCCTGAAGAGAGGTGTGGACAGGAAATAATGTCATGAGTTGGAACTGTTGCAAAGAATTTTGAAGCAATGGGACTGGGTAAAATCACTTTAGAGTTCTCACAAATTTAAAAATCTACAGAAAAAGAAAGATAACTAACTAGTAGTGTCATTTTGATCAGCAGTTTTTCTCCCCATAGACAAATCTACATAGGAAATGACATCCATTCCCGACAGTGGCTCTTTTCCCTTTTCCTGTCTTCCTTCTTATTAGCTGTGGGTTTTATGGGGACTATGGAAATGCTTAGAACACAAAAGAAAGAAACAAACCCAATACAACCTAATACAACCCAACCTCAAGGTTGAGACTTATATCAGGGTTTTCCAGAAAAATGGAGCCAATTGGAAATTATAGTGTATATGTATGTATGTATTCTTTATCTATCCATCTATATTTGGGGCTAGGAGATTTATTAGGAGAATTGTCTCATATGATTATGGAGGTAGTCCCCCAGCCTGCCTTCTGCAGGATGGAGTACAAGGAAAGTCAACCGTGTAATTCAGTCTGAGCCTGAAGGCCCAAGAACCAGGAAGTCTGAAATTCAAGGTCTGGAGAAGACACATGTCTCAGCTCAAGCAGAGAGAACACATTCTCCTCCCCTTCCATTTTGTCCTGTTCTGGCCATCAACGGATTGGATGATGTCCACCACATTAGTGAGGGTGGATCTTCTTGATTCAGTCTGTGGATTCAGTAGTGATCTCACACACAGAAACACACACACACACACACACACACACACACAAATAATGTTTTGCCACCTCTCTGGGCATCCCTTAGCCCAGTCAAACATAACATTAACCACCCTAGCATGATTGATGTTGGGGATGGGTAGGTAGCTCTGTGATGGGGGTAGTTCTGGCCATTGTACCCTGTTAGTAGTCTTTGTTCACTAGATGATAGTAGTTCTCAGTCGTGACAACCAAGAATGTCCCCAAGCATGGTACATTTTTTCCTGGAGGTGATGTGCCCCAGGAGAGAAGGGGCAGAGGATGTTATGATCCAGGGCCGAGGATGGAAGCACATCCTACAGTGGTGGCATTCCTTTATAGTCCAACCTCTATAGGGGCAGCACGTGGGCTTCTCTCGTGTGACCAATGCCAGCAGTGTGTGTAGTGGGGGAGCCATATAGTAAGTGAAGATATGACAGAGAAGGCTCATGTGAGCACACTAGGGAGGATCCTGGGAGAGGAGATGGGGCTTCATGCTGAGGCCACTGTCTGAGAAAAGTGGAACCCTGGAGACTGGTGAGGTCAGGGTGAAAGAGAGGAGGCCACCCTGAGGTGTCTACTGTGGACCCAATGCACAGAGAAATGTCAAGGGAATCTAATTTTCCTAGAAAATCCACTTTGCCTAGAAGCTGATGAGAATATCAACTCAGTATTTTTTTGTGGTGGTGGTGGGGGGTGGCAGGGAAATTTGTAATTTTAATGACATTTGACTCATCTTATTTTTCTTCCATAGTTTGTGTCTTTGGTATTGTATCTAAAGTTACCATCAAACCCAATATCACCTGGAATTTATGTTGTATTATCTTCTGGGAGTTTGATAGTTTTGTTTCAGGTCTGTGATCCATTTTGAGTGAACGCTGGTGAAGTGTGTAAGGCTTAAGCCTACATTGATTGATTGATTGTGGATGTTCATTTGTTTTAGCCCCATTTGATGAGAAGACCCTCCTTTCTTCACTGAATCGATTTTGTTCCTTTGTCAAGGATCAGCTGGCTGTATTTGTGTGAGTCTATTTCTGGGCTCTCTATTGTATTCCATTCAGGGTGTTTCAAATCACTGGTTTTGGACTATCCATGGGTTATGTAATCAGTTTTGAAGTTCTCATGATCAGTATTTATAAAAAGTGGATCAGAATGAAATATAAAAGAGGAGTCATGCTATTTTCTGAAACTGTTTTGTTGTTGTTGTTTGTTTGTTTGTTTTTTTTTTTTGGTACTGGGGATTGAACTCAGGGGCACTTGAGCCACATCCCCTATATTTATTTTATTTAGAGACAGGGTCTCACTGAGTTGCTTAGCACCTCGCTTTTTCGGAGGCTGGCTTTGAACTCGCGATCCTCCTGCCTCAGCCTCCCAAGCTGCTGGGATTACAGGCGTGCGCCACTACGCCCAGCTGAACCTCTGATTTTTATCATGTACATATATGTGTATGCTGGGTCATAATATCAAATTTATTTCTTACTGTTAGTTGCAATCAAAACCTTTAAAACCCTCTATAATGATACCTTTCTATGGAAATAAAGGTCAAGATTTGTCACACCTGAAAATGAAAACTAAAAAATGACTACAGAAAGCTCAAGAGGCAATTCTTATGGCCAACAAGCTACTTCTATGATTATATTTTATTTAAAAAATTATATTAAAGTGTTCCTAAGCTTTGTTCAGCTTTTCTTCGGTGAATGTTCTTCTTCCATTTCTGATGATTTCTAGTTAAGTAGTGACAAGGACTTGGCTTGTCATGCGTGATGGCCCTGGTGTCTCTGCAGGACCTGAGTCCCCTGCCTGGGGCGGGGTGGGGGAGGTCTATGGATCCTGATTTATAATCAAAGACAAGGTGATCTGTTTGTCTACTTTAAATGAATTATAACCAACCCACCAGTAACCAAGTTTTTATGACTTACAGTGGGATTTTTATGCATATTATATCTTGGATCCATCTACAGATTGAAGACTTACACTGTATCCTAGGGAACAAATGACACCAATCTACTATTCTCAGCTGTGCCTTTTTTCCCTATTCCCCCAATGGTCACTGGCTTCCCCTCTGGGAGTGCCATTTGTCTTAAAGTGCCCTCTGCTGGCCGTGCAGAGATCTGCAGCTGTGGTTGCTCTGTTACCTTGTAGTCTCTGCTAGATCTCTGTGGCCTGGTGAACAGCCCCACCGCCTCTGTGGGGGTTGAGGATGGCAGATGAAGGCCAACTTTGTCTAGAGTGGATTTTTCACTTTTTATCGCTGTCCTTATAAATATGACATACTTCCAAGATGAAAGGGGCTATGACTGACCACGTGTGGTGAATATTTTTATATTTAACAAGCACATTCATTTTTCATTAAAATAAACAAACAAATGAAAAAAAATCCTTTCTATAACTTCACTAATCACTCAAGAGTCAGGCACAGAGGCATACTCCTGTAATTCCAGTGACTCAGGAGGCTTGCAATTTCAAGGCCAGCGTCAGCAGCTTAGCAAAACTATCTCAAAAAATAAAAAGGGCTGGGGAGATAGCCCAGTGGTAAAATGTCATTGGGGTCCATTCCCAGTACTGCCAAAAAAAATTTTTAGAGTGGGACAGTTGCAGAAGACCAAGGTTAAAGTGTGCTGACCCTCATTTTTTTTTTTTTCATTCTATTTGGTGTTTTGTGTGGCTGCTTGCGGCATCTTAGTTGGAGTTACCATCTAAGTCTGCATTTGAGACTTGGGCCCACTGGGGCCTCACTCACTCTGGATCTTTGTTAGAACTGTGGAGCTCTACAGTGACCTGGCTATGTCATAAGGAGAGTAGTAACAGTGTCTGTTCTACCTTTAAGGTCTGCTTGTCTTTGGGGGAGAGCTATCAGAAATCAAGGATTCAGATTCTAAAACTAAATGACAAGGGCGTTCTGAATACTATAAGTGTTTTCCTGAAGTTAACAGGTCAGGCATGTGATAATATGCACTATTCCTCTGACTGACTGGGGGAAGGCAGGGAGATGGCATGAGATGGCAAGACAGGTCTGAGTGGCTGGTCATGAGTACATTAGGGTTTCCCCAGGTGAGGGCCTGGAAGCAACAGCAAAGGCATCCATTATCTGAATCTCTTTGCCAATTTCTTACATGACTAATTTCTTATGTGTCAAAACCTCTAGTTCTTGATATTTTAACTGTCCCACCACTATGGGAAAAATGGCACTATTGGAATCGTCAAATGTGAATGTTTTGAGTTTGAGGGTTCTTGGCTAAACCTTTGTGGCTAACTGACTTGCTTTGAAACCTGGGATTCTTGTGGCTGAGAATGTCCAGGTATAGTCATGACCTGGAATCCCACATTTACTCAAGGCTGAGCAAGCTTTCACAGGACAAAGTACTACCAATTCCTTGTGCCAGCTCCTAACTAGTGGCAGGAAGCCCATTTTTTAATACCGTATGTCACTTCCAAAGGTTTTGAGTGGATAACCAGCAAGTGTTTTTAAATATAGAGAGACATAACAAACAGCAGAAAATGAAGAACACTGTATTAATGTTTATTTCTAATTACAAGAACCAGAACATCAGTCCCTTATTTGTACAAAAATACCTGAAAGTTTACAATTAGGTTCACGAGCCAAAGAGCTATATACATAATGAAGCAAAGCACATGGAGTAAAGGTTTTGTCTCTTAATTAACACCTTCTGCATTCCCTGAAAACGTTCACACGTCAGGACATTTTTATGGTCACTGCAATTTGCACTATGACACCACAAATCTACGATGAGCTAGTCCTGCCCTCATAAAGGCGCAAGGATCAGTCAAATTGTCAGGTATTAAGTGCAGAAAGGAGAAGACAAAACATCTAAGCTGAGGCACATGTTTATTCAAGGTTTAGCAAACAAAAATAAAGAAAAAACAAAAAGAAAAAAACACATTCTGGAACTCTAACACCTAATGGAACAGAGCTTACCTATTAAACTCTAATACCCAAAGCATTTGGCGTTTTTCCTTCTCGACTTAGTCCAGGTTGCTACATGGAGTTCTCATTTAGAAAAGAAAATCACAGGCAGAGATTAAAAAGTCAACAGGCTCCAAAACAACCCTGAGCTGTCCCCTTTACATTCATGTCAATTAAATACAAAAATAAAAGTCAAATGTCCTTCAGTCCCTGGCTTGGGGGCTAGACGCCCACGACTCAAGGGACTTGCTGTTTTCAGATGGAATTCCCAGCTACCTGCGTAAAGGCGGGAGAGCCAGGGCCTTTGGAAGTCTGCGCCGCACGAGGCGGTTTATAGCAGCCTCCAACAATTCACTTCGGCTGGGGAAGTACAAAAGACTGCGTCAAACCAGCTACATACAAAATTATGAATCAGAGTCAAGCTTTTATTTCTCCTTTTAAATAAAACGCATACTTATAAATATGAAATACTGCACATCCTAGCTGTCTATGGAGAGGCATAAGAGAGGGATGATACACAATGGGGACTGGTCTGCGTAAAAAAAAGAAAAAAGAAATCTTAGAATTGCTGCTTAAGGTTTTTACCGCAAACCAGTGAAGAGAAACAAGGTACAAAAACGATAGAACTGAAGTAACCGTCTCTAACATGGAGATCAGTAAAAGCATGATGCTAGGCAAGAACTTGAGAAATTACCTCACTGTCAATTATTTGATTAACTGGCTGCCAAAGAAAGAAATACAAAAAGCATTTATGGTTAAAAAACATATCCTACTAAAGAAATGCTTCATTTGTGAAGGCAGACATCTCATGGAAATGGATGGAATAAACCAAAATACAATGTTTCTATCCTGCGGACCGACTTGCAGCCAGCCGGTCTGCCTCACTGAAGCACAACACACATCTTTCCTGAACTACACACATCAACACAAGGGCAGAGAGAAGCGGTTCCTCTGGGAGCACACATCAATGGGTCGCATCTGGAACAATCCAGTGGCCAGCACAGCTTCAAAGGAGCCTGTTGGACATTGTTTTAGAAAAGAAAGCTTTCTGCTCACCACAGTAGTCTGCATGCTTGTCAAGGGAGTTTAGTTGGTGTTGCGGGGTCAAGCGTCAAGAAATAGCCACCTTCACACCTGACAATCAGCAAAGGGGACACGCAAGGGGTCTGCTATGGAATACAGGGGACTGTGTTACAACTCAAGCCACAATCTGACCATCTCTTTTGAATGGGAAGCAAGTGTCCGGTTGCTAAAACTCCCCATTGTCCACAACCATTGTGAGGTACATCTGCCCTTAAGCCATCAGAGGAGGCACCTCTGGCCGCTCCACATCTGCTGGCTTATGGGGGTTTTCAGCAGGATGCAGAGGTTCATCCAGCAAAGACCTTCAAATGCCAACCTGCACCTGAGCCCTCTGCAGCAGTTCCTTGTCTTTATCACTATGGAAACCCACAGGACCCAGCACAAAAGCCACCAGGGTGTCATGTTCTTTTTAGATCCTTTAATTCCCCAAGAGAGATCAATCATGAAATGACCCAAGCCACTGTAGGGTCTGAATGATCAAGGCAGTGATCATTCTAGAACAGCTGCAAAAAATGTGAGACTGAGGGTACCCCAGGTGGACTATTTGGCATCCACCGCCAGCAAAGGATGGGTACCAGGTGTGTCCCAAGAAGGCAGTCTTACATCAGTCTAGAGGCGAAGTCATGCAGCTGTGCTGTGTTGGGGAATAGTGGGGTTTCCAATGTAATAAAGTCTCCTGCACCGTGGAGAACTAGACACACTACTAACAAAAGGATCAGACATCTACGCAGAGAGCAATGATTAACAGACTGTGGTAGCTCGACTGAGTCCACGAAACATGCCAAATGCTGACCACAGTTGACACCTTTTAGTAATTTTGTTTTTCTTAAAAAAAAAAAAAGCTTTTCAAGTATACTGGGAAGGGCTGGGGGTGGTTTTTTAAATTTGAGAGCCGAATCCACACTGTGGCAATCTCTAGATATCTTTGGGGACCAATCTGCAATCTGAAGTCATCAATTCAAAAATTTTTCTGTCTCATTTGAGTTGAAAAGCCACATCCCCTCCTACCATAGGCTGAATACAATATTGACAACAAAGGAGTGCAAAAATGTGATCAATACAAAAAAAGTAAACATATCAGTTTTAATTGTCAAGATTATTCCAGGGCAAGAGTTCATTTCCAATTTCTCTTCGGTTCTTGTTCCTAAAGTGGCCCAGCCAAGATGATCATTCCAGTTTATTCTCAGAATTGTAATGGATCTCTCAACACCCTCCCTGATTTGGCCAATGCAGAAGGAGGCAATCTGGCTGGATCTGCAGCAGCAAATCTTAACAAAGTCCAACAAACCAGTCGATCTTGATTGGCTGGCACCAAAAAAACGAACCCATGTTGCTCTCAGTCCCAAGGTGCGGAAGATGTACGTTCTCATCCCTCGTTTAGACCTCTTCTTCCTTCCAGTGTGCACTTCCTCCCTTCTTCCGCTGAGAGGATGTGTGAGGTCATAAGGCCACTCGGATGCAGTGGTGCTTCAATTTGCAAGGCAGCACTCCTTTGTTGAGCTGGTAGAAGTCGACCAGCTGGATCAGGTCAGAGAATTTGGTGTTCCCGTCGTCCAGAGTGAAGAAGGTCTGCCCTTCATCCTCAAACTGGGGGGACACAAATAAACACTCGCCAAGTTAGAAGATAAGACGGTGGGAAGAACCTGGGCCCATAGGGAGTTGCTATGGATGCTTAAGAGACACACAGGGGGGCTGGGGATGTAGCTCAAGCGGTAGCACGCTCGCCTGGCATGCGTGCGGCCCGGGTTCGATCCTCAACACCACATACAAACAAAGATGTTGTGTCCACCGAAAACTAAAAAATAAATATTAAAATTCTAAAAAAAAAAAAAAAAAAAAGAAAAAAAAGAGACACACAAAGAATCTGCAAGGTGGGCTAGAAAACTCAAGAGTTCACAAAGGCAGGGGAGCAGAGCCTCTGTGCCATGATGTGTGAATGATGCTGGGCGGGAGACTAAGGCCAACTGGCAGGGCTGGTTCCCCTGATCCCTGAGGAGGTCTGGGGGAAGAGCTTTAAGCAGCTCCTAGCTCGCTTTGCTTATACGGTAAGGTTGACCGGTTGACTAGTAAGTATCCACAATGGGACACAGGCAACCTTTAAGCTCCGAAGTTCCCTATTGCACGTGTGGCATTATTGTAAGGGATTAATAAGATCATATGGGTAAAACAGCTTTCCCAGCTCCTGGGACTATTTTGTAGCTATTTTGTTTATTAAAGCAAGAATTCCACAGTACCTCTAAGAAAGAACTAGATTCTTAACATCTATTTCAACTCAGTAAGTTTTAAATCTAATGCCTGCAGTACTGTGCCAAACAGAAAAGTTACCCTGCCCTGTTCACATTGACAAGGGAAGCTTTAAACCTTGGTTGATTAATGAACTTAGAACTACTTCTTAACTAAAAGCAGTATTAGAGCCAAACACACATCCTGTAGCTTGTTTTCAAGTTCAGAGGCTGAAATCCTATAAGTCCCAAATTGCTATTGCTCTTTGGGGCGGGAGAACGGCGTCACAAACTTTGCCAACATGAAAGACCTTTTATTTTACATTTTAAGTGAAGAAAATTCTAACTTTTGCATCAAAACATAATGCAGTGGGGAAAAAAAAGAATTGCAAATGAGGCACTTTCTCTTGAATGATAATTCTGTGCATATAATGTTTGGTGGAACCTGAGAAGCCAGAGCTCAACCCCAGATTCTGTTCCTTTCCCCTAGAGTGGTGTGGGGCAAAGGCTCATTTTCCTCATCCATAAAATGGGTACATCAGAACACAGTGGGAAGCAAGAACAGAAAGTGCCTCAGAGCATATTGCTTCTTATATTTCACAAAAGGAAACCAAGATGCCCTTCTCCTTCCTTACTACCCCTGGGTTTCCTATTCTTACACTACTGTTGAGACTGTAGTGAAGTTTTGGGGTCAATATTTTTAGAAAACCCTAGGCTCAACCATGTGAAATGGGTACATTTAGTTACTTCAAAGACTTCTCGGGACTACTTCTTTGTTCACCTGAGTGTCCAAGAGGAGAAAGTGTGGTCATCTTTTGCACAGTGTTTCCTGGGCTTAGGTTCCACAAGAGATATTTTATAGTAGCTATCTTTACCTCCAGAAGTGTATGTAAAACATTTGATGTTAATTTTGTGTATTGTATCCCTACCTAAACTGAGTTCCGGGAAGTGCTGAAGTAACACAAAAATCATGAACTAGAATTTAAACTCTGGCATAGTAAAGGAAGAGTTAAAGTACATTAGAAAGTATAACAATAATTGCTTGGTTCAAGCAATAACAATAACAACAAAAGGCCGTCTGTAATGATGTGGCAGGATAGTTCAAAGGTGAACTCAAAAGGTTTCTGGTAGTTCAAAGCTTTTCTGGTCTGATAGCCAGGTGCAAGGAGGAACAGTTTCGCTTTGGGGGGGCGGGCACTTGACCATAATTAAGCTTTTCTACAATTTTCTTGAGTAGCTCCACTATATAACAGCACTAATTAGACAATTCCTTAGATGCAAATGGTCAAGGGTCAAACCTGCTATTCACCACCCGTCTTCTACATACTTGTGCTCAGGGCCACCTAGCTCTTTGGTCCTCATCATCCCCTACATTCTCCTATCTGCTGATCCTCCCAGTCAGGTGGCCCCTTCGGTTACACCTAGGAGCTAAAAGGCACATGGGAAGCCCCAGCACAGGATAAACACTTCTAGCATCCTCTGTAGGAAAAACATCCTAAGATTGAAAAACAAACTTCTACAAAAACTCTTGCAAGTTGCTTGAAACCTCCTCGTTGGTTTATAACTTAAAAATTGAATGAAGAATGAAACTAGAAAACCCAAAAGCAAGAACTGATTTAAAAATGTCACTACTTACAGGTAAGATCTGGAAGTTTTTAATCTTCTGGTGGTGACACAGTGTGAGTACAAATGCCTTTGGATTACTCTGACTGTCACGGAGGAGGAAAAGCCTGGGGGATGGAAAATCAGCAATGAATTGTGAATGACGATTAAAATCCCAAACTACACACACACACACACACACACACACACACACACACACACACACCTCCTAGCCCTGTTCAATAACATGGACTTGAAACCCTGATGCTTTAGTGCTTTGGCATTCAAGTGGCCTGGAGTGGCAACATCAGCCATAGCACCCACCGGGTACTTTTGAAATGTCATTCTACATTGAAAGGAACCAGGGATTCTTAGGAATGTGACTGACTCCAGGGAGAAGGCTGGGAAACTGCAAGATGAAGCTGGAACATCTTGTGCTGGAAAGTCAGAAAGTGCACAAAGAATGGTGGGGACATGTCAAAATGACACTGGGGGCAGGTTGACTAAATTTGGGCATCAAAATAAATCACAGAAGCATTGGATTATAACCTATAAAATATATCAGGAATCCACAAATCCATAGGTATTAGAAACAAATGTGCAAATAAATTAGC
Organism: Urocitellus parryii; assembly: GCF_045843805.1. Lineage (NCBI taxonomy): Eukaryota > Metazoa > Chordata > Mammalia > Rodentia > Sciuridae > Urocitellus > Urocitellus parryii. Next base: position 106,235,936 of record NC_135533.1, read on the forward strand.
AGGGGTGAAAGAAAAGTTTGTCCTTAGAGGAGAATATCAAGGAGTGACGGATGGAAGAACTACCATTTGGCAACTACCCAAGTAACAATTGATTAAGACCACCTTCAATGGATGCTAAAACCAGCAGATGAAAGTTTGATGAGAAACAGAATGTTTTCATAATCTCAAAGTGTCTTACTCCTAATGTTTATTTTTTAATAAAATAGAAAGCATTACAGAAAAGGGAAAATAGTACAGAACCAGGTTAAGACCTTCTTCATCAACTGTTCAAATTACTGCCACCAGGAATGAGGCAAACAGATCTCAAGTGCTTCCTGATAGGATGTGTTGAAGGTGATATCACATCATGCACTTGGGATGTTTCTACCCAAAATGCATATCCCCATTTTAGTCCCTGGAACATGGTCTAGTGGAAAACAATTCATTACTAAGAACTGGCTTCTACTTAAGACAAGGTCAAGATTATAAACACCTGTTCTAGGAAATGAGAATATACAGGATTATGATATTTTTCCTCCCTTTTGCTACGAAGGATACAATCAGGAGTAGGAGTAAAATTTGAATCAGTGTCTGGAGTAGATAATACAACTTCAACGAAGCTCATTTCCTGATTTTATAATGGCACTGTGGTTACATAAGAAAAGTACTTGTTTTTAGAAATTTCACACTGAAATAATTAGGACTTGGGGGGCATCAAGCTGCAATTTACTCTCAAATGGTTTGGGGGAAAATATTACAGGAAAAGAATGATAAAGCTAATGTGCCACTACGTTGGCAAATGGGACATCTGGGGTGAAGTATGTACCAGATCACTGCATTATTTTTGTGACTTTTCTACAACCTTGAAATTATTTCAAAATAAAATAATACAGGGAATAGCATAAAGAAGCATAGAATCACTGAATCTAATCAGCTAAATCTTCAGTTTCTAGATTGTAAATGTTAAAGATCGAAAAGCAGCTAAATAGGACTGGAAAATCCCTATCTGAAAGACAAAACAGATTATTTTTTTTTTCTATAGCACTTCTCATAGCCTTTAAAATGCAAACATCCATCATAACTCTCTAAGGGCTCTATCACAAAGAGTATCCCAGTCTTACCTAACTACCCAATCCCTTTTTATTAAAAAAAATTTTGCAGCAACTTGTACTCTTCAGAATATCCTTTGAGAATCGCCACCCAGATCTGAATTCTACCGTTTGGCCCAGTCAGGCTGGAACAGACAGTGCTAAGAACCACGGGTCCCGTTCCCCAGCTACAGAACATACTCCACAGGAAGAGAGAGAACCGGAAGCTCTGGGTCCTCTCCTGGAGGATCCCTCTTCTTTTCCCAGAGTCATATCATACCAATAAAATATGGTTACAGGGTAGAATCTCAGGAGCTTGATCTAATCTGAGGAAAAGACAGGGCTGCCCCTTTCTCTGTTACATGACTACCTGTTTCCTTCCACAGAAAGAAAACTACAGACAAACACGTACATACAACCTATGACTGTTCATTCTGATCACCCCTGAGAGGAGCAGGCGGCAGATATGTTCTCTGTCCCTCAGTTTGGGGTGGGGTGTGTAGGGTCTACCCAAACACTTGGATTTATACAGGCACTGCCTGAAGGTTGTCCACCTGAGATGATCACTAATATGGAGGAGGCTGTCAAGTTAGCAAGGATCCTGGATTTGCCACTTCCTAGCTTCACAATCTTGGGTCACATGCCTTCTCAGTGTTACTTTCTTCATCTGCAATAAAACCTCTCCCGCAGGACTGGGGAGAAGATCCCACACAGTGGCTTGACGTATCAAGTTATTGCAAGCAGCACACCGTGGGGATCCAGTGATGCCGAAGAGTGACCATCACAAGGAAGAGGCAGGGAGAAGCCAAGCATGTCTAGACATTGCTACCGAGGTTAGGAAGTCCTGAACAGGACCCAGGAAGGAGAGCAACAAGAACCAGGGTATGAAGAATGGAGGACAGTGATGGCTTACTCACTCCCTGAAAGAATTGTGAATCTTTTGGGCTAGGTGATGATGGTGACCAGGTAACATTCCAGCTCACCATTATAAGGGACTTTTGCCTCAAGTATTTCATAGCTGTATTAATCCATTTAGTCCTCATAACGACCCTGTCATCCTCATTTTGTGAAGAGGGGTGTGGGGCTCAGAGAAATCAAGCAACCACCTCAAGGTCACTATGCCAAAGCTGGTGGAGTCCCTGGTCCAGCGGGAAAGGATTCCTCTGTACAAGGAATTGTTTTCCTTTGGGGGAAGGGAAAGCTTTAAAGAACTCAAGTCTCACCGAAGAAACCTCCTTCCAACAAGTCCAAGAACATGGAGGGCAGACAGAAAGGCAGCATGACAGGCAGCATGGGGACTGATGTTCATGTCAAGGGCCCAGCAGGGCTAGGCTGGAATGTGGGGGTGGGAGAGAGGGAGGTGTCCTTATATCCTAAGGGGGCTGGCAGAGGCATGGAGAGAGCTAGATATGTCCTTGGAAAGATTCTTCTCCTGATGATTCTGAGAAGAACAGGAAGGAACCCGGCAGTGAGCTCTGTGCAGGACTAGTGGACACCAGAGTTTATACTCACACACATAGGCATGCTCAGTCACATATATGACCCCAGAAATATCAAGAATATTTCTGGGGGTCCTATAAGGCTTTGCTGTCTCTTTCTTTCTGGCCCTGCTCTCTAACTCCACATATCACTTCAGGTTCAAGCCTCAGGAAATACCCCTCTATTGCCTTAGCTGTTCTTGCCCTGTCTTTCAGAGTTATTTCCTTTTCATTGTTTGACATTCTAAATTGACTTGCCTTCATTAACTCTGCAGGGATCAGTAAAGATTAGAGATGGGTTGTCTGAAGCACATTTCTTCCCTAAACCTTGAAACTAGCCCACGAGCCGTCCCTGCGTCAGAGCTGGATTAGCCGTTATCTGCACGTCTGTTAGGCCAGTGGACACATGCTTCTTGGCCCTACATAGCATCACAATGAGCCCCCTGTGTAGCCTTCACTACACAAACAGTGTGATGTCACCTGGCACGTGAACTGGCTCAGCCTCCTTAATGAACCCCACAGACACTGTGGTTAATTGGGACATGCCTAGAACATTCAAGAGGCCAACAGTTGAAGGGGGTTCACAGTTACAAATGGGCATAAGAAAATACACATCTATCCCTAAATTTTAAAATGTCACAGAAATTTCAAATGTTAGGCTTTTTTCTCAAGTATGCCAGTAACTTTAGAGGAGAAGCATACTTTTTTTTATAAGAAAGGAGTTATTTATAATGGTTTAAAAGAGATACTCTATGACACAGGTGATTATCAATTATTAATTACCTACAGTAATTAGCTTTGGAACAATTATATAGCTACCTGGGAAACAAAATGAGACCTATTCTTTATATAATACCTAAATATAAATAAACTCCAAATCTATCTGGAATCTAAATAATAATGATGATGAAAATAGTAATGATAATATAATAATATCTAACATATGTAATAATAATAAGAAACCAAAAAACCAATAAATGAGGAACAATACCAGTACTAGAAAATAACATAAATGAACTCCTCTATGATTTCAGAGTAAAAAAAAATAAAAAGTATTTGTAATTAAAAAATATAGATTAGAAAAATGGATAGAAAGTATAAATAGCTCAGAACTACAAAAAGAGTAAGAAATCCAAACAGCTTTTAAGCACAAGGAAAGAGGCTCAGTCTGCTTTATGAGAGAAGTGCAAATTACAGCTTTTCTCTCTGATGGAGGAGGCTATGGGAAAACAGTCACTCATATGCTTCTGCTGGTATGACCATGTGACACAAACCCTGCTGAGGAGAACTGAGAGCTACTTCACAATATTATGTAAGCTTTCCACCTAAAAATCCCCCTTTGAACGACTCACCAGCAAAGAGATACCAGTAAAATTAAGAAATGACACAGCACTGTTTGTCACAACATAAGGGACTGGCTGGAAAAAAAATCATGTTCTATGTACATAAAAGAGAACCCGAGAATAGAATAGAAATGAGGAATGTTTCTATGTGCTGCCATGGGACAATCCTCAGGACAGAGAAAGAAAAATATGTGTTATAGTTCAGATATGAGATATCCCCTCCTAAAGTTCAGGTGTGAGACAATGCAAGAAAGTTTAGAGGCAAAATGACTGGGTTATGAGAGTTTTAACCTGATTAGTGCATTAATCCTCTGATAGAGATTAACTGGGTGATAACTATAGGCACATAGGGTGTCCCTGTGGGTGTGCCTCTGGGGCATATATATTTTGTCACTGGTGAGTACAGTTCTCTCTCCTTCCTTGTTGCATGCTAAGGTAAAAGTAACAAGAATGTGTATAAACCAAAATGTACAGGCAAAAACATTTTTTTCTATTTGTCCACTTACCAAGAAAGTAAAAATAACTACCTTTGCATTCTTCTCCTACTCAAAATTCATCTAAGAGGTAGAGGAAAACTCTAGATACAATCTGGACAGATATGGGTTAGAATCCCCTCTGCCCCTCACTAATTGGGCCAGCCCTGCACAACTCCTACAATCTCTGAGCCTAGATTTCTCCTCTTTAAAATGAGGATAAAACTACTGCCTATCTTACAAAGATGTTTGAGAAACGGAATATACACCCAGCAAAATGAGAGCTCAACAGATGACAGCTCTTATCAGTGGAGGTCCCTTACCCATCCACGAGGCCTTGCTGCTTAATGATCCTGTGTGATTCCTCTCTGGTGATTCTGCCATGAAACCAATGCTGAGTCCTGTGAATCACTGTGGGGGTAAGAGAGGAGGTGAGGAAGGTGACATCTCTGCACAGTGGTTTCCCTGAGAACATAACCCAGAGCCCTGACTCCCACAGCTGTACCTCTGTGGTGCATTCCAGGCCTGGGCAACAATGTAAAGTTCGGGGAGTGGAGGGTATGGGTGGGTGGGGGTGTGGAAGGTGAGGACTGTTTAATTTTCTTTTTATACAACAACATTAGGCAACTTGTCATGCTTACCTGTACTCAGGGTAGAAGGATGAAGGGGACTTTGGCTTCCCAGGATATTCATCCTCATGCTTCTCTTCTGCAAAAGAAATGCCCACATTAGCACTGAAGAAAACAGACTGATGCACAACAAGTCACCTGACTTCCCACCTCAGAGCGGGTAGCTGACCAGGATGCCACGCATCATGTGAAGACCCTGTCTAATCACCAAGGATGAAGAACACATGGATCACAGTGGTGGTTAAAAACAAACCAAAAGCATAATGGTGCATTTCCAACCATCCCGGTATTGAAACAGAGACACTTGCTTCTCACATAGAAGATGTATGATAGAAATCCTAAAAAATCTTAGCAGAAAAGCATGAGCTTGGGTAAACTCAAGCAGTTCTCAAAGCATGGGTCTTGAGAATCCCCATACTTGGGAACTTTCTCCTTTTCTCAAAGTACTGGGAATGCTTTCTAAGCCAAGGTCCTGGATTTATATTTTACACATGATCTTTAAAGACTCAGCTGAAAGATGGGTGATATTCTTCCCATCTGGAGATTTAGAACTTGAGCCTCAAAGATGAAGGAACTGTTTGGGTACAGCCCCCGCCACCCCCATATGCCCAATGGCCTCATTCAGGACAGGCTCTGTGCCCTACACAGACAGTTGCTAAAAATTCATCAACAATAATAGTTCTGCCCATGAACCAAAGAGGTAGAAGGTTCTGTTCTTCTCTGCCCCTTCCATGGGATCCCATCCATAGGGAGGCAGTGGGGGCTGGCTGGGTGCTGGACGCGTGGAGGACTCAGAGGGGTCAACTGCTTCCCGCAGTTCCTTACAAGCATCCCCTCCCTTGCCAACACCACAGAGCCATTCTTTTGGAAGAACAGCAAATGCAGGGGGGGCTACCACCCACAAGGGAGCCTCTTCTTGCTGGACTGGGGCCATGGTCTTACCCGCCAGGCATGGCCCTCTTCCAGGGCAGCGCTCTGGGCTTCAGCCGGATTCTCTATCACTCTTCCTGTTTGCCCAGAAAAATCCATTGCCACGAGGGAGTTCTCAGAGACACTGCGCTGGAAAGAAAAAGCCATAAATTTGTAAGAAGCAAGGAAATCAGTACAGAGGGAAATTTTGGCATGAAATGATCATAAAGATAGCCAGGAAAGGGTGCCCTATCTCCATTTCTGAACCCCTGATTCAGGATAAAGATCCACAGATTCAGGTTGAAAATTCAGAGGCACCTTGGGCTAAAAATGGCTTTGATTTTTCTTAAGAATAAAAAATGATCCTGTCTTCTCATAGTATTCACAAGCTGCTGGCAAGGTCTCCTGACACCAGTAGGTTATGGACTGCACTGCCCTTTACTGGTTTCCTGACCTGTGCTAAAACACATCAGAGACATGAAAACACAGGGTGAGACTAGTCCTCAACTGTAGATGACATCTTCAGGTGTGTTAGCTCAGGACAAGTAATACTGGACTCTCGATGGAGTCATCTGCCATCTCAAAAGAACAGATAAAGAAGGATCTTTAAGATCATATTTTGAAGTCACGACATGTTTCTGTGTCTCTGGGAAGCAAATCACATACTGAAGACACAAAAGGAGTAATAATAATGTCTCACTTCTAACCAAGGAATGATCTCACCATAATGGCCAACAGCACCTATGGGTCCCATGGCTTGAAGGAACAAAATCCCAGACAGAAGAGGATGCTCCTGTAGAGCTGGAAGTTGCAGTTGGTATTTTTAGCACATGAAGTTATTTACCTAACAACCTTGAGTTAAGATGTAAGGATGGGAGAAGGATGATAGAGAAATTTCTTCCCTGAAGCATGATATTGAAGTACAAGATTCGTGTTCTGGAAAATGGAATGCATGAGACATACTGGTTTCCTTGGAATGTGTTCACTCTTTCTGGAGCTTCCCTTACCAGTTCTTGTGAAATGTTGTCTACAAAACACGGAGACACAGCAGCAGAAAAGGCTTCTGAGCTAGGAAAGGCCAGCCCTGTACTTACCACTGGTGTAGCAAAGGGAGACAGCAAGGCTTTTCTCTGTTGAGGGATGCGGTAGTTCTGATAGAGGAGCATTCCATACTGAAGAGAAAGATAAGAGTCAGCACCAGGAGGGTAGTAGGAGCCCCAAGGTCCCAGCACATGTAAAATACCAAGGCTGGGAAGGGCAATGTTGAGTACAGAACAATGAAAAATATTGTTAACAGCCCCCACAAGCCGAAGCACATTCAAGATGGCGCACTTCTCTCAGTTCTGTCTCAGTTCTGCTATTACACTGCAGGAGATGAGCACTGACTGGTTTTGGAATGTTGGAAGGGGAATATACAAGACAGTGACAAATGCAATTATAATAATAGGATCAAGAAGAATTAACCTCACTGAGTGCTACTATGGGCCAAGTACTGTCTTAAATGGTTGTTGTATTATTTTCACTTAACCATCTCCATTTTGTGAGCTATGTACTATAACTTTCCCCATTTTACAGATTATGGAACTGAAGCACAGATAATGAAGCAAATAACCCAAAGTCTCAGGAAATCAATGATTTAGAATTTGAATATACCAAAGCTAATGATTCCCCTGACTACCAGGCTTACTGCTTAACCGGCTCAGCAGTTTGTGCTTTATTTTTCTTGGTAATAAGTACCCAGGGCATCGAAAAGTCTTACACACATCCAACATCCCAACCAACACTCCCAAATTACTGGCTCACACCACCCACTTGGAAGATAAAAGAATCAGGAAGAGGAAACAAAGTTATCAAGCAGAGTGCATCTTCCTCTTGACATTCCTTCAGGGGACGTAAGCTCCGATCCAGCTCTAGGTCCTACAGTATGTACTCATTTCTAAAATAAAAACATTTAGAACATGACAAAACAGTCTAACATAGGTATAATTGTATTCCCGTGAGAGGAGAAGAGTGAGAACAGGTCAGAAGAAACAACCCAAAGTGACAGTCGTCATGAATTTTCCAAAATCAACAAAAAGACATCAAGCAACAGATTCAAAGAGTAAGATAAATAAATTAACACCCAGACACATCATGGGAAGACTGCTATTTAAAAAAAAAAAGAAAGAAAACGTAAAAAGCAACTAGAGAAAAACATTCATTATTTTCACAGAAGCACTAGAGGACAGACGGCTGATAGTTTTGTACAAATGATGAGATCCAGAAGACAATGGAATGGGAGCAATTATAGAAGAAAATAACTGGCACAACCAAGAAAAAGTTCCTTCAATAATGTAGGTGAAACAAAAATTGAAAAAATTTCTAAGGCCCATATTTTAAAAATTGCTAGGCTGAGTTCCTCTAGTCCCATAAAAAGAATGCAAATTCAAGAAAAATTAGAGTACAGATATGGAAGTGAATAAAATAAAAATTGAGTATATTAAACAAAACAGCAAAATTTCTTAAGGTATTTTAAATATATACAGAATTAATATTCATAATGAAAACATTTCAAAATGAGCAATGGGGAAAATGGATAAGTCCTTAGGCTAACCTGAAAATTAAAAAAGGACTAAATTATAAATATAAAAAAATATAATAAGTTAAAGATGCATGTTGTGATATCCAGGTTAACCACTAGAAAATAATAAGTGAATATCTAAGAGATAAGTTAACAGAGGAAAAAATATAAATAAAATTACTTGACAAATCCAAACAAGAGAAAAAAGAGAGGAGGGACAACTTGAAAACAACTAGCAAATGGTAGGTTCAAATACAAATACTAATAACTAATAATCACATTAAATGATACAATTAAATTAAAATAAATGTTCCAGTTAAAAGATGAAGATTATTCAGTAAAGAATAAGATGTGATGCTTATCAGTGATATTCCTTAAACATAAGGACCCAGAAAGTTGAAAAAATATGGTTAAAACAAACTATGCAAACACTAATCAAAACAAAGCTATATTAATATTAGACAAATTAAACATTAAGGCATGGGGCATTACGAGGGAAAATGAAGTGTATTTCATAATGACAAAGAATTGATTTACCAGGAAGACATAAATATCCTAAACATTTGGGCACTAATAACAGACACATTTCAACTTATTCACATATTTTCATGTACATATATGCAGTCATCCCTCAGTATCCCCTGGGGTTTGGTTTCAAGATCCCCTGCAAATACCAAAATCCATGGATGCAAAAGTCACCTATAGAACATGGTGTAGTATTTGCATATAACCTACTCACTTTAGATCATTTTTAGATTATCTAAAGTAACTAATATGCAAATGCTATGTAAAAAGTTGTCCTGCATTATTTAGGCAATAATCACAAGAAATCTATCTATCTATATAAGTTCAGTAATAAACACTTACCCCCCAATTTTCTTTTTAAAGAACATTTCTGATCTGCAGTTGGTTGAATACAAAGATGCAGAAACTAGATATAGAATGCCAACTGTGTGTGTATGTGTGTAAATGGATAGAGAAAGAGACAGAGAGAAGTAATGCGATGGTAACCTTGCACAAGGAAAAGTCCCCTGTCCAACCCCACTCCTGGAAGGTGATCTCTAAGTCTTTGGAATGTCCTGCCTGAAAGAAATGACTGGGTTTAACTGGGGTACTTGGCTAGGCCATATAGTAAATAACAATGTGATTTATGCTGGGACTTTGGACCACACTTATTAACTTGATTTTTGGAAGGGCTGCAGACTAAGGTCAGACACATAGGTGGTCAGCCACATCTATATGGCCAGCTATTACACCAAGGCTTGGGTAAGCTTCTCTGGTTGGCAAATCTTTGTGTGTTTGCACACATCTTTGTCAGAAGAAGCAAGTACTGTGCACATGACTTCTCTAAGAGAGGGCAACTGGAACCTCCTACCTGGAACTCTCTCGGGTCCTTCCCACACACATTTTCCCATTGCCAATTTTGACTTGCATCTGCTCAACGTAATACCATGAATGTAAGAGCTTTGCTGAATTCTGAGTCCTAACAAATTAATGAAATTGAGGCTCGTTCCAAGAGCACTGTGCACATGCATGCACACACACACACACAAACACTCACACAGGCTGAACATCCCTAATCTGAAAATCTGAAATCCACAATGCTTTAAATCCTGAAATTTTTTGAGTACTAATGTCTTGCCCCAAGTGAAAAATTCCACACCTGGCTTCATGTGATGATGAGTTATAGTTAAAACACAGGTGTACTAAAATTACTGTATAAAATTAACTTTAGGCTATGTGTACAAGAGTATGTAAAACATGTAAGAGTTTTATGTTCAGACTTGGGTCTTATCTTCAAGATATCCCATTATGCATATGCAAATCCTACAAAATCTGAAACAAAGTTCAAAAGCCAAAATGCTTTTGTTCTCATATTTCAGATGAGAGGTAATAAATATGAATTCTGGGCTTATATAAAATGAATTTAAGATTCACTAACATGAGGGGGATTTATCTGTGCAGGAGACATATACTCATTAAGATGGATATGAATAGACAGGAAATCCATCATGTCCAAGTGGGCTTGGGTTTCCTGGGTCCCTGCAATTCCATGGATCCATGTGCCTAGCTCAGACCAATGACAGTCTAATTAATTTGATTGCCCTTATTGAATGTCTTGAACGAGATACTTAGATCATTGGTTTTAAGCCTTATTTTACAAATATATTTATTTATTTATTTATTTAAGACAAAAAATTTGCCTCTAAAGTTTTATAGTTGTGATTTAGTTATATTTATGATTATTCAGTTGACATACACTCTAATTTTCTTCCATATTTCATCTTTGATCCATAAATTATTTAATATTGTCTCTAAGTTGGCATAAAATGATACTTTATTTGATTATATCTACATTTGTTTTCAATTACTAAGAAATTTGAGTGTTTTTCATTTATTATCTGCATCCTAAGACTATTAATTTATGTTGTTTCAATTTAGAAATATGAAGGCCTAGATGGTAGTAATTTATTTATATGTAATCTTAATATTGTTTAGATATTAACTTATTATATATCAGCTCTATCATAAAGTTACCTTCTTCTACTTTCTTTTTTAATTTAAGTTGACTGGATTTTAAACATGTGTATAATCCAATTAATGTTTTTTTTTTTTCTTAAAACTGTTTCAGAGACAGTATGACTCCAGAAATGTTTCTCCTTCTTTTGCAATACAGATTTCTTATTTCTTATTCTCATTTAATTGAATGTTTAGATTCAATAAAGAAGAAAGGCAACAGTGGCTATTTTGCATGTGTCTGTAAAGCAATTATAGAAATGTTTCTGCAATAAGGATAGTGGCAACACTTGGCTAAACACAGTCAATATCTTGCCATGGTAAAAAACATTCTCCCCATACAATATGTTAGCAAAATAAGTAATGTTAAAAATATAAATGACATAAACAAATTCCTAAGAGTTTAAAATTACAAATGGGGTAGAGTTTTGGGATCTAATGAAAGGAGTCTATTTTACTTTGTATCTATTGTATACTAATAGCTTCCCATTAATTCCTACTTCTAATTCTTATCATAAACACTGAAGAATCACAGGATGCCACACTTACATAAAATGAAAAAATTCCATTACCTTAAAATTTATTATACATGTGACCTTTCTGTTCTTAACTAAGGCCATACGTAAGTTTTTTTCTTTATAAAAAGATAAAACAAAGTCATGGTCAAAGAATGATTCATGAAATGACAGTAAACTCTAGGGATATAAATGAATTTAAGATTCACTAACATGAGGGGGATTTATCTGTGCAGGAGACATATACTCATTAAGATGGATATGAATAGACAGGAAATCCATTATGTCCAAGTGGGCTTGGGTTTCCTGGGTCCCTGCAGTTCCATGGATCCATGTGCCTAGCTCAGACCAACAACAGTGCATAAAGTGACATATCATTTACAGTCAAGTAGTTAACTGGGGATGCAAAATCTTCCTGGACTTTTGTGGCTTCCTTTTGCCATATTGGATGTGGGCAATGTTCAAGATGGCAGCCGCTCTCTACCTGTCAGATTCAAGCAGGGCAGCGGCAGGAGCTAACTATAAGCCAATGACACTGAGGAATGTTTGCTAATTGGGAATAATCTGAAATATCACATCATTTGATCAACCTTTTTATCTATCCTGCATTTTGGAGAATTTTAAGAGATTTTTGCCTTGAAATGGGGACAAATCCTGCTACAAAATACTTTGAGACCCATTAGATTTGAAAGATCCTCTTACAGGGAAGAAGATCTTCTTCTAAACCAGGGATTTTTACACTTTTAGATTTAAAAAAGAAATAAAAATTTGGGGAAGGAAAAAAAAGCCATCGTTGCCTTAAGTTTAGCAATTAAATTTATCAAGTAAGACAATTAACATACACATAAAAATTAACCCAAACCCATTACTTGATATCAAAATTTTATAAAATAAAGGACATCAACTAAGTGAGGTATACATAATCTCAGACTCAAGGAGTTAAGTTCTTTACCATGAGCACAGTTAGGCTCACGTATAGCTTTTTACATTGGATCTTGTCTATTTTGCTGCATCATGGAGTACAGAGATGAGGACTGGCTTTTGGGAACCACAGGTCAAAATCCTGGCATCCAAATAGTCTGTGACCTTGGTGTGAGTGTGCAGCAGGTAGGTATCATTGAAAGGGGAGGGGCTGAGGCACCCTGAGCTATGCAAGTCTTACTATAACTCTGAAGATGCTCCCATCTCGGGGATCCTCAACGCATCACAGGACCCTCAACTTCATCAAAATTCATCTGTACTGAGACCCGAGCCCTCCCCCACTGGATTAAGCAAAATGAAGTATGTCAAACTCCTGGCCTTGGACTTGGCATAGAGTAAGCACTCAACAAAGTTACTCAGTATGTGGATGGTTTACTTTTGTTCTGCACAACTTTTTCACTATGCTGAGATGACTCTGTTCTCTGCATTTAGCACGCTGCTTCCCATGGTTGCCATGAATTTTCTCTTTGTTCCAGACACACATTGCTGTATTTTAACAGCATTAGTGCAAGACAATGTGCCCGGTTTCTCAGCAGTCTGCCTTTCTGCTGAACATCTAATTTAATTGCCTTTCTAGTGTCAGCTCATTTAAAACCAAAGCAACCACAATTATAGATTCTTGGATTGATGAAGCGAGACCTCCCTTTAGGGGATGAATTTCTATAGCAGTTTAAGAAACTTTAGAAGACAAAGGGAGGAGGTAACAGATAACTGTTATTAAGTTTTAACACTCCCTGCACAGACCCTACTATATCCAAGAAATTACTTAACAATGTACTATGAAGAAATGAGGAACCTGATTAATCTCTGCTGCTCTGTGTTCCAATAGCATCTTCCTGCAAAGCTGAGTGGAGCCCTGTTAGGCTTTTCCTAGGTATACACAAGATATACGACTTGTTTGTTTAAAGTGTCTCTGTGCAAGCACCTACAGATGTATGAAGGTCTTAGGGTTAATTTAAATTAGTAAGGTTTTCCTTCCATAAAGGATTTCCAAATAATAAAACTGCTATTTCAATATTCCTGGCATTGATTATTATCCACTAAACCAGAAAGGATACCTGGATATAATTAGGCAGAGTAGGAAGGTAATTCTTTATGATTCAAGACTCCAGGGTCTCAATTTTAACAGTTGTTCCCAAAGAAATAATCCCCCTCATGTCATCTACTTCTCCAGGTAAGGACATAAAACATCTGATGCACTTTTAGGGGACAAGTGTGTTTGAGGGGCTGAAGCCAACAGGGACCTCTCATCACTTACTACAGAGAAGACCTGCATATCCACCATAAAAAAGACTCAACCCAATGTTACTTTAGTCTATGCTGGTGTCACACTGTGGAGGCTCAAAAGGGGTTCTTACAGAGTCGCCAGTGTAAGCTCCCTGTCTGGTGACCTGCTGCACCCATCTCAGGTAGATTCTGGCTCTGTCCATGATATCCAGCATCCAAGAGGCAGATACTACATCAAATGAGGAAGAGTCAGAGGTGCATGGGTAGGCTGGTTCCTGCTTTGACTCCATTATAATTTTCTGAGCTCTGCTGTGTTCTGTGCTCTAAGAAGTCCTTGCCCTCAGACTTTTGGAGGTGAGTTAGTCAAAATGCTAACCTGATCCCTGACTGAACACAGTACTAGCCCAGGAGGGACGACGGTTTGTGGATCCTGCCTGGTCCTGCTCTCTGTAGCTCGCTGTGCAGCCATGACCCACTCCAATAAGAAGGCTTATGAGCATGGACTAGTTCAACACACCGTCTTAGAAGCCACCCTGTGCAAATAACCAGGTACAAGATGTAGAAGGCATTTTAGCAGGTTTCTCCCCTGGCTTCATATAGCAAAAATTCCTGGAGCATAAAACACCTTGTTCTACAGGCAACATGGGGATGCAAAGAGAAGGAGTCATCTCCCCTAGAATCTCAACTCTTAATTATGCTTTTCTCTTCTTTGATTAAGACCATTTGACAGGGGGCCAGGAGGGAGGAGACATTTCAGAATGTCCTAGGAAAAGACATAGTTTTTGACATCTTGAAGCCTGCTCAAGAGGATAGTAGACCTTGGAGTGTAACTAGTTAGGACAGTGACTCTCACAGCACTGGAAATTGGTCCTCATGGCTGCCACTACCATGTTTATGCAAAGTCTAAGTTCCCAGCCTCCTTAAAAATGGTAGTTTTTTTTATCCTGAATGCCTCTGGAATCGGGGTCTCTGGATTAAATTAATACCCCTGAAATGGCTGGGACACCAGGGCTACATGTAGAATTAGATCTGCAGCTTCCCAGGGTCTCTTAAAGAAGAAAAGGAAGAAATCATGGTAGTCAGGAAAGGGATTCAGGAGCCCGAGCACTGAACTCTCATCCTGGCTCTGCCCCATCCATCCAGTGGCTATACCTCGGGACTTCGAGTTGTCATCTGTACAATGGGATAATGATATGTATGTCATAAAGCTACTGTGAGGAGGAGATAAGGTAATGGATGTAAAGGGCTGAAGAGCGCTTGGCCCATGGTAAATGCTCAACAAATATTAATGATGTTATATTAACATTAACACTACACAATACATCACTGTTAGTGCTAATGACAGAGACAATACTGCCACTTCCCTTCCTGTGACTAGCTATGCTTTGGCACC
This sequence comes from Urocitellus parryii, assembly GCF_045843805.1. Classification (NCBI taxonomy): domain Eukaryota; kingdom Metazoa; phylum Chordata; class Mammalia; order Rodentia; family Sciuridae; genus Urocitellus; species Urocitellus parryii. The sequence goes on from NC_135533.1 coordinate 106,251,028, forward strand.
TGTTTTTACTCATGGTACAATGGTTAAGAACTTACTGATTTTATTATGTATTACCTAGTATAATAAAATTTATAGTTTCATAAAGCATACTGCCATTTTCCTTTTTCATTTCCTTTTTTGCCTTTTTAAAAATAAACTATTCATTGGTGGAGTAAAACAAACAAACATAAAAATGTCAAAGTTCCACTGTGGCCTCTGTGCTCCTCTGCCCAGCTGATTGTAATCTCTTCTCCCCCCCAGACTCATACATATGCATGCACGACAGCAAATACAAACACACACTTCAATTTTTACTCCCTTTCTTCTTCACACCAACGTAGTGTATTCTATACATACTGTCCTAAACTTTTCATTTTGATTGTTAATAGTTTTTCCACAACAGAGCAGAGACCAACCTTTCTTTTAACAGCTACCGAGTGTTCCTCTCAATGACTGACATCCTGTAACTTAAATTTAACCGGTGCCCCATTGATGACAGACTTAAACCTGGCTTAGAGAGAATCGAACTATGATTTGTAATATCTTATAATAATACCGTCTCCTTTTCTATTGTGAATCAGTAAAATTTTGTTTTAATATTTGTGTGTGTGTGTGTGTGTGTGTGTGTGTGTGTTAGTGGAAAAAAAATAAACAGACTAAAGTACTGGGAGGCAGACATAGGAAGCTATTAGGGTTTGGATCTGGAATGTTCCCTCAAAAGTTCATGTGGGCCACATTCAGAGATGCACTGATTAAATTATGAAAGATGTGGCATCATGAGTGGATTAATCCATTTGATGGGCTAATAACTTGAATGGACTACTGGGTAGTAACTGTAGACAGGCCGGGCATGCTAGAGGAAGTATGTCACTGGGGGCATTGTCTTGGGCACTCTACCTGTCCCTGGCCCCTTCTTCTCTCTCTCTCTCCTCTCTCTCTCTCTCTGCTTCCCAGCTTTCATGAGCTGAGCAGCTCCTAGACCTTCTGCCATGATGTTGTGCCTCACCTCAGGCCTAGAGTAATGGAGTCAACTGACCATGGCCTAAGGCCTCTGAAACCATGAGCCGAAGATAAACGTTTCCTCCTCTAAGTTTTCCTTATCAGGTATTTTGGTCATAGTGATGAAAATCTGACTAACACAGAAATCTCTCCTAGAGCTTATTTTCTGGGCCTCCTCTAGGAGTGTTTGAAGCTAAGCTTCCTTCCACTTGTCCATCTCCTCAGTTTGTTTTACTCAGAGCCTCTGGACCAAATGAAAAGCCACTGTAGTTTAGTGAAGGATGGAAGTTGTTGTAAAGTAATCCCTGGACGACTGCATGCATCAGCCACGGCTGGCCAACTATCTCCTCCAGAAACTGCTGGATGCCGAGTTCACCTTGGTCAGCTGATGAGCAACCTGAGTGCCCTTTACTGACATAATTAATTACAGACACATGGGATGTACTATATATGTACATGTGTATGTGTGTGTGTGTGTGTGTGAAAAGAAACACTGAGGAAACAATGTGTTATGTGCTTTTACCGTTCTGTTTGTAGCTTTACTAGGTGATTTTAGTAAAGAGCTATAGGACATCACTTTGACAATTACTATGATTGTCACCAAGGGCACTGTCTCATGTAAGGTTTTATTTAATAAATTCTTTTAGAACTGGTCAGGAGATATTGGCTATGCTGAACCAGACAGTTTGGGGTCATGCTTCTTCTCATGGCCCTGGCTTTTTGGAAGTTGAGTCTACTCAGCCATGAAAATAAGTGACCTGTCTCATCTATTGCTATGGTTTGGATATGGTTTGTCCTGAAAAGAGTTGTGTTGCAGGCTTATTCCCAGTGTGGTGCTTTCGGAGGTGGGGCCTAGTGAGAAGATCTTGGGAGTATGTCTTTAAAGAAGATGTATGGCACCCCAGGTTCCCCATCTTCCTGTTTGGAGATGCAATCTCTTCTTGCCATGTGTGTTTCTGTCATTATGTTTCGCAATGACAATAATACAACCAAAAGACCTCTCACGGGAGCTGAGCTGATGCAAGTACCATACCCTTGAACCTTCAGAAATAAGAGCTAAATAAATCTGTTATCTTTATAAGATAGCCTACCTCAGGTATTTTGTAATAGTAACAAAAAGAATGGAATAATATATCTATTATTACCTGTAACCTAGTATTTCTCAGTTAGGGGCAATTCCTTACTCTTGGGCCCTCAGGAGTCATGTGGAAATGTCTAGAAGTATTTTGGTGGTCTCAAAAAACAGGAATGCTGCTATATGTCCTATAATGCACAGAATTTCCCTGGCAAAGAATTATTCCCTGCAAAGTGTCAACAGTGTTGAGGTCAGAAAACTGGGTTCTAATCTTAATATTAAGTCCTCTGTTAGAAGCCTCTGAGATCTTATTTAGAAGGATGCATAACTACATCTGAAAATAATAACATACTGTGATAGAATGCTGGAAAAGTTACAGGCATTTTCATGCCAGAATAGACCCCAAGTCAGACTGCTCATTTTCCACAAGGAGATGTAAGTGCACCACACACCGCAAGTCATCAAGTACCTTGAGGAGTCTGAACGCTGTCATCCAGCAGATTCTGGTTTGCTCATCCTCGGCACAGAGCAGTCTCAGCTCTTTAGCTTCATTTTTCACTTTGTTTGGCTGGAGGAGGAAAAAGGAAATCCAATCAGCGCAATGTGGTGAGTGTGGAGCACACTTTACGGCAAGGCAGAGCTGCACAGCACTCAAACCCAAGGCAATCAGCTGTGGTCATCCATGCAGAGAGCATAGCACATGCACACTCTCCTCCAGGTAGATATAATCCTCTTTCACACAACATAGACTAGACCAGGGCTGGTTGTAGCTACTTATTCCTTAGCTGAAGCATATACCCTTCCCTAGCTGGGAACTGCAGAGCAGTCAGACAGCCAAACAAATCACCATGAGGGAATGAGCATGTGAAGAACGATGGAACAAACAGGAAGATATGTCCACCTCTGTTGAGGGGATACTGGAATCTATGGGAGGACAACCTCTTTCCTGAGTTACAGAAGGAAAGGTCTTCAAAGTCACTCTCCCAGGGAGACTGAGAAGGTGGCTGGGTGTATTAGCTGGGAAGCAGGGAGGCCCCCAAGGGGCTCAGAGGTTATGGAGAGCCAAAATGGTCCCAATGTGGACCCCCCAGTGGAAGTCCAGAGAGGAAGGGCAATGCAGAAAAGGCATCGAAATGGAAAAAAAAAACAACCCAAGACAGGTAGGGGCATGTCACATATCCTGTGGACCCAGAAGAATGACAGGTTTGCCTGGCAGAGGCAGGGCTAGGAGCTGAGGGAAAAGCCTGTCACAGGGTAAACTAATTTGGGCTTCCACTTGAATCCCCTGCTGCAACTCAAAGAACAGTGCTCGGGGTGGACACTGATTTTGCCTTTCACTTCAGGAATCTGGAGGATCCAGGGGTGAGAATGACTGCCCAGCACTCAGGGCACCCTGTAAGTACAGAAATAGGAGCAGAGAAAAGTATGTAGCTGGTGTGGGTCAGCAAGAAGGGTGAGGAGCTTCTCCTGTGGTCATCATGGGCTTCTATCTGGTTTGAAGTAGATTCATACTATAGTGGTCTCCACTTAATCTCTGGGATACATTCCAAGACCCCTAGTGGGGACCTGAATCCATGATAGCTTCAATTCTATAACTGAACACTTACCAACCCACAGTGGCTTTAACTTTGGCAGTATGCGTGGGAGGGCAGAAGTAGCAGATTTCTTTCCCCCTCTTTACATTTTAATGGGTATTAGATTTGTTCTGATTATAGTTCTCGGGAACCTTAGCATATAATTCTTTCCTTTCCTTAATAAGTCCAGAACTTTCATATTTTTCCTTAAAAGGAACATCTGATGGCCTCCCTTCAGCATATCTGGATTACTGGCAACACTCTTGAACTTTCGAGCCACTATTTAAAGTGAAATAAGGGTTATTTGAAAATAAGCACTATAAGTACTGCAGTAGTAGATCTGATAGCAGAGAGAATGCTATAGTGACTAATGGGCAGGTAGTATATACAATGTGCATATGGTGGATGAAGGGCCAGTACCCTGTGCAAGACAGAGCCTGAAAAGTGTGAGACAGCAACATACTACTCAGAATGTTGTGTCATTTAAAACTTATAAATTATTTCTGGAATTTTCTATTCAATATACTTAGACCCTGGTTGACCAAAGGTAACCAGAATCAATAGAAACAATATCAGGAATAAGGGGAGCACTACTGTACCTGATAATGGTATTTCAGGAAGGCACTGCTGTTGTGATACAGTCTGAGGAAGGGATCCCAAAGTTCTCTTTTCCCATCAGAATGAAGCTTGAGCGCTGGCTCGGAACTTAGCCCACTGGGGTGAGTTCCAAGCACAACCACTCACTAGCTAGCTAACATGGGCAATGAAACTGGATGGTTTCCTACTCTATTAGTATCCATGGAATAAATAATAGGTATGAAACCATTAGTAGAACATTCCATACATAGTAAATATTCAGTAAAGATCACGTACCATTATGATTGTCAATCTTGCCATTACCTCACTGGGGGCAGAACATGGTCCTGCAGGCATGTGTGTGGGTATACGTGTGTACATGTGCATCTTTGTATATGAGTGTATGTGTATTTGTGTGCATATATGTATAAGCATATGCACTGGAGTACACATAGTATTGTTGGCCACATGCACACAAGTGTGTATGTATATGTGCACATCCATGTATACACATGTGCATGTGCATTTCTGTGCATATGTCTGCCCACGCTCGTTCATATACACAGAGTGTGGGCAGTGCTGTAGTCATTCCTATCTGATTATCCTCATGACCAAAGATGCTAGCTTACACAGTACCTGGAGGTTACAGGTGACAGGCCAGGGGTCTCCTGCCCAATTGACTATCCTTCTCCCACTACTAATACTTGGCTCAGACATAGCTCAGTCACACCTGGTCCTAAGTCATTGAGCCCACCAACTGCATTACCCACAACACTTTCTCTTGAGCTCTGAGCTACTTGAGAATCAACATGTCATAAGAAAACATGAAACTGTATTTCTATTAAGAACAAAAGAAGCAACGAGCACATGGTGAGCAAGAGAGGAATTAGTCATTAAAATTCCAAGTCCTAGCCTTTGGACAGCCTCATGGTAGAGTACCTTAATGCAGAGCCCATGGTCCGTGGGAGCGCTGTACTGCTTCTTCCCAGCGATCAGGAAGAAGATGTTGCTTTCCTCCAGGTCAGCCAGCAGCTGCAGGTGTCTGGGCTCCTGCAAAAACAGAGGTCGGGTCTCAAGCACAGCAAAGAGCAATTGTTCTCACATCTTTGTAAGCAGAAGACAGCCTGTGCATGCTCACACAAACTCCTCTCCTGGCATTTTAGAGACTCTGACCATGGGGTGAATTAAATGTTAAATGAGAAACAAACTTGCACAGCCCTCACTCAAAAAAACCTCACCTTTCAAAAACTCAGACACAAGACTATTGGAATGTTTCAATGCTTCTGCCAAATCACAGCCTCATGATTCAAGTAAAACCCAGGAGAAAGCCTGCAGCCCCAAGGTCAAAGTTAAGAGAACATTCTATGTTCAGGGCCATACCACCGATGACATACTGTGTACTCGAGTCCCCATGGTGCCTTCAGTTTTCACACTGACAGCCTGGCCCGCCCTTCTGAACTCTCCAGCCAAGTCCTATTTCCTGCTCTATGCTACAAACTGTTCCTGGCTTCAACACGAACGAGGATGATGAGTAAGCCATAAATCAGAACTGGGACGTCAAGGAGTTGCCCTGCCCTGCCCTGCAGGCGATCAAAGCCACTCAATGAAGATACCCTTTCGCCCCAGATAGAACATCATCTAGCAGCTACTGAATTCCCAGAGCCATAGCTGCTCAGCACCTTCATCTGGGCTCCCCCCATCTCCCTACTCTCTCCTGGAAAGAGCAGAAGAGACTGCAGCTCTTCAAAGGCAAATGTTCAGCCAAGTTTGGCTGGACACAGCTCCTAATGCAGAGTGTTTGTAAGTCATTCCCAAGAAAAGAGTAGGAACAAATGTGCAAAACGTCCACAGGAGACCTCCAGGAGGAGCCCATAGGAAGTCTATAACGTCACCTGCTTGGTTTTGAGGTCTGCAGCTGTTTCCCATCTCTCACCCCCTCTTCCCAAAGTGCACACACATAGAAAGTACAACTGACTACAGAAAATGTCCATAGCAACATATGTTAGATAGGCATTAAGGTGGCAATAATCTTGCAAACATCCTATGGCTAGTTTGCATACCAGCTTCTAAAATTACAAAACAAGTCAATATTTGTAGTGACTTAAGTAGTCAGAAGGGTCTTCTTGTGACCCATAATCGGGGGGAGCTGGGATTGAGCAGCCCAGGGGTGCAGGAGTGATGTAGCAGGCCATCCCAGATCTATATTATCACCCAGCTTCTGAGGCAGCCCAACAGAACTGTCATTCTTACACAATTAGCTTATTATCAAATCATAGAAGAGGTTAAAATCCATTTTAAAATGAAACCTAGGTTCATTCTTAGTCACATCATCCTGGGATAACTGGGCAGAATTGGTACTTGTGGTGGGGGGTTTTCAAACTCACCTTTGAAGTTCCCTTTGTAGAGCAATAAAGGCCTGATCTGCGCAAACACACGTATAGCTTTTTCCAAGATTTTCTTCCCAGCTCTTTCACATGCAAAAACCCTTGAATTTCAGGACAGCTGCTGGCATTCAGAAAATTCTGAGGAAAAGCAAATTTTAAAAAATCAGATAATGCTAACATAAAATAATTAAAATGGAAATGTTATTGTTGCAGTTGACATTTTCTGAATTATTAAAATGGGGTTTTTTTTTTTTTGGTCAAACTGAGGTCTTGCTCCTTTCAAAACTCTAAAATCCCATCTAAATTGGCATTGTGTAGAATATAATGAGCACTGAAACACAGGCAAGCAAATTAATCTAACACTGGTTAAAAGCATAAAGTTATAATTTCCTTATAAGGCAAAAGACTTAAGGATTCTGCTCTTTGTTCGAGTTTTCTAAATAGTATCTAATCTGATTATCAGAACTAGGAGAAGAACAAGTACCAGCAGCAACTGATTAGAAACACTGAGAATTGAGAATAAGAACCAAGCTGCCACTTTTACCTCTGCGTTCTTTCAAAAAGGAGTTACATAAAAGGTATCTGTCCATGAAGTACCTGGGACGCCGTGGTGACAGCTCACTGTCCCAGTTAACAGCTTTTATATAGGCAGCTTTATGCATAAAATCTTAGAACACACACTCACACACACACACACACACACTCTCTTTCATGGGGAAGAAAAAAGACGGGGCGTGGCCTTGGTGAGTCCTCAGCCCTGGACGAGAAGCAGACAACGTCCCTCCCCACAGGTCTGGATACTGTTGGTTTGTTCTCTCGTTTGACACGTTGCACACAGACACACGTCTGGGGGGCAGCAGTTACATTCCCTTTCACATTCCCGACTCCCCAAGAGGAATGTGAGTCGGCACTCAGCCCAGAGGCCCTGCTGGCCCCATCCCCTGGAATGGAGTGGGGACAGACCAGGTTTTTTTTTTTTTTTTTTTTTTTTTTGAATACACGTTAGAAAGCAGAAGAAGAATTCAAACAAGTTTCCTTAATTTTAATGTATAGTAAGTTACTTCTAAGGACTTTGTGGGACTAGGGTGTGGCTCAGTGGTAGAGCGCTGCTTGCCTAGCATTCACAAGGCTCTTGGTTCCATATCCCCAGAATCAAACACACACACACAAAATTTTTTTTTAATAAAAGTAAAAAGGACTTGGTGTTTTTTTTTTTTTATCATTCTTCAATCTGAAATAAGATTCAGTATTTTTGTAGAAATTTCCAAGCAGCCGGGCAGTGGCCTGTCCTGGGAACCCATGCACAGTTAAGACCACAGCGTCTCCCTCTTATCCTCCTCCTGGCCCATGCTCCGCAATGGCAACATTCAGATTGCTTTTAAGTCACAGCAAGTTTATTCTGGGTGTAAATGCTTATTTCGCTTTGAAGGAGCCTGGCTACACACAGATTTCCCAAGCACACATTTATTTCTGGTTACTCTAAACTCCACTAAGAGCCAAGGTTAATATGTGATTAAGGACCCAGCCTCTTCAAGTTTTTACAAGCTGCCATAACAGTTACAAGAGGACTTTTATCTGGAAACTGTATTTCAGCAGAAACTCTATTTTCGTCCAGTACCTGCAAAAGCTGGGTCTGACTGCCGTTGGACTGCTGGCACCAAGTAACCATCTGTTCTGGGAAGAAGTTCTGAGGAAATGAGGAAAAACAAATATGTTAAAGGTTAGCTTCAAAGTTGGGGAAAGCACACTTACAGGTCTGTCCATGTTAAAAAGTTCCTATCGGTATGACTGTGCACATCTGTACTTTAAACAGCCCCTTTTATTCCCTTATCACACAGTGGAGACACCTCCTTCAAAAGGCTGCATTTAGTTTTCTCACACGAAGGATCCAAGTTTGGAAAATATACTATATTAAGTACAGAATTCATGTCTCACGGCATGTCCCATGGCAAAGAGGTACACCGGGGTTATAACTCAGTGATGAGAAGCATGGCATGAAATACAGAATTCCTGAAGTGTATAAGGTGGGCACAGTTGTGTGGGAAAGCCTTTTCTGCTATATTACCCAGAAAGAATTATCAGATTTCTTCCTATGCAATAAAAAAGGCAGATAAACTATCCATGCCAGAATGGACCTAGATCTTTCCCCAAGTTGATGCTGCTCTGTCCCCTGACTCAAGTTAAGAGCAAGTGCTATGGACGTTATGAGATTCTTGCTCCTGATATGTCCCAGGACAAGTGTCTCTCAAAAAAACAGAAGAGGAAAGATCAGTCAAGGAGACTACATCAAGACACCAATCAATCACATTGATTGCTCTACTCATTCTTCTGGATATAATCACAAGATAATATTTGCTATTTTCAGAGAATCAAGAGTATTTCTTCTGCTCAGTTTTGATCAGTTTGTTCCAATTTCAATACTAAAATAACTAAACAAGCCCAGTCTCTCCTCCCCCTTTTGACTTCCAGACTAATGCCCTTTCCATTGTTACTATTTGAAGGCAACTGCTACCTTTAGCCAGTCACAGGAGTCTTTAGTTAAGTGCCAGAGATTGTTTTGGGCAAGGACTGCCTTCGTGAAACAGCAATTCAGATTCTCACACCCATATGCTGACCCACGGATCACAATGATGTTATAATCTGATATTACTAAATACCCAAGCATAAACTTTTAAGATTTCAATAGTTTCAAACCCCAAACCTGAAGAGGTAAGACTCACCACTGGATTCTTAAAAAACTCATACTTCGCGTAATTCTTCCTGAATAAGAATTTACTCTCACTTCCCATGGTACCTTCCACCTGGACCACCAGCTCATGGTCTTCCAGGAACCTTTCTGCAGGGTAAAAGTATCAAGTGTGAGATAAGAGAGGCAAAATCTTCAAGGCAGTTTTACAACAAATTACAAAATCTGGCTGACTTTCCTGTTCTTAAATGTTGTGAACGAAGATGAGGTCAGGAACTAAACTAAATTTAAATCTCTCTTTAATGCACTATTCGATGCCTAAGAGGTCTTAAAATACATAGAATGCAGAATTCAGTTCAATATGGACTTTTATATACTTCTTTTACATTGGGCATCAATAAAATGTTAAGGAGAAAGTCAAATGATTTTTGCCCTTACATTAAGAAATTTCAATGCTTATGAAGAACAGAAACTGGGAAAATATTCAAAGACAAAGGAAAGTAGGGAAGTCACTGTGCAATGAGGTGTGGGGTAAATAAGAGGAGAGGCTACAGAGGTGGGAAGGCATGGGGAGCCTTTGGATTCCATAAAATCTGGTTGCCTGAAACCGCCCTGGGAATGTAATATGGGAGCAGGCACATGATGCTGCTCTCAGACAGGATGTACCAATGTACTCATCTTTCACGCTGAAGCCAGCACTAACCACATCATGGAATATTCTCATCAACTGGATTATATGTGAAGCAAAGAAGAAAACACTACACAGAGTACTCATTGTGCACGTGCGCACGCGCACGCACGCACATACTTCAGAGCATCTGGAAAGGTTATTTTCCCCACTGCTTGTACACTTGATTAAATGTGAAGCATGAAGAACTTGGCCTACTACCAAAGAATACGTGCTTAGAGAAGCTTTGCCTTTCTGCTATCTGATGGAGGTTACATCCCCTCCCATGGATCTGAAAAACTGTAATCAGGCTGGGATGGTAGAAACAGGGGAAATAATTACATCAAATGATGCAATAAACAATAATGAGTAAATCTGGATTAGGGTCAGTGTGTGGACTTGCACCAACGTGGTACAGAGTGAGGTGCTATGCAATGGACAGAGGGCAGTTCTGTCCTTCATGGAGCCAGAACTTAGTCTCTAAAATATAGACTCTCATCTTGTACGGAACAAACAAAGTTTAGGGAAAAAGCATTTCCAAATGAAACTCATCTCAGAATTTGGAAGAATTTCTGCCTGTAGAGGACAACTGCTACCAAGGGTATTCCTCTAACAGGGTCACTGTTGGCACTAGGAGCCAATTTTGGGCGGATATGTCCTCGGCCTTGATTTTGATGTTACAAGGAGCAGTCTTCCTAGCAGAAATGTATTTAAAGCCAGGATTTATGAAGGAAAGGGATTTTTGTCCCTGTTGTTGCCAAAAAAGCTCACAGAACCTCTGAGGAAGGGCCAGACCTGGCACCACCAGCAGACCTGGGATACTTCCCACTTGTCCCTGTCTGGGAGGGAATTTTGCCAGCAACATGTAATCTAAAACACAGACCTTATGTTTTGCTAGGACAGAAAAGAAGAGAAAAATCATACAATTTGAGCATGTGACTAAAACTCTGATGCTTGTTTTTTTAAAAAATGCCAGACTCAAGGTTGTTCCTTTAAAATAGATGTTCTGGGGAGAAAACAAATCAATGACTTCCATTAGAATTTTTTTATTCATGGAAAAATTTCTTTCTGTTGTTACAGGAAACACACACACAAAAAACAAAAACCAACAACCTAATAACCTACTGATGGTTGGTTTATAGAATAAAACATTTTTACCGGGTAAAATAAGGAGAAATTAAAAGGGGAAGAGGCAGCTACCTACGTGAGGATGTCTATCTCTAAAGCAAAGGGTATCTTGTCTCCAAAGAAGCCTGAGGAATCAAGAGGGACCCTCAAGGGAGAAGTAGACCTAAGAAGCCCATGGTCAAAGAGCATATGCTCTGATCTTGACCCTAAGCCCCTCCTTCCCTCTGTACTGGAGATCCCCTGGGGCAACTGCACACAACTGTGAATGCACACAGAACTGCCCTTAGTATCACACCCCAGGTGGACGGGGGGGAACTGCTGTCCTGGAAAGGGAGACCAGGGGACTCAGGTTCCACTGTGGCCTCAGATAACCAGTAGATTGCCAAGCTGGCCAGTATGTGGAGCATGCTTCTCCTACTCAGGTCATTCTGGTAACCCCAGAGGGGCTTGAGATCTCTAGGTATGGCTTCTAGTTCAAAAAGGGTGGATGAGGTGGCAGGTAAGCCCCCTTCCTCAGGGATCTAGAACCGTGTAGCCTTAACCTGCCACCAAATGCCCCTGGGCACAGTGTTCACAGAAGTCAGTGAGTGGACATCATCAGTTCAAAGTTCTCCCATCCGGTTTTTAACATTCACAGGGCTGTCCATAAACCCCCTATTGTTCTAGTGGCTCTAAGTACAACCAGAATGCTACTTTTCAGGGCGGTATTCCGAAGTCACTGACTGTACACAAGAAAAGGCAAAAATTCCTTTAAGTACATTTGTATTTTTCAAATTTCTAAAATGATGTCCAGTATCTACACTATAATCCTATTCCATGAGAAAAAGACTTAAATGTCAGACAACACCACAAAGAAAATTTTGTTTCTCTGCCTTAAACCAAGCAGCTTTCACGTGACTCTTCGCCATACCCCTCTAGTTGGTGGTGGAGGGACACCACAGAACTGGTGCACAGAAAAGAGGCTGGAGTCCATTGTCTCCTCCTGACACCAGCTGCTGCCCCTGGGCTTGCCTGAGCCAACCTCCAGCCCTATTCAGCACATCCTTCCTCGGCACAGCCCACGCAAGGAAGAGAAGAGAGTTGTCAATTAGTTCAGGGCTTTTCGGGCTAAGAAACTGGGAACAAAGAAAGCTTGTCTATGGAAAAATCACCCTGATGCTGGGACAAGCCCTGTAAGTGGCTCTCTATCTATACATATTTTGGTGAGGAAAGAACATCATTCTGTACTCCTCTAATGTAATAGGGAGCCCCAGACAGAAAAATCAGTCTGTGAACGGTTCTGCCTGAGAACTGAGGATGCAAATGGGCCAGTTTTCTCCTTCGACAACTTTCTGCGTAAGTCAGTTGTCAGCATCCAAAGCAAAGCAGCTGCAGGACCCCAAAGAGTTACTCTCACAGCATTTCTCACCCAACTGGTAACAAACACAAAGCTGGAAACAGCTCCAGAAAGAACGGTGGCTTTTCCTGAGACGTTTCCGCCAATTTGCAAAGGATAACAGAAATCCTCAAATGCTTGAAATCCACAGAATCTGTCCGGAACCCTCTTCTCTTTACTGGGTTGTGAAGGGCCCCCTCTCCTAGAACATCTGTTCTTTCCTCTGTGCCTAATGCCCACATTTTTTAGAATTTGAATGTGAGAGCCTAGCCCCACCACCCCCAGACTTCACAGGATGGAGTTTATCTGCAGTCCCACTTTCAAGTTCAGGATTATACCAAAATGCCATTTGGTATACTTAAATATGTATTCTTCAAAAGTCCTTTAAAAAATTCATTTACTTGCTATGTGTGCAGGCTGACTGTTTAACATCACCATGTTCTCTACATGGGAAGCTGTGTTGGCCAAAGTGGAGCTTCCAGAAACTCTTTGTGCTGGGGGAAGAGGGATAGGGATGCCTTCCAAAGGACCTGGCCCATACCAGCACCCTGAGCTATCTTACTATTGGCTGCTGAGTGGCGTTGATCAGGGATGGTGTTGCCACTGCTGAGATCAACTCTCAGATACTGAGACTAAACCATCTCCAATAAGCTGGTCTTGTGGGAAGTGCTAATTATCAAGAGAGTATTTAAAAGGACCAAGAGAATGGAGCAGGACTCCTGGCAATTGCAAAATATATAACATGTTCACCTAAGATCACCAATCACTAAGGGACTTTGCTGACTACCAAGGGCTTTGCACCAAGTTTCCAAGGCACCTTGAGTGGTGAATGCTCTCAGGTGCTGACAGGAGGAGCCTGGGAAGGGTGACAGGCTCCTGGCTCACAGGTCTCTGCCCATTTGACCACAATGCAATGCAGAGAGGGCAGGGCTAAGTCCCATCAGCCAGAGACATAGCTCTACAGAGCAAGGGAGGCGGTCACTGTTCAGCTTCTCCATCAGTACAGTGGAGCAGCCCAGATGGGAGCCCTGGAGGCTCTTCTCTAGAGAGAAGGAAGCCACCTTGGAAGGACCATCTTGGGAATTGCCCTTACTTTCTCCAGAGCTATCATTCCTTTCTGTGCGTGAAAAAGGTTTAATATTGTTCAGAATCTAACATTGTATTTGGTGAAGTCAGTATAGTAATTGTACTTTGAAATCCTCAATTTCTGAGGTCATATACAGTAAAAAAATGATGTCAGATTGAGATATCTTAAGCCATTCATAATCAGAGGACGGGCTAACATTCTGCCTTAGAATCTGCCTAATGGATATGCAAGCACTGCTTCTTTTTTGCCCAAACTGTCATCCCCATGTATGTCCATGTCCCTATGTGAAAACCCAACATGTAACTACTTAAGAGAGTTACTCCCTACATAGAGATAGCAGCATCTGGGGATGTGGGACAGGATGCCCTACCTGGAGCATCGGTCAGACCTGAGCATGCCAGAAAGACCCAGAAACATGCACTAGAGCGTCAGTCACCACCAAGAGTTCCTCACAAGGCTGTGGTCTTCATAATCATCCCAGGGTGAGTGCTGAGACACCTATAGGGCTCTCTGGAAGAGACCCCACAGCCCAGTACCTGCACCTTCCTGCCAGTGAAGTCCTGACAGTCAAATGCTGCTGAATCATGGAAGAAATAAGATTTCCCCCTAATGAGCAACCGTTGTTGCTATAAATTAAACAACATGCTTAGATCACACATTTAAAAAAAAAAAAAAGCATAAGCAGAGAAGTTAGAAAGATGGGAATGCAGAAGCAGAACCTGTCCTGGGGGTGCTGATCTTTCCAGATAGTATAATTTGGTGACTCTTAAAAACTCTCACAATCCTCTGCAAAACCCAGCCTATATGAAAACATGACCACTTGTCCCTAATGAGAAAGGAATTGATGTTAAGCAAGGCAACTAAGGAAGGATAGTCAAGGGAACTTCAAGTATCTCTAAATTCTGTTTGTGTAAGGCCATTAATTTTGTTTGTTTGTTAAGTAGGATCTAAATTTTTGACCAAAGTGCCCTGTTCTTTTTTCAATCATTTTTCTTGATTTCTTACTCCTCCCCACCTTTGCCTTTAATTTTAAAATAAACCATCATCCCTTTAAAACATGTATTAAGTCCATCCGTGAATAAGACAAAGAACAAAGAATGAGACATAGAAATATCATATTCCTAAGAATATTGTGTATGAATGGGTATTGATTTCTTTACCTCCTCAGTGTAAGTTGTGACGCATTCATTTATTTCCAAAATTTTAATGTACAATTTGCCTATCCACTGTATAAAGTTGCAGAAATCAAGGGCTATAAGAAATATCTGAATCAAAATTTCTAAAACATTCCTTATATGTTAAAATCTTATGTGTATCTGTACCACAAGCTCTAAGTGTGCATCATTATATTCGTGTGTTAAATATCTGCAGAAGTGGGCTGGTTGTAGGTCAGTGGCAGAGTGCTTGCTTGGCAATGCTCAAAGCACTAGATTCGATCCCTAGCATTAAAATGAAAGAAAGAAAGAAAAAAATCTGGAGAAGTCCCTTCCACTGCTCCTTTCAGATAAAAAGAGTTTTCTGACTTTTGAATGGGCTTTCAACAATATTTACTGTTTGGTACTACTATTCAGACTCATTTTTGCAGTTAGTATTCTGCCTATGGTTTTCATACACATATGTGTGTACACACACACACTGCACATTTCCCACTGTTGTTAAATTTCTAAGTTATCTGTGTGTCAACATATGATTCTGGTGGTTTTATCAGACTACTGTAGGATCCAATCACAGATGTCCCAAACCAGAGATTGACCAGAACAGTCAGTCCATCTCCACAGGAGCAAGGGTGACATCACAGTCGCTCACTGTAGAGCAGGTGAATGAACCTGGCAGAAGGCGGCTGTTGGTGACAATGGAAAAGTTCTGTTGTCATACAAACAGGCTGGCCATCAGGGGAGATGGGAAAGAAATCAGCAAAAGCTCTATCTGCTTCCTTTAAAAGAACACATGTATCTATAAAAGTCCAGATGGAGCTGGAAAAGTGACTTACAAATGAAAACTCAAATTTACATTGTGTCATTTAAGCCTATATTGTACCCTATCTGTTGGAAGAATTTGGTTAAATGAACATTCTAGACCTAGAGATTTAGATTCAATTGATTAATGTTTCAAAAGGTTCATGAGAAGACTTTAAAATTATGGGAAGTCTGCTATCTGAGTTTTATTTTTCTTTTTTGCTTTGAGAAGTGGAAGAAACATAGCTGTTGATTTAGAGAAAATTCTGTCTTTAAATATATATCTATGGTTTTTCAGGCACCACACTTTTTCCAATAGGAATTTAAATAGAAGTCTGAAAAGCTTCTTTATCCGAGACAGAAAATCTGAGAAAAACAAAACTTCAAGTCAGTTCTGGAAATAGTACATATTTTCAAATATTCCATGATATAAAATATTCTCTTTGCTTTCTCAGCATAACCACACAGTTATGTGTGTAAGTGAATGGGCGGGCGGGCGGGCGCGCGCGCGCGCGCACACACACACACACACACACACACACACAGAGGAACACACCATCAGGGCATCACCAACCAGCTCAGAAATGCTATGAAAATATCAAGCCTAGGATGCAGCTGCTTTTTGATGTGCTCCCTTCCCAGAAACCTGGAACCAGGGCTCCCTTCTTAGCCAAACACACTAGAGTGGCAACTACAATCCAATCCTGTGATTCTCCAGCACTCCCCAGGGCACTGCAAGGGTGCCCTCTCCCTCTCCTGGTTCATAGATGTGCGACAAGCCCCCGTGGCTCTGAAAGGAAGGAAAGGAGCTGAGACACAGAGAACCTTGGTGCTATACTCAAGTCCTTTGGAAGTTACCACCTTCAACCATCCAAGGCAAGATTCTCAAAGCACCAGAGGGGAGAGGGCTAGGAGGGAGGAAAAATAAAACTTAGGAGGAAAAAAAAAAACCAGCAGCAGAAGTCGAGGGCAACATGTAAGCTGCATGTCAACTTAGCAGAGGGCAGTGAAGTCTCACTTTTGGCATAGCGTCTTCATTTGACTATACACTGAGGTTTCCAGGTGCTATCCCTACCCCAGGCTGTTCCTTACCTAATCCCAGGTGGGGGTGGTGCTCCACCAGTGTCCAGCTGTTGTCATCCACGCAGTGACTTTTGTAAACCAGCAGCTGGCACAGGTCCCTGGCCGTCATATCTGTCAGAATCTCCACCACCTTGCTTGTTCCATCTTCACTAAAGACTTTAACGTCCTGCAACACACAAAGGGGACAGGTACGGATAAACAATTTTGTACTTATAAGAAGTAAAACCTGAGACAAAACAGAAAGAGTGAAAATAGTATACTGTGTTAAAACACATGGACAACTTTTTTTGGCTGCAGTGATGCACGATGAGGGCCCGTTGATGTCCCCTTTCTTCTTTTTCCTCCTTCCCTTTCCAGCTCTTATGGACAGAGCGGGTAGGATCATGACACAACATTTTTAAAATGCCCACGACATTTCACAGGAACGTGGAGCTCACAGCCAAGCCACCAAACTGGCTCAGGAAGCAACAGAATTCACTTTAAAATACTGACGGTGGTCTCAGGGGTTGGATATTTTATATTTGAACCAACTGCAAAAACAAGCACACCAACAAAAAACTCCTGTCAGTTTCCCCTTCCCATCCTAACTTTTGATGACTCTGTTCTCCATTTTCTAGGTTCTGGGCCACCTGCTCCTGTGTCCTCCACCCATCCCACATTCCCTGAAGCTGAGGAGGAGGAAGAGATAAATGAACATGCATATGCTAAAGTTTAAATCAATAATAAAAGGGCTCAGTAAGAATACAGTCATGACATTACAAGCAGGCTTCATTTTTCTGGTCCTGTTCAAATCCATAAAAACCTAACAGGTCACAGGCAAAGGGATGGTCAAGCAGAAATTCAGATTTACAATTCAGATTATAAATACAGTTGGTCCCGGCCTCAACACCGACAGGGACGCAATCTTTAGAGGAAGGTGAGATGTGTTTAAAACAAAACAAAACAAAACAAACTTACCTCAACTGCATGGAAAAAGCAGTCAGAGGGATAAGACGGCATTTTAAATCCTGATTGCCTTTCGCACAGGAGTTTGTTCCTGGTCTCCCTCAACTGTTCCCAGCAGGCTGGGCTCCCCCTTTCAGGCTGTGGATGCCAGTCCTGCTGGCTGTGCCCTGACTAGCTGCTTCTGCCCACCCCCAGCTGTCTCACTCTGGTCCTTAGATGGTGAATCAAACCACTCCAGTAGCCCAATCATGTCCTTCCAGGGGCTGATGTAATCACCACACAGGCTCCTCTCCCACTTTACTGCAGGGAGCTCCATGGCAGAGGTGCGGGGCGGCGGTGGGTGGGTGGGGGGTGTACAGCTAAGGATGATGACGACAACAACGACAACAACAACAACACACCCTCAACATGATCGACCAGAAAAATCCCTGTTCAATGTCCTCCCCAGGCAGTGAATCATGGCAGGCAGCTCAGGCTGGAGCACGCATGTTCCCTGGGTCTAGACCAAATCTCCAACTAACCTTTGTCCCCCAGCTGCTGCCGTCAGTGGCAGCTTTTAGAAAGCTGGTCTGCCACCGGGTGGTTGAATGTCCCTGCTCTTTCCAACTCCTTCTCATGTGTTTTGCACTAAGGTTTTGTGAAGGGGTGCTGGGACGAGTGCAGCTGCATTGGGGGACAGGGCTGGGAAGAAACTAGGATTGCACCATTCTGGACAGATGGTCCCTACGGTTGCTGGTCGGTGGTCATCCTGAGGCTGGGACACAGTTAAAGTCATGCAACCATGACAAGGGTAAAAGTCATACCCTGGGCCAGAGGTAGCAGGAAGGACCTTTCTCTGAGAGGCTGGTGGACTGGCTTGGTGGACCCTTGCTTTCCACCCTTCTGCACTTCCTGACTCAGAGAAAGCCCAGGATGGGTCAGGACTGGAGGTCTTGCTTTCAACTCCCATTCACTTCAAAGAAATCCACCTCTCTCTTTTCTGGAATGTAGGTTTAACTCAATGAAAGCATGTTTTCATGATTGAATTGGTCTATAAAAATAAAATTTTATGTAAGCTGAGAAAATATGTCTCTGGTCACAAGGTAAAAACATTCTTTATTAAAATGCTTTAATGTAAAAGACAAACAGAGGATTGGGAAATATAAATGCATTCAAACAATGCCTCGGACACATGCTTATTGTGATATCCTGTATGTCTCCTAAAGCAGTGTATGCTTTCCCCTTCCCACATTGTGTTTCCTGATGTTCTTTCTTTCCAAAGGTTCCAAATGAGTTCATCTGTGATTACAATACAGATTTTCTCCTCTAGGAAGGTTGAATAATGTTGTAGTAGGAGTTTCACATCTCTCCAAGTTCACTTAACATTTTTCCCACCCAGATAAGCTGTGGCACCAGTTTCCTAATTTTTTTAGACTTATGGTATTTTTTTCTTTATTCTCTCCTCTCTTGCTCCTTGGAAATTCCCCCAAAGGTCTATATACAGTCTGAATACTAAAACCTATGATGTGTTTGGACGTATGTTTACCTCCTCTCCTTTTGGATCCCCACAAAGGCCAGAGTAGCAAGACCACGGTATTGTGGGTTGGGCAGGAGGCTGGGCCACTACTGTAGCCTGAGGCAGGGGATGGGCACAAGAGTACATATGGTCTGGTTATGGCCTCTGTCCCTGACGCAAGCAACTTCTGGCTACTACCACAAATATTAGAGCCCTCAGACCACACACCCAACACAAGTCCCCAAGACAGAACATCAGGAAAAGCATTACATATGCCAGTCATCTCAATTCGGGTCAATGCAAGGAGCTGTAGATGAGAATGTGTGAAATAAATACGCAACACTACACAGAAAGACCCCACCCCACCCTGCTGCAGAGCTTTGAAAGTAGGAGTTTCTGGAAGAAGCATTTTGAGCCACCTGAACTGCCTCTTAAGTAACCACCTGGGAAGTGCTGGGGGGTTCATTCAGATTGCAAAGGAAGGTCCTACAGTTCAGGGGTCAGCTGCTCCAAGTCCAGGGCTCCTAGGGAGCAGCCTGGGTCCTCCTGGTTCATCCAGTACTCACACTTATTGCACCAGAGTGAGCACAGAAGGTTCTCTCAATCAGGTCAAGACCCTGTCCCACAGCAACTCACAGTTCATCAGGGAAAGATCAATACCACAGGCAGTAATTTTCCAGGGGAGCTCTGTGCAGAGAAAAGATGAATCTGGGTAATATCAAGAGAAGGTGGAGAAGTTGGAGAAAATTCCATCCTGGCTCAGCCATCTACTAGAGCTGTGAATTCAGGCAGGTAACTACCTGCCTCAAATTCACTTTCCTTCTCTTTACCAGGGGGCACTGCTCAGAGAATCGGTGTGGTGGAAGTTACGGCACAGGGGTGCTTTCAAGTAGAAGCTCTTAAAATCAGAATAGGCTGCAATTCTATTTCATCAGTTATTAGTTGTAGAAATTTGGCTGAGTTAATCAGCCTCCCTGGGCCTCAGTTCCCCTATCTGTAAAGTAGGAATCCTTAAGGAGCACTGGCCTCATGATTTTCACGTATCTGCCTTGAAGTGGGCTCCAGCTGAAGACCTGCGGAACGACCAGGGAAGGGGTGAAGGTGGGACCCTGAAGACTGCTTCCCACTCAGATTCCAATTCTAAGAAAGCAGACTTCATGACCAGTATGATGCAGTGGGAATGATTCAGTTGGGAAAAGCCAACTCCCAAATCCTCAATTTCCTTTTCTCTACTGCAAAGAAAACCAAATAGCTAACTGCTTTTAAAAACAGTAATATGAAAGAGGGTGTAATTATGTCAACAGCATAAAACTCTCTTTTAGAGAGTGGGGGAGGAAGCTTTGACGTACCCTTGGGCTGGTATGCCACTGCATCCTGTTATGGAAGCTTGAAGCAGTGGTAGAATGTTCCACCATTTCCAGACTTTCCGTGGTCATTTTTTTATACATTCACTGTACAGAGAAATAAGTGTTTCATTCTTTGCAAATTTGAAGGAAGGAGCTTAGGAGTAATTAGATCTGAGGGAAGAGTCAGCTCCATGGTCCAAACTCCACTCTGGGACGCCTGGCTCTTAAATCTCAGTGGTCCCCAGCAGGTACACAGTGAGGGTCTTCTGGGCCCTTCCAGTTCCTAATCTCAGCATAGACATCCCATTTCAGCTTTATGCAACAGACAGACTTTGCTGCTGCTGGCTGACTTACAAGTTCAGGGAATCTCGTTACTGAATTCAAAAGACCTCCTGACTTTGGCAGTGAGCCTCTGCCAAAGGCTCAGTGATAATCACCTTATAAAAATAGAAAATGGGCCACTCTCAGCTCTTTGCCTCCCTCAGAGCCGTCTGCAGTGCAACATGTCCCTGGGCAGACAGCCCGGCCCTGTGGTGCACAGACTGACCAAGAGTTGCTGAGGTTCCCCGCCCCCAGGCACCCATACAGAAACCAGGACCTTGTAGGGCATCTGCCCCAGAAGCTGGTGGGCCTAGTGTTGTCTTCATTCTTCTTCACTGGAGGTACTTCTTAGGTCAAGAACTCTTACAGGATGTAGGCTGGAGTTTTTTTTTTTTTTTTTTTTTTTTTTTGTAACTCCAGAAGCCTCTTCTGAATATTGGGGAGTAAACACTTTGGAGAAGCTGGGTTGTAATCAAAGAGCCAAGAGGAGGCTGTCCTCAGGAGGAAGGATACGCCATGGAACACTGATGGGGTCCTATTTTAAGTGGTACAAACCCTTTTTTATTGTGATTCTATGGAACCTCAAGCAAAGAAAGCAGGAAGACCACTGAGCCAAAAGCAGGTAGAGAAAACCAAACGCTGAAACAGATATATCACACCCCTTACCAGATGTGCAGCTTTTTTTTTTTCTGGAAGGCAGCAAACCTGGCACAACATGAAGGAGAATGGAAAGTACTGGAGCCAGAAGTTGAACTCAGGGCTCTCTCATTCCATTGCCCTTGTGCAGAGGTCACTGGACTGGTAAGATCTACTCACCGAGGAAACATTAGCAAGGTGCGCCCCAGCACCTAGAATCTTTCTTGCCAGGAGGACTCCAAGGCTCATGTGAAAAGGCTTTTGATCCTAGGTGGTCCTAATGTTTCTAAATTTGGTGGGGAGGAGTTCTTTATACCTAGGAGGTTTGAGGTAAACTCAACTGACTTTGAAACATGCAAGAGGCTAGGTTTAGTTAATTTAAGTGAGAAAGAACAGAATTCTACCAAGATTTTTTTTTTCCACTTTTGTTCTAGATGTTACTTTAAAACTAAAGGAATGATAACCAAAGGACTACATGTGAATATATGGCTGTGTTCACCATCATGAGAACATACACAATAATTCTGTTCCATTACACTTACTCAAGTTTACTTCAAAAATATTTGCTTTATTAATCTATGGATTCCAAGTTTTCAGTGAGATTTTAAAATATTTTAAACTTGCAAACCTCTTCCAAAAGAGATATAGTTCTAAAAATAACTTTAAAAAAATAGTTCTTGAAAGTCAACCATGGGTTTGGAGACACAAACAGGACTTTACTCAGTTCTGAATGGGTCTCTCACCAGTTAAGTAACCCCCCACAACCGTTTTATACCAGGCAGAGAAGTTTATCTGGAAGAATTTATTTCGTTTTGGTCATCTGTGTATATATTTTTAACTTACCTAAAATGGCTATGTACAGCCTGTTATTTTGACAAAAGCAATTTTTATAAAATGGTCTCATTTATAGAAAATAAAACTGAAAACTACTTTGAAAAGAATCTTTGATGGTGAATTGAAGAGTAGCAAAAAGAAGGTATAGTTACTCTTTATCCACAGCAGGGAATACATTCAAGATCTCTAGCAACTGCTGAAACTGAGGATTCTATACACATTTTGATTTTTTTTCCTGTATGTGCATACCTATGATAAAGTTTATTTTATAGACACAGTAACAGATTAACAATAAAAGCTTAAAGCACTTTATAGCTTCTGTTTGGTACCATCCAAACTGCCAGTGTTAATAATGTCCTCAAAGCCCAAAGTAGTAACTAAAATTAAGTTTACTTGAACATAAGCAGTGCAATATCATGGCAGATGATCTGGTAATCAAGATGGCTACTAGATAATTAACAGGTGGGTGGAATATACAGGGTAGATATTCCAGATGAAGGGATGATTCATATCCTAAGTGGGATGCAGGGTGACAGCATGAGATTTCATCACCTTACAGACACACAATTTAAAACTTAACATTTATTTCCAGACTTTTCCATTTACTATTTTCAGATAGTTAACTTTGAATAACTGTGGAAAGTGAGAGCATGGGTAATGGGACAACTGTATGCTATAAAAGGCTCGGGAGCTGTGACCATCCATACAAGTATCCTCATGTCCTTAATGGGCATGGTATCTTCAGAAAATCCCGATCTGGGTTGGGGACCATTTCAGGGGGTCTCCCCAAAGCAGATCAAGGCCCTCTTAGAGTTATTGGAGTGAAGATTCCAGAACAAGCACATAACTGTGCTTTGCTGTTAGATTTCTGTTTCCAAACATGACTCCTTTTTTGTGTGTATGTGTGTGTGTATTTTAAGAGAAAACTGACATTCAAAAGATGGCTTGGCTGTAAGTGCTGGAGACCCAGATATGGACCAAGTTCTGTTATTTAAATTTTCACTTTAATCATGCACTGTCATGACAGCGGTGGGACCAGGTACAGAGTGACAATTGAAGGAATAGCCATAACCCTCCCAGTCACCTTCAAATTGGTAACATCCCAGAGGAATGCCCATGGAATATTTGGAGACTATGAAAACAGGCCAGGTTTACCAAAAGCTAAGCATTTTATCCTTGCACCCTCCTTCCAGAAAATGCTGAACTTCAGAAAGATGCTGCAACCTCCAACCTATTGTATTTAGATTTAGAATTTATGTATTTGCCTTTGAGTCAGAGATGACCACAAAACTGAACTATTAAGAGATTAGTAACTTCTGACACACACACACGTACATATTCTCTCTCTCATATATATATGTATATATATATGTATATATACACACACACACAGAAACATTCATATGTACATATAAAATGTGCAAACATGAATGTGTATAAAGCATACACACAAACATGCATTTAAAGACAAAACACATGCACAGTACACATGTGCACACAAGTTCACACTAGCACATACACGTACATACCAACATGTGCACAAGTGCCGACATGTTCATACATGTGCACTCCCACATACACCTAAATACAGATACATACATGTGCGCTCAGGTCCATGTACACCCTCATATATGCAAACATATGCATGCAAATACGTGTACACATGTATATATACAAACAATATACATACATAAATGTACAAATACATATATATATATATATATATATATATATATATATATATATATACACATACAGTATATAAGCATACATAAATACACAGGCATAGACACATACATTAGTTTTTTGTTGTTGTTTTTTTTTTTGCAAAAATAATGTGTTCATTGTAACAAATTAGAAAAATACAATAAACAGCCAAGGGAAAACAGTTCCTAATAATAACTGAAAATTCCTAGACTTACTGTTGCAGGATTCTTTGCACAGATATTTACAAACAGACACAATGCAATCATTTTGCATCCAGTTTTACAATCACACTTACGTAGCTTCAGGCTATATCATCAACATCTTACCAGGTCAACGTTTCTTTGATGCCTTATAGTCTTCAAAGTATCAAACATGAAGAACAGTTGATTCAAACACAAAAAATTCTCCAATGTTTCCCATTGGAGTTTTCTCTAATCGTTTGTTCTTGTCATGGCACTGCTAGGAATATCCTTACCCATGAGTCTTAGTTGTATGTTTATTTTCTTTAAATAAATTTTTAAGTGTAAGGATCTATTATAATATATCTCCAATAAAGAAACATTTTCAAGAATGGAAATGATCACCAAATTTTTGGTAGAATATTCTTGCTTAAAGTCAAATCTTTTGAAAACATATGGGAACTGTGAACAAGTCCATTTAGCATCTCTGGATTTTCAGTCTCTCTGCTCAGTAAACACTTGGTGAGTACCTTCTCTAATGCAGTTTTCACTCCTCTGAATAGCTATAGTTTCCCTGTGGAACATGCCCCTGCCCATGTCCAAATTGTTCAAAAGCACAATATTGGAAAGAAATTCTGGCATAGCACAGATTCCGAAACCTGCTAGTCGGGATTCAAGCTGCAACTCTGCTGCTTGCTGCCTGTGTCAACCCCTCTGCTGATGTTTTCAGCAATAAAATGGGGGATTGCCCCATAGGCTTGAGGGTCAAGCAGCATAATGTTCCTAATAGATTAAGTACTAAGTAAGTGATCATTTTGAAACAGATTCATGTGTCTTCTTCTGTGGCCAGGTTGCTAGGGGGGCATCCAGTGCTTGTAAGACAGCCCGGGGTACAGCTCCAGATCAACACCTCTGTAGCATGCACCTAGATGGCATTTGGGCAGGCAGAAAAGAGGTTATCCTGCAACTTCTTCTCCACAGATATTTAGGGTAGTTTGAACAGTTTCAGATTTAATCAGCTGGGAATCTTGTAATTAGGAGTTTGCCTTCTAATCACAGAAGCCAAGGTCTGATGAAAAAGGAAGTGATGGTTTGAGAAAAGGAAGTGGTCCCCCCATCATATACTGACCATCAAGGGGAATAGGAAGTGAATAGAGTGCAAAAGCAGGAGACCACAAGGGTTGGAAGGAGGGCTGTGGAGGGGTTTTCTACTTCAGTATCTTCTAGGTGATCAAGAGGTTGAGATATGATTTCTAAGCAGTTGATCTGATATGATCGTTAAGCAGGTAACCAGATGATCTCCAAGCGACTGATCAGATATGGTTGCTAAGCAGGTTACTATATGCTCTCTAAGTAGATGATCTGATCTGATCTCAAATAGGGTGGCCAGATGATCTGTAGGCAGTGACCTGATGATCTCTAAGCAGGTGACCAGATGATCTCTAAGTGGTAGACTTGATATGATCACTATATGGGTGACTATATGATCTCTAAGTGCCTGATCTGATATGATCTCTAAGTGGGTAACCCAATGATCTCTAAGTGGCTAGAGCTGATGATAACTAAGCAGGTGACCATATGATTTCTAAGCAGGTGACCATATGATCTGTAAGTGGTGGACCTGATATGCTCTTTAAGTGAGTGATCAACTGATCTCTAAGTGGTTAACCTGATATGATCACTAAGTGGGTGACCTGATGATCTCTAAGCAGCCCATCTGAGAATCTCTTAGCAGGTAACAGATAATCTCTAAGGGGTGAAGAAAGCTTTTGGAGGACAGGCATCTCCAAAGCATGAATAAAGGGGATGTAGTCTGCAGTGCAACTTTGGGCCCAGCCTCTTCAAGACCAGAGTATTCAATGGGATTAAACTCTGACACTAAACCTTTCCTGAGGTTGCAAAGTCTTTTAGTGGAACTTGCTACACTAGGACTGCAAAAAAGTAACTTAAACATATCTCTTAATTTAAGTCTTAGATAGAACAATCGCATTTTAGCATTTTCTGGTCAAAAAAAAATATATAAATGTGGCTGGAGATATAGCTTAGTGGTATAGCACCTGCCTACTATACGCTAGGTCCATGTGTGAGCATTACAGAAAAACAAAACAAAACAAAAAAAAACGAACACAAAAAAACCCTATATGACATTTTACGGAAACATTAAAAAATTTAAGGATGAATGATAGAACAGCTCTGATTCATGTCAAAACATCACAAAAGGCAGTAGCTCATATGGTAAGGCTGAGACACAAGGCCACAGGCTGACGGATATGGGAGCCAGGCAAGAGGGACATGGGGGTTCATCACAATATTCTGTCTACTTTTGTGCAGTTTTAAAGTCTTAAAATTTAGGAAATAGACTAGGGAGAAAAAAAAAAAGCCTAAACATTCTATGCATCTTTTATTCTTGTGCTACGACTAAATTAAATGAAACATGTTGCCACTTTTCCTGCTCAATCTATTGGAAGAATTCAATGGTTTCTCTTACTAAACATAAAATTCGGGAAAGAAACAACATTCCTTCACCCCCTTCCTTAGCAGGGGCTGAGGGGGGAGGCAGATTTTGCCTACAAGGGATATCTGCACTCCCCGTGATGACATGTCTGGTTGTCAGAATTAGCATGAGTGTGGAACTGCTGTCATTAGTAGTGCCACATCACTTAGACGACAGCAATGACACTGTCATCTGACAGCAGTGCTGGAGGACTGCTGTCACCTAGTGGGTGGAAGTCCCAGATGCTGCTCAGCTTCCAACACTGCACAGGGAACCTTCCACAAGGAGTGATCTATACCAGTGCCAACCCTGCTGACTGCAGAGCAGAAAAATCCTTGATGAGGTAGTAAGGAAGCAGTTTGTTAGGGACAGGTTGCCAGGAAGCAGGAGCTGGCCTGAGAGAGGCTTCCACAGGCACCAAACATAGAAGCAAGTGATATTAATGGAGTACAAGTCATTTACTAAAGTGATAATAATTATGTCATAAACAAATGGGAGAGAAGGCATTCCTTACAATAAAACATCAACCCAAAAACACAGAATGAAAGAGTTAGAAAGACAAGAATCATTAACACATGACAAAACTAGTCCATGAAAGTCTGGTGGGAACAGAGTATTAATACAGTCTCAAATTACTTTCCCTCGAATTATTTCTTAATTACAAAGGGAAAAGCAGTAACTTAACAAGGAGAAACTTAGCAGACAACACCTAAAACAAGCATTAAATACTGATATCAGTACAAACTGGACAGATTATCACATGAGTATCTTGAGGTGATGTCCAGAGAAGGACATATCCTCCCTTCTGAGGACCTGACTGAACTCCAAGGATGTGCCACACAAACCATACTGGGTCCTTCAAGAAAAAACTGTTGGCCAGATGCAGTGGTGCATGCCTGTAATCCTCACAACTAGGGAGGTTGAGGCAGCAGGATTGCAAGTTCAAGGCCAGTCTCGAGTTCAAGGCCAGGCTCGGTGACTTAGAGATGCCCTGACTCAAAAAGAGAATAAAATAAAATATAAAGCCCCCCCAGTTTCAATCACTAGTACCCAAAACCAAAAACAACCAAAAAATAAACCTCTCTGCTACCAGAGATGTGGAAGGGCTGAGTTTCACGCCATGGCAAAAAAAAAAAAAAAAAAAAAAAATTAAAGAGTTTATTACAATGAATGCAATTGGTTTAAGAGTCAGAAAAGCAGAAAATCTTTAGGATATAATAGGGAAAATCAAGGAAATCTGAGTATGTTTTGCAGGCAAAACACTGTGCTTTATTAATGCTAAACACCCTAATTTTAATAACTGTACTGTGCTGTAAGTGAACAACCATGTCTTTAGGAAATGGACAAAGAGGTATTTAGGAGTAAAGGGAACTGATATCTGCAAGTTAGTTTGAAATGATTCAGAGAAAAGAATGGTATATATTCATGTATTAATGTATATACATGCATAAATGTAATCTCTACATATATGCATACACACATGCGCGCACACGCACACACAAAAAAATGCTTGAAATGTGCCAAGTATTAACAACTGGGGAATCAGAGTAAAGAACACATGAGCTCTTTGTATTATTACCACAACTGTTCAAGAGGGTAGAAATTAATTCAAAATGGAAGTTAGAAAAATATGCTGTGTGAAAGTAATGGTATGTGGGTCTCTTCTTCCCACCTGGCTTTTCTCAAGTGTCTTTTCACATTGCTAACCATTATCCCCAGAATATGAAACTTAACAGATGACACTGAGGGTATTTGCTTGGTTGGTCTCTTTACCAAGAGCGCTTCCATCTCTTCTCCACCAAGCAGTTATCTTCATTCTTCTGGATATTTATAACACAATACACGCAGGCACCATGGCTCAGTCCGAGTCAAATATCTCACCAGGGGTCAACAAAATATCCCCTGAGCAAATGTGGAGCTCTCTGAGGTCATTCCTGGAATCAGGCCGACTTATAGATGTGTGTCTGTACCAGCCCAGGCAGGTCCCACAAGGCTGGCCATCACAGGGCTCCAGGCTAATGCCTATACTATTTTGGTGGCTATGGGAAGGCTGAGGTCAGGCACATAGTGGGGAAATGAATTTGCAACCTCACCCAATGCAGTTCCTCCCAACCAACCTAAAATTAATCGAGTATAATGAATTTCCTTTTAAGAAAATACTCTGGTTTTACTAGGGCAATTTATAATACAAGATTTTATTTTATTTTTTACTCAATTTTGGAAAAATTCTTGCCTATGCCCATCCATAAGTAGGAGAGACTCTAGTATTAATTTTGAGCAAGGTAACTTTTAGTAGCCTTTTTAAGACCAGCTGTGCTAGCAGTGTCCTGGATGGCAGCACTGGATTACCAAGAACAGAGCATCAGCCTCTATGCAGCCTACCGGAGCTCAGTTGTCCGTCTGCAAAGATCCCACTGTGACTGTGGTGTTGGTGGGAGGGTGGGGTACACAGCTGAACAGACACATTAATGACAGACAGACAGACCTGGGGTCTGCGATGGGCAGACACTTTGGTGAAGGAAGACTGGCAGATTTTACTGGAAGTTTAGAAATTGGGGCAAGAGAGCTCATGCAGGATGGTTAAGATTAATAAGGGCTGTACCTTTTAAAGTTCTGAACAACAAAGAAAATGAAGGACATGATAAAACTTTCATAGAGAGCTGCCATTTAGGGTCATATCCAATTCATCCCCAAAATACAATTGCTATGAGCATAGTTTATACATATAATCTATATACTACCCATAACTTTTTGAAAACTAAACTTATTCATCATTAAAATGGATTACAGAATCACAGAAACACCGACGACTAGCAAGAACTAAGTACATTAATTATCGAGACTTCTTTTAAAAAGCAGAATGCATTCACTGAAACCACATGGTTTCCCAGATTGCTGTTTTTCCAGCACAAAGAAACGAGGCAGCCCAAGCAAAAATCACCCGAGCTGACGGCCTATGGCAACTTCCAGTTTCGTACGCGGATATGTCCGCTGGACAAACAGAAGAAACATAAGCCAAAACACAGCAATGTGGGCAGTGACTCTTCGAAAACCAAGATTATGAAAAGGTTCTACATAACATGAGCTGGGAAGGTCTAACGCCAAAAGGAATAAATATCAGAAACCAACAGCGCACATCTTACCACCATCCTCCAATTGCCTGCTGTCCTCAGGCTCCAAGAGGTTTCCAGGGTTTATATGAAAGCAAATGTCACTTGTCAAACCTCTTTGGATTTGTTCCTCTGCTCTCTGACAGGCTCAGTAAACATCTTCTAGAGTTTCTTGAACTACAGAAACAGCCAATCAATACGACGGATTCCCTGGGACACCGCCTTCACCATGACCTGAACCACTGTCATTCGAGCTCCGGGGCTGCCAAGTCTGGTGGTGAGAAGAACTTGCCCACAGTCACACTGCAACAAATGGCAGAGCCCTGGCCAGATCACATGCCTTTCCATTTTATGACAAGGGATAGACAGCACTTTTGACATGATTTATAAAATGTATTTTACACATATAAAATAACACATAAATCTTTTAATCTAACAATGACACTACTAGAAATTATCTCTCCATCTATCAATCATCCATCCACCCATCCATTAAATGAACAAAGACCTAGGAACGAGAATGTTCACTTCATTCTGTTAATAAAAGAAGAAACTAGAAACAATGGAGCTGCTCATTGACAGGTGATTTGGTTAAATAAATCTTGCCACCTCCATTCAGTGGGATACTCCTGAAATTTGGGGGGTAAACTGTGAAAAAGCACATAAATTCTGTAAAAAGACAAACAGGATACCGTCTACACTGCTCATCTGTGGGGAATGAGACTACAGTTGGGAAGTGAGGAGAAAGTAATCTCATTTTTTATTATATACCTTCTTTTAGTGTAAATTTCACTTTTTGTTATTACTGGGAACATTTGTTGCTTTTATAATTTAGAAAAACCAGTTTCTTTTTTCTTCCTGGTTTCCTGGTTGGACACAGAACATTTGCTAATGAATCATAACTTATTCCTGACTCCTAATCCTGTTTGCAGTGTTATGTTTGACAACTGTCATGCTCCAAGTGGATGAACTGGCTTCCTTGGATGGCGATAGGTGGGGATGGATGAGCAGACATTCCAATGTGAACACGTATAGGGGAAAGCTAGACTCTAGTGCATGGCTTTTATCAGAGGGTTTTTTTTCCTCCCTTCCTGGTAGGGGTGACCCTCAAAACAATTAGTATAAAGAACCAAAGACCAATTCTAGGTCTCATGTACAGATTTCAACCGTGGCTGCTGTGAGTGCCATTCCCACCTGGCCAAACGAGGGAAATGAGAGAGGAATGCTGCTGCACAGCAAGTTTATGATTCCTTCACTGAGCCTGACCACAAAGTCAGCTAATGCAGGTGTCTCTAAATGAGCTTAAAAATGCCACAGACTGGAAAGGTGCAGAACAGGTTATGCAGAGGATGAAATATGCCTATTAACAGAAGAGAGCTCATTTTGTATGAATAGCACAATTATAGTGAAATTGTCTTTACTGACAATCATCTTAACACAACAATACAAACAAGGAAACCTCTTAAAAGCTAGGCTTTTGCTGGCACTTGCCTCCTGTAATCGGGAGGCTGAGGCAGGAGGATTACAAGTTCAAGGTTAGTCTCTGCATCTTAGTATGATCCTTGGCAACTTAGCAAGATCCTATCTTATAATAAAAAGAACTGGGGATGTAGCTTAGTGGTAAAGCACCCCTGGATTCAATCTCCAGCACCAAAAAACAAATCTTAAGATCTGTCATCTTCTACATTGAAACCTTTTCTATAAAGATACAGCATCCAATCATAACATCTTGCAACCTGAAAAGCAGATCAAAATAATCAGCACTACACAATTACAAGTGGGATTTCCATAAGTAACATTTTTTAAGAGGGTTTTTTCAAAAGTAGTAACCAAATATACTGTGAAATATTAAACCTAGAATGTAATATACAATTAAAATCTATATTTTTAGATTGGAGTTAGATTGGGGGAAACTTTTTGAGCTATTCCAGATCTACCTTCATGAGGAAGAGAAAAAAAATATCAGAGAACAATCAGAGAAGCAAAATCCAGACAGTGTCAGATGCTGGAAGGTGAAAGACAAAAGTTCAGCAGAAGGTACCAGGGAAAGGAGGTCCTCACTGGTATCTGAGAAAACTTGGGCTTCCACCATGAAATGCAAAGTCCTTATGCAAAAGATGCCATGCTCTGACAGCTGGCTTTCAAATCATCACTTGAGTGCTGTGTGGGGACACACCCTGGGCAACAGCTGAAGCTGAGACCATCTGATGTGGAAATTTCCACAAAGGTCTATGCAAGAAGGCAAAGCTTGGACCTAGGTTCTGTAGCAGAGGTAGAAAGACTGTTCGGTTCCGGAACCCTGACTGATGTGGTATGGAACACCACAGCAAAGACGAAAAGGAGATCAGAGGTTCTGACCTGGGTGGCTGAAGGACTCGGCTGCCATTTCACTGAGATGGGGCATCTTGGAAGAATCAGGTTTTGGGGGCAGAATCCCATGTTGAGTTTGAAGTGTCTTTTAGACATGCACATGGATGAGATCCCAAGTGGAAGCTGGAAACATGTCTGGATGAGAATGTAAACTGGTTTTCAGAATGGACAGCCAAAAGTGGGTGGGGTCACCCAGGGAATCGACATGGAGAAGGAGGGATTCAGCCCTAAGCCCTGTTGGCCACTCCTCCGAATGGGAAAGTGGAAGACGGAACAAAGAAGGCTGAGATGGGACAGTCATGGAAGAGAGGCAGAAGCCAAGACCAAGTTTTAGGAAAGAAGAGCAGATGGTGTTTCTAGGCAGAGGGAGAAGCAAGAGTAAAAGGCCAGATGCTGCTGA
Source organism: Urocitellus parryii (assembly GCF_045843805.1). Lineage (NCBI taxonomy): Eukaryota > Metazoa > Chordata > Mammalia > Rodentia > Sciuridae > Urocitellus > Urocitellus parryii. The sequence goes on from NC_135533.1 coordinate 106,283,433, forward strand.
GAAGTTCCGCAAGATGGGGACTGGATGGACCCTCTGGCTTAAATCACTATGATGGCAACAAAGGGAATTTGGTGGCGTGAGGATTACAAAGGCAGGATCACTGAAACATATTTAAAAACACACCCCATCCCTCCTGCTGCTCCATTATTCTGGGTATTGAGTTAAACTCTTTAGTGTAATACACTGTAAGCCTCAACCTACTACTTCCAGAGGCCATCAAGACACTCATAATATTTTCATGGTGTAAGGGCTACCTGGTCCTATTTATTTTGAAGCTTCCAAGGGACACAATCCCTACCTCTGCGATTCTACCTGTAGAAGACAAAGAAAATACTCTGGGCTTGATTCCCAGGCCGTGGGTCACCTTAGCATGGTTTGATCTATCTTTTGATGGAACTGTCTGTTGACAAGATTGGGGAATTTTGGTAAGAAAAAAAAAAGTTTCCTCTTTTTGCTATTTCGTGGCAGCAGATTTGGATGTAAAACACTGTATTTAAGAACTGGGATTTAATCCTTCCTCTGCCAAAGCGAGGGCAACCATCCCACTGGGGCAACACATGGCACTTCCATGAAACAAGCCCCACTGCTTTTGTGCTAGCATGTCTGGGGTGTGCTGGACTCCATTCGAGGATGTAGGGATAGGACAGGAGACCTTGATCCTGTCCTCATATTCTCATGGTAAATGTTAGAGGACAAAGGTACCAACAAACAAGTCCATCTCAGGAGATGTATGGACATCACAGCAGAATATCATGTTAGAGGAGGGCTGCGGCCACCGCCTGCCCCAAAGTGGCCTGGGAAGGACCCCAGAGGGAGTGATGATAGATGACAAAATGGCAGTCGAGGAAAGGTTTCAAGAAGGAGCTGCCTGAGGGTAGAAGCAACAGAGACCCTTGGCTGAGTCTGGATTTAATTTGAGGTACATGGGATTTATTTGGTTCTCCCAAAATGGCACAAAGTCTGTGGGCAGTGGGTAGTGTGAGAAGATGGTTGAAGAACTGTTGTAATGCCCCAGACGCAGACTAGAAATTTAAGTGGAGATGGCCAAAAGTGGCTGGACATGGGACATTCTACAGATGGACAGTCTGCTGGATCTGGGCATGAGACAAAAAGAGAAATCAAGGATGAAATCCTGCATTACTGGCCAGAGAAACTGAGTGGACAGCCAAGCCATTGTGTTAGGTTGTGAGGCTTCAGCAGAATGTATTTCAGCCGTATTTCATTTATGCTAAATTTCAAATATTAACTAGAAACCTAAGTAAAGCATCTTCCAGTAGTGGAGAAGTCCTGGTAATTGAGGACAGAGCCCAATCCAGGGAATGGAGATAACATATAATGGCCTTACTTAGGGTAAGCAGTTTACTGAAGAGTAGAGGAGACCAAAGACAGCAAATGAAGAGATGTAGAAACAGGGGTCATGGGATCTTGGAGAAGGAAGTGTGTAAGAATCAAGGCTGTCTCAGAAGCTGACAAGGTGTCTCTGAAGATACCCCCCGAAAATGGACCACTGGCTTTGACAGAGGTAGGTGACTAGTCTTCTTGAGAAGGTCCATTTCAGGCAAACTAGTGGCACTAAAATAATCCACTGGGGTAGGCTAAGTCAAGACCAGGAGATGAGAAGTGGAGACAGTGAGTCAAACAGCCGGTCCAGAATTCTGCCAGAAAAGTGACAGAGAGCTGGAGCAGCAGCTGGAGAGGGGGGTGGTGAAGGGAGGGCCTCCCTCGGATGAGACATATTAAGGCATGTCTGGACACTGACAGGAATGACCCAGGAATGAGGACAAGACTGCTGATGAAGGAAGGAGAGGGACAACTGCAGGCAGCGTCCTTGAAAGGGCAAGGCAGAGGCTGAGAGTGGAGGGGCTGGCCCCAGGAAGATGCAGGGACATGTCCCTACATGGATGGGAACACAGGCAGTGGGTGCAGAGGCAGGTGGGATAGACAGGTGGTGGACAGAATAGGCAGCTCTTTTAGACAGCAGTTCCTGTCCATTAAATCTGAAGCAAGGGTAGCAGGGCAGAGGGAAGAAGAGGTATGAAAAGCCGTCTTTTTCTTGGGAGGAATTAAAAGAACGGAAAGCGGAAAAAGTCTTTGGAGGAAAAGAGATAAGGAACAAAGAAAAGAGATTTAAAATCTTATTGATTCGTAAGAGTTCTTTACTCGGGATATTGAAAACAAGTAGCGCAAATATTCTCTCCTGTGTTCGCGACAGCTTAACATTTAATTTACAACATTCATTTCCTTTACGGTCAAATCCATCGCTCTTCTACTCTCTGATTCCATCATTGCTTTAATAGGTAAGGTGTTACTCACTAGTCCCAGGGTTATTCCCTAGTTCCCTAGTCTGAGGACTAATTATATATTTTTTTCTACTTAAGGTTTTTTTTTTTTTAATTAACAGATCCATCCATCAATCAATCTAAAATTTATTTTAGTATATGTGTATTCATTTGCTAGGGCTGTTGTAACAAAGTGCCACAAACTGGGGGCGGGGGGGGGGGGGGCTCAGAGGCACTTCTTTCCTCCCAGAAATGGAAGTCTAAGATCACAATGACGGCAGGGTTGGTTCCTTCTGGGGACCTCGGATGCATCCATTCCGTACCTCTCTTCTAACTTCTGCTGGGCTGCTGGAAGTCACTGTCATTTGATGGCTTATAAAAGCACCACTCCAATCTCTAATGTTCACACAGCAGTCTCCCTGTGTAGGTATCTTCAGTCCAAATTTTCCCTTTTTGTAAGGCTACCAGCCATACGGTACGAGGGGCTACCCTACTCCAATAGTACCTCATCCTAATACAGCTGCCACATTCAGACATATTGGAGGTAAGACTCCACGATATGAATTTGGGGGGACATAACCCATAATATGGCTAAGAAATATATGACTCTTCATCCAAATAGTTGTAAAGTGTCATAGTACAAATGAATTCAATAATGATGCCATGCTCATAATTGTCTAACAAAGAAAAGAGATTTATCTTTAGCTTATTGATTGTTGGTACAATCTCCACTACTCCAGCACATGGAACTCATTTCTCCATTCTTAAACCAGCACTGTGTGGTTCCCATAACCATAGCTGTATGATAGCCCAACCACTCTTCTGAAGGAAGCACCACCAAAGATCCAATCCAAATGGCCTCTTCTATGCTCCCATCAAATGCAACCTCTCTTCAGGACTGGACCCCGCTGACAACCCTCGTGGTCTGGATGACCAGCCTCTCTGGGCCCACATGGGCTGTCCCTCTGACTGCTTCATCCCAGACACCTAAAGTGTTGTCCCCACTCAGAAGTGCCCTGATCTATTCTGGAAGTTTTCAGTAGAATTTTGGATTTTGAAAAAAGCTAGACTGTGAAAAATCACAGCACACCAGTAGGTTTCTGGTTGATTCAGTGGCCGAGACAACAAAAAACAAAGAAATTAAAACAAAAACTCCCTCTATAATAAAGAGAAAGCAAAAACATATGAATTGATAGTTTTGTGGACATCCCTTAAGTAGCTGAGACCTGGCTAGTTGGGCAGCAGTTTCCATGTTCACATCAGGGAGCATGGATGGCTCTTATAGTCTATGAAATAAAAATCGTACACCTACGGCAAAAGCTTTGTTTTCTACAAAAGCCACTTGATCTTTTTATACTACGTAAGATGGATTCAGGATAAGAGATAAAGGACCTTCAGGGAGAGTGGGACACATACCTGGCTGCTAAAAAAAAAAACCCAAAAACCCAAAAAACCCGCCGTTGGGACAGGTGGCCACGCAGCATCACTTGACATGCAAAGATGAATAACATTCAACAAATGTGTGTCCAAAGACTGAATGGTTTTTATAGAGGAAGGAGACAGATTCTGAGTCTTCTACTGCTTAATAGCAATCAAAACTGCCCTAGAAAATAACTGAAACTCATCATAGCATAAGACTTCCCAGCAATGACACCAAAGAGACCTTGTTTAGACTGCAGATTTTCCCATCAAAATGTTATTCCTTAGCCATCTCCTCTACTTTCCTTACTTCATAGTTTGGCATATTCCCCCTTATAGAGTTTGTGACTAAGAATCACCAGCACTGGGATTCTACCCTGGATTCTTGAAGGGCTTGGTCTTCCTTCTTCCAATTCCTTTTTTTTTTTTTTTTAAAATAATACAATTCTAAGTTTTCAAAGATCTCCCATTCCTAAAGGCGTTCCACAGTTATGGTCTTGATACATATTGAAGTCTTAATGGCATAAAATTGTTTCTTTGGCTTCTTGTATAACTGTTTACAAAAGAGGTAAGCAAGCTGAGCACAAAATAACCAGGGCTTGCTTCAAACCTATTCCAGCAGCTCTTGAGAGTTGGCTACCTCCTCTGTGGGCACAGGGTTGGTAGGGGTCACGAGCTGTCCTCTCGAGCACAGGCAGCAGTAGGCACTGCCTTTTCCACTAACCCCCAGCATCATCAACTCCAGGTCATGGACCCCAGTATGTGCTCCAAGGGAGATTATATAGCCGTCCAGGAAAGAAGCAGCCAGAGCTGCAGGACGGAGCCGGTGTTGTATCACTGCCATCTCAGCTCATCACTGACCTGGCAAGGAGGAGCAGTGTGTACAAGGGTGAAACGAACACAACTAACTTCTTATAGCCTCTGAATGCACTGCACTTCAAAACCATTGGTAGCAGCAGCCCACCCCAGGGCATCTGGGATGGCCAAGGGAGCAGAAGGGCTCTGGAAGAGATTCAGACTTGATGTTTTCATCTCACAGAAAAAGGCATACATGTGCACACATATACAGCTTATACGACTCTATACAATTGCCCAAGTGCTTTAAGCCCTCCCAGCTCTGTCAATCTTATCACATTCCGCCCCCAACCAACAAAAAGAGACCATGCAAGCCACTGGCTTGCCCTGAGCTGCTGCAGCAACACATCCTGAAAAGGCTTAAGTTTTAGTTCCACTCACTTTACCACTGTTTGCAGAGTCCATTATCAGCCCCTGTGGATGAATGAAAGATCTACTCACATTCAGCAGATCAAAAGAGGGCATCTAAACTTCAGGCTCACAGCAGTACAAATTTAAACAAGATCTTCCTCATGCAGGCTCTTGAGATGGAAGAGGTACAGATGATCATCTAAATCAGGCCCAAAGTGTGAGGAAGCTGGCACTGCCTTTGAGGTGATGAGGTATGCATTCCTTTACCTTTTATCTTCTCAGGAGCCTTTCATCGTACATGAGGGCTCAAAAGCTAAAAGTCTCAAGAATTCTTCTCCTTGGATGATGTCAATGTGCACCAAAGCAAGAGCATGGAAAAGACTAATCTTCTTAGCAGTGTTTTACATGAACACATGATGGCTTCTCCATATGTTTTAAAATTAAAGAAGAAATAGAAGCAGCATGTGCTAGACTTCTCTTCTGACAAGAGTGGAGTGCCTGGAAGATCTGTGTGACCCTAGAGGAACTCTGGGCATGTCTACTTTTTCCAACAGCACCAGCTCCCAAAGATGCCTTGGCCCCAGAAGTCAATGAAACCCAGCAACACGTCCACTGATGGCCACAAATGTCCTTCTGCCTTTAGGTGGCTGCTGCTGACCCTCACAGAGGACTAAGCCAGGGCATGCCCACAGAGTCTGACCTGATGTGTGTATTAGAAGATGCAGCCTTGGGTTGGGGTTGTAGCTCTGTGGTAGAGTGCTTGCCCAACACGTGTGAAGCACTGGATTTGGTCTTAGCAACACATAAAATAAACAAATAAAGATATTCAGTCCATCTAAAACTACAAAAAAGTTTCTGAAAAAAAAAAAGATACAGTCTTGCTAAATATGGAGAATTGTGGAGGCATTTTCTGGTGACTTTGCCTCCTGCCATATTTTTTCTCCTGGAGAATAGCACACTGAAACATCTGTGCTTACAGAGGTATACATTTTTGGTTTCAAACAGTTTTTTTTTTCCTTCACTTAGCATTTTATTTTGAAATGATTTCAGACTTGCATATAATTTGTATATAGTACAAAACCTTTCTGCATATCTTCATCCCGATTCCCCAGATAGTAAGTTTGGTTTATGGTATTCTCATTTTCTTTCCTGTCTACAAGAGTGGGCTGCACACATCTGGCCTTTTGTCTGCTGGATAGCTTGGTGTGGTTTTCCTAAAAAACAAGGATGCTCTCTTACATAACCACAGCACTGTGAACAAAATGTGGGAACTGACACTGATCTACACCGTGAGCTAAGTTACAGACCTCATTCACATTCAGCTGTGTGTCTGACTACTGTCCTTTACAGAAAGGGGGAGAAAATGTTTTTCTTGGTTCAGGATCCAGTCCAGGACACAAGCTGCACTTGGCTGTCATGACTCTTTAGTTCATCAGAAATCAGTTTTAGTTTTTATGGTTAGTTTTTGTTTCCTGGGGAGCTTTTATGACCTGGACAACTATGAACAGTTATGCCACTTTGTAGAATGTGTCTAAATTCTGGTTTGGGTAATGTCCCCTAGGATTTGCTGTAGCTCTGGTTTGGGGAAAGATCACTGCAAATGGGATGCTGTATCCCCAACAGTGTGCTACTCCAAAGGCATGCCACATTGAGCTGCTGGCTTCCTGGAGGTGGCTGGTGGACCACCTGGCTGAGGGTGCCTGCCAACCCGACTCCCCTCATAGAAGGTATTTTATCTGGACCTTGAATTTGGTTCCAGATTGTTGTGACACGTCCTCTTCATTATCTAAGCACCTGGAGGCAACCATGGCTCCATTTACTGGTAAATGGTATTTAGAAACCAAGAGTATAAGCTATGAAGTGTGTGTGTGTGTGTGTGTGTGTATGTGTGTATGAAGCTCACATTAAGAAAACTTTATGGTTTATAAAATGAATTAAAATGTATATGAGATTATATCTGCCTTTACTAAAGCCAGGTAAAATACAGAAGGATAGGTATTGGACCAAACTATGGGCAGAAAAAAAACAACAGCTAACTTTGTCTTTTACTGCTGTGCATTGAATGAGTATCCTCCAACGGTGTGTCAAAGGCTTGGTAACCCAGGTGGTAAAACTGGGAGATGGTGGAACTTTTGGGAGGTTCTTAAGTCATTGGGGGGTATGCTCTTGAAGAGAGGACTGTGGAACTCTGGTCTCTTCCTCTTTCTCTATTCTGCTTCCTGGCTCATGAGGTGAATAGTTTGGTTTGCCACTTCTGCTATGATGTGTCACCCTTACCAGCAATCCAAAGAAATGGGGCCACTTTATGTTTGGGACCTCCAAAACCCTGAGCAAAAATAAACCTTTTCTTTTTATAAGTTAATTGCCTCAAGTATTTTGTCACAGCAATGGGAAGCTAACATGTTATATTTAAAATACTGTTTTTGTAGCTTAATGATCGGGGATAAATGGTGATCACACTGATATTTCAAGTTCAAATGAAAAAGAACGTGCCTCCCACTGCCTCGAGTATTTGTAATATTCCTGCCACCATTCTGGTCTCCTTCCAGGGCTCTGTGGAGAGTCTAGGTGCTGTGTGAACAGAAATGCTTCCCGTGAGCAAAAGCTGTGGAATGTGCTGCATAACTTGGTATTTCCATTTATCTCATTTCAGGGTTCTCCTCATATAAATGAATCAGAAGACACCAGCATTCTATTTAAGGGATAGGAAGAGCTGCTTTGATTCGGGAGAATATCTATTGTGCAGTTTTAAGGAGGAAATTACTTTGGGATAAGGGAAAAGAAAAACCATCCTACTCATTAGCACTGGTTCTCTCAGGGAGACCCCCCTCTTTCCCAACCCTCACACACACACATAAAATTACCAGCAGAGAATGTTTCATGCACTTGTAAACCTTCCCAAACGGGGTCAACATCTGTGTTCTCTTTCCTAGAAATGTTGAGACTTGGCACCAGCAGCAGGAGGATGTTTACCACATTCCCTCTTCCAAAGGCACTCAAAACACCCTCACTTGGTGTCCTCCAGGGAGTCTTTGAGTCATTTTTACATTTTTATGACTCCAATTACTATTCCATCATGCTAACTAAGCGACTGAGGTGAGAACCTAAGAAAGGAAGACTAGAGGAGATAAGGAGGGACAGCGAAAGTGGTTGCCGGGTGGGGTATAAGAGGCATGCAGGGTCCTTCCAGGCACTGCACAGGGAAGACAGGCTGGGTGGGGCCGTGGAGACCAGGAGAAAGGCGACTTCCAGCCTGGGGAAGTGTGTTTTATGCTCTGATTAATATCTGCTGCGGCAGGGAAAAGGCTTCGGTCTTACACCCAAGAAGGATAGTCAAGACTTCCCCGCAACATGGAATGTCCTCGACCAAGACCCAAGCATCGAGTTGAGGAGAAGACTCGTCAACTTCAGAATTCTGTAAGACACTTAATCCTACACCAAGAGGAACTGACGTGTGACTTGTAGCGCAGACTGCAAGAAAGAGCAGAATTCTCTCCTGACTGTTCACAGTCTTACCCAAAACGCTATGGACCAGAAGTCTTTCTGATTTTGAATTTTTTTTTTTTTTCAGATTTGGGAACATATGCAGGTACATAATGAAGTTATCTGAGACCCAAGTCTAAACATGAAACTTACTTTCATTTCATATATACCCTATCCAGTTAGCATGAAGGTCACAATATTTCTAACAATTTTGTGCATGAAACAAGGTTTCATGGTATGCAATTTTCCATTTGGAATATCATGCTGGTGCTCAAAAACTTCTGAATTTGAAGCATTTTGGATTTTGGATTAGATATGCTCAACTTATTTTACTAAAGCATTGATGGTCATATTCTGTGGATATAACCGGCCTCCTCCATTTGGTAAACTGCGTATATCAACACAAGCACAAACACAAAATGGCAGGGTGTTTGATCACATGCACCATGACAAGCCATCGTACAGGATAATCAGGGGGAAAAGCTGACTGCCAATGACTTCCCATTTTCTAATGAAACTAAGTCAAAGCAGTGGTAAGAAGGAGCAGCTCACTCTGCCAATGGAAATCACTTTTTATTCCTTGCAGAACAAGTGGGCCTGTTTGGAGAACACCAATGAGCACCGATAAGTCCTAACTCCATTCATCCTGGGCTTTAATTCTGCAGCAGGACTCTCACCATACTGGATTAGCACACCAGTAAGGCAAAGATGTATATTTGGGGCAAAAGTATGGCAAGTTTTCCTGCAAAAGACATAGATCATTGACATGCTTAGGTTTCCAGCGCTCCTGAAAGGTAAGAGGTGTTCGATGCTAGAATAAGGGATCAGTTTTAGAATCCTTGAATTGAGAGAATTTATAGTTAAAGAGATATTTATAGTCCAGAGAAACACTAGTGTTTGGGATTTCACATGAGATTCCTGGGACGATTTCCTGTCTCATATTTAGCCAAACACATGGCCTGCTCCAGGTCATGACTCCTGCTTCAATTGCATCACTTGTTTGGAGGCAAACATAGAAACATGAAGGTACTGTCACGTCGGAGCCGTAAGGATTATTCTTAGGCTGCAGGGGCTGCACTCCCCAGAGGGTTGTGAGGATTTAGCAACACTGCTAGAGAAATGTGAAACAGGCAGTTACAGCCTTGACCGGTTTAAATATGATCCAGGACAACTTAGCACCCTTGCCCAAAGTGGGTTCAGTGGGAAGTTTATAGGTGCTTTGTGTAAAATGGGTCTGTGATTAAAACAAAACAAAACCAAATCAAAAACACCTTGAGGGTTTTATGTTAATTAAAGTCAAATGCATTTTCTTTTCTGTAGGCTTTTTTGGATCCTCCAAAATGAAACAGGAAACGTGAATTTATAAGGAAGTCTCAAGAGATGCAGAGTTTCCCTAAAATACTGGACTTCCATGGTTTTCGGTTTTACTTTTTTCTCTTCGAAACAATAGGTAACTGAACTCCAGAAATTGCAAGGTATGAAACACGGGTAGAAAGGGCTCTTAGCCAACTTAGCTAAAAAAAAAAAAAAAAGGAAAGACAGTATCCAGACACCATGGAGAGCAGCTCAAGTTAAGGACTGGGGGAGGGGCCAGCAGAGCTACCCTTCAGGAAGGAGCAGTTACCTTACTAATTAAAACCTATGCTACTAAGCAAGGACCATGCCATGGCAGCCACCAGAAGCCTGGAGACATTAGGCTGCTTACAGGGTCCAGGATTCTAGGGGTCCTGTACATATTTCTGATGTTGAGTTGCTAATCAGCTATGTAATGTTCTATTTGTTCGTGTCTCTCTCCTCTGCCTGCCCAGGACTGTCCTTGAAGACATAATGCACGACACACTCACCTCTGTCTCAGGGTCTGCCTGGTACAGAACTTCACAGAGGAGTGTGGGATCTAGGACCAGATGGTCAGAAGGTCCATCCTTACCTTTGTCACCTTAACCTCAGATACAGCATTAATCTCCAAGATAAACAGAGAACACAGGAAACCAAATAACCCAATCAATAAGTGGGTGAAGGAACTGAACAAACACTTCTCAGAAGAGAAGAAGTACAAATGGTCAACAAATATGTGAAAAAAATAAAATGTCCACCACCTCTAGAAATTAGTGAAATGCAAAGTAAAACGACACTGAAATTCCACCTCACTCTAGTTGGAACGACAGTTATTAAGAAGACAAGTAACAATAAGTGTTGGTGAGGATATGGGAAAAAGTTTCACTCATACATTGTTTAAAGGGCTGCAAATTGGTGCAACTACTCTCTGTAAAGCAGTATGGACATTCTTCAGAAAACTTGGAATGGAACCACCATTTGACCCAGCTATCCCACACCTCAGTATATACATAAAGAACTTAAAATCAGCATATTCCAGGGATGCATCCACATCAGAATTTAAAGAAGCTCAATTCGCAATAGCTAAGCTATGAAACCAACTAATGTGCCCTTCAACAGATGAATGAATAAAGAAAATGTGGGGTGTGTGTGTGTGTGTGTGTCTGTCTGTCTGTCTGTCTGTGTGGAATATTATGTGGCCATAAAGAAGAACGAAATTATCATATTTGATGATAAATAGATGGAATTGGAGACTATCATGCTAAGTGAAATAAGCCAATCCCCCCCCCCCAAATGAAAGGCTGAATGTTCTACTTATGCTAACACACAATAAGAAGGGGAGGGAAGAATAGAAGTACACTGATTAGACAAAAAGGAGTGAAGGTGAGGGTGGGAATAGGAAAGACAGTAGAATAAATTAGGCACACAACTTTCCTATGTTCCTATATGAATACACAACCAGAGTAACTCCATATAATGTACAACTTGTAATTTGAACAAGTTAGACTCCATGTATGTATAATATGTCAGAATACACTCTACTGTCATGTATATCTAATAAGAACAAAAGGGAAAAAAAGAAAAAGAAAAAGAAAGAATGCCCACCCTTTCATGACTGCACAGTGGCACAGGTGACCCACAGCAATGCAAAGAGACCTACGATGCTTGTTGTTTCTGCTTGGTTGGTTTTGGTGAGTTCACATAAACCCACCCAGGAATGAAATGCTATGCAAATGTTCTCTTTATGGAGAGGTGCTTTTGTTATTTGGAATGCTGCTGTGAGGTACTTTGATCTGAATCTTTTTGATGCTTTAGTTACTGACCTTGGGAAGTGGCCTTATTCTCCCTGGGCCTCAGATTCCCTCTAAGCACATCTCTAGTGTGAGATGTGGAAAGAAGCCGATAAGCATCCTAGCATATTGGCCACCATGGTGTTTGTGGAAAAAGCAGCAGCGCTCTGGCAACATCTTCCTGGGTGCTGATTTAATGTCACAACTGCCCACACAAGACCAGTACTGATCTGACAGCCTCCTTTGACAGATGAGGAAGTTCTGAGGCTTTCGGAGGTGCCACTGCTTAGAAGGGGTAGAAGTAGGTTCCCCCAAACCCCATCTCACACGAGCTAAAGTTCTCTCTGTATTCACTGGGCCTCCCAGGGCAGAAGGGAAGAGGTCGTCCATGTAGGATCTCTCCTGAGAGGTGTGAGTGTTAGGATGCAAGCAGAACGATGGGATGCAGTTTGAAAGATGCTGATTAAAGAGGATTTCATCTTTATAAATGATGGGAAGAGCTGATGCATCTCCTATGCTGATTTTCGTGTTGGGGAAGCCAGGAGTGACCATCACAGACAGTGGCCACACAGCTGCTGGACTTATGAAATGCAGCACTCTGGGCTTCACCTGCTATCAGGCTATATTTGCTGCAGGAAACCAAAGACCCAACCCAACTGGCTTCCATGGTAAGAAAAACTATCTTTTATAAAACAGCATGTCTGGGGCAGGTACCCTCAACAGGCTCACATTGTCTCTGCAACCTGAGCTGGTGAGACCAGAGTTGGGCGTGTCATCAGGAGGTAACTGCTGCATACACTATGAGCCAGGTGCTCATGAAGAAGGAAGCTGAGGCAATGTCTGGAAGGATCCTCTGAGGCTGGGGATTCCTCTCTCTATTGCCATCCTGCTAGGGCCTGATAACTGTTCTGAGTGGCCACAGCCAGGTGTCCCTGGCACTCAGGATAAAATTCAATTAGATCCAGGTTCTACCAATGGATCTCAGAAAGAATCAGAAAAGATAACATAGAAGATTGTGGAGGTCCAGAATGAGGCCTTCGAAGTGATGCAGGCAAACTGTTTCAGGATACACAACCAGGCCTTACCTGATGCCCACGAAGCAGGAGGCAGTGTCCTCTCTACACCACACATCCTATAAAACAAACTGCATGTGGTGGCCAGGACTAGATTTTCCCACTGAAGATGGTCTAACATCATAGTATATTCATCAAATTGTAGTTAAATTCTCAGAAGAATTCATTTCGACCATTAATAAATGTAGGTGCAGAAGCTTGTGCGAAGGCATTAATTTGGTTCCAGAAAATAAAATTTTAAAGTTTGAGTAAAGGGAGAAGAGCTGATTGGAGCAAAGACAATATTTATGTTTCATTAATGATGGGGTTACAGTATGAGACTAATTGTATTTAAACAGCAGATGGAAAAATGTGCTGTAACAAGTCATTATGTGGCCACATGAAAATCTTTATTGGCTGAAAGAAAGAGCAGCTTGTCAAAGCCTTTCCAAAGTACCCACTGAGCTCAACTTAAATTCAGAAATAAAGAAGTTGTTATTAGCATTTGTACGTTTTCCTAACTAGAGCTCCTCTTGGGGGCTCTCCTGGCCTCCTTCCTTCTCTCTTTCTCTCTCTCTCTCTCTCTCTCTCTCTCTCTCTCTCTCTCTCTCTCTCTCTCTCTCCGCATCTTGGCACATTAGTGGTATGTTAATTCTCTCTGCTTCCTCAATATGTAAATCTGTTCTGGGTGCCTCAGTTTCCCTCTCCATGTGACTGAGCACCTGGCTCACAGTGTATGCAGCAGCTGCCGCCTGGTGACACACCCAACTCTGGTCTCACCAGCTCTGGACTCAGAGACAGTGCAAGCCTGTGGGGTTATAGCTGACTGCCCCAGATTTCCTGCTCTGCAAAAGATAACTTTCCTTACCATGGAAGCCAGTCAGGTTGGGTCTTTGGTTTCCTGTAGCAAACACAGTCTCAGAGTCTTTGGTTTCCTGCAGTAAACACATTCTGAAGCAGAGAATTTTGGATTTCATAAATCCAGCAGCTGTGTTAGTTTTTTTTTGTTACCTGTGATGGTACAGAGCTGCATTCTGTACCCACACCCAGGTGCCCTGTTCTTCTCGGTCTGACATGGATCCCTCACAGTCCCAGGCTGGAGCACTGAAGTAAGAATAGCAGCTTCCTATGGTGCTGTCCTGCAGAGGCAGGGGGCCTCCTTCTCCAAAAGCCTTCCTCAACCATGATCGCTACTAAGTTAGTCTGATGCCATGACAAGGCTCCTGTGTAAGTGGACTCAAAGCTTCTCATCACCCCTCCTCAGAACAAAGGGCTCTTAAGAAACGGGTGCTGAACTCCCACCACTCCTTACACAAAGCCTCTCTTTTCAGCAGTGAATGCCAGTGTGTGCTACATTCTAGGGTGGGGCAGAAGCAGAAGCCTTCTTGAAATCCAGCAGGGTGCTGGGGGAAGGTCTTCCACTGACAGATAAGACAAGGCATCTGGGTTCACCTAGACCAGTGTGTTTTCTGCCTGTACTGCTAGTTGGCTGCATGATTCCAGTTAAAGTATTTCATCTTGCAGGGCTTCAATTCCAGGACACTGATGGGAGAAAGGACCATCTCCACCAGATCTGGGATGCTCCTCCCTACACTGTCACTGGCCCTTGCTCCAACCTCTGAGCCCAAAGAGCAGATGCCCCTCATCAGTAGGTACATGATCTTCAATCATTCTCCATTTTCCTCTTTCCCTCTTTTTTAGGACCTGTTCCCTTCACCTGGGATGAGCTTCATGTGATTGGGGTCCTTCTCCTGATCCTTGATGCAAGCAGAATTGTCAAAGTAGCCTTTATCTGTCTCTCACAAGCAGCAAAAGCCACAACTGCTGTCCTTTTTGTGGTACTTTTCTAGTCGCTTATGGTGAATGTCATTGTAGCTCACTGAGCCCTTTTTGGACACTAACTCTTGTGGTCCATCAGTGAGTGCCACTATGGCACAGCCTCTGGGAGGCCAAGGTAGATGACCCTGGGACTCACCTCCCAAGATGCCACAGTCTTTGTGTCTCTAACAGAACCCTAGGTGGCTTTCCTGCAGGACAAAAAACCTGACTGCAAGGCTGTCTGCCTTGGCCTCTTTTATGGATTTAGAAAATTGAAACACACAAAATCTAGAGAATCCAGATTTCAAGAGTATGAATTTTGATTTTTCTGGAACCATCCAAAAACTTGGAAACGATGGGCCAAGCTTGGCTATGGCCACTCAACCCCTCTCCCTCTCTCCGCCAGTGTGCGCCCTGACCACCAAGTCTCACTACGTGATGATGCTTCTCCTCAAACTTTGATCCCTCCTAAAATGATCATCAGAAAAGCTTAGAGAATCAGGTCTGGGAATGCCTTTGGGATGAGTTCTCTCCTGGGTCTCATGTTCAGAAGCCCCAATAGTCAGCTGTCCCTAAGAGGACACTGCTTCCCCTCAGCTTCTGGGAGCCTATACCAATATCACCCAGCATTCTTGGTAGGAAAGTGGTGCCCCAAGTGATCTTCTCTTCCCTATGACAGAATAAGGGTACAATACAGGGAGATAACCACCAGGGCTGAGGTGTGGCAGAAGGGTCTACAGATGTTCTGGGGTCCACTGCATTGTGTGTGGGGTGGGGGGTTGACTCTGATGTTTACCTCCTACTACCTGGGATCTGGACTAAGGGAAAATTCTGCCTTTGAAGAGCATCTCTTCATATTGCCCCCAAGTGTTTCTCACTCCTAACCTACTGCACCAACAGTCAATTCCTGGAAGACCATATTCTTAGCTCAGAAGTGCAGACCAGAAAGACAAGGGCCCTGACCCAGAACTTAGGCTCTGTCAGGTCCAAAACAATGTATCCCATTCCATCTCTTGGGCTTTTGCTGTAGCTCTAGGCTTCTGCAGATCAGAGAGCAGGTACCACATACGTCCTGGTGGCTAGAAGAGGCCAGACGTAGAGTAGGCACTCAGAAATGCTATTAGATTTGTATATACCTTGCCAAGTTCTGGGCTGGTGATTCTGAGGCACAGAAGGTCCTGTGGGTGCTCCACAAAGGAGAACCTTCACGGCCTGTGTACACTGAGGCACTGAGAGCAAAGGGCATCTCACTACAGGACAGGCCAGCAGAACTGACTGGTGGACCCCACCTCTCCAAGTCAGTGTCCCCTGTGGGCATGGTACTCCATATCCCATGACTCAGAAATCTCTGCTATAACCATCGTCCTTATCCACAGCAGCCTGTTTTTTTCAAATGAGTCACAAAGCAGTTAAAAATGCCATATTGATTTTTACCAAGAATTCAGTGTTCTGATACTTGACTGACTTAATTTCATTACCCTCTGGAGAAAAGAACTTTAATACTCAGAAAGAAATCTTAGGCATTTGCATTTTTGATAAATAAATGATGAGAAGTTATTAAATGACTTAAATAAGTTAAATCACTAAATAAAATTAAATGCTATTAAATAAATGATGGGATGATTTTCTCAAAGTTGTATCTCCGGATAAGATTCACAAATCTGTTTTAAAATAGCTAAGGAAGACTGTTATAATCACTAACAGATTCTACATAAGGTCATAGTGTTGCAATTCATGTGTTCCCTCTCATTGGGCAAAGGTGGAGGCTTCTCTAACACTAGGTATATTCATTAGAGCTCAAAGCCTGTATACTGAGGCTTTGCATCCACGGATTCAACCAAATAGGGATGGAAAAATATGTTTTAAAAAACAGCACATAATAACTATTTACATAGCATTTGCATCGTATTAAAGATGATAAATAATTTAAAGGATTCAGGAAGATGTGCATAGGTTCTAGGCAAATACTATAACATTTTTACCTAAGGGACTTGAGCATTCACAAACTTTGGTAGCCATAGGGATCTTAAATCAATTCTCACCCACGTACTAAGATGACTGTACTTTCTTTTACCTTCCACGAATGAACAGTTCTATGTGTGCTCTCACTTCATTGGCAAAGCCATAGAATACAACCTTAGATAAGTGCAAGATCTGTAGACTCTGGCATGTAAATATTTACAAACAAACCAACACTGTGGTCTTTTAAAATCCATAAAATCCAGTAAATCGAAAAAGAAAACTCCAAAAGTCTGAGTTTAACCCAGGCAAATCGAAACTTCTCACGCTGTTTATGATCACTGAGAACATTAGGGAGGACCCGTGAGCACGTACAGAAGTCACACCACTGGAACTAGGAAGTGTCTGGGCTCATGGTCTCCAAACTCCCAGCCATTCCTGCCGAGTCAACAGCACTCTGAACAAACTGTACTCGGGACAGTTGTAGAGCAGGCACCAGGCCAGTTAGGGGAGGTAATAAGCCAGGGTGAGGCTGGAGAAGTCAGACCTGCCTTGTGCTGCTCTGTCAGAGTACTTGGGTAGGATCCTAGACCCAGGAAAGAAGCAAAGCCTGGGAAGCCTGTGGGAGTCAAGACCAAGGAAACCAGACAGGACTGCACCAGGGGGGCAGTCAGCTGGTTTTGTCCCAGAACAGTGATCTCTGATCACTGATCTGGTTGGTCTCAGTGTACCCCAGTTTAAGGATCTTAGATGCTTGTATGAAACTTAGCTACTCCCACCAACCACGAAGACAACCCAGTTAAGCCCCGTGGGCACCCTCAGCACAGCACCTGCCAAGAACTCAGCCATCGCTCAGTCATTAATCTGGGGTGAGGTCTTCGTGTAAGAACTTGTAGAGTTTGCCCTGTGGCTGCTGCACCACTGGGATTCCCTAGGACAAGGTGCAGGGGTGCTCAAAAGAAGACTTCCCCATCCTTCTAGATGGAAAGGACAACCTCTTTCTTTCCACACATCACCATTACTTATTAATGCCGAATACTCCCTTCTGCCTTCATCTTGGATCACTTGTCATTCTCTGCACCACCTTGACAAGCTCTGAGCTACAGGGTCTGCAAAGGCGCTGGCACGGAATAGAGGCTCAGGGTGACAGGGGAAGGCAGACAGGTCAGAGGGAGAGTCAGAAGTTCCACATGCTGCTGGCAGTGGTGGGGCTGAGGGATCTGCTCCCCCTACGACTGCTTCACTGCAGAATTTTTCCGTCCCTTCATTTCATTGAGTCCTAGGGGCCACCAGCCTTTGCAGGGTGCTGAGTTTGCATCTGGCACAGTGCATAGCTGCAAAGCAGTCAGGCCAAAACTGCAGGTAGAACTGAGACTCTTGTAAACCTGCAGAGAAGAACACTGAACCGGATACAACTCAGCTACCTCGTCCCTTCACTTTATTCCACAGCACGAAAGGTCTGCTTTGGAATTCTTCAGTCACAGGAGCTGGCTCAAGGGGCTATCTCCATCTGGGCCATGTCCATCCACATGCCATGGCCCACTAGCTCACCTCCTTGTCCTCCTGGGAGGTCAAGCCAGGAAGCTGGCATCCTGTGATGACCACCAAGTCCATATTACATGGTCTTCTTCAGAATTGGGATCCAGGTACCCATACCTGACCACTCTGCCCCATAAGCAGCCACCAAGGGAAAAAGAAAATCAGAAGCAAAAGAAAAAAGCTACCTACTTACCTAAGTGAAGATTTTAGAATGCTTTAGCTTATAAAGCCTTGGGCAAGAATAATTTTTCCTTTCCACAAATGATTAAGCATCTCCACTTGGGTTTTCCCTCTTCTGGCTCCAACATAACCCTCACTAGAGTACACAATGACATGACCAACGAGCTTTCTGACTGCTCACTGTCCCCAGTTACCAAGGAGCTTTATACTTTTCTTTTTTCCTATGTTGACTTGAGTTCTTCCCAGATATTGTAGCTATTTATACAGGCAGGATTCATAGAGAATGCATCAAATCTTTTTATATTACTTCAGAACGTCCTACTGAACCCAGGTCCCATGGTTACTCCTTTGACTTCACATGGAAGGATAAAGAATGTCATATTTCTCTCCTCCCCTCAGGAAAGTGACAAAGAGTAGAACCCAAATGCTTTTGCCCAGTAGCACCTCCCGCCATGATCCTAGCTGCAAAGCTCTAGCAGATGACTGCAGGTGGCTTGGATCCCACTAGAGCAGAACCAACACAACATGCTGTTCCTGAGACCACAAGTCAGGAGGGAGTGTGGATGAAGAAATGACCCTTCACACAGGCTATAAACAACAACAAAGAACAATGGCTTTCTACAAATAGTGCTAAGTGAGAAACATCCTTCCTGTTCTTGCTCGTCCCAATTGGCTTGAAGAATTTGGGCAACACAGAAATCAGCACAATGTTCTCACTGGGAAGCAACTCAGATCCCAAGAAAAACACCATCAGGCAAAATTCCTGGGTTTCCTTATTCTTACAAATTTGAACAATCCATGGGGGTGGAGGACTGTTTTCTTGCCAATCACTAAGAGGGCCAGATAATATTTTCGTGGTATTATTTTAGGAAGGGAAACTTTGTAAACAACCTCAGCAGCAAATCCATAGACAGCTTGTCTGGATCCTTATTTGAAGCAGAAGGTCACCAGGGAGGTAGATGTCCCAGATGCACTTTAGGCATGTGACAATGTGCCGAAGCTGGGCCAGTGCTGGCTTCCAGACAAGGAATACTGACCTCACCTTCTAAGTTTTGACAGTGCTGTAATGCAGCCTGCCTGGGACGCATGTGTCAGAGTGGAAGCCATGCTCAGAGGCTGGCGTATAGTAGACAAAAAGGTCTGTCTCCCAAGAGCAAGGAGCCTACACGACACAGGACAGGCATATTTGGAGAGAATGGGGACTGCTGTCCTACTCTAAGAATAGTAAATGCGAACAAGTGGGGAGTGTGTTGGGAGAAAGAATGAGTCTAGTGGAAAGGCAAATAATCTTCTGAACTACATTTGTTCGAAAAAGGAGAGTCGAGGTGGCAGGAAGCCCATCAGTATTATGGCTACCAGCCCAGGCTCTGGGTCTTGACGCCAGGTCAAACCCAGTTCTACCACAGGCCTCGATTTCCAATGCTGCAGAGCAGAGACAATGATATTTGCACTTAATTCCCTCGGTTGGTATGAGGAATCAATGAGCACACCAATAAGCAAACAACAAACAAACAAACACAGAAGCCTCTTAGAGCAGTGTTGTCTCCCACACAGAAATCACTCAATAAATATCAGATGTTGTTGTCATTCCCATTGCTATAATTACCACCACCACCCCCATTCTGTCGTGGAGCATGACTGGGTCCCCTCCAGAGCCTGGAATCCATCTTGCCAATCAGTAGGGAGAAGCTGCCAGTGTATTTCTCTGCCAATTTCTCTCTGATAAGTTGACTAGCCATTTGACAGTCTTCTCACATGGGGACAATGGCTGCATAATATCTACATCATAGCTCAACTTAAATGGAGAAATTACAAATTCAAAAAGTTGGCTATCTCTTTCAGGGTCAAGTGAAAATTCTGCCTTTAACAGGTCATATTCAAAGTCAAGAACACAAGACAGAAACTCAACAATACAACCCACAATAAAAAGTTCACAAATTCCCTCCCTTCTCCCCAAAGTAACAAGCCAAGACATCTGCGCAGACCCCATAGCAGCTACACAACAAGTGTACTGACCTGCTTTGTAGGCGCCTGGGTCGGCGGAGGCAGGGAACTTGCTGTGACCACAGGGGGGCTCCCAGGGCCACAGAGCTCAGGGAATGGATTTGGTATGGCCGGCAGAGATGAGGTTCTGAACTGCTGGTCTTCCTCCTGAAGGCGCCTGTAGGGAAGGGGATCATCATGGCTGGTTAAAATCTGCCATCCCCAACCTGTCCCAGCCTTGCTACTTCTGGGTCCATGCCTAAAAGAACTGAAAATACCAGATTTGCAGCAGCACTATTCACAATAGTCAAAAGGTGAAAGTAACTCAACTGTCTATTAACAAATGGATGCAAAAGCAAAATTACCCTATCCATACAGTGGCATATTATTTGGCTTTTAAAAAGCACGGAAATTCTGACACATGCTAATAGCATGGATGAACTTTGAGGATATTATGCTAAGTGAAATAAGCCAGTACTAAAGACATATACTAGATGATTCCACTTATATGAGGTATACAAAGTAGTTGATGGGAGCTTCCAGGGGTTGAGGGCAAAGAAAATAGGGAATTTAGTTGAGTTCAGAGTTTCAGTTTTATGAGATGAAAATATTCTATAGATTAGAAAATTCTAAGTGTGTATTAATATGTGAACTGCAGACTTTAAAATAGCTAATATGGTAAGTTTTATATTATATATATTTTACCATGAGTAAAAACATTTTTTTGAAGTAGTTACTCTCAGACCCAAAGAGTATAAATTCCCTCTTCATTATACTCCCCAGGGGATGAAGAAGCCATGGTTGTAGTGACTTCATGCACATCTCCAACAATGCTCAGTGTACGATGTGTACTTGGCATTTGTTCAATGAATACCTGGTGTGTGAAAAGGTCTTGTGAATAAGAGCATTTTCATGAGAACAAAGATGTTTCAATGTCCTTGAAATGAACCTTTACCTAACCAAAGGAAAAAACTGGAAGAGGCTTTATGTATCCTCATCTGACTGTAGAATAAATGCTTATTTATACAGAACGGTAGTTGATACTGAACTAATTAGAAATCAAAGCTTCATGTATCTACCCCTCCTCAAGGGTAGCTCAGAAATACCCTCTAATTCAATACTCCACACTTCTTGGCACTTCTCCAGAGTCAACTCCTCCCTCCTCTGAAAAATGCAAAGTTCGCCTGTCATACACTGAAGGAAAACGCACAGGATGACGAATTGGGTGCAATTATGAAAATAGCAGAGAAATCATGTTCAAAGTCAAAGCAAAATGAATGCAAAATGCTCTGTGCTTTTCTTCCTGAGAGTCCTATGAACAACTTCCTGCCCACAACTCCAGAGCTTTCCTGGGAACTCATGGCCTCCTCCATCCATGCCTGAAGCATGTTGCCTAGGGCACAGACACCTGCCTTCCAGGAGAGGAGAGCAAACCTGAACTATAGAGTCTAGTCCTAACCCTTCGCCTTGTTTAAATACACTTCAGAAGCCCCTTGCGAGGGCTGTGTCTTCAAATAATTTTTTGACTATTTTTACAATTGGAGAAGAACAATGATCCATTAGCTTTCCTGGGGGTGGCCATTAGAGAATTCCCTCTGTGACTATCTTACTTGTTCTCTCTTGACCAACTACTCTGATTTTAAAGGAAAGCCTGTCTATCCACATGCACCAGGAAATGATGTACTGATTTAAAATACCAGAACTCAGATGGCATGAAGGGAACTGGTCCTGTGAAGAAAAGCCATTCCTATAATGGATTAACAAGTCAGAAAGTTTATTTTTACTGTTAACAAATCCTATTCTTCATATAACAGCTTTGGCCTTGGCAGAGCATCCTACTGTCGAGTCTGACCACTATCATACAGACGAGGAGAAAAGGTGACGGAGTCAGGATCACTTTCAACCAAACGCCTCTACCAATGACTTAACCCCAATGACCGTTTTGTCTTTGACTCACAGAACAAGATACAAACTTGTTCACAAAAGCTTCCCTCTTTCAGCATCTCTAAATATTTTTAATTTAATTTTTAGTATTGGTTTTAATATTGTTTTTGTTTGTTTGTGTGTTTTACTTTCTAGTAGTTCAGATATTTCCTAGAGCAAAAACTAAGGGGTATTACACAAAGATGAAAAGAAAAAAAAATTCCCCACTAAAGAGCTCCACAATAAAAGGATGCATCCCTTATAGGTCATTTCCCCAAAGAAAAGTTACCATGGTGGGGCTGGGGTTGTGGCTCAGAGGTAGAGCACCCGCCTAGCACGTGTGGGACACTGGGTTTGATCCTCAGCACCACATAAAAATAAAATGAAGACATTGTGTCCACCTATAACTAAAAAAATAAATATTTTTTTAAAAATTACCATGGAGATGAGCTAAGATTCAAAGATGTCAGAAAGGGAGAAAAAAGTGCCATAACGTGGAGGCAGGAGCAGGTGAGGGCAGGGCAGGGGTGGAGGTGGGCCCTATTCTGTGTTCTCTGTGCCTTTGCCTAGCTCATCCTTTTGTCCAGCTGAGAGTACACTCACAGTCCCTCGGCTCTCTCACCCAAACCCTCCTCCTCCTTCACAAATCAGCTCAACTCTCAGCAGGTCTATGAAGCCTGTGTACCTGCTCTAGGCTTGTCCTCTATCCCTGGCTCCACCCAGCCCATCTGAGTGTGGAGTGGCCACTAGCTCCACACCGTGTGGACTGTGTTCTATGGACCTAGAACAAGGCTCAAGGCCTGTCTCATCCAAGCTGCATAGCTCCTCAGCCTAGGTCCAACTGCTGGTTTCCCACACCTTTTAGGTATGGACCTATTTACCCCTGAGGCTGTAGGGGATGGATCCAGATGCCTGGATCCCAACTAGGTCACTCCTTCTGGACTGAACAGGAGACAGATACAGGGAGACACTCTAGAGAACAAAGTGCGACAAACAGTGGAGGAGGAGATGACTCACCATCCCCAACTGTGACCAACAGTGGGAAGTCTGAGCAACGGCCCAGCAGAACACCAAAGCACCCTCTCTGCCTCCTCAGGAAAGAGAAGTCCCTTTGGGTGAGATGCTTTGACCCAAGGTGTCAAATTGGAAATAAACTTCTTAGAAGCTTCTGGAAGCAAGAAAGATCCCCAGCAAAAGGAATAAAGCCATCCAGGTTATCAGTCTGACTGTCACAGCATAACATGCCTGCATTCAAGGAATACTTACTTATTCTACTTAATAATGGCTCCAAGAGCAAAAGCAGTGTTATGTTTTGGATGTGAAGTGTCCCCTAAAAGCTCACATGTGAGACAATGCAAGACTGTTCAGAGGGAAAATGACTGGGTTGGAAGAGTCTTAACCTGATCTGTGAATTAATCCCCTGATAGGGATTAACTGAGTGGTAACTGAAGGGGTAGGGTGTGGCTAGAGGAGGTGGGAATTAGGGCGTGGCTTTGATGTATATATTTGTATCTGGAGAGTGCAGTCTCTCTCTTTGCTTCCTGGTCACCATGATGTGAGCTGCTTCCCTCTACCACCCTCTCCCGCCATGATGTTCAGCCTCACTTTGAATGGAGCCGGCCTTCTCTGGACTAAGATCTCTGAAACCACGGGCCCTCAAGTGAACTTTTCCTCCTTACAGTTGTTGTGGTCAGATCCTTTTCATCACAGCAGCAAAAAAGGTTGACTACACCAGGTAGTGATGCTGGCAAATCTACTACAGCATATTATCATAATCCTTCTATTTTATTATTAGTTGCTAATCTCTCACTTTGCCTAATTTACAAACTAAACTGTATCACAGGTCTGTTATGTATAGGACAGAACAGTGCATGTAAGATTCAGTCCTATCTTTGATTTTAGGCATCCACTGGGAGTCTTCGAATATACCCCAAGGATAAGAAGAAATGACCACATCCATTATTAAAATAAAGGGAACTCATCTGTCTCTTGACTTTGCACAGTCACCTCCCATTACCACATCAAGGGCACAGGGCAGCATCTTGTCTGCTGGGCCTACCTGACAGCGAGGATGTGCACCGGCTGGGAGCGCTGCACTTTCTGCCTTGGGGACGCCTGTGCCTGGGCAGGCTTTGAGGCCGAGGCTGGTGGCTGGCTGCGGGCGTGCTGCCCATTCTGCAGGAGAGGCACCGTATCGGACTGCATGTTGCAAGCTGAGTAAAGGCTCTCCAGAGATGCGTTCATATCACTCACCAGCACTTCCAGGTCCACATCATCCTCTGTACATGAAAAGGCAAGAACAGAATGAAATGTTAGTGGCAGCAAGGTTTCATACCCAAATGTGCATTTTTTTTGGTGACTGGTCACCAAAGTCAACAATATTTTTAAAATATTACATAAGGATGCATAAATATCTTCAAGTAACCAAACATATTGCACTAATAATTATTGATACATAGAGCCATAATTCAATCGAACCTCCACATGTCCTTACAGGGGGTACCAGGTGGAGCCCCTGAATAGCTCAATACCCTCCTTCTACACCTCTTTCCTTCCTCCCCACTGTCACTGGAGTGGGCTGTGCACAGCCAAGGTTATATAACATGACCCCACTGTCCTAGTCTTTGCTGGCAGGATCCCAAGTGGACAGTGAGCCCTAAGGCCAGACTCTTCTTCCTTCCTTGAAATTCCAGAAGTACAACAAAGAAAGAACAGAGTGGCACCAAACCTTGACACCAGTCCCAGCCCAACAAAACTAAAAGGTGGAGAGACAATGGCATAGAAGTCACTGTGCAGCTACTGCTAAAACATGTGCCTACAGACTTCTAGACACCACCCTCTACCCCTTGAGTGGACTGAAGTCTGAGGAAGCCCATTCTGACAGGGGAGGGCATGAATCACACTTAGACAGAAGGCACGATGGTATGGAGGGCAAGCCAAAGAGAATGACAGGAAACACAGAGAAAGGTATGAGTGAGCACACAAGGGCTGTGATGGTTAACTGTGTGTGTCAACTGGCTGGGCCATGGTATTCCAGCTTAACATCCAAATAGAAGTTTTCCTTTTAACAACCAAATAGAAGTTGTGCTGAAGGTGCTACTTAGATTAATATTTAAATCAGTGGACATGGAGCAGGCAGACTGCCTTTGCCTTATCCAATCAGGCAAAGGCCAAAAAGAAGAGGACTGACTTCCTGGGGGGAAGGTGCGATTCTATCTCTAGACTTGACACACGGTTCTTTCCTGAGTCCCCAGCCTGCTGCCTACCCTGTGGATTTTGGACTTGCCAGCCTCCACAATCATTTGACTTCAGTGTGCATCACTACATACATCTTATTGGTTCTTACTGATTCTGTCTCTAGAAAACCCTGACTGCACAGAGACATAGGTATGTAACAGTACACAGAGATGGAGGAGAGTGGGGATGGGAAAAGAGACAAGGATCCAGGACTGGGTCACATAGCCAGGGTCAGAGTGGTCTTGCACTGCTCAGTTTTCAGGGCTGACTGCATCCCTGCCCAGGGAAGACACATAAAATAAATATTCTCCCACTTCTATAATAATTGTATTTTCATGTGTTTAAGCTATTTTGAGCTTGTTTTTTATCTGTCACCAATGTTTCCTAATAAAAACTGACCCCTTTTTTTTTATTTTTTGCATTTTCAGGTTTGCCCCTTTTTAATAAAAACCAAACAAATAATCACCTAGGCTCACTGTAATGCAGCACTTTACAACTAACATAATTCACCATCTCATTTGCTCCCAAAATAATCTCAAGTGACATTCATCCCACATATAAGACTTAAGAATCACAGACATCAAGACCCTCATGCTACTAAAGGCTACATACAGGCTCCTAATAGGGAGGAAGGAACACAGAGACATTTGCAAACTTGGACACTGCAAACTTGCTTATTCTGGCCCTGCTCCTACTGCCTTGAGGCCCAGGACAAGAGACTCAGCTTTCTATTCTTGGCGTCTTCAAATCTAACATGGGGTGAGCAATAGTAGTCACACCTTTGGGGGAGGGGGAGGATTATGCTTTACATAGTGCCTGGCATGGAGTAAACAGTAAGATGCTACTTATTAGCTCTATTTCATCTATTCCTTACAAAATAATGTAAAGCGGTCACTACTAACTAGTTTAACAGCTCAACATAAAGGTCTGGAGGACTTAGGTCGCACAAGCAGTGTCTGTAGAACCTAGAATTTGAAAACAAATTTAGCTACTCCTTTGACCTCACCAGGTGTGTGCACAACAGATGAGCGCACAGCTCTTCCTGGAACACTTGGCTCTTCCTGCCTCTCCGGTTCCCTACACAAAAGCCTCGAATGACAGCTGGGGAGTGGAGCTTAGTGGTAAAGCACTTGCCTAGCATGCTCAAGGCATGGGGCTTGATCCTAGTACTAAAAAAAAAAAAAAAAAAAAAAAAAAGTCTCAGAGGGTCTTTGCTTTGGCTTCCCTTATGTCAAGACTAAAGGGCATAACAGAACAAAATCACTTCAAAACCCAGCCTAAAGAAGGCCTGGCAGCCAAAATGGTACAGAGAATGGGAGAGAATAGAACAGGGTTGCCTAATGGTTAGCATCTGGGCATCTGTGGTCAGCAGGACAAGGGGTAAAGCAATGTATAGTTACAGGAAAGCTTGGGCAGAAGAAGAAGGGCCATGGAATCCTCCATGTGCTCTTTACTCTCCTAGAAATGGTACCCAAAGAGGGTCTCTGATGAGGCAGGTCATGCTCAAGGTCATGAGGAAGACAGACAGACATCAGGGGACTAAAATAGCAGCCATAAGACCATGATATCTGATGTGCCCAGTCCCAGCTGGAATGAAGAATGGAAGCCATGTGGGAGAGACGCTGGGGTTGTTGAGTAAATAGGAACTGGGAAAGAATGGGGATCATTCTGAAAAAAGGTGCAGACATCAAGTTGGACCTCAAAATTTGGACTGCCCTGAAGGTCCAGGGTCTGTGTGGGGAGGAAGAAGAAGAGAGGACGAGAATGCTGCTATAGTTCAGGTTATAAGCAGTCAAATATTAATCCTGTGGCCAAATATTAAAAGGACCAAAGTGCTGAATCAATAACTAATGGTCACCATATAATTAATAATTAATATATCACAAGGGAGAACCCTCGGGGTCAGCAGGCAGAACTCCTATTTATAGTTGGGGGTAGGGGGAGACAGTGGGAAAAAGTTGGTTGACAGAAAACCAGAACCTGTGGGAGCTAGTGTATACATGCCTGTAGTTTCTGCTGTCTGCTGACGCTGTGTGGCCTAGGAGAAATCCTCCTCTGTACAGCATCAGGGCAACACTTGGCAAAGGCACAAATGTCGGGAAGTAGCTGTCCAGAGACAGCCAACTGCTAATGAAAAGACTTCAGTTCTATATTTATTAGGACCTCAGAGAACTCATTGTGAAGAAAAGTGTAAGTTACACTAGAGCTCACAAACATGGGGCTTTGGGAAAGTTCTAGAATACATGCATCATGAATTCCACTCACCTACACTCACCGCATTTAGCTGATGTGGTAATAGTGGGTTAATCTAAGCTCTGTAAAACAATTAAGGTCACACACTGCTCTTAACTCACCATATTAACTGCTCAATATTTCCACCTTAATGGACCATTTAAGAATCAATACTGGGTGGAACACAAAGTTCACTGTGATTATGGAGTCAGTCTTGGGGAATGCACCAGGGGGGCCTCATCACCTGCACACGCAGACTCAGGGAGCACTCTGCCAATCCAGTGGCACTTCATGGAGGGATGTTTTTTAAGTATTTAAAGATGGGAGGAACCCTGGCAGAATACAAAGGCCCCTGTTTTCACCGCTCACATCCTGCTTTAGAAATCAAACGGTAACACAGTTCTTACTCTCAGACAGGTCTCGTCTGAGAAAATAAAACGTCTCGATTCCTGCTGGCATATTTTCAGCTGCAGTTATTCCCCCCCCCCCGGTATTTCTGACAGCCCTTGGCAGTGCCCACCCCCAGTGACAGTCCCTAGTGTCTCTGGTCTTTTTGCTCCTGTTACTTCTCAGTCAACCAAATAATTCCTGGGTTACACCTCTGTAGTCAAGTCAAATGCAAAACAATTTTGACATTATTTACAGTAAATATATGGTAAACAGATGTCAAAACAGAAAGGTAACACATGTCCTCAGAATATTTTTACTCTCTTCAGAAGTAGGTTATTTACAACTAATTTCTACTTCAGTACATTTGGGTTTCTTTAAACACACAGCCAGGTTAATCTGGTAACATTCACTTAGTTATGATTTTTCACAAATTGAATATATATATGGATGCTTCAAACCTGTAAACTTTCTACAGCTTTTAGAGCAAAAACAAAGCTTTTTAAATAATCTGAAATGCCCTCCTGTAAAATAAACTTTAAAATGTCCTGCAGGGTCAGTTAGCATTTTACCTGTTTTGATAATAAAATGACTACAGTTATCTGACTTTAGGCAAACTTCCTTAAATTCTAAAGTGAAACTAAATGAAATCTTTCTAACACTACTTCATATTTTACAGCAAGTTTTTAAAACTCTTAGTGTAGACTAGGATGTTACTGAAATCACATTTAGTTCTTATAAACATTCCATATGGCTTATGTTCCATCAGCTCATCCATCTCAGTGAGAATCCTGTATGTCTCTTCCATACATGTAGCCAACTTCTACATTCTTTTCTAGTCCTATGAATCCAAGTAGATCAATAATCACCCATTTGTGAAAGGCTTTCTGCCAGGTAAGAGAAGTGGGAACATCAGAAAAACTGATGCTTCTAGAAATGAATGTTCAGATTAAGTATCTATTCAATGCTAACCTGGTACAAAAATATTTTCCATGAGCTTATCTTTCTGGAAGGAATACTAGAAGTGAAAGGGAAAATGATTTTATATATAAAATGCTACTTCATATGAATTTGTGAGAATGTATTTACTGCACAAATATAGCCAAAAAAACATGGCTGTTAAGTTATTAATAGTTACTTTCCTTCCTTAAATAACCCAGTCCAAAACTGGGCATGTACTTTGTCCCAAATATTTGAGTAGCTCATCTTAACTCAAATTCACATCTCTTTTCTGTCACTGTCATTAGCAAACTGAGGCTAGTTTAAGTTCTAAAATAAATTCAGGGAAACAAATTTGCATTTGGCTTTATAAACCATTATGAATGAATGTTTTCCACAAACCAAGAGAGACATGCTGACCAGGAAATGGCAAAGAGGAGAAAGATGGTGTTAGCAGAGGAGGATTTAACTTCCTACACCACCTTACCTCCTTAATGAATAATGCACTTCTTAGTTTACAGCACCATCTAGTGTCTTCTTTATGTTAATTAGAGATTAAAGATGGCATTGGATTCTCTTCAATAAATTATTGTGGCACCTTAAAGATATGCAATTTGCACCATGTGTTTAGAATACACCCACTATGTTCTTTTCTGTGCAGACCCACATAAGTCCTGGTAATGTGCAATGCCATCCCTGTTTCCTCTCTTATCCCTTCCTTTTATTTTTACATTGAGCGTCCATCTTGTTAGGGAACAAAGAGCTGTGGGACGGGGGTATGTGTCATATATGGTTAAGCAAGAACAGACTGAGTTCCTATAAAGGAAAAAAAAAAAGGTGGTACTATACCTGAAAAGTTTCTAAGAGAAGTGCAAAGGTCAAAGTTCCTACCCATGCCTATCTGGAAAAGAGCTGAAGGCTAGGCTATGAAAGTGTTTAAACCCAGACCTGTTCACTCGGCAAGCTATTTCTGTTGACTTTTAACCAATTAAAAGTTATGCAAATGTAACAGTCTTACTGAAATATTTTTGCATACCAATTCATCTTCTATTCTCATATTTTCTAAACACATGTGTATAGATCGCAATATAAATTGTTTTTGGCCATAAATATGCATATGAAAATCAAGTACTATACTATTAGTATATTTTTCTGTATTATTATAGGATACTTGAAGATATTCAGCTAATGTAAAAGCAAATCACTTTATAACGCTAAAGAAAAACTCAAATGCAACTTCTAAAACATGTCACTATTTAAAAAAAAAAAAACACATGGGATTGATGTTCTATTGGAGTAATTCCTAAAGGCAGACAAGAAATAAAAGCTCCAGAATTAGTCTATCTAGTAAATGCATGTAAGTACTCTCATATATAAAACCAGAGTTGTTCATCCACAATACCGGAATTTTCAGTGTTTATAAGAGAAACTTATTTTCCTAACCTTGGATGAAAAGGGCATCCTTTTCTCTCTACCCAACTCACATCAATGTTAGTTAATTGCCATTTTCAATCTCTATTTACTGAGAAAATGCATACCAACAAGCTGATTGAGTTAATAATTTGTAAGAATACCATGCTTTTTGTTGTTGTTTGTTTTCTTGCTTGATGGCCATATACATTTGGAAGAGTGCCTGGAGCAGCTGCTGGGCTCCAATCAATGCATTGTGCCTGTGTAAATTCTCTAGCCCCCACCTGGAGTCAAGGACCCACAGCTTATGTGAGAAGAATAATCATCCAAAGTATTTTCAATGATCAGCTGGTGATATGAATCTGGATGAAAATAAACACATATCCTACGTATACCACAGTCTAACAAAGCTAACCTCACAATGGCTCTTCTAATTTGTCAATGCTGGCTCAACCTATCTGTTGCTTTGTATTTACAGGTGGCATCTTAGTGATTTTTCTTGTAATGCTTTTCCTTTTCCTAAAGCAAACGTAAGGCCATGCATTCAAGAAGGCTACCTACATATTAAGTCCTATATCCACTATTCCCAGTGCTAAGCATTTTCTTCTATCACGTAAGAACTTTATCTGAAGCCTCCTCTAAGAACATCTACTAACAAGTTTTAGGTTCAGAATCCTACTCAACAGATCTGTAGATAATACAAGGAATGTTAACCACTGATTCTGCTTTCATGAAATTTATATGCTGTTCCCCTTAAAACTGCATTTAGATTCTAACATTCCTTCCAAGTAAAGTACTATCCCTGATGATTATTTAAGTATCCATAACTGCTAATTAGATTCCGAGAAATCAACAACCAACTGAGATCTAAACTTTGTGTACAACCAGGCAGATGAGTTGCAGAGTAGGCAGTCCACGGCTGCCTGACTGGACACATGAGCCATGTGGTGGTTGGGAGTTCCCTCAAGAAGCCTCAGGCTCCCTACCAGTGCAACGCAAGAGGACCCTGGACTCACTCCATACCCCAGTTCCACTCTAGACAAGCTGCTCCCCATCCTCGGGTCTCCTTCTACTCCTGACTTGGGGGATGATATCAACTAAGGCCCCAGGATGGTGACCAACTTCAGGGCTGCCTGCACCCCTTAATCTTTAGTTCCTTGAAGATATGAGGATTAACAATGGGTGGAGAAAATCAGCACTGCAGAATTGTGTTGCTAAAATCATCTCTCTCTCTCATGGAAGGGGGAAGTGTTCCTGTAGTTCCCAAATGCTAAAACTAGAAACAGTCTAGTTGTTGAGTGAATCCAGGTATATATTATCCCCTCTCCTGTGTTATGAAGCCCTAAAAAAATCTTCCTGGGCATCTGAGTGCATTTGAGTTCATGGGGTTCTTTGGAAACATGAAAGCCAACGTTTTGACACATTTCTCTGCAAGTTCCAGGTTGCATCTTTCATGTTTCCCGGGAGCTCCACCTCTCCATCCACACCCATGCAGCAACTTCCTCATCAAACACTCTGCACTGGCTATTCTACTTCTGCACCTGCACTTCTGTTGAATTTTACAGACAGTGATGCCATACTGGTAGAATTCTAGATTTTGGTTGTGTTAATGTTGGGCACAGGAGCCTTGTAGGCCCCTGGTCAACAAATCCAGAATGTTAGGTGATCCTCAGATCAGCCAGAGCAGGGGACAGGGTGGGGTGCTCTTTGTTCCCTCAGCTGGAGGGAGCTTCTCTCCCATCCTTCTTCTCCCTCCCTCTTTGACTAGTGGCTGAAAAATTGGGAAGGGACCTGAAGGGCATGAGGGATGACTCCAGGACAGAATGGACAACAGCTCACCCCAGAATGCTTTGACCAACTGGCTAACTAGAATTATTTCATAACTCCTTGGTCCCTTCGCACAGTGTGAAGCGAGAATCACACCAGTTATGCAGAGTTTGGTAGGTGGTAGACTAACAGTTCTTTTCAGGTAGACTACTAGAGTATTTCATTTTGACCTAAACTATAGCTAACATTTTCCCCAGATCTAGAATCCCTGAGGAAAAGTCATTTATTTCCCCTCAAGCCAAGTCAAAGATCAGTAGTTTGGTTAAGTGAGGGAAAAGGATTGGTTAACAATAATTTGAAAAGATAATCACGCCTACCATTGCTTGATAACATCCTAACTAGGGAAAAAGTTCCACTTTTTTTTTTTCTGGTACAGGGGATTGAACCCAGTGACACTTTACCATGAAACTATGTCTTGTTAAGTTGCTTAGGGCATCACTAAATTGCTGAAGCTGGCAGACAACTTGAGATCCTCCTGCCTCAGCCTCCTGAGTCACTGGAATTACAAAAGCATACCACCACACCTGGCTCCCATTTTTGATTTTTAGTTTCCAAGACTTTTCTATTTCCTGTAGTTTTTTACATAGTCAAAAAGCAACCTGCATGCTACTTTGTTTCTCTGCATTTTGACTTGTCATTTCATAAAAGTGGCTTGAAAAGCTTCAAGACAGAAATGAAAATCTACATTTTGGGAAACATATTTGAATCTGATGAAAGGTGACCTAATAAATTTCATTATGAAAAACAGATTTGGTAATTAGCAACTATGTTACAATTTCCATTCCAACCTAAAAGAGAAGGAAACATAAATGAGCTACACCTCAATGTCCTATCAAAACATTGCAACAGAAAATTTGGGTATATTAATATTTAATTGTTAAACATCTTCAATAATTACATGAAAGTCCTAAGAGTCAATATAGTTATTCTTTGTTTCATTTACAAACTGTAAAAGAAGGAAAGTGGCCCTACATTTCCTTGGATTCTACATTCACATATTCAACCAACCATGGCTCAAAAATATTCAGGGGATAAACCAAACCAAACCAAAACAAAAACCCTGTGCCTATATTAAACATAGGCAGATTTCCCCCTTATTATTCCCTAAACAAGCACTGTAACAACTATTTACAGTGTTGACTTTGCACTAGTTATTACAAGTAATTGAGAGATGATCTGAAGTATAAGGGAGGATGCACGAAGGTTATATCCAAGAACTACACCATTTTGCAGAAGGGACTTGAATATCCAAAAAAATTTGGCTTCTGTGGGGTCTTGGAACCAATCCCCCAAAGATCTGAAGGATAACTGAATATACCCAGGGAAACTAAAGACAGAGCTTTAAAAAAAAAAATGCATACCCATGCTGACAGCAGCACTACTTGTAACAACCAAAAGATGGGTACAACCTAGATGTCCCTCAATGGATGAATGCATAAAGAATATGTAATATACACATAAAAGACTATTATTCAGCCTAGTAAGGAAAGAGATACTAGCTACCCTATAACATGGATGAACCTTGAGGACATTCTTTCCATGAAATAAGTTCATCACAAAAATTAGTAAATAAAAACCTTATGATCCACTTACATGAGGTCCCAAGAGAGGTCATATTCATGAAGACAGCGCAATGCTGGAAGCCAGGGTGGTGGGGTGTGGGGAATGGGGAGTTGGTATTTAATGGGTACAGAGTTTCAGCTGGGGAAGAAGACAGAGTTCTACAAATGGATGTTGGAGGTAGTTGTGCAACAAGGTAACTGTTCTTAAAGTCACTGAACTGTATGCTTCTTAAGAAGGTTAAGATGGCAAATTTTATTTTAGGCGTGTTTTATCATAATTATCCACAGTAAAAAAAAAAAAAGCCATTTTAAAATTGGATTTGTCAATACCCTCAAACATGGTCAATTAAAGTCTCTGTCTTCCTAATCTACCTTAAATGTGACACAATGCCACACTCACTCTTCATGAAGAGAGTCTCCACCCCATGGCACTATGTACTGCCCCTTCTGGTGGGCAATGGGGTCTGTCCTGAGCTCAGCCCCTTCTCACTCCAGCCCTTGTGGGGATCATTCATCCCTATCACTGAACTGCCCTCTCGTCACTGTTTTCTTGACTCTTGGGCCAGCATGCCTACTCAAACTGGTCCTCCTCCATGATTGGAGCTGAAAAACTCCAGGAATGGATGTCACTCAGGGTGGCCAGTTTAGGGGCTGGGCTCACAAAAGTCAGCCTCAATGTGGTCTTGGACGATCAGTGGTGACACAGGCTTAGTTGTAGGAAAATGTCAAGGGGCAGTTATCAAAAAGAAATATTCAATCAACAAGATGAGGCGTGGACCTGGTCAGGAGGAAAAATAAGACTCATAAAAACCCCAACAAGGTGAGAATGCGCAAAGGCACCTGGAACTGGCTTCCCCTCCAGGTGATGACAAGCAGACTGGCTTGTTAAAGACAAGTCTGTCCATCTCTTTGTAGAGTTGCAGTAAACACGTACTCCTTTATCCCAACAACAATAAGGATTTCTAGTATAAATTTTGCATGCTTCCTCCATCAATCCTCTGGACTGTGTTAGATAGGATCTGCTCAAAGTGTTCACTTTATAATGGTACATGTAAAGCCTCAGTGCCAACAGAGTCTCAATAAATAGAACTATATAAACACAGAAAGTCTATCTACTCTTAGAGACAACCGTTTCCTCAGGGCGACTCCCCATATAGTTGGTATAGGCTAAGGTCTAGAGCAAATTTCAAAATCAAATCAAGATATCCTGGTGACTAGGCAATTCTACCTCTACCACCACCACCACCACCACCACCACCACCAAAAACCAAACAAATAAACAAACCAAAAAAAAAGCAAGATAATGATTAATCCCTGTGTGCCTTGATTCCACTGAGATTTATATTTTAATCTACGTTTTTAGGGCACTGTACAATAATCTATTTTTAAAATAAGGAAATCTACTTATTTTACTCAATGATTCCGTTCATTAAAATTAAAGACCTGGCATCCAAGATTCAGTGAGCGTCACCTAGTAAAGTTTGTAAAGTATTCTTTCTTATATTTTATCCTGCCACATTGTTGCAAGGAAGCACCTGGGCATTACTAAATCTCTGTTGGGTCCTTTAAGACTGCCTGAATTCTGCACCACAGAGCCTACACAACACATTAAAGGAATTTTCCACTACCAAAAAGTTTCACCCTGCCAAGTAAAGACCAAGGACCTGAGCTACAAATTGCATTTTAAAAGCACAGATTCAGCTATGCAATTTTCTCTTTGTATTTTAGAAGAAACGGGGTAGGAGGAGAACTCTACCCAAAAAAAATATCATTTAAAAAGGGCGAAAGATAAACTGTATCTTTCTCAAGCAATTTAATGTTTCTTTTCAACCTTTTGATTTTAATTCCTAATTCTTCTATTACATCATAAATCAGGCAGAAGCCTAGGTACAAGAAACTATATAAATAACTTGTCATTCTGGAAGGTTCCCATTTTCCATCAACCCTAAAAATATTAGTCCAAGAACACTGGAATTGAAAAGGGAAAATCCAGCTTATGGTCCAAAAGCCTGTCACTCACTGGCATTGGGCTCTCAAAAAAGTCGATGTTTTAAAGGTAAACGAGACACTGGGGAATCTTTATTATCACATTCGACATTAACACTCTATAATTCCATGAACTTAACTCCATAAATTTAAAATCCGTTCATGTGACCAACATTTTTCTCCTTCAACAAATATTTACTGAAAGCTGACTGCATATCCAATATCGTTTCAGGTGCTAGAATACAGATGTTAACAAAGACAGGATTCACCTACAGATTGGAACAATACAGAGGCCATCAGCACAGCCCCTGTGCAAGGATGACAATGCAAATGCATAATGTGTCCCATGTCTTTTGAATATTTTCACCACAAAGAAATGCATGTTTAAGGACACAGATGAGGGATGCTTCCCTTGACCTGAACATTATACAACTTATACATGTATCAAGACTTCATGATACTCCATAAATACATATAATGTTTATGTGTAAATTAAAACAAAAATCCCTGCCACCCAGATGTAATGCCTTAAGCCTCAAGCTCTGGGAAAGGATTCCGATGCTAAATATAAAGTAGCACAGAAGGATATGAAACATTTTTTTACTACCTCTGGAAAAATAATTCCATCTACAAAGAAGTTAAAACCTGATCTGGTTAAGTGGCAGCTAACAAGGAGAAAGGAGGTGGATGTATCCTGTAGGAATAAAAGAATAGGCTTCCAACTGAAATGGCATGCCTCAAGCTGAAAAGGGCTGGGATGGGGAGGGGAGGTCCCAAGACCCTGTATTTTGAGTACCGTTTAGTGATAGGTAGGAAGTTAAAGGGAATATGGAGTACAGATCATGTCCTCAGACGAAGAGATCCGTGGCGAAATGAATAAACTTCCTGGTCTATGAACATATACCAGGGGCCAAAAATTCTCCTAGCATGGTTATGCTTACTGCTTGGCAGAGAGAAGAGTTTTAAAATGAGATCTCTGTTTCCAGGCAAGTCAATCATGGAGAGGGTATTCAGCTCAAAAAAGCCTTGATTCTGAGGCATCTGGAGGTGGAAAGTCATCCCAGGAGAACCCTACCAGGCGATTCCAAGAACTGGCACATCTCCCAGAACTGAAAAGCCCAGGAGACAGGAGCTGGCTCTCCAAGACCAGGATGGGAATGCAGTGTATCCAGGACAGGGCACTCAGGATGGGGCAGAGGGGTGGTTTACCCAGAGCTTCCTCTGTCAACCCATCCATCGGCAGGACCACCAGGGGTTGGGGGTGGCGGTATAGGTGAAATCAGGTTCCTGGCACTTACCTGATATACTGCATCCTACCCTATTGGGTTTGGCTCAAGGGAAGGACAGAGACCCCGCTATAGTCTGAATGCTTGTTTTCCTTGAAAATCTATGTGTTAACAGAAACCTAATTTCCGAGGTGAAGGTACGAGGAGGTGGGACCTTGTGGGGTGGTTAGGTCATGATGGTGGAGCCCCCTTATAAAACGGACCCCAGAGAGCTCATTTAACTCTTCTCCCAGAAAAAAAAAAAAAACACAGCAAGACGGCATCTATGAAGATGTGGACCCTCACATAACACTGGAACTGCCAAGGCCTTGATCTTGGATATTCAGTCTCCAAAAGTGTGAGAAACTGTAAAGAACCTAGGCACAGTGGAGCACACCTGTAATCTCAAGAGGTGAGGCAGGAGGATCTCAAGTTCAAGGCTAGTCTCAGCAACTTGGCAAGACCCTGACTCAAAAACAGTTAAAAAGGCTGGGGATTGGATCAGTGGTAAAGCATCCCTGGGTTCAATCCCAAGTACCAACAAAAGGAAGGAAGGAAGGAAGGAAGGAGCAAATGAACGAATGAACTAAATTATTAACACATAAAAAGGATGAAGTATGTCTCACTTTGAATTTAAGTGGAGGTTCCACTATATATCTTGGTAACTGCGTGACTATACCTAGAAATAAACTGTTAAAACAGAGATGTGTTTGACAAATCATAAAACAAAGTGTGGTATGTTTAGAAGAAAAGTAAAAAGTTGGAAAGGAATACAAAGAGGAAGCAACTTATTTTAATGGT
Organism: Urocitellus parryii; assembly: GCF_045843805.1. Taxonomy (NCBI): domain Eukaryota; kingdom Metazoa; phylum Chordata; class Mammalia; order Rodentia; family Sciuridae; genus Urocitellus; species Urocitellus parryii. The sequence continues at coordinate 106,321,045 of NC_135533.1, forward strand.
CAGTGGAGAACAAAGGGAAGTGCCCAGGGAGAAGGTAGTAGTGGTATGGACCAAAGAACAGCTGAATTTAAACATACAGAAATGGTTATACTAGTCCTGGATGATGGGTGGCTAAAACACCAGATAGAGAAGGTCACTAATCAATAGCAGGTTCCAGAAAAGCAACCAGTCTATGTCACTGTGCCCAAAGGATGTGTACAGCTGCCGTGTGGTGTGGTAAGACAGAAAGTTGAGAGGCCTCCCACAGGGGCCACAGAAAGACATTGAGAACTGCCCCATCTGCTCCACAGCTAGTCCACCTTCTATGATACAGGACTCAGCCTATTCCTCCATCAAGAACAGGGATGCAAGATTCACTGCACAGAGTTCTCCAGCAGGAAGCATTAGTTATTAGTTTATGCTATTTGACAACCAAATACATTTAAAAATACACAGACAAGGGGCTGAGGCTGTAGTTCAGTGGTGGAGTGCTTGCCTAGAATATGTGAGGCACTGGGTTCAATCCTCGGCACCACATAAAAATAAATAAATAAAATACAAAGTGTCCATCTACAACTAAAAATATAAAAAACAAATATACATTGACAAAAATGGGAGGGTTAAGAAACTAAAAGTTAACATCATCTCATGGAGAATGTTATCAAGGACTTGGTCAGAATTGAATCTAGAGTTGAACAGCGACCAATCATAGGACCAGCCATGTCCTATAGGAAATGGCGGAGGAGAGGACAGCAGCAGGCTCTCCAACCGTTGTGGATTCCAGGGGCATCCTGGATAGTTGATAGACTGTTTTATTCCCCTGAAATGTTTACTCCTTCTAGCTACAAAGATTCACTGCAAATATGCATGCATAATAGTGCCTGCCCACAGGTGAGGAACTAACATTTTTGAGTAACTACTTAGAAGTGGGATTAATTCACAGTGGGGTATGCATTAGCTATGTTAATGAAAGTGATTTTTGGAGATCTTGTTAAATTGCTTCTGAAGGCAGTAGTACATTCTGTACTGAATGACAGAGGGCTTTTTAACCTTCCTTAAAATCTCTAGCTTGAGGTCTTACTTTGGGGATAGAGTTTAAAATTATGTAAGAAAAAGAACTGCTTCCAAATTTTTTTTTAAAAAAAGCTTTCTATGTACTGATACGGATGGAGGCTGATTAATACAGGTTAACTATAGATTTCAAAAAATTAGATAAGGTACAATATGGTGAAAAAAATATAACAATATTGAATTTTAAGAGAAAGGATAATTTTGTTTTATTTTTTACATGGAGGAAATTTAAAGATATTCTTTCAGAATTAAATAAAAGAATTATTTATTTCTAAATGAATCCTGCTACAACCTAAAAAGAATTTGTACTTCCTTGAGCAAAAGGATCCACACATTACATGATCATTAAGACAGAATTGACACAGGGATCACTGTGTATGCCCTAGGCCTGGGCCTCATGCCTCTCATGGCTTTGACAAGCACCAGACACACTCGTTTAACGAGTGAACGAACGAATGAACGAATGAATGGAAGTAACGGGAGAACCACAGGGCAAATGAGCGGAGGAAAAGCAAACCCACCAGGAGAACAGAAAGAGTTGCTGGGATAAAGCCCTCTATTGAGCAGGGAGCATCCTGACAGCTAAAGGAAACATGAAACATTAATGGAGTCCAATTATCTGCTCAAAGGGACGAGACAAAAGAGTGGCGTGAACTGTCAGAGCATCAGGAAAGCGAAGGCCCAGAATAGCTGAGACTTGAAAAATGACAAAGGACGACAATGGCTTTTTCAGTTCTGCTCCAAATAAGGACCAGGAGGAAGAGGTCTGCTGCTTTCTTGACATTGGGGAAAGACAGAGAGAATGCAAGCTCCTCAATGCCTTTTTGTTCCTATCTTCCTTATTAAGACAAATGATCTTCAAAGTGGAAAGGAAGGAATAAGCACAATTAAGGAGAAGCCACGGTCCATGATGGGGGTGGGGCTGCAAAGATCCCATCTCCTTGGCTGCCTTCAAGGCCAAGGAAAATTGATCCCTACAGTTGAAATCTCAGTTCCAGTCACTGAAAAAAATCTCAAGAGCCAAAAAGGAAGGAGAATACTGGTGGGCCTGGATAAGGAAGTCAGGCTAATCTGGAGGTATGAAAAGCAGAGGAACCAAAGGCTCAAAGAGGAGTCTACCGGCCTTGGTCAAATCTCAGTTCTGTAACACATGATGGGTGTGGCCAGGGCAACTTGCCCACCTCTGGCCTCTGCTTCTTCCCGTGGAAATAATAATACCTCCATCATGGGGCAGTTAGGTGGACTCAATGGGGTAAAATGTTCTCAACACACACAAATATAATATTAAGGTGATAGATGTGTTAACTGTGATAATTATGGTAATGACAATGTTTTGACATATCAGCATATATTAACATTTAAATAAATTTTATGTAAATCAAAAAATAAATAGGAAAGACTTTTTTTTTCTCCCCTAGCAAGCAAAAAACAACTATAATTTAATACTGGATACCTTCAAGAGTTCATACTGAAAAATTCAGTTACATTCTAACATCATAGGACTTATTGAGCCATCCACCATTCCCTTCTCATACTTTTTCTGACATTAAATCCCATTATTTAGATAAAATAGTTACTTCTCTGCTCAGTCCTTGAATATATAAAAATCAGTTACTAACCTAAACTTCTAAGTATGGAAATTCTTAATAGTTTAAGATCTTAATTTTATAATAGGGAAGTCACCTAAACATGGAGGAAGTAGAAGATGGGAAGAAAGAAATCACAGAAATCTGAAAGACTACAATATCATCACATTACCTGACACTACAGGAGGATCATCACCAACATGTGTATATGCCCTTATTCTATGTGGTAAGGCCTATTTCATATTCCATAAAGCAAAAAGAACATGGACATTGGGAGAATTTTGTGGGGAAAGGATTATACGATGATTCTCCTAGCTTTTCTGGCATCTCAACCTCAATAAAAAGTGTTAGGCATATTGGGGGGAAGTGGACTAACAAATCAAAATTAGCATAATCTTAGGTATCAATAGCTCATCAAAGGCCCATATTCACAACTATTCAGTATTCTATTTAGCATTTTGGAAAAAGAAACTTATATATTTGAAAATAGTACAGTTTAGCCATGAGGAAATGATAACTGAGAAAAACAAAAGTTACTTTTACATGTATATGAATACAAAGAAATGATTAAAAGTAGGAAGCCATTTTTGTAAGACTGTTGGACTAAATGAGAGGTCATTAAAGATTCTGCAAGCCTGGTTCAAAAGCAACCATGAGGAGCCACTGTCTTCTTGGGAGACTTGTGTGTATTCTCTATGATCCTGTCCTTATCCAAGCTTCTCCTGATGCCCGGGAATAGCCTGGCAAGAAGGGAAGGGCTTTGTCAGCTGGTTGTCTTTGCTTGCCTGGAATTACCAGAATGTCACATGTGCAGGCAGGGCTTGAGAGTTTTCTGGAACTCACGTCTATTTAGGACATGTGAGTTCAGGAATTCATTAAATAAATACCTATGAAACATGACTCCAGACAGCGCACTATAGTAGAACCTTCAGGATTAAAGTAAGACTTGGTTAGAGTCCTCAAGAAATCTATATTCTCTGGAGAAAGCAGACAGGGGAAAGGCAAAGCTCCTTCAAGTATCATTTTATGTATTTTCAGGTGTGTGCCTGGTGGCCCTCTTGAATTTTCTTAAACCTGGTGCTAAATGCACTTGGCTTTGATTCCCATTCCACCACTGCACTAGAATGTCCGTGGTCATAGGAACATTATGCACAAAACCAAAAGGGGGAAACAACCCAAGCACCCATCTACAATGAATGGACAAACCAATGTGGTATATCCATACAACAGAAATATTATTTGGGTATAAATGACACGAGATTCTAATATGTGTAAAATGGATGAACCTCGAAAATATGCCAGATGAAAGAAGCCAGTTACAAAAGAATAGATATTATATAATTCCAATTATATGAGTTATCTAGAATAGTCAAATTCAGAGTCAGGAAGTAGATTAGAGGTTACCAGGGCTGGGAGAATTATTGCTTAATGGGTACAATTTTGTTTGGGGTGCTAGAAAGTTTTGGAAATAGATAATGGTGATGGTTGCTCAACACTGTGAATATAATTAATGTCGCTGAACTGCATACTTAAAATCATTAGAATGGTAAATTGTGTTTTATATATTTTACCACAATGAAGAAATAGTTCTTAGAAATTGTTTAAGAGTAATTCCAGCTATTACAAAACCATGCACTTTCAAAGGAAAATGCACCCCATCCTGCAGGGTGCTACTAAGAAAGGCATGAAGCATTTTTAGCAACTGTCACACAAAAATAAGCAGCTTATGTTAGGAACAAGGTAATAAAACAAGAGCAATAAATCCTCTTTGCCAGATAGAAGTAACAGGTCAAGGAAAGTCACAGCTAATCTTATATTCTCAACATCAGGCCCCTTGTAAGGAACCAGGCAACTCCAGATCTAAATCAGAGTATCTGACCAGGACTTGAAAATTAAGGAAGCAGAAAAAGAAAATCAACAACAACAACAACAAAAAAAATGGCACTATATCTTGTCATATTTGATCACACATCCCATGGCATTTTGTTAAAAAGAATTCCACAGGATGAACTTGGTGTCAGGCACAAGAATGGGAAGGGAAGGGAATGAAGATGTGAGGGAAGTACTGAGAAGGCACACCACAGACTCCTATAGGTCCTGCAGACTGTGCTCCATGCTGGCCTGGGAGACTGGCTGACCGCTCCCAGGGAGGGAATGAGCCTTTGTACTGCACTGCCAGAGAGCAGCACATCCCAGGTCCACTCATCATAGACTCCCAGGGCTGTGCATGTGCCAAGAGGGAAGATGAACACTGCACTTGGACACACTTGAAAGAGGGACTGTGCCCTTCTGTTCCCTGAAACAGACCTCGGAGCACTGGCTCCCTTGATTTCCAGCTCTGTTGGTTTCCTTATTTTTTCATGTAAAATAAGTGTCCAGAATCAGTTTGCTTTTTTTTGCAAACTGCCTGCTTATGCACTTTGCTAGTTTTTCTATTTGCCTGTTACTTGTTTTATTTATAGGACTTACAGAACTTTTTTTTTTAAATAAACAGAAGACAGTAATTCTCCACATGATACATGCATTACAATTTTTTCCCCAGGTTGAAGTGTGCTTTTAGTATTTTAAATATCATCTTGTGTGTTTGCATAAAAATGTACTCTTATACGCAAACTTACCATTTTTCCTTTATAGTACAGCTACATCTTATTTAGTAAAGTCTGATTTTGACATACTACATGAAGATTCTCACTATTCATTAATTTCTGTTAAATAAATAAAAGACACTTTATTTTTTCACTCTTGTTATTTTCTTGCCTAAAATTGAATATTAGGTATAATACATAGTAAGGTTCCAGGCACCTGACTTGCCCCCAATATAAATAGTCATGTTTCCTGTGATCTCGGTTCTCCCATGACTATTGTTGCTGTATGTCATTTCTGTTAATGTGTTGGTGTCAACAGGGTATCTACTCTGATCCTTGGATCTCTCTCTCTGCCCATGAGTAAACCATATACTTTCTTCTTGTGAAGTCTCATGAGAAATCTTGCTATCTGATAGTGCAAATCACCCCTCCACATGTCTTGTCCTTTTTCACATTTCTCTTGGCTATTACAAAGTCTTACTAAGTTTCACTCTTCCTTATTAAACTTAGGAAACATTTGTCAAGTCACATAAAACTCTGCTGGATATTTGGTTGCACCTGCAACTAATTTAAAGATAAATTTGAAAAGATGTGATAATCTTCACTATATTCTGTCTTCTCATCTATGACCATAGTATAACTCTCCATTTCTTCAGGACTTTAATCTCTTTAGCAACATCCTATGTCTGGTAATCTTGTTGAGTTTATTCCTAGACACCTTATAATTTTCATTATTGCCAGGCATGGAGGCATACTCCTGCAATTCCAGCAACTTAGGAGGCTAAGGCAGAAGGATCACAAGATCAAAGCCAGCCTCAGAAACTTAGTGAGGCCCTCAGCAAATTAGCAAGACCCTGCTTCAAAAAAAAAAAAAATTTAAAAGGGGCTGGGAACGTGGTTAAGTGGTTACATACCCTTGAATTCCTGGTACCAAAAAACAAAAAAAAAAAATTCATTACTAATATAAATGAGATTTCTTTGGGCATTATATTTCCTGATTGTTTCTTATTAGTATATAAGAATACTATTAAATTTTACTTGTTGATATCACATTATATCTGCCATCTTACTGAACTCTTATTCATTTTAGAAGTTTGTATATTGGGGCTGGGGTTGTGGCTCAGCAGTAGAGTGTTCACCTAGCATGTGTAAGGCCCTGGGTTTGATCCTCAGAACCACATATAAATAAATAAAATAAAGGTGTTGTGTCCAACTACAACTAAAAAAATAAATAAATATTTTAAAAATAGTTTGTATATCTGTGCATTTTCTATTTGAATAATCATATTATTTGCAAATAAATACAGATTTTTTATTTCTTCCATTTCAAAGTTTACATTTTTGTGTCTTCATTTATTCTTTTATTGCAACTGCTAAGACCTCCAGTATACATCTATGTCTGATTCTGGATCTTCCTGGGCATGACTAATATTTCTCCATTATGGATGATGCAAGCTGTAGGTTCTTGACAAATCATTTTTTTTAAAAAAATATTTTTTTGTAGTTGTAGATGGATATAATACCTTAATTTTATTTATTTATCTTTATGTGGTGCTGAGGATTGAACCCAGAGCCTCACATGTGCTAGGCACTAGCTACCACTGAGCCACAACCCCAGCCTCGACAAATCAATTTTAAAATGTTAAAAGTTTCCTTTTCAGTCCTGGTCTCTTAAGATATTTGTTGTTTGTTCTGTGTTACAATGAGCAGAAAATTCTCTTTTCATGTCTAGTGAGATGACCACTTGATTTTTCTTTAATCTTTATATTAAATGTGTTACTGCCTACAATGGTAAACCATCCTTGCATTACTATAATAACCTCAACTCGGTCATATTAATTGTTTTACATTTCATTTAAGAGAAATTGCTGAATCTGATTCATTTATGTTTTACTTAGACTTTTGTTTCATTTTGTAAACATGTGAAATGGGATTTTGATTTCTAGTATTGTTTCAAAGCTACCTAAACGTATCATAAATAGGGGAAAGTTCTTGGTCCTCTGTCTAGCTCTGAAAACATTTGTATAAAGAAAGACATTATTTGTTCCTGGAAAGTTTGCTAACATTAATCTACAGAACTACCTCAGTATTTTTGAAGGGGCAGTAATGATTATTGCCAGAGTTATTTTATATTTCTGTATCTGAAGGCTGGAGATGTAGTTCAATAGTAGAGCACATGTCTAGCATGCACTAGTTCAATCCCCAAGACCACCAAAAAAAAAAAAAATGATTTCATAAAGGATCAATTTTACTTTTATATTTTTGCAATAAATTGTCTATCTTCTTTCATGCCTTTGTCCTTCTACACATCTGTGCTAGAGGTTTACTGTTAGGATGTTTTTTGTTTGTTTTGTTTTGTTTTGAACAAAGACTGGATTTCATTTTGTTCTTGTTTATTGACACTTTATTTCAATAATTTCTCATTTTAATTTTTATAATTACTTCCTTCTGCATTTCTTAGACTTATTCAATTTGCATTTTTCTAATTTCAATTTTTCTTCCTTTTGAAGCTTAGGAATTTAGTCCTACTTTAGTAGCACTATACAACTTTCCACTTGTACTCTGTTCATTTCCATTAGGTTCTAAATGACTGACATTTCCATTGTGAGTTTCTCTTTAACCCATGAGTAAAATATGGGTCTCTTTTTAAAAGTTTCCACAAACATGTTTACATGTTTTGTCTTGAACTTTTTGTGTTGACGTCTGATTTAATCACACTGGGTCAAAGAACGTGGCTTGCGTTGAATAGATTGCTTAAAATTTAGTGCAACTTTCCATATATGGTCAATTTCTCAAAAAAGTTAAGACAGGTTTTAAGAAGAATCAAGACTGTCTCTCTGTTGGGTACAGGGTCCTAGGTGTCTCTACCAATGGAAGTCTGGCAATACTGTGGTGTATATATCTGGGATTACCCCTACTATCTTACATTGTATTTTCTGTTTAACATCTTCTTTCTTTCATATCTTAATTTTTCTTCTTTGTCTACTTGATGTTGTTTGATTTTTTAAAAATATGTATCCCCTTGTACTTTTTTTCTGTTAGGTTAGAAGCTATAAATTATATGTGTATTCTTCCAGTAATAACCGTCAATATTTTAGTTGCACATAATATGTTAAAACACATGATTAAATATATTTTTCCCTAAAAAGATGTCCAGTTATTTCACATTTTACTCCTCCTTTATGAATCCCTTTTAGGATTTAACCACTGAGTAATCTGCATCCCACAAAGACACACATACATACTTTCAACATCTATATGGAGATTCAGCTTAACCTTATCTTAACAATTCATATGGGATTACATTTTCAACATTGTACCAATGTCTCTGCACATTACTGTTCCTTATATGCCATGTTTCACATTCCTTCTTCCTGAAGTAAATTTAATTACTCTTTTGGTCTTTACTGGTAAACCCATTTTCTCAATCTTTGCCTTAGAAAGCTGTCCTTTGCTCTCACTGTGGAGCAATATGTTGGTATAAAATTCAAGATGGACAGTTATTTTTTTTGCCTCAGCACTTTGAGAGTAAATCACATTGTCTCTGGCATTTATTGTGTCTAAGTCAACATCAACCCCAAGGTTGTTCCTTTGTAAGTAAATCTGTGTTTTCCTTCAAGACTTCTTCTCTTCCACTTTTTGGACTAGCCCTAAATGCTTTTAGATATGAACTAATCTTCCCTTTTCCTTGGTAATTCTTTGAGTGCAATTTGAGAGTTGCATCTTTTTTCAGTTCTGGCCAATTCTCATCTCTTATCTCTGTTATCTCTGAGTTTCCTTCTCTACTTCTCCCTCCCCAAAAGATTGTAGGATCCTTGGTACCTAACTGCTCACCCCCCTCTTCCTTTACCTCTCTGCAATCTATGCAAGTTGACTCTCTTAGGACTAACTTCCAACTCTTGAACTCCCTTTAGAGAGAAGACAACACTTTAAAAAAAATGGAAATGATATAATAATATCAATAATCGTCAATAAAAATATTTCAGTGTTTGAAATATTTCATTTTCAAAATTTCTAGCAGTTCTTTTTCATACCCAGCTATTCTTGCTTTGTTTCTTCAGGTTGTGTTCATGATTTCTTGCAGTGTTACAGACATTAGTCTTTCATTCATCTGAGTAATATAAACATGCCTATTTCAAAGCCTTTGTGAGACTTATTTTTATTGCATATGGTCTAAATTGGTCATCTGTTGATTTTGTTAGCTGTATTTCCTAGTATGGGATTGCTTCGTGTGTTTTGGAATGTTGGTTTGGAGACTCATTTGGGGTGGGTTGTTTTGTTTGTCTTTTCCACCACTCTCCCTGCCTACTCCTCCCTATGGAGTGGTAGGGCCGGGGCAGTCTGCAGCCACTGCCTGGTGGAAGACTGCGGAGGTTGCAGCCTGAGTCACTGTGCCCACCAGGACGCTGCTCCATTTAGCTCTGGCGGCAGGGCTGTGCCTGGCTGCTTGGCCACGAGTTCACATGTGCTCTAGTCCTCCCTGGCAACGGTCTTTTTCCAGTATCTTCTGAGAGCAGGGAAGCCCCACCCCAGCTCCTGGCTGGATACAGTGGGCTTGGCTCTGGTTCTGCTCCCCAACACTGGCATAGGGAAGGGACCTCCATCCCCAGGACTTGAGTGGCCTGCACTGGTGGCTGTTTTTGGTGGTGCAAGCACTGTTAGTCAGTCCTCTGTGGAATAGCCTGTTCTAAACCAAGCTGTGTCCTTCACTTTTCCTTTTCTGATATGCTACCTGTGAACAAGGACTGAAGCCAATGTCATGAGTGCACTTACAGGTAAGAACTCTGGGAGGTTGACAAGTGGAGTTCAATATGGAGAAATGCTCCCTTGTTCGTTTAAGCCGTGTTTCAGGAACTGCAATGCATCAGAGACCCAGCCTCAACTGTGTGCTGCTTAACTCTAAGCCAGAATGGAGAACTAGCTCTCTTCTAGTGGAAGGCTATTCCCTGTACTGTTCTGCAAATTCCCCTTCAGGACACTGCTTGGGTATATCTGATACCTAGAGAGTATCTGAAAGTATGATGTAAAGACAAAGGATGAGAGATAAACTATGGAAATTCTCTCTGTGTAATTTTTCTTATAATTTTCTGACGGAAGCATTAACAGAATTCTAAATGAACATCGATACCAAGATCTAGGTTGTTTCAGCTTGAAAGAGATCATTCTAAACAATACAATGTAATGAGTCAAAATTGTTCAAAATTTCAAATCCAGTACTCATAAACCAATATCTTTCCCTTCCATCATCTCATATGAATGTTTTCTGAAATGTGACCCTGAAATTAGGCTTGTTACAGAAAATCCTGACTGCTTTTATGAATCTTCTAATGCTTGGGAACACATTTATTTGACTTCCTAGTTAGATCTCAGCTTTGATTTTTGGCTAAAGTCATCTTCTTTCTCATTAAGCAATTTTTAAAACTCTGATTATTCTAATGCCTACCAGCTCTAAACCTTATGATTCCTTGTACTTAAACGCTACAATAATCCATTACATTGTTTGTGCTTCATGTAGGGAGCAGACTCCCCATCCTCTATCAGTTTCTCCAATTTATGAAGTAACTTTGTATTCCTTTAATGTGATTCCATACTTCCTCATAATGACGGAGAAGAGAAGGAACAGAAGAAACTCGAAAAGGATCAAGAAATACCAAGAATACATACATGCAAAACCAGGCTAATAAAACATACAAAAATGCTAAAACAAAGGGGTTCCCCTGTACACGACCCCTCACAAAAGGTAACATCAAACCGCCTTAAGTGGAATACCAAGAAACTTGCATAAAACAGATTTTTGAAGTTTAGCTCAATGAAGTCTGTTCATTGAAATATAGATGACTATATTAGAATTTGTTTCCTTAAACCAGTAAGATTAGAGTCTTATTCATTTGTGTCAAAAATAACTTTTGCAGTACATCCATGAATTCAACCAATTATGAATTGAAATCATTTGGGGGGAAAAAATCACGACACATGTACTGAACACAAACAGACTTTTTTCTTGATCATCATTCCCTAACAATACAGTATAACAACTGTTCATTTAGCAGTTACATTGTATTAACTAACTAATCTAACAATGATTAAAAGTATACAGAAGGTAATGCATAGCTTCTATGCAAACATTAGGACATCTTATACAAGGGATTTGAGTATTCTTGGGTTCTGCTATCTCTGCAGGATCATGGAACTGAGCCCTCCACCCCTGCCCCACCCCACGGACATGAAGGAGGACTATAAAGTCCTAGTGCTATTGCAAAGCTATAGTTAAGTTCTTGCTCATTACTTACTTGGATTGTTCGCTCGTTCAGATTGTGCCAGCTCTCGTGGACTGGGAGGTGCTTGCTCCGCTTTTTCCTAAAAAAAAGGACAACAGGGTCAAATGAGGCATTTCACACTTTTCAATAACCATCCTCCATGGCATTTCCATTCTGCTCAGTTCCTTAATTCTTTTTGACTTATTTAGTTTCTTTTCATTTTAAATGATAGTCTAGAATATGCTATATTAGGAAAGTCAATCATGAAAAGGTGTAACCTGTTGGCGATAGAGTGAGAAGAATAGTTACCACTGAAATAGCCCCCCCTCCCGCCCCTGAATAGCAATTCAAAAAGAATGATTATCAACTGCTTAGCTTAGGCGATGAATGCCAATAATTAACATTCCATGGAGCACATGTACTTTCTATAACAATTACTGGTAATTGAGCCTTGGCCTTCTGCTACCTGGAACAGAAATGTCCAGATAGTGTATTATAAATGGCTCTCTCCACAATGGATAAGGAGTTCAGTGGCATTTTTCAGATATCAGAGTGAGGGAAAAAAAAATTTAGGCAAATTTAAAACAGCAATATCAAACACACGAATTCTAGAAAAACATCTTCATAGAAACACAATTTGCTAATGAAAGGCATAATAAACTGTTGGGGTGCTTTTTAATATTTACATACTTAGGAAAAAACAGCAATGACTACTTACAGTGGGGAGATGCTGACTTCCTCTTACAGATTAATGAAACCTGTGAAGTTTTTTTTACAATCATGTATATTACCTCTATAATTAGAAAGAATCTGAATTGTGCCCAAAGCACAAAGTCTTCACTAAAATCTATTACTAATACATAGCACATATAGTCAAAATATAGTAGATATGCCCCTTGACTTATACCCCAATACACATCATAAATGGAAAATATTGTACATGGAAAATGCACTGAATTCACCTGCTGACCAAACATCACTCTTAGTGGCACACCCCACTGTAGAGTATTGGCTATTTCCCTCCTGATCACAGGGCTGACTGGAAGCTACAGCTCGCTGCCTATGCCCAACATCACAAGACAGCATATTTCATAGCACTGGCTCAGGAAAAGTTCCCAATTCAACATCTGAAGTAGGGTTTCTACTGCATGCATATTGCTTCCTCACCATTGTAAAATGAAAAAAAAATTATTAAATAGAACCTTCAAAAACGGGGCTCGCTCCCAGCTGACATCAGCAACCTCATCCCTATCTATCCCTCCCAGCATCGCCACTGAAGCATGTGAAATATCTGGCATGCTTGTGCACTGCAGAGTGTTGGCAAATGCCAACGTGCACAGTGTGAGTACTGTGCTAGGTGGGGCACCTACTTCACAGAGGAAGGCATGGAGGCACTGGAAGGTTGACTGCCTTTACACCCACCATCCCCAGTGGTCTAAGCCACCCCAGCATCAGGATGTAAGCAGCTGGCTACATGTTCCTTGATTGTTCGCATCCAAAGGCCCCAAAAGACTAAAAACGGGACACGGGTTTCACCAAGGTATCAGAGGAGCAGGACATGAATACTTCATTGCCTGAATGCCTCCCAGTAAGAGGCTCCTGTGCCCAGAGCGTTTGTTGTCATGTACGAAACGCACTCAATGCTAACATCTCATCTACGAGCACAACAATCTGCCAGTGAACAGTTAATGTCTGGTCCATGCTGTGCTTCGGGGCCGCTCACAATGGGGGAAGAAGAGGGAGAGCCCAGGGAAGAGATTCCACAAGAGCCAGCTCATTCATATCTATACTTCGAAGAAAAGCGAAGCCACATTCACACCCTCCTCCAGAAAATCTGTAGAAAACAAAACAAAGTCCTACGAAACTGCAGATATTTTCACTGGTGCCTCTCTTCCCACCCCTCCTCCCTCTGTATGTCTTTTTCATTTTTTCCCCTTCAAAAGAAATATCGTTTTGTTACTCAGATAGAATACTCGCTAATTATGAAAATATCTATGCATTAAAGAAAAATATGAAGAAAAAAGTCAAAGCAAATCTCTCTCAATATATTCTCATACCCAAGGAGTTTTCTAATCAGTTTCACAAATGTTCTTTCAGCAAAGGAAAGGAACAAATAGGAAGGAAAAAGAATGGGAGAGGAGAGAAAAAAAAAATCATGTGCACATGTGCAGAACATTTGCATTATTTACAGAGAACATGTATGTTATATTTGAATCACATAGAAGTTACAAATGATCCTAGTTTAAAAGCAATTGTGGAGGGAGGGACATGTACTTTTTATGTATACTCCATATATATAAAATAATATATTCTAAATTATTGTGTTTTAATGCATATCTTTGAAAATTTCCATTTCAATAAACGTTATCTCCATTGACAGAATTCCTTCGTAGGTCTACCACACCTCACTGAGAGGATGTCTAAGGTAATTTATTTAGCTAGTATCCTACTGGTGAGCATATAGATTGTAAGTACAATAATTTATACCTGGAATATTCCCCAAAGGCTCATGTGTTGAAGACTTGGTCCCTAGTCCATGGCACTACTTGGAGGTAGTGATACCTAAAAAGCTGCGGCTTAGTATGAGAAAGTTATTTCATCAGGGGAGTGCCCTTTGAAATGAAAAGGACCCCAGAACCTCTTCCTCTCTTTGCTTCCTAGCCACCATGAGATAAGCAGGTATCCTGCACCAGACATCCCCACAGCAGGCCAAGCCATCAAGGACCAAAACTTCTGAAACCATGGGCCAGAACAAATCTTGCCTCTCTTTAAGTTGATTATTTCAGGTATTTTGTCATAGTAACTGAAATCTGAATAATACAGTAAGTTTTTGACTAGGAAAGAAGGGAAGGATACTTTGGGGAAAATAGTATCCAGAAGAAAAGTGGGGAGGTACCGAGAAAGGAGATATGCTCTCAGGGTTGATTAATAAGCCTCCCAATCCCCCAGATTCAGCGGCATCCCACTGGGGTCAGCCCATCTAATTTCTGAAATTCTATAGCAAATGTTGTCCTATCCAATTTGCTCTTTACCTTCAAAGCAAAATTCTTTTCCCCTCTAATCTGAATTTTAAAACAAACTCAATTTTTTTGGAAAATCAGACAAGGTATAAAATTGAGATTGGCATGAACCTTTTTCTCTTCTCTGAATTTTATAACAAACCATGTAAAAGTTTTAGAAATACATAATAGATATAAAACTGAAATTAGCCTAAACCCTGTGATGGTAGGATAAAGGCAGTTTCGTGGTCTTTGTACCTTTTTAGTGCATAGATAGTCACTGTGGAAATCAAACTGAGTAAACTATTTTGTGTTTTGTTGCCCCTACCTACGCACCTGTGATTAACATATAGGTTGTTTTATACCTTCATGAACATCACCTTTTTCATATTGGAAACTACTGTAGTAGACACTCTCCCGTAGTCCAAGCTTGCAAATAACATGAACAATAATCAGAGAGAAGTATCTTTGGGCATAAAACTTTTCTCACATTTCTGATTATTTGTGTAAGATCCTCAGAAGTAGAATGAATAGGCCAACGGTCACATGCAATTTTTTCTAAAAGACTCTAGATAATATCTTCTTCACCCAATTTACCCTTCTGCCCAGAATAGAGGTGAAGTGTCCGTTTCATAACACCAGAGGAAGCCAGGGCTGTGACTGGTTATTTTTCTGGAAATTTTTTTCTTGCCAATTCCAGAGGTAAGCAGTGGCTTCAACCCTGCAGTTTTAATATGCAGATCTTTAATGTTAAGGTTGAGCAGTTTTTCATGAGCGTATTAGCCCGGGGTCTTCTTTTTCTTGGAGGCTGGGAGGTTCTCTTAGGCTAGCTATCCTAGTTCCTGAGAGCACAAGAGCTTTCCAATAAATATGCCTGTGAACTTCATACCATTCACTAGCTGGGGGCCAGTGACTTACAGTCAACTGGTTCCTCCATAAAATGGGTTAGCGCTGGGTCTGCAGCTCACTGTCAGTGCTTGCCTAGTATGTACGAAACACTGGGTTCAATCGTTAGCACTGCATAAAAAAATAAACAAAGGCATGCTGTCCATCTACAACTACAAAAATAATTTAAAATAATAAAATAAAATGGGTCAAAGAATCTCTTAGTAACTGCTGGGAGGTTTGTTTACCACGCAGAACGTCAAGTTGGCTTGTTGTGGTGACCCATTCATGTGCTGGCCCAGGGGAATTTCATTGTATCTTAATTTTCCTGTGAAGACTTTTAAATACTGTAGGAAACTAGCTTACTTATACTTGTAGCAAATGCTCTTCCCATCTCGTTTTTCTTTAGATGCTATTATAGTTTTGATTCTTAGAGGTTTCCTTCAATGTAATCAAGTTGACCAAACTTTTCTTTTCCATTCATTATTTTGAGCATTAAAAACTGTTTTCATCATCTATCAAAAAAACTGAAAAGCATTCGCTTGTATTTTATTCTAATTTCCCTTCTGACCTGATGTCTTAACCTTTCATCTAGCTGATGTTTATTTGGGTGGGTAGTGAGAGGGGAGAAATTACACTGAAGCCCCCACCCATGGTGAATCCATTTTCCCAACCCATTTCTTTCAGTGTTCTGTTACTATAGCAAATACCTGAGATAATAAACTTAAAATGAAACACACACACACACACACACACACACACACACACACACATGCTGACTCACACTGTTGAAGGTTCTAGTCCAGGACTGGTTGGCCCCTCTGCTTTCGGGCCTCTGGTGGGTGTGCTAAATGGGAATGGTGGGAAAACAGCTAAATGGCAATGGGAGCAAAACAGCTTACCTCATGACCAGCACTTAAAAGGAAAGGAGGAAAGAAACAAGGTCACACAATCCCCTTTCAGCACAGCCCCCAATAACCTAAATAGCTCCCATTAGACTCCACCTCTTAAAGATTCCACCACTTCCAGTCGTGCTACCTGGGTATCAAGCCTTTAAAACCTGGGTCTCTGAGGGACAGGTAACACCCAAACGATAGCACCATGTATCTCACGATTCTTCATTTTGCCGTACTGGGGAAGTCACTTTGTGCACACATTATAATCCTATATACACATTCATCTGTTTCTCTGTAGAGCTGCCCACTCCTGGGCTGACACCCCACATTTTTCTATTCACAGTCTGTCAACATGTTTTATCATCAGCAGAATATTTCCTCTCTTCTTCTTTTGCATGAACTCCTTAGTCATTTTCTTCCAAACAAACTTAGGGCCAAGAAAGATTTAATACATAAGTTGATGCACCTATAACTACATTTCTGTCAATCACAGATTACAGGTGTGATGGTGGCTAAGCCATATAACCTAGGGTACTGGATTATATCATCTAGGTTTGTGTACCTATGCAATATGATGTCCGTGCAATGACAAAATCACCTAAGAATGCACTTCTCAGAACATATCCCTGGTACATGATTTCAGTCTTAAAATTTTCTTGCATTATTAAAACTTCTCATCTGAAATACGTACTTACATGTAAATGAGTAATTGCTATGCATTCCTCATACAAATTCTGCTATTGGATCATGTCCTTGGAAGCAGATCATAGAAACACTGAGAAAATTATGTCAAATAGATAACGTAACACCAGAGAGAGTGGGACCAGCCTCTTGGTGCCCGAAATCTCACACACTTGTAAGGATCTTCAAGGGATGGGCATGGCCCTACAGGTTCACCAGCACCTGGGTGTTTCCTGGGAACACTCAGGTTTGAGACCCACTGATCCCCTGGATGCTCCACTTTCCCTAGGAAAGCCTGTTAAGTAACAAGGAAACCAGGCTCCAATGACGTCACCAATTGAAAAGACAAGTCACTGGAAAACTTAATTTAATGGAAACTTGCCTAAATAGTGTCACTAGATTTACCAAATAAAAACACAAGATGCCCACTAAAATATGCATTTCAGAAAATATCTAATCATTATTCGGTACAATGTATCAAATATTATAAGACATATCCTAAAAACTTATTAGTCGTTTACCTGCAATTTTACTGGGCATTCTCTATTTTTATCTGGCAACTCTATGCCTCAAACACGTTCAATGTCTGACAGGCTTTCAGGAGAAAGTATGGCAGCAACCATGAAATCTCAAGTGGCTCAGTGTTTATGAATTTTCAAGGTCAAAAAAGTTGTACCTTTTTCAACAGACCAGAGCTTCAGACAAGAATTCTTTTCCCTTGAGAAGTCAAGAAATAACTAATATAGGTAGGCTATCTCTTATCTGAAATGCTTGGGAACAGAAGTGTTCCAGATTTTTTTCAGATCTTGGAATATGTGTATACACATAATGAGATATCTTGGTGAGGCGATCCAATTCTAAATATGAAATTCATTTATGTTTCATATAGAACTTACCCACATAGCCTGAAGGTAGTAATTTTATACAATATTTTTAATAGCTTTGTGCCTAAAAAAAAAAAAAAGTCTCATGGTGTAAAATTTTCCACTTGTGGCATCTTGTTGGCATCCAAAAAGTTTTGGATTTGGAAACTTTTTGAATTAGGGATGCACAACCTATAGTATGGATAAAGTTAGCATTTTGTAAAATAAAGCCAACACACAAAAGGCAATGGGGAAAAGTTAACCACTGACTGAGTAGTTAAAAAAAAAATTCCTATAGCCTGGAAGGTCAGGAGCAAATGTCCATCCACCATTCAGAGACAAACAGTGCAGGTTGCCAGGAGGAAGGGAGTAAACACTGGGACAAGACTAAAAGGTTTATCATTGCACTGGCATGGTTTCCTCTATTTGTGTGTTTGTTTCCGAAGCCTCCAACGGCTCTCCATAAGGGAAGGGCTAGACAGGGAGGACAACGATGCCTTATGGTTAGAGCTATCAATGTCTTGCACAATTTCCAGCATGCTGGAAAGGGAAGCTGGGGTTTTCTTCTTTAAGTCAAGTTAGCAGCAAATGCCTTTTGTAGCTCTTCACGACTATGCTGTCTACCTCCAGGCAAAGGTAGAAGGATGGAAGAATACTGTCCCAAACCTCCTCATAGTCACACAAGATTTTTTAATATTTAATGCTGGACCTTTCATATGGCCAAAGTAAAAATCCAGCCTAGGCAGAAACACCACCTTCATAAAAATCCACAAGAAGAGTTCACTTTTCCCCAGAGTGACCCAATCCTTTATTATTCTACAGAACTCATACAAAGCCCTAGCGTCAGGAGGGAGGCGGGTGAAGAGGACAGTCTCCTCCATTCCTTTCTCCTGTGCATGCCAGATAACTCCTGGCTTCCAGTAGGGGTGGCAGGTGGAACAAGGCAGGCCAGGAATGGACAAGGACTGGATGAGGGCTTGGTTCTCCTGCTCAGCTGTTCCTTCCATAAATAAGACTTCACGGGGCTCATGAAGGCCCCTGGCCTGGCTTTTTCAAGACCCTTACTGGTCCCCAGGCCGGGGCCTCTATCTGCTGATTCCCCTGACCTCCCACCTGTCTCCCCCTTTTGTTCAAATCTTTTTCTCCAGCCCTCCAGGATGGCACCCAATGCATACTTCTGAGACCCTGGGTCCAGGGAGGCAGGTCACTTAATTTTCCCTATTCTACTGAGGTTTCGATGAATGCACTTAAAAGTGACTCAAGAGAGAGAAAAGTGGCAGAGCAGGATGTGGACTTTAGTGGGCCTGGTGTGTAGGTGTAAGGCCAATCAGTACCCTAGGTTGCTTTAGTCACTGACAAGCTCACAGTTTGTGCCATTTTAATTTAAACCTCACAATTGATCCATGACCTCCTGCCCACCTGGGAACCTTGGCTGGGATAGCTGGTGCATCTTGTTGCAGCCCTGCCTGAATTACAACAGGGCAATGCTTCCCAAGACGGGTATGTGAAATGTAACAGACTTGGGATGTCGTTTCACACAAATTGCAGTTAAAGTGATTCCAACTGAAAATCGACTGATGTATGAGATTACTGGCCTAGTGAAGAATAAGTGGTAAAGCTATCTGCTGCTGTGTCACCTGCACCTCTGAGAAGAGCCATCGTCCTACCATCTTATCAACCTCTTTCCAATGCCAGATGCCCACTTCTACTTTCTGTAGGCATGCCTACTCCAGAACTTTCAAATACAGATGATATTTAGGTGTGATGGAGTTAAAGACTGATAACACTTACCATCCCAACTCTACAATTTCTTATTTTTATTAAAAAACTTAATGCAGAAACAACATTTTCTACTGCAATTCCTGAGTTTCCGATTCGGTGGCACTAGAAAGTTTATATGCACTCTTATTTAATCTATCTTTATCCTTACAACCAAAAAACCATTAAGTATCAGAGAAGTGCTAAAAGTCACCATATCAGCACTCCAATTCTGATAGTTGCAAGATGTATAAATTAGTCCCCTCAAATGGAAATAACATTTATATCAAATGAGCTAGGGTACCCCCCCTTTTTGGAGGGCCCCAAATGTCACTGCCTGTTTAGATTCCACACTTTATGTCTACATAAAAGCAAAGGGAGTGAGAGTTTTCTCAACAGAGAATTATGTCAAACTCCTCTTTAAAAATCCAGACTAAGAACTGTTTCCAAGATCTTGAGATAAAAGAAGGAAAACTCAACATGCATGCCAACAGTCCGCATCAAGGAATGAGGGTAACTTTTTTTTAATGTATTAATGGTATTCAATGATGCATTTATTTATAATTTTATTTATGTACTTTGCTGAGTATGACACGAAAATACCTGGATTTTTCTTGGAATATAAAAAACTTGCAGCAAAAATGCTACCATATTTTAAAAAATGATCAAGTTTTCCTTTAAATCTTCCTGCACACAACTCTGTACATGTAAAAAGACACACACAGCCATAGGTACTCGACACAAAGACATTTCCTTCAACATAACTACCTCCATGTGCAGCTATTCTTGACAATATCAGCAAAGGTAATACATAAATTGTCTATCCTAACCACCCATTCTGCAATGTTGGACACAGAAACATCAATTTCAGTTATTCATGGAAGGGGGAAATCCGTCAATCTTTCATGTTTTAAACAGCTTTATTGAGATATGCTATATAATATGCATGTCATCTGGTGGGAGTGTACAATCCAATGAGTGCTGGTATAATGACAGATCTGAACAACCCTCACCATGTTCTAATTTTAGAACATTTCCATCACCCCACAAAGAAACCTCGTGCCCAGGGCCTGTCAATCTTGACAAATGGTTTTCCCAAAATAAAATGCCTTTGCCAAGTCAGTTTTGTTCCCGGTTTTTGATCCAATATTCCCACATCAAGGAAGCAGCTCATCCTAAAGGTGAAGGGCACTAGCTCTAGAATTTCTGCAGATGAGCAGCTTCATAACCTTGGGGAAGACATTCAGCCTTCCCGTGACCTCAGAAGACTGTTTTAAAGATTTAGTGTGATCCTGCACGTAAAGCCCTCCTCAGTAAATGTTAGCTGCTATTTTTACTACAACCACTACTGCTCCTGCTGCTCCTCATCTCCACCTCCCATTATCTCCTCCACCACCTCTATCTTTTCTACCTCCTCAATTCCCTCTCACCAACCTCACCATCACCTCTACCTCCCACTATCTTCACCAGCACCTCCTCCACTCCCTGCTACTAACTCCACCACTACCCCACCTCCACTTCCCACTCTCTTCAATATCCCCTCCTCCACTACCTCCCCCTCTTCTCACCAACTCCCTATCACCCTCACCTCCTGCAATCTTGGCGATCACTTCCTCCATCACCTCCAATTCTTCCATTCCCACCAGTCAACTTCACCATCACCCCACCTCTACCTCCTACCTCCACCATCACTTCCACTTCCTTCCCCTACCTCTACCTCCACCATCACTTCCTCCACCTCTACCATCACTCATGATCAGCAATTCCATCATCTCCTTCACCTCCTCCCATGAACTTCACTTCCACCTTCCCTTCCACTACTCCACTACCTGATACTCTAACAGTACATTCTATCAGCTCCACTTCTATATCCTCCATCCCTTTGGACCCACCCCTTTCTCCAGAACCTCCTCCCCTTTTCTCTCCACTAGTTACCCGTTACTTCATCCTCCTCCACCACCTCCATGTTCTCTGCCTCCACCACCATCACCTCTTCCATCTCCACCACCACATTTCTCTGTTACCTCTATCTCTACCAGCTCCAACCTCCTTCACTTAAACTCTACCTTCACCATCTTTGTGATCTCCGTCGTCTCCACCTCTATCACTACCAGCTTCTCCATCCTCAATTTGAACAAACCTCTTTGTAAAAGGCAACTGAATAGACACCAAAAGTTCTCCATCTATTAACATAAGGTTAATTTGTTAGAATAGTCAGAAAGCAGCACCTAAACCCACTATGAGTTCTACAGTAGCTTCACTCAGGAAATTAGAAGATCCAACTACAGAATCTCTGAACCTCCCACATAAATAATGCTAACAGCCTACCCTTTAAAGTACTCTAAGATTATCAGTTAAGATGCAAATTATGGTATGAGGGTAATTTGAAAAACAAATAACAAAATTTCAAATGGAATAAAATGTATCTTCACTCTAGCCCCAAGTAATTATGGCCAACTCTTATTCAAATTTCTGGAAAAATGGAAGAGATTCATGTTTTCACTCTTTATGAGTACTTCCTCCAATCACTTGTTCCTCCCTGTCACAGAAAATCACTATGGGTACTGGGCTTCAGGAGTCTCAGAGAACTAGGCCAAAATGCCATCAATGAGTCAAATCCACCCAGAAGACAAAAGAGAAATCCAAAACCCCCTCTCCTACATATGAACCCACAGACCTCAAAGAAAAAAGACCAAGGTACTAGTTAGCATATAGAATGCTAACAAGAACATACGTCTGAACCTGAAAAGACAAGGTTTGGAATAGTGGTGTATTAAGGAATTGGGGACAATTCCTTAAGCATCTCTGAGCTTCAGCTGACTTTTGAAATATGAAGCCTAAGCCTATGGGGGTACACAAAGCCACTGCAATCAAGCTGAATACAGCTTCTTCAGCTTTAAGCTTTGCCTTTTTTTTTTTTCATTTTCATAACCCCTGCAACATCTGCACTAAAACCAGAGATGCAAACTCTATGTATCTAGAACTACTGAGAAAACGTTAACTTTATAGCAGACAATCAAATACATACTATAGTAGGAATATGATAAGACATGCCTATACTCTTCTCCATTTAGCAGAATAAGCACTGACATCTCTTCCTTGAACTTGCTCAACAACAATTTCAGAACTTGGAAAGAGTTCTTACTGTCCTGGCTGACCAGGAAAAGGCCCCAGGGTTGGCTCCTCCTTCCTCTCTAAGTCCCTCTGGCAGGCAGAGGGCAGAAACCCCAGGGTAAATGGCGGCTTGCGGCCAAGAACCTGGAGTCTGAAGGAAGTGAGAGAGATCTGGCCCAGAGCTCCAGTCTGAGTCCCCAATGGCATACCTGGACCAGGTTTGATAGTTCCTCAGAAGGCAGGTATGAGATAGAGCAAGGAAGGACAAAGAGCAGCTGCCAAGAACACAATGAAAAGCATGGCTGACAGGTCAAGGTGATAGCAGTTCAAAGAGATGCTTCCTTGAGGTCTATCTTCAATGGATTTTTAGATAAAGCAACAGGTTAATAAAAAAAAAAAAATGAACAACACAGCACAGATTCCAGGGCACAGCAGACTCAGTCCTTCAGCTACTTTCCCCCGTAAGGCAAAACAGCTAGCCCTCACAGCAGGCAGGACTGTTTCATCCCTACAAGAAACAGTTCACCTCTTACTCTCTATATGAAAAACCATATTGTGGCATGAGCCAAATGCTTATAAACAGCTATGAGACAAATTCAGTGATACTGAGCAAATAACATCACTTTCTGGGCCCATTTCCTCATCCAAAAAAATCAGGTCTTTGGACCACATCATCACTAAATCTCTTTTTACCATCAAGGCTGAGTCTGTCCACTACACAAAAATATTCTACAGCTAATCTCCTCCTAGAACCACAGTTAAAATAATATTACATTTGATTTCTGAGCTTCTGGCAAACATGGATCAGATGTACCCTCTCTCCTAAAATGACTAAAAAAGTTTTCATACTTTGGACAATAGGCCAAATGGGAGAGTGATCCTTGGGAGAGAGGACCCAAAATAGTGGGTCCCACAAGCATCTATCTCACTTGCTAGAGTGTTTCTAAGCTGTGGTACAAGGGGTGGTATACCAAGCAGAGAATGGGGGTCTCCTAATGAGAAAGAACTTAGCATTCAGGAAGGCCAAAGCAAAGAGGAAAGGAGTGCTCCATAGGGGAAAGTTCTGGAGCTCTGCAGAGGGTTTTCTGCAAATGTTTAGCTGAGTATTGATTAGTGCATACATATAAAAAAGGGCAGAAGAACCACCAGAAAGAAGGAGGCAGAGCAATCCTCAGAGCTTAAGAGGGTAGAGAAAAGCATGGTCCCACAAGCCCAAATGGACAATTTCCTTACACAGGAGCCATTAAGCAGAGTCCCCAAAAGGATCCTTCTACAACAATAGCAGGAAATCAGTCCCACACTAAAAGTACGTGTAGACCCAACTAACAAAGCTTAAAAGAAAGTCTTAAAAGGATCAAATTATTCCTAAGAAGCTTAAACATACCCAGAATAAAGCTCAAAAATATTGAAAAGAGTATCTTCCTCTGAAAATAAACCAGCACCCCATCATGTAAAACTCATGATGTCTGGCATCTAAATGAAAATCACCAGACACAAAAAGAAAATAAGACCCAAAACGATAAAAGAAATCGACCCAGAGAAACAGATCTAGAAATGTCAAAGATGATAGAAACAGAAGACAATAGGGTAAAATAATGATAAGAAGCACATTTCGTTTGTTCACGGAGGTAAAAGGAACCATGAGCCTGATAAGGAGAGAAAGGGAAGATATAAAATGAATAAACCAAGCCACTGGAGATTAAAAAAAAAATCATGTGAAATGAAAAATATTTTGGATGAGATAAACCAAAGATGAGAACCACATTTCTTCTCTATTCTCCCTCCCTGAAGACCAATGTCCAAGGACACTTCCTGGAGGCTCCTTGCCATTGAAGGATGATACGGTCTAGGAAGCAACAGAACTTTCCAGAATGGTACACAGAGGATGAACAAAGATGGAAAAGATAAATGACCAACTCCCTCAAATTACTCCCTGTGAGGGGAGTGCAGGAAAGGAACTCAGGTTTGGGGCCAGAGAGCATTGATGTGGAAGCTGGCGTCTTCTAATTTGTAGATATCTGGCGTAGCTAGATAAGTCAACAGAAGTCGATGTACCTCAGTTTCATCACAGGCAAACCTGGATATTAATGATACTGATAATATTCCCTATTTCAAAGGGTATGCTGGGCAGTAAGTGAGACGGGATATAAAAAGTCCAAAGTCCTGTCACAAAACATATGCCAGTTGTCTTCTCCATCCCCAAGGAGACAGTCTTCCACTCTGTCACATCCTAATATGGGCTAGAGATGGAAGGAGAATCCAGTGGAGAAAATGGAGGGTCTTCACTGTTCTTTTTTAATCAGAGGTGTACATTCTCTTCCATCCTTGAATAGCAGTTATAAATGGCAACAGCCTGGCTATTCATAGGGCCACTCCAGCTTCAACAGACAGCAAGGGAGGTAGAGCCAGCTGGCCTCCATTACAGGAAGCCAGCTGCCAGGCTGTGTGCTTCTAATAGTGTCACCAAATGGAATAACGCTAGCAAGAGAAGGTGGAGGAGTATGGGTGTATGTGTATGTGTACCCACACAGAGATAACATACAACACTGTACACGTGGACAAGCAGTACAGAAAACACACGCAAGGCAGAGGTCATCTACACCTACTACAAGCCCTTTTTCTATCACTAAAGTTACAAAAGGTTTCTTTGCCCCAATTTTTTTCTCCCTAGTTAGTTGTTTTAGTCAGATTTTTTGCTGCTGGACTCAACCAGAACAATTGTAGAGGAGGAAAAATTTATTTGAGGGTTCATGGCTTCAGAGATCTTATTCCATAGAAGGCTGGCTCTATTCCTTGGGGCTCGAAGTGAGGCAGAATATCGCGGCAGAAGAGTACGACAGTTGGGGGAAGATGCTCATATGATGATCAGGAAGCAAAGAGAGAGAGAGAGAGATCTACACTTGCCAGATACAAATATATACCTCAAAGCCATGCTTCCAATTCCAACCTCCTCCAGCCACACCCTACCACTTTAGTTACCACTCAGTTAATCCTTATCAGGAGATTATTTCACCCATTGGGTTAAGACTCCCACAACCCAATCATTTCTCCTCTGAACTTTCTATTATTGACTCACATGTGAGCTTTGAGGGGGTCACCTCACACCCAACCAATATTTGTAAGTCTTATTCATTTTCAGTGGATCTCAGAAGAGTACCTTCCTGTTTAAGCATATCTCAATCAGGTGTTAAAATTAAAACTGCTTTAAGCACCTCTATCTAAGGTCTCACTCTCTAGAATGGGGTCCATAAGCTAAGAAGCCCCTGGATTCATATGACACAATAGTCTGATACACACATCTGTTAACCCTGCCCTGGTACCAGTTCCTGGAGGGATGTGTGAAGAGTGATAACAAGAGTTATCAAGAGTTTCAACTGACTCTATTCCAGCTGCTCAAATTGGAAACGATGAGAACACAATGCTTCTCCAAACTGCTCAGGATGGAGCAACTGGGAACAGGGCTGACACGATCTTGATTCCCAGGGTGATGACTCCTCCGCCACTCTGGGGAACCCAGGGGCTCCAGGAGCCTGGAGAAGGAATGAGACC
Organism: Urocitellus parryii; assembly: GCF_045843805.1. NCBI lineage: Eukaryota > Metazoa > Chordata > Mammalia > Rodentia > Sciuridae > Urocitellus > Urocitellus parryii. The sequence goes on from NC_135533.1 coordinate 106,347,268, forward strand.
AAGAGCTCTGTCCAAATGATTCAAGCCCAGGAGACTAAATGCTGGGATATGAGACAGGACATGGGTTTCCAAGACAAGAACCAGAGACACATGGAACCATGTTCATAAGGAAGCAATGGAGAAAATACAATGGATGTAGAAGAGAAATCGGTAGGGGAATCCCAGCTTTTCAAAAGTTGAAAACCTGGGTGACCAGGACAAGGGTGAATTAACAGAGAGAGAGGTATTAAGGGCAGCGTCTAGTTGGGGAATAGGAAAGGGAATCTGAGCTGACACACCTCTCTTCTAAAATGGTGACATGAACCTGCTCCTGAGAACCAGGTTACTGAATGCCAGTACCTTCAGTTAGTGACCAGGCTGGAAATCATAGTGAGGCCCAAACTCTTCGTTATCCATGTTCTAGTTGGTCACCAAATCCTCATTATTTTACCTTCTAAATTGACTTCCACCCATGTGCTATTCTCATAGCCACTAAAGAACTTTGGGCTCAGGTTGTACTGTCTTGGCCTGAACACCACTGACTGAGGTAGCCAAGAAGTGACTGCTCTGCCAGAATCCTACTCCCTGGAAAGCTAGATAGCATGAAACCCAGAGATCAACAAGCCTTCATCTTATATCCTTATTCTACACCTCATATCTCAGTCTTTAAAAAAACCAGAGATTAATAAAAATCACTCCAAATTAGTTTGCACATTAAAAAGAGGGTTTCAAAAACATTAAGATCTGGTTCATAAGAAACTCAACATACACATTGACCATAATGAAATTCCAACCATCAAAAGTACAAATTGCTGTTCATTGGTCTCAGAGATGACAGCTTCACTAAGGAATGTGAAGGGGCTCACAATTGTAGAACAAATTTCTCCCTAAGGATGACACAGCCATGGGGGACCCAAACACAGAGCTCTGTAGACATGGAGTGTATGACTTTAGAGTCACCTAAGCAGAGAACACAAATTACCCCTGACATGCCTGTTTGACTTAAGATTTGTTTTTTAACATTACAAGAATACCAGAGCAATACACATTCGATATAATCCATACTCTGAATTTTGATTTGGATCTTTTTCCAGCTAATGATAAACATGGTACAATCCTCTCTCCTAATGCAGGTTAGTGGCAGAAAGCTGCAGCCCTGAATCTCTAGGGGAAACTGACACTGTGAGGCATGCTGGGTTGTAAAGCTAGGATGGCCAATAAATTAGATGATTAAATGAATGTTCAGCTTATGGTAGTATTTTCAACTTACAATGGGCTTTACCCCATTGTAAGCTGGAGAGTATCTATGTAGTTGTTGTGCAAAAAGAGACTCATCCATTCAACAAATATTTACAAGTACCTATTAGTCTATACCTGGCACATTAGTGACTAACGCAAAGATCCTGCCCTCATGGAGTTTATAATTTATCTGGAGAAAACAAATAGCAATAAACATACTATGCAATTTATTTATTTATAAATTTAAGAGAATGTTGCTAAGGAATAAAAGGAGGCTGAAGAGAAGAACAAGGCAGGAGGCTGAAATTTAAAGGGAACAGTAGGAGCAGCCTCCTTAAGGTGGGCAAGAGGGAGGCACTATGGCGGAAGGCTAGAGCCATGGGTCTCCAAGGGTCAGGTGTGCTACAGCCATGCTAAGAGATCTATAGGGCTTCATCTAAACCTTAATCATCCCTACTGTTAAGTAAATATCACTTTACCCATGAAAAAAATCTCTCTACTATCTCATCAGATTTCCATCACACTTTGGAATTTGCCACCAATAATGGAAAATTGGTTTTTCCTGTATTTGCTCTGTCTCTCCACACCTCTTTCTACACACACACACACACACACACACACACACACACACACACACACTTTCTCTCTCTCCCTCTCCCCTCACCCCCCTCTCTCATTTATCTATCATCTCTCTTCATATATTTATTTACTAGTCCTGGGGAAGAATTCAAAGGCACTTTCCTGTCACGTATATCCCCAGTCCATTTTATTTATTTTTTTTTTTTGAGACAGGATTTTGCTAAGTTGCTGAGGTCTGCCTGGAATTTGCCATCTTCCTGCCTTAGCCTCCTGAGTCTCTGGGATTAGGTGCACCATCAAGCCTGGCTCCTCTTATACATATATTTTAAGCACTCCTACCAAGTGGTCAAATCCCAGTTCCAGTATCTTAAGCAGATCCTCAGGCACCTAGAAATAGCTGATGGGAACTCATCCTTCTCCTTTCAGCACCCCAGCTGCCCAAGGCAGAAGTGACAACTGTCCCAGGATGTTAATGCCTCCCCCAGAAGCCCAGAGAACCCCAGAGCACAGCTGCAGGCAGAAGCTCATCTTCAGAAAGAGAAATGCAGGGCTTCCCACCACTTTTCCAGAAACACTAGGAAACATGGCTGAGTTACAGAAAATTCAGTAATAGGAAAAACGGAACGTAAGCTAAATATTTACCTTTTCCTTAGACAATTAATTATAGATAAATCTCACAGAAATCAAAAATAATGTCAATCTTCATATCATAGTAACTTCAAATACTTCTTGTTTCTTCTTGGTTAACAAAATTTGAAAAAGAAGAAGGAGAAGGAGAGAGAGGGTAAGGAAAGAGAGGAGGAAGAGAAGAAACCCCTGTAATGTAACCACTTTCTCGGGATGGGGATAAGCCTCAAACATATAGGACTATTTAATACATTAGGGAGAAAACTGACAAAGCAAGTTGCTTCCTGTGTGACAAAGATATGATTGTGAAGTATAAATGGCCCTCTTTCTGCTGAGATTCAGGGGATTATAACTGGAGGCAGCAAGAGCAGGTGAGAAAGCTAAATACTGCCTGTGCCATGTGAGGTATGGAGTAGGGGACACAGCATGCCCCAGGCAAAGAGGCCAGAAAAAAAAAAAAAAGGCATTACTTACCTAGGAAGAAAAGAATAGTGACAATAAAAGAATTTGTTCATGCCATTACAAAATCCAGGATGAGTCAATATGGTAAAAGAACATAAAAATAAAATTTAAACATAGTTATAATACTTTAAAGACCAAACACGTAAATAGGAAGTGAAATAAAGAAACTCATGTTTAAATTACTCTGTATGCTTTAATAAAAGGAGCAATTTTAAAGTTCCTCTATCCCACCTAATGCATCATTTTTAAAGAAATAGCTGCAATTGCCTGAATTTTCATCAATCAGTATAATTACTGCTTATTTAAAACATATCATTTTTCTCTGTGGCCATTCAAACAGCTAACGGTAAGTATCCAATAGTTTTTCCCTTCTGCAACTGAGTGAACACAGAAGTTTTACAGCATCTAAATTCAGCGAGTAAAATTATCATAATAAACACCCTCTTCATCCAGGTGCCAAAAAGGAAAGAAATATCCTGCTCCACTGAAGTTTCATAAACAGTTAGCATGAATACCATGGGTATTATTTGCCACATTTAAGTAATTATAACACGGTAAAGGTACCCAGCCATGAATATATTTTAAACTTTCTTGGCAACGGTTATAGGACTGTGTGTTGAGCAGGCTTCAGCCTCATTCAAAAACCAATGCCCACCTTCCTGAGCAGGTATCAGCCATGCTGAGCCACCCACAATGCAATGCACATCCTCTTCCCTACTTTACCCTCAAAAGAATACCCTAGGAAGACACAGAAGGGATCAAAGCTTTCCAAGAAGCAGCCAGAGCCTCAGACCCACCACTGCAAGGGCTACACTTGTCCATTTTCTCCTGTCCATATTCCACTCCCCTTAAGGGCAGCCCCACCATATTCCCCTATGTAGTACAGCCCATAAGGAAGTCAAGTGAAAAGTCCAGATCCCACTGCCACTTTCCCACTGGGATGGCCCAATCCTCTACCCTACCAGCCTTTGTCTTTCAATCCCTGCAACATAAGGCCTCAGCATTCTGACCTGGGCAGGGTATAGTCCCACATGGGGCCATCTATACCCCAGCACTTCACCAGAAAGGGGCCAATCAAGGTGGTGAAAAAAAATTTGCTGTCCTTAGGTAGTACATCTGAGATGGCCAAAAGATAGAAAAGATGGCAGCATGAAGAGAAACCCAAGTGGAGGCAGCAGCAGGACTTTACTTAAGGGATGGGTCAGCTCAGTGGAGATAATGGAGACCAGGGCAAAGGCAGAGGAAAGGGCTGTGCAAAGCAATAGAAGAGAGAATGTGGAGAAAGGTTGGAAGAAGGCCAGGATACAGTGGTCAGCACTGCCATGGCAAGGGAGAACCTGGGCTGGTGGTGGGCAGGGATAGAACATGGGTGCAGGGTGAGATGGCTGGCCCAGGCCCTCCTGTCCAGATTCCACTCCCTTTGAGGGCAACCCCACCACATTCCTCTGGCCAGATTTCCCACAGGGGCCCCAGTGATCCCAGCAGTCCAAGGCTACTTCTTCACCAGGTGAACCTACCCACTACCTAGTCACACCATGGTCCCTACCCTTCCCAAACAGGACACCCTGAAGAATGGACCCTATACTTATGTTCATGACTGTAGGCTTCCAGTAAGGGTCTGTCCAAGATCTGGAGCAGCTCCCTAAGAGAAAGATACAAAGGGCCCCTTAAAGGACCCAAAGCTACTTGCCTGGTGCTTCAGGAGGTAAGATGACAGAGACACCAGACAACAAATGCAGATTGGTTTAAGGCACCTGCAACCCTGCATGTCAGCCCAAACATAGAAAATTTCACCTGCTCTAAGAATTTAAAGGCAAATAAAGTATGTTTCTATCTGCAAGAACACAGCAGACAGATTGTACAAGGATCAATGGCTTCAAAGCTTCATGATGGAAAATGACAACCATTTCTACATTGTCCAAAGAACAACAACAAAATGTTATAATGCAGTTTGCTCTCATCTTAGAACTAAGCTGGATTTCAGCTGGTCTGAAATTGCAGTAAGAACCCCCTACCTACAAACGCATTTCTTATGATCAACTGTGATTCAAAAATATTAAATAAAGTTCCAGAAATAAACAATTTATAGTTTTAAAGTGAGCATTGTCCCGAGTTGCATGATGAAATCTCACACTGTCCCGCTCAGTCATGACCTGGATATGCATCTTCCCTTTGTTCAACGTGTCCTCATTGTATAAGCTACCTACCTGTTAGGATACTTAGTAGCTTTCTTCATCAGATTGCTGTGGTATCACAGTACTTGTGTTCAAGTAATACTCATTTTATTTAAAAATGGCCCCAAAGCACAAGAATGTCATGCTGGAGATCTGGATATGCGAAAGAGACGCCCATAAGGTTTTTTCCTTTAAGTGAAAAGGTAAATCTTTACTATGTATGCATATAGAAGAAAAAATAGTATATATAGAGGATTTAGTGCTATCTGTATACAATTTCAGGCATCTAATGGGGGGGGGTCTGTGAATATTTCTCCCATAGATAGGGAGGGACTACTGCATATGATAAACTCCTTGGACAGACCCCAGTGCCTACTGAACCAGAGCTTTGGGGCAGAGAAGGGGAGCATCTTTATGAAACAGTTCCTTGTATTCCAAGAGCAAAGATATGAGTTGACTTCTCGAGCATCTCACATACCATCCCATAGCGGCCCTAGTCAAACGGGAAGTCCCAAGTTTGCATTCGTTTGGCCCTGGGGTCTCCCATTTCATGAAAGTGAGAATACAAATGTTGGACTCAGGTACACAGTGGCAGCATAAGGATTAGAGAACCCAGGACTGCTTGGCTCTGGAACTAGCTCACTCTCACCAAGCCCTGTAACATCCATGACAGGCATGGTCTCTTGGCAAGGTTGTCAGGACTAGAAAGCTGCTCAAGACAGACAGACAGACAGACAGACAGGTAGAAGACAAGTCTCTTTGAGAGCCCAGAGAAACCTCACTACTTAAAACTCCTCAACCTTCAGACCTCAGAGCAGGGGCAAGCAGTTGGTCAGAGATTATTGGCAAAAGAACAGTAGGAGTCGGGTTGGGTCTCTCAAGTTGCCATGAAGAGAAAAGCCACAAGCACAACTGGCATATGCTGAGCTGGTCCAGACCAGCATTTCTCAAACCATAGGGAAGGAGGTTTTGCTGATGTTCCTGTGTCCAGTATGTCAAACATGTATATTTCATAAAACATGCTATAGTGAATTAAAGCAGTTTTGCTTTCTTCAGGTAGCTGCAGTCAAGATCCAAGAATATTAAATGGAAATTTCTAGAAATAAACAATTCTTAAGCTTTAAATATCTTTTATTACAATATGTTGTTTTAATTATTCTATTTTATTATTAGATATTGTTGTTAATCTCCACGGTGCCTAGTTTGCAAGTTAAAATAGCTCAAGGGTATGTATGAACAGGAATAAAAAACATGTATTAGGTTTAGTACTTCAAGGTTTCAGGCATCCACTGGGGGTCTTGTAATATATTCTCTGCTGATAAGAGGGGATGACTACATAAGAAAATAAAACAACAAAGGTAAGATACATACCCAATTTTATATTATTAAATTCAACAAACCAATTACTATAAAATGACTCCGCGCAAGGAAAATAGTTGAATCAAGGACTCAGAGGGCAGCTAGGTATACCAAGATGCCTTTCCAACTCCAAGAACCTGCAACACCTTTGTCTGTAGTAGAGAAGTAGCCGTGCAAGAGAAGTCATGCTTATATCTGCTGCCCGCCTTCTGCCTGTCTCTCAGGACTTGGCTTTGCCTACCAGCAGGTGACTTTTGGTTTTTGTAGGTGCATGTAAACTCTGAGATCATACAACTGAAGAGGCAACCTTCTGATCTCATGAGCACAAAGAAAAAAGGCACTTGATAAGTGGATCCCCAATGACCCATGGGCATATGGGAAAGGAAAAGGTGATTATCAAAAGGTGATCTGACCTTCGTAGGATGGAAAATTAAAAGAATATGGCTTTCTCTGTGGGGACTTATTGTCCCTGACAAGCAAGAGGAAAACAGAAGTGGAATATAGTTGTCCAGAATTAGGTGTATGTGTCTCTCTTGAAGGTAAGACAAATTCATAGACTGATAATGATCTCTGTTCCTCTACTGCCTATGAATTCCTACTAAAGAGAAATGACTTCCACCCCTCAAACATCAGTCAACCTGCACACACCCATCCAGACATACATGCAATGCCACAGAGACATGGACTGTACAGTGGTCAGGGCATGGGCTTCCAACAAGGAACACTACTTTAATCCCTGCTCTATCATATACAAACAGTGTGACCTTCTACTGAGAACAACATCTGCAAGCCTTGGTTTCTTAGGGGAAGAAACCAAATGAAAGAACACATACAGAGTACTGCCAAGGTATTGGGCACAAAATAATACTGTTTGTACTCAGAAGAAGTCTTAGGATTTTGGTTCACACTTAAGGGGATGTCACTACTATAGAAGATGAAATTTATGCATTAAAAAGAAAAGTATTACAGAATACTGCACGTCTATATACACATATATAAGAAAATGTACACATTTATATTTACGTATCTTTATTTACTTGTTAGAGTTTATTGGTTCTAAGGCATGCCTCCCCTTCTTACTAATTTTGAGATGTAAACACCTTATGGTCAGTACACATTTAGAAATTGATTATAAATTGTAATCTTTTTCTTATTTAGGCTGAAAAGCTATCATTAAAATTGACTTATGTCATTTTAGGAACAAAGAAATTCAATAAGAGAAAAATTACAGGATCTAAATTAAATGTTTTTTACAGTAACTCTGAGGAGAATGGGATCTTCATCATCTGCTCAGTCTCACCAACATTAAACAACACAAGCCTTGCTGTGTTACTCAGGAGGTGAGATGGCCTTTTTCTGCCTTGGTACTCTCATTTGAAAGGGAAAAAACCTGAAGGTCCCCATCTCAGAGTATTGGTAGAAGGTTTAAGTAGAAAAATACAAGTCAAGCCCTTGGCAAGGGGGCCAGCACACAGTAAGTGCCTCCATTTTCTCATTTCTAAAATGGTTATCATGAAACTATCTGCTTCACAGGGATGGTGGAACACTTAAAGACAAAACATGTATACAGAAAGCTCTTCATCTTTTCCCCATGCCGCCTCACCCCCAATGAGTAGACAGCTTGTGGGCTGTTGAATATGGAATGACATGAGGTGGACAATTAATCCCACTCCCCGTTACTTGACCTCACAAAGCACACCACTGACGACATCCAAGCTATGCTGACCTGGATAGTTTTTGCACCTGTCTACCTCCCAATGGGCCTGGGAGTCCTCTGGAGGTAGGTGTGGATCCTGTTCATCCTGTACCCCAACCTGCCTACCAGCTGTATCCATGAAATGGTGAGGAACTAAACAAATTAGCCAAACTCAGTCAGAACATTTAACAAATGGGAGTTTGTTAAACTGATTGCTTAAGTTACCGAAAGTATAAAAAGCACGCAGTATTTTTTCACAATCATTAGCTACCTTGGAATCCAATACATAAAGAAGTGTTTCCCCAAACCAAATAACATCTATTTTTTTTAAGTGACTATTCCACTGTTATCTCAAAGGTTTGGAAAGATCATATCTCAAATGTTACATTATAAAAATCACTTAAAAATTCTATATTCTTGAAAAATAATTCTATATTCTTTAAAAAAAAATCACATAACCAGCTCATGTTCTGAAACTGATGAAAATAAAGGCTCTTTTAATGAAGGTCTTTTATGTGCTAAGCACAATGCCAAGGGCTTTTTGTAAGTGATTTCTAATTTTGTTTACAGTGTTACAATGACACTGTAAACAGAAGAAGCGTATAGAGGATTTTTTAAAAAGTACCTACACACAAAGCTGAATAGTAATGTCAACACATTTACAAACTGCATGTTTCACCTCAGAAAACATCTCTATAATATGGCTGCTGTTACTAAATTCAGAATCACAGTCTTATCTAATTTGTAAAATTGTATGAGGTGAGTGTCCTATCAGCTGGCACAGTCAAATATATATATAAAAAATGCTTTTAGTGATCTTTGCATCCCCTCACCTCAAGTATAAGAGCAGAAGTTATTATAAACAAAGTTCTTGAAGTAGATGTGGTCCTTGTAAAGGACCAAAAACTACTCAACTCTGATGAGACAGCCAGAAAGCAGTCAGGGAAATAAATAAATGAACTTGTCTGTGTTCCAATAAAACTTTATGTACAAAAGCAGGTGGTGGGCTGGGATTGGGCCATGGGCTGTAGTTTATGTTAATTCCTATGCAGGGAGAGAATATTCAGAGGTGCAGCACTGAGCCAGAACCTAAAAAGCATTTTTTGGTAACCTGAGGGCAGCAGGGAATTCATGAGCACTGGTGCTATTGTCCAAGTCTCCACCAGCAAGCCACAGCTCTGGAGAGGAGAGCAGGGACTTATAAGGCAGTTCGTTTCTAACACAGTCAGGTAAGTTTTTAATTTGGGAACCAACAAAAAATGAAAATTAAAATACTGTTTATGGAAATTCAATAATAAAGGAAGTTTAATTAACACAAAATTTAAAATTCAAATGATTCATTTCTAAAGCACAGTTTTATAATGTGTGCAGGTAAGTGTACTTGGTACATTTCACTGTATTTTGCTGAAAGGTGATATATGTTGCTTTCATTTACCATAACTCCTGCCACTGGTGCATAGTCCCTTCTTCAAGACCCTGGAAGGTAGATGTGTTTGAGGATTAAGAATGTTTTGGATGCAAAACAAATGCAGGGTCACAATAATAAAAACAGACAAACACAGACACACTGGGGTCAATGGTGATCTCCATAAATCTCATTATGTGGCCAAGGCAGAAGGCATGGAAAGCAGAGTTCTGGATGGGTCAGTCCGATTCTGACAGAACAGGGTCCAGAGCTTCAGAGATTCCATAACTACCAACAATGAACTACAGACTATTTCTTGATCTACTTCACCTTCTAGCCAAGGCAGCCACCTCTACACTTATTGTCCTATTTCGTTTGCTTCAGAATTGTTTTTATTATTATTGTTCATGAAGATCTCATTTACCAATCATTCCCTGTCTACCTCCTACTCCAGGATCCATGAACCTCATATGGATAGGTCTGTTGAGCTCCAAAATGGCTCCCTAGCCCCAAAAGTGTGCCTGATAATCTGGTTTGTGCTCAGTCAATGTCCCAAGAATTAAAATTTAAAAATCATCACCCTTGACAAACATCTGAAATGTGATGAACTCAAAGCTGGGTAATTTCCATGCATATCCTCTATTCCCATCAACAGCCAGGACAGCATCAATCCGTTTTTACCAGCTGAGGTGCTAGAAAGTAGCATGATTTCTCCAACATAAAAGAACTATAAAGTATCACTATTTAAAGCAACAGCCCAGGTTTTATAAGTGAAGCCAGTCACTCTCTACCTGCCAGACCCCTGCCTCACCACTCCAATCCACCACCTCCATCCTAAAGCAGAAAGCAGGATAATTAATGGTGCAAAATAATTTTGGTGCTTCTGCATGTATTTTTGTAAAAAAAAAATCATATTATCAGTGACTCACTGACTAAATCATATATCCGATCCAAGCCACAACTATTAGTGAGCACAGCTAGAATTAGAAAATTATTTGTATGTTGAAGATTTTAAGAAGAAATTTTTCTCTATAAAACCCTGGAGATTTCTCTAATTGCTGTAATTGCAGATTGCTCAAGACTAGAACCCACTGTAAATCATCCCGTCTTCTGAGAAATTCTGGAACTGTCATCTAATTTTCCAGGAACACAGAATAAATGCTGCCAAGTCTTGTGCTGGATTTTTATAAGAGTAAGACAGTGTCTTCAAAAAGCCACTGAAAAGCACTGAGCATTTCCTCAAAGGATGACAGAGGAGTCTGGGGAATGCCCACTGGTGCTTCAGTCAGTGTCCTGGCTCCTGGGGTGAGGTCTTGGGCACAGAAGCAGGGATGGCCAACACACAACAATTCTCTGAAATGAGGTCCTGACTTGAGTTTGTGCTTCTGCTGGTTCTGTATGTACCAGCAGGAAGTGGAAATGCCAGCGGGAGGTAAGGGAGAAGTCAGAGCAGCTCAGTGCCATGACCCTTCCCAACGCCATGACTTAGCCCTTCCAGTCTATCCTGCACACTGCCCACAATGACCCAGTTTCTCTAAATTAACTTTCAGACAGACTTCCTCTTGGGATGCTATCCTCTGAATTCAATGATCCCTTTCTCCTGGGACTGAAGGTATGAAAGGCAGGGCATCAGGCTGGGGCAAGAAGTGCAGCCTGGTCCCAGAGGAGCCAATGCTTCGTGGCTACACGAGATCAGGCCTGTGACTGGTGGATGTGGCACGGACCTTAAATCCACCACAGCTTCTAAAAGAATGAAGAAACATTATCTGCCTTTCCTAGAGTCACAGCCTAAAGAAATGCGGAGGTCACTACCCAACGTGTGCTACAGATTTTGTCTCCTTCAGTGTGTAAGCAATTTTGGTTTTGTGACACATTCAATGATTAGAATCAATGGTTTTCCTCATCTTCAGCCTTTCTCTGAAGGTTGGTTCCACTTGGAGATCAAAAAAATGAAAGAGATTTCTCTTTGTAGCCAAAACACTGTAGGCAAATTCTCATCTTTAAAACTAAAAAAGAGATTTCACAGACTACAGAAAGAAAAAAACACAAATTCAAAAATCTGATCAAAGCTAGAACATATGGAAGGACTTCGAAACTCAGAGCTCTTCCAGCTGGATGGATAGAGTCCTGGAGAGAAATGTCCCACGTGCTTCCTTCAATAGAAGGATTGATAAGAATAAACCAAGATTTTACTCATCAAATATCAGAAGACAAAGTCCATCTTTTAAAAATGTATCCTACACCTCAAAGTAAAAGTTCAAAATCAAATCCCTTCCAGAAAGTGAAGAAACCTACAGATAGAATTTTTCTAGCAGCCCATGAAGAAGAGCTAGAGAAACTGAAGGAACAGAAATGAACTTGTCCTCCCACAAAACTTCATCTGAGGCCACCAGGAAAAGAAGGCAGACTGTGGAAAGGATTCTTTCTGTAAATGGCAGGTAACAATCAGGCCAAGAAGTAGCCCATAAAGAAACCAATGGCTCCTTTTCCATTCTCATTCTTTACCTGCAGCTGATACCCATCACGGGTATTCTGTTAATATTCACCATCATCCTTCCAAGTTGCCATGCAGAATTTAAGAGGCCAGGAGGTGAAAATTCCTGCTTTCTCCCAAATACTAATCTCAGCTATCAGAAGACAAGTTTGTGTGATAATGAAACTCTTTCAGAAGAGGATGCTGTGGTCAAATGGGAATAATTGTATTATCTTCTTACAACGCAGAGCAACAGAAGGAAGAGGGATGCAACACGTGCCAAGTTTTTCTGCACCGTGAGGCCAGCCACCCGCCCCTACTCAAGCATTTCCTTGGTGATGTCCTAGCAAGGGAAATGGTCCAAGGCTGATGGCTACCTTTTCTTTCTGGCCCTCAACCAGCACCATCTTGCCAGAATCTGATGTATATGCTCATCCATACCTGGTAGTACTGATGGTGCTAAAAGGAATCTAGGCAGCCAGCTAAAGCCCGGTTCCTTCTGCCTTCTTCAAATTACATTTACTGCACCACAGAAAGTGGAATAAAGACAAATTGTGAGAAGCCATAGCCGAGAAACAAGTCAGGGCTTATAACTGGCTCAAGTGTGGCTTGTCTGAGTGGGTGACTCTTGGAAGACACTTGAGGACTGCTCACGGGGATGCCAACTTCTTCCTTCAGGAGGAGATGGTTGTCAACATGTACAGAACCTTGAGAAGATAGCTGAGTGGCTTCAGTCTTTGTAGGAGAAGGACAGCCAGAGGATGAAGGTGACATCAAACCCACTAAATTAAACTCACTCATTCTCAGTACTTGCCTAAATTGCTTAGCTCTTTTCCCCCCAGAGCATTCATGAACATGCTAAAGACTTTATCACTTTAGGAAATATTGATTTGGCCGAATTCCAAAGAACTCCTAAAGGAAGCTGGGTGTTTTTGGGGCCAGAAAAACTGAGTTTCACCTGTGTGAATGCTGACTACGCCAGCCACAACCAAGAATAAACCATAATTCTCAATGGACATCAAACCATACTGATTCTACACACTCTCCTGCAGGACACAGTACCTGCTATTGTGTACAATCAGGGATATTAATTCTACTGACAAAAATAGCTTAAAAATAACAGTAGTAATTAAGATAAGACTCTGTTATAGGCTGCATCAGATAACAGTTCTTCCTAGCCCTGGAAGAGCAGTCCCTGTTGCTCATCCCATCAGGCTGCCCCATGCCCCACACAAATGACTCCCTGCTGCTGTTATTTCCAGTCTCCCTAGGCTCAATCCATACACACTTATTTACCCTAATTTGTCTACCCTCTGAAATGCTTAGCTATGTTCAGGATATCCAAGAGTTATAGATTTATATGTTTATTTTCCTGTTGTATCAAACTTAATGTGCATAAATCTCAAAACTAACATTTAAAAACACCTTTGAAAGTATCTGCCAAATAAAACTGCATTTCAGCCAGGAAAATGTGTGTTCCACAATCCCTACTGAATTCTCCTTCAGGACAAGTAAACTACTATAAGATACAGTAAGAAAGTAGTACTATCTCTGGTATTTAATAAAATGTATTAAACCTAAAGATAGCATAATATTCAATGGTGAAAGATGGAAAGGTTTCCCATAAGATCAGGAATAAAGCAAGGATGCCCACTTCCATTCAAGATGATACAAGACAAAGCAATTACATAAGAAAATAAAAACACCAAAATTGGAACAAAGATTGTCTCTGTTCACAGATGAAATGACCTTATATGTAGAAAATGCTAAAGATATCACACACACACAAAAAAATCAGAACTAATAAATTCAGCAAGAGTACAGGACACAAAATCAACACACAAAAATCGGTTGTGTTTTTAAATTAAGGATAATCCTAAGAATAATAAACAATTTATTTACAAAAACATCAGAATAATAAAATATTTAGGAGCAAATTTAAAAACTTGCATACTAAATATTATTAAAAACTTACATACTAAATATTATAAAATGCTTCTACAATATAAAAACATAAATAAATGAAAACATAAATAAATAAAAAGACATCCCATGTTCATAGATTCGAAAACCTGATATTGTTAAACCCATCTACAAAGTCAATGCACTCTCATCAAAATCCCATTGACATTTTTTGCAGAAATAGAAAAAAAAATATTCTAAAATATATAGAGATTCTTGAGGGACCCAAAATTGCCCAAATAATCTTGAAAAAGTACAACTAAGTTGGAGCACTCACTTTCTGATTTTAAAACTTACCACAAAGCTCAGCAGTTAAAACAACATAATGCTGGCATGAGGACAGATAGAGGCTACTGGAATAAAATAGCCCCAAAATAAATCCTTGCATATATCAATAGAATTTCAACAGCATGCCAAGACTATTCACTGAGGAAAGGACAGTCTTTTCAATAAATGGTTCTGGTTAAACTAGATATCAACACAAAAGAATGAAATTAATCCTAACCTTACAATATAAACAAATTAACTCAAGGTAGATGAAAGACCTAAATCTAAGCGCTAAAACAATAAAACTCATAGAAGAAAGCAATGAGGAAAAATGCAACAAAAAAAATGATAAATTGCACTTTACCATAAAAACTTTTGTACATAAAAAAAATTTATCAGGAGATTGAAAGAAAAGTAGGTGGAAAGAAGGGAGGGAGTAGATGGGCTGGAGTTGTGGCTCGGTGCTAGAGCCCTTGCCTAGCATGTGTGAGGCCCTGGGTTCGATTCTCAGCACCATATATAAATACATGAATAAAATAAAGGTCCATCAACATCTAAAAAAATATTTTATAAAAAAGTGGAGGGAGTGGAGAGGTGTCAGGGAATAATACTGGCCAAATTATATTGTTTTATTGTATACCTTATATGAATATGTAACAAGAAATCCTATTATCCCGTACAACTATAATGTACCAATGAAAAATGTGGAAAGAAAAAAAATGATTGAAAGGATAAGCCACAGAATGGGACAAAATATTGGCAAATCCTTTCTCTGATAAGGGACTAATATCTAGAATATACAAAGAATTCCAAATAAACCAATTCAAAAATAGGCAAAAAGCTTGAATAGATATTTCTCCAATGAAGATAAACAAATGGCCAATGAGTGCATGAAAAAGATGTTCAAAGGCACTAGAAAAATGCAAATCAAAACCACAATAAGATACCAGTTCACACTCAGGAGGACTAAAATATGTATCTAACAGAAACTAACAAGTGTTGACAGGGATGTAGAGAAATCAGAGTCCCTGTAAAATGGTACAGTTCCTATTGAAAACATTACAGTGATTTCTTTGAAAACTGAATTAACTAACATAGGATCCAACAATTCAACTACTAGAAATAAAACCCAAAAGAACTGAAAGCAGAGACTCAAAACACTTGTTTCACCATGTTCATAGTAGCACTATTCTCAACAATCAAAGGGCAAAAGCAACCCCACTGATCATCAATAAATTAATGTAAAGTATACTTATAATAGAAATGATATTCACCCTTAAAAAGTTATGAATTTCTACATTACAACATAGCTGAAATTTTAAGACATTATGTATGATAAGCAAAATAAATCAGTCACATGATAAATAACATAATCTCACTCATATGAGATAGTTATCATACACAAATTTATAGATAGCCAGGTGTAGTGCTGCATGCCTGTAATCCCAGCAGCTTGGAAGGCTGAAGCAGGAGGATTACCAGTTCAAAGCCAGCCTCAGAAAAAGCGAGATGCTAAGCAATTCAGTGAGACCCTGTCTCTAGATAAAATACAAAATATGGCTGGGGATGTGGCTCAGTGGTTGAGTACCCTGAGTATCATTAAAAAAAATTATAGACAAAAAGTAGAGTAGAATTCACAAGATATTTGGGGGGAAAGGAAATTGTTTAATGAGTACACAGTTGCTCTTTAGGATGATGAAAAAGTTCTGGAAATGGAAATGATTGTTATACAACAATGGTTGTTATACAACTGTGAACGTACCAATTTCACTAAATTGCACACTTAAAAGTAGTAAAAAACATTAACTTTTATATTTTGTATAGTTTATCCCCCAAAAAATATTATCAGGGGCTGGGGATGTGGCTCAGCTGTAGCGCACTCGCCTGGCATGCGTGCGGCCCGGGTTCGATCCTCAGCACCACATACCAACAAAGATGTTGTGTCCGCCGAGAACTAAAAAAATAAATAAATATTAAAAATTCTCTCTCTCTCTCTCTCCCCTCTCTCACTCTCTCTTAAAAAAAAAATATTATCAAAAAATTGAAAATTTAGTGAGCAACATTTAATAAAATTAATAATTTCCACTGAATTTCTGGTACAACCATGAAATTTAGCAGAATGTCTTAAGAAACCAAAGCTTGGAAATACATAAAGTACTGATTCTAAACAGCACTTCTGTATAAATTCAAGCTTTTTAAAGAAATAACACCATCATGTTTTCTGATCATATTTGTCACTTGGAATTTGTTTTCAGTTTTTGATGCATTTTTCCAATTCTGTAACTCTATGTACACAAGGCATCCACAAAGTTAGATGCAATTCATCTATAAAATTATTCTGCCACCCATACCCAACAAAGACTAAAAGCTCGTCATTATCGGTGCTTTTATGAAGACTGGAAAACCTACACAGATTGAGCATTCCATATTTGAAAGTCTGAAATTCAAAATGGTCTGAAATTCAAAATTTTTGGAGTGCTCGTACATGCTCAAAGAGTTTTGAATTTTGGAGCATTTTAGGTTTGGGATTTTTAGACTAGGGGTGTTCAATATAGAAAGTCTATAGAAATATTCCAAACTCTGAAACACTTGTTTTCAAACATTTTGGGTAAGGGTTACCCAACCTGTACCAAACCAGCTCAAAACCCTCATTTTTAAGTACCCTACAATTATATAGACCTGATGATCTATTGTGCTACTTTTTCCTCCACTACTAAGGATTAAACTCAGGATGCACTACCATTGAGTTACATCTCCAGCCTTTTTTATTTTCTGAGACAAAAAAAAAGTTGCTAAGTTGCCCTGGCTGGTCTCAAAATTAGTGATCCTCTTGCCTCAGCCTCCAGAGTCTCTTAAGATTACAAGTGTGCATCACCGCACCTAACTATTGTGCTATCTTAAAAAGTTCAAGTTCTAAATCATCAGCTGAGTTACCAAAATTATGTTCACCACATCCATAGATACTAAAGAACAATTTTATAAGCCAGTAATACATAGCAGCTTTATATCCATGACAAAAAAGTTTAATCATTAACAATTATAGAATGACTACGAAAATTTGCCATTACTGTATCCTTACTGTCTGTCTTTGGTTAAAGAAGCTTACTGCCAAGTTTGTCTTACTGTGTTGATTTCACATGTCCTTTCACTATTGAAGGTTAAGCCTTCCTTTGCAAGACTACCATTATAAATAATGTATAGAAGCCAGTTCATCTTAATTGAGTTTTGACCTTATCATAAAAATTTAAATAACCTTCATTATAAAGTTTGTACTTCTTTATTAGACTACAGTTAAAAAATATTTCAGGCAAAGTCAAAAGTTGGCTGACACTGAAGTCAACATTTTTCTTAACGATGTCAATATTTATACTTTGGGATCCACCAACCGAATGTGAACATGCCTTTGTTCTTTTGACGCTATGTTTTGTTTTGTTTTCCATTTTAAGAGTAATTTGTCCTAGTTAAATTAAAATTCTACAACTGTAATAAATTTGAAAAATATTACACCCAATAATGTTTTCTGAAAAGTATGCTGGGTGTTCGGAAGAGAACCCTGGAGTCTTTGACAGACTACAGATGACATTCTTAGGTTCTTGATATCACAACAACCTGAAAATTACATTTATGGTAGATTTGAATGTAGAATGCTCATCCTCCTATTCAGATAATGGTCAAGTTGACATCATTGCTGGGCATGGAGGCCTGTAATCCCAGCAGCTTGGGAGGCTGAGGCAGGAGGATTGCAAGTTCAAAATCATCCTCAACAAAAGTAAGATGCTAAGCAATTCAGTGAGACCCTGTCTCTAAATAAAATACAAAAAAATGGGGCTGGGGATGTAGTTCAGTGGTCAAGTGCCACCGAGTTCAATCTTCAGTACCCCCTCCCCCAAACTGACATCATCTACCAGAAAAAATCAACATGATGCCAACAGATGACCAAATTGACACTATCATGACCAATCCAGGCTCACCTGTTCATCTCCTGGGACAAAAGCTCATCATCTTTTGCATCCAATGCATGCAAAGTATCTATGTGATCCACCCTCTTCAATTTTGCTGATTAAAATGCTTTTTATAACCTACTAACTTGATTTTGAAACATGATTTGGTGGGTTGTAATCCACAATTTTAAATAGGGTCAGGGTGGGGTTTGGGTTTGTCGATAAGTCAGGGTTACCAATTCTACCCAAGGACCCCCAACTCCTACCCACTATCCTTGCCCATGGCTCTAAACTCATGAACTGCTTTCCTCACACCCAGGCCACATCTAGCATGAGAGGAGGCTCTGTCACTTCTACTCCTCTTCACTCCTCAGTCCTAACTCCTCTCTTACCTGGCTCAGGATCCACAGCCTACTGCAGAATCATTCCCAGCAAACAACATGGCTCTCATGCCCATCTCTCCTCTAACTTGCTCTTTCAGGAAAACACTATTCATCAGCTTATAGAATGTCTATACCTCAGTAGCTGCATGAGACTAAAGAACTCCTACAGGTGTGCTAAAGAGATGCTTTTGATTTTTCTTTGACCACAAATTTAAAATACATATTCAATACTGCCAGGAAATTCTACTCTTGTTTCGTTGGGAAATCTTTGTATTCTGCAGAATGGATGTTTTATACGTTTTCCTCTGCCCCCTCAAATGCTGCTGCCTACTCCTGGGACATTCAGGTGATAGTCACATGCCTGTCCACCTGACCCCTTCAACATGTACAGTTCTAACTCATTGTTTATGGCAAAAGCCATGCCTCAGTTTGGATCTAGAATGTCCTCCAAAGCCCCATGTGGTAAAGGTTTAGACCCCCAGTCACCACTATGGAGAGGTGGTAGCATCTTTTAAGAAAGAGAGTCTAGAGGGAGGAAGTGAGTTCACTGGAGGAAGGGATATTGGGAGTCTGGTCCTTCCTGTCTCTCTTTGCTTCACAGTCATCATGAGGCAAGCAGCATTACTCCACCACACAGTCTCCACCATGATGTGCTGGCTCCCGGGGTCTTGCTAACTTGCCAAGGCTGACCTTGAACATACATAGTATGTTCCGCCTATCCACATAGTAATAGGGACTTAAAATGATTGGCTAACTAGCAAGTCTAGAAATCATAATTGTTGACAGGCAGGTTAAGTAATAAAATTCAATATAAAAATTACAATTGAAAGAGGAAGTTTCAAGTTTAAAATAAATCTTTATAGGACTTACAGGGAGAAAAAAGTCATACTTCGAATAAAAGCTAGAAAATCTTACTCTTTGTTAAGAAAAATATAATTGAGCAATGATAGAGTAAGATGATCACATATAGGACTAACAACAGAATATTTGCATTCTAAATCCTAATAAAAGGATAAAAGGAACCCAATAATACATCAAAGGGAAAACAGAGAACAGACAACTGAAGAAACATATGAAACAGAAACAATTTATGACAAAAGATACATGACATGTAGCAATAAATGTCAACTCTCCAATTATCTCTGGTTCAGGACACTATTAAAAATATTCTAACATAAAAAAACACTTGAGGCAAATTGAAATAGAAAAGCATTAAAAAGAGAAAAAGGAGAGGAAGAGACAGAATGGGCACAGATATAAAAACCAAGTACAAACAGACACAATGAAAGCAGTGGTGGCAAAATACAATTTAAGGCAAAAAAATACTAATTCAAATTTTAAAAATATGATGCATTGGATGACAGTGTAGTTGATAATACATAAAAACAGCATCCAGCTTTTATCCTCCAAAAAGCAAAGAATCAAAATACATGAGCCTAAAATTATAAGAATGGGTGTTAAAATTTAATAAAAAGTTTCCACTAAAAATAAATAACTAAAGATGCAAAAGAAGCTGGGCACAGTGACACTGAGGCAGGAGGATAGCAAATTCAAGGACAACCTGGATAACTAAGCAAAATCTCATCTCAAAAATGTTTAAAAAAAGGTTGGGGATGTAGCTCAATAGTAGAGCACCTCTGAGTTCCATCCCCAATACTACAATAAAAGAAAAAAAGGATTCTCACTGAGAAACCGAGAAAAACCACCTGCTATTAGAAACTTGGATTCATCACACAGGGCACAAGAAGAAATAAAACTAGGGTAAAAAGAATGCATAAGCTGTGTGTATTAAGAATAAAAACAAATGCACATTTATGAAAAAAATTCACATCTGCAAACTCCTATAGTTTATTATTTTAAAAAGACTAAAACACCAAAGAACAAATTCAAAGATCTCTAATGGTTAAGAATATGGCTCTGTGGCTGGGGTTGTAGCTCAGTGGTACAGTACTGCCTAGCACATGTGAGGCTCTGGATTCAAGCCTTAGCACCACTAAAAATAAATAGATAAAATAAAAGTATTGTGTAAAAAAAAAAAATGTGGCTCCAAGGAAGAACCTATTATAGGTCACTTTTTCTTGGTCTGGTTGAAGATTCAGATGGAATCTCAGGGGTAGAGGTGCTGATATAGGGACTGTGTGTCCATTTGGCAAGGGACTCCACACCATAGACAAATATAACAAAACCAGAAATTAATTACATACATGTTTAAAAGAAAGAAAAACTTAAGTCATTTGAAAATTAAAACCAAACTCTGGCCTAAATAACTGGGCCAAGGAGGAAATTAAGATACAATAATAGTCTGTAGACAATTAGGACAATATACACAATCATGTGTCAAGACAAATAAAAGAGGCAAGAGAAATAAAAGAGGAGGAAAACTAGTTATCATGACACTTGTGTCTTTTATAACAGAAAAAAATAAAATAAATGAACAACACGAATCTCTTCTTAAGGCAGAAGGAAGAATAGTCAAAAACAAGTGAGAGCAAAACATGACAAAATTTATTAAAATCCAAGAAAGATAATAAAAAAGATAAATCTTTTAAAAATGTAAGAAGGATGTAAAAGTTTATCAAAAGAAAAAAATAATTTTAAAATCAAGAATAATTTGGGCTGGGGATGTGGCTCAAGTGGTAGCGCGCTCGCCTGGCATGCATGCGGCCCGGGTTCGATCCTCAGCACCACATACCAACAAAGATGTTGTGTCCGCCGTGAACTTAAAAATAAATATCAAAAAAAAAAAAAATTTAAAAAAAAAAAGAATAATTTGATAGGCATTCATAAAAAACCTTAGAAACTTCAATGATATCATAATTTTTGTTAAAATATTGAACAAAAATCAAAGTAAAGGAAAAGCTCTTAAAATAGAAAATACAGGTATGCAGTGGCTCAAACCTGTAATTCCAGCTACTGGGGAGACTGAGGAAAGAGGGATCAGAAGTTCAAGTCCAGCCTGGGCAACTTAGCAAGACCCTATCTCAAAAAAATATATATATAATTTAAAAAAATAAAATAAAATAAAAGAGGCTGGGGTGTAGCTCACAGGAAGAGAGTGCTTGTCAGCACAAAGTCATGCATTCAATCCCAGCCATCACCAAATTAAAAAAGGAAAAGAAAACACAAAAGATGAAATTGAGTCAAACCCAACCTCCTCCACCCACCTCACAATATAAAGAAAATCACAGATTTGGATGTTCTTACTAATAAATTATTAAAATTCATCATAGGGGAAAAGGATGCTGATGTACTTGTTTACAGCAGGCACTTGGCTCAGTGCTTTACACTTATTTGACTATGTGTAAATACACATGTGCACACAGAGTATCCTCTATTATTATTCCCGTTGTTCACATGAAGAAATTATAGTGCAGAGATGATGGTCCCAGGTCTGGAAAAAGGGACCTGAAGGTGGTGATGGAGCTCAGTCCAGAAACCCATGATCTTTTAATCTATAGTGCCTATGGCTTCAAACTATGGTCCCAGGTCAAACAGCATGGGCATCACCTGGGGGTTTATTCAAATGCCAGTTGTGGAGCCGTGAACCCAACCAATTACATCAGAAATTCCAAGAGTGTACTCCTACAGTGTGTGTTTTCACAAGTCCTTGGGGGATTCTACTGCACAAAGAAGCTTGAGAATCACCCTAACTTGGCCCCAACTCCTGAGATGCACATTATAATTTGGGGGAGAGTTTGTAAAACTTCAGGTGCCCAGGCTAGCCCTAAGTCAATGAAAATGAAATCTCAGGGGTGGGGGAAAGTCTTGTTTGAAGTTCCTCAGGTGTTTACAAAGAATAGAATCATTACTCTCGTTTCTTCTCTTCAAATTATTCCTTTTATATGATGTTTGCAGGGGGCAAATTTTGGGAGGAAAAAATGCAACAAAGCTTTGAAGAATCATGCATCATTTTCTGAGGGCCAAGAAGGGGAAACTAAATATAAATACAAATGGAAGTATAAATACAAATTTAAGTGTAAGTATAATTGTTAGTATAGTCAGTTACTAGAAATGCAATAAACGCTAGACCCTCAATCGAAGCTGTTGTTTTCTACCTTTTAAACATCTTTTTTTCTATACAAATATAAAGAATCCCTCTAAATAACCAAGTTTAGCTTTCCTTTCATAATGTATCAATGGACTAAGGAGAAGGCCTAGAATAAACAGCTATTTTAATCACCTGAAGCAGAAAAGAACACCCTTGCCTCACACTACATGTTATTAGAAACAAGGGTCTACAGTTTTATATTCTCAGCTTTTGAAAAAGACTTGCTGGCAAATTCTATTCAAGTATCAACAGCCCGTTCCACTACGGTCTGGTGAGCCTCCCAATAAGAAAGGGTAGATTTTAATACCTGTACATGATTTTGAATCTGTTTCAATGACCTGGAAACATGAGTAGAGGTCAGAACATGCAGCTCCACTAAGCAGTGCCTCACCCTCTGACAGTTGTAACCCACGCCTCTACCGCCATTGTGTGAAGCATCAAGTCCCCTTCATAGTCTTGTGTGGAGACAACATTGACTGTTCTCATTAAGAGACAGGAGACAGAGCATGAAAGTTCTGCTTTTGGTTATACTGCTGGGAAGCTCTATGGTCAGTATTCGGGTTCTACTCTCCCTAAATCCGTAGCCAGAGCCCTGAACCAAAAGTGGCACTGAGCTCCTATGAGCAAGGAGAGGTCAGTGCTAGAAGTTGATTTCCACTTCCAGGTCCTCTCACCCCTGGCACCATGACCGAGACATGGTCTTCACTTTGGCAGTGCTTTGTGTGCAGCAATGGAGGTACATGGCAGAATTGCTAACCCAACCCTCAAGGGTTCCTTTTAAGGAGGGACCCCACTGGTTCAAGACGTGCATCAATGGACAAAGTCAAGAGCAAACGTGAGCAAGGAGAATCACATAAAATAGCCTCAGTCACCCACAGGCAGAGCGTACCGGAATCTCTCCATCCTAAAAGCTTAACCAGAGGAAGACACCACGAGCCTTCTGGGGTACTGAGAGGACCAACGTGAACTCCTCACACAGACCTTTTCATTGCTGCATTCACAGGAGAGCATGTCCCTGCCCAATGGGTTGATGAGTGCATATGACAATATGAATACATTTATAAACTGAAGCTTAAGTCACGTGAGTAGAACAGATCAGCACCACTGTCCTGATCTCACAGTTAGGACACAGATACCATGACATTACAAACACAGGACCTCTTGGACAAGGAAAGAACCACAGGGAAATCCTGTAGGTTAGCAGACTAGAGAATCACAGAAAGGCACAGGGGGGAAAGAGTGGCATCAGCTTCCCCTAAGATCAAAGCATCCTACCTACCTGCAAGTAAACCCCAGATATTGCCAAGGGGTATACGGGAGAGAAGAAAGAACACCATTATTAAGTGTAGATTACTTACCTACAGAACTAAAATTGGAGTCACTGAAAAACAAACATATTTTCATACATTTTTCTAGATTCATTAAACTTCTTTTTTTCAATTGGTATCATTACTTTTCTAGGAATTTACAAATTACTGAAAGCTTTCGCATGTAAGGGAAAATCTTTGTACATGTAACCTATTAAAAGGAAAACAAAAGTTAAACAAAAATTAAACTGATTAAATTAAAATAATTGTAAAGGAAGATCAGGGTTTTAACTCTGTGGATGAGCACTTGCCTAGCACGTGTGAAATCCTGTGGTCAATCTCTAGCCCCTCAAAACAAAAAAGGACAGGAGGGAAATAACCATGACACCTCCATTACCAACCATACCCCCCACACACACAACATTTCACATGGAACAGTTTATAAGAAAACAAGGCATTCAGATTTGACTTGACTTTGAACAAGATCCTGTAGTGGTTGGGAAATGTCTAAAACTTCATCAGAAATAAAATATAAAATAGCCCTTGGATTTGAACACTTTAGAAAATATATATACTCTAGAATCTTTTCAATCCACACTTGTCCCTGTAATGAAATGTGAATCATGGTGGTAGACTTATTTTTACCTACAGGAAAATTCTTCAAAGTCCAAAGAAGTTACACCTGAATCACCCTTTGGATCCGCTGGACTGAGATCCGTGGTTAAATTATAAAGCACTGAAGACCCCAGCATCTGATGGTCTTAATCTCACTCTTTCAGCAAACCCTGTGAAATGTGTGCAGCCCTCTCTTCCCAATCAGGCTCACGTGTAAGTTTAGGTGGGGATGCTGTATCCTCAGTGTGGCTGAGAATGGGGCAAAGAAGCATGAAGCCAAAGGAGCTTCACCAGGAACAACGTGGCTGCAGAATCTGAGTTACAGCTTGCCTTCTGTACCTGTTGCTTCCTGTGGAAACCACAAGAAATCTTCTTGCCCTGTTCTCCTTCAGTCCCTTAGCCTCCTGATGAACCCTGGTGTTTTTCCACATACCCTGCACGGGACCTTCCTGCTACTTCTAGAGAACTATGAATAGAAATTTCTTCCTTCATGACAGTCATTTCTACATCTTACCATATCAAGTAAAACCAATCCCAGGTCCAATTTAAACAGTTGACATTTGGGTAGACGATCCTCTATTTCAGGGGTCTACTGGCCACCGCCTGTTTTTAGAAATCAAACCCAACCCTACCCATTTTCATGTTATGTACGGCTGCTCTCATACCAAAATGACAGCTGGGTAGTCACAGAGACTATGTAGCCTGCAAAGTCAAAAACATTTACTATGTGGTCCTTGGCAGAAAATGTGCAAACCCTGTTCCAGTCATTTATTCCACAGACGGCTGTGTGGAGGAAAAAAAAAAAAAAAAAAAAAAAAGATTCACAGTGTCCCAATCACACGCCAGACACTGGAAATATGAAGGTCCATCTGAGATCCCAGAATTCCATCTCCTACAACATAGGAGATGTTATGTTGGCTTAAAAACTTTTGGGGGAAGTGCTATCAGTTACCCATGAACCTTGGAGAGACTCATATAATCTTAATGTGACGTATCTGTTCTAAGCTACACTGCCATGCAGAGTTCCCCACAAACTGCCAAACCCAGGTTAAATCAGTTAAGAAATGTCTTCCCAGACAACTAGGTTAGTCTCCTTGGTATAATTAATTGGCATTTTCTCTTGTGTACTGTAGAAGACATACAGGTCCATCTAACAATGACTGTCAAACCAAAGAGACATTTAGGAGAAGACACAAGGCCACTGTATGCCCCTCGGCTGCCCTTGACTAATAAATTTTGAAAATCAATAGAAGCCAACAATCAATTTTTATCCACGGTATCAGTGATATATCAGTGATAAATAATACTGCAAAAGCTGATAATAGTTTAGAAGATTAAAGGTTACCAGGTTTTGAATTAAAAAAAAAAAAAAAAAAAAAGACGACGACGACAGGTTACTATCTTAGTTAACTTAATGTCATCGTGCCAAGAGACTCTAATTCCAGGGGCTCTTATTTTGGTCTCAAGCTGCATGTCTTAACAAGAGCACTGGAATTTTAAGCTCCATCAAGATGTGGTCCCTGTTTTTGATGTAGTAGTGCTAGAGAAAGGAATGAGATTAATCCATTAGATCCAATTTTGTTGCATGAGGTTTTGCTCATATTTCAAAAGAACTGAAATAGAAAATACACCCATTTTAATTGATAAATAAAGTCTTTTCTGACAAGTTATTAAAGCATTTTGTTCTTGGCAAGACTTGAATACTTCACAAGTCAAGTAAAGACACTGATTCTCTCTAAAGAAGGGATAAGTGACTTATTTTCTTTTATCCGGAAGATCAGGTTTCCAAAGAAACAAAAGTCATTACCTGTGTGAGTCAGATTTCCATCACTATAACAAAATGCCTGAAATAAACAATATAAATATAAAAGGTTTATTTTGGCTCACAGTTTCGGAGCTTCCATCCACTCTATAATGAATTGGTTCCATTGCTTTTAGACATACAGCAAGGCAGCACATCATGGGAAAAGCACAATGGTAGAGTAAAAACACTCTTACCACATGGCCAGGAAGCAAAAAAGAAAGAAAGAAAGAAAGAAAGAAAGAAAGAAAGAAAGAAAGAAAGAAAGAAAGAAAGAAAGAGAGAGAGAGACAGGAATCCTACAATCCCCCTCAAGAGCAATCTCCAATGACCTTCCACTATCCCACCTCCTCAAGGTACCACAACCTACCAATAGTGCCCAGCTAGGGACCAAACCTTTAACACAAGTACCTTTGAGAGACATTTGAGATTCAAACTACAGGGACACCCTCATGTCAGAGAAAAACCCACCAAATCAAAAGCTTTATGACTTTTCTAAGGAAACACAAAGGAGGGTAGTGGCAACCACCAAAAAACATACTCTGAGGAAATCTTTCTACTCTTTGGCCGTCTTTCATTCATCCTCAGTTATTTATTCTTTCCCCACAACACTTTTTTCTATTACCCTAAGTCTTCCCCCATCCCATTCTCCTTTTCCCTGCAGAAAATGGACACCCCTTCAGGATGAACAGATCATTCTCCCCTCTCCTTATCACCAATCCCCTCAGGCTTCCTCTGCCAGCACTGAATCCTGCCCAAAGCCTCTGCTTCCGGTTCACCCCATGATGGCGCTCTTTGCTCTGCCCCTCTGTATCTGATCTCTCCCTCCCCACTGTCTCCTTCCCTTGGGTTTTAAACATTCGTGCGCATTTCCCATATTCAGAAGGAAAGGAGAAGAACACTTTCTCTTACCATCTTCTCCTCTCTGGCTCTTCAGTCTCTCTGCACTCTTCTTACAAATGTTGATAAAGCTTATTCTACACCAATTGCTTCCAATGCCTCAAATCAATGCAGTCTCTTCAAACCATGATCTCTCCAGTGAAATTCTCTCCCAACTTCTCCAAAGATCATAGGTACAAGACAACTCTCTTTCCGTGTTTCTCTCTGGCTCTCACACCCACCATTATCTGACTTGGCTGAAACTCTTCTGGATCCTGCACCCTAAGGGTATGTCTTCCCTAAGGTTATATATTTGGGATTAGACTGTACCTAGGCTGAAGGGTTGTAACTGTGGTAAAGATAGGCTTTGTTTTAAAACAGCTAGAAACTGTACAGTGAGCTGTGAGTGATTCTGATTCCTTGAAAACTTATTAGAGGCATTTAGAGTTCCCTTCGTGGTCTCATCTTACTCTTGGTCACTGGTGGTAGGCGAGGCTGAGGAAGGACAAGGAGTCCTCTCCAAGCCAAAGCAGCAGGTGCAGAATTTCAACCTGGAGTGGGGCGTGGAAACACGCTCTTGAAGAAGAAGCAAGCAAAGCAGAGCAGAAGACTGGAGTGGCTTCCCAAATTCCTTCCAAATCCACAAAAACAGAAAAGGCTTTACAGTAAAATAAGTTTGGGTTTTATACAAAGCCAAATGTTTTACTTTCTCCCAACACGTCTTTAAGCCTTTAATCTAGCAAGGCAGAGCTCTCAAGAGAAGTGGGAGGAAGTGTTTTTCAAACATGCTGTTACCTTCTCTCCCAGTTTGGGGTTTTCTTCTTCCATTCCCCACCCCCATTCTCCTCTTCCCTTCCCAGCCTCCCACCCTTCAGCCCCTCAAAGAACTGCCTGGGCAGGTGGAGTAGAGAACACACAGTGAGCACTCTACTATACTGATCAGAGAAGCGGGTGGTCATCACTGCAAGCATATGAGCAGGGGAGCCGGGCAGCAGGAGCACACCTTACAGGATCACCCTGGCTTTTCTGTGGAGAATTGGCAGCAGCTGGGTGCAGAGAGAAATTGGGGTGAGGTTACTGAGACCATCTAAGTTGAGGACCATCTGTATATTTCCCTACTCATTTTTCAGCAGCTATTGCTCCTGAGGATTCTGAGGCTTGGGAATTAAGCAACACCCACATTTCACTGTTGTGGCTGGGACTTGGTCCTCTGAACCCCAGAGTATCCTGAGAATAGAGACCAATTGGGGTAAAGCATAATGATATGCATCTTGATCACACACACTTTGAGGCACAACAGTCTGTTTTCATGGACAATGTGAAACCCATGTATAAAAGGTTTCCCACTGCCACGGTTTGGATGTGGCTTGAGCGTGTACCCCAAAGGTTCATGTGCTGGACCATTAACTCCAGGGTGGCAGAGCTGGGAAGTGGTCAAATCTTTAAGAGGTGGACATTAGTGCAAAGTAATTAGATCACAAGGACACTGCCTTCAGAAGGGATTAATGCTGGTCTTATGGGGTGAGTCCTTAAGAGAATGGCTTGTTACAAAGTGAGGCCACTCATGCTCTTGGCCTCTTCGACATACAGTCATTTCCCCTTCAGCTTCTTTGCCAGGTAGTGATACAGACAAGGAGATCTTCATCAGAGGTCAAGCAGATGGTGCCACCTGATCTTGAAGTTTCAGCTTCCAAAACTGTGAGCCAAATAAACATCTTACCTCTTTTCTCTATACATTACTCAGCCTTAGGAATTTTGTTACAGCAATAAGAAAATGGAGCAATATACCCCTCAGACACAAAAAAGGAAACAGTTGCAAGGACATTTCTTTCAAAA
This sequence comes from Urocitellus parryii, assembly GCF_045843805.1. NCBI lineage: Eukaryota > Metazoa > Chordata > Mammalia > Rodentia > Sciuridae > Urocitellus > Urocitellus parryii. The sequence continues at coordinate 106,376,300 of NC_135533.1, forward strand.
CCATCATCAGAAGTCAGACACTCTATAATGATATGCTAAATTAAAGTACACATTATGCAAAAACTCTGGTTTTTGTCACCTACAAAGGTTGGAATGGGTCTAGAATCTAATCTGTACCAGGCTGAAATTGTTAAAACTGTAATGTTCTAGATGTTTACAAACATGTCAATCTTCTTTATGTAAAACTTGGATTTTTATTTTAAAATTCCTAATGTCCAATTATAAAATAAAATTTTAAATGTTTTTATTTTAAAAAAAAAAGATTATCTATTCTGGCCACACTGGTGCCAAACAGCCAGAGTTACTACAAATGACCATCAGGAGTTTTAGGTATGAAGTTGGCAAAATCTGCATGATCTGTCATTTCAAAGGGACATTCTTCCCCTTCCATTGGCTCTAAAAACTGCAGTAACTAAGAAAGTAATCATCTTCGGATGAAATTAGCCACATCAATCACACACACACTGGGCCCTCAGTCATCAACTCATCTATGAAATAATCCATCCAAGGGAAATAATCCCTTGACAGTACAAAGAAGAGGGCACCTTTGAAACGTTACCCTCTTCACGTCTCCATCCCGTCTTTAGGCCCACAGCTCTGTTATTACTGAAAGCATGAAATGTTTTACATGTAGCTTTTCAATCACAGTTGTACCTCTTATCATAAATCTCATCACATGTTATTACATTCCTGTATCTTCTCTTAACTGAGACTATAATTTTTCAAAAAATTAATCCTCCTTTCAACTTAGAATGAATTGTAACCGCCTGTTGATCTGAGGACTCTCTTGGCAATATTGTCGCCAGGCTGTCCCCATGCTCGAAAAGAAAAAAGAAAAACCTATTTCTTAAAGACAGTTGGAATGTCTGGCCTTCAGATCATACATGGAAACACAGAGAAGCCCCTGGCACTTCTCCACAGGGAAGCACCCTGAAACAAGTTCATTTTGCTACCTCAGGAACTAAATTTCCTTAGGAGCTGCCAGGGCAGAAAGTTCTTAGCAAAATTTACCTTCTTTTTAATCATGAATTTTAAAGATGACCATAAGCAACATTTTGAGAGACAATGCTGTACATATAAAACATTGCATATACATAAAACCTATATATAAACTGAATTAGCTGCAAACACTGGATAAAGATCACAAACCAAAATAAAATTAAAAAAAAAAAAAAACACAACAAAAAACAGCAACAACAACAAAAAACAAATTAAAAAATAAAATAAAATAAAAAACAACACCAAAATTGCCAAGATGCCTTACTTTTTGTTTTTTTGCACCTTTTCTTGTTTTCCACCTAAGCAGGTACACACGCAGACAAGGCTTCTGTTGGTTGTTCTTCTTCTGTGTCTCCATTTCTGGGCAATCCTGTTCAAGATAAGCTTTAATGGTGACAACAGAAGGAGAGTCTGGCAAGAGTCACTCTTGGGATGAGACATCTAGAAGTGCTAGAGCATGCTATCCTACAGTTTTAAATAACCAACAGTGGACATAAATATATGGATAAGTATCATGCCAGAGTTTCCCAGGCCCACCCTCTTACATGTCCATGGCAATGCCAGAAATGCAAAGCTTTAGTATCACAAGAGTTATAGGAGTTCCCAGTATAAGTAGCTAGTCATTTTAGTAGAAGGGGCAAGACAGCAGGACCTTGGATAATGATCCACCCCAAGCCCCAAAGTAAAGCTTGCACTGATCTCCAGGGTCCCAAAATAGCTCATGCTGACCACAATGGGCCCTCCAGAACCAAAGGCTGGGGTATCTGAGGACAGCTCTCCCAGGAATTATCTTTAACCACCTTATGCCACACCTGGAATCAATACAATAAAAGGTGGATTCTGAGGTCCACAGTGATTTGGCCACTGACACTAGAGATCAGACTCAGGAATAATTAACTGATCCACACGCATCCAGAACTTTCAGCCCCGTCAGAGACAGTGGTCTATGGCTTGGTGCCTCAGCTTACCTCAGACTTTGTCTTCCTCACCACTCAACCCTACTCCGTCCTAAACCAGAACTCAGATAACTAGCAGACACACAGTCATGCACCAAACCAGATGTCCATGACCTCAGCAAGAGGAGACTAAATCCAAAAAGAATGACAGAAGGATAGATAAGGCATTCCCATAAGCCAAGAAAGATAAACAGATAAAGACAAAGCAACCTCCAGAAGCTGTATTCGAAATAGCAAAAGCCTGGAAACATCCCAAATGTCCATCCCCAGGTGGATGGATGATCTAACTGTGACATCATTAATTCTACTCAGCAATAAAAGGGAGCAAACTATTGATATGTGCTTTAACACAGATAATCTCAAAATAAATATGCTGAGTGGAAGAAGCCAGACAAAATACATTGATTCCCTTTATACAATGCTCTAGAAAACAAAAACTAATCCATAATGAGAGAAAACAAATCCAAGAAAGGGTGGGTAAGGAAGGACTACAAAGGAGCATGGGAAAAACTGAAGTGATGGATATTTTCATCACCTCGATTCCCGCCATAGATCAAAACACAAAAAAACTACACATTTTTAAAAATGTGTAGTTTATTGTCCTCAGTGTATGACACCTCAACAACTGTTTTTTAAAAAATAAATAAAATAAATAAAAAATAAATAAAACAAATTGGGCAAGAGGCTACCCAGGGACTTGGTGTGACCGAGGACAAGTAGAGCAGTAGTTATGTTCTCAAGTCGTCGTGAACACTGAAATTAGTGAATCTGGAAATCCTGAGTCACTGGCCCTGGAGGAAATAGAGGGAATAGAGGAACAGAGCTCTAGTCACATTTTTGTCAACCAACCAATATATGACCTTGGCTTACATGTGTTTCTGTTTAAAGACGCCTTACTTAAAATATATTGTTGATTCATTAACACTGAATTTACAGCCAACAACACTGTAACTCATGCCCAAACAACGATCATCTAACACAAGTATTTTCTCTATGAGCCATATTACAGCTTTCTTGAGCTCAGAAACACATCAACACTATGATTTGGGGCCATTTCAAACAGCGAAATCACCACCAACAACAAAAAAAATACAATGGGAAAAACACGACACCACATAGACTACCAAAAGGACACTTGTCCCCAGTACAAGAGCCTTCTTCAACTTCCACTGGGAATGTGTGTGTTTTCTCACCGCTCTCTGCATGTCCATGGATGATCACAAGGGTACCATGAATATGAATTTGGGGATTATAAAAAAGTTTTAGCAAATAGATACATATTTGTGAATTTGCCTAACTTCTTTGTGCCTTGATACCCTCATTTTTTAAAATATTTTTTTTAGTTGTAGTTGGACACAATACCTTTATTTTTATTTGTTTTTGTTTTTTTATGTGGTGCTGAGGATCCAACCCAGCGCCTCGCACGTGCTAGGTGAGCGCTCTACTGCTGAGCCACAGCCTCAGCCCCTGGTCCCCTCACCTTTAAATTGGAGAGAGGGATAGTTACTTCCCCTGACTACCATGAAGACCAAGAGTGCTCATCCCTGGGATCACTTAGAACAATACAAAGCACACACGAAGTGTGTTGAGTTTTAGCTGGTGTTCTTGTTGCCACTGGTATTACTCGGATCTGGACTCTATATCCATAGCTACAGGCACCTCCCTCTCTCCATGTGGCACGTACTTCTCTGCATTATTATCTACTTCCCTACACACCACTCCCAATATCTGTGAACATTCCAAGGACCAGACCACATTCTGTGACATCAGAGGCGCCACAGATTGTGCCTAAGCTGAGACTGCTGGGTTTTGATCTCTGTAACTTATCTTAAATACCATACAAACTGCTTTGATTTGCAGTACACTATGTTCAAATGTAACTTTGGCATCATCACTGCTTAAAAACCTCAAGCTTAAGGAAATAATACCAGCTACCTTATCTCTAAATACGCCAATGCCCCCAAATTATCAGAAACTTACCAATACTAATATTTTAATGTAATTTCAACTCTTGAGAAAAACTTATCTTATAGATACAATGGAAGTCACCAAAATTAAGGCACCATGATTTCCTGAGTAGCAATCGGATCTTTACCTGACTCTGATGGACAGAAATAATGGCAGAAATACTGTTTTTGTTTTGAATCTTCAGAATGATAGCAAAAAGACAGACTAACGACTTGAAAAGACAGAGAAGACTGACAAGTTATCAACCACTAAGATTACTGAGTCATAATCCTTCCAATTTTGGAAAATGCTGGAATTTTAAAAATCATCCACTTTGCTTTATAAGTATTTTTCCTCTAAGAGGTAGGATCCTGACAATTAAAATCATCTTTTATAACTTTCTCCTTAACATTCAATAGCCATGAGAGAATAAAAGCTTTCAAACAGGAGACTTCAAACCTCCAAAGTAGAGCCTTCCAATTCCAAACAAGATGAAGTATGATCAATCCTAGAACAAGCCAAGGAAGACTCAAGAAAGTGGCCAAAAGAAGTCAGATTGTGAAGGGGCCTCAGGAGGAATATGGTAGTGAGTTCCCACGTTCTTTATTCCTCTTCGAATCCCAGACAGGATACTGTGCTAGTCTCCAGCCCAGAACTGCCAACAGACTCAGGTCAGAAAAGCTCCAAGAAAGCCTGTCCCTCAGCCAAAGGATCAAGAAAAGCCCAACCACATGCTAACAGTTTCCTGACACTCTAGTTTCTGGGGGGAGCTAAGTAAGAAGCTAATTTTCTACCCCTTCCTGGCTTCTTGCATAAGCAGGTACTCACACTCTAATCTTCAAGCATGGTGTCTGTTAACAAAATGGGAGCAGATCTATCTCCCACTTGGAAGCAGGCAGTGAGCCAATTCCTCCTCAGGGGTAAAGTAGGTAAGGTTCAACAGAGAGCTCAAGTTATAACCCCACCCCGGGTCCATGCGGAGAACACGGTGGTCAGAGGTAGAACTAAATGACATCTGCTTCCTCCTCACCTCCCATGTAATCTGTCTCCATCCACATCCTACAATGTGGAAGCAGTGTGTGTGTGAGCCCTTCACCTCCACATCCCCTTACGTGGGTGTTAGCACTACCCAACAAGGAACAGAATACCCACACCAACTCAGATCTACACACTACAGGTCAATAGTGAATCTGCCTTCTAGATTAAATAGAATCCAGATTCACACAAAGTAATACTCAAAATGACTAGAATACAAGTGAAAATCACCTTTCAGACCAAGAATGAGGACAATGACAACTTGAATGAGAAAACACAATTATCAAGTGCCAACACCAAGAAGACAGAGAGGCTGGAATTATCTGACAAGAATTTTAGAGCAGACATCATAAAAATGCTTCCACAAGAATCACAAACACTCTTGAAACAAAGAGCTAATGTGCTACTCACAAGTAGAGAGATTATTTTTCTTCCTTTAATCTTGGTGATTTTTAGATTCTGTGGATCAGTGAACAACGTGTTAAGACTCCAACATATTAGAAGCCAACTGAGGCAACAATTCAACCAGGTGATTATCAAGATTCTGCCTGAAGAGGCATTATACAGGGATAGCAAGACAAATGATATGTGATATGTTTTCTGGTGCAATGTGTTAAAAGAGGACACACACAAAACCACCAAATCAAAATGTGCTGGGTTAAGTGCCCCAACAAGGCAAAAATAAAACAATAAGGGAACGCCACAGGATAACACAAGTCCAACCAAAGAATATTAAAGTGTTTTCATATAGATCAAACAGTAGACAAACAGATAGGAGAACAAGAAATGCAAAAATAGAGGATAAGGGGTATTAACTGTTAAAGAAGGCAAAAACAACAAGATGTCATGAAAGGCAGCAAGATACAACACCACAGTGTACAAGAGTTTCTCAAAGACCAGATCATGACTATCTGACCTTACCGACCAGTTGTGCGACACAGCTGCTGCAATTTTCCAACTTAGGAAAGAAAAAGGTAGAAGTCACATCATTTTTAAGTTAGAGTCTCAGAATGTTTTGGTTTAAAGTATACCATAAATGAGAAAGAACGATCAACCATTGCAACTGGGCAGAGAAATGACGGCTTATATAAGAATGGGTGTAGCCACAGTAATGCGCCCTCCTCCGATTGAATCTTCCAGGGTAAGCAGAGCAAGCAGAGAACCACCCTCTTCTATGAGAAAAGCCCACTGAGAGCTGCACCCTGGGGAGGCTGGTCAGTCCCCAACAGCCATAAGCAGGAGAGTGTCTTCCTCAAGGTGCAGTAGCACTAGGGGGAAGCTGCTGCACTGAATACTGAGCTTGAGGATGTCATGCTCCGAACCCAACTCAACTGTTGAACCTAGAAATTCTCTAATAAGAACAAAATGAGCAGCCAAAAATGGAGGTAGAAGAGAGCCAAACTAGACCCAAAGAGGTACAGGCTTAAGGCAAACACTCGGTCCTCTTTAGTTCCAAGAGTAGGAGAACAGAAAGAAAATGGAATGGTTAAGACACTCACACAGTAGTCCTACACTATCCATGCAGGATAATCCAAGACCCCCTCCCCACCCCTTGTGGATGCCTGAGATGGCAGCTAGTACTGAACAATATAATACCATGTTTTTTCCTACACATATATACCACCTGTGATAAAGCTTAATTTATAAATTAAGCACAGTCAGAGATTAATCATAATAACTAATAATAAAACAACAATTATGATAAGATAATAAAAGTTATGTGAACGTGGTCTCTCTTTCAAAATACCTTACTGTACCATAACTGTGACTTCAGGTTACACTTGACCACATGTAAATGAAAACATGGAACGTAAAATCCAGATAAAACTGGAGGACTAACTAACCCTTTCTTCTCTCCTCACTATGACCACAAATAAACAGGGATGGCTCTTGAGATGCAGTGAACACTGAAGAAAAAAGCAAGGTCTATCCTGATACCCGCCTAACCCCCTCATAATCTAGCCTGTGAGGCTCCATCACATAGGGTCCCTGATTCCCACCTATAGCTTCGTCTACAACCAGGCCTGGGTGCCTTTAGCTGAGACACTCTGCAAACCATAAGCTGCTCTGACAAAAGCTGGTTCCTCTCACACCCTCTTGTTTTGTATCATCCTTCTAAAACCCTAAGGAATTGGGCTTCAACTTTTAGGTGAAACAGAATACAAGCTCTTGACAGAAAATCTTTCTACTAAAAATATACTCCCTCCAGGCAGGGACTTTGGCCATCTAATGCCCATGGTGCTTGCAGCACACAGGACAATACCTGGTACTAGGTGGGTGTGCACCGGTAACTTATGGAATGAATACCAACAAATTAGGAAATTGAGAACTAATCCTCCTAACAATTTCAATCAAATACATTCTAAAACATTCCCAAGTTAACTGCGTCTAGCTTTGGGTCAGTTTTTTTTGTTTGTTTGTTTTTGTTTTTTTAATGCAGAGGCTTTTCAGGGATGCCAGTGGCCCTGGTGGGGTTGGCACTGTCTTAGAGAGAATGTACATTCTAGAGCATAGAGCCTAGAGAGTACCACCCATGCTACTATCAACATCTCCATCAGATTAGGTTTTAGTACCTGTCTGGCAAGGACTTGGGGTGCAATGTGAAGCCATGTAACAAATCAACATAAATAGAAGTTTTTAAAAGCTACGACTTTCTCTCTTGGACTCATCCTTGGAGAACCCAATTGTAACATCTATCTTGGTGAACAATGGGAAGAAACAAGAGCATGCAGGTCAGGTGTCCTGCCCTGGATCCCAGGTCCTCTCAGCTCAGTCAGTGAAGCCCATGCCCACTCAAGATCACAGCAGACCTACACACACCTTGTGGGAAACAAGTCAGAGGTCAAGATGCCCTCCACCCCAGCCCAATTTGTGGTAGCCCACCTTTACAAACAATAGCTACCAACTCTGAAGGCCCACAGTGTGACAAGTTGCCCAGAACAACCCAGGAGGCAGCACTGATACCCCAACCTCATGGAAGGGCAGAAGGGACCTGCAAGATCAAGTGGCCCAGCTCTCCCAACACACCCATCCCAGCTCAGTGTTCCCAAGCACAACGGAGCCAAAGAGGAGCAAGAGAAAGAACAGACAGGCAAGGAAACGCCCTTGGGAACCCTAGAATAAAGGAGCTAGTGTTAGTCTTTGTCTATAGTGACATGCATTTATTGACCTTGCCTTGATCAATATTTAACAGACAACTCTCCTGCAAAGAAAGGCACTATCTGTAGCTGAAAACACCCAGGACTTACCTGTCAGCAGCTGGCTCAGCGGCTCTGACTGCCTGGGAGGCCAACCAGGATTCACTGACAACACAGGTGAGAACCCCTCCAGTCACTGGGTCGCTGCTCCCCAGGGCTGTCTCCTCCCACTCAGCATCGCTGTCAGCACCAAAGCTGAAAAGTCAAAGAGACCATCACTGAACTTGGATCAAACTTTTAAGACATAAATGTGCACTTCACACGGATACCCGGGACTGAAATTTTTTTTCCCCCCAAGGAAATGGTTTAAAAGACTCTTCCCAAGAACAAAACAAGAAAGCGAGTCCACGAAAAGCAGGTTTCTAGTTGCCACTTCCACCAAGGCACCAGAAGATCAAAGGAAAGACTCAAGATGAAGTTGACCTAGAAGTCAAGTCTCAAGCCCAGGTCAAAGACCACATCCTTCAAGGGATTCTCCCAGATAAACCCATACTCTCCACCAACCCCACGGAGACTTGTCTCCACCTCAGACCAGACACCAGCCCATGAAACCCCACACCAATCTCCACAAAGGATCACTGAGCAGAGAACAATGCACACAGATTCCCCACAGCAGAGGGAGGCAGGCCTGCAGCTTGGCTCCTACCCCTTCCCATCGACTTTGATTCATTTACTTAAGTTCTATGCCCTGGCAGTCCAAGGTACTGTTCCAGTCATGGAGAGGGTGGTGAGAAACCCTTGTCCTTCAGGAGGAAGCTTTGTAGTGAACTGGGCGATTCATTCACCTTCCCAAACCCTGGCTCTTCAGTAGGGCACTAGGGATAAAACCCACCTCATCGGGAATTTTAGTATATTGCACTGGGGTGCCACTGTGTAATATTGCTGGATGGAACATATTCCTAAATGACTTACAAGAGTGATTAATACAGAGCAAGGGCATAAAAAAAGGAGACTTTATTATGGTTGTTGCTGTTTTGGGTGTCTCCCGCCCTATCTGGTACACTTGTGACATGGGTGTGCTCTGAACAGGTCACTCAATGAAGAACAACTAAATTTCCCTAATATTAAAGGGTGAAAATAAAGCCTACCAGCTTCCTACCTGTCTTGGAAGAAGTCCTGAGCTCAGAATCCGGATAAACAATCTGCAAATACAGCCATTTTGGTGTGTCCTGTAAGGCACCCTGTCTAAGAACTCAACCTTGAAAACCAGACAGCTCCTGACACAGCAGGTGATATTTGGGCAAATTATTAAACTCATTGAGCCTCAGTGTCCCCAGTTACAAAACAAACCAAAAAAACAACAACAACAAAAAAAAAAAACAGTACCACCCTTGTAGAACCTTGACAAGAAATAAATGAGTTAATGCACATAAAGACTTAGGACAAGATCCAACATCCAGTAAACACTAAACAAATACTAGTTATCATGACCTATAACATGCCAAACAATTTCCTCATAATCAGATACAAAGTTAAACACCTGCAACCTGCAAGCTTGATGTTTAAAGAGGATCTTGATCTTTTCAGGACCCAAATGGGAAATTCAAGACCATTTGACTACTGAAGGCTCCATATGTATACATCAAGGTAATTTATTAAGGGTACCTACTTTAATCCTTTAAAAAAAAGAATTAGAATATTTGAAAAGTATCACAATGATGATGTCATCCTGAACATGTTGAAATTCAAGTAGCTAGTGGAATACAATTTGGGGGGGTGGGAAAGGAAGGTAAAAAAGCAAGGTACACAGTAAAAAAAAAAAAAAAAAATGGTTTTTTGAAATGGCAGTGGGCCAGAACATTGGGAAATGGACTTTGGGTCACCATAATGACAGCTTATGAATCACTTGTAATCCTCATATCCTGAGGGACTTCCATCTCCAGGGAACCTAATCTTTTCCTGAATTCTGATCCGAATGCCCCAGGACCACTTCCCAATGCATCTGCCAAGCATATGCCTTCAAAATCAGAACATATGCTTAGGAGATTTGGTTTTTTTTTAATTGTGGTTGGGCGCAAGAAATTGATTTATAATTAAGGTAAAAGGAAATAGAGTTGTCCTGTCAAGCTCATCACTACTTCAACCATTTTTGCCTATTTTCAAGAAAGTTGACAAGAAACTTCAATTTTCAAAGACAATAGGAATTTTGAATTTGATAAACTGAACAGAGTGACTAAGATACATCCCTTGACAATAACCTCAGTGCTGACCGGTTGCCATCAAAGAGCCCGCTGCAAACACAACCTCTGAGCACTGTTCAGGACAGTTCATCGGCACCTACACCCAGCAGGAAAACACCCCGAACACAGATCAGCACGTTTCACACGCTGACCTTGACCATGGGACAGGCACCTACAGAGTCCAGATGGAACTCACGTCTGTCTATTTCCCCGATCAGTAAAGAGAGTGCTTCTCTTGCAGTTTTCCAGTCAGACGTGACAAAAACTTAAGATCCTATTAAAGAATATACTAACCTGGGCAAAAATAAATGTTTTATTTACTTCTAAAATATTTCAGGAACAAAATGCCTCTTGATTCCTGTCGAGGATCTTTGATATCTTCCAAAAATTCCTATAAAGTTTTCCTTCTGTCTAGCTTTCTCACACTAAATATTTAGAGTAATAACAGTGACTATTTAGACACCCAACAAATCACAACTTTCACCACAAAGACTTTCAGCCTCTTTGCCAGACAGCTCTGAAGTGAAGTCTAGGCTTTCTCAAAAGGCAACAGAATACCTTTAATTTACAAAAATTAAATTCCATATTGGACTGATATCAGAGACGACTGTGTTTTCACTAAGTAAGAAGGCATTTATGAGGACAAATTAAGAAATACATGAATAAAATGAAATTGAAGAAAAGGCTAATTCCTATAAAAAGTAATTATAGAATTTCAGAATGCTGTTGCTAAAACTTGTAGACAGCTTAAAAGTGAATCAATAATTAAATACAGGGGTTGGGTGTAGCTCAGTAGAAGAGGACTTGCCTAGTATGTTCGAGGCCATAAATTCAACCCCCAGCACTGCCAAAAGAAAAAAAAAAATTAAATACAAAAAGGCTACACTTCACACCACTTGTATTGGGAGGCACCTTCAGACAGTGCACAGTCTAAATGCTGTAACTCCTCAGAACATGAGGACAAAGGAATACAGCAGAGGAAGTAAGTTAAAATGCAGGACATTTTTCACCTAACTGCCAACGTCAGACATTCAAATTCAAACACACAGAAAACTTAAGAAACAACTTAGTTGTTATAGCACTTTTCATCTTGTCCAACCCCACAAGGGTCCTTCCTTCAGTGACTCATCCACCAGCAGACACCAAGAGAGGTCCATAGAGATGGTGCACCAGGCCATGGGACAGATGCTGACACAACAGAAAGACCTATGGAACTGGCCGCCATCACTGAAACCAACAAAACCTAACCTAAAGGTATAGACGGGCCCAGGCTCCACCTGCGTCTCAATTTTAGACTCAAGTAAAACCAACAGTAACAGTTCCATTTACAACTTTCTCTCATACCTTTTTTCCACACAGTCCACCAGCCTTTGGATTAGCTTTGGTTGTAGAAGCAAATGAAAGCCATCCACTTCCCTCCATCTCAGTGGCCGCCACCTCTCCCTGACATGAACATTGCCACTTCATCTCCCAGTACCTTCTCTGTGCCCACCCACCATTCTCCAACTCCACAAGGCCTATGACTTAGCAATGGTTACATGCCATGAAAATCCATTTTCTGTTGCTCTAACAAAATACTTGAGACCAGGTAACTTAACGTATGGATGGAAGGATTGTTTCCAACAGATGAAATTTGGGGGCAAACCTTCAAACCATAGCATTCTTCCCTACCCCCTAAAATTCAGATCCTTCTCACATGCAAAATACATTCATTCCACCCCCACAGCTAGAAAATTTCAGCTCCTTCCAGCATCAACTCAAAAGTCCAAAGTCCAGAGTCTCACGTGAATCAGTGATGGGTGAGATTCACAGCACTACTCATCCTATGGTAAATTCCCTCCTTCTGTGAATCTGTGAAATTGAAACAAGTCGTCTACTTCCAAACCACAATGGTGAGACAGGCACAGGACAGACATTTTCATTCTGAAGGGGAGAAATAAGCAAGAAGAAAAGAGTAATAGGTCCCAAGAAAATCCAAAACCTAACAGGGTAAACATCATTAAATCTCAAAGCTCCAAAAAAAAAATTCTTAACTCCATATCCCACTTCATGGATACATCTAGTACAGAGGCAGGCCCCCAGGGCCTTGGACCGCCATAACCCCACAGCTTTGATGGGTGCAGACCATGCATCAGCTCTCTCAGGTTGGAGTCTCTTGACTGCAGATCTCCCAGCTCCAGCCCACACTCATAATTCTAAAACTCTAGGGTCTTGGTAGTGGTCCAATTCCCACAGACACTGCCCTACTGGGGACTGTGTGCAACAAGTCTCTGCCTGGTCCATGGCCATCCACAACAGCCTTTGAAATCTAGAGGGGCATGCTCTGAGGATAATCTAAGTAGCCGTGCCCCGGAGACCTCACATTCTGTTTTTCTGAAGAATTAATACCATGTGACGTGGCCATCATTTACAGATTTTTGCCCTCCGGAGCAGCAGGTTTAGCCATGCCTGGGGCCACCTGAACCATAGCTAGAGACACCATGGAGCACTGTACCAAAATGCTGAGAGCAGCAGCAGTGCAGACTCAGGCGGTTCTGTGCAGTAAGCCCTTGGAGAATGCCCCAGGCCCATCCCCAGAAACCATTCAGGCCTCTTAGATCTCTGGGAGGGACAGACTTGAAGATCTCTAGGTTGCTTTCTGGGTCCTTCTCCCAATGTCTTGCTAAATAGCACCTTGCTTCCTTCTCTCCCTATTAATCTCTTAAGCAAAAGATCACTTGGCCACACCTTAGATTTTCTCTTATAAAAATGCTGTCATTCTCTACCACATGGGCAGGCTAAGAATTTTCCAAATCTTTCCACCCTTTCCCATGTACTTAATTATAAATTCTATGTTGAAGTCATCTCTGCTCTCTCATTTCACTATAAGCAGTCAAAAGTAGGCACGCAGCAGCTTGACTGCTGCTTAGAAATTTCTTTCACCAGATATCCTAATACATTGCTCCAAAGTTCTACATTTTATAAAGTCCTGGGACACAGACACAATTCTGCAAAGCTGTTCGCCACTATTAGAAAGAATGGCCTTCCCTCTAGTAACCTCCACACACCTCCTCATTTTTGTTGGAAACCGAATCAGAATGCCTTTCTCTAACATCTCTATCAACATTCTGATCATAACCACTTAAGTAATCTTAAGTTCCAGATTTTTCCTCAACTGCTGACCTCCTGAGTCCTCACCAGAATCATTCTTATTGCTCCATTCATGGCAAAACAGGATTTTTCTAGCCTGCTTTTCTAGATTCTTCCAGCCTCTGCCCATTACCCAGTTCCAAAGCTGTTTCAACACTTTCAGGTATTTGTTACAGCAAGGGCCCCACTTCTCGGTACCAATTTTCTATCTTCACCCATTTTTGTCTTATATAACAAAATACCTGAGACTGTGTAATTTATAAGTTCACTGGAAGCTGAGAAGTCCAAGAGCAAGGCACCAGCATATGCTGGGCATCTGGTGAGGGCCTTCCTGATGCATTACCACATAGTGGACAACATCACATGTTGAAGTGACCAAACATAGAAGATTTGCTTCTTGGTCAGTGCAAACACAAAGAGCACAACCAGAAGATAAAAGAATGGAGAAATATTAACCATAGCATGTAAAGAGAGCACCAGAGTTGTCCACAAAGCAATGTTCTCCCAGATTAAAGGAAGCTTAGTGATTTGCTTTGGCAATCTATACATATTCATTTTAGGGGGAATGCATTTCTGAGCATGCACAGTTTAGAATGTCCACTTCTGCTCATGCTCTTATCAGCGTCACAGTTCAAGAAGAAAAGATGGCGGGTGCATTCCTAAGCACACTCACCTCAGGTCAAGGTTATAGAGGACAAAGTAAAAAGTTAAAATGGTGGACACAAAAATGTAGGGTGGCCAACATGGATGATTCTGGGCATGCTCAGTTCAGGGTCGGAAAAATGACAGACATAAAAATTTCTGGGCATATGGCTTAAGCGGTAACGCACTCGCCTGGCATGCGCAGGGCGCTGGGTTCGATCCTCAGCACCACATAATAAAATAAAGATGTTGAATCCACCGAAAAATAAAAAAAATCAATCTCTCTCTCTCTAAAAAAATTTCTGGGCATGTTAAGTTCAATACCATAACAAGCCATGTGTTTGCTAGGAAGTTAAGAAGGAAATTAAAAAAACTTAAGAGTATCTTCAAGATTTTGGAGATCATGGCTGACTCTCTAAGTTTCTCCAAAAAGTTTTAGCTAAGACAAGAGAAAAGATAATTTAAAGGTACCCCAATGTAGGAATCTGATCCTAAAAGTGCCTCTCACTCAGCAACCAATGGCCAGAGCAAGCATACCAGCTCAGGTCTCTCTTTTTCTTCTTACAAAGTCACTAATTCCATCACAGGGGCTCCACCATCATGACCTCATCTAATTTTGATTGCTTCCAAAAGGCCCACTTCTAAATACCATTAATATATGAATTTAGGGATTCAGTTCCCAACACATGAAATTTAGGGGGACACAGTCAACCTATAACACTTGCTACACTCTGAATGCATTCAAACACTCAAAACCAGCTGCCATGCGTGATCCAAGGGCTCCTGCCTCCCCTCAGACTACCCAGAAACCAGTGTCCCATGATTAATTCACCTTGTCCACCAGGTTCTCACTCACACTTTTCCCTCAGAGGCTAGGCATGTTTTCTGTTCTCTATCTGGAATTCTCCCAAATATCCAAGCCTCCAACCTCTTCCACCTTCCTGTCTACAGCCCCACTGGAGAAACCAGACTCCCATCTACTCTGTCCCGTCCCTGTGAGATCTGGCTGCTCTGTGTACTCACGTACAAGTAAGTCCACAGTGATTCTGTAGCTCGGTCAATTGACTTCCTCTTCTTCAGAACACAACAGGTTCGTTGTTGCTGTTTCTTCCTGCCTACTTGTTTTGCAGTGATTTCTCCTCGGAGAAGCAGCTCTGAAGCTTGGGACCCCTCTGTCCCAGTCACTGCTGTATCCTTGACTCTCAGCACAAGATCAAGCAGCTCAAATCTTTGGTGAACAAATGAAAAATGCCCTGATAGGCACCTACTTAAATAGAGTAAAGCAATCCTCCAGAATGCTAGGCATCCAAAAAAAGTATGCAGTGGCCACAAAAAGTATGCAGCGCACACCTTTTATCCTAGTGATTTGTGAGGCTGAGGCAAGAGGATTGCAAGTTTGAGGCCAGCCTGGGCAATTTTGTGAGAACCTATCTCAAAATCAGCGGGGGGTGGGGGGGGGAGAAGAAAAGAAAAAAAAAAAAAAAAAAAAAAGGCCAGGTATGTAGCTCAGCGGTAGAGTGCCCCTGGGTTCAATCCCCACAAGAAAAAACAAAATTTTAAGAAAACTTGCAATAGCCTTTTAAAAGAGCTCCCATAGAAATGAGTCTCTGGTCTGTGGCAGGCAGTTTCAAAGTGGTTCAGAATCCAGCTTCTGCCAGCTCCAGGAAAAAAAGGCAGACACAGCAAGGATTTAGTCTCTCAGTGCCTCTATTTTTCTCCTTAACCTGTAAAATGAGGACCACAATCCCAGCCTCATGCAAGAACAAAAAGACAGTAATTTCTACAAAAGGCTTTGCACAGGATTCACAGAAGTTTAACTATGTGAGGAAGGAGGCAAAAAAAAAAAAAAAAAAAAAAAAAAAAGCCAAGGAGTAGAAATAAGGAGTTGGTGCTGTGAAAAGATACACGTGGCAAGCCTACATGTGTCGTGATTCTACACAAGGAAAAGCCGAAGAACCCAGAACAACTCCCACCCCCACAGAGGGCTGCCACGTGGTACAGACAAGAGGCGGGAAGTGGCAATCTCTCACTCTGCACTCTAGGTTTGAATTTTTTAAATAAGGATCTCAAATTACTCGTCAAATTGAAATCTATGTAAAAAGTGCTTTAGACAAGTTCTGAACCAAAGACCCTGTTTGCTTCTCCCAGCCCTCACCCCAAAATCTACATGCAGAGTCCCCGTGATTCTCCCTCTACCCTAGGCCAGCTCTCCCTCCCTTTCTAGGGATTCCAGAGAAATCCCTGCTCTATACCTAAACACAATGAGCCTATTAAGTGCGTCAGGCTTAGTCACATGAACATTAACTGCACAGACCCTTCTCTGTACAGGCTGCTTCCAGAAGTGCAGAAGGACTTGGCCTTCTATTTTTCTTGTCTTTTCCTTCCTTCCTTTCTTTGTTCTTACTCGTCTTTCTTCTCTTAAGGGGTTTAAAACAAGACAAAGACAGATGTGCATACTTGGAAAGTAAAGAAGAAATACACTACTGCTTGTAGATAAATTATATAATGCAATCATTAACATTATTCAAGCAGGAAGTTTTGAGCGAAGCAGGCATAGCAAACAGATAAGATCTTGCCCTCCTCCATGAACAGCTCTCTTGAGAAGTGGAGTCAATGTTGTTCAGATGCTTTATCAGCACACCAAAAGAAGCCTGTTATCAAAACTGGCCAAGTTACCCTGTAAACCCCAAAGCCCAAATATGCATCACTTCTAGGACCAGAACTTCAGATTTTAAAATTAATCACATCTTTGCATTCCCAGTTATCATTCTTTATATTCATTAAGCAACTACAAAGAGCCATCGTTTTTCAGGATAAAATACATACATTCATATGTAAGAAAAATTGATCCTTCAGCTCAGGAAAATCAACATTTTAGCAAGAATACTGGAAATACATGGTTCATCCAAATAAGAATGATAAGAAAGTAATTATAAATGGCTTTGAAATGAATTATTATTGCACTAGGCAGGTATGATAAGATATAGGGTATGGACCTAATAAAAATTTAAAATGACTTTATTTAACAATGCAATCTTTTTTTATTACTTTTCTAAAATTTACCCATAGTTTTTTAAAAAGACTATAAATGATTCTGTTGTACTTGATACTCTTTGTCCCCTGTTAAACCACTGCAGCAGCTGAGTCCCCAGTATCCGGCAGCCCAGTCCTATGAAGTGGGAGACCCTATGGTACAGAAACACTGGACTACCTAGCCCTTTCAGTGCCTGATTAACCCATTCCAAAGCGATATCTGGGTCCTGTATTATGAGAACAGTGACCCTGTTCTGCCTAGTTAGACTTGGGAGAGTCCAAACTGAGTGAGCAAAAGAAACCACGTCATGTTCTACAAACCACAAATTCTCACGTGTGCAGAGAGCCTGGGGTGCTCATCTGCTTCCTATCTCAGGGTTCTGAGAGAGAGCTTTTCCCACTTGTAGGGAAGTGATCTATGTCCAGAAATATCTACACAGTAGCCTATGGTGCTGCCCCAGCTGGGACTTCTCAGATCCCAACACCCCCAACCACATGCCATCGCTGATAGCTCAACCCTGCAGTTGCTCTCCACCTGGCACCAGCTCTCAGGATGTAGGGATGGACTGTGGAATGAAAGTGGCAGACACGTAGCAATGCTTTGGCTCTTTTCTTTTGGACTAAATGAACTACACAACCAACAATGTCACAATTTAGGAAAACCAACGTGGGAAGCTGAAATAGCAGATCCTGCACTTATTTCTGGTTTTACCTGGCTCTGGTAATTTAGGTAGAAAAGGTAAAGGCTTGTGTTGTGACATCTTTCTATTTTCATGACTCTCAATTTAGAATCAATTGCCCTAAAGGAAGAAAATATTCTTTCTATACCAGTAAGGACGCTTTCATCACTTTTCCAGTTCTCTTAAACCTCGGACTCATGGCCATCTGCTGTGTGGTTTGTTTTAACTTTTCTAACAATCTTCCTTAACCCTTTACATGATCACCTTTAGTCCTGAAATTCATTATTCTTTCATTAATTCACTCAACAAACACTTTTAAAGTGCTTTCTATGTTCTCAATCTTAGTACCATCAGTTACACAGCCATCTCCAATCTGGTCCCTAACCTTGTTTCTGTAGGTCTACGGGTTCAAGATGTCAGGAGTATGGCCAAATCTTATCATTGCTCAAGACCTAGGAATGAGAATGTGGAAAGACAAACAACTCGTAGCATGCATGATCAACCATCGCTTTTATCAGTTCTGCAAAAACTACGTGCCAATGTTCAAACACATTCTAGATGAGCTTGTCCTCAGGGGTCTGGAAGGGGACCTTTAGCTTTTGACCTCCTGGCTTCAGGCGCCAGCCAGGCTCACAGGGCCTTTTGATGGGGCGCAGCACAGCACATCCAAGTGTCACATGGGCAAGGGCAGGAGAGGAAGAAAGGAGTCAGGACCCTCTGCTTTTTCTGCAACACCCTACCCTCATTTCTCAGCTCACCAAAACCCTCCTTTTTACATGTAAGATACAATGGACTACCTGTTCAAACTGTGCAGGTCATTGCTGAGTAAGATTAGCTCTTTTTGGTTCCAAAGCACTCTTAATTATGTTAACTCACGTTCCAGTGCTCCCCTAATTTGGTGCTTAAGAGTTATGGACCAAGTGTTCCCCCGGATCCCTGAGGTTTAAGTTGCCGAGTCTGAAGTTGACATAATAAACAGAGATCCACCAAGGAACCAATGGGTCTGACACTCCATCTTCACAGCAAGGGGATACTGCGGGGCCAGGGCTTCAGAGTAACCCCTGGACTTTCAGATTGATGCTCTCCTCCCACATGTCATATGAAGCCCAGTGATGATGGATCTCCAACCCTGGGGCAGAACCTCCAGGATCAGAGAGGCCGAAAACTATCTTCAAAACTCTAAGATGCGATCTCTCCTTTTCCTTCTCATTCTCTCATAAGTGTAGGTTGGAATTTTCTGGAGACCACAGGACATGTGACTACAGACGCAAACAGGAAAATCCAGCTGCCTTCTTTGAAACCAGACATTAAAGGAATTTTCAAAATTTTTAAATAATGCCGCTCTTTTTGTTATTTTTTTCTTTTTCAAAAATATGGCTATTCTTCCAAAAAAGATGTTATTTATATTTACAGACGACGGTTTTGTTATTGTTGTTTTTAAGTGGAAGGGTTTTTTTAAAAAAATTTCCTGCCGTAATTTCTAAAATGTTAAATGTAAGTATATATAGTCATATAACCACAAGCTCTTTGTGGTCTTCAGTCATTTTTAAGAGTATTAAAGGGCCCTGGGACCAAAACGGATTAAGAACTGATGCTTCTGATACACGTCCTTTGCCTCCACAGCCCTGCACGCACGCCTGGGGTTGCTCCCCTGGGAATCATGACCTCACCCAGCACCCAAGACTTCAATGTACATGGGATCATCCACCACCCCCTGGACACTGCATTGCTTCTCAATAGAACTCTTCAGGGAAACTCCTAGCTTTTGTGCAATAAGAACCCATGGAGACTTCTTCATTTAAATAGTTTTTCTTAAAAATAAAATTGACTTCCAGAACTTTTTTACCTGAGACCTGGCCACAGACATCATTATCCCTAGCCAGACCACGTGCAGTGCAGCAAGCTGCACACAGCCTGGCAGGGCAAGGCAGGGCAGGGCAGGGCAGGGCAGGGCATTCCATTCTGCTTCTCAAGGGACTAATAGGGGCCCCAGGAGGGTCAGAGCCTTTGAAAAGTGGCTCAGCTGTAGTCCCTAAAGGCTTATCCTGCTTGTTGATTCTGGCAAGATGCATAACTCTGTCATTTAGAATGTTCTTCCAATGCCTCCTGAATAAGCCACACCAATGGGGAGAGACAGAAAGAAAATGTCACACGTCCAGTATTTCCAGTTTCCCGGCAGAGTTCGAGGCCTGGCCCCGGGTGAAGTGCAGCCGCATGACGGACTGCCTCCTCGGGGCTGCCAACACTCACAGGTGGCCAGAGCCTCCCCATCTTCCCTCTCCCTGTGTGAGAACAGGGGCCAAAAGTGAACAGCACACATCAGTGCCCAAGTTTAGGTCCTCCCAACCACAGAAAGAACAACTGTTCTCCACTTATCCTGACGCCAGCTATCTGTGTCCTTCTGTTCAAACTGTTTGATGTTTTAAAAGACCATAGTCCGTTGCCGGGAAGGAATGATCCGAAGGGCTATAGAGAGCGACAGCGTGTCCCAGGCCTCCGCAGCTCCAGCACGAGGCCCCCCTTTTTGTTCGTGGCTGGATTACTACTCTGGGGACTGGACACAACACTTGAAAGAGGATCTATTTCTGACCTAAGAATGTGAGATGTACTCTTCCAAATGGGGCAAGGCCTTGCTCACACCTCTGACGTCTACCCCTGAGCAGTCAGTATACTGCAAGAGTAAAATGTTCTCCCTCTGGGAGGCCAAAACGGACCCTGGGGAGGTATTACAAAGTGGACCTAACGTGAATGCCTTGTGTACCCTAAACCTGGTACCAAATCAAAGTGACCATGGGAAATCACAAGAGAGACATGGATCTGTTCAGGTAAATTCACTCACCACAGTCACCATTCCTTCAGTCTCAATTGCTCTGAAAAAAACAAGAAGGAACAGGGCTGGGGTATAGCTCAATGGTACACCTGGCACATGAGCGGTCCTGGATATGAATGCTAGGACCACAAACACACACACACACACACACACACACACACACACATATATATGTATATGTATATCTTGTGTATATTTATGTGCATATATTGCACATACACACAACAGAGTTGTGGAATTGTGGTACAAGATCTACTTCCTGTCTCTAAAATCTAAAGCCTTTGCTACCACACTCAGAACCACAAAATGGCCGCCACATCTGGAAACAAAGGAGAACGGACATTACTTACAATATAGTACAAAATAATATCACCTATGTTCCCAAACTTACCAGCCAGCTTGTAGTTCTGGTTTCAGACCATTCTCAATTCAAGAGTTCCAGGGTTGTTAAAGAACACAGAATTTTCCTTAAAACAAACAAAAAAACTCTCCCAGGGAAAGGGAACTGAGTAACTAGTAACCCAAAGGGTGCTGGGCATGCTAAAAATCTCTCAGCGAAGCTCATACTCAACAGTGAAAGAGTAAAAGCTACTTGCCCAAGATTGCAAACAATACAGGGTTTTTACTTTTGCCACTTCCATTCAGCACAGGGAAGTCCTAGCTAGAGCAATTAAGCAGGAAAAAAATAAATAAAAACAATAAAAGCCATCCAAACTGACAGGAAGAAGTAAAATCATCTCCTCTCAATTAAAAAAAAAAAAAAAGGGAGGAGGAGGAAATCTTTATGACTTAGAATTTGACAATGACTCCTCAGATATCACCCCAAAAGCACAGGCAACAAAAAGAGTAAAATTAAATTGAACTTCATTCCAAAAAAATAAAATTTTCATGCATCACGGGACTCCACCAATACAGTCAGAAGATAACCAATAAAAAGGGAGATAATACTTGCAAATCAAATTTGATAAGAGATTAGTATCCAGAATATGTGGGGTAAAAAAAAAAATTCCTACAACTCAAAAACAAAATGCACATCAAGACCACAATGAGGTACCACATTTTACTTACTGGGATGACCATAGTAAGAATAACAACAGAAAATAAGTGGAGAAATTGGGCCCCTCAGACACTACATTTCACATTCTTGATGAGAATATAAAATGGAGCAGCCATTGTGGAAGAGTTTGGCAATTCCTTAAAAAGATAAGCACAGAATTACCATATAATCCAACATCACATCTAAATATAAGGGGAGGAGGGGGTGAAAGTAAGTACTCAGATAACCTGTACAACAGTAAGCATAAAAGCACTATTCACAATAGCTGAGAAGTACAAACAAGCTAAATACCCATCAACAATAGAATGGATAAATAAAAAGTGTTGTACATATTCAGTGGAATATTATTTGATAATAAAAGGGTATGAAGTGTAAAAAAAAAATGTTACAACATGGATGAACCTGGAAAACACCATGCTGTACAAAGAAAGCCAGTCACGAACACCACAGATGATTACTTTTGTATAAAGTACTCTAGACAAGGAAATCTGTGTAGACAGAAGTAGAGTTCGGTGGGGTTGGGTGGGGTGAATCGGCGGGTGGGGGGCACTGATAGCTAAAGATAGAGGGTGTCATTTTGAAGTCATGAAATCATTCTAAAACTGGACAATGGTAGTGATTCCGAATATCTGGCTAATACATACAAAATACGCGCATGTGTATGTATGTCTTAGTCTCTCCTCGCTGCTATAACAACATACCTGAGTCTGGGTGATATATAAAGAACAGAAATTTATTTCTCACAGTTCTGTAAGCTTGGAAGTCAATCAAGAGGTACGCAATTAACGACGAGAGCCCTCTTTGGAATCCTTGAGTCTTCCCATGGCAAAAGGCAGCAGGGCAAAAAGAAGACCCCACCTAGTTCCCTCCAACCCTTTGATATGAGCACTAATCTATTCACGACCCTTCACCTCCCAAAGGCCACACCTCTTAATACTGCTGAATTGGTAATTACATCTTAATGTGAATTTTGGAAGGGATGTAAGCATTCAAACCATAGTACGTGGATCCTCCCCCAAAATACATGTCTTTCTCACAGATAAAATACATTCCCTTCCATCTTAATAGCACCAAGTTTTATCTCACCCAGGGCCAACTCAAATTTTTTTAAAATATTTAGTTAAACACATACTTTTTTAAAATTGTCTATTTATTTATTTATTTTTATGTGGTGCCGAGGATCGAACCCAGTGCTTCACACATGCTAG
The DNA here is from genome assembly GCF_045843805.1 of Urocitellus parryii. Classification (NCBI taxonomy): domain Eukaryota; kingdom Metazoa; phylum Chordata; class Mammalia; order Rodentia; family Sciuridae; genus Urocitellus; species Urocitellus parryii. The sequence continues at coordinate 106,399,193 of NC_135533.1, forward strand.
GCAGGTGCTCTACCACTGAGCCACAACCCCAGCCCACCAAATGAAATTTTAGACTTCATAGTTTCATCTAAGTATCACCCAAATCTGGTATCAGTGAGACTCAAAGGAATATTTCATCCAGAGGCAAAATGTCCTCCAGCTGTGAATCTGTGAAATCAAGCAAGTTGTATTCTTCCAAATTCAACAGAGCAACAGGCACAGGACAGACATTTTGATTCCAAAAGGGAGAAAGAAATAAGAAAGAAGATGTTAACAGGTCCCAATCAAATCCAAAACACCACAGAGCAAACATTAAATCTTAAAGCTGGCAAATACTCTTTGACTCTTCAGTGTGCTCCATCTTCTGAATACGCTGAGTAGGAGGCTAGATCCCCAAGGCACTGGAGGATCCTGCCCCCCACACCTCCGCTAGGCACAGCCCACCCAACAATTCTCATGGGTTGGAGTCAAATGCCTGCAGGTCCCCCAAGCTAGTGTTGCATACTGGCGGCTCTAAAGTTACAGGCTCTCAAGGGTGACCCGGCTACCATGGTACCATTGAGCATTGTCCTTGGAAGGGCTCTCTTTAGAAATCCCTATCCCCAAAGCTCCATCAGGCATTAACGTAGCAGGAATTCTACACTGGCCTTGCCCTTGTGGCAATTCTTTGCCTGAGCACCCAAGATCTCTTTGAAATCAAAGTGGAAGTAGCCATGCCTGCACAGATCTTACACTCTGCGTGCCAGCAAAGTTCGCACCACATGAAGACCTGCACCTTCAGAGGCAGTCCTCTAGTTGCATCAGGGCTTGCCTGAGCCATACCTGGGACAGCCACGGAGTGCTGCACCAGAATGCAGGTACAGAGACTCAAAGGGGCACTAGGCAAAGGAATGCTGCGATCCTGTGGGCACCTCCTTTGAAACAGTTTTGTTCCCTGGGCCTTGATAAAAGCTAGGCAGTATTATTAATCCCCCAAATGCCTTCAAGGTTTTTTCTTTCTTTGTGTTATTGAGTCGTATCTGGCTTCCTTCTGCTGTTCATATATCCTTAGTATTTTCTCCTAAGCATGCCTTTATAATTTAGCCAGGGTGAGAATTTTCCAAACCTTTAAATTCTGTTTCCCTTTTGAGTATAAATTTTCCCTCTAACTCATTTCTGTCTTTTCACATCTTTGTGTAAGCAGTTAAGAGAAGCCATGCAGCACCTTGAATACCTTGCTTGGAGAGTTCTTCTGCCAAATATCCTGCTCTTCAGGTTATCTGAATCAAAGAGTTCACTGCTCTTTCACTCCGCCTTCCACAAAGCCCCAGGACAAGAGCACAATTCAGCCCAGTTCCTTGCCACTTTCTAGTAAGAATGATCCTTCTTCCAGTTTCTAAAAAATACTCCTCATTTCTTAGACTTCATCAGAATGTCTTTTACTCGCTGGTTTTCTACAAGCATTCTGATTACAACCACTTTGATAATTTCTAAGACTTGTGCTCTCTATACAGCTTCTCCACTTCTGAGCCCTTACCAGAATCACCCATAAGACTCTATTCACAGAATCTGGTGTTTTGTTTTGTTTTTAGAACACACTTCTAAATAATCCCAGCATCTACTTCCCATTTTTAGGTATTAGTTATAGTAACAAACCATTTTAGACACAAATTTCTTAAGTCTGTCTGTGCTGCTATAATAAAATACCACAGTTTGTTAATTTATAAGTAATAGAAATGTACTGCTCACGGTTCTGGAGGCTGGGAAGTCCGAGATCAAGGCGCCAACAGGTTCTGTATCCTCTGAGTGCTGTGCTCTGCTTCCAAGAGGTGTCTTGTGCTGCATCCTCCAGAGAGGACACACACATAAAGTCCTCACATAGTAGAAAAAACAGAAGAGAGTGGATCCACTCCCTAAAACCCTTTTTGAAAAGCCCTAATCCCATTCATGACATCTTTGCCCTCAGGAACTGATCACCTCCCAAGGACTCCAACTTTGAATACCACCTATCGCCCTGGCTGTTTAGTTTACATATGGATCTGGGGGATGCGTTCAGATTATGTCAACCTGTATATATACACACACAAACACATAAAAAATTGCACATACCTCTGAACATACTAATTATAATTAAGCTGTACATTTTAAATTTAAGTGAGTGAATTGTATGGTATATGAATCAAATCTCAAGAAAGCTGTTTGTTTTTTTTTTAAGACAGAGAGACAGAGAAGCTATGTAAAAAGCTAACCCCATAAAATATCAGCAAAAAAAAGGGGTTCCTATGTCGCCTAAATTTGGAATCACCATTGTCATCTTCCGCTTTGGATTGTCACAGTACATGGTGTACTAAATTTTCTCAACAGTTCTGCCATAAGAAACCAACTTTAACCCACCATTTCTAAGCTTCTTTGGCTATAGGTGACTATATCTCATAGTACTTATTAACCTGAAGAAGCACTAAGTTGTCTAACATCACAACATGACTAGGAAAATTCTTGTTAAGGGATGACTAGGAAGCATTTTTGTAGCAGAATTTTTCAAAAGGTGGCACTAAGAAGAGGTGATCCACAGAGTGCAACCTTACACAGAGAAAACAGACCTACGGGTACAAGTAAGAGGAACACTAATTTAATGCCACGTCCCCTAACAGGGAAATAATCAGGACACCCAACTCTACCTTACAGGGCACAAAAAAGGTCATGCTGACAGAAGACAGTGCAAGGGCCCCAGAAGGCAGCCTCCCTGGGACATCTTTGTTATTTCTCTTCACAGTTTGAAAGCCCTTCCTAGTTCCTAACCTGAGATGTGGAAGCACTTAGCAGGGGCCTTCAGAAAAGAGAGGCATTAGAGTACCCAAGCTCAATGTAAACACAAATAATAATAATAATAATTAGTAGTAATAGCAGCAACAGCAGCAGTAGTCCTGGAATTGAACAGGGGCGTTTTGCCACTGATTTATATCCCCAGTTCTTTTGATTTTTTCTTTTGAGACAGAGCCTTGCTAAGTTGCCAAGGCTGGCCTCAAAAACGATTCTCAAACCTCAGCCTCCCAAATTGCTAGGATTACAGGACTGTACCACTGAGCCCCACTACAAATTTTATATTTTTAAATGCAGGCAGGTAGGGCTGCTCAATCTGTTCAAAACATTTCTCAGGGTTCTACCATCCTTAAAAAAAAAAAAAAGAGGGAGAAAAAGAGAGAGAGAAATCACCGAATAAAACCCACAGGAATCCAAGTAAATAGAAAAGCAGGATAATGTGCAAATATTTATTATTGGAATAAAGCATGGGCATATTTAAGAATGTCACTTATAACAACTTCGGGCTAATCACAGGAAATGTGTTGGCAAAAATTCCTAAAGAGTGAAGTGACCTGTTCAGAGAATTTCTAGAGAAAAAGAAAGCAAAGATAAAATGGAGGAAAGTACATTAAGACCTTACCACACAAAGCCTCCGTCACTAATTAGCTACACAGGCATCACCATAAAGCCAGTCAGAAAAAAACATAATCTCACGTCCCATACCACACGTACCAAGGTTGCATTTTAACATGACCCCTAGGAGAATCACATGCATATTAAAGTTTAAGAAGCACTATTTTCAAGCACTGTTAATATTTAACTTATATCCGACCTGAAATGTGCCTCAAGAAAATAAATAAGTTAAAAAATATATATTAATATCACTACGATAGTCCCTCCTTACTCATGGTTTCAATTTCTAAGGTTTCAGTTATCTGCGGTCAACCAACGGCTGAAAATATTAAGTGGAAAATTCCAGAAATAAACAATTCATCAGTTTTAACTTGCATGAGTAGCGTGATGAAATCCTGTGCCGTCCTGCTCTATCCCACCCAGGATTTGAATCGTTTCTTTGTCCAGCATATCCACACCGTATAAATTTAACATCCACCTGTTAAATCACTTAGTAGCCATCAGAGTAATCAAATTGACTGTTGGGGCACTGCAGTACTTGTGTTCAAGTAACCCTTTATTTTACTTAATAATGGTCCCAAAGTGCAAATTTTTTTACAGTACAATGTTATAATACTCTATTTTATTAGCAGTTGTTGTTAATCTCAGTAGTGCCATAGCTTGGAACTGGAATGTCTCCCAAAGGGCCACACATTAAAGGCTTGGTCCTCAGTTTGGCACTGGAGGAGTAAGTTGGAAACCATTACAGGATAGGGCCTAGTGGGAGTTTTTAGGTCACTGGGGTCGTACCCTTAAAGGGGACTGTGAAATGCCAGCTTCTCCCCAACCCATCCCCTACCCCATCCCACCCTCTGCTTCCCAGATGCCATGAAATGAGCAGCTTTATTCTACCACACATTCCCCACCATGATGTACTGTGCTACCACAGGTCCCAAAGCAATGGGACCAAGTGACCATGAACTAAAACCTTGAATTCATGGGCCATGAGTCATGAGCCTGAGATAATCACCTTTTTTAGGTAACACTAATGGTGGCACTAATGGAAAACTGACTAACATTAATATTATCTGCAGTTTCAGATATCCACTGGAGGTCTTAGAACACATCTTCTATGGATAAGGGTGGGAATCCTGTATTTATCACTGAGTCATCCTGAACCATCCCTCTTCTCACTGTCCTTCTCTACACAATGAAAGGTTTTTGTATTTTCAATCTAAGTAGGGCAAGAATGGGCTGACAAGACAGCCTCAAACAACTCCAGTGACTCCAGGAAGAGTCCCTGTCAAGAGCCGTCAGAGCACTCCCTGCAGTTCTCACCCCCACCTACATGCTAAACCACTGCATGGAGTTGCATGGCCTTGAGTGACAAATGCAAATAGCCAGTCTCAAGCCACCAGTACTACTTTAATAACAAATAAGTAAACAAAGGTTTATTAGAATATAACCCCATCATGAGTTAAAAACACTGTAAGTTGAAACGCAGTTAAGATACCTACCCACAGAGCGTTATAGCAATTTAGTACACTAGGGTATCTGTCGGCTGTTTCCCCTCACGAGCTTGCTCCCAGAATCGCAACAGAGGATAAGAGCATGTATTGCTAGCCCAGGAAAAGAACAAAATTCAGAATTCAAAGAACATTTTCTACCAAATGTGTATTGCTTTCACACCATCCTAAAGCCAAAAACCAGGGACCCTGGGTAACGAATTCTATGAAATATGAGTAAATACAATCCACCGCGCCAATTTTGGATGAGTGGCCACGCCAACTGCCAGACTTGCTTCTCACTCTCCTGCACTGGGTGGAGCTGGGGGAGCCCTGGGGACTGAGCCAACTTCTTTTTTTAAGTCTGATGGAAGAGTGAATAAGAAAGCCCACACAAAGGCCTCTTGTTGACACATGTTCCCAGACCTCACAGGGGCCACAGGGCTCAGATTGCCTCAACGCCACCCGTCATTCTGCCCTTGTCCCTCCAGTCAGGCAACAACTCCACCAGACAGGAGCTGCCAACTTTCCGACCTAATCGCCAGAAAGCGGGGTGGTTCCAAGGCCAAGAACATAGCATCGCTTCCCCAGCTTTGTGCCTGTTAAGTATCACCTGGTGTGCCTCATAGAAATGGTGGATGACATTTCCCGGGCCTAGAAAATTAGTAGCAGAGAGCCAAGAGGGGCCCAAAGATAAGCATTAAGCGGCGGGAGTTCAGGGTACACCCTGATGTTCCTGGTCTTTCCCCACATGTTTTTCCACTTGGGCATTATCAAAAGTGCCGCTTCCCAAGCCTGAAAGGAATATAAAACTGTTCTAGTCCAAGAGAGTTTCCTAAAATATTCTTACTAAGTCACAAGTACATACTGCAACAAGCTGCCTGGCTTTTGTGGGGCCACAAGGGCTGAAAGTCAGTGAATTTAGACTGTCGCCTAAATGTCACCTAATTCTAAAATTCAAAAGATGCAGTGTTCTCTGAAAGTTCAGAAGCCCAGTTCTGGGTGGTAATTACATGAGGGCTGGAGGAGTAACTGGTGATGGAAATCCTTAGGAGAGATTTAGGAATAAAAATAACTCACATTTTTATTCTACCAATCTGGAACTTTCCCACCCACTTCAAACTGGTAGTGAATTTGCCATTAACTCCATTTACTGTGTTCTTCCACAGTTAGCATACAATATTCTTAATTCTATAGGGCAGAAACTATTATTCCTGCTGCACTGGTCCAGATACAGGGAAGGACAAGAAGCACAACAGGGATTCAATCCTAAATCCACAACATGATATCACACCCTACACTACTATTAAACTGTGCTTCAGCACAGAGTTGCCTGGGACCTTGAATATAAAGTGTCTTTTATCACCTTTTTTTTTTTTTCTGGACTAACAGAAGAAAGAGAAAAATAAGCTCCTCTACCCTGCCCCCACCCAATATGCTGAGCACAGGGGCCATGGCTAAAGGGGAAATACATGGGCTGCATTCCCGCTGCAAACAGGGACAGTATAACCAAGATGCTGAAAAGCAAAGGAACAGAGTCAAGCAGTAAAATAAAGGCAGTACCCGAGCTCCCTGACCAACAGGTCAAAATCCCTGCATTTCAGACTTAAAGAGAACCGTGACCAAAAAAAAAAAAAAAAAAAAGAAAGAAAGAAAAAGAAAAAAAAAGAAAGGAAGAAACGGAAAAAGAAAGAAAAAGGAAAAGGAAAAAAAAACACCCACTTTTTACTCACTGGACTAGGAACGAGACTGTTAAGACAGTGGTCTCCCCAGCCAACAGCTACCTGTGTGCCGACTCCTCTGTCCAGGCCTCCTATCAATACACTGGCAAGGACTCCTGCCATCAACAGAAAAATGGCAGCTGATGAAAGGGACAGTCTACGTGTAAACAGGTGATCTGACTGTTTTTCTGAATATGGAGGGCACGTCCATATGAACAATTTGTTGAACTCCATCAAAAACGCAAAACCTATTCCAACCTCTTCATCACGCCAATTCTCACTAATTGATATTCTCCTTCCATAGATATGCAGGACGTTTTTAATGGATAAAGATGCAATATTAAAATATGTGTCTAACGGAGGCTTTTTATACCAGACTATACGCCATCAAGGTTTAAAACACATCCAGGCAGACCTTGGTATTCTGTTTTTAACAGAGAAAACAGGTCCAGTTACCCCGGATGCCCGTATATCTGCTCATTTCCCAAGCTGGTTCCCACACGGCTACCCACCACTTGGCTAACAGATAGCGGATGAGATATCTCCGAGTTCCTGTTACAGGTTTTTATGGGGACAGTTATTACTTGTTACATAATATTAAGCAATTAAGATTAAAAATGGTTACATAATACTGTCCTACAGCTAACATCAACAGAGGTTCTCGCGATCCCGGACTGCAGGCGAGCCGGCAGCAGGCGGCGAACAGCGCGGCCGAGACCGCCGGCCATTCGCGTTCGCGAGCTCGCGGCGAACTGCCGACCGCTAGGGCCTTTCCGCAACACGGAGCGCTGACCCTTTCCGACTGACCACCGTGACCTTGGCTGCTATCCCCTACCCCCGGCCCCCCGATGATATCCCCGATGGCAGTGCCCACCTGCGTACCTGGAGAACCCGCTACCGCAGCCTCTGCCGCACGGGGTCGCTGCGTGCGCGCCACCGGCCCGGGGAGGGCTCCGGCGCCCGGCACTGCCCGGCGCGTGGACAGCGCTCCGCATGGACAGCGCTCGGACACGCGGCTCGCGCTAGTTCTCCACGGCTCCGCCCCGACCAGGGGCCTGCAGCGCAGAAAACCAAACCGGAGGGCCGAAGCCCAGGCGAACACCAGGCGAACGCGCGCTAACACGCTAAGCGAACCAATGCCGCCTCCGGGGACGCCATCCCGGCAAGGGTGCAATACCACCCCGCCTCCCGAACATGCCCAACTGGACCCACCCCCATCACTGCACAGGTGCCAGGAGGCCAGTCCAGCCTAGCCGACCCCTGTCCACGACTGCACTCCTCGGCTTCCACGAGACCGGACACCGCTGAGGACAGGGACGCGGCTGGGTCCTTGCGCACTATGGGAACCCCAGGACCAAACCCATGTGACGCGGCCACGCCCCGAGCCCCAGCGGGGGCCCTCTGCTGCCCAATCCCCGGATCCCTGGTTCTCATGGCAACCCTGAAGAACCTCTTGCTCCCAGCATTGCTTCTTCCCCTCCCCCACAGGCCCCCTCCGCCCTGATGGGCAAAAACACGCACGCTGGCCGTTCTCATGACGCCGAAAGTCCTCCATATCCACCCGTTAAACCAGATTCAGAGAACGGGGCTGAATAGTGGGTCCCCTGTGAGTCGGACATGCCACCAGCAGAACCACTGTCCTGAACCGCATGGGGGGGAGAGAGGGCTGAGTGACCAAGGCCAGCTAGTTCTGTTTTGTCAAGCCCACTTTCGCCTCACACCCCTCCCTCAAAATGTCAGAGCGAAAAACAACCAAGAAGGAAGAGGCTCTCTCTGGAAGCCACAGGCATAATGCTATTGGACATCAACGAAAAAGTAGGGTTCCATTTAAATTAAGAGTTAGTGAGGAAAATAACAGATAGTATATATTAAACATCTGCTATGCTATGCAGCAGTCACTTCTCCCTCTCCCTCTCTCTCCCTCTCCCCTTCTCCCCCCCCCTCTCTCTCTCTCTCTCTCTCTCTCACACACACACACACACACACACACACACACACACACACGAACCTGCAACAAAGGAAGCAAAAAAGGTCGGGAGATATTTGTGACTTCATACAAACACACACACAGTCATCCCTCACTATTCTCAGAGGATTGATTCTAGGACCGCCACTGATACCAAAATCTGTGGTTGCTCGAGTCCTTTATATAAAAATGAAGTCGTATTTGCATATAACCTGTGCACATCCTGTATTCTTTAAATCATCTCTTGATTACTTATAATACCTGATACAATGTAAATGCTATGTAAACAGTTATAGTATATTGTGTAGGGATAATGATAAGGAAAAAAGTCTGTACATGTTCAACAGAGATGCAATTTTTTTCTGAATATTTTCGACCCACGGTTGCTTGAATTTGTGTATGCAGAACCCACGAATACAGAAAGCCAATTGTATTTAAACACAATTGTGCAATAAAGGAAGCCAAAAAGAAGGTTTGGAGATATTATTTGTGACTTTAACAAGGTCACAAAACTAGTAAGCGGTAGATTTTACAATCTTCTCTACCAGAGAACATGGTAGAAAAAGCTAGAAGTTGTAGATAGCAGAAAGAACAGTGACAGCCAACAGCAGGCGATGGATTATGAAACTGAGATGCTTCACTACCTTCACATCTACAAAGGGAGCAAGGAGCTTCGGAAACCAAGTCTGAGCACGGTGTGCAAAACAGCAGAAAAGCTGCCCAAATCCAGCAGGCTCAGAGGCCAGCTCCAATCCCTAACTGCATCAGAGTAAGAGGCTATGGAAACTGCAGATGTTCACCCCAGGGAGCCGAGGTTCCAAGGTGGACAGGATCACGAAATTCCAATATTATAAAGTCGATCAAACAAAAGCAGATTTGAGGCAGGTTCTGAGAAAAGACACCAACAGAACATTAAACCCAAATCAAAGGGCAAAAAGCCCTTCTCTCAATCCTGCACTAGCCCAGCCTGCTCCTGGAGGCACTGCATTACAATCACCTAAGGTGTGAAGGCTTTTCACTTCAACTGGGCACCACCTAAGTGGAGCTGTTACAGAGTGAACATCACAAGGAATAAAATGGCAGACGGAAGAACAGAATCCAACCCTGAGATTCTTTTAAAATATCAAGCACAGAGAGATTCCATACCTCACTGAAGGCCCCAAGAAAGAGGCTGGCAGGGAGAATCTGTCTTCCTTCGGTACACCAGACTCACTGGAGGCTTGTCTGCAATTCTGACATGGTGACTCCACCCGACCTCTGCAGTCAATACCACAAAGGTGGCTTAGCTGTCCCTAGGCCTCCCTGCTTGGCTGCTCTCTGTCTGCGCGGTGAACTCCCTTAGCTGAACATCACACCCACCCTGCAGGCACTTAGGCTACAAGAGTTTACATCCACAAAGGGCTTCCCTAACACACTTCCCTGATTTGGGGGGGGGGGGGAGGGGAAGATCCGAGCTCAATGCAGCTCTTCCTAGATGTGGGAAGAGCAACGGAAAAAGGTCCAACATTGGGCAAGGAATCAGAGAAGTCCTACTCTGCTAGAACAAAGAAAGATAAATCTTTTGAAGATACCAAAACCCCCATGTTATGGGGGTAACTGATTAGGAATGTATAAGACCTGAAAGCTAAGTCAAAAAAACAGAAAAAGTTTGCTATACTCAGGGAAGTCCAGAAAATCTCATTAGAAATTAGAACTATCATTAGATTGCCAGAACTATCAGAACTATCTAAAAATCCTTAGATTAGTAGAAATATCATTTACCTCCAATATTGGAGGGAAGGCAAGGACCAAAATAAGAGGATGAATTAGAAATCTACTGAAGAGTTAGAACCACAGACTCTCCTGGGCTCCCTCACACAGATAAGTGAAGGGGCTTCTTTTCTGGAATCAATGAGACAGGTCTCTGGACCTAGGTCAGCAGGTTCATTCAATTCTTTGGTCCTAGACTGAAAACAGGTCAGTCAAGGGAGCTCCCCAAGCCTCATTTCAGAAGGAACAAATAAGGATTCTCAGAGTCATGGAGAAGAAACCTGAGGCATGGGTTCCTCCTCCACATAACTGGGCAGCTGAACATCTGTCCATGAATCAAAGCACCCACTCACAAAGGCTCACAGGATAAAAGACTTCCAAGTTCCCACAGGGAGCTGTGGGCCTCACCTCTCTGGGCCCTGTCCTTGCCCACTGCAGAGCATGTTCCTCCCAGGGCTCCCAGGTACCTTGCAGCCTGCATGGGAACCACTAGGTTCCTCCAGGCCCCCAGACTAACAACAGAACAGTACAGATTCACCCCCTTGGATCATGACAAGGGGCACTGATAGAAGATACATCGTCTATTCCCACCTGTTCCTCAAGTCTGTCTGAGGATCAGGAGTTCCTGCCACAAGTCAAACCCACACTGGAGCCCCCCGGGGCAGCTTCACTGAGTTCCATGCAATGCGGCTCAGCAGGATCCCTCCTTCCTGCCCCCTCCCCCAGCTCTCCCACCCTCCTTCAAACACACAAGTGTTTGCCATAGGTCTGCTTTCCAGGTAAGCCAGACACAAACAATCAGAAAAGTTTAAAATTGGAGAGAATAAACTATGCATGAAACGTTTCTGTTTTTTTTTTTAAGTCTCTTCAGCTGAGATAAAAGGGGCTATTATATCTATGGAAAAAGAATATCATGCCACTAAAAAAAAAAAAATATTTCCTTCTGGGGTCAAAAATGTGTTAGTTAGCCTGCGTTCATTGGCTGTAACAAATGTACCACTCTGGTTTCAAATTTTCCATAGTGGGGGATATCACAGGAGTCGGGCAATTGTACTGTGAACTTAAAATGGCTCTGAACTAAAGTCTATTAAGAAAAAAGAAAAAAAAAAGATCCTTGAAAATAAAAAATGTCAACAGAAACTTAAAATAAATTGGAAGGTTAAAAAGATCAAATTAAGGATATAATCCAAAACCTAAAACAATACAACCAATATAGAATAGAAGATTAAAAAAAATTAGTAAGAGATCCAATGTAGGAGGCTAACAACTTCCATTTTAGAAAAAAAAAGAGAAAACGGAAGAAAGTAAATTAAAGATTTTATTCAAAAACATGTTCAAGACCAGAAAGAGGGCTGGGGATATTGCTCAGCAGTATAATGCTTTCCCAGCTTACATGAGGCCCTGGGTTGGATCCCCAGCAAAACAAAACAAAACAAAACAAAACAAAAAAACAGAAAGATCTGAGTTTCCAACTTGAAAGGAACCTCAACACGCTGCATAATATATGCAGACCCAACAAGACACATCTTCAAGGACTTCAGAATACACACACAGAAAGAATACCCTGGAAGCTTCTACCATGACAAAACGAAAGGAAACAAAAGCCAAAGCCAAAAAATAAAAAGAAACACTTTGGTATTCTTTCATACTCAGAATCAAGAACCAAATGAACTTTACTCTCAACCCCACAACCCCATACTGCCTAAAGATAGTAGGTGTCCTTCAAAATTTTTGAGGGAAAACTGTCCTGTTTAGAAATTTATAAAATCATAAACTGTGGAATTAGAATTAAGAACATTTTCAGACAGGCTCAGTCTCAAAAAATTTACATCCCGTGTATCTCCAACTTTGGGGAATAAACCAAGAAAGAGCAAGTCATGAAATCTAAGAGAAAAGCAAAGGGCATTTCCAGGATGATGGAGATGAAAGATTCCAAGATGACAGCTGTGCAGGGCGCCTTCAGAGTGACCGTTCCAAAGGGCACCTGGAAGACTGCTTGCAAAGATAAAACCAGCAGATTACCTAATGCTTCTAAGATTCATACAACTGTGTAAATTTGAGGGGAGTGGAGTGAGTAAAAACATCTAAGCAGAAACAACTCCAGGATAAAACAAAATAACGTATAAAGAAAAAAAGTTTCACTATATACTATATGGCTCAAATATGAGCAGCATTTAGGGTACTGTCCCCACTCTGCATAATGATCTTGATAAATTTACTGAGGAGGGCAGGAGGAGTAAGCACAGGATATGGCAAAAGGGTGAAACCTCAAAGAAGTATGTGAAAAACTGGGCTCTACTAGGGCAGCAGAACAGGGATAAACGGAAAGGAATTATAATATATTATTCAGACCTCTATTTAAAAATATGAAGGTAAACATGGGGGGAAAAAACATCCTGATAATCCTGGTTATTTCTGGGGAATTAGGTGACTCTTTAAACTATGTCCCTCCATCATTGATTAAACTGAGAAAAAAAAAAAAAAGTTCAAGAGTCAAGGAATTACAAAGCCAAGTACCCCTCCAGATGAACACAGTAGAGACACTCATGTGGTAGGGACAGTGTCTCAGCTGAGGAAGGAGGGCCACAACAGGGGTATTTGTCTGCATCCCCTCCCTCACAGCCTGCAGGCCCCAGAGTGCAGGGTAGGGCAGGCAAGGCCTGCAGTTGGGGATGACCCAAGAAGGAAGCAAGGAGCTCCTCTTTTTGCTTTATTCCCTCCTCCTGGGCTCCCCCATCCCAATAAGGAGATGCAGGCCATGGCGCATAATGTTCTCATATCTCTAGGAACATCCTGGAGCAGTTTCTGTGAGACCCACACAATTTTCATTGGAAGAGAACAGGCAGCTCCCTAGAAATGGCAACGTGGAGGCTCTCAGGGAACACACCACAGCCTGTGCTGGGCCAGGTGACGCTGCCAGGGTGGAAAGGAGAGCAGCAGCCTCTGCCTGAAGCCAACCCACTCAGGACAATCAGAGGGCCACTGAACTCGCCTAGTTCTACCTTCTTCCCAACACAAAGACCTTCTAAGGACAGCTCTCTCAAGCAGAGGCCCAGACTCAACGAAGGGTTTGTGCTCAGGCACAAGGGTACTATATAAACATTTAAATTTAAAAGTCATTCAATTCATAGCAGTTTTTCATCATTTTAAATTTCCTGTGGTACGGACTCCTAAAGTTATTGCTCTGGGTAGTATTCATTATCTAAAATGCCTGGTATCAGAGTGTTTTAGATTTTGATTTGTTTTTCAGATTTTGGAATATTTGAACACATATGAGGTATCTTGGGGAGGGAATCCAATTCTAACACAAAATTCATTTATATTTCATATATACTGTATATACATGGCCTAAAGATAATTAATTACGATATTTTTACTAATTCTGTGCATGAAACAAAGTTTCATGATGTAGAATTTTCCACTTACGGTATCAACTTGCCACCCCTAAAAGTTTCAGGTTTGGGGACATTTTGGAATTCTGGTTTCCAGATTAGAGATGGTCAAGCTGTATTAGATTTGTGAAAGTATTAAGGTTTTTATATTAAAAGGATTTCAGGTTGGAGTGCCTACACAACATACACTGAGCTCTTTCCATGCCATGTGCTTTAGTAGCCCATGTTAGTTGTGAGATGGCAGCTGCTTGTGCCTAGGACCATTTAACTGGCTCAAACGCTGCTAAGACTTCAGGGAGGAGTGGGCTGCCCACCAGTATAGCCCTTGGATGGGGTTCAAAGGCACTCCCAAAGGCATGCTCAGCATATCCAGGATGAGTGGCTCATGTTCATCTCATTCCAATCTCAGGGGCCCAAACACAAATGTCATAGGCTCCACGAGGGATCTCTCTGTTCACCCAAAACTGCAACCAGCTGAGCTTGTACCTTTTGGAGGTCTTTGCATCTTTTGCTGCAGGTCACAGGGAACCAATTTTTGATACCTGCTATACACTATTATCTGTTTCAAATGGTTTTCAGAAAAGTGAAGTCTATGGTCCTTCACCTCTCTTTGATCTTAGCATCCTACCTGTGAGGAGTTCAAACTGCCATGCTAAACATAGTCAATAAAAAGATTCTTAACAGTGACAGTGGCCCACAGAACATTCAGATCAATTCAACAAGGTTTTGCACAATGAATGTGTGCAAAGCACAGCAAGACAGAAAAAGGAAGAGCAGGGTCCCCTTTCTAGCAGACCTTAGAAATGAAGAGAAAGGAAGCGATCAAAAATACAAACTACTCTGAGACTGACTGCACAGTACTGTGACACATCACCACCAAAGTCAGCATGTGCCATGCACTGCCCCTATCATTCACACAAACCTAATGTCATTCTACTTTCATGACAACACTTACAGATGAACCATCCTATAATTTCTGTTCTATGAAAGAAGTTAATTAACTTTTTCAGGCTCACAAAACTTGTAAATGGTAAGACCAACAGTTCAATCGAGGCAATAAGCCTCATAGAATGGTTAGTGTGAGCCGCTACCTTGATCTAACAAAGCAAAGAGGGCGCAATATGATGGGAAAGGCAACCTGCACCCAAATGCAGTACCTATCTCCATTGCCCTGGTAATTGTTAACAATAAAAACTGGGGTTGTGGCTCAGTGGTAGAGCACTTATTTGGCATTGTGTGAAGCATTGGGTTCGATTCTCAGCACCACATATCAATAAATGAATAAAATAAAGGTCCATCAACAACTAAAAATGCATATTTTTTTAAAGTCTATTGTGTTGCTGGACCCAGCCTAAGTAAAAAGCTCTTTGAATTTAAGGTCTGCTCAAGGAAAATCCGTATATAAAGCAGATGATTGAAAAATATTAATATTCTAAAATAGGAAGAAGGGAAATCTTCTTATTGTCTATATGCCAAAAGCAGAAACCAGCACCACTCATTTCTACCTCTGAGATGAGTTTTGATAACCCTAAGAAATGGTTTTTGTTGCTGACTTCTCAAAGGACAATCACACCATTTTTCATTCCATTATTAAAGAAGAACTTGTCAGTCTGCCTTTACATGAGTGAGCAGGTGATTTTACCCTTCCCCCCGCTTTTATGTACCCACAGTGAACAGGTCCTGGTATCACTAGGAGGGTAGACAAAAGCCTCCCAAAGACAAGTGGCAGGAAAGGTTGCATCTCAGAGTCTGGGAGGGCAGTTAGACGTCAGGATTTCCAACCAGAAGGGAGAACAAAGAAAGCCCCCTAAAAGTGTACTGCTCAAATAATATTAACACAAATTCAGTACCATCCAGTGCTTAAATAGATCAGAGCAGTCATACACCCATTACTGTGCACACCCTGAAAAACACACCTCAAATCCCAAAGCACCTGTTTGCCAAGCCCCACCACATAGTTTGACCAACCTAATTTCTTCCATAATCTCCCATATTTCTGAACTCAATTTTATTAGAAAATAACAAAAACAACATCAAAACTTGTGGAATGCAGCTAAAGCAGTGCCTAGAGGGAAACTTCTAGCTTTAAATGCTTACATTCAAAAAGAAAGGTTTAGATTCAGTCCCAAGATTCACCTTAAGAAATGCTTAACAATCCACGAAATTCTAAGACTCTTTAAGATGGCACTAAAGGCACAATAGATTCCTTTGTTGAAGTAGTAAGTAGATTGTTTTCTATACATTGTAAAGTTTCTGACCCAGCCAAATCATCAAAATTAAAAACAAGTAAGAAAAGAAGGAAATAAATTTCCATAGATAAGCAAAAAATAAGATAGATTAAAAAAAATCTCCACTAACAGAAAAAGTTCATTTAAATTTTGAACCTACAACTGAGTACTTAAATCAAAGACAAGGCAAATATTTTCTCCTCACAAGCCCATGCAACTCCACATTACTTTAACAAACGGATTATGCAGTCAACATGCAAATGCACATGCTTCTCTCCTATGAAACAGGACCAAAATCCCCTGCAGTTTGCTCTGAGTTCTGTCAGGTTAGCAACATAATTCCACTTACAATCTCAAATAAATGCTACTATTCTGTAGGCTCTTCTTCCCCTGCAGTTAAAAGGTGGACAGAATTCCAAAGAAATAAGTTCCTTAACTTATGCCACTTTAAAGCATTCGTTTTTATGTGTTCCAACCAAAAAAAATCTGCAGCTCCAAGATGAAGATAGATTTCTTTGTTCACTCAGGAGTTTGAGTTCCATACATTTTAAAGTCTCTGACCCGGCTAAGTCATCAAAATCAAGAGTTCTGAGCCAGCACTTAGATTCTAACTTTATTTTTTTTCTCCTGCTGGAGACTGACAAGACACAGACCCTGTCACTAAAAGTGAGCCAGGGCTACCCTGGGTTCCATTCCTGGCAGTGGGCAGCACACAAAGCCCGGGACAGTTAGCTGCCATGAATTTGCTCAGCTCCAGTTTCCTGGTCCACAAATGAAAACCATTTTAACCAATTCAACACTGCTCCAAAAGCCATGCAGACCACAGATGATATGCAACAGGTGACTTTAGGGGTACTCAGATTTTCTATTTTAATTACCGTAAACATAACTACCATATCAAACTTATGACTTCATGGATATCAAAGTTACTTCCCAAAACAAATGTGTGTTCAAGTATAAAAAATAAATATCGATAATGGTTTCGCCAATATGGCATTAATCTCGAAGGCTGGGAGTCACCAGATTAAGTAACATCATGCCACAGCCTCTTATTGTCCAGCTGTGTGAGTGGCAGGGTGTACTTCCTCCATGCCATTTCTCCTTCAGCAGTGGATGTACTTTTGCACAAGCATAAAACACACAGGACTAAAAAGAATCCAAAGCTTAGGCTCTAGTGATAGTTCTATCCTTTGCCAGCCCAAACGACCTAAGGCGTGCCAATTAACCTCATGAGCCTCGGTTTCCAGACCTGTAAAATGGGGATCAGGGGGACTATACAGTGGATTAAAAGCAACAAGGCTTTTGAAAGTGTCTTGTAAACTGTGAAATGCTACCAAAGTATCAGTGGCTACACTTCTCAGTTACTGCAATGCCTGCTGGGCATGTAACTCTGTCTGTCCTTAAATTCCCTCCCTGTAATCTGGGGATTGGCCTGTGCAGCCCTTCTCTTTCAAGTGCTCCCAGTAAAACTCAAATATTATGTGCAGGAATCCTGGAGAATTGATTTTTAACAGAAAAACCTGGACATCAGCAATCATTCCTGGTGAAAAAAAAACGTTTGAATTCAGGACTTTTACTTCGAAAAATACTTTCCTAATAGACACTTCATCATTACCTTAGTCAGAATCCACTCTGCTGTAAAAATCTAGATTCTACCTCTCTGTTCTCCTGGAAAGAGGAGCTCTAGGTCAACTCTTGTTAAAATATTACCATCATTGTGCTATAAACCCTAGTCTATGCCTGTTGCTGCGCTAACAACATGTGTTCTTAGTAAAACAGAGAGAAACGTTAAATAGAACACCATTTCTTGAAACTCAGGGGCTCCAAACAGCTGAATCAGCATTTTGTGAAACAAAGTCTTCTGGGCCTGGCCTTTTAAACAGCAGCAAAGAGAAAGTTGTGCAATAACGCATATTTACTCACGAGCGCTACTTGTTTGGGTCTTTTCTTTGCATCTCTTGAATGAAACCTTTTTCAAGAAAACATTCTTTCAAAAGCATCCTAAAGATCAAGGCCCCTGTAAAAATCACCTGTGGCTCCCCTACTTTACCACAACATTTTATCAAACCAAACGATAAGAAGTTGGCCTTTCTTCCAACCCCAAGAAAATTCAAACACAATAAAAAGTAAAGAATACCCTAATTTCCATAACGCACATGCTCAAGGGCCCTCGCCAGGCAGGCGTTTGGAGAGGCAATCAGCAAAGGCGGAGAGTTGCATCAGAAATTTCCTTCTGCAAACGGTACCGCTCTTATCACGTTTCCACGGCTGGCGGGCGGCTAGTTCGCGAGCCCTCAACTTGGTGTTAGGCCCCAGTGGCGGGTAACCGGGTCACTTCACGGGACCACGAAGAAGAAGAAGAAGAAAATCCTCCGTCGGAGGCTGGGCCGCGCTCGGGACTTGGGAGTGTCTGGCACCGCTGCCCGGCCCGCCTGGGAGCGCGCGCCGAGGCCCCGCCGCGCAGCAGGAACACCAGGGGCTCCTGGGGAGCCTGGGCGCCCACCCTTCAGGGCGGCGGCCCAGGGGAGCGTGGCCTTGACCGCAGCCCCCGCCCCAACCCCCTAGCCGACGGCGTCTGACAAGATGGTTCAAGAATGCGACGCTCGGACTCCACACCTCCCCCCAGGGGTCGAGAGCGCAGCGGGGAGAGCCCGGCGGGGCGCCCCGCCGCCTCGCCAGTGTACCCGAAGTCCCCGTCCCGCCTCACTGTACTGCCCGCCACGGGCCTAGGGTGCAGAAGCCCCCGGCCCTGAGGCGACGCCCTTCCGTCCGTTGCGCCTCCGCGGGGCCCGCCGTCCCTGGCCGCAGCCGGCCAGAGCGCAGACAATGACGGCGGGGACCCGCCCGGCCCGCCGGGGCCCCGCGGCGGCGCGGACCACAAAGTAACTTGCTGCCGCGCTCCCCGCCCAACTCCGTACCTGCCGCGGCGCCGCTCCTCGCCGCCTCCGCGTGGCCGCCGGCGACACTCAGTGCAGCAGGCGGCGGGCACAGAGTCCCCTCGGGGCGAGGACGGCGTGCAGGACTGTCCCGGGCGCCCCGCACTGCAGCCTCCGCCCTGGGGCTGCTTGGAAACTTTGGGCTCCGGCGGGTCTCCGAGCGCCAAGCTCGCCCGCCCTCTCAACAGCAGCTCCCTTCCCTTCCTGCCTCCTCGGGGCCTCCCCACCCCCTCGAAGGGCTTTAAACTCGCCCGGCCCCGCCCGCCCTCCCCGCCTCCGCCTCCGCCGCCGCCGCCTCCGCCTCCTCCCCCGGCCGCTTTTCCTGCTCCTCCTCCCGCCGCCGCCGCCGCCCGGACCGCTCGGCGGCCGCCAGCGCGGGAGGAGCCGCGGCCTGGGCGCAGGGCGTGGCGCGGGGCGCGCGGGCCCAGCCGCCTCGGGGGCCTGACGCGCCCGGAGCCTCCTGCCCCGGGCCAGCGCACGGGAACACCTCCTGCTGGCCCCCGGGATCCCTCGACACCGAACCGCGACAGCCGAGCTCCGGCGGCTGCCCCAGTGAAAGACAAATCGGACCCGTCCCGAAAGGCACGGGTAAAAGAATTGTTTGAAACTCAAAAAGTGTTAACTGTACAATTCAAATCCTTTAACCCGGACAAAACGAAGAACGAACTGCGGCTGGCGGTCCCTGGCCCGGTGAAAGGCAACCTGGGTTTACTCACAGGCGGCCAAGTCTAGGGCCTCGCTTCTCCGAGCCTCAGTTTCTTCGTCTGTGTGTGTGAGTATTGGAAGGCGGGCGTAGAGAAGCCCTTCTTTTTTCCTTAATGCTGCCTCGAAGTTGGGGAATAAAGCCCGCCTGTGAAGTGATGTCCCGGGATTCAAAGAGGTCATACCGGGAACATAAATTGACTGCTCGACGGATTCCGGAATTAATGAAAATCACTGTCATAAATGATTCTTAATGTCTCTATTGTGTCGAAGTTGTAATACAGATAACGTGACTTTTGAGTGTGTCTCTTTCTGGGTCTTGAAGTTATAAAAACACCTATTGCAATAAATTACTTTCAGTGAGCAAACACTTTGTGCAAAACATTCAAGAATGCTCGTTTTTAACCCTCACTCTGGTCCTCTTAGGTGATTCCTAGGAGATACCCACTGTACAGAGCCGGAAACTGAATCTCCAAGTGATTTCTGAAGGTCAAGTAGCTGGTAAGTTCAGGGCAAGAATCGAAAACTGTTCATTGTCCCAAAACCCTTTTTAGGCACTTTTTTTTTGTTTGTTTTAAACTCTTGTTTCCAGCAATAGTTGCTCTCACCTTAGACCACTGTAATCAACGAAAGGTCACCCTTTTCTATAACTGAAACGGGCCTCTCCAAAATTTCTGTCCTTTGGTCCAAGTTCAGAATCCCAGAAGATAAAAATCAAGAGAGAATAATGTGAAAGGATCTTAGATTCCTGGAAGAAAGGAGCACAAAGGACTCTTATTGTAGATAAAGAACACAAAAGAAAATTAAAGAGAAAACTGTTTGAGCCAACTTTGGGCAAGTTTATAAGCTTTGAACATTGTAGCTATGCAAGACGTGCTCTGATCAGAAATCCATGCCTGTTCCAGACAGAAAGCCTGACAGGTCATGGGACTTTTATAGATGTTTGAAAATTTCTACATACTTGGACATGGTATTTTTTTCAGAGCCATTTGTGGATAAGTTCCACATTCCATGGCCCCTTACTCCTCTGCACATTGGTGTGTTTTTTTCTACCAGTAGGGAGATTATCTTACACAGCCACAATGCAGTTACCAAATTCATGAATTTATGTTGATAAGATACGTTTATCTAATCTAGGTCTATATTCCAGTTTTGCCAGTTGATCTGATATACTTTATAGTATTTTTTTTCCTCTTGATTGTAAGATCTTTTCTAGGGCCAGACATTGCATTTAATTGTCTCAAATTGTGTGAGTTTTTAGATATCACTATCAACTGAAATAAGTTTCAAGTGTTCTCATCCTGGCATTGATCCCTAGAATTCCTGGGACAGGCCCTCATTCCCACATTTCCTGGCTCACTGAGGACTTCGGTGAGCAGGACCCACTCAGTACTACTTTCTGATAAAAGTTCATGAACTTGCCACTCTGGAGTTGTAGAAGCTGCAACTGGCCCCATTCTGTGATCCTGGCTGAGCAAATCCTGTGACAGACTACCTTAGTAATTTCCTATCCCCCAAACTACAAATATCCCTACCTATATGCTTCCTTACAGGAGGATAGCAGCCGGGCAATATACAGATGATCCTGGAGAAACCTACCTCCTCAGGCAAGACAGTGTGCCTTTATAGTTTCAAGCACCTCACCAACGGGAAATGTATAAGCTGGATTTAGACCTCAGGACAAGAAACAGGATTCCATGACAGTGAAGAATTCAATTATCCAAATATGAGCTAGAAGATTCATTCAGCTGAAAGTAGAGAATCTGATAGACTCTAATTTTTAATTAGTAATGAATTGATTAACATTTGTCTCCCCAGTTGACTGTAAGCATGGTGATAGTGGTAACCATGTGCCCTTCACTAGTGTCCTTCTAGTAGTGGGGAGTCCCTAGCACAGAGAAGGCATTAAGTGGAACAAGTTATGTTGAAAAATAGTTATCATGCAAATGAATTTATCAGTAGTGTAAATGAATGGAATAATGGAATGATTCACTGTGAGCCTCAGGCACCATCTCAAACATTGCCAGTAGCCTTGGCAAAGAGAATGAGAATATGGTGAGTGGCATCCTGATGGCTGCTAGATGCTCTGACCAGCTGTGGTCCTCACTTCTCTCATTTGGTCACAGCTGTCCCTCAGCCCAGCCCCCATCGCACATGGTGCATGCATATGTTGCCCGGAAGGCAGAGCTGGAAACCAGTGATCATCTGTACAAAAGACTACCCACCAGCTCACCTACGTGGGGCAGGGAGAGATCTGCAATCATAAGACAACCATAGTACCTACCCCAAGACCAGGAGGAACCTATTCACACTGCAGATTCCCATGCTTATCTAAGTCCTATAGCATCCATAGCTTGTGAGTTAATCTGCATTTTTTAACAGACTCCAGAACCATCTACGTGTGTATCAGTATTCCAAATACTTCAGCTCCTCAAACCCTCTAAAGCAAAGTCATAGGCTGCCTCTGGAGTCCAGATGTGAGGAGACTCATCACATTCAAGGACTTTCCAGTGATGGTAATGCCCCCATGGAGTCCTGGAACATCAAACATGGTAAGTAAAGCAAAAAAGGAGCTAAAGAAAGGTCCAGGAAGAGGCATGCACTTTAGTCCAAAGCCTGAAAGACCTTGTAGTTACTTAGTCATAAAACTAAGTAACTACATTTAGTCAGATAACTTGGAGATGGAGCTGGTGGGGAGGGACAGAGTCAAGAAATCTGTCAGAGACCAGGCTGGAGAGGTAAGTGTGGACATATTCATTTATACCTAACCTAAAAGTGATCAGAGGGTATAAGATATGCCGCCCTTGGATTTACCAATATAATCCCCACCCTCCAAACTGGAGCTGCCCTGTGTATAGCCATCTGGCCCAAGTCCAGTTCCTTAGGTAGGTGAGTCAGTGGGCAGAGTGATGAGTTGCACCTAGGATTCTGAACTGGAGGGGTTCTGGACCAAAGAGACCAGGTGAGGACAAGGCAGTTAGGCTCAGTATACACAGTTTATAAAAAAGGAAGATCCAAATAAATACTCTTAACCTCCCCTTTCCCTAGGTTTATGCAGCTCCTGTTTAGAATTTTCATAAAATTCCATTCTTTGTGATACCTTAATATAAGCTCCCATGTTCCTAATAGCTTAATTCAAAATGACTTTACAACCAAAACAGGGGATCTCCGAAGGATGTTTTTACAGTTTGGTAAACTGAGGTATATTTTGCTGAAAGGAAAATTCAGTTATTTTAAAAAATATGCTTTTAGGATTTAGAGAGGGATGCAACTGGGCAACCGATAAAGATACAGAGCAATGATTACCCCAAAAGTTTGCCTCTCAGTCTCTCAGAGTTGATCTCCATACTTCCAATAAATAGTAATCTACTTTCTCTTCTCATAGTTTTGCTTTTTGAGAGTGTCTTTTGAATGAAATAGGGCAGAATGTCATTTCGCCTAAGTACTTCCCTTTTAATACAGATTAGGATCCCACTGTATGAAATTGCACATTAATTTGTTCATTCATTCACTGGTAGAGATTTGGGCTAGTCTCAGTTTTAGGCAATAACAAATAAAACTGCTAGAAGTGTTGTGTAAAGGTTTTTTCTGAAAAACCTAAGTTTTTCTTTGTCTTTGTAAGTAACTAAAAGCAAAACTGGGAGGTCATATTGTACGTTTCATTTTATCAGAAACTGCCTATACCATTTGCATGCATGCCAAAAAAATGTATGAGTGTTCTAGTTGTTCTGTGATCAACAAACACTGGCTAGTATCAGACTTTTAAATTTTAGCCATCCTTATTGGTATATAGTGATATCTCATTCTGATTTGAAGTTGCATTTTCCTCCTGGCTTATCATATTGAGTTTTCATACACTTACCTGCTAAGCCTATGCATTGTTTCATGAGAGGTGTATCCAAACTGTGTGCCCATTTTTAAAATTGGGTTCTTAGTTTTCTTACCAGTGAGTTTTGAGGGTTCTTTATATATTAGGGTATGTCTTTAGCATATATATGTCTCACAAAGATTTTTCTCCCAGTTTGTTCATTTTTTTCAACAATGTCTTCCGAAGAAAAGTTTTTATATCTTAAATATTAAATCATCAATACATCCTCTCATGGTTTTCATTTTTGGAATCCTATTTAAGAAATGCCTGCCTAATTCAATGAAGGAACAATTTTCTTCTGTGCTTCCCTTCAGAAGTTCTATAGCATGAGCTCTTAAATTTGGATTTTTTTTTTTTTTTTGTGGGGAAGGGGAAAGGTGGTTCTTTTTGCATCTGGATATCTGCTTGTTCTACTGGGTGGCTTGAAGAAGTTAGATGATTCCAACTGAGTTTTTAAAAGCTCCATCAGGTTTTAACTGAGAGTCAAGGAGACCAGTTGAGAGACTTGCAGGTGGGAACAGTGGTGTGACACAGGGGATGAATGAGAATGGACAGATTGGGTGAGGGTGGAATAGAAAAGAATTCCTAAAGATGGGATACGGGTGATTGGATGCATTTAGTGGGACTGAAGATATAATATAACCTTATAGAGGGATTTGGAAGACAGGGAATGTCTGGAAAGGGCAGCCCGGGCAAATGGACAACACATTTCTTGGGTTTATGTTATTGTTGGTGGTTTTGGAGTGGAGGTTGGTTTATATTGTACTTAACATTTTTAGAAAACAATTCAAAGTCTGAATCTTTTCTATAAATCTCATAAGTAGCTTCTCTTTCAGAATCAGCAGATCTGGCAATACAGGTCCCCATTCTTATTTAACAGCAGTGATCTTTTGCTGAGCAGCTAAGGCGACCTCTTCATGAGGTATGCCTGTTAACACAAGTCAGCTTCATATAAAGGCTCAGTCCCTTTCAGCTGGAGCCTAGTGGCCTTGCCAGGAGCTTGGAGAAAGTATCTTTAAGGCTCACTTTGTCACCTGGAAATGGGGATCAGAATTCTCTACCTCTTTGGTGACTCTGGGCTTAGATGAGACTACAGAGACCATGGGGCAGAGAACACAGTACCTGTCATATATAGAGAGAATCAGGGTGCAGGGAGAGCTTGAGGTCCATGCTACTGTGGGAAGACGCCATCATGGAACAGTGGCAGAGAGCTTAGTGAGTTTGTCACCTCCCCGGGGCACCCTCTGAGACATCTTAATCTTAGTTGAAAGGATACTACAACCATTAAGATGCTTTGGGCTACAAGGAACAGAGCAAGGCTCACCAACATCACCCAGAAACTAGGAAACTAGTTTTAGAAACTAGTTTCAGAAACCTAGGAACTGTACAATTTTGCCTCTGGTCAACCCTCAGGCAAAGTTTACCTGACATGTCCCCAGTGGTGTCAATATCACAGAGCAGGTGCTGCCTCAGGCATCAGTTCTCCTGACTACTGGTGTTCAGAGGGTACAAGAGGACATTTCTTCTCCATTAACTCATGCCAGAAACTTCCAGGAGATTTCTACTCACATGTTAGTATCTAGGATGTGTCATGACATGAAGGACCATCCCAGCAGGAAGTAAGATGAAGATGTGAGCATGTTGGTTTGTGTGTGCATGTGTGTTTAGTACTGGGAATTGAACCCAGGGCATCATACATGCTAGGCTGCTAGGCAAGTGCTCTGCCACTAAGCTACACCCCAGCCCAAGCATCTGGCATTTTTAACTTCTGTATTTGGGACACTTTTATAGCAAGAAAGAAGAGTTAAGGATAGGGGTGACTGGTGAGTGGACAACCAAAAGGACATGGACAAATAAATGACCCTTCTAGGAACAAAAAACCAAGACTTCCATCTCATTTAGATGTAGCTTCCTAATAAAATACAACCTGGGAATTAGAATCCTAGAGATGGCATGCAGTTCCAAATCCCTGGGTATCCAAACCTAGTTATGCCTATAAAACATGAGCAATTTTTCAACCTCAAAAAAAAAAAAGAAAGGAAAAAGAAAAAGAGAAAACTCAGCTTTTTAACTCAATTAGAAGTTAATATAACCACTAATGTCATTGTCGTATAAACTTTACTTAATGAAATATATCTCCATCTCCAAACACTTCATGATCTTAATAACTCAAGTTCCATAGCTAATAGAAGAATCCAGAATAAGGGCAAAATTACTTAATTGTTAAAAAAATAATGTAGAACTACTGGGGATTTAATATTAGCACGATTTCCATAGTGTGTGAGGGGGTAAAGGAATGTATGTTTTTAAGGCAACACCTTAGAGTAACGTTTAAATTGTTAAAGCCAGAAAGTATTTCCATTATCAGCACCCACTCTTTAAAAGGATTAATCTGCCTGCAAGGGTTGTGAGACCACACAGAAAATAGGACAGATAATCCTGGAGATGTACTGGCTAAAGGATCATACAGTTGTACTTAGAGTGTTGAGAAGCCCCATCCAGGTGGAAGGTGATAGAGTTTTGGCAGAGAGGATTGTACCTCTGTTAGTCAAGTTTGAATTGACTGTTTGAATTGCACTGAGGGACAATTCCATTTTATAATAATGTGCAGAGAGTCATTCTCTTTTATTCAAAAGTGTAGTCATTCTGATTTGAAGATTGAGTGGCCAATCGTGACGATTTTTTCCAGAAGAAACTGTCTTCCCCTTTCTTTCTT
Source organism: Urocitellus parryii (assembly GCF_045843805.1). Classification (NCBI taxonomy): domain Eukaryota; kingdom Metazoa; phylum Chordata; class Mammalia; order Rodentia; family Sciuridae; genus Urocitellus; species Urocitellus parryii. The sequence continues at coordinate 106,425,348 of NC_135533.1, forward strand.
CCCATGTCTTTCTATTTCATCATCTTTCTTTTCATTCCTTCTTCATTCTCAAAATCAGCAACATTTTTTAGTGTCTGCCCTACATAGGCAGAGGATATATGTGTGTGTGTGTGTGTATGTATATATATATATGTGTATGTATATATATATATTTCCATCCATCCATGGGCCAGTAAATATATATGTATGCATATATATAGCATATATATAGCACATATATGTAGCACATATATATAGCATATATATGTGTATGTGTGTGTGTATCACATTAGACCAGCCACTTTGAATACATATTTCAGTTGATCTTCACAATAAATGTTTAGGTAAATAGGTAAATGCTTTACTTTTATAATTAGGGAAGCCAACACAGAGAAGCTATGAGCTATGAGACTTCTCAAGGTCACTTAACAAATAAATGACAGGGCTGGAATTTGAAGGCACATTTGTCTGACTCTGAGCCCCACCTACCTATTCCCTCTATTCTGAGCTGTCTCAACTGTCATTTCTTGTCATTTTATTATTTGCCATGTAACCAGTCATTTCAACATATGACCTCATGAGATATCTTTTGTGCAAAATTCTGCAATTAGATTTTAATATCATAAACTTCTTGCTATTTAGGATAGGTGCTCAGTTATTTTTGGATCATAAAATGTGATCTCATTTCTACTTGTGAATGTAAGGTGGAGGACAGGGAGGGCCAGGAGAGGAAGATATTAAGTCCTTTGTTGCTGTGAAAGATTTTAACCTGCCCTGGTCCTCCCACTGACCCTTTGCTTTTAGAGAATTTGAGGACTCAGTCATAATGCCAGCTTGGGAATTCTGACCTCCTGGAGCCCGGAGACATCCACAGGATGGGGACAGCACCTTGTTAAGTAGACCCAGAAATTGACAGTAGGAAGAAGAAGGGAACCAGGTCTGTGGGTAATGCAGCCAGGCAGTAGATCCAAAATGTCCTACAGGTGAGTGACCCCATAGGTGATGCATCACCAGGTGTCCTTTAAATGTATAACATAGGGCAAGTTGATAGAAAGGGTCAGCAAGGCACATGCATAGAATGAAGTCCAGGGATAGAGATGCAGTCAGTCTCTAGGCAAGAACAAGATGGACCTTCCATCCAGCAGGAAGTGTCTTAGAGTTCAAGGTTTGTTTATAGAAAAGGTGGGTATCCCGCTGCTTGGAATGGGGTATGACCTGACTTCCTGAACACCTCTATGGTGTTCTATCCTTTTCTCCTTAGGATTAGATGAAGCACAGCATCTGCAGAGGTCTTTGAGGAAAAGTGGATGAAAAGAAACCATTTATAAAGCCTGTGCTGTGGAGCATCCAGGGGCCAGTGGCCTTGGAGTTGACTCATTCAGTTAGCAAATGCTGATTAAATGCTTACTATCTGCAAAGCACCATACAGATATAAAGTAATTAAGAAGGCAATTAGAAGGTTGGCATTGATGGTCTTATAAAGGCTTCCTTAACAAGACTCTGGGAGTGTTAGAATAGGCTCTTTAGAGAAGCTGTGATGCTCAGAACAGAGATGCCTCTAGGAATGCCTCTCACAAGGAGGCCTGCATAGACCCTCCAAACTGTCAAAGGACCTAGAGTATTTGAGTCATCTGGAATCCAAGGAGACAGCCATGGCTCCATGCAAGCAATCAGCAAGGACTGCACGTAGCAGCTGCTTTCTTAAAAGCTCCCATCTCTGCATGTCCCATAAACAGCTAGGGGACTCTTCCTGTAGAGGCCACTGGGGACTTTGGAAATAGGGACCATCTCCCATGAAGACAGCTCTTCACAATGTCCTGGTGGAGGGTTGATTTGGGAGCTGTATATTCTCCTCTAAGTACTTGTGCTTTAGAGTCAGAAATGGATACAAATTCTGCCTTTGTTTCTTATTTAGTTGTGTGATCTGAGGCAAATTATATAGACTTTTCAACTCAATTTCTTTAGCTATAAAATCAGGAAAATAGTTCTTACCTAAGAGTTGTTTTCATGGATTTTTATATTTTACTTAATTGTTTCCCTAATGATTTAACAATCTAGTGCAGCATAATAAACCAACCCAAACTTAGTGGCATGAAACAATTGTGTATGTAGTATTATAAGTCAGTGATTAAATGATTGATTGATTGATACTGGGGATTGAACCCAGGGATGCTTAATCACTGAGCTATATTCCCAACCCTTTTTAATTTTTATTTTTTAAACAGGGTCTCTCTAAGTTGCTTAGGGCCTCTCTAAGTTGCTGAGGGTGGGTTTGAACTTGCAATTCTCCTGCCTCAATCTCCCTATTATTGGGATTACAAGCATGAGCCATGCTGGGGGGTAATTTAGATGCAGCACAGTAAGGATAGTGGTGCTTGCCTCTTCTCTACCATACCTGTTAATCAGAGTAATTCCATGCCCCAGAGATACAATGGTTGGCTTAGCAATGGGTATGGGAATCAATTCAAACCAAAGAGTAAATTGGGCCAGGGGTGTTTATCAGGGGTGCCTAGAAAAGGAGTTTCCTTTTGGACACAAGCAGTGACTGAGAAAGTGTAGAACTGTGGGTGTGCTGGCAACCTTTCTGGCTCCATGGGGCATCTGTTGACAAGGAAGCTGACCATGCGGACCTCAAAGTGGAGCAGCAAAGGAATGTAGACACCCCAGACCACTTAACCCTGGTCCTCACATTCCAAGGGTGGACAAATGTCCCCATTATTTAGTTTTTAAACTATTGTTGCTTATATATGCAGCTTAAAGCATTATGACTAAATTAGTTGTTCACTAAGATAGCATGCAATACATACCTCATAAAGGGAAGGGTCACCTTTCTGCACAGAAGCCTCTGGCCCTTTTGCTATCACAGAATAAGGTACTTCAAATACTCAGTCCTACTTAGGTAGGACTACTTGATCATTAATTCTACTCTTTTATAAGATGTGGATTTCCCTAAGTAGGAAAGGTAAGTTTGGAAGCCTAGAAACTGAGAGTGGACCGCAAATCTTCAATGCAGGCTTTGAACCATCCACCCTGCCCTCTAGCTCACCAATAGCCCTGGCCTGAAACAGATTGTGGACATTTTTGGAAGATGCATTTGTCACCCTATAAGATGTTTTATTTGTATTGTCTTTCAAAAAGATATGTACATACACACCGTAATACATTGCTTTTCAGAAGGTGTTAAGGAATAACATCACCTACATCCATTCCTACCATATTAGTCAAATGTCTCTTAAAGAGTCTCTTCGAATTTCAATGCCCAAATTCCTCACAAACCCCCAAAGACACAGAATCAGGGACACTGCTCCCCCACCACCACACACACACACTGAATTATTCCATTTTTTCATTATTTTAGGGAAATAATTGAGGTTGAGTAGCTTTATAAAGAAAAGAGGTTTATTTAGCTCATAGTGCCAGAGGTTCAAGGACATGGTCTGACATCAGCTCAGCTCTGGTGAGAACTTCATGGTGATGGCATTGCAATGGCAGGAGAATATTTGAAAGGGAGAGACTGCATGACCATACAGGAAGCCAGGGGAGGTTCCAGGTTTGCTATTTTCTTAATAAACCTCAGGAGAGCTAAGCAAGATTCCAGTGGAACCTTAATCTCTTTTGAGGGCAAGGTCCCCAGTGACCTCCCATTTCTTAATGTCTCTTCACCTCTTAACACCAGCACACTGAGGACTATGCCTCCAACACATGGACCCTTGGTTCACACTGCATTTAAACCACATCTGAACCACAGCAACCACTCAACCTGAGATGAGGCTATCACTGATCACTCATGGTAGGGTCTTTGGGGAATGATAGGTACAGTCCCAAATCCTGCAGAACAAATTATGCTTCCAGAAAAGCTATCTAGAAATCCCATTGCAGTACAGAGGACAGATTTGGGGATTTGGGATAGCTTTACCCCCTGTTTGCCATGAGGTCTTGAGGAAGCCACCAGCAGACACCAAGCTGAGCATTAAGGTATAATGCAAGGATCATCTACTATGGGGTGGAAAATGAGTAGATAATGTGTCTGAAGCGCCTCGCAAGATGCCAGCCCACAGAAAGTGCTCATCAGTTAGATTTTAATATAACCGCTACCCGAGGCACCTTGGTAATACTTGGAGTGTGCTTAGTTCCCACACTGCAATTTGGTGAGACACTTATTCTCATGGTCAGATGACTGTACTCATCTGTAACATCAGGAATCAACAGCTCCAACTTCATAAGGAAGCTTTTTAGGATTAATGGAGTGTGTATACATGGAATGCTCAGCAGTGTCTACCATCAGTAAATGTTGGGAACTACTGTGGATTCACTGTAGTTTGTCCACATCGAGACTCATGTCCAGGCTTAATTCTCCAGTGTAAAAACTTCAAGATTCTGGGTCCCTTAAAAAGTGGGGCCGAATGGAAAGTGGTTGGATGACCATTCTCATGAAGGTAATAATGCTGGTTTCCCTGGGTGGATTAGTTCTCTTGAGAGTGGGCTGGTAAAGAAGAGCTAGGCTGACTCCTTCTCAGTCTCTTAGTTTCCTGTCTCATCATATGATTTCTTTCTTTCTCTTTCTCTTTTTCTCCTTCTCATATTCCTCCTTTGTCCCTCTCTCTCGCTATGTGATGCTATCTGCCATGAGGTGCTGTGACCAAGAGGTTCTAAGCGGATGCTGGTACCATGCCATTTGGACTTTCCAGTCATCAGAACTGTGAGCTAAATAAACCTCTTTTATTTATACATTATCCAACATCAGGTATTTGCTATAGCAATGGCAAATAAACTAAGACAGGGACTCTACCTCCATGTGAGCAATCCATATGTGTTGGGGATTACTATGTCTCTCAGCTCTATTGTTGTTTGTGCTCCTCCTGCCAGGAAGATAACTTGACCTTCTTGTCCTCAGTCACTTTCTTCCTGGGGAAGAAAAGACTCAGAGCCACTGTCAGATGACAATGTCCAAGGAATATATTGTCTACCTCCTGCCCAGGACAGATCACCTGCCCCATCCCTACCTGATTATGTTAACAGGTCCTTTCAAGGGATGCCTACCAGGTAAGCTTTGCGTTGGACCCCATAATCCTCTCACCTGAAGGGGGACTCACTATACACATCCAGTCCTGGGACATTCATGAAGTTCAGATGGTGGAACCTGATATCAGTGACTGTATAAAAGAAAACACAGAAAACCATGCTGTATGACACTAAACATCCCTTTTTACAGTCATCGGTGGAAGAATAAATTTCCTTTATATTCCTTATATTCTCCAAGAAGAGTTAAAAAAAATACTTGAAATGTCAACTATTTATATAACCTTTGGCCTTTCCCCAATATGATGTCCACGGTTCCATCTCAACACAAGAAGAGTGAGTTTCATGTTCTGTTTTGGCTGTAGCTGCCTCAAGGCACCCCTTTCTATGAATCGATACCCTCCACATGCTTGTCTGTTGGGCATTTGGCTTGTTTCCAGTTTTTAACTGCTATGAATAGCATTGCAATAAACACCCTCGGGCAAGCTGCTTTTTTTTTTTCTTTAAAAACCCCTTCACATATCTTCCTACAACACTAATGTTTTCCTTTCCTTCTTTTAGCATAGCCAAGGAAGAAAAGATTCACTCAAGTTACCCTAAGCAAAAGGGCTCCTAATGAGGAACCTGCCTGAAACATGTGGACCACAGGCTGCTCTGTCCTCCTTGTTATCTCCCTGTCCTTCATTTTACTGGCTGTTCCACTTGTGTAGCATGTGCCCTGTGCCTACCCTTCCTCAGGACTTTGTGGCTCCTTCCACACTGACCAGTTTCCCTACAGTTTTGATTTCTGTTTCCATAATAGGTGCCATAATTCATATTCGTAAGCAAGGCTACCCTCTTAGTCTAACCCACATTTCACACAGGGCTGGAGATCACTGATGAGGCAGGAGGGCCATATCTTGAAGGGAACTCAATGTAATTTTATCTCCAAATGGAATTTTACAAATCATTTCCCAAATCTCAGTGATGAAACCCTGACACCCTCTTATTTGCTCAGAATTTTCTGGGCCTCTTTAGACTTAGACCTAGACAGGTGGTGCTTCTACCAGCATTAACTGGTGTCTCTCCTACTCGGCAAAAGAGCACAGGTGGGCTTGGGGGCTGCCAGGGTCTTCACTGTCTGGGGCTTCCAAGCCAGGACAGCTGTCTGGGCTCCATGTGACTTTATCCTCCAGTGACTCAGACATTGTCTCAAGGTGAGCTCCACTGGGCAAAAGCTTTTCAAGTTTCTGTGTCACATTTGCTGAGGTCATACTGGCCACAGCAAGACAGGAGCCAAGACCAGCATCAGTTTGGGAGAGTGATCCTCAAGGGAACAGCAAGTGATGCAGTGAGCTTCAAGGCCATTGTTCTAATACCACCACATACAGGCATGAAGCCCCGAATCTCACTGAAAAGGGGTGCTTTTCCTATTTCAAAGGTGTCTCATTTCTGGAACTGGTCACTGTGAATACATATCTTATAATTAAGCCTGGTAGTGTCTCATGAATAGCATGATCCTATTGCATCTTTTGTCTGTTTTGGTTAAAGGTTCTTTTTCTTGTTGTTGTTTGGTTTGGTACCGGGGATAGAACTCAGGGACACTTCAACACTGAGCTACATCCCCAGCCCTTTTATGTATTTTATTTAGAGACAGGGTCTCACTGAGTTGCTTGGGGCCTCGATAAGTTGTTGAGGCTGGCTTTAAATTCTCGATTCTCTTGTCTCAGACTCCTGAACCACTAGGATTACAGGTGTGTGCCGCCATGCCTGGCTTTTTATGAAAGGTTTTTATGTCTTTGAAATAAAAACATTGGGAATCTACCACACACCTTTGCAATCCTGCTTTAGTAAATTTTTTTTCTCATTTTTTATTAAACCAGATGCTCTACAAAGGGAAGTGTCATAGCCCTCGACTGGCCCCTCCCAACCTTGGGTCATAAGCCTGGTAATAGGGTCAGCTGGTAGGTAAGCTGTTCTGGGGTGAGGTGAGGCCAATTCAGAGATAGAGATTAGTGTGCAGGGCATTCATTGAAGGGTATTCTTGGGAACACCTGTGGAAGGGAAGGGAGGAAGCCGAATTGGGTGGGGGAAGAAGTGGAACAGCACTGCAGTCATAGGATGTCTTAGCTGGCCCCATGGGGAGCTTTGGTACAATGAATCTGAGCCCTTATTACCAACCCTCCCCCACTGAGCAGCTGTTGGAGGCAGCTGCTCCCAGTAAGAGGACCTAAGGTTGGGCCAGTCTTGAAGAGAGACTCCAGTGGATGATGGCAGCCATCCACACTCACAGCAGCTGGGAGAATGAGGCCCTTAGTCAAGGAAGGGGAACTGGGCCACATGGCCTGGCATCCACATCACTTCCTATATTGGTATTTTCTGTTGCTATAACAAAGCTCTTGAAGCTGGGTGCTTTTAAAGAAAAGGTTTTGTTTTTGTGTTTTTATTTTTGTTTAGCTCACAGTTTGGGAGGCTGAAAGTTCAAGATCAAGGCAGCCCCATAGATTCAGCCTCTGAAAAGAGCTCCTTTAACTGTCATATGGTGGCAGATGGCATCATGGAGAGTGTATGTACAGAGAGAAAGAGAGTGAGGAGGGTCACATGGTAAAATAGGAAGCCAGAGAGCAAGAGGGACAGCCCATTCTCATGGGAATTAATTCACTCTGTGAGAACGCAGCCTCTCCAAGGTCAGCACCATCAGTGACCTGATTACCTCCTGCTAGGTCCCACCTCTTAAAAGTTCTACTACCTCTTTACATTGTCACACTGCAGACCAGGCCTCCAACGTACGAACCCTTCGGGGGGGACACACTCAAACCTAATCTCCTCTTCTTATAAGGACATCATTCCTATTGGATTAAGATACCTTAATAACCTCCTTAGGTAGCCCATCTCTAGATATTGTCACATTGGAATTAGGGCTTGTGGGTTTTGGGGGATACAAGTCAGCCACAACACCTTAGAGTACAGTTTCCATGCACAGCCTCTTGTGATGATGGGTTCCAGCCCTGGCTATGTCTGATCTTTTCCTTTCCTTAGCTACTCTTCAGAATTCTTAAGCTTAAATATAAAGATGTGGTTATAGAGTAAGGATTTTTTTTACTTTTCTCTCTAGATGAAGATCACAGTCCGATGGTGTGCTGTCTTTCAACATGGTCATCCTAATCAAAAGATCTTGGAAACATCCTCTTGGGGAGAAGTCTCAGGCAGAGTTCTTTGGCCACAGCAGGTGCAGCCTCATCCCTTTGTTCTTCCAGAATCCTCTCTGCCTTCTTCTCGGCACTCGTGTCTCTAGGTTCTAGAACTGTCCTCTCCCCTACCTCAATCCAGCCTAGAGTTCTCACTATCCAGTCACCAAGGCTGAGAACTCTAGAGAGGGAGCCAGGGACTGATACAGCCTCCAGGAGAGAGGGGTGCCAGCAGGGCCAGGCCAGACCACAAGCAAAGAAAGGGAAGTTGTAAAGACAATTTCCAAGAGAGCAGGTGCCTGAGAAGTCCACAAAATCTATGGATTATCAGTGCTTGGGAGAATAGTGTACATGAAAATTCCTGGAGACAAATTATAAGAGTGTTTGACTGTGAGGGAAGATGGGGGAAAGAGAGAGAATACGGTCTTCCTGATCCCATCCTGTAATTCTTCCAGAGGCATGCCGTTTCCCTTCTCACTGATGACTGCAGTCAACATACTGTCTGAACTGTTCACCAGACATTTCTACCTGTGTGTCCTGCACACTCTTCAAGTAAGTTCATCATTATAATTTGGGGGACTCAACCTTCTTTTTATTACCCACTCACATACCAGAGCAGTATACAAAATATGCTGCCCAAGAGGCCACCCACCCAGTAGAGTGATTTTCTCAGAGTTGTCCTCAGACTGGTAGGATCCATCCCTTCTGCAATAGTGCCAGAAATGCTGAGGGCCCTGACCAGAATCAGATAACTCTGGTGGCTCTGCAATGACCTGAGCTCAGACCAGTTCTGGCATGCTGGCCTTTGAGAACTACCGGCTAAGAATGGGAAGACCCAGGACTCAGCCCGGACAGAGATGGGCCTGCCGGGTCCCACACCTTTTGTACTATTAGGAGCAGATCTTTGTTTAATGTTTATCCTTCCTCTTTGAGCTCTGGGGATAAGGATTCCATCCCACTCACTTTTCACATCAAAACCTGCACAGTGTCTTTCATGAGTAGAGGCTCAAATGCTTTTTGTTATAATGAACCACTATCGTGAAATTGTTCAAATGATTAACAGTATCATAGATGGCCTGATGCACAAGAAAAATGGGACATTTTCTGGCAAGTCCTTAACTTGGTTGGGCTCTGCAGCTGCTGGTAAGGAGAAGCTATCAGTAGACACATTTGTATGTACCTTTGTAGGCAGCATCTCCTTATAGCCTTGCTATCTCCTGAATATTCCAAGTGTATTTCTTTTTTTTTTCTTTTTTTTTTTTTTTTTTTTGGTGGTGCTGGGGATTGAACCCAGGGCCTTATGCACACAAGGCAAGCACTCTACCAACTGAGTTATATCCCCAGCCCTAAGTGTACTATTTCTTAGTACAGATTTTATTAAGATTATTTTTGAAATTTACTTAAACCACATTTTTTTTAACTCCCTATAAAAATATTAGGTATGCTCTGCAATTTGTCCTGGCCCCTACACAAAATGGTCTTGTGTGGCAGCAGCTATGAATTGCAGGTATCCATCCCTTATTCTCCACCTTGGTTAGGTCCCTGAAAGTCTTCACCACACTGAGCGCTAAAGAAATAGCACAAGGCATGGTTGAACCCAGAAAATGGCTTAGAGGAAATAAGTCTTGGCTTTGCTGAAACAAGATATACATGGAATTTCTCAACATTTTTTTTTTTTTACTTGGAAGTCATAATAATTCACCCAATGAATAAACTTACTGCCTACCAACTCCACTATGATTTATAATGTAAGACTACACCTCTCTTCCTCTTTAGTTGACTGGACTATTGATAATTACCTGGCCCAAAGTAGCCAGTTCAGAGGCTAGTGAGAGACCAATGAAATGGTCTAGATTGAAACAGTGCCCCAGTGTCTTTGATTCTTGCTTGAGAGATTCTATTTGGGAAATATGGAGAGACTGACTTAGTTTGCAGTGAAGGTGTCAGGGAAACTAATGTCATGAGATCATATCCTCTTGGAGGATGAACAAGCATTCCCTGGCCTACATTCTCAGGTGACTAGAGACCGCTTTCTATCCTCCCAGAGGAGAAAGGAAGCAACAACCCCCCTGGAGTACAGTACTGTCCTTCTCCTGTGTTGAAATAGGCAGGCTTGCACATCACCTTGTAGGCTTGCAAGTACCTCACTGCCAAGTCTCTAAGCCTGAGAGGCTGAACACGATGTCACTAGACAGGGGAAGCAACTGGTACCTTCTGTGCTCAGGAGCTTCAAGGAGCTAGTTGCCCTCTGCTCTGCTCCCTCTAGAATAGGAAGGCTCTGCCCTGGCCCCCAGCAAAGCATCCTGTCTTCCCCATGGTTAGTGCTACCTCACCTACCTACCCTAGTTTACAGCAGTTTCAAACTAAAGTACTTCTCAGTTAAAAACAAAGCTTGCAACACTAAGGAGTCAGGATATTCTTATTATCAATTTGGGGAAAGAAGAAGGTTGTTGACTGAATTCTTCTCATTTTATTCACGTTTTGATACCTGAAAGGCATAACCCTGGTAGGGATTTCTGCTGCTTTAGAAAACTTAGAGGAAAACACAAACTTTCACATGGCAATTAATGCATTGATGTAAAATCTGTTAGCTTTGAAAGGCTCTGGGAAAATCACTTAGCTTCTCTACCTCATTTTTTATTTCCTCTATAAGTTGGCATCTTGATGATTTTGTATGGCTATAACAAAATACCTGAGTCTGGGTATTTCTAAAGAATAGAAGTTTATAATTCAAAATAGCATGTAATATTTGAGGTGTATTATGAAATATGCTATTTCATAATTTATAATTTAAATGCTATTTATAATTTTATTATAAAATAGAATACTATGTAAAGCTGAAAATAAAGTGAAAAAAAGTATTACATGTACAATAATGATAAATAAGAAATGTCCAATTTGTATTTTCTTAGTTATTGCAAAACACTTTGTCTTGATACTGCGTTAGTATTAAAATATACCTTCTTATAAATTCTATTGAGTCTTACCACATTGATTCTCAATCTCTGTAATATATATTGGTCACATTTTAATTGGAAGAATTTAAAATGAAAATTCAGATTCATTATTTATAGGAAGGTCCTGCCCTGGCCCCCCACCATGTTTGGGGTATGTTTGGGGTAGGACCTGAGACCTGAAATTTTCAAATGTTTCATGGACTGCACATTGAGCATCAGTGGTCAGAAACTGCTTTCTCCAATGGCTGTAGTTCAAAAGTGTCAACCAATAGTCCATTTGTTGGCCATTTATTCCTCAGATTTATAGGTTAATGGTATTTAGAGGTGAGGTCTTTGGGAGGTAATTAGAGTTAGAGGAGGTCATGAGAATGGGTCCCCATGATGGCATTAGTGTCTTTATAAGACAAAGAAGAGAGACTCAAGCTGGCATGCTTCCTCTGTCTCATGATGAGATACCTTGTGCCGTGTTACCATGGAGCAGCAAGACCCTTAGTAGATGCTGGCACCAAGCTCTTGGACTTCCCAGCCTCTAGAACTATGAGCTAAATAAGCTTCTATTCTTTATAAATAAATAGACTCAGGCATTTTATTATAGCAGTAGAAAACCATCAAGACACTAATTTATAGAGGAAAAAAAATGAGGTTCCAAGAAGCTAAGAGATTTTCCTACAGTCTTTCAAAGCTCACAGGAAACCATGATTTCAAATGAGTTCCTTCCACTCTGAGCTCAGGATCTTTGTACAGCATAAAGATGCCTTATATAATGTAATGCTACCTCGCTTCACATAGATGATAGAGACTTACAGCCATAGATTTCCCATTGTCGTACTCCTACTCCTGCCATGTTTTAAACGCCGAACAGAATTCTTACTTGTTTTGTTTTAAGCAGTTATCTCTTAATGAATATTTGGAGATTAGATAAAAGATCTTTTCTACTTATGATGTTATTTTCCATGACTGATGCCCTTCATTCCTTTGTGTGAATGCAGATTTAATTTTACTGTTTTTCTGCTGATGACAATTGCTTTGGAAGCTTTTTAAAATCAGAAAAAGTACTTATTTGCTTTCATTTCTGAAAAATATTTTCATTAGACATGGAATTCTATGGAGCGTTGTTTTTTTTAACTCTAAGGATATATTTCAGTGTTCCTGGCTTGCGTATATCCAATAAGTCTGTTGTTGTTTCATGTTTCTTGTCCCTGTTTTTCGTTGTTTCAGTGGGAGGGTAAATCTGGTGTTCTTGATTTAAGTTTCCCTCTTACTACTTCTTGGCCATAGGTTGACATTCTTTTCTCCATTCTAAGGACCTGTGTGGCCTCTGTTTGTGTCTTCTCTTAGGTTCCCAGGAACTACTGATCACTTGCAGATAGGAAAGGTACCATGAGCTCACCTGTCTGTGTATCTTTGCTGCTGTGTTTGTGCTGCATGCAAAGCTTCTTCCTGACACTTTCAACCTTCTCTGGTGTACTTCCCCATTGGTGTGTTCACTCAATCACACCGGTAGCTCCAATGATGGAGTTTCATATGTGGTAAAGGACTTAGTCTCTATTATATCCTGCTCCCAGTCACAATGCTCACATCCGGACAGAAAGCTTAAGATCCCTAATTCTCCTCATCCATATGAGATAGATAATTCATATCATCATTATGTGAAGCTTAGGGAAGGCAATGGGCACCAAAGCATTTAAAAATCAAAACAATTCATTAAAACATGAGGTGTTATTTGGCACTTGCATTTTGTATGATTGTTGTCTAACAACCTCAGGTTGTACTTTAGGATATACAGATAAAGCTCTCAGGGAGAATTAGGAGGAGCTAGAGATGTCTAGAATTTTTGCCCATGAACCACCACCACCTTGGCCAAGGTTTGGCAAATCCTATCCCTTAGGCAATCATGCCTCTCAACACCCCTTAAACATCTCATTCACCACCTGATGCAATAAACCATCCCAAACTGCTCTTCATCTCAGACTTTGGTTAGGGAAGTAAGATGACCCTAAGTATAAATCTGGACAAACTCTGATGCCTTTGGGAGAATATAGTCCCCGAGTGAGTACTTTTGATCTGCACAATGTTGAACATGCCCGTTCAGGCAGAGCTGTGTTTTCTATGAACAGTTGGTTCAGTGGCTCCCTTGCCCTCTATCCATTGATCTGCCTGATTTCTGAAGACATCTGGCCCCAGCCACTTAAGCAGAGACTTCTTTGCTGAGAGAATGGGAATCTTTTTGCTTTATATTTAGGAAAGGAAAGACGTCTGTTTACATTTTTCTTCAAGGGTGGTGGTTTTCATGTTGTCTCTTAACAGTTTGCAGTTTGATGACTTCTCTTATGCAGTAGGTATAGTAATGAAGCACTTTCTCTGGAGTTCTCATCTTTCTAAGCCTACTCGTTCTCTACTCTCCCATTCTGCTATGCTAGATTAACTCCCAGCCCTTGTGCTCCTACTGCTCCTTAAAGCTTCTCTTCTTGTTTTTGTTTCATGAGTATTTTGCTTACTTGATCTTTCACGAGCAGATAGCAATGAATACTTCTGATGTGTTTGGGTTTATCCTCATAATAGCTTCTGTGGTAGTAGCCATTATGGATGGTATGGGGAGTCCCCCCAAAGCTCCTGTATTAGTAATATGGAGGCAAAATCATTACATTATGAGAGCTGTGACCTGATCAGTCCATACTAGTTGGAATGGACCGACCAGGTGGTAACTGTGAGCAGGTGGGTCATGGATCGGGCAGGTGAGTCAAGGTGGGCATGACCTGAAAGACTGCAACTGCCCCTTGGCTCCTTCTCTCTCCTCTCTCTCTCTCTGCTTCCTGGCTGAGGAGAGAGCTTTCTGCTGTCACACCCACCTGCCATGATGTGTAGCTTCACCTTAGGTCCAGAGCAATGGAGTTTGCCATACATGGACTGAAACCTCTAAAACCGTGAACCCCACATAAACTTTTCCTCCTCTAAGTTGTTCTTGTTGGATATTTTGGTCATGGCACTAAAAAGCTGGCAAACACAGTTGTTTTATGAATTTTGATGCTGTTATTTAGTGCATTCATATTTATCACAGTCCTTATTGTATACTGCTCACTTAAGATTGAAAAGTGCCCTTCTTTGTCACATTTTTTCTTTGCAATATTTCTGTATGTCTGAAAAACTCTCATCATAGAAAATAATTATCAACCAGATTCCATTATTTTTGAAATTAGTTGAAAGGGATTTAGATATTCATTGTTCTATTCTTTTGACTTTTCTGAAGACCTAAAAATTTTAAAATTGGAAAGGATTTGGGAGGATAGTAATGTGAAAGTCACTCAGAGTTCATGTTCAACATATGTTAACCCTTCTGGTTTGGGAGATGTGGTAGAAGTAAACAGTTTCAGTCACAAAAGGCTTGAATTCAAATTCCACCTCTTACCACCTTAGGCAAATCACTAACCTCTTAAAACTAGTTCTTTACCTGCAAAATGCTAGATGTGTTGGGGAATTGTTATGAAGATAAGATGTATTGATGTATATGAAGTGACTTACAGTATGTTTTAATTTAAAAATTCACTATTTTGTCAAATACCAGTGCATGTATTTAGCAAACATAACTTGGCACTTACTATGTGCCAGATACTATTCTAAACACTTTTCAAATATTAGTTCAAGTAATTCTCATAACAATCACTGCATAGTGCTCTGGTGATCTCCATTTGACTCATGATAAAATACACACAAGAGATAATTACTTTACCCAAAGTCACACAGCTGATAATTGTGAGAGATTGGCTCCAAATCCAAGCAGTTTGGCTCAAGAATCCTTGCTTTGATCTGCTATATCTCAACATAAATATTAGAGAAGAAACATCCTGTTATTGGATAGGGAAGTCTGCTATGTTGTATTATTGATTCACTGGGATCATTTTAATATAATTTAAATGTATATTTTAGATTTTTCGGAATATTGCATCAATAACCCAGCTTCTCTGCCAATTTTGGCAAGTAAATTTAAAAAATTAAATAAATACACCTAGTTCCAAACAAAGCAAACCCAATACAACAGCATGAAACAAACAACATGAAAAAAAAAAAAGCTGGGGCTGGGGATGTGGCTCAAGCAGTAGCACGCTCACCTGGCATGTGAGCGGCCCAGGTTCGATCCTCAGCACCACATACCAACAAAGATGTTGTGTCCGCCGAGAACTAAAAAATAAATATTAAAAAAATTCTCTAAAAAAAAAGAAAAAAGAAAAAAAAAAGCCTTCTTGATGGGTGAAAATCTAGATGTAGGTCAGTTAAAATTCTCTTCCCCAAATTGACGTAAGACACACAGTTTCCAGTGGGCAGGTGAAAGCCACTGACTACGGATGCATACCTTTACAGATTCATCTGTCAACATGGTGGAGTAGGTCTCTGCAAGGCAGGAGAAGATGAAGAGGATGGGCAATGGTTTAGTCAGCTTCTTCACTGCTGTGACCAAAAGACCCAACAAGAGCAATTTTAGAAGATAAAAAGTTTTATCTGGGGCTTCACAGTTTCAGAGGTCTCAGTCCAGGCAGCTGGCTCTGTTCCTCAGGGCTCAAGATAACATTAAGGTGGAAGAGTGTGTTGGATGGTAGTGTCTCAAGAGATCACACTGAGAAGCAGAAAGAGACTAAGCTTGGGTCATAAAATACAAACCCCAAAGGCATGTTCCCAAGGACCCACCTCCTCTAGCCACACCCTCCCTGTCTATTGTTATCACTAAGTTAACCCCTATCAGGGGATTAATTCACTAATTATGTTAAACCTTTATAACCCAACATTTCACCTCTAAACCCTCTCGCATGGTTTCACATGTGAGTTTTTGGGAAACACCACATATCTAAACCATAATAGGCAAAAAGGAGACTCAGGCTAAAGGATCTTCTCTGTGAATTAGCTCCTCTGGGGCCCAGGTAAATCCAGTAGTCATGTGGGCAGAAGGTACCACCACCATGTCTGTGCTCCCTAAAGGAGAAGTTGAGATACATACAATTAGAAGTATTGGTATCTGCATGCTGATAAACTATGATACATATTGCTGTGGTTTGAATGTGTCCCCCAGATTTCAAGGGTTGAAAACTTAATCTCAAATTCATATGTTATTAGAATTCAAGCCTTTGCAAGGTAATTAGGTTTAGATGAAGTTACAATGGTGGGGCCTCCATCATGGTACTAATGACCTTATAAGAAGAAGAAAGGAAAACTGAGCTCTCATGCTACTCTTCCTTGCTGTGTGATGCCTTCTGCCATGTTATGATACAGTAAGAAGGGTAGTGATTAGATACTGGCACCATGCTCATGGACTCCCCAGCCTCCAGAACCATTAGATAAATAAACCTCCATTCTTTATAAATTACCTAGTCTCAGATATTTTGTTATAGGTATAGAAAACAGACTTAGACACATTTCCACCCAAAGACTATGAAGGAAGAAGGATTGCCTTGAATATCATAATAGGGAAAGTTCTTTTCGGGCTGTAGAAGACAAATCATCTGGGGATCCTTATCGTACCATGTTCAGCTAGAGGAGAAAAACTGGCTGCTTATGGGTACACTTAGTTTTAAAGGGTGACAGACTGTTTGACCAACAAACACCAAAAAGGGCTTTTGAGCCTATGGTAAGTTAGTATGAGATCATGCAACTGTTAAAATATAATAGGACAGCTAAGATAGTGCCTTCACTGACAGGCACACAAATGACCAGTGTCCCATACTGCCTTTATTTGCAGACAGGCTTGTCCTTCAGCCTGTTCAGGCTGTTGTCTGATGTTAGCACTGGGATCAGCTTTAGAAAAAGCTGAACAGGGGAGAAGATTCATTGGTTATAACTATTGAAAGGAAGACAAAAAGATTCAGAGTCTGTAATTTTCCCACCCACATTAAGTTATTTGGATAAAACTCTGCTGTCATAACCAGACTGAATTCACTAAAAATAAAGTATGTCTGAGACTACTTCCTCAGGTTTGGCCACTGGCTCCCTATGAGAAAGAGCAGAGAAGTTTGGGGGGTCTTTACTAAATACAGCCCCATTTCAGAAAGTGTTAGCTTTTGTTGAAATTTATTGCAGGAGATTTATCGACTCGTGAGATAAATATTGACCAAGTCAAAGTCAAGGTTATTACTTATCTTCAGGAATAATAAATCTTGGTGTTCTTAGTGACACAAAGTCAATATGTACTTTGCTGCATAAATTCCAAATGAAGAGTTTCATTGAAACATCTGTAAATCTCTCCATCATGACCACGAGCATAGCTTTTTAAAATTTACTGTTAAAGAAAGAAGAATACCCAGGCCTGGTGGAAACATCTACTGTTCACCTCGATGAATCGAACTAGGTAGTCCCATTTCCACTGTGAAGAATCTCTGATTCATTCACCAGAAATATAGTCCACTGATGGTGAGTTGATCCCTATTGTCATTGATACTGAGTCAGAAGAATCAAAATTCTTCTCATTCTAAGTAAGAGGCAAAATAAACTCATGGATTACAGACGGCTGGTACGTTTCAGGATTAAAAAGCGTTTACTTTTTATCTACGTAAAGGATGGATTCTAGCAAAATTGAAGGGAAAATAAGGAAAAGGAAATGAAAAGAAAACAAAATCTTGGCATGTAGCAAGGTTTCTGCTTCTAGTATCTGTCCACCTTTTCAGTTTGAACCCCTCTGCAAGCATTCATTAGTCACTAAAGTAACTAGGGTACAAACTTGATTTGGTAAAATTAGCTAGGGATGCAGAAAAATGGGAAACCACTGAATCTGAGCTCAAGGAGTACTTCTCCAGGGAGCCTTGGGAGTGGGCAGGCTGCAAGGATCTGTTTTATCAGGGCTCACAATGGCAGTCTCCTGCCTGAAGATGAGTCCCACAATTTTTTTTTGTTTGTTTCCAGGAATGAAGGTGGCTTGCATCTGTACAGCTGTGTTCCCTTGCATCATGCCTGGCCTCCACTATAGAATCTTAGACTTGGAATGGGAGTCCTGTTCCCTGGTGCTGCTCTGTCACCTCTCACGTGCAGTACTAAGCTGCTTTTTAAGTGGCCTCTTATTGTTCATTCTTTATTTTTTTTTATTTAATTAATTTATTTAATGCTGTGCTAGGGATTGAACTCAGGGCTTTGAGCCTGCTAAGCAATTATTATACTGAATTATACCCCCAACCCTTCTGGTTCATTCTCAACATGGCAGCCACAGCACCTAGCACAGTTTAAGCCTGATCACACCATTCTTCTGTTTAACCTCCTCTGATAACTTCCCATCTGCATTCGTTTCTTAGGGTCTACCACAAAAAAAAAAAAAAAAAAATACAATCTGCCTTTCATATCCGCAGGTTCCACAGCCATAGATTCCACCCCGTGGATGAAAAAAAAAAGTATTCAGAAACAAATTTCAAGAAACTTTCAAAAAGCAAAACTTGAATTTTCCCTGTGCCAAGCACCATGATGAATCCACCAGAATAAAGGGATGTGTATACATACTTTGATGTAGCCTCCCACCATGAAAGAGAGAAAATGTTATACTGTTGAATCATCCTATGTAGTTAGACCTACTGTGGTTGCATCTGTATGACTTTGTACAGACTTTTTTTTTTTTTGGTCATTATTTCCTAAATAACACAGTATAAGAACTATTTACATTGTATTAAATATCATATGTAATCTAGAGATGATTTAAAGTACGGAGAAGGATGTGGGTAGGTTATATGCAAATACTGCTCCATTTTAGGTAAGAAATTGAGCATCCTCAGATCTTGGAATCCACAAATTGGGCAGCTTAAAACAGTAGAAATCTATTCTTTCTCAGCGTCAGACTGAAAGTCTAAAACCAAGGAATCAGCGAAGCTAGGTTCCACCCACAGGCTTTTGGGGAGAATCCTTCCCCGTGTCTTCCAGCGTCTGGTGGTTGCTGCCTGCCGTCTGGGGCATGTAACTGCATCTCTCCAGTTCTGCTTCTTTTGTCACATGGAGTCCTTCCCCACGTGTCTCTCATGTGTCCTCTGGTAAGAACACCAGTCATTGGACTTAGGACCTGGCCTATCCAGGATGACCTCATCTTAATTACTATGCAAAGACCCTGTCTCCACATAAGGTCACATTCATAGGTGCCAGAGGATAGGATTGAGCCCTGTCTTTGGAGGGGGGAGTCACAGTCCCACCCACCACATCATCTTCCTCAGAATGAAACTGAACCTGTGTGCCTTTGCCTCTGGGGTCCCTATCCACTGGCTTCTCCCTCCCTCCCTCCCTCCCCGTGTTGTCGCTGCTGCAGTCCCCATTGCACACCATTCCAGCCATTCTTTCTGATTCCTGAGCAGACCAGACTCCTCTCTCTGCTCCAAGCCTTTTTCTTGCTTCCCCTCCCCAACCCCCCCCCCCCCCGCCTTCTGCCTGGAATCTATCCTCAAAAGGCTATCTCCTCTTCCTTCAGGGATCTGTGCAGAGAGCCTTCCTTGGACACACGGGGAATACATCTCCACTTGCTCTTTGTCGTACCCCTCTGGATGCTTTACCCCCATCTCAGATAGCTTTTTCCAACTCATTTCTTATTCATTATTTCTCTTCTTTACAAGAATGTGATTTTCTGAACAGCAGGCACCTTGCCTATCTTGGTCCTTCTTTATGAACCATTGCCAGGCAGAGCAGACCCCTACCTAATATTTTTTTTGAAGGAAAGAATGCTGCTTCTTCTATCACAGCCCTGAGGAAGGGACATTTTCAAACTTCATGGTGGCCTCTTTATCAGGAAACTGGACTCTTCCTCCTCCTCCTCCTCCTCCTCCTCCTCCTCATCCCTCCTCCCCCTCCTCCTCCTCCTCATCCCTCCTCCCCCTCCTCATCATCATCCCTCCTCCTCCTCCTCCTCCTCATCATCATCCCTCCTCCTCCTCCTTGTCTACCTCCTTTTCCTCCTCCTCTTTCTTCTCCTTTTTGTACTGGGAATTGAATCCAGGGGGCGCTTTACCACTGAGCTATATCCCCAGCTCTTTTATTTTTTCTTTTGAGACAGGGTCTTGCTAAATTGCTGAAGGTCTTGCTAAATTGCTGACATTGGTCTTAAACTTTTGATGCTCCTTCTTTGGCCTCCCAAGTGGTTGGATTACAGGAGTGCACCACCATGCCTGGCATTGACTAATTCTTGTTGACACTTTCTGTGACACACTTTTGCTTTGTGCCCACCATTTGGAATAAATTTAATCCTGCTGAAAAAGTTATGAATTGCAGGTTTTAAGGAAATTCAGGCAGTTCGTACACATCTGTATTTAGCATTAAATACTCTATTGTAGTGAAAATATGTTGAGACTTTTTATTTGCCTTTCGCTTATTCAAAAGCTTTTTAGAGTTTATTTTGCTTTTTAGGGTTTGTTACACTTCTAAGAGCATAGTGCCTTTCTAAGGTCTTTATTTTTCTACTCAAATCAAAAAACAACCAGGGATCTAGAAAAACTCACATTCAAAGAAAAGACTCTCCTGAGCCTCATTTCTTAGGACACTTCATACTTACTCAATGGAGCTGGCTTTGTAGAGCTGCCTGGGTTTGAGTATGTGCCTATCACACGCTGGTTCCATCACTTTAGGCTAATGGAGATGAATCATTGTCCTCAGTACAGAAAGTAGTACTACAAAGGCCCAGTTTTGTCACCCCATGTCCCCCCCTTCTACCCAATAATGGAGCTCCTATACTCCAGGGGTAATCTGGCCAACATTGGGTTCTTACAAGTGTGCTTTTCTTTTTCTTTTTATTTGTTCTAATTAGTTATACATGACAGTAGAATGCCTTTTGACACATTATACATAATGGAGGATAACTTCCCATTCTTCTGGGTGTACATGGTGTAGAGTTATGCAGGTCATGTCATCATATATGCAAATAGGGTAATAATGTCTGATTCATTCTACTATCTTTCCTAGCCCCTCCCCTCCCTTCACTCCTTTCCATCTGATCCAACATGTATCTATTCTTCCCTAATTATCGTCCACCCCCACCCCCCCGTCTTATTGTGAATTAGCATCCACATATCAGAGAAAACATTCAACCTTTGGTTCTTTGAGATTGGCTTATTTTGCTTGGTATGATACTCTCCAGCTCCATCCATTTACCGGCAAATGCTACAATTTCATTCTTTATGGCTGAGTAATGTTCCATTGTGTATATACACCACATTTTCTTTATCCATTCATCTGTTGAATGGCAACTAGGTTGATTCCACAATTTAGCTATTGTGACTTGAGCTGCTATAAACATTGATGTGGTTGTATCACTCTAGTATGCTGATTTTTAAGTCCTTTGAGTATAAAATGAGGAGTGGAATAATTGGGTCAAATGGTGGTTCCATTCCAAGTTTTCTGAGTAATCTTCATACTGCTTTCCATAGTGGTTACACCAGTTTGCAATCCCACCAGAATGTTGGAATGTACCTTTTTCCCTACATCATCACCAACATTTATTGTAGTCTTGATAATTGTCATTCTTACTGGAGTCAGATGGAATCTCAGTGTAGTTTTGATTTTCATTCCTTTAATTGCTAGAAATGTTGAACATTTTTCATATATTTGTTGATCAATTGTGCTTCTTCTGTGAAGTGTTTGTTCAGTTCCTTAGCCCATTTATTGATTGGGTTACTTGATTTTTTTTTTTTTTGGTGTTAATTTTTTTTTAGTTCTTTTTTTTTTTAAAGAGAGAGTGAGAGGAGAGAGAGAGAGAGAGAGAGAGAGAGAGAGAATTTTTAATATTTACTTTTTAGTTTTTGGCGGACACAACATCTTTGTTGGTATGTGGTGCTGAGGATCGAACCCGGGCCGCACGCATGCCAGGTGAGCGCGCTACCGCTGAGCCACATCTCCAGCCCTTGAGTTCTTTATATATTCTGGAGGTTAATACTCTTTCTGAGGCGACAAGTGTGCTTTTCAATCTCTTTGGTCACTATGAATTGTTTCCTATGAGACCATTATTGAACTCAATAGCCATTGTGGTGGGGTTGGAATGTAGGGCCATTAGGAGATAGGTAGGCCATGAAGGGGGATTAATGCCTTTCTCACAGGTGAAGGTTTATTCTTGCAAGAATGGATTATTGTAAAGCAAGGCCACCCCTCTTGTTTTTAGTATTCTTCATGTACCTTCTTGCCCATTGCAACGTCACCAGGCATGAAGAGGCACACATCCCTCAGTAGATATGGTTGCCTGATCTTGGAGTTCACAGCCTCCAGAACTGTGATCTTAAATAAACTCTTTTCTTCGATAAATTACCTAGTCTCAGGTATTCTGTTATAGCAATAGAAAATGGGATAAGACAAGGGGTCAACAAATCTTTTACATATGTTAGTAAATAGCCCTTCCAATTCATATAGACACGCCCACCAATAGGAAAGCAGTCATAGATGAAAATGGGCAAAGCCATGTTTCAATAAAACTTTATTTATGGGCCCCAAAACTTGAATTAGGCATAATTTTCATGTGTCCCACAATATTCTTCATTTGATTTCTTCAACATATATTTAAACATATAACAACCACTTAGCTCCCAGGCCATATGAAAACAGGTGATAGTTAGGTTTAGCTTATGACCCTGCTGTACTGGGGGAAAGGGCACAACTGCACATGGTGACTCAGAGAATTAGTGAGTACATGTTTTAACTCATAGCCCAAGGCATGAACAATAATTGTATTCATTGATCCCTATCACATAAAAAAAACCTGGTGCTTTCCGTAACATAAAGCAGGAGACTGAGGCCCAGCATAATTTTCATATGTATAAGTTTAGACTTGCAGCTGTAACACTTATTCCTCACCTAAAGCTCAGAGCAGTTTTCTGTCAACTGCTGATCGACACTGATGAACTTGATATCCTTTTTATACTTTCCCTCACTTAATTTTACTTCATGTGCTTTGATCTCCCTTTTCCAGCTCTCTCTCTTTTCTGGGATGTCAGTGTTTCTCTTAGAAATTGCTAATATTGCAGGGAGCTGGTTAACCAGGAACTGGGATAGTTTGGAGTTAGAAAGTCCCAGTCTCAGGAAGGCTCTGAAGAAGGGAACTACATAGAAGACAAGCACTATGAGATATGGAGACACGAACAGCTTGTTTTCCTGTGTATGCACAGGAGAAAAAATAATGCAGGGGCTACTGCTTCCTTAAAAGTATGTTTTACAGAGTTAAAGACTACAGATTTTAGGCGTCAGAACCAAACTACACAAGTTCTAATCTCATCTCAACTTTTGCCAGAAGGATATGACTATGGTGGGGGGTGGGCACATAAGCTCAAACCTGAGAGCTTCCTTTATACAATTAAGATGATAATCATAACAGTATGATTAAGATTTCCAAAGCTATGATGTGCATATCTCTTGGTTCTGTACATAGTATGGAACATTTAACAATATTAGCTAATTTCTTAAATTGACTTTTTATTTTGGAATAATTTTATTTATAGAAAAAATGTAAAGGTAATACAGGGAGTTGCCATAAACCCTTCAGCCGGTTTCCTTTCATTGATAACATCTTACATAACCCTACGACAATTGTCACAACTAGAAAATTAACATTGGTGTAGACTATTAATTAAAATCCAGACTTTATTTGTATTTCTCCAATTTTCTACTCATCCTTTTTTTTTTCTTTTCCAGGATTTTATCCAGGATCACAGAATACATTTCGTCTTCATATCTCCTTATTTTTTTTCAATCTATGGCAGTTTCTTGGCTTGCTTTAATTTCACCATCACCTTCATGAAGCATACTGGTCAGATATTTTATATGTTTTCCATCAATACGAGTTTGGCTCATGCTGTTTATTTTATTTTTTCCCCTCTGTACTAGGTAGGATTCAACTCAGGGGAACTCTACTATTGATCTACATCCACAGTCCTTTTTAATTTTTTTTTTTTTTTTGACATAGGGCCTGGCTACGTTGTCCAGGATGGCCTTGGACTTGTGATCCTCCTGCCTCAGCCTCCGGAATCACTGGCATGACAGGTCTGTGTCACCACACCCAGTTGGCTAATGCTTTTTCACGATTATGTTGGGGTTACGTTTGGGGGAATGAATTCCACAGAGGTGAAATGCCCTCTTCATCACATAATGTCAGAGGTCCATGATCTCAGCATGACTCATTGCTAGTGAAGTTAACCTTGATCCCTTGGTTACGGTGGTGTCAGCCAGATTTCTCCACTGTCAAGTTGCTTGTTTTTTCTTTACCAATTCTATAGAAAGTGAGTCCTTGGGTCTCTCCCACATTCCAGAGGAGAAGAAATAATCTTCACCACCTGGAGAGGAGAGAACTTTGAAGATATTCCCCTATTATTTATAGTAAGGAAGATTTGTCCCTTCTTACTATTTATTTATTCAATTTTTTTGTTTGTATCCATCTAGATTTATGAACTGCTACAGCTTTGGCCACTGGCTGCTCTTTCAGAATGGCTCCTATATTCTTTTACATTCTTTTTTTTTTTTTTCCTGAACCTTGCCTAGTGCATGCTAGGCAAGCACTGTACCACTGAGCTACATCCTCAGCCCTTTCTATTTCTCTTAAATTACTAGTTTTTTGAAATATTTTTAAAGCAGCCCTTACTTTTGGTGTCATGAATTACTCCAGGCTGATCTGGAATATAGTTATTAATACAATCATATAACTGTAGGAGGATACATGATTCAGGGGCCTTTTATCATTTGCTTTGGCTGGAGTCCACTTTCCCTTAGATGCCCATCAGCACACAGTTTCCTGCAGGCTACCAGAGAAGGGATTAACACACAGAACTTCTCTCCCAGCTGGACCCGAAGGTCCTCACTTGAAGGGGCTATATCAAAGCTGAAAAGAAGTTTCTCTTTTCCTGTGTTGATAACCGGAGGCTGCTGGTTACCATATTCCTACCTCTTGGGAGAACTTATCTACAGAAGAAGTCAATACAATGGGAGGCAAAGCTGACCCAGAGAGACAAAGATCTGCCTGTAAGATTTGACCTTCTGTCCAGTTCTACTTGATGATCTTCTGAAGTCTCTAGTAAAGCCAAGAAGTTCTCTTTGCTTTTTAAGCTCACCAAGTGTATGACTTGTTTGAGGTACCCAGGATAAGAAAACCACCCCTCTGCGAACTTCTCCCTTTGCAGAATTAACCCTCCAGTGGACACCACGTCACAGTGCCCACACTTGCTCACACATGGACACAATCATTTTGCTTATAGACTGAATAAAGCTTTAAATGGACTTCAGGAAGCTGCATTTTGAAACCTAGTAATCACCCCTGTCCTTCATTTTATGTAAATATACATTTATGATATCAGATTTGTTTCAAATAATGCAATTTTTCAGTATATCCTTTTAATAATTTTAATAATAACACTCCCTAATGCTCATAAAGACATGATGGAACCCATCCATTCACATATTATAGGAAACAGAGTTAAAGGTTATACAAATCAATCTCCATAAGATTATGGATATTTTGATCCAGTAATCTCACTTGGGGATATAATCTGAAGAACTAAATCCAAAACAGATAGAATCATAACTACAAAAATTATCATTATGATCTGATAATTTAATAAAGCTGGAGAGAGTTGAAATGTTCCACAATAGGGACTTGTTGGAAAAAATAATGAAATCTTAACTCTGAAATGTTATGTGATTTTTAGATATTGCAAATATGAGGATATTCAAGCAAGATACAAAGATGTTCGTTATGGAGACTGCATGAGTTGGCATAGATTGTCATACCTCAGAAGAAGAGGAAGAAACCCCAGGAGTTCGAGGACACAGGAAAGTTCACGTGAGTACAAAGTGAGAAGTCTGCCGCCTGCAAGCCTGGAAGAGAGTCCTCACGGGACACCAGTCACGCCAGCTCCTTGATCTTGGACTTCCTGCCTCCAAACTGTGACAATATCCATTTCTGTTGTTTTAGGCACACAGCCTGTGGGATTCTGTTATGGAATCCTGAGCTCATGAATCCAGGAGCAGAGAGATATGAGCCTAGGATATCCTTGAAAATGAGAAACACTGAAAATAATTGATGAACAACAGTCATGTCTACTAAAGAGGGTGAAATAAAACAACATAAACAGAATGGCAGAATACATGTTTGATTAATAAGTATCAGATACTTTCAATTCTCTTTTCCTAGCCTTTATGCTATTCTTTTATTTGGGGGGGGGTTATATTTTTTGTTTTTTTTTTTTTTTTTAGATATACATGACTGTAGAATGTCTTTTGACATAGCATACAAACATGGAGTATAACTTCCCATTCTTGTGCTTGTACAAGATGTGGAGTTCACTGGTCATATCTTCACATAGGAACATAGGAAATTTATGTCCAGTTCATTCTACTGTCTTTCCTATTCCCATCCCCCCTCCATTGCCCCTCTTGCTCCCCTGTCCAATGTGTTGAGCCTCCACTCCTCCAGACCCTTACCTATTGTGAGTCAGCATCCGCATATCAAAGAGAACTTTGGGCCTTTGGTTTTCTGGGATTGGCTTATTTCACTTAGCATGATAGTCTCCAGGTCCATCCTTTTACCAGCAAATGTTATAATTTCATTTCTCTTTATGACTGAGTAATATTCCACTGTGCATATATACCACATTTTTTAATCCATTAATCAATGTTCATAGCAGTTTAATTCACAGTAGCTAACCTATGGAACCAACCTAGGAGCCCTTCAACAGATGAATGGATAAAGAAAATATGGTACATATGCTATTCTTTTTTAAAAGACTATTTTATTGATATAGCTTACAGAGGGCACCTACCATTCAGTTGATGTTTTAGTATTCTCACAAAGTTGTACAACTCTTACCATTGCCCCACACAATGTCTTCACTCCAGAAGGAGACCCTGTGCCCATTAGCACTCTCCCCACATTTCCCATTTTCCCCTCCTCCCAGTTCATGGAAACTCCTTGTCTACTTTTGGTCTTCAGGGCTTTGCTCATGCTGGATGTGTCATAAATGGAATGACGCACTCTCTCAGGTCTGAAGTTATGGCACCTTCTGGCAGGAGGTTCCTCCCTCTATGTTGTCCCGTGGAATCTGTATCAACACTAGGGCAGTTTTAGGACTTGCCTAGTTTATTTTGTGACTCTTGGTAACCATGACCTCCATTAAATGGTATCTTGTACCTAGGAAACTGATGTTGCTTAATTGTTTTTGTTGTTTTTTTTTTCAGTCTAGGGGATAAATATGACACCTGTCACTCTAGGTTGACCCTAAGTGGGATCCCCTCACTACCTGTACACAATTTTTTATTTTGTGTTTCACATGAGATTTCATTTGAATAGTGTCTTATGGGGACTGGGGTTGTGGCTCATTGGTAGAGCACTTGCCTCACACGCATGGGTTTGATCCTCAGCACAACATATAAATAAACAAATAAAATAAAGGTATTGTGTCCATCTACAACTAAAAAAAATATTTAAAAAATAATAGCATGTAATGTGGACAGAAAACAGTTCATATACTTGCGACTGAGAGCAGTGATCAAAGGAAAAGAAGGAGAAAGAGAGCATAGACCTAGGATTTATGGTATATAGTCCATGCTAGAAAACTCAGGTGCAACTTATCAAAATGTCAATTTTTCCTCAGAACTTTCTCCTTGAGAAACATTTCCTAGATAGATTCTTCCTGAAGGTGCCTCTACAGCCCTCACATTAATCCTTCCAACTTTGTATCGTCATTTCAATATATTTTGCTATCTTGTACATAAAAAATTGTAATATGAGTACACATTTATTCATATTAAAATTATTTTTTAGCTTTGTCTTTCTCTTAGGTAACTGTAAACTCCATGAGACCAAGAGAATATGCTATGACTTTATCTCAGACTTATCATAATTCCTGGCTCCTGAATGTTCTATATAATTATGTTGTACCAAATCAATCATATAATCTCTTTTAATTCATAAATCAAATCCATTATGTCAGCAAGCTGGTTTTCTCTTTTTTAGTAGGGAAGAAAAAGAAAGGTAAAGAAGTTCAAATATTCTGCCTAAGATAAATAGTCAAGAAATCGGAGAGCATGGACTAGATCCGGCTATGAATCTAAGCTCATTTGCATCTCTGGAATAGTACCCTGCAATAGAACTTCCTGTGGTAATGAAAATGTTCCAAATCCAGGGTGTTCAATATGGCAGCCACTAGCCACATGTGGCTAATGAGTGTGACCGGTGTGACTGAGGACAGTAAAATTTAAACTCATTGAAATGTAAATAGCCACCCATGTCCATTAGCTACCATGTTGCACAGTATAGCTCTAGACCATTACAGAGGTACCTCCTTTGTCTTTCAAGAGACAAGAAGTTCTGATCTGAGAATGTTTAAATTGGTTTCTGAAAAAAGAAGGAAATATGCAAAATGTTTCTGCCGTAATCTTGCCATAAAAGAAAGAATACTGTCTAAATTTTAAAAAAAGACTGAATCTAAGAAAAAAGATAGATTAAAGGGTCAGTGACAAAAATGACCAAATGAAAAAGTATTCTCTCAGAAGAAAAAGTTTCTTAAAAAAAAAAAACCCACAAATTTCCAGATTCAATGAGGAAAGATTTGATCTTAACTATCTTTATTTCTATGTGACTAGCTTGGTAAGTGTGTGCATATAATTAATATATATCTCTCTATATAAATATAATTACATATACATATAAGTACATATAATTAGTATCTCTATATATACATACATAGATAGATGTAGATACACGTATGTAGATAGATAGATAGATAGATAGATAGATAGACAGATAGATACACACACATACATACTTGTTCTTTTAAAATCTCTTTAAATCTTATCCTGCAAAGAGGAAAAATCTCCAATTCAGTGACCATCCATGTGGTGAGATATGGCCTCACTGATAGTGGTTCATTCATTCTTATCTCTCAATGTTAAGGGCACCCAAAAGATCTCTGTCCTGCCTAACTTGTCTCTTTCTTCTTGAAGGATGATGTGTTAGTTCCCTAGAGGTGTTGTTGCAAATTACCACCAGCTGGGTGTCTCAAACAACAGAAATTCACTCTCTCACAGTTCTGGGAATAAGAAATCCAAGGTCAAGGTGTCAGCAGGCTTGATTCCTTCTGAGGGTTTCTCTCCCCAGCTTCTGATGACTGTGGCAGTCTTTGAGTTTCTTGGCTGATCTCTGCCTTCACATTCACATGGTTTGGGAAGAGGAAAGATGGGCAGGGGCTGTCCATCATCATTTGAGAGGGTCTGTGCAATCTTTGCTCTTTCTCCTGCAGGCTGGGCTCCAGGTACATGACACATGCACCTGGTTCTATGCCAAACTGGACTCCTGAGAAGAATTGACCGAGAACGTTTGCACTGGCCACTCAGAAACAAGATGGAGAGAATCCACTCCGTTTCTGAACAGAGAACTGTGAACTTGACACTTCAGGGTTGGTTCTATTTGGCCAAGTTTGTATCAAGATGAGGGTGCAGAGCAATATGCAGCCTCACTTCTATTTCCTGCTCTCCCTTTCCTAGTTCAGCTTCCTCCTAGAATCCAACTGTGCATCCTTTCTGTGGGTTTACTAAGCTCTCCCAATATTCTTCCCCGAATTCTTTTTTTATTGCCAAAATTCATACAAGGAGAGTTTATCTTTAGCAACTGAAAGTCTTGACTGAGACTCAGAGGATGGAAGGACAGAAAGTGAAGGAAAAGGTGGGGTAGATCAGGTATCCTGGGCAGTTCTCAGAGACAGAGGTTACATTTAAGTTGAGAGAATTGCTCCTTCACCCCCTGTGTTCCCCCAAACCAGCAGTAGGTGCTTTCCCAAGAACAGGTATTGCTCCATGGTTTCCACAGACGGGTTCCAATGAGTAAGATGAGGCTTTGTTTATCATTGCTTCCCCACCCAAACCACACTCAAATAAGCAGTGAAAACCTCCAGACCTTAGTCATCAGTCGAGGTAAATTATAAACTTCTAAGAGTGTGGCTTCTCTGAGATACCACATTTTCCTTGTATAATGAGCCTGCAGTTTGTGGCAAAGAATGACTTAAGAACAAGTGAACTCACTGTCTAAAAGGAGAGTTTTTATCACTATCAATTGCTCTCTGACTGACAGGGCTGTTATTTCTTTCGGTAGGAGAAAAGGCTAAAATACAGAGAGAAAACCTAGAAATAAACACAGCCTGCGTAATGGCAAGGTTTTGTGTTGCCAAAGTCAAAAGAGCAAGTTCCTGGGTAAGAAACCTCATCTACTCCTGCCCCTTTTACAGTGATTCTGTATCATCCATGGAAATTAAAGCAGCTGCCACATCTTCATCACAGTAGCAACTGTGCTGCACTGGGAGGCAACAGGGTTGAAACGCCATTCCCACAGTTGAGAAGCTCAGAGTTAAACTGGAAGTGGTCAGCAGTGCCCTAGGCTGCGTATGAAAAGTCCTCCAAAGCAGGTGGACAAATGTTGCCTCATGGACCCAGAGAGCTCCAATGGAATTTGCCTTTGGGGGGGGACATCAAAGGCTTCCCAGAGGAAAGGGCATTGCGGGTAGATATTGCAGAATGCATGGGAATGAGCATGCGGAGGACATGAAAAGTATAAGGTAGGAGTGGGTGAGCTCAGATAGTAATCAAGAACTTGACCTGAATGGAATGTGGGACATGGGAGAGGAGGCCAAAGGAGAAGAAGGGATGGGGTCCCAGAGTGTTCTGGTTGGCAATAGCAGGGAGAGAAAATGTCTCACAAGCTTACTTATCATGCAGTGGTGGACATAAGCAGATTTAGGATTTAGAAAATCACTCTGGCAGGAATGTTGAAGGTGTACGTGGAGGCTGTAGGATGCCAAGTTATACTGAAGCAGATTATTGTGGGAATCCAGGTGAGGTATCCTGACCTGACATTGAGGCATGGTTTGTAGTCTTTCTGATCTTGCAAACCAAAGAGGAAGTTGAGCGAGTTCCCCTTTTTAAATGTTCGCCCCCACGGTTAATTTTGTATTGTTACTAGGAAAATTCTTTGAGGCAGCAGCAGAAGGCACATTGCAGATGGCAGAAATATTTTTCACAGCTTTTATGGTGGATAACAATATACTTGACATTTTTCTCATTAAATGTGAGCTTTGCTGTATGATTAAACACGCTAGGCATCTGTGATCTAAAATTACAAATGTGAAAAGCAACAGCTCAAATGTTTCAGTCAATAAATACACAGGAGACAGTCAACATGTAACAACTCCTTCATATGCTCTCTTCAAGGAGCTGCTCCGCTGACATTGACAAGGATTTTGGGAATGGCTTCACCTTCACGCTAAGGATAGCAAGGACACTGATGTCCCAGACTACTAATTACACCCTGGAATTCCAATAGAGGTGAATGGTTTCCATTAGGAAATCTCAAAACGCTGAGGACCGACAGAGCCGGGGAGAGAATGGAGGTTTTATTGAGGCAATTAGGGAATTACCCAAGGGATCCCTGGAGGGGTAGAATTGCACTCAGCAATTCAGACATAATGGAGAAGTGTGTAAGGTTTGTGGATGAGTCCAGTCATCAGTAGCAATGTGCTTGTCTGTTTGTTGAGTCAAGTCTCACCAGTGTATGTGTAGGCGTTTGTGTATATGAACCCACGTGTGTATAAATGTGTCTTGCACTCCCTGCCAAGGCGGGAGACAAGGGTTCCTGAGTGACAGCCTTCCTCCCCTAGGCTGATCACGGATGATCCATTGGCACAGGCTGCCTGGAGTCTCCACTGAGAACAACTTTTGTGTCTAAGTTAGCTTCCTGGCTAGGGGTACTGGGTCACTCATTGACATCTGCATGAATGGAGAACAGACTAAGGGTGTAACCATGTGGACAGACAGAAAACAGGCAGGTGTAGATCTCAGCGGACAGGAAGAGAATCCACACACAGTGATGATAAAAAGCAAAAGCAGAAATTCCAGCTGAAGAGATTCTGCCTAAATCATGGGAAAGGATGCTATCATGCTTGGTGCATCTGCATGTTCTGAAGACATATTCAGTGTACAAGGATGAAGGGACTGAGAGACTGAGTCAGGATAATGGCGGGGGGGCAGAGGAATGTGGCAAGGTGGCTGAGAGGAGCAACTTGGAATGAATGATAAAATTATAGAGCAGGGGTGGAGGCAGCAGAAACACAGTCAGAGCAAGGAATCTACCACCTAGCCACAACACAACCCTATTTCTGAGTCATGTTGATAGGAGATTTCTTCTCTCTCTTTTTTTTAATACTTAATTGATTTTATTTTTTAAACATATGACAGTGGAATGCATTACAATTCTTATTACACATATAGAGCACAATTTTTCATATCCCTGTATATATAGTATGTTCACACCAATTCATGTCTTCATACATGTACTTTGGATAATGATGTCCAATCACATTCCACCATCCTTGCTAAACCCCTGCCCCCTCCCTTCCCCTCTCACCCCTCTGCCCTATGGGAGCATGGGAGGAATAGACGAACTCTAGATTTCTTTTCTTGGAGGCATTGGAGCCAGGCTTCTGCTTAGAAACCCAAATTCCCCAGTGTCCTTGACAGAGTGCCTACATTAGTTTGCTCATGCTGCCATAACCAAGTACCATACCTGAGTGGCTTAAATTACAGACGATTATAATCACAGCCCTGAAAATTGCAAGTTCAAGGTCAAGGTGCAGGCAGGACTGGTCTCTCATGAGGCCTCTCTCCTTGGTTTGTAGATGGCATCTCTTCCCTAAGACCACTTGTATGGTCTTCCTACTGTATACATCTGGGTTCTTATCTCCTCTATTAGGACACAGATTGGATTAGATTCTAATGACCTCATTTTAACTTAATAATCCCTTGAAAGATCTTATTTCCAAATACAGTCATATTCTCACTCATGGGGGTTAGGACTTCAACATACAAATTTGGAAGGGACCCAATATATCTTGTAACAGTAACTTCAAGACCCTTGTGGGTGACCCCATGTGCTACCCCCCCCCCCCAGGGCTTATTCAGGAAGTTTCACCCATCATTTCCTCTAGTTATTCTTCCCTGTCTGGGAGATTCAGAGCCTAAAGTCAAGATCTCTGATAAGTCTCTCATTGCCAGAAGAGCTCATCAGGCTGAGATTGGCTCTCAAGTCCTCTGAGAATCAGCCAGTAGGTGAGACACCTGTTCTCCTACTTGCAGTAATGCTGCCTGGAAGAGAGAGAAGTGAGAATGATAAAAGTCTCCCTCCTCTCCAGCTAGTGCACGTGAAAAGTTGAGCATCTTAAAGACAAAGGAGGGGCTTTCACAGATAGTGTGGCATTTGAAGGTGACACAGGCATGTTCCCCCAGCCAGACTTTATTCCTTCCCACCTGGCCCTAAGTAATTGAGCAGCAGGGAAAGTCTGGCCTCTCTCTCTCTGCATTTGCTTCTGCCTCCTAAGTAGGGGAAGAATCAAGGTGAGATATGGACAGATTTCTAAATGAAATTTTATTGAGTTAAAAGTTTCCCCTTTCAAGTGGCTACTCCTTTATCTTGTGGTTGGCTCACTGAGGTAGGGCTGAATTTAGTTTGTGACCTAGGAAGTCACCTTGGGCTTCTCAGCTCCTGAAGTTTCAGCTAGGGACTCAGCTGTGACATGTTCTCTCTAGTCCAGTTCTCAGGGAAGCCCTTTGCTTTCCTTATCAATTTCATATTTTGCTTCAGATAAGTGAAGCCTCAGGAGAGGGGAAGAGGAGTAAGGGGTAGTATTTATACACTCAAGTTTGTCCTGAATTGTCAATCATTCCGTTAGAAGGATTTTCATAGGTTAAAACAATCAAATAAAATAACATGTCAAGTGCCTAGATCTTGCCTAAGTTTCCATAGAGTCGATATTCAAATATTAGTTCCTTCCTTCTTTTCCATCCAAGGAGAACTCCCTTCAGTGGACCCTGCTCACAGTTTTACTTAGGGACAGGTCTATCTAGGATCAGGAAATTTAAGCTCAGAGACCAAAAAGGAACTGGGCTTGAAATCCCAAATGTGATTGGGAAAAAAAACAAAACACCTGTCAAGGTGGGACTACAGCATAGGTACCACTCTCCAGGTGTCTGTGACAGAAGATGTGGTACACAGATTGGGTGGGAATATTGTCCCACTCTCACTTTTGTTCACGTTTGGTTGTCTCTCTTCATGGCACCCAGAGTGGACTTGTTCAGATGTTCAATTACAGCACGATTCTTGTCCATTAAATTTCTCTGTTGCATTCTTCCACACCATGTAGAGAAGCCAAAGTCCTTACAATGGACCATAAGTCCCTCCCCTCCTAAATGTCTTTGACCACTTGTCTCCTATCTCTCTCCCCACTGATGTGCCTTGAATATGCCAGGTAAGCTCCAACTGCTTACCATTGCCACCTGTTCCTTCCTCATCTCTAATTTCCCCCATAGGTGAGGGCATGCTCACTTCCTTACTGCTTGTGGATCTTTATTCAGATGCCACCTTCTTGGTAACCCTTCCTGTCTCCATTCCCTGCTTTATGTTTTCATCATTAGCACTTGACACCAGCTAATATCCTTAACTGTCATATTATTTTTCATAACTTCTCTTGCCTTGAAAATAAACTACAACCATTTTTTATTGCTGTACCCAGTATTCCTGGTACACAGCAACCCAAAATTGAATGAATTTGAATGCACCAATGTTCATTTGTGGAAGGAAGAGAACACAATCTTGATCTGCCCATGCCCATCCAACCACAGAGAGCCAAGACCTTAAAAGTCTAATTGCAGCCCAGCTAATTGCAGTCAAGACTATGAAGGTTATCTATGCCCCCAAACTGTGCTAACCTGTCTCCATTATATCAAGAAGTGAACCCCTGGCAAAAATAACAAAAGCAATTTACTGGTAAGCTATAATGGTTATCATTATATTAAGGTATCAGGAAACTGGCAATTCAATGTGTACTCATGCACCAGGGTTGGGAATAAATGAAAGGAATGGAAGTTCTGTTCAGAGATCCCCAAACATATATTTAAGGAGTAGAAACCTTGATAAATTAAAAATGCCAATATGGTGAAAGAAGAACTCTTTAAAAAAAAAAGAACATGAACTTGCTATAGGATAAGAGATTCTTGGACATCATTAAAAAAAGAGCTGTGAAAGTTCAGCAACGTGGTAGGAATCCAGTGGAATCACAACCAAATCTGTCCTGTCTACATCAGTATCTGAAACCAGAGGTGGCCTCTCTGAATGGCATGTGTGTAGCACATGTAGATGAGTGTGTGAGGGAAGTTTTGCAATGATTGAACACGTGTGTAGGAAAGAACACTCCATGAAGGCAAGGGCCACCTCTGTCTTTTGACCGCTACTGTTGACTTAAAACCCTGCATGTCATAGATATTCAATTGATATTTATAGAATGAATTCATGCTAAAAACTAGACTTTGGGTTCATTGATGCTTTTTAAAAGTTTTCTCAAGGACCCAATACAGAGAATTGTTAGTGGATATTATATGACATTCTAAAAAAAAATGTGCATATGTGTTTATGAGTATGAGCACACGCAAGAGTCTGGAGAAGGTTTTAGAGCCAACAGCTCAGTTTCCAAGTATCTGGGTGGCTCTCTTGGCTGTTTGATTGTATTGCCTTCTCAGCCACCTTTTGTCAGTGACAGAAAAATGGCCTAAGGTCCAACGGTGTGGGCCTTGGAACCAAGCTGCCTAGTTTGAATTTCAGCTCAGCAGTGTCCTTTCCATATGACCTCTAGCAAGTTCCCACATTGCCCTAAGCCTCTGTCTCCCCATGTATACAGGAATAATGATGGTTCTTCTCATAGCGTTGATTTCGGGATTAAGGGAGGTAATCCAGGTGAAGCTCATATTGGTGTGCCTCTCATGTGGGATGTGTTCAATGAGGGGTCCATTCTCATCGTGCCTTGAGAACAGGGAATGTAAGTATGAATCCATCACAACCTCCATGGAAGCAGGGCAGAGAAGAAAGAGATGGGTCTTGTCTTGCCAAGTGGAAGCTGGGAGTGGGTCAGTCTTGGTCTTTTCCAGGACAGGAGGAGGGTATGTTGTTACTTCTGAAGATTTTGCATGCTAAAGAAATGAGCCAAGACTGGGCCTATCTGACAGAGCCCGGTTCCAAATAGGACAGGGTGGTTACATTCTGAAGAAGGCCCAGACACACCATCAGGGTCTAGGGATGGATCTCAGAGTCACGTGGAAATAGAAACAATGAGAAGTCAGATTAGGACCAAAGAGGTGGTGGGTGTAGGGACAGGTCCTGAGGTACTTCCTGGAAGATTGCCACCTACTGGCTCCATGCTGGTTTGCGCTTGAGTCAGAATGACTTCAAAGGTCATGGACAGGGCACCCAAGGAAAGAAGACAGCAAGGCAGCCCCAGGAACTCTCTGGTGAGTTCAGATTTAAATAGCACATGAATAAAACATCAAAAAAATGGCACCATATTCTGTGGGGAGTATGAAAGAAGCGTGAGTTTATAATGCTCGTATCAGGAAGACCAAGACCTGATGTGCACCAAAGGTTACAGGAATTCCTAACAGCGGCAAAAGGAGCTCAGAAAGAAGAATGGGATCAGGAGGATTTGAGGCTCATAGTACAATGATGGTAGATGGCAAAAACAGACAAAGAAAAGCCAGTGACAACAACCACCACCAAACAACTCTTTGGCCCTAAGTCACGAAGAATGTACTAGCACTAACAGGAAAAATGAAGCCCAGTGGGAGTGTGAGAGGGTCAGGGAGAAATTCTCAAGTAGCTGCTCTTAGCATATGTGTCACTGATGAGTTTCTTGGACCTGCATGGAGTCTCAAATTTAAGGTAGAAACCACAATTTCGAAATCCACATATTTCTTCCTTAAAAACACTGGAATTCTTGCAATATTAGATGATTTGGCAACGTTGGGCCCTTGTTCCTGGATGGTGAAGTTTGAGGGCTTGCCACTAACTTCAGATGGGCATTCCCAATTCCTCATGGACTCCTTCCCTCTCCCCGCCTCCTATTTGGCTCCTGTGGACGCTTGAGTTTATGTGTGATGTAAGCGCTCTAAGTTCATCCAAGTCTTCACACATCCCAAGGGACTGAGAGACCTTGTAATGACAATATTAAACTTCTGTGGGTGATCTTGAAGGAATCCTAGAAATCCTAATTGGTGTTATGAAATAAAAATGAGCAGGATCACTGCAATTCTCAAAAATAAAAGAGAGTGAAAAGTTCTATGAGCAAGTTGCAGAAACACAATTATATTTTGAATTTTTTGCATGCTTGTGACTTGAGACGGGAACCCAGGGCCTTGCACATGCTAGGAAGTACTCTACCACTGAGCTACATTCCTAGCACAATTAGGCATTTTTAATCATCATCAAAGGTAAGTCTTGTCATGAAGTTTCTCTG
This sequence comes from Urocitellus parryii, assembly GCF_045843805.1. NCBI lineage: Eukaryota > Metazoa > Chordata > Mammalia > Rodentia > Sciuridae > Urocitellus > Urocitellus parryii. The sequence continues at coordinate 106,462,755 of NC_135533.1, forward strand.
ACTATGGCAAAGGCCACATCCTCCAACCCTGACCCTCTTCTGATGTTGTGACCCAATGATTTGGATGAAAACAAGTAATTTATAAATATAAAAGTGCATATAACACAAAGTTGGGAAATAAACTTAAGCTATTCCAGTGAAATCCTGATGAGGCTAAGTTCCAACCACATCCTTGCATAGATAGGGGTTGGTGTCATTACAGAAAAGCATATGTGACAGAAAATAAAGTAAGGATTTAGAACAGAGTAGGTCAGCCCAATTTAATAATGCAGCTCCAAAAATGCAAATCTGAGTTTAGCTTCTTAATTGAAATTGTAATGTCTAGAATGAGGAAAAATTTTTTCTGATTTGTAGAATAGAACATATTCCAAACACAGCACATGTGTTCATTTCAAACATTTCTGTTCTTCTTTGTATTTCAACATTTTATTACATATTTCAAGTTTTACAGAAAATTTGTCAGAAAAATTGATATTGTACTATAGTGAACACTTGTATATTTGCCACCTAGAATCAATAATTATTAATAATGTGACATTTTAAAAATTTATTCATATATAAGAGTATGTGTATATATGGGTATGTATGTGCACATACACATATGTATGTATGTGTGTATGTATTTTTCCTGAGTTACTTGACTAAAAATCTGCAACTTCAAAGCATAAGGATAATCTCTTGCATAACCACTATACACCCACCAGTCAGAAGAAAACTGATAGTAATTCCTAAGTGTAATCTAACATCTAGTCCATGTGAAAACTTGTCCCGTAGTCTCTAAGAAGTCTTTCATAGCTTTCTTGATAGTTCTTCAATAAGTGAACTAAATCTGCTTTCTGTTTTTTTATTTCTTTCTCACTACTTCCCATTTCAATGAAAAGGTAGATCATCATACAATTTGTCTGAGAATGGACATGTAAGATGAAGAGCAAATTTTGGGGAGGGAAATAATGAGTTGCATCTTATGAATTTTGAGTACTGGCCTGGAGGTCAGCAAAGAGGTCTGAGCTACAGACAGACACTTGGGAGATACCAAATCAGAGGTTGTAGCTTTCATGTTGGGAGGGTATGAATCATCTAGGGACATTGTCACCATCATTGAGACATCAAGCTCTACTTGGCATTGCACTGTCTTTTATTTGTTTAGTTTAATTTTTAACATTTGCACAAATTAATTGTACATATTTATGGGCTACAATGTGATGATTTGAAACATGTATATGACGTGTAAGATCAAGTCAGAACAATTAACATTTCCATCTCCTTAAACATTTTTCATTTCTTTGTGTTGGGAACATTTACACTCTTCTAATTCTTTATAAAATATAAATTTCTGTGAGCTGTAGTCACCCTACTGTGTTGTATAGCATCAGTACTTATTCCTTTGATGGAACTGGGTTTTGATGCCCGTTATGGTTTGTATCCAGAATGCCCCCCAAAAGCTCATGTGTTGGAAACATGGTCCCCAATGCAGCAAGGTTCAGAGGTGGAGCTTGGAGGCAATGGATTAATCCACTTCATAGTTGAATGGACTACTGGGAAGTAAGACCTAGTTGGAGAAAGTAGGTCACTGGGGCATGTCCAGAGTTCATCTCCTCCCCAGTATTTTCCACTTCTTCTCTCTCCCTCCTCTTTCTTCGCTCCCTTCACTGCCATGAGATGAGCAACTTTCTTCCTCCACACTCTTTAGCAATGATATTTATGTCCTGGAGCTGGCCAGCCATGGACTGAATCTCTGAAACCATGAACCAACATAAAACTTTCTTCCTAAGTTGTTTTTGTAAGGTATTTTGGTCACAGTGAAGAAAAGCTGACTAACAAAGTATACTTTATCCAAACTCCATTTCCCCTTACCCTACCCTTTATAACCTCTAGTGACCACTGCTCTATTTCATATATGAGTTAGAACATGAAATAATTGTTTTTCTGTACCTGACATCCCATATTTTTGCAAATGACAGATTTTCATCCCTTATTATAGCTGAATAATATTCTATTGTGATATATACATACATCTCAATTTATTTATTCATCCACTGATGGGTACTTAGGTTAATTCCACATCTTGCCTATTATGAATAGTGCTGCAATAAACATAGGGGTGTAAGTATCTTTAATATGTTAAGTTCATTTCCCTTGGATATATAACCTAGCAGTGGGATCATTAGATCATATGGTAGTTCTATTCCTAGATACTTGAGGAAACTCCATATTGTTTTCTATAAAGGATAATGATATCCCTTATTTACCCGTTATTATATCTATCAATTATATCTGTTATTTCTATTGCTGTTGAGTATTTTGAGTTTCTTGAATATTCTGGGCATAAACCCCTTGTAAAATGAATGACTGGTGAATATTTTCTTCTATGATGCAGGTCCTCTCTTGGCTTTCTGATTGTTTTCCTTTGCTCTGCAGAAGCCTCTTACTTGGTGCTCTATTGAGGTGGGTTTTGTTTGTTTGTTTTGGTATTTTTGTGTAACTGTGATCAAAAGAACCTGACAAGAACAATTAAAGGAGGGAAAGTTTATTTGGGACTCCCAGTTGCAGAGGTCTCTGTGGGTAGATGGCTAACTCCATTGCTCTGGGCATGAGGTGAGGAAGAACCCCGCAGGAAAGGGATGGAAAACAGCTTAGGACGCAGAGACCTCTGCTCAGTACAGACAAAATATAAACCCCAAAGGCATGGTCCCCAAGCACCCACCTCCTTCAGTCATACCCCACCAACCTACAGTTACCACACAGTTAATCCATTCAAGTAGATGAATGCCCTGATTAGTTAAGGTGATCATAAAACCATGGGGTCACCTTAAGCATTCTTGCATTGTCTTGCAAAAATCAATTACAAACATTGATAAAAGAAATAGAAATGGAAGGATAGACAGATAGGCCTATACCTGTAAACCAGCTACCCAGGAGGCAGAGGCAGAAGGATGGCAAGTTCAAGGATAGCTTGGGAACTTAGTGAAAACCCTTTATCAAAATTAAAAAGGGAATCTGAAAGATAGCCAAGTTGTAGAGCACCCCTGGGTTCAATGCACAGTGCTACCAAAAAAAAAAAAAAAAAGATATCCCATATTCGTGGATTGAAAGAATTTATATTGTTTTTTTTAAACAACAGAAATTTATTAGTTGCTCAAAACATTACATTGATCTTGACATATCATATATCATACATTTGATTAAAATGGGGTATGAATTCTTATTGTTCCCACGTGTACAGATTGCAGGATCACATTGGTTACACATCCACATTTATACATACTGCCGTACTAGTGTCTGTTGTATTCTGCTGCCTTTCCTATCCCCTTCCTATCCCCCCTCCCCTCCCATCCCCTCCCCTCCCCTCCCCTCTCCTCACCTCTCTCTACCCCATCTACGGTAACTCATTTCTCTCTCTCTCTCTCTCTTTTCTTCCCCTTCCCCTCACATCCTCTTATATTTAATTTTGTATAACTATGAGGGTCTCCTTCCATCTTCCGTGCAATTTCCCTTCTCTCTTCCATTCCCTCCCACCTCTTGCCCCTGATTGATGGTAATCTTCTTCTCATGCTCTTCCTCTCTGCTCTGTTTTAGGTCGACCCCCCCCTCCTTATATCAAAGAAGACCTTTGGCATTTGTTTTTTAGGGATTGGCTGACTTCACTTAGCATAATCTGCTCTAATGCCATCCATTTCCCTTCAATTGCCATGATTTTGTTATTTTTTAGTGCTGAGTAATACTCCATTGTGCCACATTTTTTAAAAATCCATTCATCTATTGAAGGGCAACTAGCTATTGTGAATCGTGCTGCTATAACATTGATGTGGCTGTGTCCCTGTAGTATGCTGTTTTTAGATCCTTTGGGTAAAACGTCCATTCTATTCAAAGTGATTCACTGATTCAAGCAATCTCTATCAAAATGCCAATGGCATTCTTCACAGAAATAGGAAAAAAGAAGCCTAAAATTTAAAAAGGTATGTGCATGCGCACCTACATGCACACACACACACACACACACACACACACACACACACACACGTAATCCAGTTCATTGGTGAAGTTTACTTTTAAATTTTTTGTGTGTGAATATTAAGAATGGGATTGCTTGATTTTTTTTCTCAGCAATGTCTTATTGGGGTATAAATAGTACTGATTTTATTTGGTGATTTTGTATATTGAACTTTACTGAATTTATCAGTTCTAACAGTTTTTTAGTGGAGGCTTTAGTTTTTCTATATATACAATCACGCTATTTGCAAACAGAGATAATCTGACTCCTTCCCTTCTTATTGGAATGCCCTTTATTTCTTTCTATTGGCTATTCTTCTGACTTAAGACTTTCACGACTATGAGGAATAATACCAGTGAACATAGAGATTCTGTAATATGGTTTGCTGGTACTTTGTTTAGAATTTTTGCATGTATGATCATCAGGGATATTGGTCTATAGTTTGTGTGTATGTATGAGTGTACACCCTTGTCTAATTTTGGTATTAATATAATGCTAAACTAGTGTAAGTTTGGAAGGTTTCCTATTTCATATTTTTTAGAATAGCTTGAGAATAATTGGCATAGCTCTCCTTTCAAATTTTTATAAAATTCAGCTCTCAAGCTATCTTATCCTGGGCTTTTCTTTGTTGGGAGATTTTTCTATTACTAATCCAGTCTTCTTAGTTATTATTGGTCTGTTCAGGTTTCTTTGTCCTTGTGATTCATTTTCGGTGGGCTGTGTGTATCCAGGAATCTATCACTTCTTTTAAGTTTTCTAATTTTTTGTCATATAGTTGTTCTAATTGTCACTAATGATCATTTACATTTCTGTGTATCAAATTGTAACATCTCATTTTTCTCTGGTGATTTTATCAATTTGTGGGTTATCCCCCCATTTTTTTTTTAGTTAGTATAGCTAAAGATTTCTTAATTTAGTTTATCTCTTTTTGAGAAACCAACTATTTCACTGATCCTTTATATACTAGTTTGGTTTTGTCTTAGTCATTTCACTTTTTCTCTCTGCTCTGACTTTTTTTTTTTTTTTGTACTGGGGATTGAACTCAGGGGCATTCAACCACTGAACCACATCCCCAGCCTTATTTTATATTTTAGAGACAGGGTCTCACTTGGTTGCTTAGCGCCTTGCTCTTTTGCTAAGGCTTGCTTTGGACTCTCGATCCTCTTGTCTCAGCCTCCTGAACTGCTGGGATTATGGGCATGAGCCTCCATGCCTGGACCTCTGCTTTGCTCTTTGTTATTTATTTCCTTTATTAATTTTGGGTTTAGTTTGTTCTTGCTTTTCTAGTTCTTTGACTTGCGTTTTTCGGCTGTTTATTTGAAATCTCCCCTGCCCTTTTCTGATGTAGGCACATATTACTCTAAATTTCCATCTTAGTACTTGCTTTTGATGTATCCAATAGGTTTGGGCATATTGTGTCTTAATTTTCATTTGTTTCAAGAATTTTTTAATTTCCATTTTAATTTCTTCACTGACCCATTGGCCATACAAAGGGCATGTTGTTTAATTTTCATGGATTTGTATGATTTCTAAAGTTTCTCTTTTTGACTTCTGGTTTTGTTCCATTGCGGTCAAATAAGATACTAAGTATGATTTCAATTTTCTAAAAATTTGTTGACATGTGTTTTGTGTCTAAACATATGGTCTATCCTGGAAAACGTTCCATGTGTTGATGAGAAGAATGTGTATCCTGCAGCCGTTGGGGTGAAGCATTTCTGCAAGTGCCTCTTAGACCCAATCCTGTATAGAGTATTGTTTAAATCCGATGCTTCTTTGTTGATTTTTTGGTCTGGGTGATCCGTTCATTGATAAAAGTAGTGTGGGGGAGTCCCCCAATCATTATTTTATTGGAGTCTATTTCTCTTGTTAGGTGTATTCATATTTGCCAACAAAGCCTGGAACCAGGGATTATTAATCATCATATCAAAAAGAACAACAAAACATTGTAAAATCACAAGTGAAAAAAAAATGAATAAAAAGAGTAAGAAGAGCTTATGGGGTGATAAAATCCAATGGCAACTTGATTTAAGGAGCTTTCCATTAAGGATGGCCTTCTCCCCCAGTAGTGGTTTCCTCTTGTTTTTGTTTTTGAGATGAGGGTCTCAGTATGTTGCTAGTTTCAAACTTGTGGGCTCCAATGATCTTCTGCCCTCAGCCTCCGTGTGTGGCTGAAATTAGAGACACATACCCTCTACCCTTCTCCTCCAGGAGTGTTTTGATAAAAACTCAGCTTGATGCACATGTAAAGTGACTGATATCCATGTGGGCAACACTTGTCAGAAATCTACATGTGCAATACAACTTATTACATTTTTGTCCAAAGTTGAAAAAAAAAATAAAGCATAGAATAAAAAAAAAGGAAAAGAAGGAAATGTAAAAGCGAAGACTTTTAAATTCTTCCCAAGAAACACAGACTTTATTCCTTTGGTCATTTTATTACAAAAATGGCTTCTTGATTTATAGTAAATGTCATTCATATCTGAAAAACAACAAAACTGATTCTCACTGTCATGTGAGAATTCTGTCCCTAAACATCATTTTAAAAATGATTTGTTTGTTCTGCTAAGCAAGTTGAGTCTAATTTTGTATGAAAGAATGTGGCTGGGTATCCCATATGAGGCAAACACACTCTTTTGTCTGTCACTCTTTGAAGAAGGAATGGGAAAGGAGAAATAGAGGAACTGTTTTCTCTCTGATTGACCAGAGAAAAGTCATTTAATCTTGTTGGTCTTCTTTCCTCAAGTGTGGGCTTTCATAGGGTTATAAAAATTAACTTCCATCATAGCTTCTAGGATTCCTAAGCCTTGATGGAGTGTAAGATTTTTTAAAAAAAAGTTTATTCCCTTTTCGAATTTTATTTTAACTAGAGGTTATTCTTTTAAAAAAAATCTGGCTTTGCCTCTTGCAAGATCTAAACTAGATCTTCTGTTCATAGAGAAGGCACTTTCCTTGTGAAGCTAGGAAATTTCTTGTGGCATTTTCCTGCCAACCCCTACGCATCCTCCAACGAGTGGGAGTTGTCTGGTAACCAAACACAGTCCCCTTGAAGAACCCAGTGAGAGGTTTCCCTTTGGAGTGGGGGATGGGAAATAGAACAGAAGCAGATTTAATCATGGGTTTGCCTCTTCCTGGTCTATATGTGTGGCTCCATCTGCCTCCGCCCAGGGAGTAGGTGGAGTGGAAACTCTGATTACAGTTTCTAGCCCTTGAACATCTCCCCTACTGCCTCTTCCAAGGACTTCAGTTCCACCAAATCCAACTAATTGAGTGATATTAAATTAAGAAATTGAAAGGTACCTAATCCTATAAGAGGCATCTCCTGGAAAATATCCATTCATCTGTATTTATTTACTGAATGACATTTGAAACCCTATCCTGGTTGCTAAATGTGCAAAGATGAATAAAACAAAATCACTCTCTCAGAAGGTGGTAACCAAGGGTGGGTGGAACAACTGTAAAGAGAGAAATTACACTAGAATGTTGTGGTATAATGGTGATATATCTAAAGTGCATAAGTGGTTAGTTATGGTTTAAATATTAGGTGTCCCCCAAAAGCGCATGTGTGAAACAGTATGACAGAGTTTAGAGGTGGATTGATTGGGTTATGAGAGTCTTGACCTAATCAGCACATTAGTCTCCGGATGGGATTCACTGGGTGGGAGGTGTAGGCAGGTAGGGTATGTCTGGAAGAAGTGGGTCACCGTGGGCCTGCCTTTGGGGTATATATTTTGTCCCAGGTGAGTGGAACTCTCTCTGCTTCCTGGTGGGATGTCCTGAGCTGCTTTCCTTCACCACACTCTTCCACCCTGATGTTCTGCCTCACCTTGAGCCCTCAGGAATGGAGCTGGCTGTCCATGGTCTGAGACCTCTGAAACCAGGAGCCCCCAAATAAAGTTTTCCTCCTTAAATTGTTCTTATCAAGTCTTTTGATCACAGCAATGAAATAGCTGACTAAATCTGATCTGAACAAGGCTCTGGCCATGGAGGATATTGAAGCTGTGTTTTGTAGGGAACTATAAGTGTTCCATGTGGCTAACAGGGGACAGAAGATTCTTGATAAATTACTAAAGTCTAAAAATAGGAGAACAAAGACAGGTAACCCATTTGGGGATGGCAATGCTGCCAGTTTTATGATTAGGAGGCAAGAATGATAGTACTGAGGTGTGTGTGTCTATGTGAAAGTGTGTGTGTGTGGTATGTGGTTCATTTAACTTTCTCCCCTTAGACTGGTTTGGAAGAAATTCCCAAAAGGAATTTCACCTCTTACTAGAGTCAGAGCTGCAGGCTGACTCTATTTTCTAATTCCAATTCTGCTTATTCTTAAGTCTCTGCAAATGGTTGTATTGTTTTGCACCCTTGTATGCCTGGTTAAGTTGGGACAGTTTCCCAGAATCTCCTTCCCTGGATAGTTTTGAGTTAGATTTGGCCAGAAGAATTTGGGAGACTACCGAGAATCAGAACCAAAGTGGCAGCCATGACTTGGATATAGGGTAGACAGATGCGGCTGTACTCAGTATCCTCCTTGCTCTAAGCTCTGCACCCAACTCTTCTTCCCTAACCTCTCACACCAGAACCCTGTGCAGACTCAGAGGGTGCAGTAACCAGCCACGGTGCCAACTTCTCAAAAATGTTATCCGTAAGCTACCCTGTGCAGCCCCACTTTGTTGGCTGGACCTGTTATTAGCCTTCCGCTTCCTGATCCTTGTTCAATTTCAATCTCTTCAGTCCTTCTACCCTATGCCAACACTTCAACTACTGGAAAAGCTGCCACATTCTCCTAGGTTTCCTTCAGAGACACTGATGCAGAGGATCTGGGTGAGGACATGGATCTCAATTTCCTAAGCAGACTCCCCTCCTGCTTACTGCCAGGTGATGTTGCTTCATTCAGTACATTAGGTGAGTTCTAGACTGGTCCTTGGGCCTTGATTTCATTTTTCACCGTTGCAGATAAGATTACCACATCTCCTCACTCTGATACTTAAGCAGAGCCTTATCCTATTTTTTAATCAGCATTTGGATTTTGAGGAGAGACTTGTTGACCTCTACAGCCTCAGGGAATACTGGTTTCGAAAGACATGTTGCTAAATAAATGAGAAAAGAGAGTTGGAGATCAAGAAACAGTGAAAATGAAATGATGGTCTAATCGTAGGGTAGGATCTGACTTCATATGGACCCTAAGGTCAAGGCGGGAGGGATGAAGGACATCTGCAGGGATGGGACATTTGCCTGACCCCAGCATCAGTTCCATAAGGAGAAGACATTTTCCTTGTCTGATCACAGTCCAGGAAGCCTGCCTTCATGCGTGTGGGCAGAGAGAGGGCTCTTGGGGAAGTCACTTCTTCATTGGCCTCAGATGTAGGACAGCTAGCTGGGAACAGGCATATCCTAGCTAGCTGAAGGGCAACCAGGCTCAGAAGGATATAGGCACAGGTTCTGGGGTGTACAGATATGGGATTAACTTCTAGCTGTCACTTATTTTAACCAAACAAAGAAACTGAAATTATTATAATACCTCTCTCTATCCAAAGGTATTCTGAGGGTAGAGAGGGAATGACAGAGCAGCAAGCACAATTTCTGGCACCACGAGGTTTTCAGCAAATGTCAGATCCCCTTCACGACTGGCAAACTACTCTACAACCTCTTCAGTCCTGACTAGGCACACCCTACTGAGCTGCCAGGCACCAAGACAGGTTGCCACATTCTAAACTTGTTGCCATTTGTACCTCAGATGCTTCCCTAGCTTGCGACTTCACGTTGTGGGATGTTCTTTCTTTCTCTCCTACTGAAGAAAGAATTGATAGGTGCTGAACTGTGGCCTAAGGAAGTTCCCAGGCACAAAGGACTTACGGTCAAAGGCATTGGAGCAGCTGTTTGGCTACGCATGAGTTACTTGCCTTGATCAAATCTTCCAGGTGGTGACATAGGAGATTCCTTATATCTAATCCCAGCTATTTCTCTGAGATGTAGCTCAGTGGTACTGTGCTTGCCTAGCATGCACAAGGCCCCGAGTTCCATCCCCAGACTGCAACAAACAGACCAACATAACATAACCAAACACAACAACCTATATAAACTGTAGTTGTAGGACCCAAAGATTGATTGGTGCTTTGCTCTTTGGGTGGACACTCCTCCCTCTCTTGTCCTGCTTTCTGTGACTTGATCCCTGCCAACGATCAAATAAGGTTGGCACATTCCTGGGATACATCAGGAGCCAGCCTACAGACAAGTTTTTGAGGGCTCCTGATACATTGACTGTCTGAAAAAGTGATGGTCCCAAGAAACACAAACTCCTTCAAGCTCCACAGAGTGACAGAATGCTTGAGGAAACTCAGGTGGAAGACTCCTGAGAGTAGAGACCTATGAGGACCCAGAAGCTGTGGTTACTACCGCTCTCAAGTGTTCTCAGGGCTTCTTCATCTTTTTGTCCCTGAGAGAATCTCCAGTTTCACTGTGAAGAATCATGCTCTCTCCTTCCTTATTAAAACATGCACCCCCCAAACAATGTATTTCTACCTCCTGCAGCCACCAGAGACTGACCTGAGCCTCTTTCTTCCTCAATTCAAATTTCTCATGGAGGAAGATTCTGATTTGCCTTCTCATGGCAGCACAGCCCCACCTACCCACCGCGCCCCCAGCTGTCTCCTTCAAATGCTGTGTGGTTCAGGAAAGTCCATTAAGCCATAACCACTGGCACCAACTGTATCATCTCTGGAGGACCAAGGCTCCCACTTAGAGGCCAGGCACTGTCCAGGTGAGTCACTGTGCAGGCCTGCTTTTGGAGGCTCGAGCTAGGACTTTTCACAGTGAACCTTTGAAAATGTTGGGTTTTTATTTATAATTAAGTATCCTTGAAGATGTTGCCTTTTATTGTGGCACCAAATATTAACTGTAGACACAAGACTGGCCAGCCACAGAGCTGAGTCCCCAGCCTGGCCTGCACTGATGTCCATTGTTATTCTACTGGTATAGTAATGCCCGTCGAACTAGATTTGGCCTGGCTATGAATGCCCATAGGCCTGATGAGCCAAGGACTTGGCTGCTTCACAGATAAAAAGTCTTTTAGATACACCCCGCCACACACACATTGTTTCTGATATCTCTGGGGTGCTTATCTGTAACCAAAAATAAATTCTAGTGGTACAACTCTGGCCACTGCTGGAATGCAGCCAGCACTAAGCAGTTTTGGAGAACCTATGAACACAAAGATATGCCTGTCTGAATTCAGTTCAGCTCTCCCATTTCTTCCTTATTATTCCCATTTTCTCCAATGATGCTGACAAAATGAGCCACACTGTGATGGGGTTACCACAGGCTCCTGCAGGCTTGGAGGCTGGTCAGCCTGGATCTTTCAGGCAGTTATGGCTCCAATGGGTGAGAGTTAAGACTGCCTTCCTCCTTGGTACCCTTAAAGAGCAGAGCTCCAGTTCCTTCTGCAGGTCATGCCATTGATGGCACTTGCTGACACCTAGCTGCCATTACAGGTGTCTTAAATTCAGAAATGAGTTCCCAGTTCAGGTGCTTTATACCCTGAATGAAAGCACCCTAGCAGTAGCCGAAACAACCAGGGAGATTTTTCTAAAGGACCTATAGTGCTATGGGGCAGAGAGGAGACATGAGTTCTATTGCTCCAAGGTAAACCATCTTAAACTTTGTAGTATAAAGTAATCACTTCATTATGCTCATGAATTCATGGGACAGAGTGAGACAGGACTCAAGGCAAGACCTTCTCTGTTTTTTGATGATGGGATTTCATTGGGGAAAAGACAGAAACGACGGAATAATGAAAACACATAGGACTAAAAGACCCCTTCCTAGATGGCCTCCTCTCTGTCTGCTGCCTAGGCTGGGAATGGCTAATCTGGGACCAGAGCATTAATGTGGGATCTCCATGCAGCTCAGGGTTCTCAGACCATGGCAGACTGGCTGGGAGTGGGAATGACCAGAGAGGGGCACTCCAGGGAGCAAACATTCCAAGAGAGCTGCATGGGCTCTTCAGCCCAAGGTGTGATGGTTCCACTTATCACTTCTACCTCAAGCAGAAGTGTTCGAAGCAGCAGCAAGCATCCTCAGATGCAAGGGAAAGAACACAGACCCACCTTCACTGAAATCACACCCAAGTCACTGATATGACAAGTATTGTTATAGCCATCATTGGAAAACATAATATCCTGGAGCTGTTCCTTCTAAGCTTTAGACTGTAGGGTTCCATATCCAGGGTAGCTCCAGCCAAGAGAAGCAGATAGGGCAGTAATCATCCTGGACAACTGGAGAGATAGGACACATGTACAACTGTCTCCTCCAGCACCAAGGATGGCCTAGCTGCTTTTTCATCTTCTGTTGCAATCCCTCCTGAACAATATGGTTTTGTAAGCTCACCATGTCACTTTCCTGTGTAAGAAGGCTATTATGGCTTGGATGTGAGGTGTCCCCCAAAAGTTCATGTGTGAGACAATGCAAGAAGGTTCAGAGGAGAAATGATGGGTTTCTAAGAGTCTTAAACCAATCAATGAATTAATCCCTTGATAGGGATTCACTGAGTGGTAATTGAAGTGGTAGGGTGCGGCTGGAGGAGGCAGGAATTGGGGCGTGGCTTTGGGTATATATTTGTATCTGGCAAGTGGAGACCTCTCTCATTGCGTCTTGATCATCAGGAGAGCTGCTTCCCTTTGCCACTCTCTTCCACCATGATGTCCTGTCTCACCTTGAGTCCCCAGGAATGGAGTCTGCTGTCTGTGGATTGAGACCTCTGAAACCATGAGCCCCCAAATAAACTTTTTCTCCTCTATAATTGTTCTGGTAGGGTCTTTTAGTCACAGTGCTGAAAAAGCTGATGAAAACAGAGACCAAAAAAAAGGATAAAAGCTTTAAAATGTAGGTTTTGGGGGATGACGAAGGGTGAATTATTTCAAAAATTTTCCAAGATTGCTGAGTTAGTTTTACTTGGGAGTCAATTCAAAGTCCTTGATGCCATTCTATCCCCCTCAAGTTTGGCCTGCAGGTGTGTATGCCACAGGAGGATTCATTTGTGGGGGTCATTGAGGAATGAGGAGTCAACCTTGTGATATGTTAGTATACCCTTTTCACCTATTCACAGGAATTCAAAGGAAGCCTGACACCCCTGTTGACAGGAATCCTTCAGAACTGAGACTGATCAATGCAGGTTCCTGCAAGGCTCAATGTGCCTCCTCTGAAAGACCTTGGGAGGCCATTACCAGCTGACAAGGGGAGCCTAGATATGGCTGAATGTCTCAGTTTCTAGAATGAGACAAGATAGCATCATGTGCAGACCTAAGGTGTATTTTCCTTTTAGGAAAAAGCCACTTTGGAGGAGGGTGCCCTACTGTTTGTGCTGAACTCCTTTCACATACCATTCTGGATCCACTCAGCTCCCGGGTCCCTGCTGTGTGTTTCAGGGATGAATGATGTAGGATACCCCAATAGATTATCTTTCCCCTAGGATCACCACCTGGTTCACACTTGCTAGAGACCCATGGGAGGAAGGAGAGAAAAGTCTAAAGTTTATTCCTCTGCTTCCTCCCTGAGACATCATCCGAAGCCAGTCCAGTTAGAAGGTACATCGGTGCCATATAGTGTCAGTAGGTAAAAATAGCTATGGCATTGCATCCCTACACAGTGTGGTGACACACACAAAGATAGACTTGTTGATAAAAGACCCCAGGCAGCTCCCTCACTCCTCCCACCATGTGAAGACAGCAGTTAAGTCAGCAGTCTTGTGTGTGCACCAGGAGAACAACTCCCACCTGACATCAAATCAAACTGTTCCTTGATCTTGGGTTTCCCAATCTCCAGAGCTATATGAAATAAATTTTTATTAATAAGTCACCCAGTCCATGGCATTTCTTTTAGCTGCTTAATTGACACCACAGAACCCATTTAGTAGCAAAATAAGCACAATGTCCATGTGACCATAGGATGCACTGAACTCATTATGGATCCATGCAGCAGTAACTGGCCTAATAGAAGAGAGGGATGGCCTGTGAAGGAACAATACTAGGGTAAGATGGAGTGATGTTCTGTAAGACTGGGCTATGGCCGGTATTTGTGCTAGGTCCCCTGTAGCTGGATTAAGTGATTCTGAAAAGGAAGGGGTGGAGATAAGAGTGATCCTGCTCATCATTATTTCCATAAACCTCTCTTGGAGATGGTGCTTCCTGTCCCTATACACTTAGGCTCTTCCGGGTTAGCATGCCTGGTTCCATATGGAGACATGATTCCACAGAGGGACACAACACAATAACATGTCCATGGAATTACAAAGAGCAACTGGCCACTTTAGGTTCCAGTGGACTGGAAAGAAAAGCAAGCATGTCCTGTCCTTGTGGATTCCTGTAAGGAACTGGGGTTGCTGCCACACCACAGAGACGGGGGTGGGGATCATGGGTCTAAATATTCAATGCAGTCGACAGGAAAATTCTGCACCCTTCCTATCTTCTGAGACCAAGTGTTCTGAGAATCATTTGATGATGACCTGAGACTCAAGAATGGTTTCCCTTGATAGCACCCTTGATAATGGCCTGTTTGGGAATGCACCTCCCAGTGGTCCTTCACCAATCCTTCACAGGCCATCCCTCTCTTCTATTAGGCCACCTGCTGCTGCGTGGGTCCAGTATGAGTTCAGTGGATCTTGTGGCCACATGCCTATTGTTCTTATTTTGCTACTAAATGGGTTCTGTGATGTCTTAATCTATTCAATCCTGCCTTTTTTTTTTTTTTTACTCTGGGTTCCCTGGGCTTGTTTCCCATATCAAATATTAACTTGTAAGCATTTGCTTCAGCCTTTGTTTCTCAGGGACTCAGGCCAAGACAGTATAATGTGGTGAATGGGGCATGCAAACTTGGGGTGAGAAGCTGTGGAGGAGTTAAATGCTCTACATAATGAGAAGGTCAGAAATTTGTGTTAATGGAAAATTTTGTTTTCTTTACCTCCATATTGAACTCGTATTTCAGGAGTGAAGTTTTGAAGGGACATCACACATTTTTGGCTTGTTCGTACATCTTTCTGGGCCTCTTCTCATTTCATATCTTATCGAGCTTTTAGGTCACTGTTTACAGCACACCCATGTGTAATGCTAAGTTCCCACTGGTCTGGAAATTGATATGATCCTTCTTAACAGGATGTGATTGTTCTGATAAATAGGACATGGACATCCTTGGGAAGGAAAGGTGGCATGTTATGCAGTCTATTCATTGACCATGGTTGTTGGTAGGTTTCTATTACTGTGACAAAATACGTAGCATACTCAACATAAAAGGAGGAGAGGTTTATTTTGGCTCATGGTTTTGGAAGTTTCAATCCCTGGTTGTTTGGCCCTATTGCTTTGGGCCTATGGAAGAATCGTACATCATGGTAGAAGTGTCTGTTCACCTTTTGTTGGCTGGTAAGCAAAGAGAGGAAGGAGCTAGTATCCCAATATCCCTCTTAAGGGCACAGCCCAGCGACCTAACTTCTTCCTACTAGGTCCTCCCTCTTAAATGCTTCATCTCATCCCCCAATTACCAAGACTTTAAAACCCGAGCCTTTGGGGGATGTTTATTCAAAACATAGCACATGTGAGAGCAGCAATTATTTAAATTTTGAGAATTTATCTGAAGATTGTTTTGATCAAACAGATTTTTTTTGAGGAGGGAATCAACTCGGGAACAGTTGCATTGCCATAAAACATGAACAGGTGAGTGACTGCTGCTTAAAAAACCCAAAAGCAAAACCAACAAAGTGTGAGACAGGAATGCTGTATGAGAAATTGACCGATGGTGGGGCATGGAGGCAGGGAAGAGCTCTGGTATCCTACCAACAATGCCTATCAGAAACACTTCAACCAGAGCTTCTCCAAGTAGCCCTACTGTCAACTGCCTGGTACCCACAGCAGCTATAGGCCAATACTCCAGTAGAACAAGTGGTGGGTCCTTAAACTCCCACACAATCAGGTTTCCCTTATGCCTGAGCTTATGGTTTTATTCCTGGAAAGAATGTGGCCTTCTAATCCCATGCTTCTGGGTTAGCATCTAACATCTAACCTTTGTCATCCACTCTGGTCCAGCATGCACCTATCTTAATTCCTCAGGCTCAAGTATGAGAAACTAAGGACAGCCCCTATATCCCACAGCCTGCTGAAACTGTTCAAAATAGCCCATTCTAAGTCCATTTGCCCTGCCTTGCCTATTTCTTCCTATATAAACCACAATGAAGGCTCTTGCCATCATTTCCCTTCTCAACCCCTGACATACCTCAATGGCTCATGTGCTGTGCTTCCTGCCTCTAGGGAAATGTGAACAACAACCTTCTTCCTTCATGACAGTTATCTCCATGCCTACAGTTCTTATCATATCTGATTAAAGTAAATTCTTGATAGTCTGGAAATGACTTTATAATTTTTTAGTCCTTTTAAACTAGAAGGACACATATAATTTAAAGTGAAACTAAGAAAACCATATATCATGGAATGGCCAGATTTTTAAATTATATTCTCCTTCTCAGTGCTGAATATCAGAGCTGAGATTCTGGTCTGGAAGAACCCCTCTGCCCTTCATCACCATGCATTATCACTTCTACACTGACATATGCTCTTTGCTTCCTTAGCCAGTTCTGCCACTGGCTGTGAGCTTCTTTAAGACATGGTTTCCAGTTTTATTCAACTTCCGTTTTCTTAATGTAGTATGGAGTCCACCAGTCAGAAGGCCTGGAAATTGTGTTTAAGAAATGAATGGTTGGATGACTATGGATCCATTGCTTTGGTATCGTGCCTACCCCTAGCCCTGATGAAATGTAACACCATGATTCTAGACAGGTGTATTCAGCTATCTGGACTTGGGTAGTATAAGAAGTAATATATTTGGTCTTTGTGCCTAGTTCCTGTCACAGAGGAATTTCCTGAGTGATGGGAATATGGTTTAGAACACTTTTAATAATAACAACTGAGTTCATGGGTTTTTTTTTTTTTGAGTTTGTATTTTTGAGGTGACTTTGGGCAAGACCACTGGGGTAGTGTTAGGATAGAGCCATTTACCAGAAAGATCATGTGATTAGAGGATTTGATCATTGAAAAGCTTTCAGCCCCAGCTTCAATTTCCAGGAATGGGGTTGGGGATTGGATATTAAGCTCTAAAATCTCTTAAACAATGAGACTGGATGAACATTCAGGTTGGTGAGCACATTCATATTCTGGGAGCATGGTACATCACAACTCGATGGAGACAAAATCTCCTGTTATTGGGATCTTTCCAGAACTTTCTCTGTTTTTCGTCTATATCCTTTAAATTATTCTTTACAATAAAACAGTAAAGTGATTCCCTGAGTTCTGTAAACCATCTTAGATAATTATTGAACCTAAGAACAGTAATCATGGGAACCCCAATTTATGGCTGGTTGATGAGAAGTACAGATCTCAGCCTGAAACTGGAAATTGTCACCTGGAGTGCGGGGCAGTTTGTGGACTGACACTATCTGAGGTATCTGATACTATCTCCAGGTTGATAGTGTAAATGCTAAATTGAATTATAGGATACCTATTTGAGTTCTGATGAAGAATTGCTTAGTGTATAGGGAAGAAACCTTATATATCAGTCATAGAAGTGTTCTGTTTCATGAGG
The DNA here is from genome assembly GCF_045843805.1 of Urocitellus parryii. Classification (NCBI taxonomy): domain Eukaryota; kingdom Metazoa; phylum Chordata; class Mammalia; order Rodentia; family Sciuridae; genus Urocitellus; species Urocitellus parryii. Next base: position 106,480,354 of record NC_135533.1, read on the forward strand.
GTACAGGAGAAAACATATGAACATATGCTTTCTCGAGAAACAGCTAAAACAAAATAGTAGGTAGCTGAAACAACTGAAGACTATTTTCTCATAGCTCTACAGCCTGTGAAGTTCATAATCAAGGTGCTGGAAAATGCAGTTTCTGGTCAGGTTTCCTTTCTGGCTTGCAGATATCTTCTACTTTCTCTGTTCTCTCATGGCCTTTCTTTTATGCTTGTGGAGAGAGTGAGTGAGGGGAGAGAGAAGGGAGAGGGGAACAGGGAGCCTGCTCTGATGTCTCTTCCTCTTCCTGTAAGGACAGATACCTGTTTTGTGGGCCCCCACCTCATGACCTTATTTTCCCTTAATCATCTCCCTTCAGCCTTATTTCTAAGCAGAGGAACAGGGGAGCTAGGGTTCACCACATGAATTGGGGGGATACAACTCAGTCCATGATAATAAGCTCTGAGGAAAGAGTTTTCAACCCTAGAGTAACATGCTGGTGAGTTGTATTCACTTGTTAGGTGCATCTACATTAGATACTTCAAAGTTTGCCGCTATCTTACAGAAAACCGAATGGAATGAAGGTTAGCCCTTTCATGACATTGCAACATTTACCTGCATCCCATTATACTCTTTTAAGTTGTGGATGCCTCCTCTGGAATTGTGCATAACTTCATATTGCCCAAGGGAGTATGTCTTGCAAGTTAACATCATCAGTATCCGGGTGGATCAAAGAGTGAGAAATACCGGTCTAGGGGCCATGAGGGCTGTGCGTGTGGGGACTAAACAGGTGTAAACCTGAGATAGCAGAGGTACATGCGTAGGTTCCTGGTTGTGCATGTGTTAAGTAAGCCACTTGGATTCTATGGGTTTTGGCAGAGTATTTCTCACAGGATGCTAATTGTCATTATTATTTTTGACAATGTTTTGTTGGCTAAGGAAATAACAAGGAAGTAGATTCTGAAATTGGACACAGGATTGGTAAAAGTACTGTGCACATTGGCAGGTGCACCAGTGGGACTTTCCAGGGGCTCTTTCTACACATATTCACTTGCCAAATCAGCCCTTTGAATGGGATGTATCCTGAGGGAATGTTTCCCAGATCCACAGGGAGCAGCCATGGTAGATTCTAACATATGAGAACTAGATTCTACCCTTTAAAACACTTGTTTTGAATTAGACATAGCTTAACATGCCAACAAGATACTAATAGCTTTGATTCCTCTGTATTCCTGTTACTATTTTATTTCCAAAACCAGAATCCAAATCTTTTACTTGTTTAGTTTTCCACTGCAATTTACTCATGTTGTATGCAGGTCAGATTGCTTTCTGTTTAGGTTTTTCAGTGACTAACTTTCTAGCTCTTAAGTGCATTACTCTTACTGTAGAAAAACCTATAGAATGAAGGGCTTGAGTCTCCATGGGGAAATGTAGGGCAGGAATCTTAACCTCTTAAAACCATGCTGGCCTCATGGGTATTGGATAAATAATTATGTTCACTCAACTCACACATTTGTTTATTTAGTCAAGAAATATTTATGGCATCAGTTTGTAACTCACTGTCATCTGTTGTCTTTGCCACCACTCATCAGTGATTTTCAAATTCTGTCTAGTTTAGAAATAGTTTTTATTGTTGTTTTTGATCTATTGCTGACTAATATTCTCATAAAGTACCATAAAAATGAATTGCTAAAGAAATGAAATAAGTCATACAAATGATAAACTCTGACTTTTTATTATTAGATTCAATGACATAAAATTATATTACAATAAGTATAATTAGAACAAATATATTCTTATTGTTCTGAAATTTTCTGAACACTCTCACTATTCATCTCAATTGCAGCTTGGTAACAGATGGTTCCTGGATCAGAACCCGTCCACAGACCATGTTCTGCAAAGTGCTGAAATTGAGATCCTTCTCTGGACTTCCCATAATAGCAAATGGCATCTGTATCTGTGTGCTCCAACCAAAATCCTTGCACCAGTTTTGGAAAACTTGTTTTTTTTTTTTGTTTGTTTGTTTTTTTCCAGTTGGTCCTCAATTGGAAGTGTGGACAAAAATGAGGGAGGCTGTGAGTTATTAATCAAGTCCTGGCTGTGTGGGGCTGATTGCTCCTCTAGTTATTGCTTGGCCTCCTCGACTGCTACAGATATTTGGTTGGCTTCCCAGTGCTGGTGGCTGTGGGATATGGGTCAGAGCTCTATTTTTACATATGGTCTGACCATTGTCTGTTTGTATATTTACTTTTTCAGTAGGTATGAGGGTGGGGACAGAGACTCCCTTAAACACTTCCCTCACCCCAAGTGTTGGTTGCATTTTAAATTAAATCACACATACCAAGATGAGCTGCACTAATGACAGACCAAACATATTAGATAGCAGGGCTTTCAGAAATGATCCCGTATTACCCAAGCCATGTGTCTGAGTCCATTTGTCCTACTGAAACTACAGTCTTGACACAGGTAATTTATCAACAACAAGTATTTATAGCTCACAGTTCCAGAGGCTGAGTGAGAGGCTTGCCCCCTCTGCTTCCAAGATGGCGCCTTGTGGCTGCCTCCTCCTCCCTGCAGGAAGGAAGGCTATGCCCCCACATGGCAGAAGGTGGAAAGGCAGGGGAACATTGTGTCGGAAACCTCTTTTACGAGCTCCTTAATCCCATTTGGAAGGGGAGGAGCCCTCAAAGACTAATTGCCTCTTCAAGGCTCCACCTCTTAATAGCATCACAGTGGGGATTAAGTTTCAACACATGAATTTGGGGGGCATTCAGACCATAACACCGTGGTTTAGCATACTTTTCCTTTTGCTTAGAGATGAGGCACCAATATTAAAGAGATAATAAAATGAGGAACATTTAAAAGGAAATCAAGAAAGCTCAATAGAGAGGCACACACAAAAGACAGTGAATGTGGTAACACAGATTCCTGGGACAGAGGGGTTGGCACAGTTTTTATAAACTATTGGCAAGATGAGGCTGTTTAGATGAAGGGTGCTAAGAAAATAAGTGTCTATTTTTAAAAACCTGATTGAGACTGAGACTTATGATAGATGAGCTCTACATGTGGCAGTGGAGGGGTGGCTCAGACATTAGGCCTTGACATAATGGGGAACAGAGGCAGAGAGTGCAGGTTAAGGAAGCAAGGCTGAAGTGATTCTGGGAGCATGAAGCCTGGAAGCTCAGGCTCTCTGGAACAAGATGTCCATCTCTTTAATATTGGTGCCTCATCTCTAAGACAGTTTCTATCATGTGGGTCTCAATTCATTTTTTTCTTCCCATCTGGGAAAAACATCCCACACTGCTTATTGGACTACATCCTTTAGAAATGAATGCAAAATATGCTGTGGAGTTACTGCAGTGGCTTTGGCCTTCCCTCCCCCTCCCAAGTAGACAGTGATTTTTTTTTTTTTTTTTTTTTTTTTTTGCCAGACTCTGCTAGATCTGCCATTGCCCAAGGACCTGAGGATAGAACAGAGGTGAGGCAGAATGGGACAACAGGCCCATACAGAGGGAACAGTCAAGGCTTAGTGGCCTGGAACAGCATTGGGATTCCAGGGAGCAGCAAAATGTTCCATGTGACAGAAGACTGGAGTACGTGAGGAGAAATGAAGGCGTCTACTGCAGAGGTCCCAAGGAGAGGCAAAATTGTGTCATCAAAGTCAGAGTAAGACAGTCAGGCTGAGCTGCAGATTACTTCAGGAAAGGATTGCACCTGTATACATCTCTGAACTGTTAACTTTACTGTTAGTTCCTGGAGTGTTGAAGACATTTACCAGGTGTCTGTTACTTGAGTGCATCTGCACAGGAGAGGGCCACTCTAAACCCCCGCTGAACCACGATGTTGTTAACTGGCTCACATTTCTGTGAGATGGGTAGGAAGGAAATGTTATGTGCACAGAGAAGAGGGAGGGGGCAGAGTGTTATTTCCCACAAAGGAACAGAGGGAGTCAACGACGAACTTTATATAGAGTCAAATCTAGCCCTCTGAACAAAAAAAGGAGATTTCATTACTAAATCTGGTCAGCTGGAGACAGCCCTGGGGCAGAATATGTAACCTATTAAAGAAACAAAAACCCTTGTAAATACCCTTAAACCCAACACAGTTATGTTTAATTCAATCTTGCTTAATCAGAATCAACAGGGAAGAACAGAGACTTTAGAATCATATTTACCTGGGGGTCATTCCCATTCTTTGCTTTGGTAGCTGGTTGAAGTAGCCAGCCTCTTGAAGCCTCTAGTGTCCCCTTTGGGTCAATGAGGGCAATAATAAGACCCATCTCATCGGGTTCTTGTGAGGGTCATATGAGGTAACGTGCAATACGTGCCTAACATGCCCAACCCATTTCGGTTCATTATTATTAAGAATAAACCTCAAAGTAGGGTTTACTCTGACCTTAGGACCTGATGTCTTCTTACTTCTGATGTCCAGGTTTGGTTTCCTTGCTAATATTCCTTTCGCCACTTATAAAAGAGGTGTGTCTAAATCTCGCTACATCATTATGAAAACATGGCTCACAGTGGATCATGTGGGCGGTAGCCAGACACTGTGTCTTTGTTTGGTCATTTAGTGATGTAACCCTTGAAAAATCCTCTCTCAGATAATTCTGTTGGGAACATTTTCCAAGCCATTAAAATGTTATTCTTCCAAGTCCTCTTGCGTGGGCAACAGGGGAATGGAGACAAAATGCAATGTCATTTGGGCTTTGCCTAAAATGAATTGAACCCTCCAGGCACACAGAGTGTGACATTGATAATGGATTTCCTGAAATCAGAGCCATGACTTGCTATGGTACCAGTCTCCAGATGCAGGTTGAGGAGTATCTCATTAGCACGATTTTCATGGATTTGGAACCGGAGGTAATTTCAACAAGGTGCTGGAGGAAGAGATTACTGCTGCCGGAACCAGGGGGAAAATTTTTTCTAAGTAAATTAGTTCCTATTGATATTGATATTTCAGAAGAAACATTTGTCTAAGATAGATTAGCATTTTGGGGATACTCATTTACATAGAGGTAATGATAATTAATTACAAATAATCCTTATCTGTTTTTAAAGCAGTTCCTCTAGGGAAAAAAATCTGCAAGGATTGTATGAAGTTATTCTATGCACAGGATAGGAATTTTGGGGCCAGAAGAACAAATTAATGCAACCTCCTAATTTTGCAGACATTAGAAGGCAGGAAGGTGGAGACTACTTGGGATCATAGTGGTGGAGTTGATACACAGGAGCCTAGAACAGGAAGAGCAGACAGGCTTCCATTATTGCCCCAGCTCAGTGGATTGGAAGAGGCTCTCAATACCACTAAGAGAAGGACCCTGACATGCCATCCAAAAGGGCATAGCCACATAAAGGCCTCCATGTGAGTGAGGGCCATTCCTGGACCATTGTCTAGATTACTGTGCTAACCAATCCACATTTATTACACACCGACTATATTTTTTTAATCTGTGATTGAAAACTATGTATATCCCTGAAGGTATGAATTCAGAGCCTAGCCTAATCGTAGCATATCTTCCTAGAGATTCAATTTTACTCCCTGGCAGGTAATTTATAAGATATATTTTCTAGTAAAACAAATGGACTGGAAATCCAAAATCATATGAATTCTAATAATAAAACATGAGGATTTAAGAACACCTCATGGTTATAGTTTTAGCTTCTCGATATAAAATGTACTCAGGTATATTTTGGCAGCAAATCTGAGAAGTAGATACAGATAAAGTAGAAAGTCCTGCTTGGATCAGAGTTTATCACTGGAGTCAAACATCCTTCAGGAGATGAAGGACATGAGGATATACTTGACTTAAGGACGGTAGTGCCTCCTGACAGAACTCACAGTAAGGGAAGAAAGAAGGAAAGAGAGAATTTTGAATTGATAGTTAGGTGTCATGGAACAAGATGAGAACAGCAGGTGATGTTGGACTTCACCTACTAGGAAGAGGTCACAACAGAGATTGAGTATGTTCAACATAACTGGCTTTAACAGGTCTCTGATTATGGTAGACCCTCAAGGCCACATGGACTGGCCGACTTTATTGAAGGCTACAAAGACCCTAAAAGCCCCATAAGCACAGAATTTGTTCCACTAGAGAGTGGAAAAGAGTGAAGTATCGGGTGATTTTTAAGTAGAATTTTTAAAATGGTCATGTGAGATTGTCAAATGCCTGACTGAGCCCAGGATATCCTCAGTACTTCTTTAAATTATTCTACTTATACATCTTGCCTCCCTTCTTTGGCTTCCTTGAACACTAACAGGTTTCACTGTTTTTAGAGACAGCTATTCACATTCTCCCAAGGTCCCTGTGATAACTGTGTGAATACTCTAGTGGGCTGGAGGTAGGGAGACTTTGAAATGTTAGGGCAAGGAGAAACCTGCCTGTTAGGGGCAGAGCTGAGCTTTGCACATCTGCACACCTAACTCCAAAGCTGATGCTCTTTCTCACACCTCATATGCCTCCATCAAGAGGTGTGTCACTTACACACAGGGAGTGTGTAAGCAAAGAACCTAAGGCTACCTGGATAAGAGGCCAGAGATCAGATGTGAGGCTGTGGAGGTTGGGAGGCTGTGGATAGAGGAAAAAGAATAGCTGCTACTGACTATGAATGTCTGATTTACAACAATGATTCTCCATCTTACTTGACATTGAAATCTCTCAAGGAAAAAAAAAAGGAAATCTCTCAAGGAAAAAAAAAAGGAAAAAAAGTTTTGAAAAAACTCATGTGCCTGGCCATAGCCATAGAATGTATTTGGATTGGTCTGGGAAAGTGCCTATTATCAGCATTTCTAAAAGAGTTCAGAGGTGATTTGAAAGTGCTATAAGGGCTAACAACTACTGGTTTAGGGGTTTCATTTCCAACCAAAGGTAGGAGGACCTGCTGAAATGCCCACTCCCTCTTCCCAGGGTAAGGAGGTAGTAAGTTTGGAAAATGCTAGGAATTGTGGGAGATGGACTAGAGGAGAAATTTTGAGCAGTTGGCTACACAGGATGCTGGGTGCCCTGTGGAGTAAGGCAACCTGCCAATATGACAGCCTGAGGAGCACCAGTTAGGAAATACTAAGATGACTCTGAGTGACAATGGGGCAGGGAGAGAAGACTCTGCAGTCCCAAGGCTTAGGGAGCTCCATTTCCTTCTCCCCCTGTAAAGTGGTGGAAAAAATCCTCTTCTAGGCAGAAGCAGTGGGTGTGGGCAGGGGCTTCACTGAAAATTGCATAAAGAACAATTGGGAAGGGAGAGTGAATGGGATGTTGCTTGTGTAAAAGAAAAAAAAAAAAAAGACTGCCATTGTCGAGAACATTCTGAGTTGGTGTTTCAACCAGAGTTCCATTAGAGAAAAGAGAATCGGTCGGATAAATGAGAAAAAATACAGAAGATAGATAGATGATAGATATATATGATAGAGATAGGAATACGTGTAAGCTAGAGAATAGGTAGGTAAACAGATAATAAATATAGATAGTTGGTAGATAGATGATAGAGATCTAAATAGATGATGGATGACAGTTGTATGGCCCACATGATTGTCAGGGCTAGTTGGGCAAGTATGAAACTTGGGTAAAGTCTTCAGGAAGGGTAGGCTGGAAAGCCTTGGGCAGGAGTGGAAGCTGCAATCCACTGGTGGGATTTCTTCTTCCTTAGGGAAACCTTTGTTCTGCTCTTAAAACTTTCAACTGATTGGCTGAGACCCACCTAGGAAATGCTGGATAATCTCCATTATATAGGCAACTGATTGTAGAAGCAATCCTATTTACAAAGTACCTTTACAGCAACACCTAGGTTAGTACTTGACTGAATAACTGGGTACTGGAGACTGGTCAAGTTGACACACAAACTGACCCTTTCTAGCAGCACCTTTTTTTTTTTTTTTTTCATCACACCTCAGCCCACCCCAGTCTCATTTTCAGCTCTTCATTCTCTTTCCGGTGGTTCTTATCATTTTCATCTCCATCTCTGGACTGATATTTTTTTTTCCACACTTTGTTTTTGGCCCTGTGCTTGGTGATGAGGATTTATTTAGTAGAGTGAACAGAGTCAAGTAACATTTTAGCCTGAATTAAATCAACTGACAACCTGGTGAAGAAATTCTGATGGAAAGAAAACAAGATGATGGAGGTTTTTGTCATGGGTTGAACCTTGTGAGGGTTCTCCTGTCACTGTTCTTCTGGGTCAGCAGCAGCTAGATGCTAGCAGTTTCATATGGCATGGAGGATGGCAGTGAGTGGGGAGATGGGGTAGGGAAGGTGTCATCCACCTGGTTTAGTTTGCTGTGGTTGGTGCACAGACTGTCTGCTCTGAAGGAGTGGACATAAACATGATGACTAGTGGAAACTTCTAAGCCATGGTGCTAAGTGTTGGTGCATGGATAGATGGAAAATACCATCTGGGTCATTGGGGGAACTGAGCTGGCATTGTAAGTGTGTGTGTGTGTGTGTGTGTGTGTGTGTGTGTGTGCGTGTGTGTGTAAATATATATATTTTTTCATGCAAAGTGCATGGTGGATATTTGACTGTCTTAGGGGTGGCATAAGGGGACTTTAGATTGTTCTATCTTCTTGCTTCCTTACTCATTGTTATCAATAACAATATGTAATGAATATTCTATACTATTAACTAAATCTTTGTTCATATTCACAATGGCTTTTTAAAGATGAAAGCCTAGAAATGGATTTACTTGGTTCAACCATATGAAACATGACATGGCTGGGGTGCATTGCTAATTGCCCACCAGACTGGCTTGGGACATTTCCTTTCCCCTAGTCATGGGTGTGAGAGCTTGTTTCTTGTCTTCAATACTATTAGCATTTTTGTCCTTGTGACCACAAGTCATAGTTTATCATTTTTAAGAAACTAGCCTTGTTGGAAATTTATTGTGAACATCTATATTTTCTTTGTAATCCTATTTTTTATTATAGGAAGTTTTAAATATAAAAATGAGGTTCAATTTTTATACTTTTTAAAACCCCCAATCAGTCAAATTTCAGAAACTAAGATTGCTGCCTAGGGATGTTGAGGCTGGATTCGAGCTGATACCAGGTGACTTGGTATGTTTTAAGGAGTTTTTCTATCTCTTTGCCTTTTTTTGTTCTCATTGTGTAGAAAGTTTATCAGGCTGTTTGGATTCATCAGCTAATGTTTGAGAAATGCTTTACAATCCTTATAAAAATCCCCAAGTTTACACAATTTTATCAGAATTTTTAGCTGATGTATATGTATATGTAAAAATACCCAGAGGGAGAGAAAAGGAAAGAGATAGAGAAAGGAAGAAAGAGAGGGAGAGAGAGATTGGTATCTCAAGGAAAAGAACATTTCATTGTACACAGGGGATCCAACCAACATGTAGGGCCATTTGGCAAGTGATGTTTGTGGCACAGTCAATACAGTGTGGATGCCTGGTTTGGTTTGTGGGGGTGAATATTCATCATCCTATGAATTCTCTCCATGTGCAATGGCTTTTAAAGTACATCAAATGTGTCTATAATGGTCCAGATATGAAGGTGAAAGTTTAAGACAGACGATTGAGCACAATTTGCTTAGAGTGTTTTCCCCCTCTGGGAATTTGGCTATGTGGATGTGAACTTTTAAAAAGAATGTTCTGTCTGTTGATCCCAAGTTACGAAACATTGACACTATAGCCTATGGGAAAGGATGACTAGAGTTAAAGAAGTCTGGGTGAGTTCTTTGCTAAATTATAAAAATATTTGCATAAAATCATTTGCACAAAGAAATAACGGCTCTAGTGTAGACATTAGGCAAGCATAGATTATGAAAAGTTTTTGAGATCTCCTGCTTATATTTTGGAACCTGGAGTGGGAAAGATTGTCAAGAGAATGCTTGTTTCATTATATTGAAATGATTCCTTTTCCTAACCAGAAATGGTAAGTGATTGTATTGATCTGGTTAAGAATGGACTTTTTAGTTCCAGCAATGGAACTTCTGAGCATGATGGCTTTTACCAAGAATATACGAGCAAAGTGAACACAAGATAGCCTCGTCTCCTGTCTTTCTGAGAATTGAGAGAATCTCTATATGAGAGAAGCGTGGTGGTATAGTTTAGTCTGCCTGTAGATCCTGAAGAAACTGGGTTTATTCCTTGTCGGGATGGAGAGGAATGACCACTGCATTGATGATCTTGGAGGCTGTGCCTTGTTGCTTCAGGATTTCACAGAGAAATATGATTATCTGGCCTAGACTTTTATCTAGAATAGCCAAGCATCCAGGACAATCTTTTAAATTTTTAAAATTTGTTCTAATTAGTTATACATGACAGCAGAGCACAACTTTTCCCTTCTCTAGTTGCACAGGATGTAGAGTCACACCATATGTGCAAGTCATACATGTACCTAGGGTAATGATGTTCATTCATTCCACCATCTTTCCTGCCCCCATGCCCTGTCCCCTCCCCTCCCCTTTGTCCAAAGTTCCTCCATTCTTCCCATGCCCTACCCCCATTATGGATCGGCATCCTCTTATCAGAGAGAACATTTGGCCTTACCTGCAGAAGCCCAGGTAAAGGTGGCTGCCTCAGTTCTTACCTCTCCACACATTCTCCAGAAAAATGCAAGCCCATAAAGACAGAACCGCACAAATTTCACAACTTGCGTGCTTTACTAATATAATCGAAAAGCAGAAAACACAACTTCCTAACACTTACATGCTAAACATAAACCTCAATTTCCCATGTATTATTTTCTTGGGTATAAACCCAAGACTTTGCAGAGAATAAGGTGGAGTCTCAAAATGTAACAGAAGAGAACAGGGATACAAGACTGAACTGAAGCCGTCCCCTCAAAAGTCCACTTTAAGCACCCAGCCCCCCCAAACAAAACAAACCAATAAAACTGAAAAGGAGCTCTACCGTTTTTTCGATTACTGGCCTCAGAGCAGATCCAGAGGGCATGTAGGACCTGAAGAAACCACTTTGTGAGGGCAGTACTTTTGAGGATAAGAGAGTGAAAACAAAGGGAGAGGCAAATGTTGGGAACAGTTTTGAGAGCAGAAGAAGCCCCAGGGAGAAGGACACACAACCATTTCTCCTGACTCCCTAAAAACAGTCACCTAGAAAAAGAAGTTGGACTTGGCTACACTGAAGAGAATAGTTGTCTGGAGCTAGGACCATGAGCCCCATCCACTCAATGGAGGTGGTTCAAGCAGGTTCCACCTACACAATGCCACAGTGAGAAGAAAATGGGAAAGGACAACCAAACATGGGGACTGGCTTCTGAATCCTCCCCCAGCTATGAGCCCTGAGCAGAAGAAAGTATTCCAACATGCCAGACCAAATTAAATATCCCCAAAGAAGTATTTGAGGTAGATATTATCTATACCTATGTATCTATACATTAATATATCTATTTACTTATCTAGATCTAGATTATATTTATGCAATACACACATATGCATGTTTGTATGTAGGTACATAACACACACCTGGAATTAGAAATTCAAAATCTGAGAACACACATGCACAGAAAATAGGAAGAAGTCAATTGAAAGCCTAAGATGGTAAATATTCAATGCAGTTTGATTTTAGATCTAAGCCTATAACAAAGGTCTAGATAAGAGTGGATGCATAAACCTTAGTGCTATATGTCCTGTCAAGTAGAAATAATGCAGTTTAAAATGGTATGAGAAAGGGGAGCATAAGATCAAGTGCAAAAAGCTCATAGATTATTTAATAGATAGAATTCAAGTATAGTCTATTAAACACTTATAAGCCAGATGGTAAACTTAAATGCGCAAAGGTATAAATCATCTTCTTAAGGAATAGAAACATTTAAATATAGAAAGTAAAGGAAGCACATCACAAAAAAGAAAATATCACATATATGAGTTATAACAAAAAATACAGAGTTGAGAGCAAATACGACAATCACATTAATGTGAGTTTAACTGACATTTAAAAAATTTCAAAATTGGCCCCAAAACAAGACCCAGCTCTGGCATATAAGGAACACATCTTACCCCCAGATGATTAGAGCTCGGAAAGACTTATAAGAATGGATAAAGTTGTTCTAGAAAAAAATGGAAATGAAAATGCAGGAACTGCAATCATAATGTCAGTGTAGCATAATTCTAATAAAAGAGCAACTGAATGACTAAAGAAGACCGTTTTTTAACACTAAACACCACGTTTCACAGAGAATATATAACATTGTGAATTAAGATATAACATTATGAATAAAATAGTGCGCTAAAACATAGGAACCACCTTTGTAAAGCAGAAGCTATAGGTGACTCAAAGAGACACAAGAGCCCTTTAATAACAGGAGAATGTGGTATGCATTCTTAGTACATGGCAGGCCAGATGGACAGAATGTAAAGAAGGTGGCTGAAGGTCTAAATAAGGTACAGCCTTTTCTTTCTTATTTCCTTTCTACATTGATGTATTATAATTACACATAATATTAGGATTCGTTATGCCACATTTGTGTATGCACATAACATAACTGATCAGTCTCACCCCCTGCTACCTTCCTTTTCACTCTTTCTCTCCCTGATATACTTGCTCTACTTGGATCTCTCTACTATTATCATTATTACTTAAAACAGTGAATTATAATTACAAATATATATGTATATATGAGATTCATTGTGGTATATTTATGCATTGACATAGCATAATTTGGTAGAGTTCATTCCCATAACTTCCCTCTCTCCTTCCCTTCTACTTCTGTCTTTATCCCCTCTGCTCTATTGATCTCTCTTTTAATTTTGAGAGTCCTCCCCCATTTTTATTCCTTTCCCCCTTCCTCTCTAGCTTCTGCATATGCAAGAAAACATTCAACCTTTAACTTTCTGTTTCTGGTTATTTGTCTGAGCATGATGTGTGTTAGTTCCACCCATTTACCCACAAATGACAAGTTTTATTCTTTGTTATGGCTGAGTAAAACTTCATTGTGTATATTTACATTTCCTTTATTTATTCATTGGCCGATGGGCACCTAGGATGGTTCCATAACTTGTCTATGATGAGTAGTGCTACTATAAACATTGGTGCTCATGTATTGCTATGTTATGCTGATTTTGGATATTTTGGATAAATACAAGTAGAGGGATAGCTGGGTCATGTGGTGGTTTTATTCCTAGATTTTCCAAAGTGGTTGCACTACTTATAGCCTCACCAACAATACATGTGTGTACCTTTTCCCCCCACATCCTCAGTAGTGCTTATTATTATTTGTATTCTTGACTGTCATTTTAACTGAAGTGAGATGAAATCTCAGTGTAGTTTTGATTTTCATTTCCCCGATTAATAACGATGGTAAACATTTTTTCATATTTCTTTGGCAATTGTATTTTTTTCTTTTGAGATGCATCTGTTAAGATCATTGACCCATTTATTGATGGCAATTCTTTCTGGTGGCAATACCAAGCCATTTTTGTTTCCATAGCTGTGTGCTGTACTTTAAAATTAGGGTTTCTGATGCCAACATCATTGCTCAGGATTTCTTCAGCTATTCTGTATCTCTAATTCTTTCATAAGAATTGTAGGACTCTTTTTTAGTTCTTTGAAGGACATCATTGGTAATTTGAGGAGGTTCAAATTGAATCTGCTTATTGCTTTCAATAATATGGCCATTTTGACAATATTATTTCTGCTTATCCAAGAACTTTAGATGTATTTTGATATTCTAAGATCTTTTTCAATTTTTTTCTTCATTGTTCTATAATTTTCATTCTAGAGATCTGGTACCTCCTTGATTAGATTTATTCCTAGATTTATTTTTTTTTCTTTTTTGAGTCTATTGCTAATGGAATTGTTTTCCTGGATTTTTCTTTTTCTTTTTTTTTTCCTCACCAGATTTATTATTGGAGTACAGGAAAGTTATTGAATTTTTAGGGTTAATATTGTATTCTGCTACTTTGCTAAATCTGTTTATTAGCTCTAGAAATCTTATGGTGGAGTTTTTGGGTCTTCTGCATGTGAGATCATGTCATCAACCAGCAGAGATAACTTGACTTCTTCTTTTCCTATTTGTATCCCTCAAATTCTTTCTCTTGCCTGATTGCTCTGGCTAGAGTTGCAAGAACTATATTGAACAGGAGTGGTAAGAGTAGGCATCCTTGTCTTATTCTGGCTTTTAGAGGAAATGCTTCCAGTTTTCCCCCATTTGCTCTGATGTTATCTTTGGGTTTGTCAAATGTAGTCTTTATGATGTTGAGGTAAATTTCTTTTATCCTTAGTTTCATCTTTTGTGTGTGTGTGTGTGGGGGGGGGATTAAACTCAGGGGCACTCACCCAGTGAGCCACATAACCAACCCTATTTTGTTTTTTATTCAGAGACAGGGTTTCACTGAGTTGCTTAGCGCTTTACTTTCACTGAGGCTGGCTTTGAACTTGCAATCTTCCTGTCTCAACCTCCTAAACTGCTGGGATTACAGGCATGCACCACCATGCTGGGTTCATTGGTGTTTTTTAACATGAATGGATAATGGATTTTGTTAAAAGCTTTTCCTGCATTTATTGAGCTGATCTGGTGATTTTTTGCTCTTTGTTCTATTTATGTGCTAGATTACATTTCTTGATTTGTATATATTGACCCATCCTTAAATTCTTGAAATGAATCCAACTTGATCATAGTGTAAAATCTTCTTAATGTGTTTTTTGATGTGGTTTGCTGATGTTTTATTGTATTTTTATTTCTGTGTTCATCAGGGATATTGATCTTTAGTTTCTTTTTCTCAATGTGTCTTAATGTGGTTTTCATATCATATGAACTGAATTTGTAGAATAAATTCAGGAGTGTTCTATCCCTTTATATTTCATATAATAATCTTAGGAGGATTCACATTCTTGAGAATTCATCTGATTCCAGGCTTTATTTTTGGTGGAAGACTTTTCACTGTCTCAATCTCCTTGCTACATATTGATCTGCTTAAGTTTTCTATATTCTCTTGGTTCAATTTGGGTAGGACCTTTGTGTCTAGAAATTTGTCAGTATCTTCTATATATTGATTGAAATATATAAGTTTTCAAAATAGTCCCAAATAATCCTCTGTATTTCAGACATATCTGTGATGATATTTCTTTTTTCATCTCTAAATTTGTTGATATGATCTTTTCTTTCTTTTAGTTTGGCCAAGAATTTATCAATCTTATTAATCTTTTCAAAGAAGCAACTCTTTTTTACATTGATCTTTTTTATTATTTTCTAATTCTCTCTACTTTTGACTTTGGTCTTAATAATTTTCTGTCTTCTACTGATTTTGGAATTAGTTTGTTTCTACTGTTCTAGAGCCTTGAGATTAGATTATTTATTTGAGATCTTTCTTTTAAAAAAATGTAGGCTCTTAGTGTTATAAACTTTCCTCTTAGAAGTACCTTCATGGTGTCCCAGAGATTTTGGTACATTATATCACTATTCTAGCATGATTCTAAGAACTTTTAAAATTTCTTCTCTCATTTTTTTCTAGGACATTCCTCATTCAAAAAAGCATTGTTAAGTATCCATGTGTTTATTTGTTTTCTATAATTTTTTGTTGTTCATTTCTAATTTTATTCCATTACAATCTGTACTATAAAAGAGATTATGGCAACTTAAAAAATGTATTTGCTAAGACTTGCTTTTTGACCAAAAGTATTGTCTATTTTGGAAAACATTCCATGAACTGCTAAGAATTTCATATATATATATATATATATATATATATATATATATATATATTATATATATTATAGATCAGCATTTACATCCTGCCAAATTTAACTTTTCTTAAGCAGACATATACATTGACCAAAACTGATGATATCTGAGTTTTTAAAGAAAGGATCAGGGTGTTCTATAAAATAGAAATATAACTGTCTTTGACCATAAGACAATAAAATTAGAAATTAATCACAATGTAACAGCCTAGGCCTTCTGCACCTAAAAATTATAAAAACAAAAAGCTCCTATTAAATACCTATCAGGTGAAAGGAGGAAATACAACAGGCACTGTCTTCTAAAAATTAATGACAGTGAAATAATTAAATATTAAGATCTATAATCTATATTTAAGCTAGTGATCAGAGGAAAATCTATTGTTTTAAACACACTAATAAAAATTTAAAAATATAAATAAATAAATTAAAATGTCATTACTGAAAGGTAGAAAAAGAATAACCAAGTTAACAAAAAAGAGCAAAAAGAAGACAAAATAAAGATAAAAGATATATTGAGTTAAATGAGGTAGAGTATGAAAAACAGTAAATCTAATTAATAAGTCAAAACCCCGATTTTTTTAAACCCATTTTTTTGGTAAGAACAAATTAGACCAAGCACTAATTTATCTAAACAAGAAAAAGGATGGGGCAAAGACAAATGTACAAACTATGAAATGAAATGACATTGAAACATGGTTGGGGGGGGAAATGACATTGAAACAGATGTTTTTCAAATACACAAAATTATTATGAAGATTTATATGTAAAATAATTACAAATATAGATGAGATTGATAAATCTTCATAGCAAAAATGGGCGACTTATAGGAGATGGGGACAGAAGGATCAGAGAAGTATGGAAGAGATGGGGGAAAATGATACTTTCTGAATGTTCCTTTTTGTATAAGTCAGACTTTTGGAATTATATTAATGTTTCACATATTCAATATATAAAATAAAGTCAGTAAAGATGTGGAAAGGAACCCTAAAATGTATACAAAGTGAAGCAAATGTACTTATTTCAGAACCACATTGAAGGGAAAAAGTAAACTAAACAAAGTGATTTTTTTGAATTCAACATTTTGACTGTATATCCCTGGGCTATAAACAAACAATAGTAAATAAAGACTCAACTCCAAGTAGGAAGTTTAGTGTGGGTTAGCAATTCTGAAATTACTTTATGTGCATTCTAGTGTATTCTAGAATCAAGCAATACATAAATAGATTGTGGGTAATAGAAACCAGGTTTCTCAGTGCTGGAAAAGGCAATTATAAACTTGAATATAGGAAAAAGTAGAATGAACTCTGTTAGTGGAATGTAACTGGATATTGAAATGGGATTGAAAGAATCAGTAAGAACTCATGATATATCTTATCTACCTATTTATCATTATGTATATGTTTTCCTAGCTCTGTCCACTAAAGGCAAAAAAGCAATGACATCCTGGCAAAAATGAGCAAAACCAGTGCCAAGATCTCAGTTTCTAAATGTACGGTCCGTTAGAAAGAAACTGGGATCCCTGAATAAATTGGCTTATTTTAAAATTGGAACTAGGGAAATACAATGTATGTCCAGAGTATCTTATTGCTCAATAAAGTAAGAAACAGCTGAGAATTATGAAAACATTTCAAAGGGATACATAGACACATTTAAGGAGCTCTACTGGCTGGAACAATTGATTATCAAAATTAATAATGTTGGGAAATCAGAGAGGACAGATTAGAGGAAAAGTGTATTTTCCAGCTTTTCTGTATCTCAGCAGTGTCAGTATTGCTTCTCAACAAGGTGGGTGACAGCAGCAATTCATGGAAATTTAATATTGGACCGCCAGAGACGTAAAGACTCAGCAATTCAGGTGCTTTGAACAGAGGACATGAAAGAATACATTGGAGTCAAGCTAGTGGTGGCAGTGGTGCTAGTTCACCACAGTAGGGAGGATAACAAACACACAGAGAGAAACACAGCAAACTAATTTGGCATGGAAATGGGGAACAGAAAAGCAGTCTGAACTTAGCTAAATCACCGGCTGTAGATCAAGCTGGTGT